>NC_081807.1:15392500-16668750 GCF_030704535.1 Vitis vinifera | reverse complement strand
TTGTTTGCCGATGACACCTTAATTTTCTGTGACGCCGATGCAGATCAGTTGCAATACCTTAGCTGGACCTTCATGTGGTTTGAGGCGATTTTAGGATTAAAAGTCAATCTGAATAAAACAGAGGCCATCCCAGTGGGGGAAGGCATTCCTATGGAGACGGCAGTCTTGGGTTGTAAGATAGGGAGCTTACCTACATCCTACTTGGGTCTTCCCTTTAGAGCCCCCTACAAATCCATTAGGGTGTGGGATGCAGTGGAAGAAAGATTTAGGAAAAGGTTATCTCTCTGGAAAAGGCAATACCTCTCCAAAGGCGGCTGTCTTACCCTACTGAAAAGCACCCTCTCAAGCCTCCTAACCTACTTTCTCTCTTTCTTTGTGATCCCCAAGAGAGTGTGTGTAAGGCTTGAAAAGATCCAAAGGGATTTCTTATGAGGCAGTGGAGCCTTAGAGAATAAACCTCACTTGGTGAGTTGGAAGGTTGTTTGTGCCGATAAAAAGAAAGGTGACTTAGGCATTCGTAGTCTAGCTACTTTTAACAAGGCCCTTTTCTTGGGAAATGGTTGTGGAGATTCGCTAATGAGAATGAGCCCCTATGGAAGCAAATTATCCTTAGTAAGTATGATCTTCAAGAGGGAGGATGGTGCTCCAAAGATGCAAGAAACCGGTATGGGGTGGGGGTCTAGAAGGCCATCAGAAAAGGTTGGGAGAATTTTCGTTCTCATTCCCGCTTCATCATTGGGGACGGCACCAGAGTGAAGTTTTGGAAGGATTTGTGGTGTGGAAATCAATCTCTGGAAGAAGCTTTCCCCATCTTGTTTAACCTCTCTGTCAATAAAGAAGGATGGGTTGCTGAGGCTTGGGAGGAAGACGAAAGAGGAGGTAGTTGGGGGCTTTGTTTTAATAGACACCTTAATGATTGGGAGGTAGGAGAAGTCGAAAGCTTATTAAGCAAGCTTCATCCCTTGACCATTAGAAGAGGTGTGGGGGACTTGTTCCGGTGGAAAGAGAACAAGAATGGAAACTTTTCTGTCAAGTCCTTTTATAGCTCATTCTCAAGGGATACCAAACCCCCATTCCCGGTTAGAACTATTTGGATGCCTTGGGTTCTAATTAGGGCTAGTTTCTTTGGTTGGGAGGCGGCTTGGAATAGGTTGCTCACCACGGACCGCCTGAAGAGATTTGGTTGGAGCATCCCTAACAGATGCTTTTTGTGTAAATATAAGGAGGAAACCACAGATCACCTTCTACTGTTTTGCGAGAAAGCCAGAATGTTATGACTTCTAATTTTCTCCCTGTTAGGGGTGCAATGGGTGACGCACTCCTCTGTGAAAAAACACCTCCTAGGTTGGCATGGTTCCTTTGTGGGCAAGAAAAGGAAGAAAGCTTAGAGAGCTGCCCCCCTCTTCTTGATGTGGACCATTTGGAGAGAAAGAAATAGGAGGGCATTCGATGATATGGAGAGGAACGATCAAGATATTAAATCCATTTTTTTGTACACTTTTGTGAATTGGGCTAAGGTGTATATAGAGGAACACACTTTGTCTTTAATAGATTTTGTAGACTGGCTAGCCACCAAGTAAGGGTCATGTTTGTTTTGTCCCTTTTTTTTTTGCTTCTTTGTCTTTGGTATACTCCGTGTATGTCTTTTCTCTAGCCTTTGGCTCTTAATGAAATCTATTTACCTATAAATAATAATAATAATAATAGAGAAAATCTTTTATCCGTATCCAATTTTCTATTGATAATAAAAGTTTATTTTTCTTCTATTGTTATATCCATATCAACAAGCAATGAGGAGAATTCTGGGAAAAAGATGCAACAAGGAAATCTATGTGTTTGATTGACCCATTTCTTTAATTTTCTTTTAAAAGGAATTTTTACACTATGTTTGGTTTTGAAAATTTTGAGGTAAAATATAAGAAAAATAAAATAGAGAGGAAAAGTAGAAAGAAAGAAAAAGAAAAAATAGATTTAAAGTCGATAAATTATTTTTATATACTTTTTCAAATTCATTTAACTTATTTTCCTTCATTATATAAAAATTAAATAATTAAAAATATACGAATTTCTAATCAATTTTAATTATGTTTAATTTTTTTTTTTCGTATTTTTCATAGTGAAAGGAAATATGAGAATTATTTTCTTTATCATTTTTTCTTTCCTTAATACTTTTCGAGAACCAAACATAGTCTTAGTTTAGGGGTGGTGATTCGTGTTTGTGGGTTGTATTCATGTCAAGTCAAAACTTAGGTATTCTATTATATAGTTCAATCTAAACCTAACATGAATAATAATTGTATAAAAAATATAGACCCAAATGCTATCTAATTATTAAACACGTAACACATTTGTATAATTCATTTAACCCATTTAATGATCAGGTCCTATTTAATAATTAGGTGAAGTTAGGTCTCATATATATCTATATGATTTATATCTTAATCAAATATATTTATAACTTAATTGACATATTTATTTAAAAACAAAATTAAAATGAGATAAATATAAATTAAATAGTTAAAAAATATAATTAAGTTAATCAATAAGATTATTAAATGAATCATTTCAGGTTAAATTTATATAATATAGGTTGATAAAAAAACTACTTATTTATTAAATGAGTTATACAAGTCAACACGAATTTGACCAAAACCCATTTCTAATCAACCCAAACTTGTAACAATCATGTTGGATTCAATTCGTGTTAACGAATCGTATCATTTTTGTTGATGATTTAGTGATTTTTGTTAGTTTTATCCTATATAACGCACATCGGATTTTCCTTTTTGGTTTCTTATATTTCAATATTTTGTAGTAGATTGAGATGGCCGTATACATTTTTGTTCCTTGGATGAGATGTATTTAATTAGTTGTGCAGTTTCCTTTGGTTTTTAGCCTTTCTTTTTCTTAATTATGATGACTGCTAGCAGTACTCTATGCCAGTCTAGTAGCTTGTTTTTATCATCAAATTGAAATAATTAAAATGATCAACCTATGAACGTGCTGGAGCCATTTTTTTGTAAGAATTTAGGAACATCATCAGCTACCAGTCGAGCATCCTCCTATTTGAGTCATCCAACATCAAATTGATATGATTTCCATGAGTCTTTTCTTCCAATAAGTGCAAAATAACACAATCAACTTAATTAATAGAGCATAAGATTTTCAAATAATCATGATTCAAAATTATGATAGGAGATTATTAATTCGAGAAATCAAGATACATCATCAATCAATATTGGATGATATGTAAAATAAGATTAATAAAAATTAAAAATTAAAAAAAAAATTATATATATAATTTAAAAAATTAATTAAAAAAATATTATGAGAATTAAAATTATTTAATATTTAATATTAAAATTGAAAACAAACCTAACTCTTCATTCACAAAATTCAATTAAAAAAATAAAAAAATTGGAATTTTATACCACAAATATTCATTAGCATTTAAAACACATTAGTTATATTCAATATATATCACACCTATCAACATTTAAAAGGGTAAGAGTCCATGTATTCAAATCCATAATTGTGAAACCCACATGAGAGAGAGAGAGAGAGAGAGAGCACCCCGGCTTGGCAGAGGAGGGCTACTTCTACAGCATGCAATGAAGCAAAGAGATAGAGAGATGGGAGACCAGGTTGTCAATGGAAGAGGAAGGATATGATATTTCTCACCAGTCACAACAATGGCACCACTGACACGAAAGCATTGCAGTCCATCCGTTGTGAGGTTAGCGATGAAATATTCTCAACCTTCCCACATGAGTGAGAGAGAGAGAGAGAGAGAGAGGAGCACCCCGGCTTGGCAGTGGCAGAGGCAGAGGGCGACCTCTACAGCATACAATGAAGCAAAGAGATGAGAGATGGGAGACCAGGTTGTCAACGGAAGAGGAAGGATATGATATTTCTCGCCCGTCACCACAATGGCACCACTGACACGAAGGCATGGGAGTCCATCCGTTGTGAGGTTAGCGATGAAATTCTCTCAACCTTCCCTTATAAACCTCAAAGACAACCACGGGTTGGATTGAAAAACTTTTCAAAGCCTTCATAGGACCATCTTTTTCATCACTTGTCTTCAATCATGGGTTCTGAGAAATTTTCCCTTTTGAAGAGAATCATTGATTTTTCAGATATTTCTCAATTTTGGTTGTTATCTCGTGTTCTTTTGCTGTTATTTTGAAGGAAAAATTTAATTTTTGAGTAATGATTTGGTAACTCGGACGACTTGGCCGAGTCCATTCGGACGACTTGACCGAGTCCATTCGGACGACATGGCCACTTGGTCGAGTACCGAGTCTACCCAAGTTTAATTGATTTTTGATTGAATCTTTGTTTAAAATGGTATTGGGTATCAGACTCGGAGCAGAAAGGCCAAGTCGTATCGGACTCGGACACTTTGAACTTTGTAAAGAACAGGATAGTAGTGGTGGTAGTTGTGCAATTAGGCGGTTTTACAGTTTATAGTTTTTGATTCTGAGATTATATGATATGTTTGCATGCTTTCTAGAGATCGTAAGTCTTCATGGTTTTGAAATTCATCATGGGTCAAACTATCTGACCAATGGAAGACCATTTTCAAAATCCTTGAGGTTGTGTGGATAGTGTTATGTTGCGTGATTCTTATTCTATGGAGGAAAATTCAATCATTCCCATGAGGAATAAGCTTACTTTATGTGTTTTCAGTGACGTTTTCTTATTGGTAAACTTAGGAACTAACTATCTCAAAGCCAAATTGATTGATTAATTGCAAAACATGAAAAAGGATTTTTACCAAGCCTTAATAACTTGGACTATTAACCATCTTTCAAAGGGTGCCTAATATTTACCTTTTTTATCCTTCTGTTTTTTCTTTCTCTGTGCTCTACTCTGCTATGGTCATAAGCATGTAGCAAATATAAGGGTCTCGTCAAAAACATCTTCAAAGTTCATAATCTCTTCATCCATTTCAACATCTAATTGAAAACAAAACTCTTGGCTCCACTAGAGAAAATCAAACTAGAGTATTCCCACCCAATATCGGGCTATAGGGAAGCAGCCAAGCAATTTGATGATCATGGGATCTGGACATGATAACTGTATTTCCTCAACAGCCTTGTGATGAAAGAGATTATGCAACTCTCACTGCCCACCATATGTAGAAGTTGCATCAGAAGCCTTCTTTTGCTCTGGTCCTTGATAAATATGGTACTGCATGCAAAGATTTGGCTCTGTAATATCAGGCTCTCTCACACCTTCATTTCTAGTTTTAGACAATGTCTGTTTTGTATTCTTTTTCTTATACTAAAATGGAAATAGAAGTATTGTATAGAAATTATAATTGAAAACAACATCAGCACATGGCGTTTTTAAAGCAAAAGAATAGATAGAGATAAGCAGACATGCAAAATGGTTAGTGGTTGGTACTTCCTGATATTACTTGCAAGTTCACCTTCATATATGTTCTATTCATTTTATTTATCAAGTGAATGTGCCATGCTTTTTGTTTTGAAGTGTGAGCCAGGTGATTGAAAGGCACAATCAGCATCCACAGACTCCAGAGAAACCAGAACCACCATCTCTGGAGCTGCAGGTAAGATGTGGCCTCTTCTATAGTCCTTGTGTATATTTAAGTGTTCTCTGTGTTTGAACAACATAAATAAATGAACTGAAACAAAGGGAAACCTAAACTTCCTGGATAAAAAAAAATTCTAAGATCATCAACAGTGTTTCCTTTAACATTTCATTATGGAAGGCATTCGATAAAGTACTTTTTCCTAATGTTTATTTGTCTCATATGTATACTTGTGAGGTAAATAGTACCTCACATAATCTCACCATATCTTTTATTTGTATCTTTACTCTTCTTGGTTATTTTTCATTCAAATGTTTTTGAGTTTTACTTCCTAAATATGAGGTCTTGGTGTGTTTGGATTAAATTCTAATAAAAGATTTCATTTTCCAATTTTCTTAACAAAATGATCCAATACATGCATACACCTAACAGGGGGATTCGAAAAGTCCAATGCAAACCAATATTGTTTTGTCTGAAGTTTGGTTCATTGATATCTGAAGCAATTTTAGGGAGATGACTTCTAATTGTCCCTATATTCATATTACAACATGGTACTGCAGATGCCTTTCTTGTGAGAAAGGAACAGTGACTGCAAATATAATGCACCTGAAATTGCAACTTCAGACCCTGACAAGTGACATCCAGAAAAGCCCTTAAAATTTCTTCCTAACGGCGGGTAATGCCTTTCTTTAAACAGGGACACATCCATTCCAAACTTGACTGGGGTGGTACATGATCCTACTTTTGTAAGATCAATTAAAAGTCATTTTCTTGGGGGTTACTTGCAAGAACTTTAAGTTCTGTACTGGACCAACTAAAGTGGGAACATGATCTTTAGCTTGCATAAGACCATTTGGAATTGGTTTTTCATGGGAGTTACTTACATGCACCCTAATTTATATTCATAGTGAATATAAATACTAAAGAATTTTCGATTGGATCTCTTTCTAGCTGGAGAACAGCACCTGTGCAGCCTTGAGCAAAGAAATTGCCCAGCAGACTCAGAGGCTGAGGTATAACAGTACAACTATTTCATTACTGGGATGTACAGTAAAAAGATGCAGGGGATATATTTGATATTATCATACTTCCATTCACTTTCTCCATTACATACCACATTGTAATTCTGAGACATAATCCCATCTGCAACAGGCAAATGAAAGGAGAAGAGCTCCAGGGATTAAAAATAGAAGAATTGATTGAACTAGAGGAATTACTTGAAGCTGGTCTGTGCAGCGTCGTGGAAGAAAAGGTCTGTTTTATCGAATTATGATTATGACATTTTCTGACATACTCTAACTTGTTGAACTTTCTTTTGGTTTCAGGCTGAAAGAATTCGAACAGAGATCAGTGACCTCCAGAGAAAGGTCAAGAACCTAACTTTTAAATTTTCCAAAGCATTCCATATGCAAATTTTTAGAGTAAAAGAGAAAACCAAAGAAAATGGAGACTAGCTAGTAGTTTACATTGAAAAGTTTCACTTTGTGATTGGTTCTTAAGTGATGATTTCTGCCATTTATGATGCTTCCTGGCTCTTTTAACCTTTTGTTAAAAGTCTTAACCAATGCATTTGTTTACGGAAAAAAATTAATTACTATTGCAACTGCAGTAGTGCCAATACAAGTTGCAATAAGTTTATAAAGATCAAATTTGCTATTGGAAGTAAATATTTTAGGGAAATTTGCAAAAAGAAGGTTTGAACCTGGAAACTACGACAAATTCAACAACGACGAGACCAATAAAACTCAGGAGGGACTTGGGACTTGTTGGATTATGCACACTCTGATTGTTTTGACAATAGCTCTAGGAAGGCTCAAGATGTAATTAGATTACACAAACATTTTTTTTGGGATGTCTTGCTTGTCTGTGTACACAAGCTTTCCCAAGCCCAGGGTTTGCTAGTTTGGCACCTCAAAGGGTTCCCAAGTGAAAGGGTGCACATGAGGGCCTCCCCTTAATAATTTTAATTTTTTGACAATAATTGTTGAAAAGAACGTGATAAAATTTAGTTAGATGCTTTGGAAAATGAACATCTTGGGAAACAAGGTAAAGTTTCTGCACATTTTTTAGATTTTATGTAGTCAGGGTCAAGATGCATGCCTTATGCTTTCACTGTGCTTTCTGTAGAAGAAGAGGTTTGGAAGGAATAAAAGGTATAAAATTATTTTCTTTTCTTTTTTCGTTTTCAGCCTGTACAGTGACCCACATATATACAAAAATTCCTAACAAAAAAAATTAGGAACTTTCCTAACCTAATTATACTAGATCTCTTTGATTAGGGTATTGCCTAATTTTCTTCTCAATTATAAAATTATGGTTTTCCTAATTTCATTCTTCCACACTTCCCCTCAAAGCTGGTGAATAGATGTTTTTCATTCCCAACCTGGATACACTTACTTGAAACGTTGTACTGCTTAAGCCTTTTGTGAGTATATTTGCAAGTTGGCGATTAATAGATACACAAGGAGTACAGATCAATCCATTATCTAGTTTCGCTTTAATAAAATGTCTATCTACCTCTATGTGTTTCGTTTGACTGCGTTGCACTAAATTATGTGCCATGTTGATTGACTAATTGCAGATTTGTTGTTGCAATAAAATCTCATTGGGTCATCCTATTTAATCTTCAAATGTTCCAAAGTGATATTTAACCATAGTAGTTCACAAACTCCCTAAGCCATTGCATGAAATTCCGTTTCTGTACTGGACCTTGCCAACAAACTCTATTTCTTGCTCCTTCATGTCACCAGATTCCCACTAAGAAAGGTGCAATACCCAGTGGTTGATCTTTTGTCAACCATAAATCCAACATAATTTGCATATGTAAATGTTTCAAGTACTAGTCCTGATCTTCATTTAAATAGGATGCCCTTTCCTGGAGGCCCTCCCCTTAAAGTATTGTAGCATTGGATTAGCAGTTTGTAGAAGAACCTCTTTTGGATGTGTATGAATTAACTAATCACACTCATAGCATATGCTTTATCCGGTCTTGTGCGAGAGATAAATGAGTCTTCTTACGGGATTTTGATACACCTCTCTATCTACCACAACATCTTCCTTGGCCTCTCCAAGCTTATGATTAGGATCTATTGGTGTGCCTGTTGGTTTACACGCCAACTTCCCTATTTGCTTGAGAAGGTTAGTTACATATTTTTGTTGAAAAATAAAAATTCCTTGTATAGAAATAAAAATTTCTTGCTTAGAATGTACAATCTCGATTCTTAAGAAGTATTTCAACATTCCTAACTCTTTAATCTCAAACTCCTTGGTCAAGCATTGCCTCAAAGCCTGTCTCTCATTTCCATCATTTCCCGTCATGATGATGTTGTCTACATATACCAAAAGGGTTGTAACTCCTAAATTTGAATGCTTGATGAACAATGTATGATTTTCTTAACTTTGTCCATATCCCATGTTTTTCATCACTTTAGCAAACCTTCCAAACTACACCATTGGAGATTGTTTTAGCACGTACAGAGCTTTCTTCAGTTTATACACATTTTTAGTGGTTAGGTTACGTCCAAATCCTAGAAGGACTTTCATATAAATCTCTTCTTCTAGATCTCTATTGAGAAATGCATTTTTTACGTTGAGCTATGGTAGTTCCCAATTATAATTTGTTGCCAATGATAACAAAATTATGATTGTGTTCATCTTGGAAATCAAAGTAAATGTCTAGATAATCCACGTTATATGTTTGAGTGTATCCTTTAGCCACCAATCTCGCCTTATACCTCTCTAATATCCCAATTGCTCTATACTTTACAGTGTAAACCCACTTACATCCCATTGACCTTTTTCCTGCAAGCAAATGTACCATCTTCCAAGTTTTATTCTTCTTTAGGGCCTCCATTTCTACATTCATGGTTTGTCTCCAATTTTCATTAGATAAAGCCTCGGATAGAGTGGTAGGAATATGAATATGGTTCAAACTTGTAAGAAAACTTTTAGGGGATGGAGACAACTTTTCAAATGACACGATATGGGAAAGTAGATACAAAGGATGTTTAGCGCATTCCCTTGTTCCATTCTTGATGGCAATAAAGAGGTTTTGATATATGGGTTTTTCAGGCTAAAGTTCTAACTCAGTTTGTAAGGGAGGAGGAGATACTGTTACCTCATTTTCAGAAGTTGATTTAGATTCTTGGACATGTATAAGTCTAGGGATTGCAACTTTCTTCCTTGAGTACACTTTGCTAGTCATTTGATTCTTAGGTGCAAGTTCAATGGACGATGACTTAAGTTCGGAGAAGGAGGGTACAAATACTGAATCAGATACTTTAGGAGGGTCAATGAGAAAGGATTCAATGAAATAGAAATCTCGATCATTGTCTTCCTTGATGGAATCCTCCACCTAAAGATAAGGTTGGGGAAAATAAGAGTCACTTTCATTGAAAGTAACATCAACTAAGACAAAAAACTTTTTAGATAGTGGATGGTAGCACTTATATCCTTTTTGAGTTTAATAATATCCCATAAAAATACATTTGATTGCTCTTAGGTCTAATTTCCCCCTGTTTGAACTATAAACATGCACAAAGGACATGCACCCAAATACTTTAAGAAGGAGATGGTTCGTGGTTCTCATATGAGGGTAAAATAATGAGAGTATTTCCATGAGACTTTTGAAACCTAAGACTCTAAAAGGTAATTGGTTTATGAAATGTGGCGGTTAGAACAATTTCACCATAATAAGATTTAGGCATATGTTTTTGGAACAAAAACGCTCATATTGTATCGAGAAGGTGGTCATTTTAAATAATTCTTTCCATTAAGTCTGCATGCTGCTTGGATATTATGCAATTATCTAGTGTTGTGATTGGTAAGCACACTTTTAGATTGAGTAGTGACTACGGTAACTTGGACATTTTTCCTTCTTTTTTTTAGGGAAAATATAAAAAAGCTATTAGGTAAAAAAGAAAAAAAAAAATACTCACTAAAGACTACCCATAGGGCCAGAGAACCATGTTAGCAATCCCATTGGCTTTGATGTGGGATATTGATGGCCGCAGCAGCTGTGTTGGAGGTCTAGCACTCTCGGCAGTCACGAAAGTACGTCGAAGATCTAACACCCTTGATTTTCGATGATATTTACAGTGCAAGGAAGGGCTGTAGAAGGAAAAATCTTCACTTGCAGCAACAGTGAGAAAGAGATTTAGTGTGAGGCGGAGATGTTACATGCAAGGATCCTCATTGTTGGTAGAGACAATGGGGTGACAACAAGGGTTTTGTTGAGGTCTTCAACTATTTTCACGATCAGTTTTTCTAAGGTTTTGTTTGCAACAATGGCACAATGCAAACGAGAGACAAATTCTTAAGGTCGACGATAAAGATTGACTATGATCTCCAATTTGGCAATGAAGGCCAAAACAAAACTTATTCTTCTCTTCCTAGATTCACGAGCCTAGGGCTCTAATATTATGTAGAAGAAGAGAGATGGAAGGAATAAAAGGTATAAAATTCTTTTGTTTCATTTTCAGCCTGTACAATGACCCACATATATATAAAATTTCCTAACTACAAAATTAGGAACCTTTTTAACCTAATTACAGTAGATCCCTTTGATTATAAGATTGCCTAATTTTCTTCTCAATTACAAAATTATGGTTTTCCTAATTTCATTCTTCCATGCATGTTAATTTCTCTTATTTTCTTTATATTTAATTTTCATGCAGGGAGACCTGCTGCGGGAAGAGAATGAAAGGTTGAGAAAGGAGGTAAGAACTTTAACTGTACCTTCTTTTTGCTTTTCATTTTTCGATCTTTTGTGCTTCATGTTTACAAGAATGCTAAACTTTCCTTTTGCAGGTGGAGAATATTTCTGAAGCACCTCTCCTTCAACAGGGCCACTCATCTGAATCAATCACAACTAATATTTGCAGCTTATCAGATCCTAATCAAGGCCTTCACAACTCTGATACTTCTCTCAAGCTGGGGTATGTTTATTTGATATATTTGCATGTCAAATCTGAGATCTTATTTCAATTCAAAACAGTCCGTAGTCTTTCTTGCCTATGCAGATGCATTTTTTATAGGTAAAGGAACATATATGCCCATGCATGTAACTTGACTGCACCGTGAAATACTTTGGAAATTTAAATTTTTTAGATTAATGTTATGTTTGGTTCTCAGAAATTACCAAGGAAAGAAAAAAAAAATACTAAAGAAAATGATTTTTTTTGTGTTTGATTATACTGAAAAAAATTAAATACAATTAAAATTAGTTAGAAACTTATGTATTTTTAAATTATTTAATCTCTAAGGTTATGTTTGGTTCTAAAAAAATTTGAGGTAAAATGTAAGGGGAAAAAAATACAAAGAAAAGTTTAAGGAAAGAAAAAGTAAAAAGAAATAAAAAATAGATTAAAAGTCGATAAATTATTTTTATTTATTAATTCAAACTTAATTTACTTGTTTTAACTCATCAATATAAAAATTAAATAATTTAAAAATACATAAGTTTTTAATTAGTTTTAATTATATTTGATTTTTATTTTTTATTTTTTATAATACAATCAAACATGAAAATTTTATTTTTCTTTATGTTTTTTTTCTTTCCTTAGTATTTTTTGGAAACCAAATATAACCTAAATTTTAGAGTTAAAATAAGTGAAACGAGTTTAAAGAAACATATAAAAATAATTTAGTGACTTCAAATTTAGTCTTTATTTTCTTTCCCTTCAATTTTTCCTCAAAATTTCCCGGAACCAAACATGGTGTATGTCTTTTCTGGCCTGAGAGCTGCTTTCACTGTCTGTCAGGTTACCATTCTCCAACTGAATCTGAAGGGGATGGAGAAGCAAGAGGAATGAATGCCTTAGAGAAACGAAGAATAAAGAGTGGAGAGGCATGGGGAATAAACGGCGGAGCTTAATCATTTTGAATAAAAGACATACAATTTGATGGCATCTCTCTATTTCTAATATTTATGCTCTTATGTAATCTGCAGCTACTTCATCCCATGCTACTCAGAAGTCAGAACTGCCTTGTTGTACATTTTTAGACGCTTGTCTCTCAAAAATGATTTAGCTCCATCCGTGCAATTGAAAAAAAAAATGGAAAATGGAAATTTGTATATGTGGAAGAAGACCTTTAGGGTGTAAGGCTGACGGCATCATCAAGGTGCTCTCTTGGACACTATACTTTAGTTGTGGAAGTTTCCAGAAGTTGACTATATATATGAATGGAATATTTAGGGCCTGTTTGGTTGCTGTTTTTGAAAACTGTTTTGGAAAACAGTTTTTGAGAACAATTTTTAAGAACAGTTTTTGGTGTTTTTTTTAAAAAAATTGTGTTTGGGAACTGAATTTTGAAAAACAGTTTTTGTTCTCAAAAATAAAAAAACATGTTTGGTTGAGTTAATAAAAAAAAAATTTAGAACAAATATAATCAAAAATACGTTTGAAAGATGTTTTTTATTTATTTTTTAATTAATAAAATATTTTCTTCAAGTAATTTTATATTATAAATTTATAAATAATTTTTAGATATATAGTTCATTTAAATTAAAAAAATTATTTATTTTATTAATTTAAAAATAAAAATATTTTTTTATTTAATTTTTAACTTTATTAAAAATTATAGCATATTTTATTAAGTTGAGATAAAATTGTTCTCATGATTTGTTAATTTTTTTTTTATCTCTTCTAATTCTAAAATTCAAAATGCCAACCCTTTCTCCACCCACTTCTCTCATCGGGCATCAAGAAGCCCTTTTCTGAAGTTGCCCTCAGCCGAGAGAATCCCTAAAAGGCCCTATTTTCCTCTGCCACTCTCAATCCTCGCAGGTACTAATCTAATCATGTTATTATTATTATTATTTTTTTTGCAACCCCCGTTTGATTCCCAAGAAAATCCATCCCCCATTCGATTTTCGGGAAAATTCATCCTCGTTTGATTTCCGAGAAAATCCAAGCAAAAACCCTGCAACCCGTTTGATTCCCAAGAAAATCCATCCCCCATTTGATTTCCGGGAAAATTCATCCTCGTTTGATTTTCGAGAAAATCCAAGCAAAAACCCCAAGGAAAACAAAAAAAATGGATTTTCTTTTGCTCCCTGCGTTTTCTGGATTCGTTTTAGGGTCTCTTTGCTATTGTGCCATTGGATTTAAATTTCACGAACCTTGAATCAAAACTGAGAAATAGGAAAAATCAAGAAGAGGCGAGCGACTGTGCTGGAGATGAAAACGGGAAGAAAAAAAAAACACAGGAAACAGATTGTTTTTTTTGGTTTAATTTTGTTCTTTGAACAGTAAAAAAACGGGGAAAACAACATTTTGTTGTTCTCTAAACAGTGTCATTTTGAGAACACGGGGAACAACAAAAACAAAAATGACTCTCTCAACCAAACGAGTTTTTGGTGTTTTTTGTTTTCAAGAACAGAAAACAGTTCTTGAAAACATTAAACAAACAGGCCCTTAAGTTCCATATGAAAGCATATTTTTATTATTAGGAGTTTGTGTGGTTATATGTAAATAGGGGTAGTGTAATTATTTAATATCAAGTAGGCAAGTGGAATGTTTGTGTTACATCCTTTGACAAAGAGAATTACAAGATTTTGCTTAGTTGGTAAGACGTATGGGAGGTTGCCCTAAAATTCAAGGAAGATAAGAAAACTCTTATGATATGTCCTTGAATGAAAGTTTTGTGATATTTTGTTGAAATATTAGATATCGGTGGGGTTCAATGAAAGAGCAAGGGAAAAGTATTGCAAAAAAAAGAAAAAAAGAAAAAAAGAAGTTGAAATATTGGTGAAATGTTGTCAAAAAAATTGTGGATATGTAATTTAAATTTTTTTCCTAATTTATCTTTTATTTTAAATTTATATTACCCTTTTATTTTATATCATTTTTTATTTTTAATTATTTTTTATATTTATCTCATTCATCCTATTATAAAAAATTACTATAATTTCACCTTTTATTTTATTTAATTTAAATATTTTTATTTTAAAATATTAAAAATATAAATTTATTCAAAAATTGCTAAAATATAAAAAGTTTAATGAAGTTCTAATATTTTATAAATTAAAATTAATTTGATAAGATAAATTATTGATATAATTTTTAATAATTTTAATTATTTTATATAAATTAATGTTAATAGTAAATAGTTATCACCACAAATTTGTAATAAAATTTTAGAAATTAAATCTCAATTAAAATATTTTATATAAATCGATTTAATTTTTTATTTAAAATGTAATAAACCGTGTTTTAATAAATTTTAATAAAATTAGTTTTTAATTTTTAAAATAAATAAATATGAATACATTAAAAGAATTCAAGCTATTTTTTTCTAAAAAAATGTGATAAATATTATCCTTGATTGTACCTATGTCAATTACACTTACAAAAAGAACTTTAATATGTGTATTTTTGCTTATTTTATCATTTTTTAAAAGGTTTTTTTTTTAACTATTTCCATGAATTTTGAACAATTTCCGTTCCACCGATATTTTTGTCAAAATATCTACTAATATTTTCGATATATCCATAAAATCCAAGTACCGATATATCCATGTTTACCAATATTTTCATTTATGGTAAGAAAAGTCCCAAAAGATTTCAAGTTTAAGTACCACCAAATAAGTATATAAGATATATTATAAAATACATGTAAAGGAGTCTCGCGAAAAAAGTTTATATTCAAATTCTTAAAATAGAATTTTAGGTTGTTTTTGGTTCTCGGAAAGCACTAGGAAAAAACAATGTTAATGAAAATGATTTTCTCATATTTAATTGTTTTATGAAAAATACTAAAGAAAATTAAATCTTTATTAATAAGGCTAAGGTAGCTATGACAATTAATTAGGAAATCAATGGATATCGAGGAAAAGTCAAAATATGCTAAGACCAAAACATGTATCGAAAGATAATCGAATGAGTAAAGGAGTGTACCTGAGCAGCAAGTCGAAATGTGCTCCCATGGAAAACCAGGTTAGTGAACCATAATAAGTATGAAATATCTCATATATCACAACTACAAGGCCTAATCAAGGTTAGTTAACATCAAACAAGCATTCACTTGCATTATTATCAAAAAAACAAATATCATGGATGTTAGGCTTCCACAAAGGCCCAATTTATTTTTGCATGAATTAATTTTATAAATTTCATTCATGCTTATTGAAAATGGAGAAAAACATGAAAGTTATTAAAAGAAACAAAGAAAATGCACGTTAGAAGGAAATTTGACAGCAAAATGTTTATTAAACATAAGGATTTTATTGTCTAGAAGAAGTTTATTAAAAAAAGCTGAGATTATTTTAATGGAAGAAGGTTTTGAAAACCTGATTTAAAGCATATAAAATCACAAGAAAACGGGAAATGTACACCATGAGGAGGGAAGATGGACTATGCAAGTCATGCAGAAGTGCGGTCTAGGGTGCAAAGAGGCTACACTGTTGGTGTTAGCAGTTGCAGCTTCAAGGAAAAGTGTAAACTCTGCAATATTCTTGATTGAACCATTAGTTAATGTGCTCAAGACGCCATTTACATGTCTATGGACTAAAGAGGTTCCACTAGTGGTGGTAATGCTCAATACTGCCAAAGTTCTCCAAACAATTCTTCATGTGCTTTTCGCTCGGTCTATTTGGATTCTATGAATGACTTTTGAGGGGGGCTTCCCTCCACATATCCTTCCTAGACTCAAGACCCTTTGGCCAACCAAGGCAAACATATAATCCATCTGGGATCACTCCGTTTGGACCAAAATAAGCTTTGTCTGGCACCAGAAGTTTTCCTTCTTCCACAATGTCAGACGGAATGGACAGACTAAGCCGGCTAGACCTATCAGGCGGGCAAATCAATCTAGTCAAGTCCTCAAGATTTCTAGCATATGTGGTCAACCACGCCTGATGTCTAAGCCGACGCCTAGATGCCTAATGTTTGAGCACCGAACTAGACGCTTAATGTTTGAGCAACGACCTAAACGCCTAACGTTTGAGCGACGGACTAGATGCCTGACATCTAAGCAACGACTTAGACGCCTGACGTCTGAGTTGGGAACTAGACGCCATTTACACCCAAAATTCAATGTCAATCAATTGTTACACACAATCCCAAACATTGGCAAGCTAAATGGATAGTCAGCTACATGGTCTGAGATTTTGGCACGATAATTAACAAATGACACCAGTCAATAGCCTTTACTTAATTTGATTGCCCAATCAAGGTAACAGTGACGACGTTGATTATCCTATCAAGGCTCGATTTCTATCAGGCAATCACCATTACAAGAAAGACAATGACGGTGCCATAAGCTCTATATAAACCCCTCAGAAAGCACGAACAAGGTACACACACTCATTATCTCCCACAAAATAGTTATAACTATCCTCATTTGACTTAAACTTCAGAGGGACGTGCCCGAACCACTCGTTTAGACATCCTTTTGTGTAGGAAAGAAGTTCGTTTAAGCGAGCTCGAACCACCCGTCCGGACATCCTTTTATGTATGGAAGAAGTCTGTCTGACTCCAGTGAAGTTGGATGGACTCCTTAAGAGACACTAACAAGGGAAGAAGTTTGCTTGACTCTAGTGAAGCTGGATGGACTTGACTCTAGTTGGGAACGACACCAACATTGGTGCCATCTGTGGTAAGAACTAAGGATGTCAACACCCTCCAAAATTCGATCATCAACTATGAGTGGTGAAGACTACTTTGCCTGGTGTGAAAAGATGGAGAGACGTCAATAAGAGAATGATAAGCAAATGCACTCTCTGTTATTCTAAACGAAGCGACTCAAACAAGAGAATGAAGAGTTGCAGGCACAAATGTCAGCATCAGACCCCTCTAAAAGTAGACACCCTCAAAGCCAACAAACAGCCTCAAGACGGACTGATGAGACATCTTTCCTTGGGAACACAAAGTTCTTATTTGGAAGCTAAACGACACGGTCTGAGGAGGAGCTTTTGCCAGCTCGCCAAATGGAGCTGGACGAAGGCACCAACTCTACCCAAACATTAATGAAGAGGAGGAGCGATAGAAGGTCGTGTTTGTCAGATATGATATGAGCCCGATTAAGACCTCAAGCACCAGGCATGGAGGGGCAACCTTGCATATTAGAAACCCTGAAGGCCCATCTAGGTCCCCCAACCATAGTAGTTATGTCAGGATGACCCTCTCAGCCACTAAGGTAGCAGCAAGCTGAGGCCCCGACGATTCGAGCTTCTCCCGGCTTTGTTAGCCGACGGTTGGATGACAGGCTCTCCACATCGTTCAACCCTTATATTATTAACTATGAGCCGTCTAGGGGGTTCATAGTGACAAAATTCACGATGTACGACGGAACAAGTGATCTGTTCGATCACATCATGCACTTCAAGCACCTCATGACCCTCGATATAGGGAATGATGCACTGTTGTGCAAGGTCTTTCTGGTCAGCCTACACGACCAAGCTCTTTCTTGGTTCTACTATCTCCCGAAAAATTTTGTGAATGCTTTCCGGGATATATGGAAAGCCTTCATGGGCCACTACTTATGTTCTATTAGCCATAAGTAGAACATAAGCACCTTACAGAATATCGAGTTGTAGGAGAACGAGTTGCTCAGAGACTTCATGAAGCGATTCGGGCAAGTCGTGCTCCCAGTGGAGTCTTGTAGTATGGATGCCATCATGTAGATCTTTAAGCAAATCTGATGCTCGGGCACGCCATTTTTTAGTCTCTTACAAAGAAGCCACCTGCAATGATGGATGACCTGTTCAAGTGAGCAGACAAATACTCCATGTTTGAGGACGATGTCCGGGTAGCTACTCAGCAAGTCTTGGTTACCAATTGTCTGACCAAAGACGATGAGGCAGGAAGTTCTAAGCCCTTGAACCAATCGAGGCAAGCTAGCAAGAGGCGAGTTGGCCAACAGCAGCAAAATTAGGTGAGACTAACCCCTCTTAGTACTCATATGAGAGATTCCTCCCGATGATCCACGATCTATCAAACTTCAAATGGCTAGAGTCTATCAAGACAGATCCAGCTATACGGGATTTGAACAGAAGGCATTCCTTTCATAAGGATCATGGCCATACCATCGAGTAATGCAAGAGTTTCCATTACTTGGTGGAGAAACTAATCAGAGCCAGACACCTAAAACAATACGTCCGTACAACTAGTAGACAAAGAAAGACAACGTAAAAGCTAGTCATCCAAGCCCCTGCATCTCTGGTAGCTCCCAAAGCTGTCGTCAACTACATACATGGAGGCCCCATAGATGATAGATATAGTTCTAAGCGACAAAGGCGAAGGTTGCTTCATGCAACCTCTATAAGAGAGCGAGTTAACTTCATTTAGTGCAACTTTTTAGAATGGAGTGTGTCTTATTGACAGTATAATCACCTTCTCTCCAGCAAAGGCTAGCCGAGTATTGCAACCACATGAAGATGCCCTAATCCTAACACTAGGGGTAGGCGGATTCAACATGAGAAGAGTTTTGGTTGATCTAGGTAGCTCAACTGACCTCTTGCAAACGTCAGCTTACAAGTAGATGGACTACTCACCATTCGTCCTAGAGAACCCAAAGGTGTTTGCTGTCTGGATTCAATGGAGCTACAATGACTTCTCTATGTAATGTTGTGCTACCCATCCAAGCTGGCCCAATCACATTGAACGTACAATTCTTAGTGGTTGACGATTTGTCCCCATGCAACGCCATTATGGGATGTGCATGGCTTCATAGAATGAAAGTCATTCCCTCCTACGTACCATCAGATGATGAGCTACCTCACGGAGGAGGGATAAATCGATCTCCTTGGCATCCAAATAGCTAGGCGCTAATGCTATCAGGTGGCGCTAGACTCCGAACATCCAGTCGGCGAGGAGGCACGTCCAAAATCATCAAATACAATGGAGCAATAGCAATTACTGAGCCTGACAGAGAAAGATCTGTCTGCAGCTGATCCACTCCAGCCATTGTGTCTCTCACATGACATAGATCAAATCACCTATACCAACTCCCTGATTATGCAGGATGAATTAGAACTACTAGGAATTGTGCTTCAACGAAACAAGGACATCTTCACTTGGATTCACTCATATATGCTGGGAATTCGTCCATCTATGGCTTTCCACAAACTTAATGTCCAGCCCTTCTCGCGTCTTGTCCAAAAAAAGGTCCGACGTTTTCATCTGGATAGGCAGAAAATCATCTAGACAGAAATTAACCAAATGTTGGCAGTAGGATTTATCAGAGAGGTCAAATATCCAAACTAGTTGGCAAACGGGGTGGTCGTTCCAAAGAAGGATGGAAAATAGCGAGTTTGTGTTGATTACACCAACCTGAATGATGCCTGCCCAAAGGATAACTTTCCCTTATCTCGGATAGATTAGATAGTCGATTCCACAGCCGGGCATGGGATGTTCTCCTTTCTAGACGCCTTCTCAAGATATCATCAGATCCTTATGTTCTAGTTGAATGAGGATAAGACAACCTTTGTTACACCACATGGGTTGTACTACTGCAAAATCATGTCATTTGGGCTTAAGAATGGTAGTGCTACTTATCAGAGACTAATGAAGAAAATCTTCATGTCCCTGATCGACTAAACCATGGAAGGCTACATTGACGACATTGTTGTAAAAAGCAAAACCCAAGTTGAGCACATCCAACACCTGGAAGAAACATTCCGTTTGATGCGGGCATACAACATGAAGCTCAATCTAGCTAAGTGCGCCTTTGGCGCTAGTACAAGAAAGTTTCTGGGGTTTATGGTGACCCAAAGAGGAATTGAAGTTAATCTAGCTCAAATAAAAGTTGTCCTCGAAACACCTGCCCTAAGCAACAAAAAGGAGTGGCAATGCCTCACAGGCCATTTCACGGACAAGTTGAGACCTTTCTTCCTCATGCTCAAGGGAGAAAGCACATTCGGTTGGACTGATTAATGCAAGTAGATATTTGAAGTAGTCAAGCACTACTTCACTAAACTGCCCATTCTTAGCAACCCTAAGTATGACGAACAATTTTATATGTATTTGGTTGTATCTAAATATGTTGTTAGTGTCGTCATGTTTCGGCACATGCAAGACAAAGAGCATAGGACCGTCTACTATGTGAGCAAAACGATGGTAGACGCTGAGACTCGGTACTCCAGAATGGAGTAAACGACTCTAGCCCTAAAGAATGTTGCTTAGAAGCTCCGTCCATACTTCCAGGCTCATCAAGTGACTGTACTCACAAACCAGCCACTTCGAGTTACCCTGCACAAACCGGATCTATCCAGACAAATGTTGAAATAAACCATTGAGTTGGGTGAGTACATAATCAAGTATCAACCAAGGTTATCATTGAAGGGACAAGTTATGTTCGACTTTATGGTTGAACTCCTTCAGAAACAAGCCCATCCAGCTGATCGCCCTGGAGAGCAATAGTGAACACTTCATGTAGACGGAGCGTCCAGAGTGTTTGGATTTGGAGTAGGTCCGATCCTACAATCACCAACTGGGAAAATGATTGAGCAAGCTATCCGTCTCAACTTTTCTACCTCTAATAATGAAGCAGAATATGAAGTTGTCCTAGCCGGGCTTGATCTTACCTTAGTATTAGCAGCAACCAAGTTGGAAATCAGGAGTGACTCTTAGCTAAGTGTCGGACAAATTCAATGAGTATGAAGCAAAAGATGAACGCATGACTCACTACCTCGCCATGGTGGAAAGTCACTTGGAAAAACTTGACGAGTGGGTCATTAGATGGGTGCTGTGTGAGGAGAACGAAAAGACAGACGTACTAGCTGGAATAGTTGCCACTCTTCCCATAAAAGAAGTGGTGATGCTATCCGATTACCTCAAAGTTGCCCCCTCAATCACACCCGAACCAATATACAACAATAGTTAAATGAACTCAGGTTGGACGCTTAACATTGTGAAATACCTTCAGACAGGGGAGGTAACAGGAGATGAGAAGCAAGCACACAAACTCTGCATACAAACAACACGCTTCACTTTAATTAATGACCAACTATATAGACGGTCATTTGGAGGTCCATACCTAAAGTGTTTGAACGAGCTAGAGGCCAAATATGTTATGGTCGAACTCCATGAAGGCATATGTGGCAATCACCCAGGCGGACGAACTTTGGCACATCGCGCTTACAAACAAGGGTATTATTGGCCCACCATGAAGCGGGATGTTGAAAGTTATGTTAAGAAGTGTGATCGATGTCAAAGACACGCTCCCATTCCCCGTGTACCTTCTGAAGCTCTCAACTCGATCACAAGTCCTTGGTCGTTTGCATAGTGGGGGATAGACATAGTTGGGCCCTTACCCATTCCGACAACACAAAAGAAGTTTTTACTCATTGCAACTGACTATTTCAGCAAGTGGGTGGAGGTAGAATCCTATACCAGCATCAAAGATAAAGATGTTTCCAAGTTTCTCTGGAAAAACATCATATGTCAATTCAAAGTTCCACAAGTGATTGCGAGGGATAATGGACCACCATTCGACAGTATTATCTTTCGAACATTCTGATCGGAGTTAAACATAAAAAACTTATACTCAACATCTCACTATCCACAAAGTAACGGACAAGCGAAGGCAACAAGCAAACCCCTATTGAATGCACTAAAGAAAATGTTAGAAGGGGCAAAAGAAAAGTGGGTGGATGAGCTACCCGGAGTCTTATGGGCTTATCAGACAACATCCAAACGTCCAATGGAGGCCACTCCTTTCGCCCTTGCTTATTGGATGGAGGCCATTATTCAAACTAAGATTGGCATGCCTACTGCCAAAATAGTCGTGCAAGGCCAAAGAGACAACGATGAAGAACTCATAAGACAACTGGATTGGGCAGACAAATTAGGAGGAAACACGACTATCTGGATAGCTTCATACTATCAAAGGGCAATTTCTTAGTACAATAAAATGGCATGACCACAGTTTTTCAAGCCAGGATCTTTAGTCCTCAGAAGAGTCTTCGAGAATACAGTTGAAGTAAGAGTTGAAAAGTTGCAGTCTAATTGGGAAGGGCCATATGTTGTAACTAAGGCAGAAGACTTGGGGGCATACCATATTCAGACTCTAAACAAAGTATCCCTGCTTCGCCCATGGAATGTGACCAACCTAAAGCAATATTATCAGTAAAATTGCTTATTACAAGTATGGAAGACTAGGTTTCAACCAACCAAAGTAAAATAAAACCCTACCCAGGGATCTTGTAGTTCTTATCTCAGCCGGACAACTTCTTCTTCAATCTTCCCTTCCTCGGCCGCCATAGTTGTCTTTTCCTTAGCCAGTCAATGAGTTTCAACCTAAGATGCATCTTTCTCCAACCCGACCTTCCTCGGAAAATTGACACCTTCTTTAGCCAGCTCTTGGGCAACAACAACCTCACTCTTCATCGTCTTCAAGTTGGCAAGAACATCCTCATTCCCGTCCATGTTATGGGCGACATATGCCCTCATGGTCTCGGTTGTTTCCAATCGGTGGAAAATGTGAGTACGTTGCCGCATGAGGTTTTGAACTTCGTCTACCACCTGAGGGGCAATAGAGAAATCGTTATAAAATGAGAAACTAAGGCAAAATAAACGAAAAAGGGGGAGATAACCTACCACTTCTGTTGTCTTAAAAGTTATGTAGTACTACATATGGAGAATACGGGCAAGAACAATATCTATAGTACCGTACGGAAGCCATGTCGGAGTGGCACGTGCCCCCTTGACGCCCAAAAACTTGAAAACAGATAATATGTCCTATCTCATCTCTACAACTACCCTATCGGATAAATGCAGATGGATTAGGGGGCATTGTGGGGGGCTTCCCTCTACGTATCCTTCTTAGACTCAAGAGCCTTTGGCCGACCAGGGCAAACATATAACCTATTTGGGATCACTCTATTTGGACCAAGATAAGCTCCGTCTGACACCATAAGTGAGAGGTTTTCCTTCTTCCACAATGTCAAACATAATGGACAGACCAAGCCGATTGGACCTATCAGACGGGCCAATCAATCCAGTCAAGTGCTCAAGATTTTTGGCATGTGTGGTCAACCATGCCTGATGTCTAAGCGCCAGCCTAGATGCCTGATGTCAGAGCATCATACTAGACGCTTAATGTCTGAGTGACAACCTAAACACCTGACATTTGAGCAGCGGACTGGACGCTTGATGTCTGAGCGACAACCTAGACACTTGACGTTTGAGCGGCGGATTAGACATCATGTACACCCAAAAGTCAATGTCAATCAATTGATACATACAATCCCAGACATTGGTAAGCTAAATGAACGGTCAGCTACATGATCCGAGATTTTTTCATGACAGTCAACAAATGACACCAATCTATAACCCTTACTTTATGTGATTGCCCAGTCCACGCAATAGTGACGGTGTTGACTATCCTATCAAGGCTCGATTTCCGTCGGACAATCTTCATTACAAGAAAGACAATGACAGTGCCATCAACTCTATATAAACCCCTCAAAAAGCATAAACAAGGTACACACTCTCATTCTCTCCCACAAAAATAGTTAGAGTTATCCTCATTTGACTTAAGTTTCGGAAGGACGTGCTTGGACCACCAGTACAGATATCCTTCTATGCAAGGAAGAAGTCTGTCTGACTCTAGTGAAGCTGGATAGACTCCTCGAGAAGCGCAAACAAGGGAAGAAGTCCGCTTGACTTCAGTGAAGCTAGACAGTCCTGACTCTAGTTGGGAACGACACCAACAACTTTGGAGATTGTTTTGTATAGGTTTGTTTGAGTTCATTGGACAAACTTCAAGATAGCTTTACATCAGTTTATTTTCTACATTCGGTTAAATGGGCAAATGAGCATGCTCTCTAAATGAGTCAGTAGACATTGATTCATTTTCCCTTAACAATTTTAGAAGAAAATCTCGAATGGGACTTTAGTTAATCTTTTCTTGTGTTCTAATTGCAAAGAGTTGCAGGCGAATCTATCAATGGGAATACCATTATATCACTATTCTGAGATAACTTCATTCATTCAATAAGGATATCATCAATAGGAGATGCTTGGTGGTCTTTAGTGGTTTCTGCAAGTAAGGTTTAACACGAGGATACTACCTTTTTTCTACACACTCTCAGATGGGGGTTGACTTTCTTTTTGAAATTGTATGTTCCACCATGCAATAACAAGGTTGACATCTTGTAATATCATTGCTCCCACTGTCAGTTTTGGTGTTGTTGCAGCAAGGATGGCAGTGTTGAAGGTTGTTGTAACTGAATCTATGGCAGAATTTGTGAGCCACCTGATCCCCACTTTGAGCTGGTGCTCATCTGTTGGTAGTTTTATCAAGTGTGTCTGTTTCCTTATTATATGATCAAGAGATGGACAATTGCTCTACCTTGTAATAGAAAGGTTCTTAAAGTTACTGATCTAAAACTTATTAGAGATCACCTTTCTCTATAGGAAGCTATAACATAAAGGCTGAAGAAGACAATGAGAGAGCAACATTAATCATTATAAACTCATTAGTGTTTCTAATGTTGATCAAATCTGAATAAATCCTAAACTAAAAATAGATTTGGCAACAGCCTGTTGAATCCTATTCTCTAATGAGATGATTTGATCATTAAAGTCAAAACCAGTTTCATTTACCATTCTATGAGTCTTGATCAACAATCATCTCAATCATAGGGTGCTCAACTTGAAGATGAGGATTTACCTCCATGTAATAAAATTGGCCTGAGATGGTATCCACTATCAATTCCACTGTGTCAGTATTGTGATAGCCAACTGCCATGGTTGCAAGTATAGCAACTTGACCCAAGTGGATGCATAAATCATTGACAACATTTGGAGCTAGAGTTTCCTATATTATATTCTCATGTCTTCTGCTGCTTTTCCAACAAATGCAACATGAAGGGTCTACTACTGGTAACCACATGACTAGTTTTGCTTTCCATAACTTGATAACTTCAATTGTAGATTCAACCTCAGGATTAAGAGAAAACTACATGCATCATTTCCATTGTAAGAACTGAAGCCAACATCGAGGTTCATGCTTTCTTCATGTTGTTTTTAGTACTAGTTTCAGTACAACCTCTAAAGTTTGTGATTTACTATCCACTATATGTAGACTCCTCATGAATTGGTGTCTGTAATCTAATAAGGTAATGTTATCACCTATCAAGATTACCTCTCAAATCCTTGAGTTACAGATCCAACTTATTATGTGATCAACTGATATACTCTAACTGTCACGCCCCAAAACCCACTCCAAGGGTGTGACGATCATTTTACACCTCAAACCCGAAGGCTTACAGTGTAACCTGACCCAAAAAATTATCTTGTAATTGGAAGTTACCAATTACCAAATATCTGTTCAGAGTAGCGAAACAAAATCTAAAATCCTCAAAATTCAATTTCAAAACTAAAACATTCACTATCCAAAATCCATTGTCCAAATATTTGTAAACGTAAACAATTCAAGTACTAGAACAAATTTCAAAATCTCCAACACTCAACTTTGATCTAACATAAAATTTGAAGGATCAAAATCCAAATAACTTCTAAATACCAAAGGATCCAAATGAACATAACTAACAGTTAAACAAAATCCAACATAAAATCCTAAGTCAAATCCTAATGATGACCATTCCTCAGCCTAGCCATCACTCCTCACCCGAACTAAGAGTATCTGAAAAATTTTCAACAATTGGGAATGAGCTCACAACCCAATAAGGAATATTAATGCAGTTCATGGATCAAATATTTTCATTTCAAATAGGAGATATCATTTTTTTTTCTCATCAAATATCAGAGTTTCAAAAATACTAATATATTCAAAATTCAACCAACCATTTTCATATCAAATTCAAACACTTTCACATAAGATTCAATCAAATCCATTCAATTTTCATTACTCTGGTTATCAAATATCAAATGCCCAATTAGGTGGGACTTTTCAAATGGGTGGCTAGCCTCAAATTGTTCCTGGTGGACGGAACCAAACACTACTAGTACTAGTAACCTCTAACCGAAACCCCTAGAGGTTGGGGTCCAAATCAATTACATTCCCACCATGAAATGTAAAGGTCAACTATTATATCCCGTTGACAGGGCTGAATAGTCAACTATTATATCCCGTTGACAAGGGCCAAATAAACCAAAGTGATGTTTTTGTTCAAGTATTCAAATTTACACAACATAATATCTCCATATTTTGTGTTATAAATAAAACAAAATATTCCAACATAATATTTAGTGCAAAACAGTTTGATCCATGCATGGTAACAAAATATCATTTTCTTTTCCACAATTCAAAATAACATATAAAATAATTTAAATTTTATAAATATTGCATTAAGTTCCCTTACCTCAAATTATGCAAAGACCTTGAAAGCTTCGGAGAAAAATAATCCTGAAAATCTACTCTTCACCTAACAAATATAAGAGAAATAACCATTACTATTTATCTAAAATTACAGGTTTGTCAATCCTAAAATTTTAGGTATTCAAATTAATATTTTTAATTATGAAAGACAATTTAATCTATTCATAATTTTTATAAATGGTATCAGAGCCGATCCCCGACCCCGGTGTGGGGGTTTGTTTGACTCAGTAAGGAGTGTTTGTCTGTTTGACCCCGCAATCCCATGGGACACAACGAGGACGTTGTGTTTGCATGAGGGGGTGTTTGTGATGTCCCACATCGGATAGGGGAGAATGTTCCTGGCGTTATATATGTAGAGGCTCCTCTTAACCAAGTAGACGCATTATAAAGCCGTGAGGGCCCCTTTTGGGTCCAAAGCAGACAATATCTACACAGTTAGGAGCGGGTCGTTACAGTAAAAGTAATAATAATAATAATAATAATAATAATAATAATAATAATAATAATAATAGTAATAAAAAAACATTTAAACCAAATTATTAAATTAAAATAAATAAGTAAGGACAAGTATTATGGAAAAGTGATAAAATAATAGGAAAATAAAATAAAAGCGGAAATAGACAAGATAATAAATGAAATAAACAAAAATATTAAGGTAAAAAAGTCAAGTCATGTGATTTTACAAAAATGAGTCATGCAAGTCATGCAAGCCATGTGAGATATGCAAGATATGCCAAAAAGGTGACCTAAGTAAAAATAGGAAAACCTAAGTGGGCCAAGTGCATCTAAATGGGCCTAAGGTGGTGCATAATGGGCCTAAGTGTACCTAGTGAGCTGAATGCATCTAAATGGGTCTAGGGTGCCTAAGTGGGCCTAAGTCTAAATTAGGGCTTCCAAGTGTCACATTGGAGTTAGATAAATCCCTCAACCAAAGTCCCCAAGGTGGCTTAGAAAAGATAGGCTACACAAGTAGTAATGGGCCACCAGGGAATTGCTGTAAAGTACCAAACAAAAAAACCTAATAAGACATGTGGTAGGAGGACAAAATGGAGGGTCTACAAATATGCCCCTCTTTGGTAGAGATCATGAGTTTTGGGAATGTGAGTAAAAATACGAATAATGAGTGGAATGAAGTGAACTGTACCGAAGAACTAAATGAAAAAGACCAGAGATTTTGTCCTAGCACATGACAAGAGTAAGCTCAGGACACGAGGTCACAATCACAAAAATGGAACAACTCTATGTTGTGAGCTCAAGGATCTATGTGGAAAGAATGACTTAGGGTCATAAATGAAAAAAAAAAAACGACTCTAGGTCGCGGGCTCTTGGGCTCAAAATGGAAAAGAAATGACTATGGGTCATAAATGAGAAAAAAAAAAGACTCTAGGTCGTGAGCTTAAGGCTCTAAATATAAAAGAAATGACTTTAGGTCATAAATGAGAAAAACGACTCTGGGTTGTGAGCTTTGGGCTTTAAATGGAAAAGAAATGACTTTGAGTCATAAATAAGAAAAACAACTTTGAGTCCTGAGCTCTGGGCTCTAAATGGAAAAGAAATGACTCTAGGTCATAAATGAGAAAAACAACTTTAGGTTGTGAGCTTCGGGCTCTAAATGGAAATCAACCAAAGTCCCCAAGGTAGCTTAGAAAAGATAGGCTACACAAGTAGTAATGGGCCACCAGGGAATTGTTGTAAAGTACTAAACAAAAAAAACCTAATAGGACATGTGCTAGGAGGACAAAATGGAGGGTCTACAACTAGTCTTTAGATCCTACTTAAATTAATATGACATAGGTCTAGAAACCAAATGTTTAATTAGAACCAGGTTTGATCCTAAGATCTAACTGTTCTCATCACTTGGCAAAGTAATAATGGAATACATATAAAGCAAGAGGATATTACCTCCCACTAACTTGCATAACTAACCTTGCATTTGAAGATAAGGTAAGTATAATCCCATCATTTAACCTTCTCACTTGTTGAATATCCTATAAGGACTTACAAATAGTGGGCAGGGAATCTAACCACTATAAATAGTGAAATCCACCACTAAATATTCAACAACGAGAAAATGATGTATCCTTTCCTTTTTCCTTTAGGTAAATTGGGCATCACTTTTCTAGTGTCCTAAAAGGTCACAAAGGAAGCACTTGTCCTTGAACTTGTTTAGTGCCCTTGAACTTGCTCTCTTATTCATTTTCTTGAACTTTCCTTATTTTGCATTATTCTCCTTCTTCTTAAGAAAAGAACATGAAGAACCTTTGAGTTCCATATGAACACCCTATAACCTTTGAGAATCCCCTTAGCCATCTTGATGGAAAATGGCAAGGCCTCTAAAATCATATATATACCTGGTGTTCATAATAGTCCTAAGAGTAGCTTTTCAAACCAGACCTACCTTTATCACCAAATAACCATTGCAAACTAGAAAGAAAATATCAAAGTCTCTAGTAATAGAAAGGTGTTGCTATAGCAACACATTATCCAAAGATCTAAGTATTAGACACTTGGTCTTCTAAGCACTTTGATATTCAACTCTTTCCTTTTGCTAGGCTAGTTCATAAGGAATAACTAGCTCTACCTAAACTAGCTTCTATGTAATTAGTTACCATATCCAAAATAAAATTAGTCCAATTGATTAGTTGGGTTTAGCCTATTGTGAGTAAAAAAGAGTGATAATAGAACCAACATGATATTTGTAACAAAGCGTATAACCAAGCATATAACATAATTGAGCATTCATAGCATCTGGTAATGAATTTAACAAAAATGTAGTGGTCTCAAACTACATATCCTTTTTCAAGGTATTCTAGTATCATAAGAATCAAGCCTACATTAGGCAAGTCATGACCTTATTACTAGTTAGGGACCCGCTCAGATTGATCTCCCTACCTTAACCATAAATGTATCTAAAGGCAAGATCAACATACCTTTTATTTGCCCATGGATTATGCAAGTGGGACTTCGTGGGGTGATTTTATCACTTCATATCCAATGTCAAGTGTATAACCATTGTCCTTGAACTATCAATATCACCAAGTAAAGAACCCCACTGTGGGAGTGGTCACTCTCATTATTGGCATATCTAGTCTTGTCCATGTAGAGAGTTCATATCTCCTGATCTTAGGGTTAACCCATTGTGGGGGTGGTGATGAACCCAAGCCAAGATGGGCTCGACAATGAAGGTCTTAGGCTTGCTTAAGGCCCTCTCCCACTTGATCTTTTGACATAAATAAGAGCATTTTTAAACCATTAGTAATTTTCGTAATGAATAAATTATCTACTTTAAAATTTTCCAAAAATATTTATTTCCTAATTGTAAACCTAATGTAATAGGAGAATACCAATATGAAAAATTTTAAATTTCCATGAGAGTAATTTTCAAAAAGAATTTTGATAAAATATTCACTCTCAAAATTTTAAAAACTATTTTCATACAATTCTCCTTGTATACACAATTCTAATTAATAAATATTTTATCTAGGAAATGTTTCAAATAAATTTATTTCCATCAAATTACTAAGCCTTTTAGTAATAATCTTTTAATGATAAATTATCTCTAATGAAAATTTCTAAAATATTTATTTTCCAAATTGGAGACTCTTGTGTAGTAATGAAATTACTAATTTTTGAGATTTTGAATAATCTTGAGAGCTCCTTATCCAAGAAATGAACTTTTGCTTCTAATATTTAAATAGAACCTTTTAGTAATTCCTTAATAGATAAAATATTCTCTATGAAAAACTTCCAAAAATGTTTATTTCCAAAAAGGAATTAAACAATCCATTTTGGAAAGTATTTTCAAAGTTATTTTAATAACCTTTCTTATCATAAATTCTCTATCATGAGATTTTTCAAATCCATTAATTACTTTTAAATCGAGACTCCTGTGCAAAAAGAATTGCTCTCTTATTTCTTATCATTGAACCATCCAAACAAAATGGTTTCTTTCTTCTCTTTGGAGGAGACAACTTGGGAGACCAACTATAGGTGTAGTTTTCCTTCTCTCATCGAGAAAGAACATGAAAACCTTCTAAAGTTTAATAAACGAATAGTTCTAAAGAAATATCAATCTTCTTAGCAATAAAATTTCCTAACCATGCATATTCCAATTTAAATAAGTATTCCAATTTTGAAAAAAGCATGAAAATTTATTTTCAGTTAAGAATACCAAAATATCTTGAGGCCACATATGCAATTAATCAAGAACATATAATAAAACAAGGGAATAAAAAAATAGAGAATTTTCCCATGGCCTTTAGGAATCCTATTGCATATTTGGTAATTAAAATTATGATAAAATCCAAATTACCAAAGAAAAACTGTGCAACCAAAAATTGGGTTAGTTAAAATAGAAAACCCAAAAGGCCCAATTTCCACCAAAAATTAAGCCCAAGAAGAGGCTTAAAATTCAGCTTGAACAACCAAAAAGAATTGGACTCCCATAACAACATGCTCTTTGTGCAGCATTGTTTCAATTGGTCATATCTCCCTAGTTTTAACTCCGAATTGCGATCCGTTTGAAGCGTTGAATTTTTTACTTCCTAAGCTTCTAAAAAAATGTGTGATGTGTACTGAGAAAATAATTGGAAGTAGTCCCGATTTGGCTCAAAGTTGACATCACTTGCTATCATGCACATTGCGCAACCTTGCTTCATTTAACCATATCTCCCTCATTTCAACTCCAAATTGCAATTCGCTTGAACCATTGGATTTGTGACTTCCTAAGCTTCAAATCCATATATGGATTTCACCAAGAAATTACTAGGAGGTAGTCCTAATTTTGAGGACAAATCAGTGTCACTATGCTGCCAAGGATCTCAAACCAAGAACTTTCAAGAATGCTTCTTTTTTCTTTAACCACCATAGAATCTCAAAAAGAACTTTCAAGATTCCTTTTTTTTCTCTTGGCTCACCATAGATGGATACAAAAAATTAAAATTTTTACAACAATAAAAATTCCTATGGTTCTTTAATGCAGTTTACAACCCATTTATTGAAAAACAAATATTTTTACAACCAAATAAAAATTCTATAGCACTTATAGGGTGTACGACCCAATCTAGAGAATCAAAAGGCATAGAAGATATACATTCATATTCATTCATTCAAATGAATCAATAACAATCAATCAATACAAATATATTAAAACATTTAATTGAATGAATAATTTCACTCATTCATCCCTTAAGGTCATGGGATGGATAAAACAATCTTGTAAAACAGAGTTAGCACACCCTAGAATAGATCTAATATGCGAAAACCTACCCTAAGGCTCTAATACTAGTTGTTGGGAACCTTGGATTACTTCGTTCCCATACCCTGGATCGTGTAAGGTGCATGCAAATCTATCATAGGCTCTCTAAATCTATTGCATCGAATAAACAAGAATTCAAAAACCAATATTAATACCATAGAAAATATAGATCTAGAGAAAAATTGTTCATACCTGACTCTAGATGTTCCCAGATCAATTCCTTGAATTGAAGAACACATCTAGAAAAATTGGCGAATCTCTCCTCATGCAACCCACGTGCGGTCCTATGCGATTCCCATGCACATGGTTTGTGCACATCCCGTGCAATTCCTGTGCACGTGAGTTGTGCACATCCCGTGCGATTCTCATGCATTCAACCTATGTGATTCCAATGCATGAGGCCTATGTGATTCCAGTCCGTTTCTTGTACACCCAAGATCTTCCGTCAGGTGACTCTTTCTTGTTTCTAAGCATTGAGATGGTGGAGATCTCAAGAGTGGAGGTTACAATTTTCTCTTTAAACTGAAAAGGGAGAATGACAAAATTTGGAAACTCTAACCCTTAAAAGGGTATTTATAGGCTTTCTACTAGGCTTAAGTGAATTAAGTCCATCATGAACTAGTGTCACTTAATCTAGCCTAAAAAGATTGTTAATCAATTAATCTAGTTCAGATATACCACTCACTTATCCCAATGCAATTTTTTGTAATTACCAAAAGGCTCTTATGCACAAAAGTGAACTAAAAATTCATCCAACCCTCATAATTCGTGCCAACATGGAATATAAACTTAAAATAGAGACCATTGAGACCCAAGAATCAAATTTTGAAATTGACTCAACATTCCACTACAGAGACTCAATTGCATTCCAATACCTTATGTATATTACAATGAGATACTAAATGCTTAGGTCCGTGACCTATAATAACTACATCCAGACTCTCCATGAGTTGGTTTCCATAATCTAACTAGGTAGTATTATCACCTATCAAGATTACCTCTCAAATCCTTGAATTATAGATCTTACTTATTATGTGATCAAATGACATACTCTAGCTTCAAGGAACATATGTCAAATTCCATTAAAGAAATTAATGTGGTCACAAATTTCATGATCACATGTCTTTTGGATTACCCAAGGGGACATACTGTCTCAATCCCATGAGATATCATGATGCCTTTATTGAGAATACTTATTGCAACCAACCTCTATTAACAGTGACCCAATCCATAGGGATATATAACCACTTTAGGGTCTCACCCATAGATCAAAGTCTCTTGTTGATTTTGGCATAGACTCAATATACTCTCAAGGTTGAGAGTTCATGTAGGTTCTATACAATGTGCATCGCATACATTAGTACACTCACCATGGGAAACCCATCCCGAAGCCCAAGATAAGTTATCCCTCCAATCAGGAAGTGGTACACTACAATTTCTACTAGATTACCCAAATCCATCAACCAATTTTTGACAACTTGTCTACTTACAAGAAACCCATGACTTGTATCTTTTATGAAACTCCTAATGCACCTAAGTCATGTACAATGTAAGAGACATGTGCTGAATACTTAAATCAATGTCAGTACACTAAAAAGATAACAAAAGGATAATTAAGTCTAACTTTATTACATCATGTCTTAGTTTTAGGGGCTCAATCCCAATAGAAACTACTGGGAGGTAGTCTCCATTTTGAGTTAAAGTTGACGTCACTATGCTACCATGGATCTCAAATCAAGAACTTTAAAAAGTCCTTCTTTTTTCTTTAACCATCATAGAAAAGTTTTTTACATCCAAATAAAAATCTTATACCCCTTATGGGTTGTACAACTCAATCTAGAGAATGATACTCATCAACCAATCCAAATATATTTATTTATTTAATTGAACGAATAAAAACATTTCATTCATTCATCCCTTTAAATCATGAGATGAATAAAAATACCTCGTAAAATAGAGTTAGCACACCCTATAAGGGATCTAATATGCTAAAACCTACATTAGAGCTCTAATACCAATTGTTGGGAACCTTGAATTACTTCATTCTCATGCTTTGGATTTCATAAGGTGCATGCATCTATCCCTTGGGATCTCTAGGTCTAACGTAGCATAATAAAATCACAATAATACCCATTAATAACTATAGATCTAGAGATTTGAAATGTTCTCATATCAAAATCCATTTAATGAAGATGCCTGGAAAAACTGGAAAGTCTCTCTCTTCATGTTGTTGCCCTTGTGTGCGTCCTATACGATTCCCCTGTGATTCCCGTGCATGCAACCTGTGCATGTCCCGTGTGCTTCTTATGCATGGGGCCTTGAGTGTACCATGCGCTTCTTGTGCATGCGACTTGTGCATGTCTAAGTGTTGTAACCCTTTATCCAATGAGGTCTTGTACAACCAAGATCTTCAATTCGATGACATGAATCATGATTTTGACACAAGCGTAAGCTTTGAAAGAGAGGAATCACTTGGCTTTTCCAAGTTGGTAATCCAATTGGAAGTATTTTAAAGTGTTTATGACATTTTTAGAAGCTCTCAAAATCATTATTACAATGTTTGAGAAGAAATTTTTTTTCCTAAATGCCACTCAACTTGAAAAGTAAAAGGTAAGATTCGAATGGGGAATTTTTTGCCCTTGCTTACATAAATTCCTGATTACTACTCAAAAAGTGCTCTTTTATAGCTTGTTATAAACTCTTTTAAACACTTTTGAGTATTAATTAATACCTTTTAACTCAATTAGCACATTAAGGACCCTTGCAAGTGTTACTAATAAGTTTTTGGTAGCTTTTTTATCATTGAAGCAAGCCAAGAATGAGGGAGAATTTTGTGCAACCCTTGGCAATAGGTTTCCAAGCCAATCAAGAGATGCAAGGAAGAAAAACAGAGAGAAATCCAACATGAACAATTTCGCAAGGCATTGCGAAATCTTCGCATGCTATGTGAAATTCAAAAGGACAGCAGCTGCAAGACAAATTTAGAGCACTTTCTGGAGTCCATTATATACATACTATATATTTTTTTGAAGCTCAGGAAGTCAAGAGTCCAACGCTTCAAACAGTGTGCAAATCGGAGCTGAAATGAAGAAGTTATGGCCATTTGAAGACAACTACACCAAGTTGAAAATGAATTTCGCAACCTCTTTTCAGCCTTGCGAAATTTTCGCAAGTCCATCTACCCCTTGCGAAACTGAAGAATTTTGCAACCCCTTTTCAGCCTTGCAAAATTTTCGCAAGCCCATCTACCCCTTGCAAAATTGAAGAATTTCGCAACCCCTTTTTTGTCTTGCAAAATCTTCCTGTGTAATCTTCAAATATTTGTGCATCGACTTAGTTAGATTTTATCTCAAGATATTTTGTGTAATTACCTATTTTCTCCTTGTAATCAGCTACAAATATTTTTGGGATATTTAGGATGTCTAAAGGGAGGTTAAAAAACATCGCTCTAGATATTTCTTAGAAAATATCTTCTATATATATCTCTGATATCTTGTAAAAAAAAAAAAAAAAAAGAGGATCGTAGTAAGAAATATATCTATAGAGCACTTGCTCTACCTTTCATTCAAATTTTTGTTTTCATTTTCTTTCTAGCCAAACATCCTCTGAGGCCTCAGAGGATGAGTGGCTAAGCTTTTTGTTTCTTGGATTGAAGGAAGCTAGGTAAAGGATCCGGATACAAAGGTGGGAGTTTTCCTTATTTCAGTTTTTAATGAAGAGAAGGTTGTGACCTGTTAATGGTTTTTATATTTTTAGTTAACATAAAATCCCTTATAATCACCTAGGCCAACACTTGGTAAGATTTTCGGACTCAATCCATAGAGACCCATTAGTTATCTCTTGCGAACCTCTAGGAGGTGGTTTAAAGGTAGGATTGCCTAGGATAGCCAACACTTGGTCAGCTTTTGGACTCCCTAGAGACATCCATTAGTTATCTCCTACGAGCTTTTAAAGGATAATCCAAGGTTAAGGATCATCTTGAATGGCAAATACTAGGTGAGTGGTACGAGCCATTACAAGATGCATCAGTGAGAGGGATTTAGCATTGAAACCATTAATGGGAAGCAGCTGTAACACACAGGTTGGGACGATAACTATGGGTTAAATCCCCAATGCGAGGAAAAGATTCAGAATCTCCCCTTTTGTATAAGGAACCTGAACCTAGTGATGTGAAACTCCAAGAAACCTTTTCTTTATAATTAATACCAGTTACTATTTTTGGTTAGATTAAAACCAAACCTTTTTCAACCATCATTATGTTTTCTTTTAAAGTTAACTTATAAAAGAAAAAGCACCAAGCCAATTCTTTAAACTAATATCATGTGTGAAATGAAAACCCATCCCTGTGGACGATCCTAAAACCACTATGCTATGCTAGCTATGCTACCCTAGTATATGGTGAATTAGGTTTATAAATTTTGTTGATAACTCTCGTCTGAGGACTGAATCAAAGGTACACCACTTGGGGACGAATCAAATGGCGTCGTTGTAGGGGATAGTGCCACTTCATAGTGATATAATCTTTCCAGAACACTTGTGATTTTCATCACAAGTTTGGTGATTTTCATCACAAGTTTGGTGATTTTCATCACAAGTTTGGTGATTTTTCTTTTCTTTTACTAACTTTTTATTTGTTTCTTTTTATTTGTTTCTGTTTTTAGTTTATCTTTCATTTAGCTTTTAGTTAGCCTTAATTTTTTCTTTCTAGAATTTTTTTTTTTTGTTTTTTTTTTTGGTTCAGATATTGCTAGTTGTGTATGCCATATTGGATACGAGACAGTGAGGGAAGACTTGTAAAAATAAAAAATCCTCACAAAACGGAGTTGGAATTGGAAGTGGAATTCATGGAAGATATACCTGAAGATCAGCATAGTCAACATGCTCTAGAAGAGAATCTCAACGCATACCAATCCATGAGGGACCGCATGCATCCACCTCGTATGAGTCCACCATCATGTATAGTGCCACCTATAGAGCAGCTAGTGATCCGACCACATATTGTGCCACTTCTACCTACTTTTCATGGGATGGAAAGTGAGAATCCCTACCAGCCTATCAAGGAATTTGAGGACGTTTGTAATACTTTTCGAGAATGAGGAGCTTCAATCGACTTGATGAGGCTTAAGCTATTTCCTTTCACTTTAAAGGACAAGGCCAAGGTCTGGCTTAATTCTTTAAGGCCAAGGAGTATCCGATCTTGGATTGATTTGCAAGCTGAATTCCTCAAAAAAAATTTCTTGACTCATAGGACCAATGGCTTGAAAAGGCAAATCTCAAACTTCTCAGCTAAGGAGAATGAGAAATTATATGAATGTTGGGAGAGATACATGGAAGCTATCAATGCTTGTCCTCACCATGGCTTTGACACATGGCTATTGGTGAGCTATTTTTACGACAGTATGTCTTCCTCAATGAAGCAACTCCTAGAAACGATGTGCGGAGGAGACTTCATGAGTAAGAATCCTGAGGAAGCCATGGATTTTTTGAGTTATGTGGGTGAAGTTTCAAGATAATGGGATGAGTCAAATGCCAGAGAAGTGGGAAGAATGAAATCTCAACCAAATGCTTCTAATGCTAAGGCTGGGATGTATACTTTGAATGAAGATACAGATATGAAAGCAAAATTTGTAGCTATGGCAAGAAAATTGGAGGAGCTTGAAGTGAAGAAGATACGAGAAGTGCGGGCCATTTCAGAAACACCAGTGTAAGCTATGTCGTGTTCAATTTGTCAATCTTTTGAGCACTTGGTGGAGGAGTGTCCTACGATGCCAGTTGTGAGAGAAATTTTTGGGGATCAAGCAAATGTTCTTGGACAATTTAAGCCCAATAACAATGCTTCATATGGAAACACCTACAATTCAAATTGAAGGAACCATCCGAATTTCTCTTGGAAGCCAAGGGCACCTTAGTACACGCAAGCTGGCCAAGCACCCTCACAAGCCTCAAATTTGAACAAGCAATTGTGAATCTTAGCAAGGTTGTAGGAGACTTTGTTGGGGACCAGAAATCCATCAATTCTCAACTCAGTTAAAGAATTGATAGCCTAGACAGAAAGAAGGATAGGAGGGTGAATGATCTATCTAAAAAGATAAATAATCTCCAATACTCGATCTCAAGGCTCACCAATCTCAACACAGTGCAAGAGAAAGAAAATTTCCTTCTCAACCTCATCAGAATCCCAAGGGTATCCATGAAGTGGATGCTCAGGAGGAAGAATCTTCAAATATGAGGGAAGTCAAAGCAATGATCACTCTAAGGAGTGGTAAAGAGGTTGATCTGCCTACATCCAAGCCAGAAAAAGAACTAGAGAGTGAAATAGAGGAAGAGAAGGGGGAGAAAATCAAAGGAAATAGGAAAGGGAACAGTACAAAGAAGGAGGACCTTGAAGCTAATGTGAATGAAAAATCAGAGAGGACCATCAACCAAGAAGAAATGATAAAGAAGCACATGTCTCCACCATTCCCACAAGCTTTACATGGCAAAAAGGAAATCAACAACGCACCATAAATTCTTGAAGTGTTGAGGCAAGTGAAAGTTAATATCCCTTTGCTAGACATGATCAAACAAGTTCCAACTTATGCAAAATTTCTAAAGGACTTATGCACTATAAAATAGGGTTAAATGTGAGTAATAAGGCCTTCTTAACTGAGCAAGTAAGTTCCATTATATAGTGCAAGTCTCTAGTGAAATACAAAGATCCGGGCTGTCCTACCATCTCAGTGATGATTGGAGAGACATGTGTGGAGAAAGCTTTGTTCGACTTGGGAGCAAGTGTGAATTTGCTACCCTACTCTATTTATAAGCAATTGGGACTGGGAGATTTGAAGCCAACATCAATCACTCTATCTCTAGCAGATAGATCTGTGAAAATTCCAAGAGGTATGATTGAAGATGTCCTAATTCAAGTTGACAAATTCTACTATCCAGTGGATTTTGTTGTTCTTGATACGGACCCGATTGCCAAAGGACCTAACTGTATTCTTATCATACTTGGAATACCATTCCTAGCTACATCAAATGCTATAATCAATTATAGGAATGGAGTCATGCAACTTACATTTGGCAACATGACGTTGGAGCTCAATATCTTCTATATGTGCAATAAACAATTCCATCCGGGAGAAGAAGAAAGACCAGAAGAGGTGTGCATGATTGACAACTTAGTAGAGGAGCATTGTGATCAGAAGATGCTAGAAGATTTGAACGAGAGTTTTGGGGATCTTGATGAAGGGTTACCTGAACCCTTAGATTTGCTTACTACTCTATCTCCTTTGAAGTTGAGGGAAGAAATTCTCTCTTTATTCAATAAGGAGGAGACACAAGAAGCTGTTAAGGAGGAGTCCCCAAAGCTTATTCTAAAGCCATTACCCACGGAGTTGAAGTATGCATACCTGGAGGAGAACAAACAGAGCCCTGTTGTTATTTCTTCATCTCTTACCACTACTCAGGAGGATTGTCTATTTGAAATCAGTAGGAGATGCAAGAAGGCGATATGGTGGAAAATTTCTTATCTAAAAGGGATCAACCCTTTAGTTTGTACCCATCATATATACATGGAAGAAGAAGCTAAGCCAATTCGTCAACCCTAGAGAAGGTTGAACCCTCACATGCAAGAGATGGTGCGAGTTGAAGTGTTTAAACTACTTCAGGCCGGTATTATCTACTCCACATCAAATAGCCCATGGGTGAGTCCTACGCAATTGTGCCAAAGAAATCAGGGATCACAATGGTGCAAAATGATAAGGGAAAGGAAGTTTCTACACGCCTCACTTTAGGTTGGAGGGTGTGTATTGATTATCGAAAGTTGAATGCTGTAACAAGGAAGGACCACTTCCCGTTGCCATTTATTGATCAAGTGCTTGAGAGGGTCTCAATCCATCCATCCATTCTACTGCTTCTTGGATGGCTACTCCGGGTATTTTCAAATAGAAATTGCTGTTGAAAATTAGGAGAAAACCACTTTCACTTATCCATTCCGAACCTATGCATACAGAAGAATGTCTTTCGGCTTATGCAATGCACCGACAACATTCCAAAGATGCATGTTAAGCTTTTTCAGTAATATGGTGGAGCGTATTATGGAAGTCTTTATGGATGATATCATCGTATATGGGAGTGCATTTGACGAATGCTTAGTCAATTTGGAAGTTGTGCTGAACTGATGCATTAAGAAAGACTTGGTGCTCAATTGGGAGAAATGTCATTTCATGGTACCCCAAGGGATTGTCCTTGGTCATATTATCTCAAAGAAAGGCATTGAAGTGGACAAAGCAAAAGTTCAACTGATTGTCAAGTTGCCATCGCCAACAACTGTTAAAAGAGTAAGGCAATTGTAGACCCTCAATTTTGTCCATTTAGCACATGTCTTTAAAATTCGTTTTCAATGCTCCACAATAGTTCCTTGGTGGCCCATAGCTACTCATACCACTTACCTTTTTTTTTAGTCACCTCGGAGACTTTGGTTGAGGGATTATTTGATCCCTTATTGTGACCCTTGGCAGTTTTGATTTAGATTTAGGCTTTTCTTGTTTTTTTTTTTAGGATAGCTTTTAGATACACTTGGCCCATTAGGCACCACCTTAGGCCCACTTAGTCTCACCTTAGGCCCGTTTAGGTATACTGGGTCTATTAAGACTTTTTTTAGCGTGACTTATATGACTTGCGTGTTTGCATGGCTCGTGGGGCCCATTTTTTGTTAATTTGTTTATTTTTATTTTATTTTATTTTTATTATTATTATTTTTATTTTTTATTTAGTTTTAGTTTTATGATTATCAGTCACTTTTTATTGGTTATCTTCCTCTTTATATTATTTTCCTTAACTTATTTATTTATTTATTATTTTTACCATTTTCTAATTTATTTACTTATTTATCTATTCATGTAATTGTTTAACTTCTAAAATTTCATGCTTTTGCAAGGAAACTTACTATTGGAGTTTAAGGAAGGTGGGACTCTCCTTGGAAGGTTTTGGAGAGGAATTTGAAATTGGGAAGTTTGCTTTTGAATTGGAAGATTTAAAAAAAGGATAAAGAGAAAAGAAGAGAGAAAATAGGGGATTTTCCTTTCGGGAACAGATTTAGGATTTGGGAGGTGATATATATATATACGTGAGAAAGGAAGAAAGCAGGGAAGAATGAGTTTTTTTTTTTATTGAGAGAGGAGATTCTTTTTGGAGCAGCACGCATTGGAGGATTGGGGAGAAAAGGAAAAAAAAGTGAACAAGCAACAAAGGATTTTAGAGGATTTTTGAAGAGAAGACACAAAGGAAGCGGAAACAGAGCAATTGCAATCAAGGCTGTCGAGGTATGCTCTTCGTTACTATTGGAATTTTTACCTATGTTCGATTTTTCCTCATGTTCGTTTCCGAATATTCAATGTATTGTTGATTGGTGTGGACAAAAAGGGCCACAATTTGTTTTGTTGAGATTCGTTGCCTACTTGTTTGCCTTGTTTTGATTTTGGGTTTATAGATGTCTTCGAAAGTATATGACTCCATGCCTGAATGTGATCATGTTCGTTTTTTTTTGTTTAAATCTTATTCTGCTCTATTCCTACTATTATCAACCCATGGATTAACACTTGAAGTGGGGGTTATTTACATTTACTGATCAATACCCTCTGCTCTTTCCTTCTCCGAGTTTTACTTCGTTTTTTTATTTTATTTTATTTTATTTATTCTATATTCCTTTCCCCACACGGTGTTCGAATCCTCGCCTTTGTATTTGGGTGCGCATTGGGGAATGACGGAAGTGTCGATATGAGGGATGAGGGATGAGGTGTGTAGTAATCCTAGTGTATTCCGGATATTGGAAAATTCTGGAACCTGCTGATAATTTGCTGAGAAATTAAAGGCTGAAGCTCCGCTCAAGCCACTGCCATAGTTTAATGGTGCCAATTCTTCCGATGCAAAGATGTTTCAAAAGACATTTTGTTTGGCAAGCCCGACAATCCCTTCAAACAATCCAATTCTCTATTGATGTTATTGTTGAATCCTGAACCGTGATTGACTTGTTAATGGGATTTTAAAGATTCGTATGTGGCAAAGGAGTTTTGCGCTTGTTTACCATTAATTGCGGGGTCTTCTGTTTATTATCTTTGAGCAAATCAGGGGTTAAATTTGAGAAGAAGACATAGGAGGATGATTGGATGGGGGAATCAATGACGAGCAATGTGTCTAGCTTCGTATTCTCTGCGTGAAAGTTTCAGTTCGTCTGTATATGGTGTTGTTCTGAAATATGGGTTCAAGCAGGAAGTGATTTGGTTTACATGTGGCAGGATTAGACGGCTTGGCTGCTTGCTACTGGATGTTTTTCTTCAATTCGTGAGCAAGGTATGGCATGTCAAACTATAATAGTCAGTGCATATGTTGAGGTGGGAAGCTTTACTTTTGTTCAGGAGCTGTTTGATAAAATACCTCACAAACTATGGGTGATAACTTGAATGCACTAAAGTCCTTTGCCTGCGAATTTTTGTCAGTTTTGTTAGGGCATTTCTTAAAATCTGCACAAAACGGTGGCAATTTGTGCATTACAGAATTTTGTGATGTGCAATAGAATTATTAATTGACATGTTGCTGAAGCTTTAGAAGCGGTTTTTCTTTTGGCTAGGATGAAACAGAGCATGAACTTCACTTATTGGGATAGCAATTTTATAGGAAATGAACTACCACATCTCCCATCAGTAGTGTGTGTTTTCAAAAGAAAAAGGATTTGCTAGCCTCTGAACGATCAGAGACTGAATAGTTCAGAAAACATCTGTCATCTACCATCTGAATCGTTTCCATGCAATGTGCTTAAGATTTTAGATCAGTCAAGCCCTCATTCTCGGAAGCAAAATGAAATTAGCGATAGGAATATCCTTCATGAAGATCCTAAGATTTTGCCTACAGAATACAACAAACCAACTTTGTCATTTATATCCAAGAACTCACTATCATCTAATGTATTCAGAACTAGCAGAGATAGCAGCTTTTCTGAATCAGAGAGTATAATGAGTGCCCTTTTATCAAAGCTTCCACATGTAGAAGGGCCTGGAGCAAAGACTAAAGCTGGCTGAAGGACATATTGAAGCTAGGCGGCTGTTGGTATATTACCAGGTTCCAAAGCCATTAAATTTCTTTGTAGAGGCATATTCAGATGAAAAGGGTGTAAAATAGATTCTTCGTCTCATACTTTCAAAATTTGTTCGTCGACAGCCCAGCCGGTCAAATAATGGTTAGGCAAACATGTGGCATGATATGCAGTACTTGCAAGAAAAAGTATTTCCTTTTCTGGATCTAAAGTATATGTTGACTGAATTCTGTAAGGGACTGCTGAAAGCTGGGAAGTTTTCTCTCACAAGGAATTATCTAAAGGGTATTGGTCCAGTTTCTTTGGCATCAGAGAAGGCAGAAAATTTAGTCATTTAAGCTACAAGAGAGTATTTTTTCTCAGCTTCCAGTCTCGCTTGTTCCAAAATCTGGAAGGCTAAGGAATGTCTGAAGCTCTTTCCAGATGGTAGAAATGTCAAAGTAGAGGCTGATGTAATTGATGCTTTCACTGTTAAACTTCCAGAACTAGGAGTCACTCTTTTGCCAATGCAATTTAGGCAAATAAAAGATCCTATGGAAATCATTAAAAAGACAATAACAAGTCGAACTGGAGCTTATCTACAGGTTGATGAACTCATTGAAATTGCTAAACTCCTTGGATTGAATTCTCAGGATGATGTATCAGCTGTTGAAGAAGCTATTGCAAGAAAAGTTGTTGTTGCTGGTGATCTGCAATTGGCATTTGATCTCTGCCTTAGTTTGGCAAAGAAAGGGCATGGTCCCATTTGGGACTTATGTGTTGTTATAGCAAGGGGTCCTACTCTTGAAAATATGGATATAAATTCTCAAAAGCAGCTATTGGGTTTTGCCTTGAATCATTGTGATGAGGAATCCATTGGTGAACGGCTACATGCATGGAAAGATCTAGATACGCAAGGCTAGTGGGAGACATTGATGATGTCGATAAGGGCAAATCCTCCAAATTTCTCAATTCAAGGTTCCTTCGTTATCTCGCTTCCAGTTCGCAGTATTCACGATATTGTTAGTCTAAAGGATTGCTCTAAACTAGATGAAAGGTGGGGGGCAGCACACATTACATGTTTTGATAAGAAAAGGAATAAAGCATGAGGAAGTAGGAGGAAAGATCTCAGAATATAAACCAGTGGAGATTTTCTCATCGGAAAGAAGCATCTCCAGTCAATCTTCATGGATGAGTATTCACTGATGCGTAGATCAGGTTTAAAGACTAGATTTGAGACTGATACAATGAAAATGGCTTTTGAGGACAAAGAAATGATGGCTATCTATAAAATCAGATGTTGTAGAAATCATTGATGAATGATTGATCCGTTTTGTATCTTCCATGTGTCAGTTCTGGTGGACAGAGTATAGAAAATTCCTGAATTTGCTGATTAATTATGGAGGAGTCTGGAATTGAAACTTCTACTATATTGCTCAGCCTCCTGAAGAAACGCCCATTATTTTGCTCAATGCCATAGTCTTCAAGGGGCTCTACTCAGCATTCACTCAGCTCTACTGTATACAGAATTCAGAAAGGATAGTAAGGATGCTTTAAAAGATAATGGACAAATACGACATGAAATCCTTTGGTAAAAGGCTTACTTTGAAGGTATTGAAATGGAAGGTGACGATGCTATTTTCTTTAGATGAGTCACAGTGAATCAAAACTAAATGCCAATGAAGAGCTCATGATCAAATAGCGACATGCTTGAAAGACATCAGGATCTTCACCCCATTTTGTAATTGGCGCACGCATGGGCAGCAGGCTTGAGGTAATTACTGGTCTTTATTCGAAAAGATGTTAGTTGGGCAGCAGCTCGGAAAAAAATGAATTCCTATAAGCTCCAGCAAATAAGAAACCCGATTCTCATGATGATAAAACGATAAAAAAGGAGTTTAACATGAAACTTACAATGGATATGAGAGCATAGAAGTTGGGATACAGAAACAGATGAATTTTGGCTTCGGCAAAAGAAAACCAAGAACTCAAAAATCGAGTTACAGCCAAATCAAATGCATCACGCTATTCCACAGTTAAAATCTTTGAGCTAAAACAGAGAAGGAAGTAGAATAGGGAGAGCAAGGTCTGAAGGAAGTCATTCAAAATAGACCAGTTGAAAAAAGTCTAAAAGGCATCATTTATGTTGCAATTGATGTTTTGATGAGCTTTAAGACTAGAAATGAACTAAGGAATAAGGTTTTAGTCCCAAAACGCTAAGTTGTTGTACTGCTCATCTTGGATAACTTACTACAGTCACGTTCCAGATTTTTTTCTTCTGAAACCACGAAAGGAAATGCAGTAAGATCCGTACCTGGCTCAACCGGAGAGCATGCTTCTTTGTTCATTCCACCAAATGCAGAAAACAAGTTAGATTCTGATGCCCATGAGAAGGAATCTGATTCCACCATTGAGAAAATACCAGGCAAACCTACTAGTTATTCGACAATTGTAGAGAGTCGTAGCATATCGTTAGTTGCTTGTGAATTGTTGAAACGACAGTATCATGGCTGGAGAATTGAATTTCTGATATTGGAAATGAAGCTGGGGGCAGAGAATCCACTGTTTCTGCCCGCGCCTGTTTTCTTATAAAGAATATGTCTAAAAAAGGGGAAACACATTCAAGATATCTCTGTCAACTTGTTGAGTCAATCTAGAGAGCACATCTAAAATCACTCAAACACTCTGCATCTATAGCCATACAGCAAAAATGCCCATAAGAACAGTTGGTCTTGTTGATTTAGATGTAATGGGTATATCTTGCTTATTCCTGAGAAGATGTCCGGATCTGCTTGAAAGAAATTCATCCTTCAAATCAGAAAACAGTTCCACCTAATTCAGATAGTCATCAAACTAGAAACAATTCAATGGGCATCTAAAACAACTTCTGCAAAGTCCGTCCAGCCTAAGGTAGCTCACCTTCATCAGTCCATGGACATGAAAATGATACCTAAAGACCTTGATATACTTCTTTTGTACTCAATTAACAGTTCAGCTATCCGTATTCACCAATAGAAGTCCAGATCGACAGTTAACATTTAATATCATGGACCTTACACTAACAAGGTGTTGGAATACACTATGGAGTACACTGCACCAGTTTCTACCCGGGGCTAAAACAGAATGTGGGCTACAACATACAGCCTATAGATGTCAGAATAAATATGCAACTAGAACAAGGCTATTGATGCATACATGAAGTAACGAGCAATTCAATGAAAAAAGGCTGGCCATGTTTCTTAAAGAAAAGGGATTGGATTCACACCAGAACCGAAGTCAACACTCGTGACAGTTTTGAAAATATAGGATAGAGAAGACGAAAGGACTGTAGGATTACGGGCCATACCAGAAACTTGAAGTCATAAAATTGTTTCACAGGAAGCTAACAGTCATTTATAACTCGTCATGATTGCATCTGAAACTGAAACCAATTGGATATGATTCTTCAATCTTCAATACTCCGGGTTATCAGAAATGACAGTCCAGAACAACTAAATTTCTCAAGAAATTTCAAAAATTCATACAGGGAATTAATGTTGAAGCTCTTGGGAGTAAATCTGAATGTAAGGGGATTTCAAGGAATCAGAAAAGGCCTGAGAATGCAGTGATGTAAGGTACTTGAAAGCATGCAAGAGAGTAAAAAAGGCGAATTTAAAGAGAATAACAGCAGCACCTGCAATCACCAGCAACGCAAACTTAGCTGTACCTCCAGACTCCACTCCATCATGACAACCTTACTACACACACCTTCTCCTCTATTTACTTCTTTGATTGGGAACTTACTGTTTTAAATTGAATTTTTGAACCATTGTTCAACTAAACATTCCCAGCTTTGAAAACTCCATCCTCAGATCATTTCCAGGTATAAAATCCCAATTTCAACATGCTATTTGCTGCCATTTTCCTTCCGACACGCATTTCCACTATTTTATTTGATTCTCAATTATTTTCTTGATTTTCTCGATTTTCTCAAGCATGAAAAAACTTCATGATTCCAAATAATGGAATTCATAGAATCAACTTATGCGAAATTAATTAGGGCTTTGGTGGGGGCCTGAAATTCATGATACTCTCTTCAATATTGTTTGCTTGATATGTTGATCTTTTATTCTCATGGATGACATATATGAATTCGTTTTATATTTATTGTTGAGATATCCTTGTTTCCCATAGAGATGTGGATGCTTGCTAATCAGGTACGCCCTTTCTACCCCACAACCCTAAAATTCTATGAATGTGTATGTTCTCATGAGACATGACCATGTTTGATACCATAATTGATTGCCTTGATGCATGTTTGATCATCTTTGATGAAAATACATACCAAGTGTCATATTTCCAAACTAATCTCTTATGTTTCATGATAGCGTTTGAGAAGCCGTTCAGGTACGCACTTCGACTCTCTCTTATGGTTGGTTTTCTTGTTAGGCATGCAATATTTGAAATCACCTAGCCTACTTAGGTATCCATAATTGACCGATTAATGACCATACTTCCCTTAACTTTGTCAATAGAGACCTCTTTGGGGCATAGAGGGGTGCTACCACCTAGAGATACCTTCCCAATAAGTAACCTGATCCCCGGACCAAGACTTGGGTTTTCAAAGACATACTTTTTCAAAAATTATGGAGTCATTTTTTTTAGGGTTTTTATTTCTTGTTTTATTTTCCCTTTTAAAAAAAATAAAATAAGTGGCGACTCCAACCTTTTTTTTCTTCCAAAAATCAATTTTTCACAAAAAAAAAAAAAAAACGAGTCTCGCTGATCGAGTGGGGGCGCACGTGAAAAATGCGGGTCCACAGCAATTCCTTGGCGACGCTGGGTTCTATAGGAGGTTTATTAAAGATTTCTCTAAACTTGCAAGACCTCTTTGTGAGCTATTGGTAAAGGATGCTAAATTTGTATAGGATGATCGATGTCAACAGAGTTTTGAAGAATTGAAGTTATTGCTAACAACCGCTCTAATAGTGAGAGCTCCCAACTGGCAATTGCCCTTTGAAGTGATGTGTGATGCCAATGACTTTGCTATAGGAGTTGTTCTTGGGCAAAGAGAAGATGAAAAGCCCTATGTCATCTACTATGCTAGCAAAACGTTGAATGAAGCACAAAGAAACTACACAACCATAGAGAAAGAATTGTTGGTTGTAGTTTTTTCCTTAGACAAATTCCACACTTACTTAGTAGGGTTATGGTTTTCATGACCACTTGGCCTTGAAATGTTTGTTGACTAAACAAGATATAAATGCAAGGCTGATTAGATGGATTCTCTTGCTTTAAGAATTCAATCTTCAGATCAAATACAAGAAAAGAGTGGAAAATGTGGTAGTCGACCATCTGTCAAGGCTAGCCATTGCACATAATTCCCATAGTTTGCCAATTAATGATGATTTTCCAGGTGAGTCACTAATGTTGATGGAAGTCGCTCCTTGGTATGCTCACATTGCTAACTATTTAGTTACTAGAGAAGTTCCAAGTGAGTGGAAATCACAAGATAAGAAGTACTTATTTGCAAAAATTCATGCCTACTATTGGGAAGAGCCATTTTTATTCAAATATTGTGCGGATCAAATAATACGAAAGTGCGTCCTTGAGCAAGAGCAACAAAGGATCCTTAGCCATTGCCACGAAAGTGCATGTGGAGGCCACTTTGCTTCTCAAAAGATAGCTATGAAGCTCTTGCAATCGGTTTTTTGCTGGCCATCACTTTTCAAAGACGCCCACACCATGTGTAGGAGCTGTGACAGATGCCAGAGGCTTGGGAAATTAACACGTAAGAACATGATGCCTTTAAACCCCATTTTAATAGTTGATCTTTTTTTATGTCTAGGGCATTGACTTCATGGGACCTTTACCTATGTCATTTGGCTATTCCTACATCTTGGTGGGAGTGGATTATGTTTCTAAATGGGTTGAATCAATCTCGTGCAAACGCAATGATCACAGAGTTGTTCTCAAATTTCTCAAAGAGAATATCTTCTCCAGATTTGGAGTACCCAAAGCCATAATCAGTGATGAAGGTACTCATTTTTGTAACAAGCCGTTCGAAACTCTCTTAGCCAAGTACGGGGTGAAGCATAAGGTAGCTACACCTTACCACCCTCAGACTTCTGGGCAAGTTGAGTTAGCCAATCGGGAGATCAAGAACATACTGATGAAGGTGGTGAATACGAGCAAAAGAGATTGGTCTGTTAAGCTTCATGATTCATTATGGGCTTACAGAATAGCTTACAAGACCATTCTCGGAATGTCTCCTTATCGCCTAGTCTATGGCAAAGCATGTCATCTCCCTGTTGAAGTGCAATACAAAGCTTGGTGGGCAATCAAGATGCTCAACATGGACTTGAACAGAGCCAACATGAAGAGATTTCTAGACCTTAATGAGATGGAGGAATTGAGAAATGACGCCTACATTAATTCAAACATTGTAAAACAAAGATTGAAAAGGTGGCATGATCAGTTAGTCTCCCGCAAAGAATTCCAGAAGGGACAAGGAGACTTGCTTTATGAATCTAAGCTCCACATCTTCCCGAGAAAGTTGAAGTCAAGATGGATAGGTCTGTTTACTATCCAACAAGTGTATTCAAATGGAGTAGTAGAGCTACTCAACAACACCGGGAGTTTCAAAGTCAATGGTCAACGTCTCAAGCCATTGCTGGAGCCATTTTCTTGAGACAAGGAGGAAATCAACCTCCTTGAACCACATCAAGCTTAAAAAGACAAATGGTTAGATGGACTTAGTCTGTCGGAAGACACTAAGTCCATATTTTTTGTTTTAATATTAATTTCAAGTTTTATAGATTTAGTATATGTTTTAAATTGAAATTTCTTGCCTTAATTTTATTTTGTTGTGACTTAATTTAATTTTTGATGATCAAATGTAGGGGAATCCCAAAACATAGGAAAAACAGAGCATTTCGTAGGGCAAGCAAAAAATTCGCAAGCCCACAAATCCACTTGCGAAAATTTCGCAACCCCAAATCCCACTTGCGAAACTTTCGCAACACCATACCTACCTTGCGAAAATTTCGCAACCCCATATCTGACTTGCGAATTCCAATGGTCTTTAGTAGGAAGCCAACAGTCAGCAGGAAAGCCAAAAGTCTTTTAAAAAAAATCCTATTTAAAGACCTCCACAACCTCTATTTATTTCGCACGGCCCATTCTTTATTGTGAAAAGCTCAGCACCACCTTGCGAAGCAGATTTCTTTCCATTCCACACCCCACGGCCACCAATTTGGAGAAGAGACCTCTGTCTCTCGCCTCATTTCAACCATGGTGCGCATCAGAGGATGCCATACAGACCCGTCAGTATCTCGCGAGGCTCGACCAAGCGCCTCTGCTCCTCAGGATTCATCTCAGGCACCGACCATTCTGTCTTTTGATGGTGGGGTACCCTCTAGCCCTCCTCAACGCCAATACTCGACACGGAGACCACCAACTTCTCCACCCCCTAAGCCATCAATACACCGTATTCCACCAAAGAGAGCCAGGACCTTAGGCCTTGGAGAGATGTCTAGGCAGTCACAGCCTGATTCTCAGACCCCAACGAACTCTCAACATCCTTCTGCCATTGCTCTGGAAGCCATCATCAAGAGGCCTATGGTTACCGCACCGCCCATTGAGGGCACTTCAGATTGTAGAGCCAGGTCATTTCATTATGAGTTGTATTTCGACATTGAGGCTATGTGGCAGTAGCCGGACCTTAGGGATTCATTTGGACTACTCCCGAGGTACCATCTCGAGTGCCTTATGACTCCCAGGGAGTTTTTCTACCCTAGAGTGGCGATGGACTTATATCAGTCCATGACTACTCAGGGCGACCAAAGTCCCACAACCATTCATTTCAACATTGACAGGCGTCAGGGTATCTTAGAGGCTAAGCACATTGCCGAGGCTCTCCATATTCCATTTCAGCCAGAGGATCCAACACATTTCAGGCAGTGGTCCTCTATATCTCAATTAGACATGGTCTGCATTCTATCAAGAGGGACTTTTGGAGATTCATATATTCTACGTAAGGAGCTTTCATCTAGGATGCTCCTAGTAGATGTATTGTTATGGTCCAACATTTTCCCTCTTCAGCATCTAGTGCAGAGGCAATGTGCCATCCTAGATGCATTATTCAGGATATCTGAGGGCTTATATTTTGGGCCACATCACCTGATTATGGCCACTCTCCTATACTTTGAGGAGAAAGTTCACATGAAGAAGCTACAATGAGCCGACACTATCCCATTGTTGTTTTCGAGGCTGCTCTGCCATATATTGGAGCATGTGGGCTATCCTACTAAGCCCCACCTTGAGCGCCACTACCATTGTCGAGAGCATTTCACTCTCGACCAATGGACACAATTGGCAGGTAAAAATCTAACAGAGCTAGCACCTAAAGCAGCCCCACCCAGGCAAACATCTCCAATGCCAGCACAGGCTGAGCAGGCACAACAGGACGAGTGTCCCATAGAGTCTGTTCCACCCGCCCCTGCTACACCATCTATGCTTCAGGCCACCTCTACTGATCCTCCTGCTACACCTCCTGTTCCACCAGCTGCACCTCCTACATCGGAGGACTTTATCATTGTATCTGGCACGGAGTTTCGTGTCATGATAAATTTGTTCAAGACACTAACCGCTACTCACAATGCTCTATTCCAGCAGATGGTAGACATACGTGCTCAGTAGGACCAACATACTACTATCCTTCGTCAGATTCAGCAGCATCTGGGACTCTTGCCACCACCTCAGACTGATATTTCGGGACCATCAGAACCCATAACTCCAGCTGAGAAGGCTATTCCAGCTCAGGAGACCACCAGGGTCGATGTCCTTGCCCAAGCCACTCACAAGGCAGCCATAGAGCCATCATCTCCACCAGAGAACCCTGCTCCTTGATCATTTTCTTTATTTTGTATTTACTTAGCATGTTAGTAGACATTATTACTTGGGTGGATATTTTATATTCTGGGATTGGATGTATTACATGATCATCTCATTGTACTTTCTCAAAGTAATATATACATATCATTTTTGTTTATACTTGGCATTTTCTTTTCTATCTCCTTTACTCATTAATCTTTTGTTTTTTGAATCATGTGGTTTCTCCTATACGACTCAGACTCCATGTCACTCAGGAGCTACCACTTCCTCCCTATATTTCAATCGATCTTGACACATTGAGGACAACGTTGATCTTGGTTGGGGAGAAAGTAAAGGAAGGAAGTTTTGTTAATAATGCTAAGTTATTTTGTTAAAATAGTACTTTTCACTTAATTTTAAAATTTTTTGCTTAATTTTAAAAGTTTTTACTCTACTCTCCATGGTTATTTAAAGAAAAATTCTCAAAATGAAATAGGAGAAATTGAATTCTTACCTTTTTACTTGAATATTAGAGTCGTATTATGCTTATTAAGGTTGATGAATTATTGAAACTCCTATTGATTTCAACCTTATTTCTTCAACTTTAATCTTACCACATGTTGTGCACATTAGGTTCCGATTAGAAGATGAAAAACTATCTTACCTCTTGAACTTAGGAAAATTTAGACTTGGTACCTTTGACCTCGTTTTAATAGTGTTAGGACACCTGGAATAAAAAGAGAGGTCAATGAGCCTTTGAAAAAAAAAAAAAAAAAAGAACAAAGTGTTTCGCTTGCCTTGAAACTCGAGAAAGGTCCGAGGGGTATACGGTGAAAAACTTTAAAGCTTGATGCCCTAAGCCTTTATTGGTTGGGAGTCACCTGTGGACCCCGCATTTTTAATGATGCGTTCCCACTCGATCGGCGAGACTCGCTTTTCGTTTATTTAGGTGAAAAATATGATTTTTAGAAAAGACTTGGAGTCGCCACTTACTTTTATTTATTTTTGAAGGGGAAAACAAGTAAGAATAAAACCCCTAAATGGACTCCTGATTTTTTTTTTTTTTTTTTTGGAAAAGCTGTCTGCGAAAAACCTGAGTCTGGGTTCGGGGATCAGGTTACTTATTGGGAAGGTACAGTAAAGACCGTAGCACCCCTCTAAGCCCCTAAAAAATGGGTCTCTACTAAATAAGGTGAACCAGACATGTCAATTAACTAGAAGATCAACAGATACCAAAACGATCATAGTTCAAAAATAAGTCATGATGACGAAAAGATAAACAAAGTGAGAGTGAGAGTGTACCTTAGTAGTAGGTAATAAAGCGCTGTCATGAAAACAAGGTTAGTGTACAATGACAAGTGTAAAAAAAAAATCTCACTCAAAACCAAATCAAAATCAAACAAAATGGAGAGCACAACTTACTTGAATTATTTTCGGAAAGAATGTTATGAATGTCGGGCCCCCACCAAAGCCCAATTAATTTTTGCTATGAATTGATTCTCATAAATTCCATCATTTTGGAATTATGAAAGCTTATTCACTTTTTTAAAAAAAAATTGAAAAGAGGAATTTTGAAAATTAAATTTGAAATTTCGGAAGTGTGGAATTTTATTTTAAAAAAAAGTGAGCTTGAAAATTTTGGAAGTCTCTTTGAGAATGGTATTTCAAAATTAATTAATTAATTAATTAATTAAAATAATATTAAATAATAAAAATAATAATAAAATAATAAAAAAAATAAAAAAAATAAAAAAAATAAAAAAATAAAAAAAAAAATTTTGGAATTTTGGAAAATGGGAATTTTGAGAATGGAATTTTGAAAAATTAAATTAAAAAATTGAAAATTTGGAAGGATTATTTTTGAAAAATGAAATTTTGGAAAATTAAATTTTAAAAATTGTAAATTTGGAAAATTGGGACTTCGAGAATGAAATTTCGGAAAATTAAACTAAAAAAAATGAAATTTTGGTAAATTATTTCGAAAATAGAAATTTTTGGAAAATTGGAATTTTTGAAAATCGAAACGTGAAGATCAACGTTTTAAAAATTATATTTTTTTGATGTATGAGAATAAAAATAAAAATAATAAATAAACAGATGGTACGTAGTCGGTGAGAATGGGGGCCAATCTTCACTATTTTCCGATAGCCTCCGGAAAGTAAATTTTACTAGAGACTACCAAAACGATAAACTATTCAAACTTAGATCAAATAAGCTAACCAGATACCCACCGAGAATTAATGTCAAATATTCAAGAAACACATCTATTAAGAATAACAATCAAGAATTAACATGAAATCAATTAAACACACAAACACATCTAGATTGATTAAAATGAGTCAAATTAAATCAAAGCAAACAATAATTTTCAAACATAGAATTAACTTTATTAATGAACTAATATTATATAAAATACCTAAATCGAATAGATGTGCGAAACTAAATCAAAGTAAACTAAAGGCATGAATTTTCAAAAATAGAATTGATTTTATTAATGACCTAAAATTATACAAACTCCTAAAATAATTAAAATGAATCAATTTAAACGAAAGGAAACTAAAACAAAATATGAATTCAGGGAATCTAATTTTGAAATAAACTTAAAAACAACTAAACATTAATTAAAGCCAATCTAAACTTAAATTCTTAACACACATGATCAATTATTTTAACAAACTAAAATTTTACCTTAATCCACAAATTAAATTAAAAAAAAAACTATCTGAGACTAAATTTCTAACCTACAAAATTAAACTCATGATCAAATGGATAAGTTGATGACACAAACAAATAAATATGAATGCAATAACATATGAATGAAACGAAATACGAAGTCAAGGAATTAAATATATTTTTTTTTTAATAAACTTACGTTAGTAAAATAAATTTGAGCTTAACAAATATTTTTATCACTAATCAAGGCAAGTTTGAAATATAATACTTAACACATAAAAATCAATCATTTCGACATACTATAATTTTAACTAAACCTAAAGCCAATTCAAACCACCTTCAATAGATTTTTATTTTTTATTTTTATTTTAAACTAAATTTTTAACCCATAGGTCCAATCTCACAAATGAATAAATAAATAAATAAGTTACAAAGCATTAAATTAATAGCAAATAAATAAATAAACAATTAATAATTAAATGAATCAAAACTAAATTAAATAAAAATCAAACCATATATTTTTTTTTTAAAGTAAAACTACATAAAAAAAATTATATTTTCCGAATTTAATATAATAAACCAAAAACTAACCCTAAACACAATTCTCATATTGTCATATTAAAATGAAACAAGTATATGCCGGCACTAGTAATAAAATTCAATCCACTTACCGATTATAATAATAATTCCACTAAAGAAAAATATCCAAACTTGCATTGTTACATAAACCTAAATAACAATTCTAGTTTTTTTTTAAAAAAAACTCATGCTACTATATTCAAAATCAACACGTGCCAGAACTTGTAAAAGTCAAACCACTAACCTTTATAATAACATTTCCACTTAAAAAAAAAATATCCACTTGCACTGTTACATGAAACACATGCTGCCTTTTATATCTAAGATCTTATTCAGTGCTTCACTTTGCATCCAGTCCCAAGACTGATGCTGCAACCTCAATCCAGCAATTTCTCCTTCTAGAGTCGAAATTGTTTACTCAAACTCCTGCTTTTCTTGCTCAGGAACAACAGTCACATCAGTATAGAGGGCCGGAACAGGAACAGTAACCGGATCGCATAATTCAGTACCCGCCGGAAACCCATTAAGGGAATCCGGGTATGATCCTGCTGGGGAAGTTGACTTAAATGACTCCCCTACATTCTCCAAAGGCAGCGAGATATGTTCTTTCTCAGGAGAAACGAACATCTCTCAGCTACCGAACAAACCAAAACCACGAACCCCTTTACAAAGACTTTAAAATTCATGCACAAAGAACACTCCTTATACACCCAAAAATCCAAAATGAAGTAGAAATCAAGCTAAATCTGCTCTACCCAAAAAAATAAAATAAAGAAATAACAACAACTGCAGATCACAACAAACAACGAGCAGAGATTTAACAGAATATCACCACTCTGAAATCTCTCATTTCCTACTAAAAACTCAATGTTACTCGAACCAACCAACCTATAAAACAAACCCTTTCAAGAAACCCCAAGATTTACACGCAAACAACACTCTTTACCCAGAAAAAGCAATGTTCAAACTTGCCAACCAAAGCCTCACCAATTCTCTAAGCAACAGCCAATTTCTGGAAAATGGAAAATCCTCAAACTCGGATAGAGCAACAAATGAAAATCTAAAAGAATCCAATGCCAGAACCATTAATTCTCCCAGACATAAAAAAAAAAAAAAAAAAAAAAAACAGAGGACTCCCTCAAGAAAGTGTACAGAGAGACAGAGAGCAAAGACACAAGCAGAGTAAAAAAACAGAGGAAGGTCAACAAAATATCAAGCTAATGTTAAATGTATGAAACCTCATTTCATATATTCTCCATAGGCTTGAGACAGGTAAGGAGACCTTAAGCTAGATTTACACAATATATATGAAACAGAGTCACACTAGCACCGAGCCAGTCCTCAAGAACGACAGTGAGATCAACAACAACTAAATGTAAAAAATAATCCATAAATCAACCAAGTTCAGCATGTAACCCATCTTACCCGCACCCAAATCAACAAGTAATGCAAAACAAATAAATGAGAAAAAAAGGACAAGTATATTAATCAAAGTAAGTATGAAAACTCACAATCAGCTTACCTACGGCCGCTCCTTTTCTTTGTTATGCTTTCTCCTATCCCTCGTTTTTCTGCTGGTTTTTTCTGTCTTCTCTTCCTCTACAACTCATTCTTTTTTTTTTTTTCAAACCTCTCCACTTCCCCTTTTTCTAGCCGATCGTTTCTTCCTCTTCAAGACTTCCCTTCTCTGCATTTTCCCGTGCCAAACTCTTCGAAACTCCCCCTCACCTTTTTCCCAAGCTCCTCTTCATTCCATGCAGCCTGCTAACCCTTCCTTTTTTTTTTCCACCATTTTATTTTATTTTATTTTATTATTATTTTTTATGTGGCTGCCCCAACTCCCAAACCTTTCCATTTGCTTATTATTATTATTATTATTATTATTTTAGTTAATAAAATAAGAAAATAAAAATAAAGATAAAGATAAATAAAGATAAATAAATATAAAAAAATGAAGCTAAAATAAGATGAATAACATAATGATAAAAAGAACATACAATAGATGAATACTAATAATAATAATAATGATAATGATACTAACAATAATCATAATACTAATAATAACAATAATAATACTAATAATATTAGTAATAATAATAATAATAATATAAGATCCCCAATCACCTGCAATTTTTTTTTTTAGAATAAATAAGTAGATGGATAAGTGAATAAAGCAAGAAAAATAAATAAGTGCCCAATGCACATAACAATAATCTAAACATTAAACTATAACACAGATAAAAATAAAAAATAAAAATAGAAATGAAAATAGACAAGATGTCAAATTGACACAATCAAAATAATTGAAAATTCAACTCAAGCAATCCAAAAAATAAAAAATAAAAAAATAAAAATGTGCTAAGTGACCTAGGAGTGTACCTACCGGGCCAGGTGTAACTAAATGGGCTTAGGGTGCAAAAGTGGGCCTAAGGTGGTGCCCAATGGGTCATCAGAGAATTATTATAAAGTATCAAACGGACATGTAATAGAACATGTGCTGGTAGGACAAAATAGAGGGTCTACAAATATGCCCCTCTTCGGTAGAGATCATGAGTGTAAGGAATATGAGGGGAAACACGAGTAATGAGTGGAACGAAATGAACTATACCGAAGAACTAAGAAATACCAGAAATTTTGTCTTAGCACATGATGCAATAAATCCCAAAATAAACCATATGCAAGGAAAGAAATACCCTGAATAAGAGGTTTATAGAAAGTGACTCTGAACGCTTATGCAAATGGTGGCTCTGAACGCCTATGAAAATGGTGGCTCTGAACGCCTATGAAAGTGGTGGCGGCTCTGAATGCCTATGAAAATGATGGCTCTGAACGCCTATGAAAATGATGGTGGCTATGAACGCCTATGAAAGTGGTGGCTTTGAACGCCTATGAAAGTGATGGCTCTGAACGCCTATGAAAATGATGGCTCTGAACACCTATGAAAGTGATGGCTTTGAACGCCTATGAAAATGGTGGCTCTAAACGCCTATGAAAGTGATGGCTCTGAACGCCTATGAAAATGATGGCTCTGAACACCTATGAAAGTGATGGCTTTGAACGCCTATGAAAATGGTGGCTCTAAACGCCTATGAAAGTGATGGCTCTGAACGCCTATGAAAATGATGGCTCTGAACGCTTATGAAAGTGGTGATGGCTCTGAACGCCTATGAAAATGATGGTGGCTCTGAACGCCTATGAAAGTGATGGCTCTAAACGCCTATGAAAATAGTGGCTCTGAACGCCTATGAAAGTGGTGATGGCTCTGAACGCCTATGAAAATGATGGTGGCTCTGAACGCCTATGAAAGTGATGGCTCTGAACGCCTATGAAAATAGTGGCTCTGAATGCCTATGAAAGTGGTGATGGCTCTGAACGCCTATGAAAATGGTGGCTCTGAACGCATATGAAAAATGATGGCTCTGAACGCCTATGCAAATGGTGGCTCTGAACGCCTATGAAAGTGATGGCTCTGAACGCCTATGAAAATGGTGGCTCTGAACGCCTATGAAAGTGATGGCTCTGAACGCCTATGAAAATAATGGCTCTGAACGCCTATGAAAGTGGTGATGGCTATGAACGCCTATGAAAATGATGGTGGCTCTGAATGCCTATGAAAGTGATGGCTCTGAACGCCTATGAAAATGATGACTCTGAACGCCTATGAAAGTGGTGATGGCTCTGAACGCCTATGAAAATGGTGAAGAAAATTGGATAACTTCTACACAGGGGATATGCCCCAGTATAACAACCTATATAAAAAAAATTAAAACCTAAGCTTGATATTCTCAAAGAAGGGGCTATGTCCCAGTATCATGGTTGCATCAAGCTGCTAAAATGTCCAATGAAACAAGCAGCTGCAAACATCGTAATAAGAAAGAAGCAACACCTCATGTCAAAGGTCTCGAGAAGTATATACACAAATTTCTTCATATCTCAAATAAATTCCTTGTCAACTGATCTCAAAGATAAAGCTCAACAAATGCACATCATAATTTGACAAAAAAACTACTATGGCGAAAACAAATCATCTCATAAACTCTTGACAAGGGATTCCATCGATACTTTTTGGGTGAAATCTGGTGGGGTCCATCTCAATCTCAAGCAATGTCGTATGTAGCCAATCACAATATCACAAATTATAAACTGAAGAATGTGCTCATACAAGGAGATAAACTAGCTACGAAGTCAAAAACTGATCATAGAGACATCAATATCCCATGTAGAGTAGAGAATCATAAATACAAGGCACAAAGCCATCCATCTCATCAAAGCGAGAAATATGCTCCAGTGTAATAGATGATCCTTACGTGAAGTAAGTAATTAATACAAACCATCCACCCATGCATTACTACTCCAATCAGTTCACCTCAGCAAGAGAGGGATATGCCCCAATATGACATCTGATGATCAAGTCTCAAGATAATCGAATAACATTGATTATCCCCTTTATGCACCCAACATTCAAACAAATCTTAGCATCCCAAGAGAAAAATAACACGCTCATATGATGATAACCCAAGGTACTGGGCCAAGGTGTACCAGAGTAGATGCGTTGCGTATGACAAGGGTCTATCATTACCAGTCAAGCATCTCTATAAATCATGGATGTGGGAGTCGTACAATCCAATCACAACTAGGAAAATCCCATGATGAGGGTAATATGCCCCAGTATAGGCATCTGGTGTGTCAAATAAACAGGACTGATATCACCAATTAAACACTATCTTCATACTCAGGTTCTGCCAAACATCATCAGACTAAGCATAAGAGGTACCAAATGTCACTCGAAGCATCTTCCATAAGGGAAAGCATAGCAACACCCATATTTCAACCAATTGTTAAAACCTGCCCAACTGGAGACTGTCAAAGATAACGTTTAATCTCATGGCCTCAGGGTGGTCTTATGACACAGACCATAATGTAAGCTTAGGTTATAGGGTAAAAGAAATGGAAGGAAACTAGGCTCAAGTATCCAATGATCAAACCCAATACCCTCGTGTGTAAGATATGATGTGCAGGGTAATCTCGTGAGCCAACTAACTCGATAGCGAACAATGGAAGTGTCAATGACGAACTATAAGAGAAAAGGGAAGTGGTCAGGTCATTAACGCGATGTAGTGGATATGAAGAGGCTACTAAAACAAAGACATGTATCAATGTAAGAAAAGAATAAATATGGAATAATCACCATAAAAAGAGATGATCGAAGATGAATGAGAGAAGCGAGAAGATACAAGGATGATGACTAACTCATATTAGTGCAGCCAAGGAAAATCATATCACCAAAGATGGAATGGAAGTGAAGAGAGTGATCTGGAGATCCTAGTGATGGGTTACCCAATCCTCACACCCAATGTATACCAACCCTGATCCATGAAGCGAAGGATCTCACAAAACTCTCATCAAACTATTGTTACTCGGAAAACATGAGTAACGCAAGGAACATGATGCTCTCAGATAGGCTCACATACGAGCTCAATGATAGATAACTCAATGAACAACCCTCAAACATCAATGAATGCCCAGTGGAATATGCTACCATAAACAAACTTATTGTCACAACTTTTTTTTTTTTTTTTGGTTTTTTTTTTTTTTTTTTTTTTTTTTTTTTTTTGCTTTTTGTGAACACTAGTATCAATAAACCAAAACCCCATTGAGCAAAGAATAGAAATGAATAAACTCTCTTCAATCCCCAATGAAAATATGAATCATACACAAACCCCCAAAAGTATGTCAACTCCAATCACTGACATGTATATAAAACCCCCACCCTAAGGTCACCTCTCAAGCTAAGGTATCCAGATCAAAGTCAACAGATGGAATGAAGGGTGTGACATGACTACCTTGATACACCAAAAAATGTGAAAAGTCATCAACTAGAGAAAATAAAGAGGATGAGACGAAGCAAGGAAAGACAAAACACGAAAGTAGATGGAAAATGAACAATAATGAAACATGATAGAAGTAGAATAGTAAAGGATGATGACAAGAGAAGAAAAAAAATGAAAATAGATCAAATAGTTGAAACTCACGAGACTAACCAAGTAAAACATTCATACACAACCAAGGGCCCCTACCCAGGTGATGAAAGGTAAGCAGAGCTATAAGAATGAAAGGCTTTAATGTACTCATGGGGCTCAAGGGGCTAGCAACGGGATGTATGTGAAATGGGTGCGATAAGGTATAAGGCTAATCGAAATGATGGCCACCCATCCTTTGACCATGATCTTAAACGTAATACTTCTTCAGTTGATCCACATTGGTTGGCTCCAAAAATTGGTTTCCATCTAGGTCAGTCAACCATGCCGCCCCTTTTGGAGTCAGCTCTCGAATAACGTAAGGTCCACTCCAATTAGGTCTGAACTTCCCCCTAGGGTCTCCAATCAATCCTCTGAGCATCCTCAAAACCAAATCCCCCTTATATAATGGTCTAGGCTTGACCCTTTTCTTGAAGGCACGAGCCATTTTTCTCTGATAGGCCTGAACATGATCCGCTGCTCTCAATCTCCTCTCATCTAAAAGGTTAAGCTGATCAAATCGAGCCTGGGCACACTCTGTCTCTGAAATCTGCTGCTCAAGAACTACTCTTAAAGAACCCATCTCTATCTCGATTGGCAAAACAGCCTCCATACCATACACCAAGGAGTAAGGTGTAGTTTCTGTAGGAGTGCGAAAAGAAGTACGATATGCCCATAAGGCAAAAGGAAGTTTTTCTGACCAATCCCGAGAAGTCTCGACCACCTTTCTCAGAATTCTCTTAATGTTCTTATTTGCAGCCTCTACAGCTCCATTAGTTTGTGGCATGTATGCAGACGATCTGTGGTGTTGGATGCCATACTTCTGTAACAAAGTTTCGACTTCAGCTCTAAAGTGTGCACCCCTATCTGAAATCAACTCGTGTGGAACTCCATAGCGACAAATGATGTGTGACCTGATGAAACTAGCAACTCTAGAAGATGTCAACTTCGCATATGATGCAGCTTCCACCCACTTGGTAAAATAATCAATGGCTACTAAGATGAACTCATGGCCATTGGAAGATTTCGGCGAGATCTTTCCAATGATATCAATACCCCATACTAAGAATGGCCATGGTGATGTCAAAGCATGCAACTCTGAGGGTGGTACATGAATAAGATCCCCATGCATCTGACACTCTGGGCATCTCTGAACAAACTGGCAACAATCTGTCTCCATGGTCAACCAGAAATAGCCAGCCCTCATGATCTTATGGGTTAACATGTGTCCACCCATATGAGGACCACAAACTCCTGCATAAACCTCTCTCATCACTCGATCTGCAGAGGCTCGATCCAAACATAATAGTAATATCCCATCAACTGATCGTCTGTATAAGGTCTCTCCACACATCACAAATCTAGTGGCTAACTGCCTCAATGCTCTCCGATCCTTGGCTGTCGCAGCTTCAGGGTATGTGTCAAATCTAAGAAACTGACGAATGTCATGAAACCATGGTAGGTCATCTTGGAACTCTGTCTCATCAATCAAATGACAATATGCGGGCGCAGATCTAGTCTCAATCAATAAAGGACGAACTACCACATTAGTTGGAATATCAACTGTAGAAGCTAAGGTAGCCAAAGCATCAGCAAACTGATTATGTGCTCTAGGGAGATGAATGTATTTCAACTCTTCAAATTTCTCAATCAATAACTCCAAGTAGGCATGGCATGGCTTCAACTTCGCGTCTCTGGTCTTCCAGTCACCCTGAACCTGTCTGAGCACTAGATTGGAATCACCAAGTACATCCACCTGTGTGATGCCAAGCTCTAGTGCAGTCTCTAAACCGAGGATACATGCCTCATACTCAACAATATTATTTGTGGTGGGATAGTAATCAGGAAATGTTAAACGAACAGATCTCGGGATGTGATCACCCTGGGGAGATACCAACAAAACACCTATCCCATACCCTGAATGATTAGCTGCTCCATCGAAGTACATGCACCATCCTGATAATCTAGTCATAGCAACAAACTCCTCATCTGGAAAATCATCATCAATTGGCCTACTCTCGATTATTGGTAAGGACGCTAAATGATCCGCAACAACGCTTCCCTTAATGGATTTCTGAGAGACATAATGAATATCAAATTCTGTAAGAAGCACTAACCATCTCATCAGTCTACCAGCCAAATCAGGTCTATCAAACAAGTATCTCAATGGATCAAGACGGGAAATCAAGTGTACTGAATATTCTGTCATGTAATGCCTCAACCTCCTAGTAGCCCATACTAGCGCTAAGCAAAAGCGCTCAATCATAACATATCTCATCTCATATTCCAGCATCCTCTTACTCAGATAGTAGATAGCTCGCTCCTTTCCTAAGTCATCCAGCTGAGCTAGCATACATCCCAAGGTCATGTCTAAAATTGACAGATATAAAAGAAGTGGACGCCCTGGCATGGGAGGCACTAAAACAGGAGGAGAAAGCAAATACTCCTTAATCCTCTCAAACGCAAGTTGACAATCATCATTCCAAACTGTAGGCTGGTTCTTTCTCAATAGACGAAAAATAGGCTCACATATGTCTGTCAATCTGGCTATGAATCGACTGATGTACTGTAACCTACCCAGAAAGCCCTTGATCTCTTTCTCAGTCCTTGGCACAGGCATGTCAAGTATGGATTTGATCTTATCTGGGTCAACCTCTATGCCTCGCTCACTGACCATATGCCCTAACAATTTCCCAGAAGTTACTCCAAAAGTGCACTTCTTGGGATTTAACCTCAATCTGAATTTTCGAATCCTTTCAAAAAATCTCTCTAGAGCCGCTAGGTGATCTGCTCTGCCTCGGGATTTCACAATCATATCATCGACATACACCTCAACATCCCTATGCATCATGTCATGAAATAAAGCAGTGGCGGCTCGCTGATAAGTGGCTCCGGCATTCTTTAACCCAAATGGCATAACCCTGTAACAATAAGTACCCCACTTAGTAATAAAGACTGTCTTTTCCATATCCTCTGAAGCCATCAAAATCTGATTATACCCTGAAAACCCATCCATGAATGACAACATCGAATGGCCAGCGGTGCCATCGACCAACAAATCAATGTGTGGGAGAGGAAAGTCATCTTTAGGGCTGGCTTTATTAAGGTCTTTGAAATCAACACAAACCCCGACTTTGCCGTCCTTTTTTGGAACAGGGACAACGTTAGACAACCATTCTGGATACGCAACCACTGATATAAATCCAACACTGAGTTGTTTTTTAATCTCCTCTTTCACCTGCAGACTCCAACGTGGGTGTAATCGCCTCAATTTCTGCTTAACTGGTCTGGCATGTGGCAAGATGGGCAGATGATGCTGAACTATAGAGGGATCAAGGCCTGGCATGTCCTCATATGACCACGCAAAGACATCCAAGTATGATCTGAGTAAATGAATAAGTCTATTTCTTTCATCTGTGGATAGGGGTAAACCAATCTTCAGTTCTCTAGGCTGATCATCTGTGCCAAAATCAATAACCTCAACATCCCCTATAGCGGGTGAAACTCTCTCATCTATGGGATCAGAGTCGTGATCAAAAGAGTCTTTACTTGAATCGGGCTGTGCAATTTCATCATTTATATCAAATATCTGTGAAGTGAGTGAATAAGGTGCAAATAACGAAACATCATCACAAGAGACAGACGAATACTCGTAAATGCTCAAATCCATAACTGAATCATCAGAAACACAGTCAAAGCGGGTGACAAATCCCGATAGAATGTCAAATGAAAGAGGTGGGTCCACAGAGTCGGACGCTCCCTCAATTGGGCCAACAGTGCCCTCATACATATCAACAGTAGGAATAACAAAAGCAGAAAGCTCAGGAGCAGGAACAGTCTGATCCTCCTCAGCAATCTCGATGACAGATACTCCAAAAAGTTCCAATGGCGAGAAAGGCTCACGCTGAACTGTATCAAGGAACTGACTGATACCCAACATGTCCATCTCATCATGATACTCATCACGAGGAACTACTCCATCAGTCATATCTTCGGGCTCAATGATTACCCCATAATCAGTAGTATCATCCGGGAAGCACAAGGAGAATAAGCTGGCTCGATCTGGAGATGGTGGAAGGATCATCGCAGAAGCTGACATGTCAGGGGTCTCATCACCCAACTGCATCTGATGAAGCACATGCTGAAGCTCACCTAATGTACTATCATCAACACCTATCTCTTCCACACGAGGCTGAACCTCTGATCCCCTAACAAAGTAATCGGCCAAGCTGAAAGTGTAAGGGCGAACAGGATAATCAAATGGGATGCCAAACAAACGAGCCCTTACCCTGTCCCTACGTAGTCGTGCCATATAACAAACATCATCCTCTGAAGGGGTGAATCCAAGTCCATAAGGAGTTTCATGATCAATAGAAGTCACAAACTCACTAGATCCATGTTGGCGTCGTCCTAACCCAAAACCAGGTAGAAATGACATGCCTCTCATCATATCAAGAACAAGGGTACTACTATGCTGGTCAAATGACATGGCCAAAAAATCTCTGCAAAAATCCTGAATCTCAAGGGTCTGTACCTCATCAAATGTGAATCCCTTCAGAAAAAAATCATCATCACTATGACTGATCTACAATACTGGCTCAGATGATGAAATCATGTCTCTAGTAGACTGCATTGTAATAACCCGTCCGTCATGGATAAACTTCACCTTCTGATGAAGGGAAGATGGAATAGCTCCAGCCTGGTGAATCCAAGGTCGGCCCAAAAGCAGGTTAAAGGAAACAGGAATCCTCAAAACCTGGAATAATATAGAGAATGTGGTCGGGCCGATGAGCAAATCTATAGTCAAGGTGCCCATGACCTCCCTCTGAGTGCTGTCATAAGCCCTCACTGTCTGTGTGGAGGGACCAAAATCTGAGGGTGCAAAGCCGAGGACTATAGCAGTGGCTAATGGGCAAACATTCAGGGCAGAGCCATTGTCTAACAAGACGGATAGGACTCTATGGCCTGAACAAACAACTGTAATATAAAGAGGGCGAGTATGGTCAGAACCCTCCGGTGGTAGATCATCAGCAGAAAACACAATGCAAGTGGCCCTATCAACTGTCATCATATGAATCAATCCCTCTGGAGTAGTAGAGGTCTCAACACGTATCTGACTCAAAGCTCGAATAAGTGCATCTCTATGGATGCTAGAAGTAGCCAACAAACTCCAAATGGATATCCGAGCCTGGGTGCTCTGCAACTGTCTCAATATCTCATCATCCTCCCTCCTGACCTCCTCACGAGAGTCCGTATCACCAAATGGTCTGGTAACTAGAGGTGCAGCCTGGGCTAATCTCCCACTACGGGTCATAACCTGTACATCAACATCCTCAGGCCATAGAATAAACGGAGCAAACATGTCCCTATGCCCGACATATGATGGTGTAAAAGGAATCAACTGTAACGGTGCTCTATCCGGGATCAAACTGAATGGTGCAGGGATCGAAGAATCTGATGTAGCTCCTACAATCTCATAGCCATCGTCTGGAACAATCATCTTAGACAATCCATCATCCCAACTCAGCATATGTATGACATCGTCCTGAACAAAATCCATGTGATGAATACCACCAGTAGGCGGAGGCACCGAATGTGTGGTGTGAGCAGGTAAAGGGTTCGTGGTCACACTTGGCTGTCCCAAGTAAACCAGACCCTGATCTATCAAGTCCTGAATAGCATGTCTCAGAGCAGAGCAGCGGTCAGTGTCATGTCCTGGACCCTGATGGTAAGCACAGTGAAGGTCCATCCTAAACTGAGGTGGCAAAGGCTGAGGTGGTGGTCTCGATGCTAGTGCAGTCAACAATCCTCCCTCCATGAGCTTCTGGAAAGCTCTACTCAAAGGCATTCCCAGCTGGGAAAACTACCGCATCGGTCTCGGTGCAGGTGGAGCCCTAGGCTGAGGATAATGAGCAGGTGGCCTCTGTGTGGTCTGAGTAGCATAAACTAGCTGTGGAACTGAGTGTAGATATGTGGGAGACATAGGTCTAAAAGGAACTAGTGACCTATACTGCACATGGGGTGATGGTGGATAATAAACTCCAGAAGTTTGTCCAACCGTCTGATAATATCTGGGGGGCCTCGGTCTGACGGTGCTGATGGCGCTGACGTCCCCTGGTCTCTGTCCAATAGCGGGTTTCTTCCCTTTCGAGTCTGAAGGGGAAGAATCAGGCCACAAACCTCTAGCAATACCCTCCTCAATACCATATAATGCCTGCACCAAAGATCCAAAGTCCACGTGTGGGAACCCTATCAAATGTCTAGCAAATCGAGGCTGCAAGCTCTTCATAATCATGCTGATCTAATCTCTCTCAGACGGCCTATCAATGATCTGGGCAATCTTCTCCCTCCAATGGGAGATGAATGATGTGACTGTCTCATCGAGCCTCTGCCGCAAGGCCTCCAACTCCCTCCGTGAGACATCTATGACAGTGTTAAATGCAAACTGTCGCAGAAACTCCTGGGCTAAATCATCCCATGTACGACGACGTGATACATCTAAAGAAGCAAACCAACGCTAGGCCGCCCCACTCAAGGACATGGGGAATAGCATAATCATCTGAGCCTCATCCAAGCCGTGGGCCCTCATAACAGTACTATATAGTCTCAAATGAATGCGCGGACATCCAATCCCTGTGTATCGCTCGATCTCTAGCATCCTAAACTTGGCCGGCAGACTAGCCACTGGTAGTCCATCAAAATCATCCCATCCTATACCTCCATCTGATACTCTCATCTGTCTCACCTTTTGCTCAAGCCTGTCCATGCGTGCATGGGTATCCTCCGAGGTCGGAACAGCCACCATGGCAGGCGGTGGGGTAACCTCAGTCTGACTCTGTAAAGTAAATGGTGTAGGCTATGGAACGGTCTGACCAAGTGGGGGAGGTGGTGGCATCTGAGTGTCCTGTGGAGCTATCTGACTAGGCGGGAGAGGGGGCGGAATAGTGGGATCATACTGCACACTCTCCTGAACTGGAACCTGTTGGGCTTATTGCCCATCCATCCTCTGTCCAAGGCTAGTTATGGCCTCCTGGATCGAAGCCATAGCAGCAGCAAACTGATCAACTGTAACCACCTGCGAATCCATATCTGACTGATCTGACTGGTCTGACACTCTAATCAATCTCCCTCTAACTCTGATCCAAGAAGCTGAACCCAGATCGAACATATCAATACTCCTACAATAGTGGAAATACTAGATAAGATACGGTGTAAAGAAAACTCTACAAGGAACGTCTATCAACTATACAGGAAGGTATCCTGGAAGTACCGAGCCTAATATCCAATTCTAAGTGAATATAGAAGAGACTACTACGAAGGTAACTAAACCTATTTCTACTAACTTGGCTTTAAAGGACCATAAATGCACCCACGTGTAGGAAGGGAATCATAATGGGGCCTAAGCTTAGCCTAAAAGGACAAGGTGGCTCTAAAAATAACAAGGTGGGTTAAAGGATCCCTAGCAGAAGCGATCATACCCTCCAGCGGTATGCAACCCTCTGCACGCCTCCGAAGAGACGGGGCGCTTCCATGCAAGGTGGTCATTACCTCCACACATGCACTACCTCGACATCCCAGGGGGTTTCCTATGGCTAAAGCTCTCACAACTCTCAGCACTCAATAGTCAACTAAAGTGCACAGTGAGTGGTGTGGGTGCATCCGAAAATCCTATGAATCTAAAATAGAAAACAAAAACACACTGGTCACACAAATATCCATAAAACCTAGCTCTGGGCTATACAGGTCTTCAAAGATCGGACTTCAATCAGTATCAGTGTGTCGGCTTTCTCCAGAATGCTCCCAAACATCAATATAGCCCATCACTAGACCCTACTCCTAACCACTAGCTCGGTCAGAGAAACAAACACACACAAGGTCTCACACTTGCAAATGTAAGAACCGAAAGGAAGGAAATGACCGAAACCAGAGGATTAGAGGTAAGGGGATATATGTGCAACCCACACAGACAAACAACATGCAATCACACAGGAGAAGAGTAGTCATGCAACAGGCAATCAAGCAAAGCGTAAATACAGCATCCATGTCTACATACAAGCTAAACAAGAATATGAAAATCAAGATGAATAGTGGCAAAGACAGCATGCTCAAAGATGATTAAGATAATATACAAGCGAGAGAATCAACACATCCAGTCAGAATATGTACAATAATGAGTCTACACATGTGAGGTGAACAGAACAATCATGGCAAGATCAAAGTCACTATGCTAAGACAAACAAGATAAACAATCAATGTCCCAAATGAATATGATAGTCAAGCATAGCAAATCATCACATCAAACTCTCAGTGTGCTATGAACCCTCGATCATAGAAAAACACAAAGAGAAGGTATCCATCAATTGACTAATTAAACACCATATTTGCCTCAACTTAAGTTCGAGCTTGATCTTCTATGAAACCAGAAATTCTAGGTTCGATCCCCAACGAAGTCGCCAATTTGTGGACCCCGCATTTTTAATGATGCATTCCCACTCGATCGGCGAGACTCGCTTTTCGTTTATTTAGGTGAAAAATATGATTTTTAGAAAAGACTTGGAGTCGCCACTTACTTTTATTTATTTTTGAAGGGGAAAACAAGTAAGAATAAAACCCCTAAATGGACTCCTGATTTTTTTTTTTTTTTTTTGGAAAAGCTGTCTGCGAAAAACCTGAGTCTGGGTTCGGGGATCAGGTTACTTATTGGGAAGGTACGGTAAAGACCGTAACACCCCTCTAAGCCCCTAAAAAAATGGGTCTCTACTAAATAAGGTGAACCAGACATGGCAATTAACTAGAAGATCAACAGATACCAAAACGATCATAGTTCAAAAATAAGTCATGATGACGAAATGATAAACAAAGTGAGAGTGAGAGTGTACCTTAGTAGTAGGTAATAAAGCGTTGTCATGAAAACAAGGTTAGTGTATAATGACAAGTGTAAAAAAAAATCTCACTCAAAACCAAATCAAAATCAAACAAAATGGAGAGCACAACTTACTTGAATTATTTTCGGAAAGAATGTTATGAATGTCGGGCCCCCACCAAAGCCCAATTAATTTTTGCTATGAATTGATTCTCATAAATTCCATCATTTTGGAATTATGAAAGCTTATTCACGTTTTTAAAAAAAAAATTGAAAAGAGGAATTTTGAAAATTAAATTTGAAATTTCGGAAGTGTGGAATTTTATTTTAAAAAAAAGTGAGCTTGAAAATTTTGGAAGTCTCTTTGAGAATGGTATTTCAAAATAAATAAATAAATTAATTAATTAAAATAAAATTAAATAATAAAAAAAATAAATAAAATAAAAAAAAAAAAATAAAATAAATTTGGAATTTTGGAAAATGGGAATTTTGAGAATGGAATTTTGAAAAATTAAATTAAAAAATTGAAAATTTGGAAGGATTATTTTTGAAAAATTAAATTTTGGAAAATTAAATTTTAAAAATTGTAAATTTGGAAAATTGGGACTTTGAGAATGAAATTTCGGAAAATTAAACTAAAAAAAATGAAATTTTGGTAAATTATTTCGAAAATAGAAATTTTTGGAAAATTGGAATTTTTGAAAATCGAAACGTGAAGATCAACGTTTTGAAAATTATATTTTTTTGATGTATGAGAATAAAAATAAAAATAATAAATAAACAGATGGTACGTAGTCGGTGAGAATGGGGGCCAATCTTCACTATTTTCCGATAGCCTCCGGAAAGTAAATTTTACTAGAGACTACCAAAACGATAAACTATTCAAACTTAGATCAAATAAGCTAACCAGATACCCACCGAGAATTAATGTCAAATATTCAAGAAACACATCTATTAAGAATAACAATCAAGAATTAGCATGAAATCAATTAAACACACAAACACATCTAGATTGATTAAAATGAGTCAAATTAAATCAAAGCAAACAATAATTTTCAAACATAGAATTAACTTTATTAATGAACTAATATTATATAAAATACCTAAATCGAATAGATGTGCGAAACTAAATCAAAGTAAACTAAAGGCATGAATTTTCAAAAATAGAATTGATTTTATTAATGACCTAAAATTATACAAACTCCTAAAATAATTAAAATGAATCAATTTAAACGAAAGGAAACTAAAACAAAATATGAATTCAGGGAATCTAATTTTGAAATAAACTTAAAAACAACTAAACATTAATTAAAGCTAATCTAAACTTAAATTCTTAACACACATGATCAATTATTTTAACAAACTAAAATTTTACCTTAATCCACAAATTAAATTAAAAAAAAACTATCTGAGACTAAATTTCTAACCTACAAAATTAAACTCATGATCAAATGGATAAGTTGATGACACAAACAAATAAATATGAATGCAATAACATATGAATGAAACGAAATACGAAGTCAAGGAATTAAATATTTTTTTTTTTAATAAACTTACGTTAGTAAAATAAATTTGAGCTTAACAAATATTTTTATCACTAATCAAGGCAAGTTTGAAATATAATACTTAACACATAAAAATCAATCATTTCGACATACTATAATTTTAACTAAACCTAAAGCCAATTCAAACCACCTTCAATTGATTTTTTTTTTATTTTTTATTTTAAACTAAATTTTTAACCCATAGGTTCAATCTCACAAATGAATAAATAAATAAATAAGTTACAAAGCATTAAATTAATAGCAAATAAATAAATAAACAATTAATAATTAAATGAATCAAAACTAAATTAAATAAAAATCAAACCATATATTTTTTTTTAAAAGTAAAACTACATAAAAAAAATTATATTTTCCGAATTTAATATAATAAACCAAAAACTAACCCTAAACACAATTCTCATATTGTCATATTAAAATGAAACAAGTATATGCCAGCACTAGTAATAAAATTCAATCCACTTACCGATTATAATAATAATTCCACTAAAGAAAAATATCCAAACTTGCATTGTTACATAAACCTAAATAACAATTCTAGTTTTTTTTTTAAAAAACTCATGCTACTATATTCAAAATCAACACGTGCCAGAACTTGTAAAAGTCAAACCACTAACCTTTATAATAACATTTCCACTTAAAAAAAAATATCCACTTGCACTGTTACATGAAACACATGCTGCCTTTTATATCTAAGATCTTATTCAGTGCTTCACTTTGCATCCGGTCCCAAGACTGATGCTGCAACCTCAATCCAGCAATTTCTCCTTCTAGAGTCGAAATTGTTTACTCAAGCTCCTGCTTTTCTTGCTCAGGAACAACAGTCACATCAGTATAGAGGGCCGGAACAGGAACAGTAACCGGATCGCATAATTCAGTACCCGCCAGAAACCCATTAAGGGAATCCGGGTATGATCCTGCTGGGGAAGTTGACTTAAATGACTCCCCTACATTCTCCAAAGGCAGCGAGATATGTTCTTTCTCAGGAGAAACGAACATCTCTCAGCTACCGAACAAACCAAAACCACGAACCCCTTTACAAAGACTTTAAAATTCATGCACAAAGAACACTCCTTATACACCCAAAAATCCAAAATGAAGTAGAAATCAAGCTAAATCTGCTCTACCCAAAAAAATAAAATAAAGAAATAACAACAACTGCAGATCACAACAAACAACGAGCAGAGATTTAACAGAATATCACCACTCTGAAATCTCTCATTTCCTACTAAAAACTCAATGTTACTCGAACCAACCAACCTATAAAACAAACCCTTTCAAGAAACCCCAAGATTTACACGCAAACAACACTCTTTACCCAGAAAAAGCAATGTTCAAACTTGCCAACCAAAGTCTCACCAATTCTCTAAGCAACAGCCAATTTCTGGAAAATGGAAAATCCTCAAACTCGGATAGAGCAACAAATGAAAATCTAAAAGAATCCAATGCCAGAACCATTAATTCTCCCAGACATAAAAAAAAAAAAAAAAAAAAAAAAAAAAAAAAAAAAACAGAGGACTCCCTCAAGAAAGTGTACAGAGAGACAGAGAGCAAAGACACAAGCAGAGTAAAAAAATAGAGGAAGGTCAACAAAATATCAAGCTAATGTTAAATGTATGAAACCTCATTTCATATATTCTCCATAGGCTTGAGATAGGTAAGGAGACCTTAAGCTAGATTTACACAATATATATGAAACAGAGTCACACTAGCACCGAGCCAGTCCTCAAGAATGACAGTGAGATCAACAATAACTAAATGTAAAAAATAATCCATAAATCAACCAAGTTCAACATGTAACCCATCTTACCCGCACCCAAATCAACAAGCAATGCAAAGCAAATAAATGAGAAAAAAAGGACAAGTATATTAATCAAAGTAAGTATGAAAACTCACGATCAGCTTACCTACGGCCGCTCCTTTTCTTTGTTATGCTTTCTCCTATCCCTCGTTTTTCTGCTGGTTTTTCTGTCTTCTCTTCCTCTGCAACTCATTCCTTTTTTTTTTCAAACCTCTCCACTTCCCCTTTTTCTAGCCGATCCTTTCTTCCTCTTCAAGACTTCCCTTCTCTGCATTTTCCCATGCCAAACTCTTTGAAACTCCCCCTCACCTTTTTCCCAAGCTCCTCTTCATTCCATGCAGCCTGCTAACCCTTCCTTTTTTTTTTTCCACCATTTTATTTTATTTTATTTTATTATTATTTTTTATGTGGCTGCCCCAACTCCCAAACCTTTCCATTTGCTTATTATTATTATTATTATTATTATTATTATTATTTAGTTAATAAAATAAGAAAATGAAAATAAAGATAAAGATAAAGATAAATAAAGATAAATAAATATAAAAAAAAATGAAGCTAAAATAAGATGAATAACATAATGATAAAAAGAACATACAATAGATGAATACTAATAATAATAATAATAATGATAATGATACTAACAATAATCATAATACTAATAATAACAATAATAATACTAATAATATTAGTAATAATAATAATAATAATATAAGATCCCCAATCACCTGCAATTTTTTTTTTTTAGAATAAATAAGTAGATGGATAAGTGAATAAAGCAAGAAAAATAAATAAGTGCCCAATGCACGTAACAATAATCTAAACATTAAACTATAACACAGATAAAAATAAAAAATAAAAATAGAAATGAAAATAGACAAGATGTCTTATTGACACAATCAAAATAATTGAAAATTCAACTCAAGCAATCCAAAAAATAAAAAATAAAAAAATAAAAATGTGCTAAGTGACCTAGGAGTGTACCTACCGGGCCAGGTGTATCTAAATGGGCTTAGGGTGCAAAAGTGGGCCTAAGGTGGTACCCAATGGGTCATCAGAGAATTATTATAAAGTATCAAACGGACACGTAATAGAACATGTGCTAGTAGGACAAAATAGAGGGTCTACATCACCAACCTTAATGCTCATTATAAGGGTGAAGAGGTGGAGTTTAACATATTGTAGGTGTTTGGGTATTAAATTCCAATCTCAAAAGTCTGGGGTAAAATCCGAGGAGTTAGTGGTCAAAAGATCCTTAAAACTTAATGCCCTAAACCTTGATTGGTTAGGAGTCATCGATGGACCCTTGTTACATGGACACTTTAGAAAACAATACCTTAAGCATTGCACGCCTACATGAAAAAAACGTGTGAAATAAAAGAGGTGTGTTCTTAACCTATTGGAAGTGGTCAGTTTGCTAAAGTATGAGAAAGAACTAGGTTAGGGGGAGAGTATAGTTTGACATACTATATTCGGAAACTAATAAGCTTAACATAGATTTTTGTGGAAGAGTAAGGGTTGGACCTTTGGGAGTGGAAATTCTTTTGATGCTTAAATTTGCATAATGCCTACTCTTTATGAATTATGATCAGGTAAGATTTTTGATATCCTCTTATTGAAGGTTGAGTTTTGCTTCTTTAATGTCCTATATGAGAGTATGCTTTATATCATGCCACTTATGATTTTTTTTGGAGTGATCAGCATGATTTTGTAAATTATTTTACTATCTTATTTTTGTTTTTCTCTCCTTCATTGCTAAGGGACTAGCAATATGTCGGTTGGGGGGAGTGATTACTACTCAAAAAGTGCTCTTTTGTAGCCTATTATAAACTCTTTTAAACACTTTTGAGTAGTATTTGTTACCTTTTAACTCAATTGGCACATTAAGGACCCTTACAAGCGTTACTAATCAATTTTTGGCAAGTTTTGATGTTTTTGATAGCTTTTTAATCATTAAAACAAACCAAGAATGAGGGAGAACTTGGTATAATCCATGGCAGAGCAAGATTGAAGCAAAATTACATGAAAAATCGAAGTTTTGGAGAGCTTCGAAGCCTTTGCCAACTCAATCAAGTATGCAAGGAAGAGAATTAGAGAAGGAATCTAACACTGAAGAATTTCGCAACCCCTTGCGAAATTTTTGCAAGATAGAAGGAAATTTCACAACCTCTTTTCAATCTTGCGAAATTTTCACAAGCCAGAAGAAAATTTCGCAACTCCTTTCCATCCTTGTGAAATTTTCGCAACTCCATATCTGACTTGCGAAATCTTGATGTAATCTTCAGATATTTTTGCACCGACTCCGTTAGATTTTTACCTCAAGATATTTTGTGTAATTATCTATTCTTTCCTTGTAATCAGCTAAGGATCTTTTTAGATATTTAGGATATCTAGTTGAGGGGTTAAAAATATCTCTCTATATATGTCTTAGCATATCTCTTTTTGTAATATCTATCTCAGAATCTTGGAAGACATTCTTGGGGATCACTTGTACATTTTTAGTAAGAAATATACAGAGCTTTGCTCTACCTTACCTACTCACTTTGATTGTATTTTCTTTCTAGCCAAACAACCCTTGAGGATGTTTTCCTAGAGGATGAGTGACTAGACTTTTTGTTTCTTGGACGGAAGGAAGCTAGGTAAGGAACCCGGATACAAAAGTGGGAGTTTTTCTTGTTTCATTTTTTAATGAAGAGAAAGTTGTGACCCATTAATGGTTTTTATCTTTTTAGTTAACTTAAAATCCCTTATAATCACCTAGGCCAACACTTGGTAAGCTTTTGGACTCCCTGAATACATCCATTAGTTATCTCCTACGAGCTTTTGAAGGGTAATCCAAGGTTAAGGATCACCTTGAATGGCAAATACTAGGTGAAAGGTACGAGCCATCGCAAGATGTATTAGTGAGAGGGATTTAGTGTTGAAACCATTAATGGGAAGCAGCTGTAACACACCGGTTAGGAGGATAACTATAGGTTAAATCCCCAATGCGAGGAAAAGATCCGAAATCTCCTCTTTTGTATAAGGAACCTAAACCTAGTGACCTGAAACTCCAAGAAACCTTTTCTTTATAATTAATATCAGTTACTATTTTTGGTTAGCTTAAAACCAAACCTTTTTCAACCATCATTATGTTTTTTTTTTAAAGCTAACTTATAAAAGAAAAAGCACTAAGCCAATTCTTTAACCTAATATCATGTGTGAAATGAAAACCCATCCCTGTGGACGATCCTATAACCACTATGCTATGCTAGCTATGCTACCCTAGTATATGGTGAATTAGGTTTATAAATTTTGTTGATAACTCCCGTCTGAGGACTGAATCAAAGGTACACCAATTGGGGACGAATCAAATGGCGTCGTTGCCGGAGACACTTTAGAAAAACAATACCTTAAGCATTGCACGCCTACAAGAAAAAAAATTGTGAAATAAAAGAGGTGTGTTCTTAACCTATTGGAAGTGGCTAGTTTGCTAAAGTATGAGAAAGAACTAGGTTGGGGGGAGAGTATAGTTCGACATACTATATTCGGAAACTAATAAGCTTAACACAGATTTTTGTGGAAGAGTAAGGGTTGGACCTTTGGGAGTGGAAATTATTTTGATGCTTAAATTTGCATAATGCCTACTCGTTATGAATTATGATTAGGTAAGATTTTTGATATCCTCTTATTGAAGGTTGAGTTTTTCTTCTTTAATGTTCCATATGAGAGTATGCTTTACATCATACCACTTGAAAATTTTTTGGAGTGATAACCATAATTCTGTAAATTATTTTACTGTATATTTTTCTTTTTTCTCTCCTTCATTGCTAAGGGACTAGCAATATGTCGGTTGGGGGGAGTGATTACTACTAAAAAAGTACTCTTTTATAGCTTGTTATAAACTCTTTTAAACACTTTTGAGTAGTAATTAATACATTTTAACTCAATTGGCACATTAAGGACCTTTGCAAGTGTTACTAATCAATTTTTTGCTAGTTTTGGTGTTTTTGGTAACTTTTTGATCATTGAAGCAAGCCAAGAATGAGGGAGAATTTTGTGCAACCCTTGGCAATAGGTTTCCAAGCCAATCAAGAGATGCAAGGAAGAAAAATAGAGAGAGAATCCAACATGAAGCAATTTCACAAGGCATTGTGAAATCTTCACATGCTATGCAAAATTCAAAAGGATAGCAGCTGCAAAACAAATTTAGAGCACTTCCTGGAGTCCATTGTATGCATACTATATATTGTTTCGAAGCTCGAAAATTCAGGAGTCCAACGCTTTAAACGGTGTGCAAATTGGAGCTGAAATGAAGAAGTTATGGCCATTTGAAGACAACTGCACCAAGTTGAAAATGAATTTCGCAACCACTTTTCAGCCTTGCAAAATTTTCGCAAGCCCATCTACCCCTTGCGAAATTGAAGAATTTCGCAACCCCTTTTTTGCCTTGTGAAATTTTTGTAACCTTGCGAAATCTTCCTGTGTAATCTTCAGATATTTGCGTACCGACTCAATTAGATTTTATCTCAAGATATTTTGTGTAATTACCTATTTTTTCCTTGTAATCAACTACAGATATTTTTGGGATATTTAGGATATCTAAAGGGAGGTTAAAAATATCTCTCTAGATATTTCTTAGAAAATATCTTCTATATATATCTCTGATATCTTGTAAAAAAAAATAGGAGGATCGTAGTAAGAAATATATCTACAAAGCACTTGCTTTGCCTTTCCTTTGAATTTTTGTTTTCATTTTCTTTTTAGCCAAACATCCTCTAAGGCCTTAGAGGATGAGTGGCTAGACTTTTTGTTTCTTGGATTGAAGGAAACTAGGTAAAGGATCCAGATACAAAAGTGGGAGTTTTCCTTGTTTCAGTTTTTAATGAAGAGAAGGTTGTGACCCGTTAATGGTTTTTATATTTTTAGTTAACTTAAAATCCCTTATAATCACCTGGGCCAACACTTGGTAAGCTTTTCGGACTCAATCCATAGAGATTCACTAGTTATCTCTTGCGAGCCTCTAAGAGGTGGTTTAAAGGTAGGATTGCCTAGGATAGCCAACATTTGGTAAGCTTTTGGACTCCCTGGAGACATCCATTAGTTATCTCCTGCGAGCTTTTGAAGGGTAATCCAAGGTTAAGGATCACCTTGAATGAAAAATACTAAGTGAGAGGTACGAGCCATTGTAAGATGCATCAATGAGAGAGATTTAACATTGAAACCATTAGTGGGAAGTAGCTATAACACACCGGTTGAGAGGATAACTATGGGTTAAATCCCCAATGCGAGGAAAAGATCCGGAATTTCCTCTTTTGTATAAGGAACCTAAACCTAGTGACGTAAAACTCCAAGAAACCTTTTCTTTATAATTAATATCAGTTACTATTTTTGGTTAGCTTAAAACCAAACATTTTTCAACCATCATTATGTTTTCTTTTAAAGCTAACTTATAAAAGAAAAAGCACCAAACCAATTCTTTAAACTAATATCATGTGTGAAATGAAAACCCATCCCTGTGGACGATCCTAGAACCACTAGGTTATGCTAGCTATGCTATTCTAGTATATGACAAATTAGATTTATAAATTTTGTTGATAACTCTCTTCAGAGGACCGAATCAAAGGTACACCAATTGGGCACGAATCAATTCCCCATTTTAATTTCAACTGTCCAAACATAACTTCCTAATCAAAGCTCCAAAATGCCTTACACATAACCCACTATAAGATCTTGTTTCCTCAAAATGATCATTATACACTTGGAATATACCGCCTAATGCCCTCAAAAGCCCTGTTCTTTTTCGTCCAAAAAAGAAATTCTTATGCCACTTTTGTCCCCATCGTCCTCATCCAGCGGAGAAGAGAAAGTGAGAGAAAAGCAATGGAAGGCAACAGAGCAGTGGAGGCAGAGAGATGGCTGAGCATCGCCGAGAAGCTCCTTGCCGCACGTGACTTGCAGGGCTGCAAAACGTTTGCCATCCGCGCCCGAGAATCTGACCCCAGACAGGTTCGTTTCTCCGACCAGATCCTTGCTGTAGCCGACGCCCTCATCGCCGGCGAGGCCCGGATCAACAACCAGAACGACTGGTACGCCATTCTCCAGCTCTCTCGTCGTACCCAAGACCCCGAACTCGTCGCCACCCAGTACCGGCGTCTCGCTCTGCTCCTGAACCCGGATCAGAATCGCTTGCCCTTCGCTGATCAGGCCTTCAGGCTTGTCGCGGACGCCTGGTCGGTTCTGTCGAACCAGGCGAAGAAGGCTCTGTACGATGACGAACTCAGTCTTTTAAAACTCGATCCGAGCGCCGATTCGGCTCAACCGGGTCGGAGACCAGTGAGGAAGAGCACTAGAAACAAGGGTGGGAGTGGGGAAATGCCGAGTTTCGAGTCAGCTCGGACGCCTCGAACGACTGAGCCGACTCAGTCTCTGGGTCCGTGTTTCTGGACTGCGTGTCCCTACTGCTACAATCTGTATGAGTACCCTAGGGTGTACGAAGAGTGTGTCCTGCGATGCCAGAACTGTCAGAGGGCATTTCACGCCGTGAGGATCCCGTCTCCGCCAGCGGTCGGCGATGGCAAGGATGGATACTTTTGTTGTTGGGGTTTTTTCCCATTAGGGTTTTCTGTGAACCCTCCTGAAAATGCTAAAACGACAGGCGGCTACTCTAATTGGGTGCCGTTTTCTCCAATGTTCGCTTGCCCTTCGCAGTATGAAGGTCACCGGAATGTCCCCGAGCAACCTGAAAAAGTGGTGGTGGCTAGGAATGTGAATGCCCCAAGAACTAAAAGTCCTGTGGCACGGCGGAGCATTGTTATCTATGATGATGATGATGACGATGACGATGAGTTTATTGAGGTTTCGGACCCAAGTGATGACTCGGATGATGAATGGGGTAGTATTAGGAAGAAGAAGAAGGCGAAGAGCGTGAAGGCTAAGGGTTTGGTGGGTAAAGTTGGGAGGAAGTCGCAAGGAGAGAAGATAAAGAAGGAAGATCAGCGTTTTTCGGGGCAGGTTGAGGGGGGAAGTGGTGAGAGCCCACAAGGTTTGTTGGCTGTGGAAGAAGGTGTGGAGGCACCGGGTGTGTCGAAGGTGGATACAAGCACAAAGGTGGGAGGGAATAATGGGAAGAAGCAACCGGAAAAGGGTGTGAAGGAGTTGGGGAAGTTGGATTTGAATGTGGAATTTAGTAATGAGGTGGAAGAGGCGGCAGTGGGAATAAGTGAAGGGAATGGGGAGGAGGATAACATTGAAGGGATTAGTTTTTTTGAGGGTCTTGATGAGTTTCTGAGTAGTCTGCCTATACTTTCTGTTGTGGGCGATGACAAGGTTAAGGCGGCTTAGAGAAGTAAGACTCTTCCTGTTGTTCTTCTAGTAGCGCTAGTAGCAGTTGTCATTTGTATGCTTGTAGTATTTAATATTGTAGATTAACTGGATGTCTTCTGTAATGGTTTTCCACTTCTTACAATCGAATGTATATATATATTTATATTTGCTACCCTTTTTTTTCTATCTCTTTCGACTGTTTTTTAAAATGTTTCATATCTTGCTGAAAGATAGATTGCTAATTTTGATTAAATTAGGTTTCAGAAGTTAATCATGAGGGAACCTGGTTGAAATGAAGCTTGAATATTTTCCATTCTCTATATTACACACCTACGTATTGCCTTCTGCAATTGGTCATGAAGAAGTTTTTTGAATTGCTGCTGATTTTTTTTTTGTATTTTTCCTTTCTTGAATGATTGCCTTGGTGTGTGTGTATATATATATATATATATATTAGTCCATTTTGTCTATGGATCTAGACTTAAATATATAGGCAATCTATTTAGGAAGATAATTATGAAAAAATAAAATATTCTTAAGAACTAATAACTTATGAAATAGAAAACTAAAAACTGGGTGGTTGCACATTTTTATTTGAAAATAAAAAAACAGATAAATTCTCTAATAAAATAACTGAATAATTGACTAGAGTTTATCCAAAGTTATCTCCAACTCCTACCTCACCAACACTCCCCCTCAAGTTGGGGAATATATGTCCATTAGGACCAACTTGCTTGTGAGCATATCAAAATTCTGATGAGGCTCTCTTTGTCAAGATGTCTGCTACTTATTCCCTTGTAGGCACATACTCTACATTCAGCATCCCTCCTTCAATCTTCTCCTTTATGAAATGATGATCCACCTCCACATATTTTGTTCTATTGTGGTGAACCAGATTGTGTGCTATGTTTATGACTGCTTTATTGTCACAGTATAACAACATTAGATTAGTTGTAGTCACACGTAGTTCTCCTAGAAGCCTTTTTAATGAAATCAATTCACAAAGCCTTAGAGTCATTGCTCTAAACTCAGCTTCAACACTACTTTTAGCCACCCCTTGTTACTTCTTACTTCTCCATGTCACAAGATTTCCCAAAACAAAGGTGCAATATCTCAAGGTTGATCGCCTATCTTCGATTGATCCTGTTGAATATGCATCAGTAAAGGCTTCTAATTTTCGCAATATCTCAAGGTTGATCACCTATCTTCGATTGATCCTGTTGAATATGCATCAGTAAAGGCTTCTAATTTTCTCTCTTTTGATTTCCTAAAGAAAAATCCATTTCTAGGTGTTATTTTGAGATATCTCATGATTTGAAACACGATTTCTAGATGTTCTTCATGAGGGGCGTGCATGTATTGATTTGTCGCACTCACTGCAAGGACAATATTCGGTTGAGTGTGTGAGAGATAAATAAGCTTACCTACAAGTCATTGATATTTGCCTTTATCCATAGGAGTCCCTTTTTTACATGTTCCAAGTTTCTTACTTTGATCCATTGGTATATCAGTAGGTTTGCAGCCGAGCATACCTGTTTCCTTCAATAAATCAAGAGTAACTTTCTTTGAGAGACCACAATACCCTTTTGCTCCTTGCCACTTCCATTCCAAGGAGGTACCTTAGGGGTCCACGATTCTTAATTTCAAATCCTCTAACCATAATGCCTTTGAGCCTTTCCATCTCCTCAAGATCATTCCTTGTGAGAATTATATCATTAACATACACTATAAGAATGGTGATCTTACCATTTGACGAGGGCTTGAAGACTTAGGTATGATCAGTTTGCCCCTGTGTAAAACCATGACCTTTTATAGTTCTAGTGAATCTCTCGAACCATGCCTTGGGGGATTGTTGCAGGCTGTAGAGGGACTCTTTCAACTTACAAACAAGATTATTTCTTCCATTGTTTTCAAATCCTGGTGGTGAGTCCATATGATCTTCCTTATCCAGTTCTCCATTTAGGAATGCATTCTTAACATCCAACTATTGAAGAAGCCAGTTTAAGTTAGCTACCAGTGACAAGAGGAGTTGTATGGTGTTTAATTTGGTAGCAGGTGCAAATGTCTCTTGGTAATCTATCTTGTATGTCTGAGTGAAGCCTTTAGCAACCAAACACGCTTTATACCTCTCAACTGCTCCATTTGATTTGTATTTGAAGGTGAACATCCATTTACAACCCACTGTAGTTTTTCCTTTTGGCAGTTGAACAAGTTCCTAGGTATTATTTATTTATTTATTTATTTATTTTTTGATTGGAAACGCCACAAAGGTATTATTTTTTTCAACGCCCTCATTTTGTCCTAAACTGTATTTTTCTACTTAGAGACGGTCAAGGCCTCCTATATAGACCTTAGAATCTTAACACAAGAAATGTTAGTAGTAAAGGCTCATAAAGAGGAAGATAAACCTTTATACGACACAAAGTGGGATATGAGATGTATAATGCAGTATCTTACACCTTTCCTAAAGGCTATAGACAAATCTAAGAAGTTTAGTCTGTTTGAAAGCAAACTTAATGACCACTAGAACAGAGTTTTCAGTGTACAAGGCCTGCTTTCTGAGTGAAGTGAAAAATAACTGCAACTAAAGTATATTGTAGGATTGGCATGTCGAAATCAATATATTTTGGAATTTCTCATCCTTCTATTTGTTTTGATTGGGACGAAACAGTTCCAAAGTTGCTTGACTTACTGTGGTTTATAATTGCAAGATATGGGAAGTGGAGATTGGAAATATGTGTCCACTAGATGGTTAGAGATCAGACTAGTGGGCTGTAGAAGCTTTTATTTTCTTTTGTTGCTCCCCAAGACACCCCTAGTGTCTTATAAATTGCATTCAGGTCATACTGTTCAAGTCTGAGAGAAGAAAGAGAGCATAAAAGAGAAGGTTCACTTCACATCTAATATTTAGTTTCAACATCTCTGAAACCCAATACATCAGCTTCTTAAAGCACATCTCTGCTAGTTCCAAATTTATTTTGGGACAAGCTCACTTAGTTTTGGAAAATTTAGCATTAGAATAAGCATTGCCCGTTTTCTATGGAGAATGCAGCTTGTTTTTATTTCTCAAAGAGTTTGTGGAATGAAAGTGTCTGTTTCACCCCTATTAATCATGCCTTCAAAATTGTATAAAACTAAGGGTTCAAATTTAGAATTTCAGGTTAAAGTGTTTCATGGTGCAAGCATTAATTTTGTCCGAAAATAAGCATATTCTCCACCATTCAGATGGTGCCTTGAACTGAACTCCAGATCCATATTTCATCCCACTAGGTGCCCCTGGGAAATGGCAAAAATTGAGGCCTCTCTCTAGAAATGCCTAAACAGACCTTGGTGAGAAGTTTCATTCATTGTTGTCCTATGTAAGACAAAGGAAGCCAATACCCAGTTTGGGCAGGAGTATACTAGAGTGAGTGGAACATTAAAAAAAAAACTTCATACCTATTCTTTTTCCTTTTTCTGCTTTAATTGTTTTACATGCTATTGTGCCTGCTAGTAGAAATAATTTTCTTTCACCATTTAAAAGAGGAATCGTAGGTAATTCTTGTATGAAAATGGTGACTTTTATGCCAAATTCCATGCACTATTTGTATTACCTTTTGAATTTGACTTAAGCATGTGAAGATGTATCATGTCTATCTTGGCAATATGCAGGCTGTGTGAAAAAGGCTTGACTTTATATAATAGCATAAATTCTGTTTATTTTTTATTTGGTTTTGGCTAACCTACTGATTTATCTCTTGTGGTTACTAGTATCCCATTTCTCTTTACACATGTTCACATATAGAGTACTGGGAACATTGATTCTCTTATCTTTATTTTGCAGGTATTTCCTTTAGGAAATTTATATTTGATTATTTTGTTCTAACTTTTTTTTTTCTTTTGGATTTATTTAAAAGAGAATTGAGTTATTTGTTTTTTCTTTTTCTTCTTTTTTAAAGTTGGTATTGTTCATATTGAGGATTGTATTGCAAGGACCATTTGACCTTATACCATACTTTATCTTTGTTTGCTTTTTGCATTTTCGTAGATTAATATTGTGTATTTACTTATGAAAAAAAAAGAGATTAATATTGTGTATCCTGTTTGGTGTTTTCCTGGTTCTGGTTATTTTTTATGTTGGTATTTTAATTCTGCCTTTTTATTTTCTCTGTATTGCCTGAAGAGTAGCTCATCCTTCACCCTTTGGTTAAAAGTTTTCTGGCCCATAAGGTAGAAGCAGTGATGGGGAACATCAAGATTTGGTTTGGTGTGACAACACAAATAAAGGGGAAAAAAAAATCCCCCAAAAAAGAAAGAAGGAAAAAAGATGAAAAAATGAAACATATCAGAAAAAGGAAAATGTCGTTTCCTACTGCAGAAAGGGTGCATGAAAACATCAGATAAAGCAAAATTATCAACCCAAGCCACAGAAAAAGAACCCCAGGTTGGTCCTTGTGGTGAAGTGCTATGCCATGCTTTTCCTTTGTTGCTCACCATGCTGCATTGCCCTGGGGTCTGAACTAGACATGCATTTATATTTTATCTTTTATTTTATTTTAATCTTATTTGTGTATCATCCCAAGCCACAGGAAAAAACCAAAAATAAAATGAATATTGTTCACAAGTGGGTGTAAATTCTGTTACTGAACCTGTTAGTTGGGTTCAATTAACCTAATGGATCAGCTAGCAACTATGAATTCTGTTTGTTTGTTTCAAATCATCTCTTTTTAGATATACTGCATGGATAAGAGTGGCTTGCAGATTTTAAACATAAGAAATAAACCGAGCTTCGTGTTTTTAATTTTGCAGATTTTAATTATCTAATTTTCTGCTGCTGGTTAACTTGGTTTAACAGTTTGTTAGTTGTCTCAGTAAAGGTGCCTTTTGACCATTCAATGAAATTGATGTGATGCATATGGGCCCTACTGCAAGGGGATGCTTTCATTTATGTCATGGGTAAGTCACAAGGCAATCTTCTTCATAAATTTGACATCCCCATGTTGATTTTCAGAGTACAACCATCATCAACTTTGTTTGGTCTTGCTTTAGATAGTTTTGGAATGATATAGTATTTTTTTCTTACTATTTATGCTGTATTTCTTTTTTTATACTAATAAGCTCAATTCTATCTTCTCATGAATGCAGAGCTGCTTATGGGGGGTGGCTTGGCCTTGATAAATGCAGTCAATACTTTGTTTTTCAGGTAATCATTCTTTCTTACATTATTTGTTGTTTCATTTCTTTTTGTCCCCTTAAGAGTCCGCACTTTCAAGATTGATGATTGAATCTATAGCACATCCAAACAACAGAATCATAACTGTAAAAACCTGAAACGAGTTAGAATTTTTTACTTTTCCAAATATCATAATTTTTTATCTCAGATGAGTAACAAATATCAGGTCATGTACATTTGTATCTACATAAATGTGTGCATACATAGCTGCATATATACTTACATATATACACAGTAGTCTTTCATGTTCTTTATATTTTCTCAATTAATAAGCTGCTGTTGCTGAAGCAAATCCTTGAGAATAATGAAATTTCATAGGTTAAGTAAACTGTAAAAGACGTCTGCTTTATGTTTGTTATAGAGCATAATCTATAATATTACAAACTACAGATGCCTCCTGATATATTTCTGAAAGTAATGTTGTTTTTCTTTAGGTTTTGTGTTAACTAGCACTTCGGTTCCCTTTATCCTTTTGTGAATGTGAGAATGCATGCAGCCTGAATGACTTTTCTTGATAATCATAGTTTATGAATTGTTTGGTGACTATCGTAACCTTTCTTCTGAACAAATAGGTTCAAACATTATGAATGTGACTCATGTTGGCTTGGTAAAGTTAGCTACAAGAATGTAAAGATGACTTGGAGGCAATTAACGCTGGGCAAGAAGGGAAAATGTGGCTTATTTTGCCAAAAAACAAGGGGAGTTGAACTGTCTGGTTCTTAAAGAACTGTTTGGCTCACCCGGTTCACCGGTCCAACTATTACTTTAGGAGGTTCGAGACAGGTCTAATGGGTAAACAGTTCAAAAGGGGGAACCGGACTGAAAAGGCCATCGATCAACAATTGGACTGGTTCAGCTGACCGATCCAATTTGGTTTTCAAAACATTATGATTAATACAAATTATATACAAAGCTATACAAATATTGACATAAATTCTTTTGGATGTTGTTCTAAAATTGTGATATATAAAAATCCTATGTTTTTGTTCAAAATCCATTTTTTTTAGATTCATGAAATCAGGTAAATGAGAAATGAATCATGAAATCAGATAAATGAGAAATGAATCAATAAAAAAAGTAAATGAGAAAGGACTATGTATGTATGTATGTTTGAATTTTGGAAATTGGAAACTTTTTATACCACATAGGGAAATCATGTATGCATGTATGTTTTGAATTGTGGAAATTTTTTATACCATATAGGGAAATCATATGTATGTATGTATGTATGTTTTGAATTGTGGAATCTTTTTATACCATATAAGCAAATCATGCTTTCAACTTCCACATACTACATAGGGAAATCATATGTATGTATATATGTATGTATGTTTTAAATTGTGGAAACTTTTTATACCATATAGGGAAATCATATGTTTTGAATTGTGGAAACTTTTTATACCATATAGGGAAATCATACTTTCAACTTCCACTTGAGGGTGTTTTCAAATTTTGTAAGTGAAAACATTATTTACTTGGAAATAAAATATTTAAATAATTTCAGTCAAGATTGTCATTTTTCAGTTTGAGATAGAACTATTTTAAACATGCTATGAGAATTTATTTCGAATGGGCATGATGTCCATGACTTTCCGGAGAACCAAAATCTAACATAACAAGTAAACTTAAGAAGATTCCCTATCAATCATATACCTTAGATAATTTTAAACTTCCTAACATACCCAAGTTTTTTATTGACTTTTTTTTAGGGGCATATAAGGTGATTAATGAGATTCTAGTGATAATTGACAAATCTTACAGATCTAGTACATCAAAGATACAATAGGAACTTGTGATATTTAAATAGATGCTAAAGAAACAAGTTAACCATAAAATATTTACTAAGCCTTGGGGATTTTCAAGGAAGGACCTAGGATCCTAAAAAGGTCCCAATCTAAAACAAAGATCTTTAGGTCCAAGCTACGATCTTGAAAGAACTCATATTGAGATTGTAACACTCCCCCTAAAATATAGGCTTACACTAAAACACATTAAACTAGCAGTCCTAGAAGTAGAAAGGATTCTATTACTCACCATAGCACTAGGACTCAAGATTAGAACGATATAAGAAGGGTTCGAGATTATGGGACAAAATGTGCCAAGCATATGGGGAGGCTACTAAAGATTTTCTAGAAGTAGGATTCCTAGGAGAGTCTAAAGGAACATCTCTTGACGTGATTAAACCTTTATTCTAGAGGGTGAGTAGGTTTTCTTTCTTGACCCAGACTTGTTTCATCCTCGGAGGTGTGCTAAGAGCACTTTTCTTATTCCTAGGCTTAGTGTTAGGAGTTTTGGCCAAAATAATGTGAAAAAAATTCATTCTAACCACTTTCCCACATTAATGTGCAAAATAATTCTTTTGTTGCCATGAAAGAGTCTCCTCATTTTAATTTTTTTTTTTAATATAGGCTGAAACCACATTTAGCAAAATGCAGTTTCAATTTTGAACTTTTTGTACTTTTAACTTCACATTTTTACATTTTTTTTTATGAATTTTTATTTATTTTGTCTTATTTATTCATATAACGTCATTATTGTAAGATTATTGATTTATTGATAAATAAAATAGTAATTTATTATTATTTCTAAAAAATTATCTTTATTGAAGTAATTCTAGACCCTTAAGTCCTTAAGTTTAAATATATAAATTTTTTATTATTAAAATATATATTTTAAATTTAACATAAATAAGAGTATGAATTAATAAATAATAATTTTTAATATATAACTATTATATATTTATATTATAATTTTGAATTTTAATGATGTTATTTGTACACACTTATTTTAAAAGTAATAATAAATTACTATTTTATTTATCAATAAATTAATAATTTTAAAATAATTACGTTATGTTAATAAATAAGACAATAAAAACAAAATCATAATTTTTTTATTTATTAAATCTGAAGTTCAAAAATGAAACTGCATTTGTCAAATGCGGTTTCAACCTAAATTAAAAAAAAATAAAAATGAGTGGCTCCTTCGTGATAACAAAAGATCTAATTTGAACATTAGTTTGGGAAAGTGGTTGGAATGGATTTTTTTCCCCAAAAAGTCTAGTGTTAGTCCACTTTCCTTTTCTTTTATTCAAGATTTGATTTTTAAGGAAATTCGATTTACTTACTAGCATATTTCGATGTGATTGATACCTATTCCAAAGCCTACTATAGTATCGATGTTGAGTGTGTCACAATTTTTGCCATGTGAGCACTAGGGTGGTTTGTTAGAGGAGACTACAGGGTTAGGAGTTTCCTCCTTGTCCTTAACAAAGACTGTTTCTCCACTAGTGAGAGTTTCAATCTTGTTTACATTGCCAAAACCTCTCTTATCTCCATGAGAATTACATTTATTAGTTATTTCATTAAAGACTTTAGTCCTAAGGTGAAAGATCTCATTTTTAGAAAAGGCTTCTTTTATTTGGTGTTCCATATCTATAGAGTTAGAGCATTGTTTCTCTAAAGTAGAGACTTATGCTCATTCTCTAGAAGCTGAATCTTTTCTAGATGATTACTTTTTTCTTCTTTTAACACATGATACTCAATGTATAGTGAGCCATATGTAGTAGTAATTTTGATGCATTTATTCAATAGTGACTGATATTTTTCATAGTAATTTTCAATAATGAAGGCATTATCATCAAAATCACTATCACTATCACTATCACTAAGGTTATCATTATCAGAAACCATTGAAACAATGAAAGCAAGATCATCTTGTTGTTCATACCTGTTGTCTTTAGGGGTCGAAGAATCGGTCATAAATGTCCTAGCCCATCATAGTTATAACATTCAATTGTTTTTTCCTTAGAAGTGCTCTTATCCTTCTCTTTCAATAAATTTTCAACTCTTTTTACCTTCTTTGAGTCTTGTTTTTGGAAGAGCTTTGTCTGAAACCTCATGGTATCTTTAATTTGTTTAAAAAATAAAGCTAGCCCTTCTAAACCTCCCAATTCAAAGCTTTTCGACTCTTTTTCTTCCTTTTTAGAAGCCTTGAAAGCAGTTTACCATGGCTTTTGAGGATTAGGAAGAGAAGGTCTGAAGAGATCTTACAAGTTCATAAACTCTCATGGTGTTGATGTCTTTGCTTTCCTCTATGGTTGTGACCTTGGGTCCTAATCTCTCAAGGAGAGATCCTACTGTTTTTTTTTTTTTTTACATCTTTGGACTCAGGTATCTTCTCCCCTAGGTTAAAGTAAGAATTGATTATGTCACTAAGCTTTGAGTGGAATGTAGAGGTCAGATCTTCTTGTATCCTTATGCTCTCAAATTTGGTAGTGAGCATTTGCATTTTGGACAACTTCATTGTCAAAGTGCCCTTATGAGTTACAGAGAGAATGTTCTAGGCTTCCTTAGCACATTTACATATGACAACCCTATAAAATTTGTTAGGACTAACCCCATTAAAAATGCTATTGAGAGCTTGGGCATTCACTTCTTTGCCCTCATTGTCTAGTTTGTTCCATTCATGTTTGGGCTTTTGTTTTAGTAGATCTTCCAGTTCTATCCAATTTCAATGGCAGTCCCCATCCAAATTCCATTGAATTCTATACCTATTCTCCTTGCATTTTCAAGAAAAAATCCATATGAGCCTTCCAATGAGGATAGTTATTGCCATCTAAATAGATTATTAATGGAAGATTTGACCCTTTATTGTTCCATATCTTAGATCAATCAGGATTGAAAAAATTTGATTTTTAAACTTTTTTCCTGCTTGGTTACCAATTGAAAGTTTAAAGATCTAGTTTAGGGAAGGAGGGTGAATAGGTATTAAGAATTTTTTAGCCCAAAATTGATTAGTTTTAAAATCTTTAACTTTTTCTTTTATTATAGGGAAATGAAAAAGTAAAATCAATGCAAAGGACATAGATTTTTACAAGAAAAATCACTCACATAGTCTCCTAGAGATTATGTGAATGTAAAAACCTTAGGGTCGGAGATTGCAAAGCGCAAATCCACTATATGAAAGAGCACTACATAGTCTTACCTAGTGGATGCTATCTCTAAGTCTTACTCCTCAGTACCTATACTGAACTTCACATCTGCGATGTAGCATCATACGTGCTAACAGTGGATTCAACCTTAGAGCTTGGGGGATGCAAATCTCCTTCTCAATCCAACGAACGTGAAGACAAACATCTTGAGAGTTTGAAACACAAGGAAGGCTAATTAGGTTTTTCCAATGTTCCCATAAAAAGCAAAAATCCTTTTTAGACAAGGCATTTATAGGACAAAATATCTAGTGGATGAGATCTAGAATTTTCCCAAAATAGAACCTTTAAAATATGTAAAAATAAATGTTCCAGAATTCTACAAAATTTTGTCACGGGGGCTTGAACACTAATAGCTGATGTGTTTTTAGGTTCCAATAATACCCTTCCTCCTGCCAACAAAGCCTACCACATACGCATCCTCTAGCTAGATTGATAAAGGAAAAGAAAAAAAAAAGAAAAAAGTCAAACAAAAGCCCTAGCCTTTTCTCTGCATCATAGACAAAAGCCCTAACCATTCTCTCACTCACAAAGCTCCTTTCAGGCTAATCTTCTTCTTCAAAGGTACAATCTCTTATCTCTGCAATTTCTGTTCATGCTAATCATCTTCCTCAAAGGTACAATCTCTTATCTTCATGATTTTCTACTTTCTGATGATACCTTCTGTTTGGTTTGATAGAAAAACACTCTGGAAAATCAAAGAAACTTTATAATTTTCAACTCCAGTGTTTTTTTTGGCTGTCAAGAGAATTAAACCAAAAAAATAAAAAAATAAATCAACTAGGCAGCCTTGTCTTGCTAGGCTTAGTTGTCTTTATTTTCTTTGGAGAATCTGAGATTCAAAATTTTAATTTTAATTTTTTTCCCTGATTTTAATCTGTCCTAACCCTTTCTTTGCATCGTTCTCCTGACTCACCAAGCTCTGTTCAAGCTAATTTGCTACCTCATCTCCGAAAGCCCTAATTTCTCTCTTATTAGGTATCTCTCATTTCTTTGGAAAGTTTGGTTCTCATTTTCATGATATTCCCATCTCAGAAGATGAAAACACACTTCCTGATTCTTTATCAGTATTAGTAATAATATTGATTTTTTTTTCCTTTATACATTGTTGTCCCTGTCGCCATTTATGAATCTGTTTTTGGCGTTCACTGTACGTAATTTGTTTAAATTTTTACTTGTACTGGGTATGGAGTAAAAATGTGTTCCCTTTTTTCTCTTTTATATGTCATCTACATGTACAGTTAATTTTATGTTCTTAAAATAATTCTTCTGTGCTGGGTTATTTTGATGTTTTCTGATAGATAATATGTTAGGAATGAATTCTGCAAGTTTCCATTATATTATTTAGAAGTTGTAACTGGTTTTGATTCTACAAGCTTCAGAAGATTAATTTGATAACTTGGATATGAAATTTGGGTAAGGATTGAAATCATCAGAGGATATATACCAAAGAAGTACAAAATTGACCAATTTGGTCAGTGTTTATTCAGAAAATCCTAAAAAAATGTTACAGTTTTTCTACTATTGATGTTTTTTTAGTTGAGTAACAACACTTCTCAATTCTAGGAAGATCAACAAGACTGGGAAGATTAAATAAGCTGGTGTGACAGTTCTGCAGAGAATTGTGAAATCTCTAAACCTGATTATGAAGCTATAGTTGATAAAGAAACATAGTTGGTAACCAAGGCTCAAAATCTAAGGCCAGCTCCACGTGGCATTAGATGAGCAAGATCATGGTCTTTTTTTTTATTTATTCCTGCATGGTTCTTTTGTCTTGATTGAGCCTTTTCGCTTAAGACTTTCTTCCACACTGATTAATCATTCCTCATGAGAAATTAAATATCATTCCCAACTTCTGATGTTAGAAATGAATAATTGAAGTGAATCGGTTATTAGAAAGGAGAAGATTGTTGAGGATCTTTATAGAAGTGAGGCTATAAGGTAGGAATATCTAAGATAGGATTGAATATGGCTATTTATATACTCATTCTTGTTTCCGTTTTTCATCATGGTAAGTCTATTGTATTTCCACAGTTGTCCAAAGACTGAGAGTTTAGGGAAAAAACCCACTCTTAAGTAAAAGATTAAATAATTTGAATCTGCATAAGTTTCTAACTAATTTTAATTATATTTGATATATATGATATTTTTTTTTGAAGAGACCAAACATGAGAAAAACATTTTACTTGAAACAAATTTCATATTTTTTTTTTGTTATTTGTTGTGTCTTGGGTAAATGAGATGCAAAGCATCAAACAAAAATGAAAAGGGAATATCTAAGATCCATATTAAGATCGATCACTAGAATGTAACCCTTACAACATTGAATTTAAGTAAAAACAAAGCCCTAAATTTACTTCTAGCTCCTTGGAACAACTAGAAGTGACAAGTTTTTGGGGTTGGTTCCTTGAGTTTCCAAGTTTAGGTGTTCTTGGGAAGAACACGTTAATGTGTGAATTCATTCAAACTAATTTAGTAGAGTTTTCTAGATTTTGCAAGTGAAAACACCTTAGCTTTTCCTGTTGTGTTTGTGTATTTGCTAGTTGATTATTTTGTTGATTGTCACTACTCAGTGAATGAAAGCAATAGGGTCTCCAAAGGCAGTGCTTGAAGGGTGGGCATATAGGTATTGTTAGGAGTGTGCTTCCCATATCCAACAAGCATATTGCACCACCCAAAGCCAAGGCATCTTTGGATGCATCCCTTTTAATTTAATTTTTTTCCAAAAAATTTTCCATTTCTTTTGAGTGTAGCATGAAATTTGCTATTAGTGGTGTCGCGAATTTTTTGTACTATTATTGTATCCCTTTTAATTTAAGATTAAACTAAAACTTTCATCAAGTAGAAACTGAAAATAAAAAAATAAAAATTGATAAATTGTGTTACAATTTATATAAAGTTATTCAAGATTTACATTCCAATTAATTGTTATACATACTTAGATTTTTCTTGTCACCGGTTTAAACAGGAAGTTTGGTAAATGTGATGACAATCACAAAGATGGGTCTTCCTAAACAATTAAAATCGAGTTTATCTAGTCCAACATGATATCAAGCAAATGGGAAGAGCTCAAAGAGATAAAAACTTGATTAGCTACAATGAAAATGGATTCATTGGTACTTGTATTATATGATGGCTTTTTTTTTTTTTTTTGAGTAAATAGCAATGGTCCATATAATTTGAATTAATGTCATAAACCAAAACCTTGCTAACCTTGGTAAAAAAAAACTCGTGTGGCCAAAATGTCGATGTGCCAAGACTCCATGCAGATTACTATAAAATTTCTTGTTTTGACCGTATTAGCTTCTTTATTGTCTTATTGAAAACAATGATTTAGGGTTAGGTTGGTAATTGTTTTCGAAATCAATTTTGAAAAATAGTTTTTGAAAACTATTTTTTAATTTTTATAGAGTAAAAGTTTGTTTGGAAACTTAAAATGTTTTCAATTTATTTTTAATATGTTTTAAAAATAATTTTTATATCTAATGTTTTATTTTTAATTATTCTGCATGTTTGTATAATTATTTATTAAAACAGTTCTAATAAAATTAGTGAAAATAATAGAAAACAACTAAAAGATATTATTTGAAAATATTTTATTTTCTATTATTACGAACAGAAAATAGAAAATAGTTTTTAGTTGCCAAACGTGTTTTGAAGAACAGAAATGGTTCCAAATAGGCCCTTAAATTCCAATTGAAGCGACATAGAGTTCTATAAAATATGACCAAAACAAAACAAAGAAAATAAAATCAATACGCTTTATACATTAGAAAACATAAGGGCAAACAGGAGCTTTCTCGAAATAGTGATAAAAAATTAGATATATATGTATTCAAATAGTTTTTAAATTAGGGAAAGCCAACATAGTTAAGGGTTCTTATATATAAGAAATATTCTCAAGAACTTGATTTTCTATTTCACTAAAAGTTCAAATAAATGGTAGCAAAACAGAAAGTCCTTAACCTTAAATTGACTACTCCTTAAGAACTGATGAACATGCCATGGCCTTATCTATGACAATAACAAGTTGTACATTGAAAGTATACATTACAAAATTTGCAAATCAATTTCACTTTTTGTGCAGATGTACAGAGAAGGATGATAGTCCCTTTAAGGGATTCCAAGTGTAGGTCCAATTGGCTTATTTTTCCTTTTCCTTTTTTCTTCCTGATGTCTACTTATAGAAGAATTAAACTAGAGATAGCACATTATATATACAGGGTTGACTTAATCTCTACTATCATTGAGACCTAAATGACTAATGGAAGTGATACTCTCCCTATTCTATGCCTCTTCTAGGAGTAAATTAGCTGCCACAAAAGCCTTTTGTGATTTTCTTCAAGCCTCAATAGCAGAATTTACATCCTACGTTTGCACCACAACCACATATAAATTCAGAGAGTTGAGAAAAAGAACATATAAATTCGTATAAAAAGTAAATACATATAGTTGAGAAAAAGAACATATAAATTTATCCCATAACAAAACTATCATAAGTCAATGAGAAAGAGAGTTTAGATAGAGCATTGAGAGAGAATTCTTTATAGAGTATTTATCCAAGAAAAAATAGGAATAAAAAGATGTGGAAAGGAACATGATGCAAACAATATGATGCAGAAATTCTTGAGTCCATCACTTGGTCATAAATTTTATCATTTTAATCCAAAAACATGGTATGCTAAAATATTTTTTTCATAAACAAACACTCTATTAAAAGGGTGCAACCAAAGTATACAGGTAGTATAAGACAATCACTAAACAATCAAGAAAAAGAAGGTAAAAATAAATAAACCTCCATCCCTTTAACTATAACCTAACCGATCGATCAAGTCTAATAAGGACGAAGAAGCTTCATCAATAAAAAAGATGGATAGTATAAAGGTGAATTGTGGTACCTTCAAATTTATGAGTGACACCATGGAATCCTTGACTTGATGTTGCACTATTAAATTGTTTGGAATGAACAACCTCCAAAATATTGGCAAAACATATCCTTTTTTCTTCTAAACAACCTTGTATTTCATTTCCAAGCAACTTAAAGGTTGAACCACATCAGAAAAAGTTAGTACATAGGTTCACAAAGGAGGTACTTAAGGTTCACTAAAGTAGTACCTAAAATTTGAAATAGGTAGTACTTGAGGTTCAAGAGGGAGTAACCTGTAAAATAAGAATGTCATGCTCTTATCTAAATGAAATTGAAGGAGTAGTTTAGGAGTAGACAAGTTCCATACTTATCTCAATTGGTCTTGAAACTATGGATTCCCCCTAGATTGAATGGTAAAGGTAATTCTTATGGTTGAGAAAGGTAGGTCCTATGGTTGAAAAAAGTAGTACCTAGGGTTGACAAAGGAAGTACCTAAGGTTCACTATGGTAGTAGCTAAGGCTCAACTAAGGTAGTACTTAAGGTTCACAAAGGTAGTAACCTAAGGTTCGCTAAGGTAATACCTAAGGTTTACTAAGGTAATACCTAAGGTTCACTAAGATAGTACTTAAGGTTGATTAAGATAGTACCTAAGATTTAGTAACCACTATACCTAAGGTGAACCGACTGACTACCCTAATAAAACATGATGCCATTCTTAGTTCGAAGTGCAATTAACAAAGTTGTGTATGAGTAGACAAGTTCCATCCTAATTGAATGCCACTTGTTGGTCATATGGTTGACAAATGTAGTACCTAAGGTTGACAAATGAACTACCTAATGTTCACAAATGAAGTAACTAAGGTTCATAAACAAAGTTTCGAAGGCTCACAAACGTAGTACCCAAGGTTCACTAGGGTAATACCTAAGGTTCACTAAGGTAGTACTTAAGGTTAAGTAAGCTAGTAACAAAGGTTCAGTAAGCACCTAAGGTGAACAAATTGACTAACATAGTAAAACATAATGCCAAAGGAACTACCTAAGGTTCACATATGAAGTACCTAAGGTTCACAAAGGTAGTAAGCCAAGGTTTACTATGGTAGTACCCAAGGTTGATTAAGGTTGATTAAGGTTGTACCTAAGATTTAATAACCACTATACCTAAGGTGAACCAATTGACTACTCTAATAAAACATAATGCCATGCTCAGTTCTATGTGCAATTAAAGAAGTTGTAAGTTCCATCTTGATCGAATGCTACTTGTCGGTCCTATGGTTGACAAATGTAGTACCTAAGGTTGTCAAAGGAACTACCTAATATTCACAAATGAAGTAACTAAGGTTCACATTGAAGTTTCGAAGGTTCACAAAAGTAGTACCCAAAGTTCACTAGGGTTGTACCTAAGGTTCACTAAGGTAGTACCTTAGGTTTGGTAAAGACCTAAGGTGAACAAATTAACTAACATATTAAAACATAATGCCAAAGGAATTACCTAAGGTTCACAAAGATAGTAAGCCAAGGTTTACTATGGTAGTACCTAAGGTTCCCTAAGGCAGTACCTAAGGTTCCCTAAGGCAGTACCTAAGGTTCCCTAAGGTAGTACCTAAGGTTCAGTAACCTAGTACCTAAGGTTCAGTAACCTAGTACCTAAGGTGAATCAACTAACTACCTTATAAGACATAACACTATGCTCATTTCCAAGTGTAATTAAAGAAGTTGTGTATCAGTAGACAAGTTCCACACATATCTCAATTGATCTTGAAACTATGGATTTCTTTTTGATTGAATACCAAAGGTAGGTCCTATGGTTGAAAAATTTAGTACTTAAGGTTGACAAATGATCTAACTAATGTTCACAAATGAAGTTTCTAAGGTTCACAAAAGTAGTATCCAAGGTTCACAAAAGTAGTACCCAAGGCTCACTAGGGTAGTACTTAATGTTCACTAAGGTAGTACTTAAGGTTCAATAAGCACCTAAGGTGAATAAACTAACTAGCATATTAAAACATAAGGCCAAAGGAACTACCTAAGGTTCAAGTATGAAGTACTTAAGGTTCACAAAGGTAGTAACCCAAAGGTCACTAAGTTAGTATCTAAGGTTCAGTAAGCTATAACCTAAGGTGAACCAACTCACTAACCTATTAAAATATAATGGTAATAATATATCCAACTTTACAATCACAATGTGATAAAATTGAGAGAGGACTAGGTTGTAAAGCATAAGGGTCTTCAATAAGAAAACTTACATCGTAATATATGCAATGCAACCTATATAAAAAGGAACCAAAGAAACTAATCAAAGATTGTCACCATCATCCCAAGTTTCCCTCATATCTAAAAGGTAGCTAACTGAGTATAGATAAAATAATAAGCATGAATGGTAGTCATCAGTATCAGTATCTCATAATTCAACAATATTTATCAAAAAAAAAAAAAAAAAGTATCTTATAATTCAATAGGAAAATAAAAGGGGAGGGGGAAATCAAAATCCATCATCTCTATCATAGGGAATGGGATTTTCATTTAAATCCCAATGTGTACTCTACCACTCAACATAAACTAGAAAAGAAAATAAATTAAAATCCATCATCGGTGTATGAGGAAGAAGGAAATCAGAAACAAATTTCTCTACAAGAATTTCCTAAATTCTCCAGAAAATAGCAAAAACTACAAATTTCCCTTTAGGGGTGTATAACACAATGTTGTCTCAGGAAATAAACATATAGAATTTCACAAAAATCATCTAAATTGATACGTATTTGATAAGAATCATCTACCTTTGTCCTTGTATTTGTTGTATAGCTAAGTTAATTAGGTGTAATTTGAATATGTAACCCCACTCTCTCAACCCTACAATATTCCCAACCAACTTTGGCTATCTAATATGTTTCTCAAACCTACAATATAAATGGAAATAAAATAGAAATTAAGATAAATTACAATACTGTGTACCAAAAAAGGAATCAATGGAATCAAAATCTTGATGAGAGTGAAATTTGATTTGATAATGATGAATTTTTTATTCTCATTCCCATTCTAAAAATAATCCAAACACATGTATGAACAAAAATACAATTGATTTCTCATTTTCATTCTCTATTCTAATGTTACAAACCATAACCTTAGTTAAACATGAAATCCACAAATTAATTTAGGAAATATGCATTCATTTTGTATCAAATTAGTTTGATTTTTTTTTTAAAATTTTTTATTTTGTGTGAATGGAACTAAAAAATAAATGGGACTTAGTGATACAAAAATAAGGCACCGAGAGCGCCTCACTTTGATACCACATCAAGAGAAGAGAGGAACCCGCCTAGTACTTCAACTAAGAGATACCTCCTTGAATAACCACTTGGCCTTGGTAAAGCCATACTAACAAGACACGTTTTCCTTTTCGGAGCCAAGCCATAAAGCTTGCTAATGCCTCGTGACTGTCCTAGGAAATTCAACGCGCATTACCATTGTATATTGACCTATGAAAAAGACTGTGATAATAAAAATATGCTTCCATCTTTGGCATCGTTTATGGGAATCACATTAGAAATAAACATTTCTAGCCAGAATAGAAAGGCCATGAGCGAGGGAGGAGTTAATGGGCAAAAGGCCCACCATGGAAAGCAACTTAAATGAGCAGGATCTAATGTAGGATCAACTATCTCTATTGCGTCATTCGTTAGACCAACAACAATGTGAGCACAGCTAGCGGCTGGAGGACCTCTTGGCTCGACAAGATGAATTGGCCTATTAGTTTTATGGTCATAGAGAAAGATCGTGTTCTCCATTAAGGAGTTGAATGATGTTAGATGATAGTAAGATGGGATATGTACTAGAAATTGCTACAGAAAAAGTAGTGCCTAAGAGGCATCCTCGACACACCATGCAAAAACTTAAAAAATTGGAGTAAAAATATGAAAGGCTTGTGAATGAAGTACAACAAATTAAGCTACAAGCAAATTTGCCTGTGGGGACGATTGGTAACTAGGGAGGCATTTTCTAGTCCTCGCGATTACTATAGGAGGAGCTTCCTGTCCATTATGTACCACCAAAGTTTAACCTTTACGGCAGGACTAGCGATCTTGCCAAGAATATCTATCACTTTCAATAGTTGATGGCCCTCATGGATGATCGGGAGGGTTTATTATGTCGAGTCTTCCTTGCCAGTCCTCAGAGCCCCTCCTTTAACTAGTTTCATCAATTTCCCCTTCATTCTATTCATGGTTTTGCTTAGCTTTGCAATCATTTTATGACCCACTATGAATGCAATACCCGACCTTATTGGAGGATCAATCACTTATTCAATCTTAGGCAGAGCCTCAAGGAACCATTGCATAAGTTTATTCATTGATTTGTGACTGAGATGATGCAATTAGAAAATGATGACTTGAAGACAGTAGTGGTATCTTTTTAAAAGGCCTTGTTGCTCAGAAGTCCATTGTTACATTCAATAGCTAAAAATGGACTCACAACAATTGAGATCTAAAGCTAATCGATATTTGAACATAGAAGAGGAGTTAGAGGCACTAAAGAATAAAAGAAAGTGTCTTAGGTGGAGCACGAGTAAGAGTAAGGACCTCAAACTCAGAAGAAAATAGGAGTGGGTAAGAGATTGTCCAAGTACCCCACGGATGAGGTACCACAATGCTGATGTGATCGAAAATGCCAAGGGCATGGCAGTTGGGATGACACCTTATGCTCACTTATGTAATGAAGATGGGGAATTGGTTTGTGCATGGGGTTGAGACTTGGCATGCATATTGGAGGTCTCAAACAGTTGGTCAATGTTGTGTAAGAATGAGGAGTGTTTGGTGGGCATGATGACGTGGGTTAGGTTGTTGGTGGTGAGTATGGTATGGGAAATAGGTTGAAAGTATGGTGATGAGCTTACTGGGTATGAAGGTTAGGGAAATGGGTGGAGTAAATGGGAAGTGGGTGGTGAAAATTGGTAGTGTTGGGGGATTGAAGCTGGGTGGTGTTCAAAGGTCCATGTTGGGTGGAAAAGATGGAGCTGGGTTAGGTAGGAATGAGTAGTGGAGGAAGTGGGCCCCATAGAAAAGGAATTCCTCTTCTTTTTCAGTTTTGGGACTGTCTAACTGATTATTTTTTTCTTACATCAAGATCTTTAGTTTTTTGAGCTTATTGAACCTCAAGTCTTCGCTGTTAGTATAGGTTGTTTCATTTGCTCATGTTCACAGTGGGTGAAGCTTGTAATAGTAGGGAATTCGTGTTCCAAGGGATTTAAGCCTTTTAATGAGTTGAAATGAAGAGCTTTTCAACTTTTTAGCTTTTTGGGCAGATTTGCTCAACATTATAGACCTCAGAACGACCTATTGGAGTTTGCTATTTCTCTTGAAGGAATGGTAGGGTCAGTTGTCCCATTTGAACATCGAGATGGTGTAACTCAGAATCATACTTGATTGAATAAGCTAGAGTAGAGTTAAGTATGTTACCCAACATTGCATCAGAAACATGTGAACAATCTCTCGAACAACTATAAGCTAAAGTAGACGGATCATCAAAATTGAGATATTCTATTGATGGCCAAAATTGCACCACTTTATTGATCATTTGATGATTCATCATCATATGCGCTGTAATTTGTGGACTATGAATCAAGTTAGGCCCACTCAATGCCATATTTCATTTTTTCATGCAAAGCTCTCAATCGCGATACACACATTGAACCAAAAATCACACTTTCATCATCTTCATTTCTTAGCTTCCCCAATATATTGATTTTAGCTATATTTACATTGATATTTTCCTCTTCTTCATTCACATAGACAACTTTTCTTTACTTTGCATCATCTTCATCATTTGCATATCCAATAGTTGTGGGCTTTGAAAATGGCACACCTAAAGGTGGCCATGCACTCCCATGCACAAGTGGGAATAAGGTGGAAAAGAGCTCAAGCATCCCAAGGAGTAGAGAGTAGCAGATTGACATATTTTGTCATTGGAGGTGGTTTATTATACACAGGAGTTGAAGTGCAGTGAACATAGGTGATGTGATAACATTAATGAAATGAGAGAGGGGGAATGAGGGTGGTAATGTTGGCGTTCATGGGGATATGGAGTTTATATCATTGGAATACAATGGGATAACATGGGGTGTGGCTTGTGATGTTTCAAGGGTCTTTTAAGCAATTACATTGATGGAGTTAGTAAGAGAGTTGGTTGGAATTTGGAAATTTCCAATTGTTCTCTCCATAGTGGATGCGTGTCCAACTGGAAATGTGATCAACTATGGGTATAGATAATGTTTTTGCTGCTTTGTCTTTTCAATATTCTAACATTGACTTTGGGACCTAGAGGATTCAATGGGAACTGCCCATCTCATACAACCTAAAGCATTTACATTCCCTAATTGATCAAACCTCCTCAGACGAATCGGTGTTTTGACTATAATCACTGTTATCCAACCCATTATCCTCTCAAAAATGGCTTGTCGTTGCATTAGTAGCTCTTGACTTAGTTGGGGTTGTGACTTGGCATGGAAAAGATGGCCATACAAGTTGGCATTATGTGCGTGTGGAAAGGAGGTAGAGGGGATGACTTGACTAGATTAGGAATGAGCCCCATCCTTTCTTCTACTATTATTTGCTCCATCACAGTATGAATTTGAAGCTTGTTGAATGAATGAGTTGAGAGCTTGAAACCACTTATGTCCTGCTTTCCCTGGTGTCTGAGTGGTTGCCAGAACCTCTATAAATCCATTTGGTGTGCAATCCTGCTCTTAAGGTACAATGCCTAGAAAGGAGCTACTACAACTGCTTATTATGCCACCTCTAGATAGTCCAATCTATATGGGAAGCCTTTGGATTTATCCAAGCCAAAGATTGAGATAATGAATCCTTGATTATGCTTACTTGGGCCTGCACTCTTTTTCCAAACTTGGATACCAAGTTCCAACAACATCTAGAAGCCATTCTCTAGCATCATCAATTGGTAATGCACATAATGCTATGCACCCAAAATACCCACAAAAAACAGAGTAAGACAACCAAGAAAATAGAGCACAGAGAAAGGAAACAAAGAATGAACTAGTGAAAGCCACATTTCATGTTTCATTTGACGGACTTAGATTGGTGGGAGGAGTACAAACATATTCCAACAAAAAAAAAGGCAACCAATATCTCAAAATAAGGCAAAATGAGATGGAGCTTCATCGAGTTCAAATAACACTAAAAAGAATAGTGAATGAAACAATAACAATGAGCACATTAACAAGCCAAAAATTAGCAAAACTCATGTGTAGCCTCTATTATCCATAACCAAACAAGAAAACAAAGCCTTAAACAACAAGAGGAGAAGATGAAGAACAATGGTAGTGAAGATGAAACGAGAGATACACAGTGAACTTACTTGAGAGCTCCTCTAAAGCAAAGTTTGCTCAACTTCTTAATGCTCTTTTTCAGTTATCCTAGATTTCTTGCCCCCCAAGCTCACTCATAATGGTCTTTGAATCCTCCTTTACTAGTTCCTCCTCTCAAGAACAACCGTCCTCCTCAAAATCCATATCCTCCCTAATGAATGCTCTTCATTTCTCCAAAAAAGAAAGAAAAAAAAAAACCCCAGCTTACTCTCGTTGCTCACTCTCTAAAAAATGGCTCTCTCACAACCTCCTCATTGAATCCTCTAACTCCTTACGCTCTCTTCCAAAACAAACCAAAAAGCAGCCTCTTGCCTTTCACTATAAAGAATATCCCTCTATCCTAACCAACCTACTACTCCTCGAAAAACTACCACTACTCCCACTCACTCTCTTGATAGCTCACACTCTCTACCTGGCTTCCAGAAGCCTTTAGAAAGTCCCAAAAAAAGTGCTAAAAAAAAAATCTTTCCCCAAAATCCAAAATTAGGGGTCACACCATAACATTTCCTTTAGTGGGAATTTGATATATACTTCTTGAAGCTAGAGTATGTTAATTGATCACATAACATGTGAGATTTGTAACATAAAGATTAGAGAGGTAATCTTGATAAGTTATAACACTAGCTTGTTAGATTATGGATATCAGTTTATGGGGAGTTTGCATACAATGGAAAGTAGGTCACAAACCTAAACTTCGTTTCATTGTTATTTACACTCCTATGGGTTCTAGTGGTCCCCACTTTGAGGTCATATACCATGATGACATGGTTTATGAGGGTTGACTTGACTATTGGTTCACTCTTGTGCATAAGAGCATTTTGGTAATTACGTAAGATTGCATATGGGATAGTGGATAAGGTCTCTGAATTGAGCTAATTGATTAATTAGATGACCCTGTGTAGTTAATTAATCAATTAGGACCCATTTTAGATTATATTAAGTGACTCGAGCCTTAAGCCCAATAGGGGAACCCTATAAATACACCTTAGGGATTAGAGTTTCCAAGTTGATAGTCGTCTTCCACCTCCAAAGACTAAATTTTAATAGATTTGGTGGTTGCATATGTTGTGTGCTTGGGCTTATTGACTCACCCTTTTTCGCAGTGCATGGCTAGGGATATCAGGTACGCATCATTGTTCTGATTGTCGATTTCCTATGCATGTCGAATACCAACTAGGATTGTATGAGTCTTGTCGTCCATGTAGCCTGAGGGGAATTGACTGATCTTTGACCCATATGCCCCAATGTACCCAATTCACTAGTAGAGACCGAACTCCAGGCTTAGAGGGGTGCGACCTTGCATGAGGTACCTTTTTAATAGGTAACCTAATCCCCATACCTAGAAATTGAGTTTCACGGACCGTTATTTCTTGACTGGAGTCATTGAGGGGTTTTTGTTCTTACTTAATTTTCCCTATTTCAAAAATAAAAATAAAAACTAAGTGGCGACTCCAAACAAAACCGTTCCTCATCGGGGACAAATTTTCCAAAACTTGAAAACCACATTTTTTTCTCCCTTGCCACCATGTTCCTTAGCTTGCAAGTTATTTATGTTATTATGACTATACCCCTTAATCTTTGGTGATTTTAATTATCACGACTAGATCTCTCTGTCATTAAGTGATTTTGATCATGTTGACCACATCCCTTAATTTTTAGGTGATTTTGGTTAAAGTGACCGCATCCCTCATCTTTTAGGTGATTTCAATTATGGCGACCCTATCTCATCATTCTCGTGATTTAGGTGATTTCGATCATAGTGAATGCATCTCATCTTTTTCGAGTTTTGGGTGATTTCAATCATTACGACCACATCCCATGCTTTTCAATTTTTTCAGTGATTTCAATCATGCCGACCACGTTCTATCAAATGTGTAACCATACATACTAGTGCACTCACGATGGGAACCTCATTCCATTAACCAAGAAAAGTCATCCTCCAATTAGGTGGTAATGCACTACAACCTCAAATGGATTTCCCAAGTCCATGAACGAGTTGTGAACAACTAATGTAATTGTAAAGAACTCATTGACTTGGATCTTCTATGCAACTCTTAACTCACCAAAGTAATGTATAATGCAAATGATGTAGGTTTAAATGCTCAACAAATATAATGTATAAATATAAGAATGAATGGAAAACCAAAATCATTGATGAAATCTTTTATTGTTATTTTATGCTTTTAAGGGCTCCATCCCAACAAAATATGGTTTAGTTGATTTTGGACATCTTTTTATATTTAGATTTCTATCGTCATATCATAGTTGACAATATAAGTTACAAGACTATCATGGTAGACATAATCAACCTACAAGGTATAAATAACTTTTTAAGTACAAACATTCTCCCTTTAGAAACTTACTAAAACATCTTTAAGTATTTTAAAGTTTGGTTTTTCATATTAAGGATGATGTCTTTTTACAATCCAAATAGGTCACCATCGATTGATTTTGCAAATTGTACCTTCATGATTGGAATAACTTGTTAGCATGAGTTACTAATAAAATGTTTAGGCAGAACAATGTAGATGACCTAATGAAAAGTGAGAAAGTGATGACGAGTAGTAGAAGTCACTTAATTGATTTCTAGATGAGAATGCAACAACTATACCAACCTGTAAGGATGAAATTATTCAAATAATGTCATAGATTATGTTAATCCATGACTTTGCATCTATGTAATTCTAAATATATGTACCTTCTTTAGTTAAATGAAGGGATTATAGGGTTTTTAGTTGATTTTAATTAGTATGATATGTCATATATTGTAATTGATAATGGTCAAACATGGTTCTTAAGTTGTTTGATGGAGGATGAAGGAGATGCTAGGTATTGTAAGTTGAAATGTATGTGTCTTTTGATGATTATATCAAAGAAATGTTATTGTTGACTTTATCATTATATCATGTAAGTATATCTACTTAAGTAATTACTAAGAAATAAATTGATATTGATGAAATATACGTAACTTAATTTATTCTTTCTAACATTATTTTTTTTTATGGGAATATCCACATTGATTTATTTGGATTAATGAAAGTGATTTACAATAACTTCAACCACTAGTTAGCAGGCTACAAAGATAGCTCAATGCTCATAATATTTAATCAAAGTCATATTTTGCAAATGGACTATTGTAGAAATGAATGTATAGGTTATCTTAGAAATTGTAAATATGATCGATTACATATAGATATTTTTGTAGGTAAAAGTTTGTCTAATACCATAAAATAGATGAGATCTCGCTAAATTTTTAATTCATTTATTATTCACATGTGTGAATAAGAATATTAGATTCTTGTAAAGTTAGAAAAAAAATTATTTCTTTCTAAACTTAAAAAAGCTGTGAAAAAAATATTAGATGAATACAAATATTGAATTCATAAATAGGATTTGTTTTTAAAAATGGTGATACTATTTCAAAATAGATAAATGTGATTTTTAAAATGAAAGAAATTATATTTAAAGTTTTAATGAAGTATATTTTTCTTTAAAATTTTCAATTTTTTAATATTTATAAATAATTTGTTTACAACACCATGTTAATCATGGAAGAAAAGCACCTAATTAAAGAAAACCTTCCAAATAGGTTTTTTATTTTGCTTATTTTATATGAAGTGATCAACACTTAAAATAGTAGTCTCATTCATAGAAAAATGATCAACAATTAAAATGGAAAAAACATACATAGCCCATATGATAATTAGGCACACAAATTTCATTTCCATTCTTTTCTTGAAGGCAACGTTGCTCACAAGATGCTAGATTACATCCATTTCGGTCCAACACTTCTATACAACTCCCTACATTACCATCCTCTACCTTAGCCTCCTTCATCTCCACTCTTTTTTTTTTTTTTAAACAATACAAAAATTAAAAATAGGTGTTATAATAATATATAAAATGCTAACAATCCTTGGAAATGAAATTATTTACTCTTGTTGTATTTTGGGAAGTTTGAGAAAGATATTAAGATTAGAAATTAATAGAAAAGAGAAATTGAAGAAAATATCATTTTTGTATACTTCTCTAAATTGATATCTCTTGTTGCCTATTATATATGTGTAGGAAAAATGAAAAACTAGAAAATATATAATTTTTTAATTGATTTTAATTATAGTTAATTTTATTTTTTCAATTTTTTTATAAATCAAATAACAAATTTTAGATTTAACTTTTGAAATCCTAGATAGAAGCTCAAGGTGTTCGGTGGGTTATGACTAGGTAGAGAACTAATCCAAAAATAATCCATGCATGATATTGTGTGTACTATATTAGGATAGAGCCTTTAAAAGTATGACATGATGTAATAAATTTGGAATTCATTATTTATTTAATGATGTTCCAATTTCACTTTTATCTATCCTTATTCCATGTATTATACTTTATGAGCATTCTTCCTTATATCTTTTGCATTGTATGTGATTTAGGTGCATTAGGAGTTGCACAGAAAATCTAAGTCATGGGTTCCTTGTAAATAGATGGCTTGTTCATAGTCGATTCATGGGTCTAAGCAACCCATTAGAGGTTGCAGTGTACTACCTACTAATTAGAGGGATGGCTAGTCTTGGCTATTAGGATAGGTTTCCCATGGTGAGTATACTAGAGTGTATGGTTGCACATTGGATAGGACCTGTGGTGAGTTATAAATTAAGGCTATGTCATGATTCCACCAAGCTGCTTCATTGTGTTGTCTCTCAACCTTGAGAGAATATTGAGTTTGTGCTGAAGTTAGCAGTGGCTTTGACCTACAGGTGAGATCATAAGTTAATCATATATTCCTTATGGATTTTACCATGGGAGGTTCTAACTAAATTGAAAAACAAATACAATTTCCTACTCGACTAGCGGATCATTTAGACCGAACTAAGTATTGCCACTATCACTACTTACATGGGCATCAGACCAATCAATGTAACTCCTTATGGTGGTACCTGAAGGGATTGGTATGTTAGGGAAAACTACGACAATATGTTAAGAAGGGACCAACGCAACCTACTTCAATTCTAGACAAAGAGTGCAAAGAAGGACATGGAACCTCCAAGCTAGAAGAAAATGTTCCCCTAGTTCTCATGTTGTTGATGTTGGGATTGAGCCCCTAAAAGCAAGACATGATGTAACAAAGTTAGACTTAATTGTTCTCTTACTATCCTTTCACTATATTGACATTGATTTGAGCATTAGTCCATGTCTTTTACATTGTACATGACTTGAGTGCATTAGAAGTTGCACAAAAGATGCAAGTCATGGGTTCCTTGTAAGTAGATAAGTTGTTTATAATTGGTTTATGGATTTGGGCAATCCAGTAGAGACTATAGTGCACTACCTTCTAATTAGAGGGATGACTTATCTTGGCTATTAGGATGGGTTTCCCATGGTGAGTTCACTAGTATATGTGATGCACACTAGACAAGACCTATGGTGAATCATGCCACAAGGCTATCAGTTGTTATGATTCACCAAGTTACTATACTATATGGACTCTCAACCTTGAGAGGATATTGAGTTTGTGCCAAAATCAACAAGAGGCTTTGACCTATGTGTGAAACCTTAAAGTGGTCATATATCCCTATGGATTAGGTCACTGTTGATGGAGGTTGGTAGCAACAGGTATTCTCAATAGAGGTACCATGATATCTTATAAGAGTGAGACAGTGTGTCCCTTGGGTGATCCAAAGGACATGTGATCATGAAATCTATGGATATAGTAATTCCTTTAATGGAATTTGACATAAGCTCCTTAGAGATAGAGTATGTCAGTTGATCACATAATAAGTGAGATTTGTAACTCAAGGATTTGAGAGGTAATCTTGATAAGTGATAACACTACCTTGTTAGATAGTGAACACCAGTTCATGTGGAGTTTGCATGCAATGAATATTAGGTCATGGACTTGAGCACAAGTGTCTCGTTATAATATACATAAAGTACTAGAGTGTTGTTGACTCTTTATAGTAGGATGTTGAGTTAATTTCAAAATTTGATTATGAAGGAACCAATACTCCTATGGGTCCTAATGGTCCCCACTCTGAGCTCATATTCCTTGATGACACGATTTATGAGGGTTGGTTGGGTTTTTAGTTCATTTTTATGCATAAAGGCTTTTTGGTAATTATGCAAGGTTATATAGGGATAAGTGAGTTGTATGTTTGGACTGGGCTAATTGATTGATTAGGGTCTTGTATAGTTAATTAATCAATTAGAAACCTTTTTGAGCTACATTAAGTGACCCAAGCCCATGGTGGGCTTAAGTCACTTAAGTGCAACAAGAAGCCTATAAATACTTCTTTAAAGGTTAAGGTTTCAACATCTTGCCATTTTCCCTTTCAGTCTGGAAAGAAAACCCTAGCCTCTACCCTTGAGATCTCGACCATCTCAATGCCTAGATACAAAGAAGAGTCATCAGGTGAAAGATCTTGGGTATTCGAGAAGCGCATTGGAATCACATGGCTCGTAAGCATGAGAACTGCATGGGATGTGCACAAGCCGCATGCAGGGGAATCACACGCGATGTGCATGTTGGAAACCACATGAAAAGAGATTCTCTAGTTTTTCAAGGCATGTTCTTCACTGCAAGGAATTGGTTTGGGAACAACCAGATCCAAGTAAGAGCACTTTTTCTCTAAATCTTCATTTTATAATGGTTTCTGAAGCCATTATTTTATGTTGCATTAGATCTAGAGAGCCCTAAGGATAGATGTATGCACCCTATGAGATCTAGGGCATGGGAACAAAGTAATCCAAGTTTCCCAACAATTGGTATCAGAGCCCTAGGGTAGATTCTAGCATGTTAGATCTATTATAGGGTATGCTAACTTTGTTTTGCAAAGTTGTTTTATTCATCTCATGGCCCAAAGAGACGAATGAATGTCATGATAAGGGTTATAATTTTCTTTCTAATTATTATAATTAATTTTAGGTTATTATTATGTTTGGATCTATTTAATGACATTTGATTATTGTTCTCTAGATTGAGTTGTACACCCCATAAGGGGTATATGATTTTATTTGATTGTAAAAATCTTTTCTTTTTAATAGTTCTAAGCTCCTTTATAGGTGCATAGAAATTTTTATTGTTGTAAAAATTTTAGTTTTTTGTTTATATCGATCTATGGTGACCTAAGAGAAAAGAAGGAATCTTGAAAGTTATTTTTGTGATTCTATGATAGTTAAAGAAGAAAGAAGGATTCTTGGAAGTTCTTGTTTTGAGATCCACAATTGTATAGTGATGTCAAATTAAACTTAAAATTGGGACTATCTCCTAGTAGTTTCTTAAGGCAAGCCACATATGAATTTGAAGTTTAGGAAGTCAAGAATTCAATGGTTCAAGGGGATTGGAATTCGGAGTTGAAATGAGAGAAATATGGTTGATTGAAGCAAGGTTGCACAAAATGCATGATAGCATAGTGACGTCAACCTTGAGCGAAAATTGGGACCATTTACATTGATTTTCCCATGGCAAATCATCGGTTTTGAAGCTTAGGAAGTCAAAAATCCAATGTTTCAAACAAATCACAATTTAGAGTTGAAACAAGGGAGATATGGCTAATTGAATCAATGTTGTGCAAAGAGCATGCTGCTACGAGGTTGCATATAGGTCCAATTCTTTTTGGTTGTTTGGGCTGAATTTTTGGCCTCTCCTTTTGGGCTTATTTTGGTGGCAATTGGGTCTTTTGGGTTTTCATTTTTCACTAACCCTATCTATGGTTGTAGGGCTACTTTTTATAATTTGGATTTTATCTAAATTTTAATTACTAAATATGCAACAAAATCACTAAAGGCCATGAGAAATTTTATATTTAATTATTCCCTTGTTTTTATTATATGCTCTTGATTAATTGCATATGTGGCCTCATGTTATTTTGGTATTCTTAATTGGAAATAAATTTTTATGTTTTTTCAAAATTGGAAAACTTATTTAAATTGAAATGTGGATGGTTAGGAAATTTTATTTTAAAGAAAAGATAAGTTGGAAAAAGGATTAAGAGCTTGCTTACCTTTTTAAAAATTAATTCTTAGAGGTTTTAATTTTATTTAAAATCTTCTCAAATCTTTAAGATCTCTAAGAATAAAATATTTCTTTTAAGGAAAAGCTCTTATTTTTTTCAAATCTTTATAAAATAGTATTTTTTTTCCTTATTTTGTACGGGATTTCTAATTTAACGAAAATAAGTTAATTTTGAAAATTTATGATAGAAAATTTATAATTAAGAATGGTTACCAAAATAAGTATTAGAACCCAAAGAAAAGTTTTTTGGTATTCTTAGAAAATTTTCATAAGAAGATATTTTCCAAGATTATCTATTTAAACTAGTTGTTGTTAAGAAGATTGTTATTTCTTAAGAACTATCCGTTTTTAAAACTTTAGGAGGTTTTCTTGTTCTTTCTTAGTGAGAGAAGAAAAACTATACCTATAGTTGGTCTTCCAGGCTCGCCCCCTCCCGATAAACAGTTCAATGATAAGGAATAAGAAAGCAATTCTTTTAACATAAGAATCCCTGTTTAAAAGTAAATAATGGTTTAGAAAATCTCATGATAGAGAATTTATGATAAGAAAGGTTACCAAAATAACTTTGGAAAGTTTTAGTAATTTGATGGAAATATAAAATATTTTAAAAATATTTTCCAAAATAAATTGTTTAATTCGTTTTTGGAAATAATCATTTTTAAGAGTTTTTCATAGAGAATATTTTATCTATTAAGGAATTACTAAAATGTTCTATTTTTTGTAGTATTTAATGGAACAAATTATTATAAAACTTTTATGGAAGTATTTATTAAGTTGGAAAAGTTTAAGGGATAAGGATAGTAAAACTTATGAGGATTTTTCAATATAAGAAACAAAAGTTCCTTTTTTGGATAAGGTGCTCTCAAGATTATTCAAAATCTCAAAAATTGGTAATTCCTTATTACACAAAAGTTTCCAATTTGGAAAATAAATATTTTGGAAATTTTCATTAGAGATAATTTATCATTAAAAGATTATTACCAAAAGGCTTAGTATAAAAGAAGAATTTTATGAAAACAAATTTTAAAATTTTGAGAGTGGATATTTTATCAAAATTCTTTTTGAAAATTACTCATGAAAATTTTAAAATTTCCATGTTGGTATTCTCCTACTACACTAAGTATCCAATTAGGAAATAAACATTTTTGGAAATTTTCAAAGTAGATAATTTATTCATTGGGGAAATTACTCATGGTTTCAAAATGCTCTTATTTATCTCAAAAGACTAAGTGAGAGAGGGCCTTAGGCAAGTCCACGACCTCCATTGTCGAGCCCATCGTGATTTGGGTTCATTACCACCCCCATGGTGGGTTATCTCTAAGACTCAAGAGATATGGACCTTCCACATGGACGAAACTAGATATGTCTATAGTGAGAGCGACCACTCCCATAGTAGGGTTCTTTACTTAGTGACATTGATAGTTCAAGGACAATGGTTATACACTTGACATTGGATATGAAATGGTAGAATCACCCCACACGACCCACTTACATAGTCCATGAGCCAAATAAAAAGTATGTCGATCTTGCCTTTAGATACCTTTATGGTTAAGGTAATGAGATCAATTTGAGAGGGTCTCTAACTAGTAATAAGGTCATGACTTGCCCTATGTAAGCTTGATTATGATGATACTGGGATACCTTGCAAAATGACATGTAGTTTGAGAACGCTACATTTTTTCTAAATAAATTACCAAATGCCTCGAATATTCAATTATGTCATATGCTTGGTTATATTCTTTGTTACAAATATCATGTTGGTTTTATTATCACTCTCTTTCTCACAATAGGCCAAGCCCAACTAATCAATTGGACTAATTTTATTCTAGATATAGTAACTAATTGCACATAAGCTAGTTTAGGTAGAGCTAGTTGTTCCTTATGAACTAACCTAGCAAAATGAAAGAGTGGTATATCAAGGTGGTATTAAATGGATCAGAAGACCAAGTGTCTAATATTTGGATATTTGGATAATGTGTTGCAATAGCAACACATGTCTATTACTAGAGACTTTGATATTCTCTTTCTAGTTTGCAATGGTTATTTAGTGATAAGGGTAGGTTGGTGAGAAAAACCGAGATCTCTTCGTTTCCTAAGCCTAGATTAGGTTAGAAACATGCATAATTATCCTAGGCTTTTTCTAAATCCTATGAACAACGAAAAAAAGGCATTTTTAAACTTTTAAGGGATTTAAAAAATGCTAATGAAAACCATACCTCGGATTCATATGTTATCCAGTCAAATTCACATGGTGAAGATGAAAAACAAAATTGTAGAAGTCTCGTAAACCAGAAGTCTTCCACCCAATGAATTGAACCTTGCTCTTGACACACTTTTGGTGGTGATGGAAGAGAGGATGGAGGTAATGACTCTCTCTCTCTCTCTCTTTAGAGATGGAAGATGACTCTCTAGAAAAAGCAATATAGGAACCCTAACCCCTAAGGGGGTGTTTATAGGGCTTCCTACTAGGCTTAAGTGACTTGAGCCCACTAAGGACTTGGGTCACTTAATCTAGCCCAAAACAACTCCTAATTAATTAATTAACACAATAAAGCCTACTAATTAATCAATTAGCCCAATCTACAAACCTTGTTCACTTACCCTTATGCAACCTTGCGTAATTACCAAAAGGTCTTTATACACAAAAGTGAACCTAAAGGTCATTCAACCCTCATAACCCGTGCCAACAAGGTATATGAGCTCAAAGTGGGAACCACTAGGACCCATAGGAATACTAATTCTCTCATAATCTAATTCTAAAGTTGATTCAACATCCCTCTATAAAGAATCAACTGAACTCTAGTATCCTATGTAAATAACAACAAGACACCAAGTGCTCAGGTCCGTGACATGCTATCCATTGTGTTCAATCTCCCCATGAACTGGTGTCCATGGTCTAGCAAGGTGAAAGCTATCAGCCTTTCAAGACTACCTCTCCATCTTTTAGTTACAAATCTTCATATTGTGTGTTCAATTGAAATATCTTAGCTCTCAAAGAGCTTATGTCAAGCTTCACTTAAGGAACTACTATGACCATAATTTCCATGAACACATCTTCTTAGGATCACCTAAGGGGACACCCTGTCTCAATCCCAAGAGATATCATGGTGTCTTTATTGAGAATACTTATTGCTACCAACTTCCATCAATAGTGATCCAATCCAAAGGGAATACATGATCAACTTATAATTTCTCTTGTAGGTCAAAGTGACTACTAACTTCAACACAAGCTCAATATTCTCTCAAGATTGAGATACAACATAATGAAGCAACTTGGTGAAGTCATGACCACTTGATAGTCGTAAGTCATAACTCAGCATAGGTCCTATCTAATGTGCAACCATACACACTAATGCACTCACCATGGGAAACTCATCCTAATAGCCAAGACCAACCATCCCTCCAATTAAGAGGTGGTACACTACAACCTCTAATAGGTTGCTTAGACCCATGAACTGATTGTTGACAAGTCATCTATTTGCAATGAACCCATGACTTACATCTTCCGAGCAACTCTAAATGTACCTAATTCACGTACAATGAAAAAGATCCAAGCTAGAATGCTTACAAGGTATAATGCATGGAAAAATGATAAATAAAAGTGAGCTAAAGCTTTATTAAATAAATAATAAAAACCAAGAATTTATTACATTTGTCATGCTTTTAAGGGCTCTATCCTAACATAGATTAGCTTTGACAAACTACTCTTAGGACTGTTATGAACACCAGTATTCGTATGATCTTAGAGACCTTACCATTTTTCTTCGGGATGGCTAAAAGAATTCTCAAAGATTATGGGGTGTTCATATGCAAGTTGATTACTACCAAAAAGTTCTATTTTGTAGACCTAATTATAATGGTTTTAAGCACCTTTGAGTAGTAATCATATTCATTTAACCCAATTAATTCATTAAGGTCCTTAGTAATTGGTTTTAACCATTTTGTGGCAAGTTTACATGTTTTTATCAGCTTATGAATCAATTCAAGCATGCCAAATGATGGAGGAGCTACTTGGACAAGTAATGGCAAAGCTTTTGGAAGCTCAAATTCATGAAGAACCAAGCTTTGGAGCTCCATAGCCCTTTGCCAAAGTCGTTCAAAGTATGCAAGTAAAGAACAATGGAGAAGAGGAAAGCAAAGTGAAAAAATCAGAGGACAGCAACTGCAGTCTTCTTTTGCACTTTTGGAGCACTTCCCGAAGTCCATTTTCTACATGCTATATACCATTTCAAAGCTCAGGAAGTCAAGAATCCAACGCTTCAAACCATGTACGATTTGGAGCTGAAATGAGGAAGATATGGCCTTCGGAAGCCAACTGCTCCAGGCTTGTGCGAAAATTTCGCACGACACCTTGTGTTGTGCGAAATTCGCACAACACCTTCAAAATTTGCACAGCCCATGCGTGGTGCGAATTTTGCTCTGTTTTTGCCGACTCCACTTTAGATATTTTCTTATGTAGTTTTTGATGTAATTTCCTTTCTTATCCTTGTAACTTACCAATCACAAGCTTTTTCTTTTGTAAATACTATATAAGGGGTGGAAATCACCTCTTGGAAAAATATAGAACATGCGTGTTACGTTTTACACTGAGTGATATATAGAGCTCTCTCGTTTCTCTTCTCTTTACTATTTTATTTTCTTGGAAGCCAAACAGCCTCTGAGGGCTTTTCCTCAGAGGATGATTGGCTAAAACTTTTAGTTTCTCAAAGTATGGATGTTATGTGATGGCTTGGATGCAATCCCATGGAAATTTCTCGCACCTCAAAGGTAAGGTAGACGTTTTTCATTAAAGGTTCATTAATGCAAAGTTTGGTTTTTATTTCCTTTGGACAACTTCCAACGGCCAATACTTGATAAGCTTTTGGATTTCTATCCATTAGTTACCTCCTACGAGCTATTGGAAGGTGAGGTTTTCAATTTCAAGTTTTGCATTAATCCGTTAGAACCAATTTCAATGGCCATTGAAAGGTGAGTTGATCACTTGGAATGACTTTGAGTTGCCAATATTTGGTAAGCTTTTGGCTTTAGACCATTAGTTATCTCTTACGAGCCATTCAAAGGAAGTCTAAGGTGAATAACCATTGATGAAATTCACTACCATCTGTTTTGCCATTTTAAAGGATTAAAACTTGATTTGCTAAATCCATACCGGTTCGGGAAGCAAGCATCACCATAGTTGCAACCCCAACTCGAGGAGCCTATCCTGAGATTTCCAATTTGCATAAAAGCCAGAGCATAGCTATCCTATCTTTGAGAAACTTGTTTTTATACCCTTTCATTTTAGTCTTTAATGTTAGCTTAGATTAGTTTAAATCTTTCTAAAACATTTACATCTCCTTTTAAAGTTAACATCCATAAGAAAATCACCTATTTTCCTAATTTGAATATCACTAGTGTTTGCGAAAACCCTTCCCAGTGAACGATCCTAGAACCACTATGCTATAGTAGCTTGGCTACTTTAGTAATAGTATTTAAGGTATAAATTTTGTTGATACGCCTTTAAAGCTAAGCTACCATGAGTCGAATCACAAGTCAAAGGTTCTTCAGTTTCTCTCTCTCGAAGAAGAATAATACTAAATAAGGAAAGTTTAAGAGAAAGAATAAGAGAGCAAGCTTAGGGGCAAGTGATTCCTTTGTTACCTTTTAGGACACTCGAAAATGAATGTCTAGTTTACTTAAAGGAAAAAGAAAAGTATACATCATTTCTCAGTATTGAGTATTTAGTGGTGGATTTCACTATTTATGGTGGATAGATTCCAGACCCACTGTTTGTAAGTCCTTTTAGGATATTTAACAAGTGAGAAGGTTAAATGATGGGATTATACTTACCTTAGCTTCAAATCCAAAGTTAGTTATTCAAGTTAGTGGGAGGAAATATCCTCTTCTTTTATATATATTCCATTATCACTTTGCCAAGTGATGAAAATAGTCAGATCTTAGGATTAACCCTAACACTAATTAAATATTTGGTTTCTAGACCTAGGTCATATTAATCTAAATAGGATCCAAAGATTGGTAAAGTCTAGACTATTTGATTCTAGAAGATCTTTTAGTCTACAAATATTGTATAGATGGTAAAATGACCAAGAGTACTAGAGCCAAGGAATGTTTGAAGTTAATGCATACTGACATGTATGGAATTTTTATTGTCCATGGATGGGGAGGGTATGGGTATTTCATCACTTTTAGTGATGATTACACTAAGTTTGGATATGTATATAGGATATCCAATGAAGTAGATACATTCATTATATTTAAGGTAGGATTAGATCAAGGTGATATGTCTAGTAAGTTTGATTTTTTCTGCTGGACACAAGATTATTTCCCAGTTACGTGCACCAGGGTCTTTATTGCAAAATAGAGAGGTGGAAATAAGATATCAAAATTGGATGGGCATAATGAGACTGTGGATAGGTTTCTCATCTTTTCCCATATTCTTTTAGGGATATGTCTTATAGACAGCGTAATACCTTTTTTTTATAGGTATATTAGAACATATTTTTTGACACAAATGTCAAATTTTTTATGAAGACTATATGATAAGGAATAAAAAAAAAGTGATAATAGATTGGAGAATATATTAGAAAATAGTCCCACATTGCATAGGATACTATGGATCTAGAGGGTTAAAGGTATACCATTCTTATGATTTCTAGTACACCAGTGCCTCATCATAGTGGGAGGTTTATATCCATTGATTATGATGAAGTAGTGAGTAGTGTTTGTGATCACTTAAGGTAAGGAGCTATGAAGAGGTAGTTATAATCTTTGTATTCTAACATAGTTTAGGTTCTTATAGAAGCACCTAAAGGGATAAAACCCATAGGTGTAAGTTAGTCTATAAGAGGAATGCAGGAGTATAGGTTCTTATGGAAAGCTTGAGTTTTATGTGGCTAAGACTATAGCTAAAGGTTATAGTTTGAAATTTTGTGTCAACTATGGAAACCCTTTTCAATAGTGATCATACTAAAATCCATTAGATCACTTTTATTTATTACAGTATGTCTCATTTATGAGATTTAACAACCAAATATTTTCATAGCAAAGGGCCTTGTATATACAAGAAGGCATAGGGAAGCATGGCGATGCTCTAAGATCTTGCAGGCAGATGACAATCTACTCATTAGATATGATGTAGGGATATTTTCATTAGTCAAGATCTCATAGTCTACTCTATCCTAGATGAAAATATAGAGAAAAACACAATATATTCTTAGGGTTAAGGTCCTTTAAGACAACAAGAATAGGAAAATTGCACCATGTCACCTACATTGATGAGAATTTGGACAAGTATATAATGCAATACTCTAAGAAGGGTTTGTTACCATTTGGGTTTAGGGTTATCTTTCTCAAGATCAATGTCCTTGAACATCCATGGAGAGAGATCGCATTAAGGTGGTATCCTATGCCTTTGTAATGGATAGTCTTAAGTATGCAATGTTATGTGCTAGACTAGATATTTGCTTTGTTGTGGGAATAATGAGTAGATATTAGTTTATTTCCTTATTAAAGATTTGGGCAAATGTCAGGCATAAACTCAAGTATCCTTAGAGAATGATGGATTATATGTTTATGAGTCCTTGCGATGACTTGATTCTTCTTTCATACTGAGAAATTGGACTTTTAGTCTAATGAGGACTCTTACAGGTCTACCTCTAGGTATGTGTACACTCTAAGTGGTTTTTCTTACTTCTACAGCAACAAAGGAAGTCTTTTGGCTTATGGGTAGTTCCCTTAGCTATATCGTCTAAAATCTTGTTATGTGAAAACAGTGGGACGGTGGCATGGTCTAAAGAACTGAAGTACCACTAAAAGAGGAAACACATAAAGAGGAAGTGTTACTTTATTATGAGATAGTATAAAGAGGTGATAAAACTATAGAGCAGAATCTTTCTATAGTGCCCAGTTTTTTTTTAGGGCTAGTGAGAGTTTGTTAGGATTGAGCCATAAAAAGCAAGACATGATGTAACAAAATTAGACTTAACTATTCCCTTATTATCTTTCTAGTGTATTGACATTGATTTGAGCATTAAGTACATGTCTCTTACATTGTACATGAATTAGGTGCATTAGGAGTTGCACAAAAGATACAAATCATGGTTTTCTTATAAATAGATAAGTTTTCCATAGTTGGTTCATGGATTTTGGCAATCTAGTAGAGACGGTAGTGCATTACCTCCTAATTGGAGGGATGGCTTGTCTTGGCTGTCAAGGTGGGTTTCCTAAAGTGAGTGCACTAGTATATGTAATGCACACTGGATAGGGCCTATGATGAATCATGACGTAAGGCTATCAATTGTCATGATTCATCAAGCTACTATATTGCATGGACTCTCAACCTTGAGAGGATATTGAGCCTATGCCTAAATCAACAGGAGGCTTTGACCAATGGATAAGACCCTAAAGAGGTCATATATCCCAATGGATTGGGTCATTGTTATTGAAGCCTTGTAGAAACAAATATTCTCAATGTAGGCACCATGATATCTCATGGGATTGAGACAGTGTGTCATCTTAGGTGATCCAAAGACATGTGATCATGAAATCTATTGTCACAATAATTCCTTTAGTGGATTTTAACATATGTTCATTGGAGTTAAAGTATGTCAATTGATCACATAATAAGTGGGATCTGTAACTCAAGAATGTGAGAAGTAATCTTGATAGGTGATAGAAGTACCTTGTTATATTATAGACACTAGTTCATGGGGAGTCCACATGCAATGGATAGTAGGTCATGAATCTGAGCACTTGGTGTGTTGTTGTAATATACATAAGGTACTAGAGTGAAGTTGGCTTTCTATTATGAGAAGTTAAGTCAATTTCAAAATTTGATTTTGAAGGAGCCAATACTCCTATGGTTGCTAGTGGTCCCCGTTCTGAGCTCGTATTCTTTAATGACACGAGTTATAAGGTTGGATGGGTTTTAATTCACTTTTATGTATAAGGGTGTTTTGGTAATTATGCAAGTTGCACAAGGATAAGTGAGTGGTATGTTTAGACTAGGCTAATTTATTAATTAAGGCCTTGTATGGTTAATTAATCAATTAACAATATTTTTGGGCTAGATTAGTGACCCAAGCTCATGGTGGGCTTAAGTCACTTAAGCACAGTAGGAAATCTATAAATAACCCTTTAAGGGTTAACGTTTCAACATCTTGCCATTCTCTCTTTTAGTCCACAAAGAAAACCATAGCTTTCAACCTTGAGATCTCCACCATCTCAATGCCTGGACACAAGGAAGAGTCATCAGACAGAAGATCCTGGATGTATGAGAAGCACATTAGAATCACACAGGTCACATGCACAAGAACTACACTGGATGAACATAGGCTGTGTGCATGGGATTCGCACAAAATATGCTCAAGCATGTGCACAAGAATCACATGTGATGCGCACATTGATAGCAACATGCAGAGAGATTTTCTAATTTTTTTAGGCATGTTCTTCACTGCAAGGAATTAATCTAGGAACATCCAGATCTAGGTATGAACACTTTTTCTCCTAATCTTTATTTTATAATCGTTTTTTAAGTCATTATTTTCCATTGTATTAGATTTAAAAAGCCTTAAGGATAGATGTATCCACATTATGAGATATAGGGGCATGGGAACAGAGTAATTTAAGGTTCCCAACAATTGACAATGCAACTTCTAATCGGGCGTAAACCAGAATGGAACAACACCACCACCAAAGGCTGATCTTGCATTGAGAACACTTTCAACCAACCCCACAATTGAGGTAGATAGGATACACAAGTAGTAGAGACCATGCTATCAATTTTACCTCAGAGAACCTCCATAATGTGTGTGGACCCGCATTTTTCACGTGCATCCCCACTCGATCGGCGAGACTCACTTTTTATTTGTGAAAAATTAATTTTTAAAAAAAGTTGGAGTCGCCACCTATTTTATTTTTATTTTAAAGGGAAAATAAAACAAGAAAGAAAAACCCTAAAAAGTGACTCCATAGTTTTGGAAAAAGCATGTCTTTGAGAAACCCGAGTCTTGGTCCGGGGATCAGGTTACTTATTGGGAAGGTACCTTTAAAAGGTAGCACCCCTCTAAGCCCTAAGAAGGTCTCTACTTACAAAGTTAAGGGAAGTGTGGCCATTAATTAGTTAATTATGGATACCTAAGCAGACTAGGTGATTTTGAATATTGCATGCCTAACAAGAAAACCAACCACAAGAGAGAGTCGAAGTGAGTACCTGAACGACTTCTCAAGTGCTATCATGAAACATAGGAGATTAGTTTGGAAATATGACACATTACATGTATTTTATCAAAGATGATCAAACAAGCATCAACACAATCAAATATGGCATCAAACATGGTCATGGTTCATGATAACATACATATTCATAGAATTTCAAAGTTGGGGGGAAGAGAAAGCGTACCTGATTAGCGAGCATCCACACGTCTATGGGAACAAGGGTATCTCAACAATAGATATTAAGTGAATTCAAGTATTTCATCAAGAAGAATCAAAAATCAACATATCAAGCAAATAGTATTAAAGTGAGTGTTATGAATGTCGGGCCCCCACCAAAGCCCTAATTGATTTTGCATGAGTTGGTTCCATAAATTCCATGATTTGGAATTATGAAGTTTATCCATGCTTGAGAAAATTGAGAAAAATCAAGAAAATAATTGAAAATAAAATAGTGAAAATGCATGCCGGAAAGGAAAATGGCATCAAGAGTGTGCTAGAATCTGGATTTTATACCTAGAAAGGATCTAAGATGAATTTTTCAAAGCTGGGAATGTTTAGTTGAACAATGGTTCAAAAATTCAATTTAAAATAGTAAGTTCCCAATCAAAGAAGCGAATAGAGGAAGAGGTGTGTGCCAAGGTGGCCAAAGAAGTGAAGTTAGGAAATTCTGGATAGAAGGAACCGATTCACTGCGAAGGTGTTCAGCTGTCAAATGCTTCAATTCAAAAGGCTACTTGATTTGCAAGCCCAGCTGGATTCTCCCCAACAATAATCGGACATTGAACAGAAGGTTCAAAATTTCTAATTTTCTGCATTGAAAGACTTCCTGCATACATTGGGTCCAGTTCCAAATCTGATTTCTTTGTTGTCCTTCATTCTCAAGTTTCAAGCCTTTGCTCAGAAGATTGTTTGATTTGTCAATTTTTCTTCTAGATTTTTCTACAGCCCATGTTCTATGTTTTGTAGCTCATCATGAACTCCACCTTTTACCTCTTCAGTAGTATTAACTGATCATCGATAGCTGGCAGGAGGAAGTTTCACTGACTGGCATTTATATGACCCCATTTCTATGGTTCAAATATGTAGCTGTAGCAAAGACTTCAGTTTCTGAATCGGAGTACTGCTGTGTTTAAAGTAGACTTTCGTTTCTATTTGGTATTGTTGATATGGCCATTAAAATTGTTTTGACGACAGCGAGGATCTACTAAAGATCACTTTCTTGGCGTCTCTAGCTTTGTGAGATATCTCAAGATGTAGCTAGAAAGACTCATATTCTGAGATCTTATTACCAGTGGTGTTTGCTTGGCTTGCTTCTTTTAACTATTTTCATGGACAAAATGAAGTCTAAAGCAGTGTTTCAATCCACAGATGGTTGTTTCACCTTCGAATTTTCACTTGCTGGTGTAAAAAATAACAACAGTATCCTGACTTCAACCATTTCAAGTTCCAGCAAAGACTTTATTCTGAAGAATTCCAATCTGAAATTCTGAAGTTCTGATGCCCTGCAACCCCTGACTCACGAACGCAGCTTCGACCTGTGTTGCCTGTCACTTGCTCTTTTTCCTCTGTTTTCTCAATACTTCCATCCTTCTATTCCCTTTTCCATTTAGTAAAACTGAAGATGATGTTTTTGCCTTGATTGGGATCATCTTTGGGTTGTAAAAAAAAAGTTTAATCTCTAACCTCTTTCTTCCCTTGAGGCAGGTTTCTTTGAGTGGTTGTCACGAGTTCCTAGTAAGTCACTCTTACTATCCATGGAATATTTACGGAATCTCTACTCGTAAGAGGACTTCCAACTCTTACTGTCATTCTTCTAAGGATCAAACCAGTCTACGTGATTCACCAATGCTATACCAATGCCTTCTGCCACTTTTCAGCTGCTCTCTGTCTCAGCTTTTCTAAAAGCCTACTCAACTATGTCTGTTCTGCTCTAAGACATAAGATTTGTGTTTCAAAGACATTTACTCTGGATAAGGCTTGCGACAAGCGTTCATTTACAGATCTCTCTTTTTCTCCAAATCCTCCAATGCGTGCTTCCACCAAGATAACCGAAGAATTCTTATAGTACCCCTGATTCAAACCACCAGATTTACTGAAGAAGGGTCACCCTGGCTAGCAGCTGTACGTGTTGCATAATCTGAAGTTCCTTGCATGTAGTGGACACCATGCGATTCCATGTATGAGTGAAGGTCAGAGCCCACCCAATTTCCACTTCGTCTTAATGCGTGCTGAAAGTTTTCTTTAAAAATCTCCTTTTTTTTGCTATCTTCCTTCTTCTTCTCTAAAACCAATCTCCTCCAATGCGTGCTGCCGGTTCCTCCCTTTTATTCTTTTCCTTTTCTCACCTATATATATCACCCCTCAAGACCTAAATTTGTTTCCAAAAAGGAAAATTCTCCTATTTCCTTTCTTTTTTTTTTTTTTTTTATTTTTAAATCTTCCAATCAAAAGCAATCTTCCCAATTTCAAATTCCCCTCCAAAACCTTCCAAGGAGAGTCCCACTTTCCTTAAACTCCAATGGTAAGTTTCCTTGCAAAAACATGAAATTTTAGAAGTTAAATAATTGCATGAATAGATAAATAAGTAAATAAATTAGAAAATGGTAAAAATAATAAATAAATAAATAAGTTAAGGAAAATAATATAAAGAGGAAAATAAAATAAAATAAAATAAAATAAAAATAAACGAATTAACAAAAAATGGGCCCTATGAGCCATGCAAACACGCAAGTAATATAAGTCACGCTAAAAATGTCCAAATGGGCCAAGTGTGCCTAAACGGGCCTATGATGAGACTACGTGGGCCTAGGGTGGTGCCTAATGGGCCAAGTGTATCTAAAAGCTATCCTAAAAAAAACAAGAAAAGTCTAAGTCTAAATTAGGGTTGCCAAGGGTCACAATAAGGGATCAAATAATCCCTCAACCAAAATCTCCTATTTTCTTTCTTTTTTTTTTTTTTTTTTTTTTAAATCTTCCAATCAAAAGCAATCTTCCCAATTTCAAATTCCCCTCCAAAACCTTCCAAGGAGAGTCCCACTTTCCTTAAACTCCAATGGTAAGTTTCCTTGCAAAAACATGAAATTTTTGAAGTTAAATAATTGCATGAATAGATAAATAAGTAAATAAATTAGAAAATGGTAAAAATAATAAATAAATAAATAAGTTAAGGAAAATAATATAAAGAGGAAAATAAAATAAAATAAAATAAAATAAAAATAAACGAATTAACAAAAAATGGGCCCTATGAGCCATGCAAACACGCAAGTCATATAAGTCACGCTAAAAATGTCCAAATGGGCCAAGTGTGCCTAAACGGGCCTATGATGAGACTACGTGGGCCTAGGGTGGTGCCTAATGGGCCAAGTGTATCTAAAAGCTATCCTAAAAAAAACAAGAAAAGTCTAAGTCTAAATTAGGGTTGCCAAGGGTCACAATAAGGGATCAAATAATCCCTCAACCAAAATCTCCGAGGTGACTCAGAAAAAGGTAAGTGGTACGAGTAGTAATGGGCCACCAAGGAACTACCGTGGAGCACTAGAAGTGGATTTAAAGACATGTGCTAAAGGGACAAAATTGAGGGTCTACAATGTGTCACTTTCGCATGATGATCCACTCATGATCACCTTACAAAATAAGGGATATCAAATCTAAAGGATCTTAGTTGATACTGGAAGTCCCTCCGATGTCCTTTTTCATCATTGCTTCCAATTCATGAATTAAGAACATAGAAAACTATAATTGTTGCAAACTCTACTAGTGCGATTTAATGGAAAAACTACCCATGCGACAGGGCCACTAATGTTAGAAGTCATGGTAGGAGAGGTATGAGTGAAAACTCTATTTTTAACAGAAGATTCTACCTCACCTTATACTACAATTCTAGGGCGCTCCTTGATCCATTCTACAACTATTGTCATCTTTACTTACCATCAAATGATTAAAATCCCAACACCTGAGGGAAATAGGGATATAATTGGTGATCAGTTAGTAGTCTAGCGATGCAATTTTATAATTCTCTATATAGAATTATAGCTTAAATGTGCCCAACCCTTGACCTCATCTCTAGCTAAATAGTAATTAAAGCCCCATCTCCTGCTTGCTCCAAAGAAACTCTTGTAGCCACAAGAAATGAAGGAACCTACCCGAGAGGTATTAGTTAGGTTACAAGATAAGCAAGTAACCTAGCTCAAACAATTAATCCCGGATTCTTATCAAAAGCAGGTAGAAAGGTGTCTACAAACGCATTTTAATGTGTTTACCTGGTGACTTTAGGATATGTCAAGCATAGATCCAAGGTTCTATAATCATAAGCTCAATATAGACCCACATTATGCTCCTGTGTAACAAAAGCGACATTGGGAAGCTCCTTTTAAGAATCAAATCATTAAAGAGAAACTTGAGAAGTTGTTGGCTGCCAACTTTGTTCAAGAGGTACATTACCCTACTTGGCTAGCTAATGTGGTAGTCCTACCTAAGAAGAACAATAAATAGAGGGTGTGTGTAGATTACACTTATCTCAATAAAGAATGCCCTAAATATAGTTACTAGCTACCTCGCATTGATCAATTAGTAGATTCGGTGTTTGGGCATGAAGTTCTATCTTTTTTGGATGCATATAGAGAGTATAATCAAATTCTCATGCACCCACATGATGTGGAGTAAACAACCTTTATATTTGAGCATGAGATTGTTTGCTACATGGTGATGCCTTTTGGACTAAAAAATGTAGGTGCCACCTTTCAATGAATGATGGCACAAGCCTTTGAGAGATAGATAGGCGGTGTGGTGGAGGTTTACGATGATGACATTGTTATCAAAAGCAAACTCATACAGTAGCATCCTCAACACCTTATGGAGGTGTTCTCTATTCTGTGACATTACCATATCAAGCTTAACCCTGCTAAATATACCTTTAGGGTCACTAGTTGACGCTTCTTACAATATTTGGTGACCCAACATGGAATATAAGCTAACACAAACCATATATGTTCAATCCAAGAGATAATCATTCCAACATCCCAAGAAGAGGTACAAGAATTAAAAGGAAGAATAGTTGTTCTATCGCGCTTCTTATAGTGATTAACGGATCAATGCAAACAGTTTTTTTCTTTGTTAAGAAAGAAAAGAAATCTACAATGGGACAACTAGTACAACACCCCCCCTCCCACTTGAACAGCTAGTCTTGGCTTTGTTAGTAGTTGTGTGAAAGTTGTGACCTTATTTCCAAGCTCACTCAGTTATTATCCTAATTGCATCCTATACGAAATGTTCTTAGCAAACCTGACCTATCAGGTATAATGCTACGATGGTCTACTAAACTTAGTGAATACGACATCAATTGAAAATCACAAACTACCTTTAAAGGGTAGGTCCTAGATGACTTTATTATCAAGTTCGCTCATAGGACACAAACTCGAAAAGACTTAGTGAAACCGACATCAACTAAAAACCACAAACTACCTTTATCTGAAACCTATGTTATCCCTAAGACCAATAAAGACTTTCACTGTTAATGTCTTAGTGAAGAGATCCACCAGGTTTTCCACATAAGGTATTTTGTTAACCATCCGGTCACCCTCTAAATTATCACAACACTTTGGAGCACAAGCACATAATTCCTCGTTCTTCTAAGATACTTAAGTATATGCTTAACAGTTGTCCAATGTTCTTGACTTGGATTAGACTAATATTTAGTCACCATACCCACTGCCAAGAAAATATTTGACCTAGTACATAGCATCGCATATGTAAGGCTACCCACTACAACGACATAGGGTACTGACCACATGTGCTCTTTCTCCTCAAGTGTTTTAGGACACTGATCTTGAGAAAGAGGAATTCCATGCCTAAAAGGTAACAAACCTTTCTTGGAATCCTACATCACATGCTTGACCAAAAGCTTATCTATGTAGGTAGCTTGAGATAACACTAATTTCCTATTCTTATGGTCCCTAAGGACCTTAATCCTAAGAATATACTATGCTTCTCCTAAATCCTTCATCTGGAACTAAGTAGACAGCTAGATCTTGACTAATGATAGTAGCCTTACATCATTACCAATGAGTAGAATGTCATCAACATACAAGTCTAGAAAGACCACCATACTTTCCTGCACCTTCTTGTACACGCAGGGCCCTTTGCTATGAAAATATTTGGTTACATCATATAAATGTTAATATCAAGATAATCATTTAAGAATAATATCTTGACATCCTGTTGCAATATCTCATAAATAAGATACACCACAATAGGTAGCAGTACTCTAATGGATTTGAATATGGCTACTGGTGAAAAAGGTTTCCTATATTCAAAACGATGTTTCGAACTATAACCATTAGCTATAACCTAGCCACATAAAAATCAACTTTTCCATCTACTCCTTTGTTTCTCTTGTAGACCAACTTACACCTATGGGTTTTATCCCTTCAGGTGCTTCTATAGGAACCCAAACTACATTAGAATCACAAGGATTCTAACTCTGCCTCTATAGCTTTTTGTCAAAGATGTGCATCCACATCACTCATTACTTTATCGTAATCTATGGGATCAATCTCATGTTCCTTTAGAATGGCCTCGAAAGACTTTCCCAAATACATGAATCGGTCTGGTTGTTTAATAACCCTCCCACTGCTACAAAGCATTAGTGTACAAGAAATGGGAATGGTTGGTACTAGATCCTTAGTATGTTGTGTATAGTGGGACTATCTTCGAGTATTCTTCAATCTATATTATTGTTTACTGATTACTACTCAAAAAGTGCTATTTGATAGCCTATAATTAATCTTTTTAAACACTTTTGAGTAGTAGTTTAGGCCTTTTAACTCAATTGGCATGTTAAGGATCCTTTAAAGCAATTTTAATCACTTTGTGTAAGTTTTGGTGTTTTTGATAGTATTTTGATCACCAAAGCAAGTCAAGTCTGAGGAGAGCTATGAGGAATCTTGGGCAAAATTGAGAAGTTATTTGCCAAGAGTAAATCCGGATTGCAAGGAGAAAAAGCAAAGAGAATCTGCCATAAAGCATATTCTTGATGACAGTCGTAGCAGCCACTTTTGGAGCACTTTCTGAAGTCCAAATGATGCATGTTATATACCATTTCAAAGCTCAGGAAGTCAACAATCCAATGCTTCAAACGGTGTGCAATTCGGAGTTGAAACAAAGAAGTTGCAGCCATTACAAGCCAATCACTCCGAGCTGAAGGAAGCATTTTGCAAAGTGCTGCGAAATCACCCTTTTGTTGCGAAGTGATTTCGCAGCATTTTTGTACAGTAAGGTGTTTCTCCTTCTGACGATGCACGATTTATGCCGCGAGAAGGAAGCTGGGAACCTCAAGGTGGAAGCCAACTTCGCAGCCTTGTGAAGATAGCTTGGTGTTGCGAAATTATTTCGCAGCCCTCTTGAGTGTCTGCGAAATTTCACATACACCATTTTTCTCCTGCGAAATGGTTCCTGAAGCCTCCCGATATTTGCTACCGATATTGGGAGATATTTTCCATTAGATTTTTTTTGTCTAAATCCCAAAATACTCTTTGTAAACCACCAATTACATGATTCCTTAGTTTTTAAGTTAGTAAAAAGACTAAATATCTATGTAATAATTAGTTTTATATTATGTTCATATATATACCTCTCGGGAGCCTGTTCTCAGGGAGGAGTTCCTTCTGAAAACGTTTGGGTAAGCAAGTAAAGTCTATTTTCTTTCTACTGCCTTACCTTCTCACTTTGTATTTTCATTTTATTTCTAAGTTATGAACTCTCTGAGGAGTTTTCCCCAGAGAATGAGTAACTAAACCTCTAATTCCTTAGAGCTAAGGTTGCCGGGGAAGGTTCCAAGTGCAAGAATGCAAAGCTCTGTGGTTTTAGCTATTAATGAAGAGGAAGTGAAATCCTTTAGTGATTTCTATGTTTTTAGTTAACTTAAAACACCTTAGAGTCACCTGGGCCAACACTTGGTAAGGCAAGTGATTTCCAACCATGGAAATGCACTAGTTTACCCCTTGCGAGCCTCTGGGAGGTGACTTCAAGGTAGGATTTTCTAGAATAGCCAACACTTGATAAGCTTTTGGACTCCTAGGAGACATCCATTAGTTATCTCTTGCGAGCTTTTGACGGGTAATCCAAGGTTAAAGATCACCTTGAATGGTTAAGGCTTAGTGAGAGGCTTAAACCATTGCAAAGTGCATCAGTGAGAGAATTAAAGTGAAATCTAATTGAAGGAGTCTCTGTACATCACCGGTTAGAGAATTGACTATATGTTGAATCTCTAAAACGAGGAAATGAACCATCTGAACCTAAATCTCCAAGGAATGCTTTTCTTCCTAAATTATTCCAAACTTCTGTTATGTCAGTTAGTTTAAGTCTAAACCTTTACCAATCAAAGTTTGTGTTTTACTTCTTAAGCTAACCATGAAATGAAACAAGACCAATTCGCTTGGAATTGGTATCATTGATTGCTTGTTAATCATTCCCAGTGAACGATCCTAGAGCCACTATACTATAGTAGCTTTTTCTTTGCTACCCTAGTGTATGGTGTTATAGGTAATAAATTTTGTTGATTACTCCCTCAATCAAGGAGCACCAGCTGAACACGAATCAACTAAGACACCAATTGGGCATGAATCATTTACCATATTACATATCATATAATCTTCATCAGAAATCTGGTATTTGTAACAACAAACACCTTCTGATAATCTTAACCATAAAGTAAGAATCCCTAAATCCTCTTGGATATCTTATAAATTAATACACCTCTTTAGAAAAAGAGGTATTATACATCCTTTAAGATATATCCCTAAAGAATATGGGAAGTAATGAGAAACCAATCACCGATCTCACTATGTCTCTTAAAGTTCAATATATTTTTTCCATCACTCCATTTTACAATGGAGTCCTTAGTGCACACAACTAGGATATCATCTCATGCTCCATATGGAAAGGATCGAATCTACTAGACACATTGATTACTACTCAAAAAGTAATAACTGATAGCTTGTAATTAACTCTTTTAAACACTTTTGAGTAGTAGTTATCACCTTTTAACCCAATTAACATGTTAAGGACCCTTGCAATCAATTCTAATCAAGATTGTGCTAAGTTTTGGTTTTTTGATAACTTTTTTATCACCAAAGCAATCCGAGATTGAGGAGAGTTCTTTGGAATCCATGGCAAAGATGTCCGGACAGGGCATCCGGACACACCATTGGAGGGCGGTGGAACATGGGCTGTGGCAGGCTATCGGAATGACGTAGCAAGGCTTGCTTACTCTAGTCAATGATCCGGACAACATATCCGGATAGGATATGCTATCATCCGGGGTGTGATGTTCACGAGTGCCTTCTGTTTCTCCCTGAGGGAGTCCGGATAGGGGAGCGCGTCGCGTGTCCTCTTGGGGAATCCAAATGGAGTTGCTCCGGATAAGGGAGCGCGCCGCGTGTCCTCTTGGGGAATCCGAATGGAGTTGCTCCGAATAGCGATGTGGGCTCCGTGTCATCAGGGGGAGGGGTTCCTACACCTTGCACATGCAGACGGTCCCCCTTGCGACGTTCCACCTTCTCCGGATATCTTACATCCCGAATTCTATTCGACCGACTTTCCACCCTTCTCTGGATATCTTACATCCGAAATTATATCCGGAAAATGTTCCACCTTCTCTGGATATTTCACATCCGACGCCTGACGCTGGATAGGAGAGGAGGACGTTTCAACTTCCCCGGTCAGACATGTCCGGATCCTCTGATAGTGCTTACCCGGAGAGTTTCTTTCTCTCAGTATATAGTGTCGCGGTGTTCTCCTGAAGCTTCCTGATATTTTCGACCGACTTTTTGAGATATTTTGCTTTAGATATTTGATGTCTAAATCCCCAAATTCTTCTTGTAACCCACCTATCATAGGATTCCTTAGTCTTTAAGTAAGAATAAAGGGTGAATAACCTCTTATATATATAGTTTGTAATTTTCTTTACACATATATATAATCGACTCTCGGGAGCTTGTTCTCAGGGACGCATCCTTTGTACAGTTTTGCAAGAAATATATTTTACAGAGCACTTGCTCTGTTTTTCCTTCATATTTTTGTTTTCTTGTTATTTTACTTTCTAGCTAATCAAACTCTGAGGATTTTTGCTCAGAGGATGAGAGGCTAGGCTCTTTGTCTCTTGGAGTGAGGAAAGCCGGGTAAGTTTCAACATGCATAAATTGGAAGTTTTGTTGTTTTAGTTTGTAATGAAGAGAAAGTGTGACTCGTTAATGGTTTTTATCTTTTTAGTTAACTTAAAACACCTTCAATTCACCTGAGCCAATACTTGGTAAGGCAAGTGATCTCCGTCCATGGAGATGCACTAGTTTACCTCTTGCAAGCTTTTGGGAAGTGGTTTGAAGGTAGGATTTTCTAGAATAGCCAACACTTGGTAAGCTTTTGGACTCCAAGGAGACATCCATTAGTTATCTCTTGTGAGCTTTTGACCGGTAATCCAAGGTTAAAGATCATCTTGAATGGTAAATGCTAGGTGAAAGGCATGAGTCATTGCAAGATGCATCAGTGAGAGGGATTTAGTGTTTGAACCCATTAAGGGGAAGCATCTGTACCACACCGGTTAGAGAATTAACTATATGATAATTCTCTAATGCGAGGAAAAGAAACAAATGACCGGAACTCCCTTTTTGTACAAGGAACCTGAGCCTAGTGATCTAAACTCCAAGAAACACTTTTCTTTGTAAGTAAAATCAGTTACTATTTTTGGTTAGCTTAAAACCAATCCTTTTTCCACCAAAGTTTATGTTTTCTTTTAAAGCTAACCTTGAAATGAAAAGACACCAATTCAGCTTTGAATTAATATCAATTGTAGAGTGAAAACCCATCCCAGTGAACGACCCTAGAGCCACTATGCTATGCTAGCTAAGGCTATCCTAGTATATGGTGTAATAGGTTATAAATTTTGTTGATTACTCCATGAGGACCAAAATCAAGGGACCCCAGCTGGACACGAATCAAATGGCACCACTATCAGGGACCATTGAGAGGACATGAATCAACTGAGATACCAATTGGGAACGAATCAAATGGCGCCGTTGCCGGGGATGGTGCCACTTTATAGTGATATCACCTTTTTAGAGTACTTGTGATCTTCGTCACAAGTTTGGTGACTTTTGGTTTCTTTTTACTAACTCTTTTTATTTGTTTCTTTTTCTTTGTTCATATTTTAGTATACCTTTTATTTTGTTTTTAGTTTACCTTAATTTTTTCTTAGAATTGTTTTTCTTTTGTTTTCTCTGTTTTTAATTCACAAATTGCTAGTTGTGCATGCCATGTTGAATACGAGATAGTAGAGGAAGCCATGAACTTCATGAGTTATGTGGCTGAAGTTTCAAGAGGATGGGATGAACCAAATGCTAGAAATATGGGAAAAATGACGTCTCAACCTAATGCTAAGGGTGAGATGTATATTTTGAATGACAGCATAGACATGAAGGCAAAGGTTGTAGCTATGGCAATGAGATTGGAAGAGCTAGAAATGAAGAAGATGCAAGAAGTGCAAGCCATCTCTCAGACACCATTGCAAACTATGCCTTGTTCCATTTGTCTATCTTATGAGCACTTGGTGGATGAGTGTCCTACCATTCCAACGGTGAGAGAAATGTTTGGTGATTGCAACACCTACAATTCCAATTGGAGGAACCATCCAAATTTCTCTTGGAAACCACAGTCGCCTCAGTACAAGTAACATGTTCAAACACTTCCACAAGCCTCGAACCTTAAACAAGTTATGGTGAATCTTAGCAAGGTCGTGGGAGACTTTGTTGGAGCTAAAAAATCCATCAATGCTCAGCTCACTCAAAGAATTGACAGTGTAGAGAGTTCATTGAACAAAAAGATGGATGGAGTGCAAAGTGATCTATCTCAGAAGATAGATAATCTCCAATATTCAATCTTAAGGTTTGCCAATCTCAACACAGTGCAAGAGAAAGAAAACTCTCCTTCTCAACCTCATAAAAATCAAAAGGGTATCCATGAAATGGAGGCTAAGGAGAGTGATAAAGAGGTTGATCTGCCCACATCTAAGCTACAAAAAATGGTAGAAAATGAAACAGAGAAAGAAAATAGGGAGGAAATCAAAGGAAAAAGAAAGGGGAAAAGTACACAGAAAGATGGCTATGATGTTAATGTAGATGAAAAACCACAAAGGATAGTCATCAAGGAAGAAATGATGAAGAATCACATGCCTCCACCTTTCCCCCAAGCTTTGTATGGGAAAATCATACAAACCAAGCCCCAAGTGAGAGATGCAAACTTCATATGGGATCCGGGCAAGCTAAATCAGGATCAAATTTTTTGATGGACTTAGTCTTTCTAAAGACTAGCTAGTCCATAGCTTTTTGTTTTACTTATTACTTGTTTTAATTTTGATTTCAATGCTTTAATTCTAATTTGTTTTGATGTAATATAGGTTTTTGGATGATCAAAATCAAGAGAAATGTAAAAAAAAAAAAAGGTGAAAGAAGGAAGTTGGGAATCAAGAGGAGCTCAAAAAGCAAGGAAAGAGCATTGGCTGCGAAATTTCGCAGCAAAAGTGAGCCGCTGCAAAAATCGCCCCCCTCACTGCGAAATGGCTGCGGAACCTCCATGCCTTGAAATCCTCCATTTCGCAGCCAATAAGCCATTCCGAAGGGTGTTTCGCAGCTACGAAACCACACTTTGGCACACAAGTGCCACTTCACAGCAGTCGTACGCCCATTTCGCAATTGCGAAATGGGCTGCGAAAATTCCCTCCTCCGCGAAATCCTCCCCTGCTGTGGAAATGATCTCCAAACTTCAAAATGGGTGTGAAATGATTTCCAAACTTCGAAATGGACTGCAAAAAATGTTTTTCTTTTTTCCTTTTGGCTTCGAAATGACTAAGAAATGACCTCCAAGCTATGAAATGATTTGCAAAAACACCTTACGAAGCCAAGGGAAGTTGCAAAAATGCCAACAGAGTCTCACAACCATGCATCTAAAGAGGAGAGCCCTCTCACTGAGATCACACACATGAAGCCTCTCATTCCATTTCTTACCTCCTTAAACCATCAGAGCCCATAGCTCCAATTGAGGAGACTATGCCACCTAAGGAGACTACCAGAACAGAGGTCAAAGTCCTGATCCAATACACTCAAGAGGCCACCACAGATGCATTAGCTCCACATGACCCTACCATTACTTGATCATCTCTTTACTTATGTCTTTACATATTATATAAGTATAGATAATTCCATATTTTGATGTCTTATATTTTGGGATTGGATGTATTACTGATGATACATCATATATAGACATCATTTTTGTTTAAACTTGGCATTTTTCTATTTTCTCTACTCACTGACTCTTTTGTTTTTTTGAAACATGTGGTTTCTCCTATATGACTTAGACTCCATGTCACTAAGAAGGTACCAATTCCTCCCTATTTTTCAATCGTTTTTGTCACATTGAGGACAATGTTCAGCTTGGTTAGGGGGAGAGTTGATGAAGTAAGTTTTTTTATTAATGCTAAGTTATTTTGGTAATTTAGTTGTTTTTTGCTTAATTTTAAAATTTTTTAATGTTTTTATTCTACTCTCCATGGTTATTAAGGAAACATTTTCAAAATGAAATGAGAGAAATTGAATTTTTGTCTTTTCACTTGACTTAGAGTTTGTATTATGCTCACTAAAGTTGATGAATTATTGAAACTTCTATTGAATTCAACTTTAGTTCTTCCACTTTAAGCTATCCACACACTATGCACAATAGGTTCCGATTATAAGATGAAAAACTATTTCCCTCTTAACTTAGGAAAATTTTAGACTTGGTACCTTTGACCTCATTTAATAGTGTTGGGACACCTTGTAAAAGGCCAATGAGCCTTTGAAAAAGAAAGAAAAAAATGTTTGCTTGCCTTGAAACCCGAGCAAGGTCTGAGGGGTATATGGTGAAAATCTTTAAAACCTAGTGCCCTAAGCCTTCATTGGTTGGGATTCACCGACCTCAATGCTCGTTACAAGGGTGAATAGGTGGAGTTTAACATATTGTAGGTGCTTGGGTATTAAAATCCATTCTTAAAAGTCCGAGGTAAAATCCGAGGAGTTAGAGGTTGAAAGATCCTTAAAGCTTGATGCCCTAAACCTTAATTGGTTGGGAGTCATCGATGGACCCCCATTACATGGACAAGTTAGAAAAGAAATACCTTTAAGCCTTGTAGTCCTACAATGAAAAAAAATTGTGAAAAAAAAGGTGCGTTCTTAGCCTATTGGAGGTTGATTAGTTTGCTAAGCTTTGAAAAAGAACTAGGTTTGGGGGAGAGATTAGTTCAACATACTACATTCGGAAACTAATAAATAACACTTAGATTTTTGTGGAAGAGTAAGGTTTGGCCCTTTGGGAGTGGAAACTCTTTTAAAACTTAAATTTGCATAATGCTTTCTCTTTAAGAATTGTGATTAGACAAGTTATTTGATAACTCTGGTTGAAATTTGAGTTTTATTTCTTTAATGTTCCATATGAGAGTTAGATCATCATGCCACATGAAAATTGTTTTTTGATCAGCATGGTGTTGTAAATTATAGTACTGTTTATTTTTATTTTTCTCTCCTTCATTACTAAGGGACTAGCAATATGTAGGTTGGGGAGAGTGATTACTACTCAAAAAGTGATAACTGATAGCTTGTAATTAACTCTTTTAAACACTTTTGAGTAGTAGTTATCACCTTTTAACCCAATTAACATGTTAAGGACCCTTGCAATCAATTCTAATCAAAATTGTGTTAAGTTTTGGTGTTTTGATAGCTTTTTGATCACCAAAGCAATCTGAGATTGAGGAGAGTTCTTTGGAATCCATGGCAAAGATGTCTGGACAAGGTGTCCAGACACACCATTGGAGGGCGGCAGAACATGGGTTGTGGCAGACTGTCGGAATGACGTAGCAAGGCTTGCTTACTCTAGTCAATGATCCAGACAACATATCCGGATAGGATATGCTATCATCCGGGGTGTGATGTTCACAAGTGCCTTGTGCTTTTCCCTGAGGGAGTCCGGATAGGGGAGCGCATCGCGTGTCCTCTTGGGGAATCCGGATGGAGTTGCTTCGGATAAGGGAGCGCACCGCGTGTCCTCTTGGGGAATCCGGATGGAGTTGCTCTGGATATCGATGCGCGCTTCGTGTCATCAAGGGGAGGGGTCCCTACACCTTACACACATAGACGGTCCCCCTTGCGACGTTCCACCTTCTCCGGATATCTTACGTCCGGAATTCTATCTAACCGACTTTCCACCCTTCTCCGGATATCTTACATCCGAAATTATATCCGACTGACGTTCTACCTTCTTCGGATATTTCACATCTGGCGCCTGACGCCGGATGGGAGAGGAGGACGTTTCAACTTCCCCGATCAAACATGTCCAGATCCTCTGATAACGCTTACCCGGAGAGTTTCTTTCTCTCAGTATACAGTGCCGCGGTGTTCTCCTAAAGCTTCCTGATATTTCTGACCGACTTTTTGAGATATTTTGCTTTAGATATTTGATGTCTAAATCCCCAAACTCTCCTTATAACCCACCTATCATAGGATTCCTTAGTCTTTAAGTAAGAACAAAGGGTGAATAACCTCTTATATATATAGTTTGTGATTTTCTTTACACATATATATAATCGACTCTCGGGAGCTTGTTCTCAGGGACGCATCCTTTGTACAGTTTTGCAAGAAATATATTTTATAGAGCACTTGCTCTGTTTTTCCTTCATATTTTTGTTTTCTTGTTATTTTACTTTCTAGCTAATCAAACTCAGAGGATTTTTCCTCAAAGGATGAGAGGTTAGGCTCTTTGTCTCTTGGAGTGAGGAAAGCCGGGTAAGTTTCCACATGCATAAATTGGAAGTTTTGTTGTTTTAGTTTGTAATGAAGAGAAAGTGTGACTCGTTAATGGTTTTTATCTTTTTAGTTAACTTAAAATACCTTCAATTCACCTGAGCCAACACTTGGTAAGGCAAGTGATCTCCGTCCATGGAGATGCACTAGTTTGCTTCTTGCGAACTTTTGGGAAGTGGTTTGAAGGTGGGATTTTCTAGAATAGCCAACACTTGGTAAGCTTTTGGACTCTAAGGAGACATCCATTAGTTATCTCTTGTGAGCTTTTGACGGGTAATCCAAGGTTAAAGATCATCTTGAATGGTAAATGCTAGGTGAGAGGCATGAGCCATTGCAAGATGCATCAGTGAGAGGGATTTAGTGTTTGAACCCATTAAGGGGAAGCATCTGTACCACACTGGTTAGAGAATTAACTATATGTTAATTCTCTAATGCGAGGAAAAGAAATAAGTGACCGGAACTCCCTTTTTGTACAAGGAACCTGAGCCTAGTGATCTAAACTCCAAGAAACACTTTTCTTTGTAAGTAAAATCAGTTACTATTTTTGGTTAGCTTAAAACCAATCCTTTTTCCACCAAAGTTTATGTTTTCTTTTAAAGCTAACCTTGAAATGAAAAGGCACCAATTCAGCTTTGAATTAATATCAATTGTAGAGTGAAAACCCATCCCAGTGAACGACCCTAGAGCCACTATGCTATGCTAGCTAAGGCTATCCTAGTACATGGTGTAATAGGTTATAAATTTTGTTGATTACTCCCTGAGGACCAAAATCAAGGGACACCAGCTGGACACGAATCAAATGACACCACTGTCAGGGACCATTGAGAGGACATGAATCAGTTGAGACACCAATTGGGAATGAATCACACATTACTTCGATCTAATCAATGTGTCTTGATATGTTTACCCAATAGGTTATCTGATTCTGCCTTAAATTCAATGAATTTATCAAATGCATCAGATTTCCTATCTATATATCCAAAACTAGAGTATTTATTAGTAAAATGATCAAATACTCATACTTTCCATATATAACCATAAAAAGGTTCATATATGTGAGTATGCACTAACTCCAAACATTCCTTAGTTCTAAGTCCCTTAAAAATAAAGAGGTTTCTTAATCATTTTACCATCTATATAGGATTCGTATAATGAAAGATCTTCTAGATTAGGAAGATCCAAACTTAATTAGTCTTTGGATCCTATATAGATTACTACGAAATAGGCTTTAGAAGCCAAATGTTTGATTAATTTTAGGTTCTTTCTTTTAGTGAGATCTAACTATTGTCATTACTTGGCAAAGTGGTAATGGAGTCTCACATAAAAAAGGTAATACCTCCCACTAACTTGCACAACTAATCTTGCAACTGAAGCTAAGGTAAGTACAGTCTCATCATGTGACCTTCTCACTTGTTGAAAACCCTGTAAAGAACTACAAATAGTGGGTCTGGAATCTATCCACCACAATTAGTGAAATCTACCACTATGTATTCAACAAGAACATAATGTGTATTTGCTTATCCTTAGGTACTTCAAGAATCCCTTTTTGAAGTGTCCTAAAAGGTCACAAAGGAATCATTGCCTCATTCCTTTTCTTGAACTTTCCTTATTTGGTATTGTTTTTCTTTTTCTTGGTAGAAAAGCCTAAAGAACCTTGACTTCCATATGTACACCCTTTTACTCTTTGAGAATCTTATTACCCATTCCAAATGAATCTAGTAAGATCTCTAAGATAACTTGAATTCTAGTGTTCATAATAGTCATAAGGGTAACTTGTCTAGTTGACTTTCCCTTGTCACCAAATAACCCTTGCAACTTTAAAGAGAATATCATAGACTATGACAATGGACATGTGTTGCTTTTGCAACACATTATCTAAAGATCCAAGTATGAGAGACTTAGTCTTTTGATCCATCTTATGCCACCTTTGATATGCTTCTCTTACTTTATGATAGGATTGTTCAAAGGAAATAACAAACTCTACCAAAATTAGCTTTTATACAATTACTACTATATCCAAATTATTTTCAGTATATGATTAGGTCCAATTTAAACAAAAGATAATAGGTGACAGGTTAAAGACATAATATCTGTAATAAATATAATAATTTCATGCATTAATAAAAAGAAAATAAGCATTCAAGGCAAGTTGGTAATTAATTTAGCAAAAATGTAGTACTCTCAAACTACATTTATCCATGCAAGGTATCCTAACATCATAAGAATCAAGCCTATTTTAGGCAGGTCATAACTCTTATTACTAGGTAGAGACTCTCTCTAATTAATCAACCTGCCTTAAACCCCTGAGGTTATCCTAAGGCATTAATCAACATATCTTTATGTTTATCCCTTAAACTATGAAAGTGGGACCACTTTAGGTGATTCTACCACTTCATGTCTAAGTTAAGTGTGTAACCAAGATTCTTAACATCAATGTTACCAAGTGAAGAGTTCCATCTTAAGGATTGGCCACTCCCACTACAAACAAATATAGTCTTGTCCATAAAAGATAATCCATATCCCTTGATTCCTTGGGCCATCCCATCTTTAAGATAGTAATGGGCCCAAAATCAAGATGAGCTTAATCTTGGAGGCTATGGGTTTCCTTATGGCCCGCTCCCACTTAATTTTTTGGAAAAGAGACTTAAAGATAATTTTGGTAACTATCTTAAAATGAATTATCTATCATGAGAATTTCCAAAACTTTTGTATATTACTTGAATTGGGACTCCTGTTCCAAATAGGGATATCTTTCATATTCTTTATCCTTGAACTTTCCTTTTCAAACTAAACAGCTTCCTCCTTCTCTCGAAAAGGGAAAGCCTGGAGAACCACCTAACCCAAATAAAAGAAAGTCCCAAAAGGATTTTGAAATTCCGAATGACAACAACCAATTTCTTAAATAAATAATAATGGAAATAAAACTAATGAAAATTTATTCTTTTAATAAAATCCAAAATTACAATTTTAATTTATTTTATTTGAAACAATATCTTTGTAAACTATTTCAGTTATAAATTATCTATAATATACTTTTCCAAAAATAGTATATTTCTTCAAATTAAAATCTTGTGCTAAATAGGAAATATTTTATTTCATAAAGACTTGGAAAAATAAAACTTCTTCCTTAAAAAGATCTAGAAGCTAAAAAAAAAAAATTATTTAAAAAAAAATCTCTAAGAGTTTAATTTTGAAAAGAAAGTAAGTTCCTTATTTCTTTCCAACTTGTCTTTACTTAAAATAAAAATTTCCTAATTCATAACACATTTGATTCGTGCCCACTTGGTGTATCAGCTGATTCATGTCCAACTGGTGCTCTTGATTGAGGGAGTAATCAACAAAATTTATAACCTATTACACCATGAACTAGGGTAGCAAAGACAAAGCTACTATAGCATAGTGGCTCTAGGATCATTCACTGGGAAGGGTTTTCAATTCATTAATGATACCAATTCAAAGATGAATTGGTGCCTTTTCATTTCAAGGTTAGCTTAAGAAATAAAACACAAACTTCGATTGAAAAAGGTTTAGGTTTAAGCTAACGGTAAAGGAAGTAATGAAAATTACTTATAAAGAAAGACATTCCTTAGAGGTTTAGGTTCACAGGGGAGGTTCCTCATGCAAAAAACAGAGCTCCGGTCATTTGGTTCATTTCCTCGCATTAGAGAATTAACATATAGTCAATTCTCTAACCGGTGTTGTACAGATGTATCCTTTAAATGGATTTCAAACAGTAATTCCCTCTCACTGATGCATCTTGCAATGACTCATACCTCTCACCTAGCACTTGCCATTCAAGGTGATCTTTAACCTTGGATTACCCGTCAAAAGCTCACAAGAGATAACTAATGGATGTCTCCTTGGAGTCCAAAAGCTTACCAAGTGTTGGCTATTCTAGAAAATCCTACCTTCAAACCACCTCCCAAAGGCTCGCAAGAGATAAACTAGTGCATCTCAATGGAAGGAGATCACTTTCCTTATCAAGTGTTAGCCCAGGTGATTTAAAGGCGTTTTAAGTTAACTAAAAATATAGAAATCATTAAAGGATCACACTTTCTCTTCATTAATGGCTGAAACCACAAAGCTACTAATTCTTGCACTTGGAACCTTTCCCGGCAACCTTAACCCCAAGGAACTAAAAGTCTAGCCACTCATTCTCTGAGGAAACTTCCTCAGAGCTTGTTTGGCTAGTAAGAAAACTAACGAGAAAACAATTATATGAAGGAAAAACAGAGCAAGTGCTCTGTGAAATATATTTCTTTCTTCCCCTGATTACATAATCGATCCCTTTGTAAAGAAAATTACAAACTATATATATGAGGTTATTCACCCTTTTTACTTACTTAAAGACTAAGGAATCCTATGATAGGTGGATTACAAGGAGAGTTTGGGGATTTAGACAACAAATATCTAAAGCAAAATATCTCAAAATGTCGGTCGAAAATATCAGGAAGCTTCAGGAGAACACCGCTGCACTGTAAACTAAGAGAAAAACCCTGCGGGCAAGCGTTATCAAAAGGTCCGGATATGTCTATCCGGAGAAGTTGAAGCGTCCTCCTCTCCCATCCGGCTATGAGATATCCGGATGTAAAAATGTTGGTGCACGGAATTCCGGATAAGAAATGTCGGCGCACGTATCTGGATATGAAATGTTGGCGCACGTATCCGGATGTAAAATGTCCGGATGAGGTGTCCGGATGGAATGGCGGCGGTGAAATATCTGAATGGAATGGCGGCGGAGCAGATTTCGAATGGAATGGCGGCGGAGCAGATTCTGGATGTGATACATCCGGGTGGAATGGCGGCGCGCTCCCCTATCCAGATATGTTTTCTGGATGAAAAAGACCCACATTCCGCCGCGTCCGGACGCCCTGTCCCGGATGATAGCATATCCTATCCGGACAACTTTTCATTGCTTTGCCATGGATTCCAAAGACCTCTCCTCAATCTTGGATTGCTTTGGTGATCAAATTACTAACAAAAAACACCAAAACTTACACAATTTGATTAGAATTGATTGTAAGGGTCCTTAATATGTTAATTGGGTTAAAATGTGATAACTACTACTCAAAAGTGTTTAAAAGAGTTAATTACAAGCTATGAAATAACACTTTTTGAGTAGTAATCAACATTCCAATTTAAGAAATTATCTAAAATAAGAAAAAATATCAAAATTCATTAACTTAAGAATACCAAAATATATTATATTCCAAAAAAACATAAAAAACACAAATTAAATTAAATAAATAATTCTCATGGCCTTAGGGATCCTGTTGTAAATTTGGTAACTACAATTTGGATAAAATTCAATTTACCAAAATAGTCATACAACCAAAGATAGGGTTAGTGAAAATAAAAATAAATAAATAACCAATGAGCCCAATTGCTACAAAAAAAGCCTAAACAACTAAAAACAATTTGGCCCAAACTCAATCCCGTAATTGCATGCCCTTCGAGCAGCCTTGCTTCAATCAGTCATATCTCCCTCATTTCAACTTATAATTGTGATTCATTTGAAGCATTGAATTCTTGACTACCTAAGCTTCAAAACCATATGTGGTTTGCCCTAAAAATATTATAGGAGGTGGCACAAATTTTGAGTTGAAGTCAGCGTCACTATATTGTCATGCTCTCTGTGCAGCCTTGATTCAATCGGTTATAACTCTCTCGTTTCAACTCCAAATTGCGATCCGTTTGAAGCACTGGATTCATGACTTCTTAAGCTTCAAAACCATAGGTGGTTTTCCCCAAGAAACTCATGGGAATTTATTCCGATTTTGAGTTAAAAATGACAAAATTATGTTGCCAAGGATTTGAAATCAAGAACTTCCAAGATTCTTTCTTTTCCCTTAAATCACCATAGGAACTCATGAAAGAAACTTCAAGAAGCCTTCTTTTCTCTTTTCCAGCAAGAAAATGTGTGTGACCACTTTTTGATGCTTTGGATTGCTTCCATACTCTCCATAGGTTACAAAGAATGATAAAAAAATATGGATTTTTACAAAAAAAATCCTATACTCCAAAGATTTGGAGTTTACATATCATTCTAAGATCAAAAAGGGATTTTTACAAAAGAAAAAAAAATCATATGCCTCTTATGAGGCTTACAACCCATCTAGGAAAAGTAAAAACCAATCCAAGTAAATATTACATCCCCAATAAAAAGCAATCACAATGATAACCATCATATTATAACAAGATCATAATAAAGAACGCACATTAATTATCCCTAGGGCCATGAGATGAACAAAAACCCCGCAAAAACAAGTTAGCACACCCTAGAATGGTTCGAACACAATTACTAACCTATGGCTCTAATACCAGTTGATGGAAAAAAACTTGGATCTCTCTGTTTCCCAAGTCCGGATCAGGTTAGGTACATGCATAACTATCGTAGGCTTTTTTTAAATCCTTTACACAGTAGAAAAATAGAATTTTTATACTTTAAAAGGATTCAAAAAGTGCTAACAAAAACCATACCTCAAATTAGGCTTACAACCCATCTAGGAAAAGTAAACAACAATCCTAGGTTTTTTCTAAATCCTATGCATGGTGAAAAAAATAATATTTTTATACTTTAAAAGGATTCAAAAAGTGCTAACAAAAACCATACCTCAAATTCAGATGTTCCCGAATCAAACCCACATGGTGAAGATGAAGATCGAAATCGCAGAAGTCTAGTAAACCCGAAGTCTTCCACCCGATGACTTCAACCTTGATCTTGTCATACTTCTGGTGGGGAGGAAAAGTGAGTGGAGGCTATAGCTCTCAATCTCTCTAAATGATGAAAGACAAAAGCTATGGAAACCCTAACCCCTAAGGGGTATTTATAGGGTTCCTAAGTGGGCTTAAGTGACTGCCCACATAAGTTTAGGTCACTTAATCTATCCTAAAATGGGTTCTAATTGATTAATTAACCCAATAGGGTTTATTAATTAATCGATTTGCCCAATCTAAAGACCTTGTTCGCTTACCCCTATGCAACCTTGCATAATTACCAAAACACCCTTATGCACAAAAGTGAACTTAGAGCCAATCCGACCCTCATAACCCATGCCAACAAGGTATATGAACTCAAAGCAGGGATCACTGGGACCCATAGGAATACAAGCTCCCTCAGAATCTAATTCTAAAGTCGATTCAATATCCCACTATAGATAATCAACTAAACTCTAGTATGTTATATAAATAACAACGAGACACCAAGTGCTCGAGTTCGTGACCTGTTATCCATTATGTTCAGTCTCCCCATGAACTAGTGTATGTATTCTAACAAGGTGAAAGCTATCAGCCTTTCAAAACTACCTCTACAATCCTTAAGTTACAGATCCTGTTATTGTGTGTTCAATTGACATATCTTAGCTCTTAAAGAGCCTATGTTAAGTTCCACTTAAGGAACTACTATGGTCATAATTTCCATGAACACACCTGCTTGGGATCACCTAAGGAGACACACTATCTCAATCCCAAGAGATATCATGGTGCCTTTATTGAAAATACCTATTGCTACCGACTTCCATCAACAATGACCCAATCCATAGGGAATATATGATTAGCTTACGATCTCACCCGTAGGTCAAAGTCATTACTAACTTTAGCATAAACTTAATATTCTCTCAACGTTGAGAGACAACATAATGAAGCAGCTTGGTGAGGTAATGACTACTTGATAGCCATAAGTCATACCTCACCATAGGTCCTGTCCAATGTGCAACCATACACGCTAGTGCACTCACCTTGGTAAACCGGTCCCAATATCCAAGACCAGTCATCCCTTCAATTAGGAATTGGGGCACTACAGCCTCTAATGGGTTGCTTAGGCCCATGAACCGACTGTGAACAAGTCATTTATTTGCAAGTAACCCATAACTTAGATCTTTTGTGCAACTCCTAATGCACCTAAATCACATACAATGCAAAAGATACAAGCAAGAATGCTCATAAAGTATAATACATGGAATAAGGATAGATAAAAGTGAAATTGGAACATCATTAAATAAATAATAAATTCTAAATTTATTACGTCATGTCATGTTTTTAAGGGCTCTATCCTAACAGTTAAAACATAGAGTCTTGTTCATATGTTGGCAATTTTGTTCCTTTTAATGTTTGGTCATAGAAGTCTTTTTAGATAGTGACTTACTCTCCATTAAAGATTAAGAGTTGTTGTTCGTCCAACCAGAAAGTCACAAGTACGTCTAAAAAGGTTTGGTTTGTGGCAAGTTTGGCTCCTATGAGGTATAAAGAGGATTGGTAATTGTTTTGAAATTAAAATTAATTTTTATAAAGATTTTTGGAAAACAAGGGATGCTCAAGCAAGAAGCAATGCTTAAGCGCTGGACTGCTCAGCACTCCACACCACTCAAGTGCTCGAAGCACTCAAGCCACCTAAGTGGGTTTGAGCAGTAATGAATTTCCAGTTGAGATTTTTTTTCATGCAAATCTAATTTAGAAGTCTTCTAAAATCAAACCTCTTTAGGATTTATTCCTATAAATACCTCATTATAACTCCTTAAGGGTAAAAGATCATATAAAGATTGGAAAGAGATCTCAAACCTATTGAGAGGATCTCAATGAGGAGAAAGCCTAATGTACCACACCATTCCCAAACTTTTCTTCAAGGATTCGATCTTTGAATATTGGGTTGAACACCTTCTTCCCTTTAGTGAGGCTAAAGTGTATTCACTAGAGCAATCAGAGGTTGTTGTGTCATGGATGTGGAAAAAGTTGTAGGTCCTAGAGAGTATCATTATACCACTCCAACTTATCATTATACAACTGGTTATTGCTCATCCTCCTAGTATTTCGTAATATCATCCCAACTCACAACCTTCAGAGTTTAATGTTAGTAGACATGACCCAAGCATGTCACTTGGATAAAGTCTTAATAGATGACTCTCATATGTTGTTCATGTTTCTTTACAACCTCAAAATAAAAGCAATGTTCACCCAATGATTACAAGATCAAAACATGGAATGTCAATGACCAAAGTCTTTATTTGTAAACAAAAAGCACAAAACTCTAAAATTTCTACCAGAGAAACTCACACCCTATAAAGAAGCTCTATCCAAGAAAGAGTGGAAAACTATAGTGGATGAGGAATATCAAGCATTGTGTTCAAATCACACTTGGTTACTTGTTATGGATGCCTCGGGTAGAGATAGTTCTAGAAATGTAGGTGGCTAAGGTCGAGGAAGGGCGAATGGTGGGAAGCTTTCATGTGAGAGTGAAAGGACTAGAATTGATGTCACTGGTGGATATGAATGTTGTACCAAACTAGATGACTTAGGTATTGATGGGAAAAACCCAGATCTCTTCATTTCCTAAGTCTGAATTAGGTTAGAAACATGCATAACTATCCTAGGCTTTTTCTAAATCCAATACACAAAAAAAAATTATACTTTAAAAGGATTTAGAAAATACTAACAAAAACCATACCTCACATTCGGATGTTCCCGAATCAAATCCACATAGTGAAAATGAAGATCGACATCACATAAGTCTAGTAAACCCCAAGTCTTCTGCTCGGTGACTTCAATCTTGATCTTGGTATGCTTTCGGTGGAGATGAAAAGAGAGTGGAGGTTATAGCTCTCAATCTCTCTAAATGGTGGAAGACAAAAGCTATGGAAACCCTAACCCCTAGGGAGTATTTATAGGGTTCCTAAGTGGGCTTAAGTGACTTAAGCCCACATTGGCTTAGGTCACTTAATTTGGCCTAAAATGGGTTCTAATTGATTAATTAACCTAATAGGGCCTACTAATTAATCAATTAGGCCAATCCATAGACCTTATTCACTTAGCTCTATGCAACCTTGCATAATTATCAAAATTCTCTTATGCACAAAAATGAAACTAGAGCCAATCCGACCCTCATAACCCACGCCAACAAGGTATATGAGCTCAAAGCAGGAACCATTGGAACCTATAAGAATATTGGCTCCCTTAGAATCCAATTATAAAGTTGATTCAACATCTCACTATAGAGAATCAATTGAACTCCAACATCTTATGTAAATAACAATGAGACACCAAGTGCTAAGGTCCATGACCTGCTATCCATTGTGTTCAATCTCTTCATGAACTGGTGTTTGTAGTCTAACAAGGTGAAAGTTATCAGCCTTTCAAGACTGCCTCCACCATCCTTGAGTTACAGATCCTTCTATTGTGTATTCAAATAACATATCTTAGCTCTCAAAGAGCCTATATCAAGTTCCACTTAAGGAACTATTATGACCATAGTTTCCATGAGCACACCTCCTTAGGATCACCCAAGAAGACACACTATCTCAATCCCAAGAGATATCATAGTGTCTTTAATAAGAATACCTATTGCTACCGACTTCCATCAACAGTGGCCCAGCTCATAAGGAATATATGATCAGCTTACGATCTCACCCATAAATCAAAGTTGCTACTAACTTCAGTACAACTCAATATTCTCTCAAGGTTAAGAAACAATACAATGAAAAAGCTTGGTGGAGTCATGACTATTTGATAGTCTTAAGTCATTACTCATCATAGGTCTTGTCCAATGTGCAACCATACACACTAGTGCATTCACCCTTCAGCACAGCTTAATATTCTCTCAAGGTTGAGAAACAATACAATGAAACAACTTGGTGGAGTCATGACTACTTGATAGCCTTAAGCCATAACTTATCATAGATCATGTCCAATGTGCAACCATACACACTAGTGCATTCACCATGGGAAACCCATCCCAATAGCCAAGACAAGTCATCCCTCCAATTACGAGGTGGTGCACTACAGCCTCTAATGGGTTGCCTAAGCCCATGAACTGGCTGTGAACAAATCATCTATTTTCAAGGAACTCATGACTTAGATCTTCTGTGCAACTCCTAATTCACCTAAGTCACGTACAATGCAAAAGACGTAGACAATAATGCTCACAAAGTATAATACATGGAATAAGTATAAATAAAAGTAAAACTAGAACATCATTAAATAAATAATGAATTCCAAATTTATTACATCATGTCATTCTTTTAAGGGCTCTATCCTAATAGGTATATGTTACCAACTAGCTCACCCATTACCTCTCCCTCAGCCTCTAATAGGTTATACCCTAACAACAATAGTCAATGATGATGGTCTCATGGATGGCCTTGAAAATGTAAATGACTCTTATGTTGAGCCATCGATAACAATCCAATGAGTTTCTTCTAAATCATCTTAAATAGTCATTTGCATCACAATAGTGATCTATATGAGAAAATGAAACATGAGGCTTTTGCATATAATTTAAGTTTAACCCTCATTTTAAAATGCTTTTATATCTCAAATGGTCTCACCAGAAACTCAGTGGTTGACACCATATGATGGAACCTCATCTAATCCCTATGTAAAGGGGGTGCGATCAAGTGTCGCATGATACCATGATACCATTAAATGCATGGATCATAAAACTCCAAGGTAGCAATAACAAGTGGTATTGTCATAATATGCTCAGAATGATTAGCCCAAAGGGAAATATACTAAGCGTCCCAATCATATCAATGTCCTTACCTATACACTAAATATAAGTCAATGTCTATCAAACAAGGTGGAGGTATCCCCTATCGTATACCAAACTAGTGTAAAACTTGCTATGGTATACACCATTTGACAATATCAAAGCAAATAAGAGATGACATAGTTCACCACATGTATTAGATAACCAAACATATAACTGGAAGATGTGTAATCAAATCTGATGTGTATGGCTCCTACAAGACCTGTAATTAACAAAATTTTAAATTAGTAACACTATTGCAAAAGTCATGTTATGCTTTTATACTTTACCTAATCCTACGTCTATGCATCCAACTAATCTCGATAGAATGTCAAGACATGTGGCAATGGGTTATGAGCCTAAAATGAGGTACTCTTCACCTATGACTCAATGAATTGATAAAAAAAATGTCTTGTTTAGTAATAGATGATCTTGTAAAACATCGACTATATCATAATGTACACATAGGATTGGTAGATGGCCTAAAAGACTATCAAAATCTAGTTTGGAGTCTCTCCTATGCCTACAACTGGAAAAATCATATAACATTATCAAAATTAGACAACTCACAAAGATAATGTAACCAAATTTACACAACATAGCTCTCTAGATAGGTATGCCAACACTAAACTTCCCTAACTATGTTGAGATATCTCAATGAAGTCTCTTAATAGTGGAAGGTAACATAATTGTACATGTGTACCACTCTTGTCTACAAAAAAAATGCTCCACCCAATAGTGTTAATATAAAATCGTGATCATAATGTCGTAAAATAGTATAGAAACTAGACTACATGACATATGGGCTAAAATGAGGGTCCATTTCCTACTCTTGCATGACTGTCCATAAATGTTGTCAACATGTCAATACCAAACTAAGCTACAAAATATGAAATGTGGGTTAAATAAGAACTTAGGTAATTAAGGTTCATGATTGGAAGAGATATTTTGTATTATAATATACATGTTGCTGGGAATCCCGAATTGCTTCATCCCAAGTCTTAGATCAATATGGTGCATGCAATCCTACCCTAGGCTTCTCTATATCTAAGCACAATGAAAACATGTATTAAAAAACAAAATAGATATCAAAGATCTAGAGATGAAGACTCAAACCCTGTGATTTGGATGCAAGGATGAAAATATCAATAATCACAGATGTATCGGTCCTTGGATTTTATGGATATATCGAGATATATCAAAAATGGTGGATATTTTGATTTAAAAAACAAATCAATGGGATGGAAATTGGTCAAAGCTCCTAGAAATATATGGAAAAACTTTTTAAAAAATTGATATAATAAGCAAGAATTCATATTTTGAAGTTATTTTGTAAGTGTAATTGACATATGTATGGTATAATTTGTGATACTTGACAATAATATCATGTGAGTTGATAAGAAATAGGAATTTTGTAAGTGTTCACTTAACTTTAATGTACATTAAATATTTGATTTCATTTAATATCGATATTTATACATATTATATTGTAATTGTCCTTTAGTACCAAAATGAAGATTGATATGGTTCCATCTCATTGTTAAATGAAGGGATTCTATCTTGTTGAAGACAATATTCGTACTAACATATGGAGTTTCAATAATATTGATTGTAAGTACAAACATAACATGCATAAATTTCTTGAGGGCTACCCACAACCTATCCATGGATGGGAAACTCGAGGCTCTCCCTTGTGCTCATTTGAAATCCTCCTTACATCTGATATGGAATATGGCACGAGATCAGGATAATTAAACATATCATACTCTTCATCAGTTAAACTTGAACCCATCAAAGAATTTACAGTAGATTAACCATAATGCATCAACATCGTTGTATAAGGGGATAAATATTAGCTCCATTTGATGAGTCACTAAATTAAGTCCCTAAACTCATTGACTCAAACTAGCTGAAAATGAGTCCTCATTGTATGGTGTCATCTTTCCTTGTCTTCTTCTATACGACTTTACAATGGCTCCAACACTTGGATCAACTCATTTAAAGCCATGGTCTTCATCTTGTGTATGATACGTGAAATCATCTTCAGAAGTGAATAGGCTCGATGGATGTTCATTTTGGTGTTGTTGTTCAATATCCCCTCTATCACTTTAGTGAAATCATCTCCGTTTTTGAAGCATCATAACTAGAAGCAAAAGTGCCAACACCACTAGGTCTACTACTTTGTTCAATACTCATGGAGTCAAGAGAAGGTTGAGAAATTTACTGTCGGCTAAGAATTTTTTTCCTACTGAAATGAATATGTTGTGTCTTTTCTAAAATTGTTAGTATCAACTTCTTTGAATAACACCCTTTCAACATCAACACATGCTTCTCGAGAATGTGCAACAATTTTTGGGTCAAGATTTCCATCTTCATCATCTAAGTGTAGAGGTTTAACCCATTGGAACAATTGATTTTCTCTTCTTCACCTATCTTAGTTTAAATGTCAAGTAAATTAAGGTAATATTTCTCTACAACTTTATGATTCTTTATCTCCACATCACGTATCTTTAGTTTCATGTTATACTAACAAAAAACTAATTATTGAAGCCTAAAGTAAGCAAGTCAATTTCTTTGTTTTGTACGGATTAGAGTGAATGTGCTCCAATTTCTCTCACAAGCTAAAAATGATATAGTTTGAGATAGAACCTTGATAGCAACCTTCCTCAATGTAGGAGTGTGGTTTCCATTAATAACCACCATTCAGTTGTAACTAAATAAATGGTATGATTTCTTATGTTGTAAATCAACAATAATATAATAATAAAATCTATTTTCTATTCACAAATAATACTCATCGAGGACCATTTTTCACCTTGATGCAACCGTTGCTCCATCACCAAATCCTTTCTTTGCATTTCGAAAGAGTATAAGCTACATGTTGAATAATTCAAAATAAAAACTTTACTAAAAAAATTGAATGAATGAATTTTTATTATAACCCTATAATTTACCTCATTTTCAAATTGATTTTTGGTCGCATTTTGCCAAAACCTCATGGATAGCTTGAAGTAAGTCAGGATCGCTACCAACTCTAGATCTATATTGAAACCTTGGATTGAGAAAGTATGTTATAATAGTTAAGTAGAATTATTATGTTGTGAAGGAATATTAAATACTACCAACTTTTAAAGAATAATAGTACTTAGTTACCTGCTACATGAAATGGATGTTTATGTGTTTTACCCCAAAGATCTTTGATGTTTTGTAACACCCAATCTCTAGCATTTAGTCAAATGAGGTTCTCTTTCATCACTTGAATTAACTCATAGACAAATGGCATTCTAGGAACAATTTCTGAATCCACGATTCAAATAACCGTGTGTACTGCCTCATATATTGGCACTAGCTTTGCTACTTTCTCTCAATATGGATGGTCAAACATGAATTTTTCAACCTCTTATCTGAATATTGTGCAACTTAACTTATATTAGTTCATCATTGATAAACATTTTCTTTAAATTGATCGTCCTTTTTAAAAAGTTGTCAAAGGCAATGTAATTTATTATAAATCTTGTTTCTATAAGGCAAACTATGCCTCTACCACCCATCTTTTGAATTTGCACAAGCAAACAACCATGGTCATAGATGAAGTTGGTTTATCTTTCAAGCCTTGGTAATCACATCTGTAATATTAAGTCTTTTATCGATGTCTTCAAACATTAAGTTGATGTAGTGTGACACACTCAGAGTGCAATATATACCATAATTCTTCATCAAAAACTTTCCAACATTCACAAATGTTGACCTATTATTCGTGACTAATTGGGCACATTTGTTGGGCCAACTTCATTGATCAGCGACTTCAACAAACCATATATATATTTATGGTGCCTTTTGAATATGCCATGAAATTAATGATACTTAAGTTTAGTATCACTGCCCATTCGTTAGACATTATTATGCATCCATAAGTTTTTTATGTTTCTCTTTGAATGTTGACATAAGCGTCAATGTCCCTATACTCCATATTAGGGGCAAAGCTAGCTAGGGCCTAAGGGGGGAACTAGCCCCTAAAAATGTTTGAAATAAAAAACAAAAAAAGTCTATTTCTTTTAAGCAATGACTCAACCATAAACCACATTTGCACACCCACCCCCCTCGTCCCAAATACTAACCATGCTTAACCATTGGGTTAAAGCCTACAGTTATTTTCAATTAGCAAAATTTGTATATGCATTAAAGTTTGTGCCCCTCATTCCCATTTCCCCCCCCCCCCCCTCCCTCCCCCCATTTTCCTCCTACGAAGTAAAATGTTAGCTCCACCACAGCTCTATATCCAAGTATTTATGTTTGATTTCATATGGAGATGAAGGTTCTATACTTGTGCCTATAATCCATATATAAATGAAAGTATGTAAGACTATTGTTTGTAATCACACTTTGTAAATAATAATGATATTGTTAAAACATATAAGACTATTGTAAAGATATAGTAATTATTTGGTTGTTGATTACTACCAAAAAGTGCTATTTTGTAGACCTAATTATAATGGTTTTAAGCACCTTTGAGTAGTAATCATATTCATTTAACCCAATTAATTCATTAAGGTCCTTAGTAATTGGTTTTAACCATTTTGTGGCATGTTTACATGTTTTTATCAACTTATGAATCAATTCAAGCATGCCAAATGATGGAGGAGCTACTTGGACAAGTTATGGCAAAGCTTTTGGAAGCTCAAATTCATGAAGAACCAAGCTTTGGAGCTCCATAACCCTTTGCCAAAGTCGTTCAAAGTATGCAAGGAAAGAACAATGGAGAAGAGGAAAATAGAGGACAGCAGCTGCAGTCTTCTTTCGCACTTTTGGAGCACTTCCCGAAGTCCATTTTTTACATACTATATACCATTTCAAATCTCTGGAAGTCAAGAATCCAACGCTTCAAACCGTGCATGATTTGGAGTTGAAATGAGGAAGATATGGCCTTCGGAAGCCAACTTCTCCAGGTTATGCGAAAATTTCGCATTCCACAAGGTGTTATGCGAAATTCGCATAACACCTTCAAAATTGGCATAACCCATGCGTGTTGCGAATTTTCCTCTGCCTTTGCCGACTCCACTTTAGATATTTTCCTTTGTATTTTGTGATGTAATTTCCTTTCTTATCCTTGTAACTAACAAATCACAAGCTTTTGCTTTTGTAAAGACTTTATAAGGGGTGGAAATCACCTCTTGGAATATATAGAATATAAAAAATACGTATTACGTTTAACACTTAGAATATTTCACAGAGCTCTCTCATTTCTCCTGTTCTTTCCCATTTCTATTTTCTTAGTAGCCAAACAGCCTCTGAGGGCTTTTCCTTAGAGGATGATTGGCTAAAACTTTTAGTTTCTCAAAGTATGGATGCTATGTGATGGCTTGGATGCAATCCCATGGAAATTTCTCGCACCCGGAAGGTAAGGTAGTCGTTTTTCATTAAAGGTTCATTAATGCAAAGTTTGGTTTTTATTTCCTTTGGACAACTTCCAACGGCCAATACTTGATAAGCTTTTGGATTTCTATCCATTAGTTATCTCCTACGAGCTATTGGAAGGTGAGGTTTTCAATTCCAAGTTTTGCATTAATCCGTTAGAACCAATTTCAATGGCCATTGAAAGGTGAGTTTATCACCTAGAATGACTTTGAGTTGCCAATATTTGGTAAGCTTTTGGCTTTAGACCATTAGTTATCTCTTACGAGCCATTCAAAGGAAGTCTAAGGTGAATAACCATTGATGAAATTCACTACCATCTGTTTTGCCATTTTAAAGGATTAAAACTTGATTTGCTAAATCCATACCGGTTCGGGAAGCAAGCATCACCATAGTTGCAATCCCAACGCGAGGAGCCTATCCTGAGATTTCCAATTTGCATAAGAGGCAGAGCATAGCTATCCTATCTTTGAGAAACTTGTTTTTACACCCTTTCATTTTAGTCTTTAATGTTAGCTTAGATTAGTTTAAATCTTTCTGAAACATTTACATCTTCTTTTAAAGCTAACATCCATAAGAAAATCACCTATTTTCCTAATTTGAATATCACTTGTGTTTGCGAAAACCCTTCCCAGTGAACGATCCTAGAACCACTATGCTATAGTAGCTTGGCTACTTTAGTAATAGTATCTAAGGTATAAATTTTGTTGATACGCCTTTAAAGCTAAGCTACCATGAGTCGAATCAGTTGTTGTGCACCAACAATCATGTTCTTAAAGTAGCAAGAGTCTGCTTTATATGGCATAACACTCTCATAAATAAAAAACTTGTTGATTAATCGTCTCATGGTTTTTTTATGGCACCACCTTTGAATAAATCTTTAACACTTTTCTTCCTCACTGTTGAAGATTTGTATAATGAGGGTGCAATAGGCGGTGTTGGATCAAAATATTGAACACTTTTTTATCTTCGCATATGCATTAGTGCAACAATTGGACATGAAGGTTTACTTGTTTTACATTTTCTTCCCACAAAAGCTTTCTCTTATTGCCGATTCGATTTAGTCGCTTTTGATGCTCAAATTACAACTCGATAATCATCATAATCATCAAGGTGTATATCAACCAGATACATGTACACATCATCATCCTCATCAATTGCATATCTTTGTCTTCCTCTCATTGTGCCTTACAATTCAATTTGGATCTCTTCTATACTTTCAGTCTTCTTCAATTTTGCCTTACTTTCTTTATGAAGAAACTCTCTTATCTTTTGTTTGACTTTAAGAAGTACTCTAGTACACTTTTTTGTATTTGAATTGTGGATTTATATGTGATAAGTGAAATTTAAATCGGGTGATGTTGCCACTCTTAATCACTAGACCATAGTAATTGCATGTTGTGATATTTATGTTCCTCTCCACAAGTATACAATACTTCCAAGGAGGATCTCGACCCACTTCACCTTTTCCACCTACACTTGCACTTCCATTAATCATTCTCTATACATTGGATTTTAAATTGAATATGAAACTAATATTAAATTTAAATTAACAAATAAAACTATGCAAATATATGATATTGAATATACAAATAAACATGATTTAATTTCAATATAAAACTCATTCAAAATTATTAAAATTAAACATCTAAGTTAATTTATTATTATTTATAAACTTTATTAGTAACATTACTAATTGAAATTGAAATTAAGTTATGCATATATATGATATTGAATAGACAAATCACAATAATTTAATTTCAATATAAAACTAATTTATAATTATTAAAATTAAACATCTAAGTTATTTTATTATATTATTAAAATTTATAAGTAACATTACTAATTAAAATTGAAATTAAGTTATACACACACACACACACACACACACACACACATATATATATATATATATATATATATATATATATATGTATGATATTGAATAGACAAATCATTATAGTTTAACTTCAATATGAAACTAATTTACAATTATTAAAGTTAAATATCTAAGTTAATTTATTATGAGACATTCTTTAACACTATAGAAAACTTTCTTTAAATATGAAATAATATAATAATATATGAAAAATGATTATTTTTAAAATTTTAATAATATTAGTTAATATAACCATGTACCCAATATTATATCTTATAAATTCTTATCTAGTAATTAAAATTTTTGATAGAATAATATTCTAACATAATTACTCATGGAAAAAATCAGAACAAGGTGTAAGAATACCAAATTTATAAAATTGTGAATAATTGTTCACTTTTCCAATCTAAAAATATTAATTAAGTTCTATTTCATATAAGTGGGCTAATAACCATTATTTTAATATAATGATAAAATACCCACAAAACAAAACTCTAGATTGTAATAACTTGATTGATCAAAATATTAATATGCAATATCAATGATTTTCCTCTCTTTGATTTTTTTTCCCCTCTTTCTTTTGTTTTTGTTTTTTTTTTTGTTTGTTTGTTTTTTTTTTCCCCACCATCCAAACACACCCCTTATCACCCATGGTCCTCCAATTTTGAATGTAGAAGAAAAAAAAATCAAAAAAAAAAAAATTATTTAGAATCTCACTTGGTGGTTAAGTTGGTGTGAAGTTGTTTAATACTCTCTTTTAAGCATGAAATTGATAAATAAATAAAAATAAAAAATTTCCTTAATTTTTGTCCAAATCCTACAATTCAAGTTCTTTTTAAAAAATAAATAAATAAAATAGCTTTGAGTTGTTTTTTCTTTTTTTTTTCCATTATTTTCTCAACAAACAAATAATGGGATATTCTATTTTGTTTCAATTTTTTAATTCTAAATTTAGTTTCATATTTTCAATAAAAAAGCATTTAAATTTTATATTTCATATTTTTTCTTATAGTTAATTGCTCGACGGCTAGAATTTTGAATATTTTTTTTCTTTTGTTATGGTGAGAAAATACCCATAAAACAATAACTTGGAAGAATGAGTCTCACATAAAAAATAAAATAAAAAAATTTTAAAAAATCCAAAATGGTGAGAGTTAGGTTGAAAAATTTACTCATCTAAGAATCAAATTTGGCGAATAAATCTCAAATAAATAGTCGTAGATTATATCATAGTTTTAGGGTGAGAAGATGGAGGATTAGGATTTTATAATATAAATAAGAAAGTGATATGAGAATATGAAAGTGAAAAATGAAGTGAGAAGAAATGATGAATGGGTAAAGCACAATAATGAGAAGAAATGAGGGACAAGGCATAGATAATAAAACCAGAGTTAATGATTGTGGTTTTTACCATCAAAGCAAGACAATTTGATTTGCAAAAAACATCATTGAATGAGGTGGAAAGGAAAAAACTAGTTTTGTATTTTTTTTTTAAAAAACAAATAATCAAGTACTAGGTAATTTATTTATTATTCTAAGGGGCTTATTTATACCACAAACTCCCCACTCCCACATTTCCTAAATTCCCTTCTATTACTTCACCTACAATTTAATAGTTGTTGACATGCCTTTTTCCATTTTTTTTTTTCTCAGCTCATACCGTCTGTTCTGTTGTGTAATAGTATTGCTTGTTGTCCCTTTTAGCTTAAAGTGTGTTTGACAATGATTTTAGGAAGTATTTTTACCATTTCTAATACTTGAAATTTTTTATTTTTCTAGTATTAAAAATATTATAAACACTTCTTAGAATCACTGTCAAACGTACTCTTAATTTAGTCACAATTTTCAAGTGAGTTTGGACTACTTGTTTCTTCCACATAAAATGTATGACTCGATTTTGGCCTAATCAAATGAATTAAGATGAATCAAATGAAATTGATATTAAATTGGGTTAATTTTGGTCAATAACTAAATTGGATTTAGGCCATTCCAATTTAACCAAAACTAACCAACTTGGTTTGATTCTTGAGTTAGTTACAAACTAACTTAACCCAAACCATACTCATCCTTAATGACAATATAATAACATTTTATTGGAAATTATTTGGCCTAACCAGCTTGGTTTGGTTCTATTTCTCTTTCTATTTTTTATCTTCCCATATGCTTAAATATTGAGACATAGAATAGAAATATATAATTTATTCCATTTTTCATTTATTATTTGATTTTCATTATTTATGAAAAAATTATTTGCATGAAAATTCATATTTTGATTCAATTATTCTATGTATTATTATGAATTTATGATTCATCTCCTTTCTCATTCCTATTCCCGCATATTAAACACACATTTAATTAATATGTCATTGGTTTTACTATGAAAATTTATGGAAAAAAATGTATTTTTGCCAGTTTTTATTTAATTATATAATTTGAAAAAAATAATAATAAAGCAAGGTGTAGACCCCCCATTTTTTTAGACCATTGAACTTTGCATTGTTTTATTACATTTTAATGATTTTTTTTATTTTGGTTTTTCCTCCCACCTTTGAGGAACACCCATGAAGGAGCTGGACAACGCTTCATTTTGGAGGAGTGGGGGACGGATTCCATGCTCAGCTACATGGGACCCATGTCCATTTTTTGGTGGGTCAATAGTCTCTGATCTACAGCTTAGTGGTCATGCCATCTTTGCACCTGAGCCCACACTTTGCATGGCCACCTTGGCATGCAGTCCCACTACCACACCTCATCCTTTTTAATTCTTCATATTTTTTATATCAAAGTTTAATTTTCCAAATTTCCTATTTTCAAATACTTTTCAAAACTCCAATTTTTAAATAATTTTCCAAGATTCCCACTTTCAAAAGTAATTTTCCAGAACTCCAATTTTCAAAACTCTGATTTCTTTCAAAATTAATTTTGAAAACTTCAATTCCTTAATTTAATCTTCAAAACTCTAATTTATGAAACTCCATTTTCTTTCAAAATTAATTTTCAAAACTCCAGTTTTTATCAAATAATTTTAATTCCACTTTAGTTTTCAAATATTTTTTAATTCTATCACTTTTCATTCTTCATTAGGGTTTTAAGTTACTAAAAATTCCGTTTTTAAATAAACTTGCTACATTTCCTTTTAGGTAAGCATTTCACAAATTTTCTTTGATTTTAAAATAATTTTTCGTTTTCCTTGATTTCTAATAAGCAAGAATGAATTTTTCATAATTCCAAAATAATGGAAATTATGAGACTAATTCATGCAAGATAAATTGGGCTTTGGTGGGGGCTCTACATATGAGTTTTCTCTTCTGATTGTCAACTATTATGCTTAATGAATATTGTTTGATCTTTGTCTTACTCTTTGATATGCATGTGATGATTTTATACTTGAACTAACATTGTTTCATTATAGCAGTTTATTACTTGTTGTCAAGGTATACTCTCACTCTCACTTTGTTTATTTATTCATTATCATGACTTGCTTTTGATCTATAATCATTTTGGTATCCATTGATCTCCTAGTTACTTGTCATGCTTGTTTCACCTTATTTAGTAAAGACCCATTTTTAGGGGCTTAGAGGGATGCTACGGTCTTTACCCTACCTTCCTAATAAGTAATCTGACCTCGGACCTATACTCAGTTTTTCACAAACCCATATTTCCTTTAGGAGTCACACTTAGGGTTTTTCTTTCTTATTTTGTTTTTCTTTTGGTTTTCCCTTAAAAAATAAAACAAAAATAAGTGGCGACTTCAATTCTTTTTCTAAAAATCATATTTTTCACAAAATAAATAAAAAATGAGTCGCACCATCGAGTGGAAACGCATCGAGCAAAAATACGAGGTCCACAAAATGGCGACTCCACGAAGGATCTTAAGGCTCAAGCTTGAACTTAAGTTGAGGCAAATTTGGTGATTGATGGATACCTTCCCTTTATGTTTCTCTATGTTTGAGTGATCATAACACATTGAGGATTTTGATGTGGCGATTTTCTATGTTTGATTGCTATATCCATTTTCAACATTGACATGCTGATGATATTGATTGATTCTCTTGATTGTCTTACCATATGGATTTTGCTCTTGCCATGATTATCCTACTCATTTTGACATGTATGTTCATATTACTGTATATCTCATTTGTCTTAGTGATTGAATCATTTGTTTGTATATTATCTTGATCATATTTGACCATGCTATCCTTGTTGCTATTCATTTTGATTGTCATATTGCCATTTAGCTTGTGTGTGGACATGGATGATATATTTGTGCTCTGCTTAACGGCCTGTTGCATGACTGCTCTTCTCCTATGTGATTGCATGTTGCTTGTTTGTGTAGGCCACACATCTATCCCCATACCTCCAACCCTCTGGTTTCGGTCATTTCATTCATTTTGGTTTTTACATTTGCAAGTGTGAGGCCTTGTGTGTGTTTGTTTTTCTGACCAAGCTAGTGGTTAGGAGTAGGGTCTAGTGACGGGCTATAGCGATGTTTGGGAGCATTCTGGAGAAGGTCGACACATTGATGACCGAGCTAGTAGTTTGAGTTTGCCATCTTGAGTAAGAGTTCACGATAGGCTATTTTGCATCATTGATGAGACATATATGGATCCGCAAGCCATCACAATTGATCAGCTCATAGCCACTGTGGCTTCTATTCAGTAGGTCATATATAGTCTCAATCAAAAGCCCGACAGTCAGTAAGGTGTGCACCTATCCCCACCTCCTGGACCATCAGTGCCACAAGCCTTGCCTTTCATGCTACATGGTCAGTCTGAGGTTGCTCCACTTGCAATAGTATAGACCACAGTCCTTAAGGATACTCGCACATGCATGGATTGTATTGAGCAGCGTATCAAGTAGTTGAAGGCTGATAGTTCAACAGCTTGAGATGATCTTTAGGGTCATTAGAGGATTGATTAGAGATCCTAAAGGGAAATTCAGACCCAGTTGGAGTGGACCTTATTTCATCAGGGAGTTGACCCTAGAAGGCACTGCATGGTTAATGGATCTAGATGGAAACCGATTCTCGAAGCCAACCAATGTAAATCAGCTTATGAAGTATTATGTTTAAGACCATGGTCGTAAGATGGGTGGTCATCATTTTGGTTAGCCATATACCTTGTTATTCCCTTTTGACATACAGACCGTTGCTAGCCCATTGAGCTTCACATGTGCATCAGAGTCTTTCTTTTTTATTGCCTTGCTTACACTTTTACACCAGGATAGAGGCCATTTAATGTATGCATGCTTCATTTAGGAGTTTCATGAGCCTTGGGCCTACGGGCGCATCTTTCTCTCATTTTTTTTTCCTACCATCACACTACTGCATTTCATCACATCTCATTGGTTGTGTTCTTCATCTCTTTTCCTTTATTCTATCTACTACTTGTTTTCCTTCATAGTCTCTCCACCTTGAGTGGTGATCCTCCTGAGTTCATTACATGGAGGATAGTCATGTCATTTCCACTATCTATCCTACAGACACTGATTCAGAGATCCTTAGTTTGAGAAGGTCATCTCGTTAAAGAGAGTGTATGGTACTTTTAGCACTTGAGAGTTTGTCTATGCATTATTGATTTATCATCGTTGGAGCTTATTTTGTTCATGTTTAGGGTATATGCATTTGTTTATATGTAAAAAAAAAAAATTGGGAAAAATAAAAAAATATGAAAAGAAAAGAAAAATAAGCACATGTGTGCATGTTCATAGTATTTTCCATCATTGAGCTTGTATATTGATATCTAATGGTCATTTTATTGAGTATGTTTGTTGTTGTGAGTTCGTATGTGAGCTTTCTGAGATCCTTTTTTCTTTGTATTCACTTTGTCATATCTCTTTGAGAGTGAAATGAGTGACCTTCTCCTAGGGGCTCTAGGTCATTGTCCTTTTCATCATTACATTTATTGTTGATGTGACTTCACTCCATGTTTGATTTGAGTTTATCATCAATTTTCTTCGTATATTCATTGTTTTGCTATCATCCTCATCATTGCTTGTGATTCATCCCATGTGCTTGTGATTCATCCCATGCGCTTGACTCCCTTGTTCTTTTCTTACACTAACCTATTCCAGGTTTGATATTTCTCTTGCATCATCCTCGCATATCTCATTATCAATTCGATTTTCTTCATTTGTCTCCTTATTGATATTATATTCACATTGGGCACCCTCAGGTCCATGGTTCATGAGTTTTTCTATACATGTTGCATTTTATACATGGGGGCATGGGTTTTTTATCATTGGGTATTTAAGCCTAGTTTCCCTTCATTTCTATTACCCTATCACCCTAGCCTACATTATGTCCCTTGTCTTAATACCACCCTGAGGCCATGGGATCAGATTTCATCTTCGACAGGCCCTACTTGGACAGGTGTTTGAGATTTGGTTGATATTTAGATATCATCATGTTTCTTCTTCTGGGAAATGCCTCTTTGATGTTTGGACTCGATTCAATTGTGGATATGGATGATTAGGATTGCACATTTGATGATGGATGATCCGATGTTGTCTGATTTTTTTATCTACCATACATCTGATGCCATACTAGGGCACATTTCCTTTTCGTTGAGATTTATAGATTTTCATGGAGTTGCATGATCATCTCCACTAACGAGATACACACCGAGACGATAACCTGTTTGTTATCTTATTATGATCCCCTAGTGGAGCCTCTCTTGGGCCCTTCAGTCAAGCCCACACTTTTTGATATTTAGATATCCTCATGCTTCTTCTTCTAAGAGATGACTTTTGATATGTGGATTCATTTCGACTGTGGATTTGGATGACTGGGATCACGCATTTGATGATGGATAATTTGAGGTTGTTTGATTTTTCGATCTACCATACATTTGATGTCATATTGGGGCATATTTCCCTTTCGATTGAGATTTGTAGATCTTCATGGAGTCACATGATCCTCATCACTCATGAGATGCATGTCGAGTTGATAGTCTATTGTTATCTTATCATGATCCCCCAGTGGAGTCTCTCTTAGGCCATTCAGTTAGGCCCACACCTTTTGATATTTAGATGTCATCATGCTTCTTCTTCTGGGAGACGCCTCTTTGATCTGTGGATCTAATTCAGCTATCGACATGGATGACTAGGATTACACACTTGGTGATGGATGATTTGGTGCCATCTGATTTTCCGACCTACCACACATCTGATGCCATACTAGGGCACATTTTCGTTTTGGTTAAGATTTGTAGATCTCCATTGATTTACATGATCATCCCTATTTACAAGATACATGTCGAGTTGATGATCTGTTTTTTATTTTACAATGATTCCCTAGTGGAGCCTTTCTTGAGTCATTCAGTCAGACTCATACTTTTTTATATTGTTGTGATTCTTTGATGGAGTTATCTTAGGTGCATAGACTCTCATATCATCATTTCAATAGAGTACATGTCAGATTTCTTATGCATCCCCATTGAGTTATTCTCGAGTCATCAGGATGGATCAATTATACTACTTGCTATATTAGGGTATATTTTCTTTGGTTACCTACATGGTGGGATGCGTCAGTTTCTATACTGGGGCATATTTCCCCTTTTCTATTGTGGAGACGATCGTCTTTTCATAGAGCTATTATCATTTTCTTTATTCAACTGGGGGATATTTATTCACATTACTGGTCACTGTATCAATGATTTATGTCGAGATGAGCCTTTAGAGGAGCCTAACTTTTGATTTTTGACGTTCCCAGTACCTATGACTCTTCAGTAGATTGTTATGTTAACATGGTGATAGCTTCCCTAGTAGACTATTTTTCTTGAGACTTCCTAGTGGGTCATTCCTTTTAGACGGCGATAGGCTCCTTCAGTAGAGTACCTTGAGCTAGAGACATCCAGATTATTATGATACTTCTTCAGGCTTTATGATTTGTGGATCGAGAGTTGTGGCGACACGCCACACTGAGGCATATTCCCCATCATCATTCTCTCGCAGTTTGGCATTCAGAGTCATGTCTTCAGTTCGGCATTCAGAGCCACCATTTCTCCACAGTTTGGCGTTCAGAGCCATTGTTCTTCAGTTTGGCATTCAAAGCCATTAGTCAGTCTGGCATTCAGAGCCACCATTTTCTTTTAGTTCAGCATTCAAAGCCACTTCACTTTAGATGTTTAGAGCCTAGAGTTCATGACCTAGAGTTGTTTTTCTTCTTAATGACCCAGAGTCATTTCTTTTCCATTTATAGCCTGGAGCTCACGACCTAAAGTCGTTTTTCTCATTTATGACCCAAAGTCATTTCTTTTCCATTTAGAGCCCGGAGCTCATGATCTAGAGTCGTTTTTCTCATTTATGACCCAGAGTCATTTCTTTTCCATTTAGAGCCCAAAGCTTACGACCTAGAGTCGTTTTTCTCATTTATGACCTAGAGTCATTTCTTTTCCATTTAAAGCTCGGAGCTCATGATCCAGAGTCGTTTCTCTCATTTATGACCTAGATTCATTTCTTTTCCATTTAGAGCCCGAAGCTCACGACCTAGAGTGATTTTTCTCATTTAGGACCCAGAGTCATTTTTTTTCCATTTAGAGCCCAGAGCTCACGACCCAGAGCTCACGACCCAGAGTCGTTTTTCTCATTTATGGTCCAGAGTCATTTCTTTTCCACTTAGATCTCAAAGCTCATGACCTAGAGTCGTTTATCTCATTTATGACCTAGAGTCATTTCTTTTCCATTTAGATCACGGAGCTCGCAACCTAAAGTTGTTTTTCTCATTTATGACCTAGAGTCATTCTTTCCATTTAGTGCCCTGAGCTTACGACCCAAAGTCGTTTTTCTCATTTATGACCCAGAATCATGTTTTCCATTTAGAGCCCTAAGCTCACGACCTAGAGTCGTTTTTCTCATTTATGACCCATAGTCATTTCTTTTCCATTTAGAGCCCTAAGCTCATGACCTAGAGTCATTTTTCTCATTTTTGACCCAGAGTCATTTCTTTTCCATTTAGAGCCCTAAGCTCACAACCTAGAGTCGTTTTTCTCATTTATGACCTAGAGTCATTTCTTTTCCATTTAGAGCCCTAAGTTCACAACCTAGAGTCGTTTTTTTCACTTATAACCCAGAGTCATTTATTTTCCATTTAGAACCCTGAGCTAACAACCTAGAGTCATTTTTCTCATTTATGACCCAGAGTCATTTCTTTTCGATTTAGAGCCCTGAGCTCACGATCCAAATTCACTTTTCTCATTTATGACCCAAATTCATATTTTCCATTTAAAGCCCTAAGCTCACGACCTAGGGTTGTTTTTCTCATTTATGAGTCAGAGTCATTTCTTTTCCATTTAGAGCCTTGAGTTCACGAACTAGAGTTGTTTTTCTCATTTATGACCCTGAGTCATTCTTAGCATCTAGAGCCTTGAGCTCACGACCGAGAGTTGTTCTTCTCATTTATGACCCAGAGTCATTCTTAGCATTCAGAGTCTTGAGCTCACAACCTAGAGTCATTCTTCTTATTTATGACCCACAGTCATTTTTAACATTTAGAGCCCTAAGCTCATGACCCAGAGTCGCTTTTCTCATTTATAACCCAGAGTCACTTTTAGCATTTAGAGCCCTAAGCTCACAATCCAAAGCCATTTTCACCCTTTAAGCGTTCAGAGCCACCATTTTCCTTCATAGGCATTCAAAGCCATTTTTTTTCCAGTTTTAGGCGTTCAGAGCCATTTCTTTCATCGGTTTTAGTTGTTCAGAGTCACTCATCTTTTCCAATTTCAAGCGTTCAGATTTAATATCTCTCCATAGTTTGGCGTTCAGAGCCTTGTCTTTAGTACAGTTGTTCAAAATCATTTGTCTCAGTCTTGGTGTTTAGAGCCACATTTCAAGCGTTCGAAGTCATGATTTTCCAGAGTTTGTCCTCCTCCATTATGTGTAATATAGCTCTTTGAGCTCATAGCTTGTGTTTTGATTCTATCATTGGAGCCCCTCACTTCACACTCTTGTATGGTGCATGTGTAGTCTTCCTTCTATATATGTTCATCCCTATGCTCCTAGGTGGTTCGACTACTACTCAACTTTGACATCGATTTTCGAGTTACTTTTGGAGACATTTTAGAGGTAGTCTGAATCCATAGCGTAGCTTTAGAGGTACTCCAAGAGCTACCCTTCTCTTAGGATTTTAAACCCCTTTTTGTTCCTCTGTTGGTTTGGGCGAGTTTGTGTTCTACTTATGTACCTTTAGGGGTTTTTCTTTTTCTTCAGTAGAGTTCACTTCATTACACTCATTATTCACACTCTCATTTCATTTCGATGTTCACATTCTTTGCACTTGTGAACTCTACCAAAGAGGGGCATATTTGTAGATCCCCCCCCCCCCTCCCTTCTTTTTTTAGACCATTAGACTTTGCATTGTTTTATTACATTTTAATGGGTTTTTTTTTTTTTCCCTACCACCTTTGAAGAGCACCCATGGAGGAACTGGACAACACTTCATTTTGGAGGAGTGGGGGACGGCTTCCATGCTTAGCTGCATGGGACCCATGGCCATCTTTTGGTGGGTCAATAGTCTCTGATCTACGGCTTAGTGGTCATGACATCTTTGCACTCGGGGCCACACTTTGCATGGCCACCTTGGCATGCAATCCCACTACCACACCTCATCCTTTTTAATTCTTCATATTTTTTATATCAAAGTTTAATTTTCCAAATTTCCTATTTTTAAATACTTTTCAAAACTCCAATTTTCAAAACTTTAATTTTTAAATAATTTTCCAAGATTCCCACTTTCAAAAGTAATTTTCCAGAACTCCAATTTTCAATTAATTTTCAAAACTCCGATTTCTTTCAAAACTTCAATTCTTTAATTTAATCTTCAAAACTCTAATTTCTGAAACTCCATTTTCTTTCAAAATTAATTTTCAAAACTCCAATTTTTATCAAATAATTTTAATTCCACTCTAGTTTTCAAATATTTTTTAATTCTATCACTTTTCATTCTTCATTAGGATTTTAAGTTACTAAAAATTCCGTTTTTAAATAAACTTGCTACATTTCCTTTCAGGTAAGCATTTTCACAAATTTTCTTTGATTTTAAAATAATTTTCTGTTTTTCTTGATTTCTAATAAGCAAGAATGAATTTTTCATAATTATAAAATAATGGAATTTGTGAGACTAATTCATGCAAGATAAATTAGGCTTTGGTGGGGGCTCTACATATGAGTTTTCTCTTCTGATCGTCAACTGTTATGCTTAATGAATATTGTTTGATCTTTGTCTTACTCTTTGATATGCATGTGATGATTTTATACTTGAGCTAACATTGTTTCATGATATCACTTTATTACTTACTGCCAAGGTATGCTCTCACTCTCACTTTGTTTATTTATCCATTATCATGACTTGTTTTTTATCTATGATCATTTTGGTATCTATTGATCTCCTAGTTAATTGTCAGGCTTGTTTCACCTTATTTAGTAGAAACCCGTTTTTAGGGGCTTAGAAGGGTGTTATGGTCTTTATCGTACCTTCCCAATAAGTAACCTGACCCCAGAACCAGACTCGGTTTCTCACATACCTGTTTTTCCTTAAGGAGTCACACTTAGGGTTTTTGTTTTTCTCTTAAAAAATAAAACAAAAATAAGTGGCGACTCCAGATATTTTTCTAAAAATCATATTTTTCACCAAATAAATAAAAAGCGAGTCACGCCATCAAGTGGGAACACATCGAGCAAAAATGAGGGGTCCACACAATGTCATAAAAATAGCCTTAAACATTTTAAAATTCCATTAATTTTCTATTTTATGATCAATCTTACGTGACAAAAAATATTTAAAAAAAAGTGAATTTCCACACATTTATGTAAAAATAATTACAAAATAGTAATCTTTTAAAAATAATTCAAGTTTCATGTATTCATCGGTTAAATGTGGTACTTAAGATGATCAAATGTGGTACCTATATCATAAAAATGTAGTACCTGAATGATGAAAAATAGTAGCTTTGACAAAAAAAAAAATGTATAAAATATTAATTATTTTTAAATAGCTATTCATGTTTATACAAGTGTGGAAATAGCTTTTCATCAATGTTGAAATTATTAAAATACAATTAATAAAACGGAGACATATCTCTCAAGTAATGTGATCTTACAATTTCACCAATTATGAAATCAAAATCCCTTGTCCCCTACAAAATGCAAATGTTCATGTAAGGCCACATCATTTATTTTATTTTATATTCTAAAAAGCACAAGAGTAAAATAAATCAAAAAGAATTATGGCATACATATTAAGCACTCCATTTTCTAGAGCTGCAACTTGGGTGAGTTGTTCGAGTTGATGGTTAATTCAAGTTCAACCCAACCCAATTTTTAGCTTGAGGTGCTCAACTCAAACCCAACTCAACTTTATTTTCTAAATTCGGGTTGAGCTGGGGTTGGTTGAGTTAAACCCAAATTAATCAAGTTAAACTCGAGTTGATCAAGTTAGACTTAAATTTTTTGGGTTCATTGGGTTATAAAATTCAAAATTCATTAATAATGGTTTATATATATATATTTGTACTAAAATTTAAATAATAAATAATGCAAAATTTCAATATAACTATAAAAAGGTAAAAAATAAACTTATATACATTTTTAAAAAAATGAAAAAATATATAATATAATTATAATTTAATTTTTTTAAATCTAAAAAAAAATTAATATTATCATCTAGGATAATAGACATTATATATATATATATCATTGTTTTGAAAACCGGTGGAACCGTTGAGCGACGGGTTGGTGAAATGGACCGGAGATAGGTTGGACCGCTGTTCAAACCAGTGGTCAAACCATCTAACCAAACGGATCGTCCGGTTCTTTAGGAACCAGTCAACCATTGGTTGACCAAAACCTAAATGGGCTTACCGATCTTCTGAACCAAGTTCATTCATTCCAAGCCCGTTTGCTTGTTCCCAAGGTTTGCAAGTATAAATACCACTTATTTAAATATTACAGTGGCCTACCACTGTGCCACACGACTGGTTGATTAATAATTTGGTAAATGTCTATATATCCTTTTTATTTTTTATTTTTATCATATTAAACATTTAAACAAATATAAATATTTATATCTACTATTATTTTTATAATAATTATCAATTATAAACATAAAAATAATATAAATTAATCAATATAATAATTTTTAAAATTTTAAAATAACAAAATACGTACATATGTAATTAAATTAAACATTATAATTTTTTTTTATTTTAAATATATCTTCATATTTAAATATTATACATATTTTATTTAATAAAATTTAATATTTTATCATTTAATTTGACATATTGAACATAAAAAATAAAATATTATTAAAGTTTTTAATAATATATATTAATTTTTTATAATTGTTTTAAATTTTATTAAAATATAAATTATATCTTTATGACCTTATCGGTTCAACTAAGTTTTAACCATTGTTCGATCAGTGAATCGTGAACCAGTAATTTTTTTGGTCCAATATCTGGTCCAATTCTGAAAATATTAATAAATATTATAAAAATATTAAATAGGGTTTGGGTTAAATTTGAATTGTCTGAACTTGAACTTGAGTCCAACCCAAATTGAGGTTGAATTGAGAAAACTTAACTCAAGTTCAACCCAAGTAATGAAAATATTTGCCCAAAATCGTCCAAATATTAGGTTGAATTCAGGTTGGATCGAGTCAACCCGTCCAATTTGCACTCCTACCATTTACTAGGTTGATGAGTATTTGTATTATTTAATATAAATACCTTTCTTAGTAACATAAATCACCATAGTCCACAACAGATTTACTTGGTTCCACAAGATCTCTTCATGGTAAAATAGATCATGATAATCAAAGCGCACACAGTAAGAACCTACTAGTGAGTTATAGGTTTATTACCCCTTCGTTCTCCCCTATAATGGTAAGAAAACATGAAGATGCTTGGCGATTTTCTTGCAAGTATTATACAAATTATGACCTCCATTCCGAAACCTTAATGCTATAAACTAAGGAAAAATGTTTGGTTTGATTATGAAAAATATAAATTAAAATGAAATACAATTAAATTAGTTAAAATTTTATATATTTTAAAATAATTAATTTTTTATTTAGAAGACGAAAAATAAATGAAATAAGTTTAAAAAAGTATATAAAAATAATTTATTAATTTTAAATTAATATATAAAAATCCTAATGAGAGCGAGATTTGATTTCTATAATAATAATTTCAAATGTATTAATAAATAAGAATAAAATTAATTTCTTAATCCCATGTTTGAAACATGGCCTTAAGATGCATTTGATACGTGGGAATAAGAATGAAAATAGGATGGAAATAAAAGGAAATCCGAATACCCTGTGGAAACGAGAAATCAAAATTTTAGTGGAAGTGGGATTTCATTCCCGTTCTAACGAAATTTTTATTTTTATTCTCATTCTAAAAAACAATCTAAACACATTAACAAATGAAAATATAATTAATTTCTTATTTTCATTCTCTATTCTTACGTGAACTTTATGTTCTCACACCTTGACTTGTCTACATTGCATATCAATTTTATCATTTCAAACAGTTACATTAAACATGCACTTACCAGAAGAAGGAAATGTAAATAAATAGACAAATAAAAACAAACAGACCGAAAGGGGGAATGGGAAGATCAAAGCAAAATTCAGGCCCAAAATACTCTGTCCTTGACCAGGTATCTGCCACTTTCCTTATAGTCCAGAGTCCATTTCTCAAAAGTACAGTTGACAAAATCGTAGTAGCCACCATGAATTGAAAGCATTCCTCTTTCCACTCGTTCTTTAATCCATGGGTAAGTGAGAAGGTTCAACAATGAACAGTTGATGGATTCCTGTTAAAAAAATATAAAAGAAGTTCAAACAAAAATAGATTCAGAATGCATTTTCCCTGATACCTAATATGATGCATAAAAGGGTCCATGGGCAACCATAGTATCATCTAAACTTCATTCAAGTAGCTGAAGTATTAATCCATAATGGACTCTTTAAGAACTTTAATGCACCGAGTTCTTCAATGTTTTATTATCTACACTGGGGAAGGTTGCATTTATATTAAGAAATCGAGTGCCAAAATCAATTGTCTTCAAAAGGATGAAGCTCATGAAATAGGAATCTAGAGATATCATTGGAGCAAAAAACAGGGGCATCTTCATTCTTCTAATCTATATTATGATTGGAGACACAATCTACAAAAACAGTTTGATGCATTGTTTTTAAAAGGACTGGTTTTCCTTTTTCTTTGTTCTTTTTTCTGTCTGGAAATCGTCATTCTCTACCTAGGATCATATTGGATTTCAAACAAAAGTTTTAGTGTCTTTCCTCACAGCCTCAACTCAGATTTCCTTTAGGGATTTTGAATCTGCTAGAGATTTTTTTATTGTGCCACCAGTTTTGATCCCCTGTGTATTTTTGTGAATAAGACAGCCATCCTATTGCAGAGGAAGTTTCAGTAACCATTTCTGTTTCTTATCCAATGTATAAAAACTTGGCTTTTGAATGCCCTTGGTTAAAGTAATCTTCTCATAAGAATACGGGGTTACTGGATCAATGGCCTTAAAATGGATGTTTTAAAAAAAAGGGAAAATGCTCTGATCTCCTGCCCCCAAAGGAAACAGAAAAGAAAATCCTCTATAGAAACCCAGAACAAGGTTAAGAATGTCTTGGATAAGAGGGTGCCCAATTATGGTAAATTCAATGGCTAATTTAAATCCCTGATAACAGAAATAATGCAATACTATTATGAAAGAACTAAGAAGCGAAAAAATCTCCTTGATCAAGCTTTGTCATGTGTGTCAGATATTCCAGTTTAAGGACAAAAATAGCACCTTTTCACAGTTTCTGCACTGCTGATCAAAGCTAAGTTTGGAAGCAGTAGCCTTGGCTCTTAACTTTGCATTCTTCCCAACAACAACCCAACTTTGAATGAAGCTACTGAAAAGCAAAGTAACTAAATGAGAAATACAGTGGCACTAGATAAAACAAACTAGAAGCCACTCATCAAGAGAACCAAATGCATCTGTCTTAGCCAAACCTTGAGTCTACTTCTTCTTCCATACCCATAAGGGCACGAATTCCCCCACAGCAGCTGTGGCCAATGACTAGAATATTTTCAACCTGTACAAAGAAACTAAAATTTTCTGATTCTCATAGTAGGAGAGAAATATTGCAGTCAGACTTGTGATGAAACTGTTGCCCATTTCATTTGATGTTTGAGAGCCCAACTATGGAGTAATCTGAGTCATCATGGCAAAAGTTCAAATCATATGTGAATTTATTCTCAAAGCACCAAAAATATTAGCTAAAATTAGAAATTTCCAAAAATATTCATGAGAATAGCCAATGTTCCTAAACTAATCAAAATAACTCCAGAGGGAGAAGATATGCTTCTTTCATACTGCACTAGAATCCTTTTTTTATTGTTTACTTTTTGTCTTTCATTCAAATTAATTTACTTATTTAGAATTCTTTTTTCTTTTATTTTTCTTTTTTCTTTTTTATTGTTTATTTTTATTTTTTTATGAAATGTTCCTGAATTTCAAGACAATTTTGCCATTATCATTGCTTCAAGAATTCACAAGTTTCTTCTGTTCATTGAAGGAAACATGTGGAGCTGTCTGAACCCTCACCTCAAGAGTATTTACAGCAAACTCAAGAGCAGCATTTGTTTCTGTGGGTCCATTCTGCATCAGAAAAAAAAACAATAAATATAGGACAAAGACAAAGACAAGAATGAAAAATATGGAATTCAGTACAGATTCTTAAGTTTTCCATTCATCTAAACAAGCTTATTTTCATTTTGTGCCATTCATGCTTATTAGTTAAGTAGACATGAAACCAGTGAGAACTATTAGATACCTCATACAGAGGCACCAGATTTGCCACGTTTCGAACCATAAAAGCTTCTCCTGGTTCAAATCCCAGGATCTTGGAGGGACAAACTCTAGAATCAGCACAAGCAATAACCATGAACTGTTCTTGAAGTTGTTAGTACCAAGATTGGATTATCTCCTCGGTAACAAAAATGAGGCATATGCCACAGCAAAGCAAACAATACAATACTAAAAAATTTACAATGCATGGACCCAAAATAAGAAAGAAAAAAAAAAAAGTCAATATCCATAGTAGGGAACCCACCTTCGGTGCCTGAGCAGTGGCTAGATTTTGAAAGCATTCTAAATTTTCCCTGCTCAAAACATGCAAGCGTATAAACTCATTGTTCTACAAAGGAAAATAGCCTTAGTGAAAATTATTTGATGCTTACAAATATTTGTGCTTTTTGAAACTTAAAAACCGATGTTTCACTTCATCAAAGACATCATATCTGTTTTCAATTTCTGCTATACTCTCCAGTCTGTCGCTTGTAAGTTCCTGAGTCAGTCCCGGAGACTCTCTTGAAGCTTTTAATCTCAGAGATTGACTGCTGATGCAAGTGGACAAGCCAGAAATTTGGAGTAGCATAAAACAAAAGTCTTAGTAAATATGGTAAGTCAACAGAATCACATAATAAGCAGTTTAAACTAAAATGGGGACATTCTTATCTTTTGGGGTCAATCCTGAAGGCTGGTAGTCTGTTATCTTAAAAATATGACTCCTATAAATAAATCATCAAAGAGTAAAAATTAGATGCTTGTTATGCCAAGAAATCATCCTACTAAACTCGTTAAATTAATATTGTTATAGAGCATGACATAGGCCCAAATCCTAAATGCTTAAGCTTGTAGAATTTTCATATTATGCTGCAGTAAGCATAAAGCGCATGATATACATCATGAGCACAAATCCTACAAGCTTAAGCTTTTGGCATGGAGCCATACGTGAGAGAGTGTGTTGGAGAGCATACATTGTAAGCCCAAATACCACAAGCTTAAACTTTTAGGAAAATTGGTAGTCCAATATGATAGAGAGCATCATATACATGTGGGCTTATAACCCACATATCCTAGTATTGAAACCTACTCTAATACTATGTTGAACAACCAATTTTCCTATAAGTTTAAGTTTGTAAGATTTAGGCACATAATGTTATCATGTTCTTCAACAGAAATAAGAAGAAGATTCCAAGGACTTGAAGCTAAGGGATGAGGGCTACTACAAACAGAAAAGGAGGGTTACAGTCAAGCATAAAAACAATTGCCATCTAAGTTAGGTGATTTAACCAAACCATGACTTTAAAATTTCATTTTTCAGTCTTTGGAAGTTACCAAAGTGAGGGGAGACAAGTATTAAATATTTCCTTTCCATGAGCTATGTTTTTCAAATTTGGTAACTGGCCATGACCATTCAGCTGAATAGGATTCACGCAGGCTTCATGAGTTCAAAAGGGCTACAATTCAGCTTGAAATAAACAGCCTTAACCAAAGAAAGTTCTGAATTTGTAAAATTTCAGGTTTAAAAAAAAGGGCCTTTAATTTTTTCATTAATTTAGCAGAAACATCGGCAAGCAACTCAGAAATGTGACTGGAATTCAATTACATTTCATCATGTAATAAAAAATAAAACCATTTGATGAAAATCAGCACTTAATTAAAAAAATCCAAACAAAATTTGGAACTAGGGGAAAAACTTTTCCAACAATTTCCAGCTGAAAAACTGCCCATCAGAACAATTAACAAGAGGTGTGCAAACCCTTATTATTTCTTCAAATATGGCCCTAAAATTCTCACTGGAATTGAGTGCTGCCAAAATTATAATCATGATAGGCATTTTTTCAAACAGTTCGTTTGCAAGAAATAAAGACGCTACACTAGCTAAAAGAACCATTAAATTCAATATCAATCTCTTACCTAAAATATGATAAGACATTGAAGATGTTATTTAATCAATTTTCTGTTTGGTTCAAGAGCCCTAAGAACTCCAATTAATTGCACTATATAAAACAATTTGGCTTAGTGAAGCTAATTTCTTCACTTCTCCGAAATCAAAATCAAAATCAAAATCAAAACTCTTAATTCTCTTCTCTTCTCGACAGCTTTCTCAGTAACCAAACAAAGGATAAAATTTAAACCAAACAAGAGGGTTACCAAAATCAGCGAACACCCATTACCCAGATCAAATCGATCTTGCACTGCTCCATCTGGTTGCTGAGAAATCATAGGAGAGGAAAAGAAAAGAAAAATATATGCAATCTACAACAGCCACTCTGAAACCCAACCGGTCCTAATCCTTCTATTTCACATTTATCCCACCATTTGTCGGCCCACATAGAATAAGCTCAAAACGCAGGGGGGGGGGGAAAGAAAGAAAGAAAGAAAGAAAGAAAGAAAGGCAATTAAACACCAAATACCAACTTACTTCAAAGAAGCCAAATTGGTCACATGGGTCTGCTCAATTACGCTCAGTTTCGGCTTGGAACCAAAGATCTACACAAAAGTAAATAAAATCAAACCAAAAAGCTAAAAAAAAAGAAAAAAAAAAAGAAAAAAGAAAAAAAAAAAGGAGTTACAGTAGATCTTGTTGTTGAAGGTCTTGTGGGCTGATCAATGGAGGAAATGGAGGGGAAAGGTGAGAGAGAGGAGGATGAGAAGGCCATCGAAGAGAGGTGAGGTTAAAGGGCTGTTTTGGAGTGTTGAAAACAAGAGGAAAGTGGTAAGGATTTACAGTCATTTGGAGCATATAAAAAGTTTAAGGAGGAAGGAGGTGGTGGGTGTCTTGGTGTTGGTTGAATCAAAACACTTGTTTGTGTCTCCAGTAACGGCGGAGAAACCCAGGATCCCAATGCCAACTCATCTCATCAACCTTTTGACCCTAGGTTCCAACTTTCCCATTTCTGGATTTTGACTTCTGCCCCACCCAAATCGGGTAAAACAAGTTAAAACAACTACCATTTTTATAGGTTTTTTTTTTAATCATTTTATTTATTTATTTTTATTGTTTATTATTATAGTAACGGGACAATTATGATAGGGGAAAAATACCATATATAGGATGTGCTTCCAAAGGTCTATCACTTTAATAAGTTTTAAAATACCTAAAAATGTAAAAAGTCAAATATAACCTTATATTTTGCCCTTCAAAATCAAGCCTATCTTATTTTGTCTTATTAGCGTCTATATTAATACATCATCTCATCAATGCATTTTTATCATATCTATAGCTTGGATATAATATTAGTTTATTAATAATATAAAACTAATATCATAAATAATAATATTAATGAGGTATTAATAATAATAATAGTAATAATAATAATAACAATAATTTAATTAATCAATAATAATTTTTTAATAAAGCTTACAACCTTAAAAATAAAAAAATAGAAATTAGTTTCTTTGTAATAGTAATAATAAAAATATAATAATATTGTTTTTAATATAATGTTAAAAGTATAAATAATAAGGTCAATAATAATCATAAAAATAATAGATAATATTAATAAGAATGATATTAATAATAACATGAATAATTAAAAATGCTAATATAATAAATAATATTAATATTAATAGTTAATTATAAGAATGTGTAAAAAAAAATATAAAAGTAAAGTTAGATGAGAATAAGAGGAAAAGGCTAAAAGGGTATAATTGAAATTCTAAAATGATCAATTTTTCAAATCATGACTTTGGTAGGAATTTATAAACATAGAGACTTTTAAAGGAATTACCAACTCTCACCAACCCTTTTTGATAATTTTCACTTATGATAAAAGAGTAATAATGACCAATAGCGACCTTAAAGGGTATTTCAGCCAAAGGAAGTTTCCAATTTGCTCTCAAGAATATATGAATAATTTATCATCCAAAAAATACCTAATATGGCTTTTAAAAAGGGATATTTTCATTTTTAGTGAATGAGCCTAAAGTCCATATAAAATGCATATTTGAGATTAAAAGTTTATGCAATATGATGATGGATGATATTTGAGTAGTAAAACTATTTAATATTTTAAAATTTATCCTTTAGTACTCATGATATTTAATATATTAAGATTACAATTTTTTTTTTATAAAATAATAAATAAAATCTTTCTTTATTAGATCATTTTTCTCAAAATTTATTGAATATTCATATAGTTCTTTTTTATTTATTTATTTATTTGAGTTGCAACTATTATCCTAGTTTATTTTTCATTAATTTAATGTTCGATTATTATTATTTGCTATTTTGAAATTTACAATTTTTTTAAATTAATTAAGACTTGTTTATCTTACTTTTTTCACTAATTTAATGCTCAATTATTATTATTTTTATTTTGAAATTTTGAAATTTTTTATTTTTGAAATTTAATTAAATAACAGCTATATAAAATATGTACAAATATGTATATTATGAATTTATGTACATATTTGTCTTTATATATATACATATATTCATACATGTACAAGATAGACAATTATACTAAATGTAAAAGACACTTTCATATTTTTATTAACATCCATAAAAATATGTAAATATATTAACAATAGACAGACTTATACAATCCTTATACAACCAGTACAAATACCTTACCTATTAATTAGAATACAAAAAAAAAAAAAATATTGTATTTGACATTTAGACAAGTGTGTAAATAATGTTTCCAATGGTATAAAATATAAACAAAGAAAAAAAAAAGTAAATATATTCATCATAGATATAGACTTCCATACCTTGTACACTTAGAACAAATATGTTGTACATTTAGTACAAGTGCTCTAAACATGTGCGAAAATGTCATTTATGTTGTCCATAAAAATTTAAAGACTTAATAGTAATTATGCATAATCTAAAGCCTCTAGGTTCCCCTTTGTTGTAATTGTCCCTACTCTAATTTGGAGTTTATCATAAAAAGATCCGCCACATATAAATAAATAAAAATTGATACTTGTACCAATAAATGAGATCAAAATATAAATGAGTTCAAAGGGATGACAATTTTCTAGGCTAATCGGGTAACCCGTCCCGTCCCACCCCTATTAGGATGAGTGTAAAATATAATAAACGGGTATAGGTCGAGTATGAGAATATTTTAAAAACCCGAATCGGGTTTGGGACAGGTATGGATTTTGTTCCAACCCACCTTACCCCACCCCGCCCTGAATATACATTTACAAAATTACCCTTTAGCAACTACTAAAATGTCAAAAAAACTCCCCATATATATACTTCATTCTTTCCCATTTGCCTTAATTCTGACAGTCACTCCTCCTTCTTCTTCCTTCTCTGATACAACGGTCTTTCATTCTTCCCATTTGTCCTAATTCTGACAGCCGCTTCTTCTTCTTCTCGACAGCCACTTCTTCTTCTTCTTCTTCTTCCTCTGATGCACTACTTGAAACCCTATCTCCAGGATCAATACTACTTTTTCTTCCTCCATCACACTAACTAAAATACTCTGAAATCAATTCCATCTTGTTTAAAGATTGAAGTCTTGAAGTCTTTGTTCGAGAGCACAACACAAAAGGAACGCGAAAGCTTTTGAAGTAGTAGATTTGATGAAGTCTTGGTTCAAAGATTGGCTTGAAGAGAGAATCACATTCATGGCTGATATTGACCCATTTTCTCGTTTGGTTCAGTTTTCATTCTATTCTCTTGTGAATGGTTCGGACGGTTTTTTTTTTTTTTTTTGTGTTTTGCATTAATTTTGAATTATTTAAGTTAACTATGAGTTTAAAATTATTGATTGTCGTGGTGTTAATTTCAACTTTGATATTATTTTTTCATATTTGGTATATTATCATAATTAGTGAAAGGAAAGTGCATTTGGGTATGAGATTTGCTCATTGCCAATTAGGGTTAGGGCTAATGGACATTCGGGACGGGGCGAGGATGGGGTTATTAATTCCTTTGTTAACGGGGATGGGAACCAATCAACCTACCCTGACACGGGTTTGTGCCAGGGATGAGAAATAACTATATAATTGAGTGCGGGAATGGGATGGGAATGACCTGTCCCAAACTCGCCTCGTTGTCATTCCTATGTTCAACGTATAAAATAGAAAGTAAATTGAGTAAAAAGTAATGAAATGAAATTATAATCATGATATGTTGTGCTTAATGCCACTTTTGGATTGATATGGATTCAATAATAAGACCTTAAAAATCATATTAAGTTTTTCAATCTTCATTCTCAAGCATAAAAATAATTAAAATGGGAAGGATAATAAAAAATGTTTTTTATTATTTTTAATTATTATAAAAGTTTAAATATCTCAACCTTCTAAATGTTTTACACTTTACTCCCTCACATTCAAAAACCAATATTTTGCCTCTCAAACTTTCTAAAAAACAACATTTTGCCTCTTCAACTTGTTAAAAAGAAACACATTACCATCACTTACCAATTCTCTATAAAATAATGAAATGTATTGTCTTTTGTGACAAGTCTTCTTTCTTACATTAGTTCGTACCAAATTACTATGCAAATAATCCCTTCCTTCCTTTCAATTTGTTTTGTATTCTTTTTCTCACTAATGCTTCCTTGATTAGTATGAATTGGGTGTAGGATGAAATGAGGGGAGCGAAGATCGGCTTGTTTTAGTTTTCCTTTTGAATAAAATAGAGACTTCTTATTTTTATTTTTATTTTTTTTTAATTTCTTTTGCATGGTACTACCACTTCAAGTTGTTGGGCTACACCAAAAACAAGGGTACCTTTTCTTTGAACTTCCACTTTGTCTTATTTTTATGGTTTTTAAGATACAATAAGGACATTGTGGTGTTTAGGTTGAGGGGCAAGCATCTAATCAATTTTTCGTGCAAAAGCATCTTCATGTTCTTTTGTTTTGTTTTGTTTTGTTTTGTTTTTTTAAGTTTTAGAATTAATAACTTGCTTTCTAGATGTGTTTGCTAATGAAATCAATATATCGAGTTTTTAATTTAGTTTCCTTTTAAATATAGGTTAAACAGAGAGCTTGAGGTGAAGCCAAAGGGGTAAGGGGGGCTTCCAATGATCTTCAAAACCTAGTACCTTAGTTGTATATTGAGGAGCAACCAGTGAATCCTCTTAACCCACATAGAAGTGATTTTCAAGCTATAGAAAGCAAGAATGAATCCTTATGTGTGAGAATGAAAAAAAAAGTATTATATATATATATGAGTTGCCAATGAATTCTCTTAAGCCACATAAAAGTGATTTTCAAGTAATTAAAATCAAGGATGAATGCCTAGAGAAAAAAAAAAAGAAAAAGAAAATGTTATATATATATAGATATATTGATTTGTCATTCTTAAAAGTGGGGGAAGATGATTGCAACTCATGATCTGAGTCATCATCTATTTAGTGAGTGAAGAATAAATCCAACTCATCACCAATCTATTTTGGCATTGCTAAGTGATGTATTATGGATTTACAACCTGGATCTAATTGTCGAGGTAGAGGTAGAATTTGGATTAGGAAGAAACCATGAAGGGCATGGCTAGGTTCCATCAAGAATATCATCAAACTTGCTTGCGATCACCATATTAAGAGTTGATTACGCTAGATGAGGAAATTATTATGATTGAGTTTGATCATAGGAGTTTGACCTAGTGTTGGAAACAATTGATTTGTCATTTGATGCCATGAAAGCTTGAAATGAGTAATCTTCAACAAAGGAGTGAAGCTCTTTATGCTTTGTAATTCTATCCCTATTCTTAGATTCTATAATTTTAACTCTTAGAGAGGATAAATTTCTCTACTAGTCTATCAAGATAAGGAATACTTGATGTTTATTAAACTGATCATTAAATGCTTACTTGAGAGGTTTGATTAGTGATGATTGATTTGATCTGCCATTTGTAAATTTGCTATGTGTAAATCCCTAGGACTAGTATTTGAGATTACATAGTTTTCAATATTTTGAAATTTGAGTGCAAAAAAATGGGACTATGTTTAGAAAACTGTAATCCTATTCCAATTGGCATATAAAGTTTAGCAATACTATCTTTGGATTCTTTATCACTATTAATTTCTTTTCATGAATTGGAATATTTTTTATTTGTTTAGTTTGATTTAGGAATTTTGGATTTTATAGTTTAGTTAATTTAGATCCTAGTAGCACTTAATAAATCTTACATAAGCATTGAAATAATTAAAACACATTTAGACCAATTTCATGTTAGATCACAATGTCTTTGGCTATTTCTTTTATTATTATTGTTATTATTATTATTGGAGTTAAATATACTTCACCCTCTCAACTTTTGACTTATTTTACGCTTTGTCTCTTCACATTTACAATTCAACACTTAGTCGCCCAAACTTGTTAAAGAGTCAATGACAACTTATTAAGCGAAGAAATAAGGTTGAAATGTAAAGAAAAACACCTATTATCTATATTCAAACATGTCACACTTCACAATTTCATGTGAAAATCATGAATAACTATGCAAACACTTCTTTAAAATAAAATAAAAAAAATTAAAACAAGTGGTTGCCATATTTTGAAAACATTTGGGAAATTCTACCTTACAATTATCAATTTTGTGAAACCAAGGTTTGGTTAATCTCGGTTTTGATGATAACAAAATAAGGTTTAGAATTAATGATTATATTTCAAGTGTGATTAGGAAAGACGATTTCCAAAGTGGCAATCACAAAGACAAATCAAGCCAAAGAGAAATCATTAAGAAGAAGAAGACCTCAACGAGAAGTGTTTTTCAAGACCCAAGCTTCATAAGATCTCTTTGTAAGGTTGTTGGTGCACTAGGTTTTTTATGTATTACATTCTTTACTTATGCACCAAAATCATCAAAGAGTTATTTTGTTTTAAATCTTTTAAAATTGGATGATTTTATGTTTTCAACTAAAAGTTTGTGTTAAATGTTTTCCAAACTTGTTTAAAATGTTTTAAGTTGAAAAGAATGGCTGTTGAGCCAAAAATGGCTCAAACCGGTTGAACTAGTCAAGGAGTAGGTTGACCCCCAGCTTAACTAGTCTAGGTCTAGGTCGACCCTTAGCTCAATCGATCAAGGTCCGGGTTGACCCCCAGCTCAACCGGTTGAGGGGTGCAAAAAAACCTTCTCTTTGTTCCAGAACGGTTGTTCAACAAGTCAAGGTTGAACCTCAACCGGTCGAGGTCCAATGGTCACCTTCTAAGCATTAAATGCTAACGGCTAGTTAATCTGTCGACCCCTAGCTCGACCGATCGAACCCCCAACGGCTAGTTTGGTTTTTTTCTTCTATAAAAAGACTTTAAATCTTCATTGTTTATAAGCTTAACATTCGCAAACTTTTCTTGAATATATTTGAGCCTTGGAAGAGTGTTTTTGAGTGCACCGTTGTTCTAAAACATGCATATCTTTAGTGTACCATTCAATCCTAGTTTACTTGTATCATTTGAGCCTAAAGTTTTATACTAGGAGTTTGTGAAATTATTTGTATGTCCTTGAGAGGAAGAATCTAAGTGTGAGGTATCACTTAGGGATTCTCAAGTGAGGAGTATCACTTGAGAGGTTGTTCAAGAGTGGGGTATCTCTTGAGAAGTGTAAATGGTGCTTGGAGTCAAAAGTTCAAGAGGGTGGATTGGAATCATAATCCAATTGTATTGCTTGAAAGCTTGGTTTGGAAGCCTTGAATTAGTAGAACCTCAAGTTTGGGATTGAAGTTAGAGGAGAGTAGATGTAGGCTGAGTTGCACCGAACCATTATAAAATCTTGTATTCGCGTTCTCTCTTCCCTACTCTTTTAATTTATATGCAATTGTCTTTATATTATTTTATTATGTACTTGCATATAATTGTCTCTTACATTCATATAGTTTAAATTTGCAAAAAGTGACCACCACCCTATTCACCCCCCCTCTAGGGTGATTACCATAGGTTGGATTAGCCTAATTTTTATAAAAAATTTGAAGTTGGTTATATCAGAGTTTCAATAAGTGTTCAAACAAAAGTATAAAAAAGAGCAATCTCTTTTTTATGGAGCATTTCTAATTGGGGTGAAGTGTTCATTTTTAACAAGCTTGATGCATGGGACAAAATATTGACTTTTGAATGTAGAGTGCAAAGAAGGAGGTCAAGGGAGTAGGTGTATTTAACCTTTATTGTTGTTGTTGTTATTTATTTATTTATTTATTTGGGCCTAACACATTGATTTTTTTTTTTTTATAAAATAAACCGAACCTTAAGTCAATCGACATTACCACATGGTAAATGTATTAGAACCTATTGTACATTTATTGCATGTTAAAACACCTTCTACATGTGTAAAAGATAATTAAACCGCATGTACAATAAAAGTGCAAGACAAAAAAAAGAAGTCGCATTCTCATCCATGAAATGATATGAAATATGTAATGAGCCTCTAATTCATTTCATTTATATCTTTATTGTATAAGATACAAATTTTGTATTTGCATTGTCAACTTATTTCATTTGCATTACATTTATAAGATATTTGTACTAAATGTACAAAGTGATTATACTAGATTTACAACGTATGTAAAGGCAACTACTTAATGTGCAAAACAGTTGTATTAAATGTATGATGTATGTATAAAGAAGCTAATTTTTATCTTTGAGGTTGAATACAAATTTTAATTTGAATATCTACAAAATATGATTAACATAATTTCAAAATAATTATAATATTTTTGAATTCTAGTTAACAATATCCAAATAGCTTATTTAATAACATGTAGATGTTGCTCATCAGCTAGTGAAAACATAGGAATTATGTGTAGTGTTCATTCTTCTTCCATCAAATATTTAGTTAAGTCGGTGCAAATATGGCAAATTATCTGCTCAAAATTTTTTAACTTGATAAGAATGTTTTAGCTCGAACATCAAATGGTGATTTTTATGATTAATTACAAAGGTGATTGTAATAACTAAAAATAGCTAGTTTCATGTTGCTTGATTCAAATTAAGGAAAACCAACATTTTTTCTTCCATATAAAAAAAAAAGATGCATGAACCATGAGCTTGTAGAGTCCATATCCATACTAGGGTGAGGAGTGGTAAAAATCACAAGGAGAAAGTGTGGTGGAGTTGGTGTTTAATTTTTGGACTTCATAGGATAAAAAAGACAAGTTGGATTGTTCTTTTTCATTTTCCAATATGATTTTCATGCAAGTCAAAGAGCCAAATGACCTTCTAAGCATCAAATTTCACATTTTTTAGGTTGTATGAATTTCCATAGTTTGATATCCTTCAACCATCTTACAAGAAATTGGAAGCCCTTTAACATAATTCTTTCTAAAATTTATTCCTTTGTCATTCCATAAAAAAATTTATATTTTCTTTTTGTGAGAATTAAACTTTTATTTTATTTTATCTATTAAAAAGGACAAAAATGAAAAAAATACTTCATTTTACACTAACCGGATGGGGGAAGAAGTAAACATAAAACCACCAAACGTACCTCCAACCTGATTATCCCTAAACTTATCCAATTAAGAGTAGAATGGGGTTAGGTCTCCATAAACACCCACTCGTTAACCCATCCTAATTAAATATTAGATTTGTATAGCGTCTTTTCAACATGCAACAGAAAGTCTTTCCTCCTTTTTTCAGCCAAAAACATTGAAGTATTTGAACTTACGAAATCATAAGGTACACAAATATTTGAATTCCATCTTAGCGAACTGTTGGTCATGACGGAGGTGTTAATGGCTCCAAACAGTGAACTGAATATTGTTAGATGACCAAACAATAAACCCCAACAAGGTTGTTGCCCTAATCTTTCCACTGACTCGTATTTTTAATTTCCAGTCAAACTTTCATTATCAAACTTATTTAGCCCAACTCAACGCCAACATTGCGTTTTTTGTCAATGGAATTTAGTTGAACAGGAAAACTACCCCTATACTCCAAATGGTTTTCCAAGTTTTCCCACCAAACACGATGGCCAAATCACCTACCTGGAGGCCAAAGTTTCATACATCCACCTATAAAAACCCAACACCAAGCTATGGCTTCCCAACTCAAGTTTCAAGTAAACGTAGCTTGATTCAAATCTACATACACACCACTCTAGACTCATTCAGCAATGGCCTCTTGCAATTGCTTCATCTTATCCCTCTTCGTTCTACTGTCATTTTCGAGCATTGATGTCAGCCTAGCAGCACGTCGTCTTTTGGACACTGCTCCACCCTCTGTGCCAACGACGCCTGTAATACCCACTTTGCCACCTTTGCCTTCATCACTCCCAACTCTGCCAACTTTGCCTTCACTCCCAACTCTACCCAACCCTACATTGCCTCCTTTGCCGTCTCTTCCAACTATGCCACAGCCCACACTGCCATCCTTGCCAACTACCCAACCATCTTTGCCCCAGGCCACGCTGCCTCCACTTCCTAGCATTCCCACCATGCCCTCTATCCCGAACCTCACGTTGCCTCCACTGCCAACAACTTTGCCAACAATCCCCTCCATTCCCACAATCCCAACTACTATGCCTTCAATCCCATTCCTCTCCCCCCCACCGGCGACCACTAGTCCTTGAGAATATTCATGTACTGTTCTAAGAAGACACGGTGCCACTACAGTTGGCTATCTCTGAAGGTCTCTATTTTTAGTGCTCGTTCGGGGAGTTATTTTTATATCATTTGAATTTATGTATCTGAGCATTGTTAGTTCCTTCTTTTGTTTCTCCATTTATGTGTATGATTTGGGGTTTTCATTTGTTGGGATTGTGATATATCGTAATGGATTATTATTTTTATTGTCTTGGATCTTCGTTCTTTCACTGTGTTTTAAGACTTAAAAGCTGGAATAAACTGTTATATATTGTCAGTGAATGAGAGAGAGCTTCAATTGGGGTAACACACTGCTAGTGAAGATCAGCGTACCCACCTCCATCTGCTTACTTTGGATATTAATAATCAGTAGCTAGCATCAGGGCATAACACTACGGCCTTCTAACTGAACTTGATTGCGAGAAAGAACTCGTATTCCACAATGCAAAAGTACTGATTTGGTACATAGCTTTATTGGACTAAGTCAAATTTTCTTTTACAAGTTTTGGCAGTTAATAGAAAGGTTGCAATCAACCCACGGTCGCAACTTGTATTTTGTGTGGTTGATACGTGATTTCCTTCTCATCGATGACTAGGCAAGCCAAAAATTTGTTTGGTGGTGGAGACATTTTCTTTAAGTAATTGTTAAATTAATAGTAAATAAACTTAAATGGAGCACTTCCTGATAATTATAAACAAATAGCCTTGCACAAGAGTTTATATTTGCGTAACGTTATTATCAATGTTATAACAACTAAGGTAAGGTATCTTTATTCATTTTCATTCATTTATGTGTTTATATTAAAAATTCATAATTTCATTAATAAGTGACTACAATTTTATTTTATTTTTTCAAAATTTAGAACATTTATTATGTAGAAGAGTCAATGAAAAATAATTCAAAGGGACAAAAATGAAAAAAAAAATCAATTTTATTTCATTTTACCAGGGATGCAACTTGGGTGGGTTGGCCCGACCCAATCCATACCTCACCCGATGTTTGGATGAGTTTGGACAATCATTAATTCAATACTTAGGTTGGGCTTGGGTTAGGTTTTTTCAACTTGTTCTCAATTTGGGTTGGGCTTAGGCCCAAAATTTGGGCTAACCTAGCCTAATCCAAACCCGATTTAATGTTTTTATAATATTTATAATATATATTAACTTATATAATAATATTCATTTTCTTTTGAAATTTTTAAGAAAAAATATCAAATTATATTATATTATATACTTTTTTTATTATTATTTTAGAAAGATATATAAATTTATTTTTACCTTTTTTATTGCTATCTTGAAATTTTGTTCTATTTATTATTTAAATTTTCATATAAAATATATAGAAAAAAGTTTTTAAAAAAACATTATAAGTGGATTTTGAATTATGCAACCTCATCAATCCAATCAATCCAATTATAAGCCAACCAAGTTAACTCAACTTGAGTTTGAAGAAATGGGGTTGGGTTAAGTACTTCGAGTTGGGTTTGGGTTGCTAACTCAACTTAAGTTAGGTCAAGTTGGGTTCGGTTTGAATTGACTATTTTTTAATTTGGATTAAGCTAGATTTAGCCATCAATCTAACCAATCCACTCAAGTTGTAACAATACATTTTACATACAAGTGGGAAGGGGGAGGATAGTATAATATTTGAAACAATCTAAGTTTAAACATAAAACCCAAAACTTACCTCCAACTCAATTGGCCCTAAACTTATCCCATTAAGATAGAGGTGTCAAATGGGCATGGTTTAATGGGCCTTTATGGGCCAACGCGTCAGATCAACATGACCGAGTTGGAAATTGTGTCGCTCCATGCAAGCCAAATAGCAACCCAAAATAGCCCTTGAACCCACGGGCTTCTTGTTTTAATGGTGGGCCACCCCACTTTGTTAATATTTAATTTATTTTTTCAAGTCCTTCTATTGTTTTAATTTTATTTTCATTATTAAGTAAAATTTCTTTCTATTACTTCAAAAATTTTAAATAATTATATTTTTTTTTATATTTTATATTTATCAATTTTGTAATTGTAAAATTTGTAGAAATTTAAAATTTTTGCTTTTAAAAATAGCAAAACAAATAAAAATAAAAAATCATATTTGAATTGTTTTTTTAATCAAAATAAAAATAAATTTAAAATGTTTGAAAATGCAATGAAATATACAAAATACAATTCTTTTATTGAATATTTCAACAAATTATATAAAAAATGAGAGGGAAAAAAAGGTGAAAATTGCATTACTATAATTTGAGTATATCCCAAACGAAGTTACCACCCACCCAACTATCAATTATATGCATTATTTAACCTTTAAAAATGAGCCATATTTAATAGATTTAGAAGAAATGAGAAATATATAATTCTCCAATTTTCATATTTATTTTTTTCTTCTTATTCAATCGTCATTCTTCTTTTTTCATCTTCATTCTCATCTTCATCAATATCTTTTTTTTTTATTGATATCCAAATTGTCTAACAATACTTTGAATTCATCTTTGTAAGAACCTCGTGCGTCTATCTTTCCAATCCTTCAAACATGCCACGGACTCAATCATATCTAGTACAGGTCTTGTTCTTTTGTCTCCAATTATTTATGACTATAGAAAAATAGATTCTGATTTTAAAATAGACATTAGTGGAGTTAGTAGATCTTTTACATAATACAAAAAAAGTGGATTCATGAGATTTCCACCATTTCAAATTATCCAAATTTTGGATTTCATTAGTAGTTAGGCATGATGAAGAGTAATCAATATCTAAATATTTTAAAAGATCAAACTCACTTGAAGTATACCAACTTGTCACTTTCCCTTAGCTAATTGCATAAAGAATAAGTCATTTCTAAATATGCATGTAATTGTAGCAATTGAAGAGTCACTATCATATTTTTTTCTTATAATATTTATATAAGGTGTTTAATTGTTCTTATATCTTACCCTCTAGTTGGAATAGTTGGTTCAGACATGTGGCTATAAAAGTTAAAATGTTCTTTATACCTTCAACTTTAACCCTTGGATCCATACAAGCAGCAAAACAAAATGGTATTGGAATATTATTTCAATACTTCCAAAAAAAAAAAAAAAAATTCCATTTATAGACATAATTTACTAAAGTTACCATCCTCCCTATATTACTAAAATAAAATACTAATGTTGCAAATACATCTAAGTGCTATACAAGATGTAGGGATATATACAATAGAACACGTGCATGGTAGTGGTATCATAAAAAACCTTCAAGAAGTTTTAAAAAACAAAAGCTCTCTTCCAATAATCTATCTAATGTTATTTTAATTTCACCTAACTTACCATTGACATAATTTGACAACATGTTATCATACCCTACACAAGATCCTAATATGAGGTAAGTAGAATTCCAACGATGACCAATATCACAATAAAATCTTCTCTTCTTCAAACCGACCGTTTTACATAAAACATAAAATTCTTGCAATTTGTAAAGGTGAGAAATAAATTATATAACAAACTGTATAGCCTCTAATGATGGAGATATTAATTTAAAACCATCTTGTAGTACTATTAAATTAATTATATAACAAACATATCTCATATGAAACATTTCACTTAGGAGACCTCCTCCAATTGCTCTTACAAATAAAACTATGACATTTGTATTGTTTGATGCATTATCAAAGATAATACTAAAAAATTTTCTCTGTGTGCCAAACTCTCTAAAAGTACTTGTAAAAGAGTCATATATGGCAGACCCATCACGAGGAAAATATATTAAACAAAAACTTATTATATTCTTATTTAATTTTCAATTTGAATGTGTTGTCACACATGTAAAAGTGTCATTACTTTGACTAGTCCATATGTCTGAGTTCATAGAAATAATACCACTATGAATATTAAATTCTTAGACTATTAATTGTTTATAATCATTATAACTTTTATTATATGACTATGAAAAGAATTACTATGAACTCTTTGAAGGGTTAGTTGGACATGCTCTTGAATGTATTATAAAAATCTAGGATCTTCTCTAAACGTGAATGATAGATTTCTATTTCTACTAGCCACAAATCTAGTTAACTTTCTCTCATTCTTTCTTGATTGAATATAAAGGTGGACATTGATGATGTAATAGATCCTATTTCAGTTTGGCTTATTTGGGATTGCCTAAGGTCTAATGCATCTGTTTTTTGGTATATTATTTGACATGTCTTTTAAGGAGACTTGTGCAACCAATAGCTTTGCAACTATATGTGTTTTTCTTCTTTTTTTAACAATATTAACATTGTGCTAAATTTTCTACCTCTCAAGATAGATTTGATAAATATAATGAAATTATGCTCAAATATTAAATGAGTTTAATGAATTTTTAAATGTAATAAAATTTCTTGAATGTTGAGTTAATTAACCAATTCACTAAGATGATTAACAACACAAATGAATTTGGTGAGGACATGAAGAATAAAGTAATAAAGTTTAAGGGCAGTGAATTTTTATGAGGTATAAAGTATGCAGTGAGGAAAATAGATTAATGAAGTTCATGTAAGTAAATAGAAAATAGAAAAGGGAAACTAATAATAACATTAATTTTAATCATTGATAGGAAATTGCTCTGTTTATTAGTAAGAGAAATAAATTAAGGCTAACCACTTAGTGTAAGTCTTATTATTTGGGCATTAGCGTTATTATGATGAATGGTCCAAAGTCAAATGCTTATTTGTGAAACTCTTTTAAACATGGATGATTATGTGAAGTGTATTATATTGTTTTATCTTTAAATTGAAAGTGTTAATTTTTTCAAAGAAAATGAATTAAATTATTGAATTAAATGAACTTGCTTGCTAATTAATTTTTTTATTATAAAAATGTAAATCTCTCGGGATTTAATTTTATACTATATTTGGCCATCCTTATTGAACTGCTTTTCCTTATTGAACCACTCTTTTATATTATTCCATTTTTAGGTACAAGTGATATTAGTGAACAAAGGTTGGGTTAGGTTGGTGTTTTTATTAGGAAGAATTTTATAATTAATTAATTATTTAGAATTCTTGACTAAAAACTCAATTAGTTATAATTCTTAGAATTTTTATTTAAGTGTTTGGGATAATCATTAAAATTATTGTTGAAATAATTTAAGCAGTTTTGGAATTAGAAATTCATAACCTTTTAATTAAGTCCTGATTATTGTTTTGCATTAATTTAAGTTGATTGTTATATATATATATATATATATATATCCAAAAACGTCTTATGTGATAAATAATATTAATATTAAAAGATGACGTACCAAATGGGCACTGAGTGTTTGAACTTGCACAATCATAAGGTACACAAACATTTGAGTTCCATCTTAGCGTCCTATTGGTCATGACAGAGGTGTTGCTTGCTCCAAACAATGAACTGAATATTGTTAGATAACCAAACAACAAACCCCAAAAAGTTTGTTGCCCTAATCTTTCCATTGACTCGTAGTTTTCCGGTCAAACTTTCGTTATCAAACTAGCCCTATACTCCAGATGGTTTTCCAAGTTTTCTCACCAAACACGATGGCCAAATCACCTACCTAGAGGCCAAAGTTTCATTCATCCACCTATAAAAACCCAACACCAGGCTATGGCTTCGCAACTCAAGTTTCAAGTAAAACGCAGCTTGATTCAAATCTACATACACACCACTCTAAACTCATCCAGCAATGGCCTCTTGCAATTGCTTCATCTTATCTCTCTTCGTTCTATTGTCATTTTCGAGCATTGATGTTAGCCTAGCAGCACGTCGTCTTTTGGACACTGCTCCACCCTCTGTGCCAACCACACCTGTTATACCCAGTCTGCCAAAACCAACGTTGCCACCTTTGCCTTCATCACTCCCAACTCTGCCAACTGTGCCCTCACTCCCAACTCTAACCAACCCTACATTGCCTCCTTTGCCGTCTCTTCCAACTATGCCACAGCCCACATTGCCATCCTTGCCCAAGGCCACACTGCCTCCACTTCCTAGCATGCCCGCCATGCCCTCTATCCCGAAGCTCACGTTGCCTCCTCTGCCAACAACTTTGCCAACCATCCCCTCGATTCCCACAATCCCAACCACTATGCCTTCAATCCCATCCCTCTCCCCCCCACCGGCGACCACTAGTCCTTGAGATGACACGGCACCCCTACAGTTGGCTATCTCTGAAGGTCTCTATTTTTAGTGCACGTTCGGAGAGATATTTTGAGGCTTTCAACCTTTCATATCATTTGGATTTATGTATCTAAGCATTGCTAGTTCCTTCTTTTGTTTCTGCATTTATATGTATGATTTCGGGTTTTCATTTATTGGGATTGTGATATATCATAATGGATGGTTATTTTTATTGTCTTGGACCTTTGTTCTTTCGCCGTGTTTTAAGACTTAAAAGGCTGGAATAAACTGTTATGTATTGTCAGTGCATGAGAGAGAGCTTCAAGTGGGGTAACACACTGCCAATGAAGATCAGGGTACCCATCTCCATCTGCTTACTTTGGATATTGATAATCAGTAGCCAGCATCAGGGCATAACACTAGTAGCTTTGTAACTGAACTTGATTGCGAGAAAGAACTCATATACGACCATGCAAAAGTATTCATTTGGTACAAAGCTTTGTTGGATTGAGTTAAATTTTCTTTTACAAGTTTTAGCAGTCAATAGAAAGGTTGCAATCAGCCCACTGTCGCAACTTGTATTTTGTGTGATTAATAAGAGATTTCCCCTTCAGTGATGATTAGGCAAGCCAAGAATTTGTTTGGTGGGAAGTTTCTTTTTAAGTAATTGTTAAATTAATATTAAATAAACTTAAATGGAGCACTTCTTGATAATAATAAAGAAATAGCCTTCTAAAAGAGTTTATATTTGAACAACGTTATAATAAATGCTGTTACAACTAAGCTAAGATATATTCATTATGTGTTTACGTTAAAAATTCATAATTTCATTAATAAGTTACTACAAAATGTTGTAAAATGAGAATAAATGTGACTCAAATAAAAGTAGGGATGACCATGTATTACTTTAATAATATATATATATATATATATATATAGAGGGGAGAAAAAAATCAAAGAAGAGAAACGAAAGAAAGAGAGAGAGAGAGAATGAGAGGAAGACAATATCTTTCTTTTGCTCGGGATGCTTTTTACATAGGGTGTAAGAAGCCTTTTATAGGCTTCACAATATGAACTCCCATTACTCATCTTAAAGATGAGTAAATGGAGTTCATAAATGACCATCAATGTGGTCATTCACCATTTCATTTACAACACTCCCCCTTGGATGACCACCATATTAAAAGAATATGCCTCATTAAAACCTTGCTAGTAAAAAACCCTATAGGAAAAACCTAGGGAAAGAAAAAGAGTACAATATTCTTTTCTTGGTATATTAGGATTGCCTCGTTAAAAACCTTGCTAGTAAAACCTAGTAGGACAAAACCTGGACGAAAGAAAAAAGAGTACAGTACACTAACACCCTTTTACAAGCATACTCCCTTTCATGTCGATATCCTTGAGTTGACGCATTCCAATCTTGTGTATTAACTTCTTAAACATTGAGGTTGGCAATGATTTTGTGAATAAATCTACTAGATTATCACTTGAGCGTATTTGTTGCACATCAATTTCACCACTCTTCTGGAGTTTATGTGTATAAAAGAATTTTGGTGAAATGTGTTTAGTTCTATCTCCTTTAATATAACCCCCTGATATTTGTACAATGCATGCAACATTATTTTCAAATAATATTGTCGGACCACCTTTGATAGAGGAGAGTCCACATGATTCCCAAATATGCTGGATCATAGATCTTAGCCATATACATTTGCTAGTATTTCTAAATGATTTGATGATGTGGCCACCATTGTTTGTTTGACAGATCTCCATGAAATAGCAGTATCATTGCAATTAAACACATACCCTGTTTGTGACCTACCTTTATGTGGATCTGAAAGATATCCTATATCTGCATATCCAAGCAATTGTTGCTTTGATTCCTTTGAGTAAAATAAACCCATATCAGTAGTTTCGCGAAGATAACGCAATATATGTTTGATACCATTCCAATGTCTTCGAGTTGGAGCGGAACTGTATCTTGCTAATAAATTGATAGAAAAAGCAATGTCTAGACGTGTACAATTGGCAAGATACATAAGTGCACCAATAGCACTAAGATATGGTACTTCAGGACCAACTAACTCTTCATCTTTTTCGCAAGGATGAAATGGATCATTTTTCACATCAAGTGATCGGACAACCATTGGAGAACTTAAAGGATGCGCTTTATCCATATAAAAGCGCTTCAAAACTTTCTTAATGTATGTTGATTGATGTACTAAAACTCCATGTGGAAAATACTTGATCTGCAGGTTGAGACAAAATTTTCTTTTTCCAAGATCTTTCATCTCCAATTCCTTTTTCAAGTAATTTGTTGTTCTTGTGAACTCTTCAGGAGTTCCAACAAGATTTAAGTCATCAACATACACTGCAATAATTGCAAATCTAATTTTTGATTTCTTAATGAAGATGCATGGGCATAGAGGGTTATTCACATACCCTTCTTTTAGCAAGTATTCGCTAAGGCGATTGTACCACATGCATCCAGATTGCTTTAATCCATACAAGGATCGTTGCAACTTGATTGAGTACATGCTACGAGGCTTTGTACTATTTGCTTTAGGCAATTTAAATCCTTCAGGGATTTTCATGTATATATCATTATCTATGGATCCGTATAAATATGCTGTAATAACATCCATGAGACGCATATCCAGTCCTTTTGAGACTGCTAAACAAATTAAAAAATGAAATGTGATTGCGTCCATGACGAGAGAATATGTTTCCTCGTAGTCAATACCAGGTTTCTGCGAGAAACCTTGTGCTACTAATCGAGCTTTATATCTTTTGATCTCATTATTCTCATTGCGCTTTCGTACAAATACCCATTTGTACCCAACAGGCTTTACATCTTCAGGTGTTTGGACTACAGGTCTAAAAACTTCTCGTTTTGTTAATGAGTTTAACTGTACCTGTATAGTTTTTTTCCATTTTGGCCAATCATTTCTATGTTGCCATTCTTCCACATTTCGTGGTTCGGGATCTTCATCATTTGTTATGATATCAGAGGCCACTTGGAAAGCAAAAATATTGTTAATAACAATATTATTTCGATCCCATTTTTCTCCCATGTGTACATAACTTATTGAGATCTCACAATTTTCAGGTACATGTGCCTCTTCAGGGGCTTTTCATTCAATATGTGGCTCTTTAGGGGCTTCTTGTTCAATATGTGTTTCTTCGGGGGCTTCTTGTTCAATATGTGTCTCTTTAGGGGCTTTCTGTATTATTTGTGCCTCTTCTAGGGCTATAAATTTATCAATTTTAAACTGATCAGTCATTTTGATGGCCTCTTCTAGAGTGCCAAGTTTTTATTGGGTTCTCCTCTTCCGGGGAGTTACATCATTTGAACCAATAGGTCTACCACGCTTCGTATCTTATATTGATTTGTTAATTGTCCTACAGGGACATCAATCCGTGCTGGAGTATTTGCAGTCGGGATATGTGACTTTGTCACTTTCTTTGTATCAATGAATGCATTTGGTAATTGATTTGGAAGATTTTGCAAATGAATGATCCTTTGAACTTCTAGTTCACATTGATTTGTACGAGGATCAAGATGGGTCATAGTGGATGTCTTCTAACTAATTTCTCGTCATTCTTCAGGAATCGACTTTTCTCCCCCTAATGACAGGAAAACACTCTCATTAAAATGACAATCCGCAAAGCGGGCTGTAAAAACATTGCATGTCAAAGGTTCAAGATATCTTATGATAGATGGAGAATCAAAACCTACATAAATCCTAAGTCTTCGTTGGGGACCCATTTTAGTGCGTTGTGTAGGTGCAATTGGTATATATACTGCACAACCAAAGATTCGTAAGTGAGAGATATTTGGTTGTTTTCCAAGCATAAGTTGTGAAGGGGAGTATTTATGGTAAGTTGTAGGTCGAATACGGACTAAAGCTACAACATGCATAATAGCATATTCCTAGGCAGAAGTAGGTAATTTGGTTTTCATTAGTAATGGTCGAGCTATTAATTGGAGACATTTGATGAAGGATTCTGCTAAACCATTTTGGGTATGAGTATGAGCAACAGGATGCTCAATATTTATCCTTATTAACATGCAATAGTCAATGAATGTTTGAGAAGTAAATTCACCAGCATTATCAAAACGTATTGTCTTAATTGGATAATTTGGAAATTGTGCTCGTAATTTGATTATTTGTGTAAGGAGTCTAGCAAAGGCAACATTATGTGTAGAAAGAAGACAAACATGTGACCACCTAGTAGAAACATCTATTAAGATTATAAAATAACAGAATGATCCACATGGTGGACGGATAGGCCCACATATGTCCCCATGTATTCTTTCTAAAAAGACTGGTGACTCAGATATGACTTTAGTAAAAGATGGTCTGATTATCAATTTACCTTGTGAGCAGGTAGCACATGAGTATTCATTGGGCGAAAGAATCTTCTGGTTCTTTAGTGGATGCCCATGTGAGTGTTCGATTATTCGACGCATCATTGAAGACCCTAGGTGACTTAGCCTGCCATGCCAAAGGACAAAAACTTTTGGGTCATTGAACTTCTGGTTCACGACAACATATGATTCAATAGGCTTTATAGTTGTATGATACAACCTAGAGGAGAAAGCTGAGAGTTTTTCCATTATAAGCTTTTGGCCAGATATAATGGAAGTAATGTAAAGATGTTCTACATTATCTCCATTCATAGTTTCAATATGATATCCATTTATATGGATATCTTTAAAACTGAGCAAATTTCTTCTGGATTTGCTAGAATATAAAGTGTCATTTATATGGAATCTAGTTCCATTTGACAACATTATGTTTGCTCTTCTAGAGCCTTCAACTAAGTTTGTAGTACCAGATATGGTACTTATATTAGCTTTTATTAATGTCAATTCGAGGAAATATCTTTTATCTCGAAGAATTGTGTGTGTGGTTGCATAGTCTGCAAGACATACATCATCCTCATTCATCTTGAGATCAAATAACACATGGATTTCAGATATAACAAAAAAAAAAAAAAACAAGGCATAATGTAAATAATAAAGAAAATCAGATGTAAATATAAGACATAATAATATATTATTTCATATATAAAGTAACATCAATCAATGTTAATTTTCTCATCATTTATCAAATTATCTATTTTTTCATTGGGACCTCCAAAGAAATCAATGTCATAGTAGGTTAGGTCCAATCCATCACCATCGGTAAAGTTCATCTCTATCTCTTTTCCTTTTGCTTTTATTGATGCTTGGTAAACGTCGACCAAATGTTTGGGCGTACGACAGGTACGTGACCAATGCCTCTTCATACCACATCTGTAACAATTATTCTCATGGTTCTTAGGAGGTTTATCTTGTAAACGCTTCCCATTTTCTTGTTTTGTCTCAGTATTGTTCCACTTCTAGTGGTGCAATGAGGCTTTCATTTTCTGAGAATTATTACTACAAGAACCATGGTATCAGGGATTTCTTCCACGACCACAACCACGTCCTCGTCCATGTCCACGAGTTTGGGACAATATTGCATTCACTTTAGGGAATTGTTTAGATCCAATTGGACGAGACTGGTGATTTTTCATCAAAAGCTCATTATTTTGTTCAGTAATAAGAAGACATGATATCAATTCAGAATATTTTGTAAATCTACGCTCTCGATATTGTTGTTGTAAGAGCACATTCGAGGCATGAAATGTAGTAAAAGTTTTCTCTAGGATGTCTTTCTTCTGTGATTTTTTTCTCCACACAGCTTTAATTGAGAGCTGATTTTGAAAAGTGTAGAGTTGTATTCACTAACGGTTTTAAAATCTTGCAATCTTAGGTGCATTTAATCATATCGAGCTTTTGGGAGAATCACAGTTTTCTGGTGGTCATATATTTCCTTCAAATTACTCCGTAGAGTAAAAAGGTCATTTACCGTAAGATACTCATTTTTTAAACCTTCATGGAGGTGATGACGAAGAAAAATCAATGCTTTTGCGCGATCCTGCAGGGATGCTTGATTTCCTTCTTTGATCGTAGCTCCAAGGTTCATTGCATCAAGATGTAATTCAGCATCAAGGATCCAAGATAAATAGTTCTTTTTCGAAATGTCAAGTGCCACAAATTTGAGTTTTGTAATATTCGACATTGTCAAATAACTTCATATATATGACAAAACAATATTATTAGAATCAGTTATAATAACTTGATAGCATTGGTATAACTTTGATTATAAACAAAATCAAATAATTTGTTTATAACTTTTAACAATATGTAACAAAACAAATTAATGATAATATAAATATGTAAAATTTTATTCTATATAAATAACTTCAAGTTTAAGATACGAGAATTACCTTCAGAGCAATTCATGCTGATAACGTGTTGTAAAATGAGAATAAATGTGATTCAAATAAAAGTAGGGATGACTATGTATTACTTTAATAATATATATATATATATATATATATATATATATAGAGAGAGAGAGAGAGAGAGAGAGAGAGAAAGAGAGAGAGGGGAGAAAGAAATCAAAGAAGAGAAATGAAAAAGAGAGAGAGAGAGAATGAGAGGAAGAGAATATCTTTCTTTTGCTCGGGGTGCTTTTTGCATGGGGTGTAAGAAGCCTTTTATAGGCTTCACAATATGAACTCCCATTACTCATCTTAAAGATGAGTAAATGAAGTTCATAAATGACCATCAATGTGGTCATTCACCACTTCATTTACAACACAAAATTCATTTTCAAAATTTAGAAAATTTATTATATGGAAGAGTCCATTAAAAATAATTAAAAGAAGTTCTACTCCTTTTATATATATATATATATATATATATATATATATATATATATATAAATAATCAAAAGGGACAAAAAGAAAAAAGAAAAAAAAAAAGACTCAATTTTATTTTACATAAAACCCAAAACTTACCTCCAACCCGATTACCCCTCCTTATATATACTTATCTCATTAAGATAGAGGTGGCAAATGGGTTGACCTAACACAAACCAATGTTTGGTGAGCCTTTAAGGGCTGACATGTCGGACCCTCACAACCCAATTAAGATCGTGTCAATCTATGCAAGCTAAATAGGCGGCCCAAAATGGTTCCATGAGCTTGTGGGCTAATCTTATTGAAAGTGTTGAATTTTTCAAAGAAAGTGAATTAAATTATTGAATTAAACGAGCTTGCTTGCTAATTGTTTTTTTACAAAAATGTAAATCTCTTGTGATTTAACATTGTACTATATTTGGTCATCCTTATTGAACTATTTTTCTTTATTGAGCTATTGAAGAAAGGTTGGACTAGGAAGGTTGCTTTTATTAGAAAGAACTTTATAATTGATTAATTATTTAGAATTCTTAACTTAGGACTCAATCAATTATAATTCTTAGAATTTTTATTAAGTGTTTGGAATAATCATTAAAATTATTGTTGAAATATTTTAAGCAGTTTTGGAATTAGAAATTCATAACCTTTTAATTAAGTCATTAAGTCCTGATTATTGTTTTGAATTAATTTGAAGTGGCTGTTATATATGTATCCAAAAACATCTTGTCATAAATAATATCAATATTAAAAGATGACGCACCAAATGGTCACTAAGGATTCCTGCATATAATTGACTTAGCTTGGCCCACTACGAGTTAAATTTTGATGACACTCCGGAAAGGGGAAAAAGGTTAATTTTGCGGCTTGGGTATTTGAACTTGTGAAATCATAAGGTACACAAACATTTGAATTCCATCTTAGCGTCCTGTTGATCATGACGGAGGTGTTAATTGCTCCAAACAATGAACTGAATATTGTTAGATAACCAAACAATAAACCCCAAAAAGTTTGTTGCCCTAATCTTCCCACTGACTCGTATTTTTCCGGTCAAACTTTCGTTATTAAACTTATTTTGCCTAACTCAACGTCAATATTGCATTTTTTGTCAATGGAATTTAGCTGAACAGGAAAACTACCCCTATACTCCAAATGGTTTTCCAAGTTCTCCCACCAAACACGATGGCCAAATCACCTACCTAGAGGCCAAAGTTTCATACATCCACCTATAAAAACCCAACACCAAGCTATGGCTTCGCAACTCAAGTTTCAAGTAAAACGCAGCTTGATTCAAATCTACATACACACCAATCTAAACTCATTCAGCAATGGCATCTTGCAATTGCTTAATCTTATCTCTCTTCGTTCTATTGTCATTTTCGAGCATTGATGTTAGCCTAGCGGCACGTCGTCTTTTGGACACCGCTCCACCCTCTGTGCCAACCACACCTGTTATACCCAGTCTGCCAAAACCAACGTTGCCACCTTTGCCTTCATCACTCCCAACTCTGCCAACTGTGCCCTCACTCCCAACTCTAACCAACCCTACATTGCCTCCTTTGCCGTCTCTTCCAACTATGCCACAGCCCACATTGCCATCCTTGCCCAAGGCCACACTGCCTCCACTTCCTAGCATGCCCGCCATGCCCTCTATCCCGAAGCTCACGTTGCCTCCTCTGCCAACAACTTTGCCAACCATCCCCTCGATTCCCACAATCCCAACCACTATGCCTTCAATCCCATTCCTCTCCCCCCCACCAGCGACCACTAGTCCTTGAGAAGACACGGTGCCCCTACAGTTGGCTATCTCTGATGGTCTCTATTTTTAGTGCACGTTCTGGGAGATATTTTGAGGCTTTCAACCTTTCATATCATTTGGATTTATGTATCTAAGCATTGTTAGTTCCTTCTTTTGTTTCTGCATTTATATGTATGATTTCGGGTTTTCATTTATTGGGATTGTGATATATCATAATGGATGGTTATTTTTATTGTCTTGGACCTTTGTTCTTTCGCCGTGTTTTAAGACTTAAAAGGCTGGAATAAACTGTTATGTATTGTCAGTGCATGAGAGAGAGCTTCAAGTGGGGTAACACACTGCCAATGAAGATCAGGGTACCCATCTCCATCTGCTTACTTTGGATATTGATAATCAGTAGCCTGCATCAGGGCATAACACTAGTAGCTTTGTAACTGAACTTGATTGCGAGAAAGAACTCATATACGACCATGCATAAGTATTCATTTGGTACAAAGCTTTATTGGATTGAGTTAAATTTTCTTTTACAAGTTTTAGCAGTGAATAGAAAGGTTGCAATCAGCCCACGGTCCCAGCTTGTATTTTGTGTGATTAATAAGAGATTTTCCCTTCAGTGATGATTAGGCAAGCCAATAATTTGTTTGGTGGGAAGTTTCTTGTTTAAGTAAATGTTAAATTAATATTAAATAAACTGAAATGGAGCACTTCTTGATAATAATAAAGAAATAGCCTTCTAAAAGAGTTTATATTTGAACAACGTTATAATAAATGCTGCTACAACTAAGCTAAGATATATTCATTATGTGTTTATGTTAAAAATTCATAATTTCATTATTAAGTTACTACAAAATTCTTTTTCAAAATTTAGAAAATTTGTCATATGGAAGAGTCCATTAAAAATAATTAAAAGAAGTTCTAGTCATTTTTTATATAAATAATCAAAAGGGACAAAAAAAAAAGAAAAAAAGAAAAAAAATAAGACTCAATTTTATTTTTGTTGGAAATCAAGCCAGCATCCTCTGTTTACTTCCCTAATTAGTGTAATGTACAGCCTTTATTATAATTGATTTAGGAGTAATTCTAGCAAGGTAGTTTATTCACTTTCCATGTAAGAGTAGTTTATATATTTAGGAGTAATTCTAGCAAGGTAGTTTATTCACTTTCCATGTAAGAGTAGTTTATTCACTTCCCATGTAAGAGTTTATTCACTTTCCATGTAAGGGAAATTCCATTCCGGAATTGTCTCTAATCTGTAGGCTATTTATTTATGCTTTCATTCATTGTAAAGGAAGGTATCACAGAATGAATTGAGGTGTTCCTCCATATTTTGTTTTCAAATTCTTCATATTTTTCTTCAAATTCTTCATGGTATCAGAGCAGGTTTAATCCTGTCTCATCGTCTTCATCTTTAGTCAGTTTTTTTTACTCAATTCTATTCTTCTAATTTATGCCTAAATATGGTCCAGCCTTTGGAATGGCTACCAACTCATCATCCTTTACTTCTGATATCATCATCTCATCGTCTTCATCCTCTCATCAGATGGAGATGCTTCAGAAACTACTGTCTCCTCTTTTGTCAGTACAGTCACAAACTGGCTCATCTTCCAACCAGGTCATTGGTTCCGGAACCTTGGCTCACAAAGGTAATTTTTTGAGTGCCTTCACTGCTGGTAAGAAACGTAAAAAACCTTGGATAGTGGACTCAGGAGCATCTGATCATATGACGGGAGATGCGACAATTTTTGATACATATAGCTCATGTCCAAATAATTTAACAGTCCGAATAGCAGATGGTTCACTATCAAAGGTTGCTGGAACAGGTTCAGTTGTGCTATCAAGGGATCTTACTCTCAACTCTGTTCTCCTTGTTCCTAACTTGGACTATAATCTATTGTCAATTAGTAAACTCACTAAGGAAAAGAGGTGTATTACTAATTTTTCCTCCACTCACTGTGAATTTCAGGATTTGGATTCGGGGAAGACGATTGGCAATGCTGAGGAATGCTCTGGACTCTACATCCTTAAGGAGCGCCACGATCCACAAGAACAACCTCAAATGACAGTTGGTAGTAATTCTTTTTCGGTTTCATGTCAAAATAACGATAGTGCAATTAGGTTGTGGCACTATTGCTTAGGTCATCCAAATGTTATGTATCTCAAGCATTTATTTCCTTCATTATTTAATAAAAATCCAAAATCCTTTGAGTGTGAAATCTGTCAATTATCAAAGCAAGTCCGGTCTCATTTTCCCATTCAACCCTATAAAGAGTCTAGTCCATTCTCAATGATTCATAGCGATATCTGGGGTCCGTCAAGAATAAAAAATGTAACTGGTACTAGGTGGTTTGTCTCATTCATAGATGATCACACTAGATTAACTTGGGTATTCCTCATGAAAGAAAAATCTGAAACGAGTCAAATTTTCAAAAATTTTAAAAATATGATTCAGACCCAATTCCAGTCAAAAATACAAATTCTAAAGTCTGATAATGCTAGGGATTATTTCAACTCCATTCTAGGAGAATTTCTAGCACAAGAAGGGATAGTTCACTTAAGTTCATGTGTTGATACCCCACAACAAAACGGAATCGCTGAAAGGAAAAATAGACATTTGTTAGAGGTGGCTAGATCACTAATGTTTTCCATGAATGTTCCAAAATTATTCTGGGGGCAAGCTGTCCTTACGGCAGCCTACCTCATCAATAGGATGCCGTCTAGGGTACTAAAATTCCAAACACCTTGTCAAACACTCCTAAAATCCTTTCCGACTACTCGTCTCATCTCCACCGTCCCACCCAAAATTTTCGGGTGCTCTGTCTTTGTTCATATCAATCAACAACATAGAAGTAAACTTGATCCTAGGTCACTCAAGTGCATCTTTCTTGGGTATTCTTCAAATCAAAAAGGGTATAAGTGTTACTCTCTGGTCACAAGAAAATTCTACAATTCAATGGATGTCACCTTTTTTGAAACCCAGCCTTACTATCCCAAAAACGATATTCAGGGGGAGAATTCAACTCAGGAATATCAATTTTGGGATCTTGAGTCATTCAGTGAGTCACCCATCACCACTGAAAATCACATTCCTCCAGAGTCATTTAATCAACCCGAGTCCATTGTTGACTTGTGGGATAAGGAGCACATCCAAGAGGAAACGGAGGAAAGAGCACTTTCTCAACAAACCCATGAGGCAGAACCGGGTCCTAATCCAAACAAACTTCCAGGTAACAACGCTCCTGATTGTACTGTTGATTCCGAGTTAGAAAATGATATTCTTAATATGCCCATAGCTTGGAGGAAAGGAGTTAGATCATGCACTCAGCATCCCATTGGAAATTTTATTTCTTATGATAAGCTATCACCTACGTTTCGTGCATTCACTTCTAGCATCACAGAGATACAAGTTCCTCAAAATATTCAGGAAGCTTTCAAGTATCCTAAGTGGAAGGCGGCAGTCGATGAGGAAGTTCGGGCGTTGGAAAAGAATGGTACGTGGGAAATTACTGACCTCCCAAGAGGTAAGAAACCAGTTGGGTGTAAGTGGATTTTCACAGTAAAGTACAAGGCAGATGGTAATGTGGACAGGTATAAGGCTCGGTTGGTTGCCAAAGGATTCACCCAATCTTATGACATTGACTATCAAGAAACTTTTGCTCCAGTTGCCAAGCTTAATACTGTTCGTGTACTTTTATCCTTGGCAGCTAATCTCGATTGGTCGCTTCACCAACTTGATGTGAAGAATGCCTTCCTCAATGGTGACTTAGAGGAAGAAGTTTACATGGACATTCCTGTTAGACTTGAGACGACATCAAATTTCAACAAGGTTTGCAGACTCCGAAAATCCTTGTATGGTCTCAAACAATCTCCCAGGGCCTGGTTTGAACGGTTCACTAAGGTAGTGAAAGGGTACGGATTCGTTCAATGTCAATCCGATCACACATTATTTGTGAAACACTTCCCAGAAGGGAAACTGGCAATTATCATTGTATATGTGGACGACATAATTTTGACAGGTGATCATGAAGAGAAAATTGACTTACTTAAAAAATTACTGACAAAGGAATTTGAGATCAAGGATCTTGGAAACCTCAAGTACTTTCTCGGAATGGAGATTGCTAGGTCAAAGAAAGGTATAGCAGTCTCACAACGCAAATACGTTCTGGACTTATTGAATGAAACAGGAATGCTAGGATGCAAGCCGGCAGAAACACCTATGGATACAACTGTCAAACTGGAAGAAAGTGATGGAAGTGCGCCAGTTGATAAAGGAAGATATCAACGTCTTGTGGGGAAACTCATCTATCTTTCTCATACAAGGCCAGACATCGGCTTCTCCGTTAGTGTGGTAAGTCAATTCATGAATAATCCAACCGAAAAACACATGACTGCTGTGATCAGAATATTGAGATACCTCAAGATGACACCGGGAAAGGGTCTCTTCTTTCAAAGAACAACAAATAAAGAGATTGAGATTTTTTCAGATGCAGATTGGGCAGGTTCAGTGACTGATCGGAGATCAACTTCAGGCTATTGTTCATTTGTCTGGGGGAACTTGGTTACATGGCGAAGCAAGAAACAGTCAGTGGTAGCCCGTAGCAGTGCTGAGGCAGAATTTCGTGCTATGGCACAAGGTATCTGCGAGGGAATCTGGTTGAACAGGCTGTTAGAAGAATTACGGGTTCCATTGAAGCATCCCATGGTGTTATACTGCGACAATCAAGCTGCCATCAGTATCGCTAAGAATCCGGTTCATCATGATCGAACTAAGCACGTGGAGATAGATCGACACTTTATCAAGGAAAAGATTGAAGAAGGAGTTTTCAAAGTCAGCTACACTCCGACAAACTGTCAAACGGCTGACATTCTCACAAAAGCTCTTGCTCGAGTTAACTTCGAAGATCTGACAGAAAAACTTGGAATGATTAACATCTACAACGCGGCTTGAGGGGGAGTGTTGGAAATCAAGCCAGCATCCTCTGTTTACTTCCCTAATTAGTGTAATGTACAGCCTTTATTATAATTGATTTAGGAGTAATTCTAGCAAGGTAGTTTATTCACTTTCCATGTAAGAGTAGTTTATATATTTAGGAGTAATTCTAGCAAGGTAGTTTATTCACTTTCCATGTAATCGTAGTTTATTCACTTCCCATGTAAGAGTTTATTCACTTTCCATGTAAGGGAAATTCCATTCCGGAATTGTCTCATATCTGTAGGCTATTTATTTATGCTTTCATTCATTGTAAAGGAAGGTATCACAGAATGAATTGAGGTGTTCCTCCATATTTTGTTTTCAAATTCTTCATATTTTTCTTCAAATTCTTCAATTTTACATACAAATGGGACGAGGGAGGGTAGCATAATATTAGAATCAACCCAAGTTGAAACATAAAACCCAAAACTTACCTCCAACCTGATTACCCCTCCTTATACTTATCTCATTAAGATAGAGGTGGCAAATGGGTTGGCCTTACGTGACCCAATGTTTGGTGAGCCTTGAAGGCCTGACATGTAAAACCCACACAACCCAGTTAAGATCATGTCAGTTTATGCAAGCCAAGTAGGTGGCCCATTTTGGTTCCATGAGCTTGTGGGCTAGTCTTGTCGTGCCAATGGAGCACCCCACTTTGTTAATATTTAATTTATTTTTTCAAGTCATTCTACTGTATTAGATTTTTTTTTTTGTTATTAAGTGAAATTTCTTTTTTATTTATTTTAAACATCTTAAATACTTATTTTTTTTTTAAATTTTTTATATTTATTAAGTTTGTAATTGTAAAATTTGTAGAGGTTTTAAATTTTTGTTTTCAAAAATAGGTAAAATATCATATTTGAATTTGTTTTTGATCAAAATAACAATAAATTTAAAAGTTGGAATAAAGTGAGAATTGCATCACTATAGTTTGAGTACATCCTAACTAGGTTGACACTCACCTAACTATCAATTATATGCATTACTCAACCTTTAAAAATAAGTAACATTTAATAGATTTAGAAGAAGTGAACAATATATAATTCTTCACCAATTTGAATATTTACTTTGTCTTCTTATTCAATCGTCATTCTTCTTTTTTCATTTTCATTCTTCATCTTCATCAATCTTGAACATCTTTTGTGTTTCTATTGTTATTCAAATTGTCTAACAAAACTTTGAATTCATCTTCGCAAGTTTGGAGCCTCATGCATCCATCTTTGCAATCCTTCAAACATGCTAAGGACTTGATCATCTCTGGTGTGAGTCTTGTCCTTTTATCCCCAATTATTTGTAGCTGAAGAAAAAGTAGATTCTGATGCTACAATAGATACCAGTGGAGTTAGTAGATCATATGCCATTTTAGATTAGATAGCACGGGAAATGTGGATTCATGAGATTTCCACCACTTTAATAATTATAGTTTTGGATTTTATTAGGGGTTAGGTATGAAGAGTAATTAATATTTAAATATTTTGAAAGATTAGACCTACTTGAAGTATACCAACTTGTCACTTTCCCTTAACTAATTGCATAAAGTACGGATTATTTTCAAATGTGCATGAAGTGATAGCACTTGAAGAGGCATTACCTTATTTAGTCTCATAATATTTATATAAGGTGTTTAATTGTTCATATTACTAATCCAGTGGTTGGAATGGTTGGTTCATATAAGTAGCCATAAAATTTAAAATGTTTTTTTATTGATCTAGTGATAATTAATTTGAGAATATGTTATCATACCCTACATAAGATGCTAACATTTGGTAGGTAGAATTCCAATGATGACCTATATCATGACAAAATCTTCTCTTCTTCAAACCATCCGTTTTACATAAAGCATCAAATTCTTATAATTTGTTAGGATGAAGAATAAATTATATAACAAATTGGATAGTCTCTAATAACGGAGATATTAATTTTAAATCATCTTGTGTTATTAAATTAAATGTATGATAAATACATTTCACATGGAACATCTCACTTAATGGACCTTCTTTAATTGCTCTTACAAATAAATCTATGGTATTTGTATTGCCTGTTTGAAGCATTATCAAAGATAACACTACAAGATTTTATTTATATGCTAAACTCTCTAAAGGTAATCATAAGAGAATCATATATGGTAGACCATTATAAGGAAAATATATTAAATGAAAACCTATTATTTTCTTATTTAATTTCCAATTCGAATTTGTATAATGTGTTGTCACACATGTGACAACTTCATTCCTTTGACTAGTCTATATATTTAAGGTCATAGAAATAATACCACTATGATTATTAAATTTTTGGATTATTAATTATTTATAATCCTTATAGCTTTTATTATATCATTACGAAAGGTATTCCTACTAACTCTTTGAAGGGTTGGTTGGACATACTCTTGAATGTAATATAAAAATCTAGAATCTTCTCCAATGTGAATGGTGGGTTTCCACTTGCCATAAATCTAGCTAACCCTTCTCTAATTATTTCTTGATTGAATATAAATTAAGGTGGACATTGATGATGTACTAGATCCTATTTTGGCTTGATTTATTTGGGATTGCATAGTGTCTAATGCACCATGTTTTTGTTGGGATAAAGCCTTTAAAAGTAAGACATGATATGACAACGTTAGATTTGAGCTTCCACTTATCTATCCTTTGTATACATCAATATTGATTTGAGCATTTAGTTTATATCACTTGCATTGCACATGACTTGGTGCATTAGGAATTGTACAGAAGATACAAGTCATGGGTTCTTTGCAAGATGATAAGTTGTTCATAGTTGGTTTATAGATTTGGAAAATTTAGTAAAGATTGTAGCGCACTACTTCCTAATTGGAGGGATGAATTATCTTGGTCATTGAGATGAGTTTCCCATGATGAGTGCACTAGTGTGTGGTTACAAATTGAATAGGTTTTATGGTGAACCATGACATAAGGCTTTCAGATTGTCATGATTCACCAACCTACTATAGTTCATGAACTCTCAACCTTAAAAGGATATTGAGTCGGTGTTGAAATCGAAAAGAGGCTTCACTACAAGGAAAAAGACCATTATTGACATGTATTTCCTTTAATTAAGATGATATATGTCGATATATCTTATTTGAAAAGATAATAATGACATAGAACTTAGGTTGTATTAGAGAAAATATTCTTAACAGTATCAACTATGACATATGTGAAATTAATTTAATTCTATATTGACTTATGAATATTCAACCTTGACATAAGTTATATGTGAAGGTAAATTATATGTTTATGTGAAATTTAGTTGTCAACTTAAGATTATTTATATTAAGGTCGGCCCGATTAAATATATGTCACAATTAATATTAATATATATACTAAGACTTTCATTCACCCATCCAAACTTGGTACTCTATTTCTCCAAAACTTTTGGCTCTAAATCCTTGTCTTCCTAAACAATGGCACCAAGGCTCTCCACATCCTTGTCTCTCGAAACCCAGAAACCCTCAACCCAACTTAGACTTAAAGACATGGTGATGGCTATCTACTCACACAATGGGAAATTTGTCAAACACTAAGTGAGTATTGTTGATTTCTAATATAAAGGAGTTTTCGGTGATATATGTTGGTCTCGTTTATGTTTTCTTAAGTATAAAGGTTGATCCTTAAGGAAATAGGGTGTATGTTCATGTATAAGAGTTTTTGATGAAATGAGTTCTACATTTTGGTGGGCATGATTCAAAGTTTTGAAATTTGTTCACAATTTTTGTTTTAGAATATTAAAGATCAAAGGTGGGTTTTCTTCCTAAGTGAATAGTTTCTATTGTTGTTTTCGAAAATGAGAGTTTTAACTAATGTTTTCTTCGAATTTCATTTTCATAAAAATTCCCAAAGCTAGTTCTATTAGCATCTTAGATCTAAGCATCGAAATTAATACCATTTTTTTTTTAGAAAATTGATGATAGAGAAGTGACTTCTCATCACAAACTTTAGCATATTAGGGTTGATCCCTCCTTTCATCCCTGGTACCGAATGAATACTTCCACCTAAGGTGGAAGGGAGATTTCCCACGGCACCTATTCCAAGCGTCCATCAACCAAAAGGCTGTACGTTTATATATGTTATACGCAAACCTTCCAATTTCATCTTAGCGACCAGCTGTTGGTTCTGAGGGAGGTGTTATTGGCTCCAAACCATGAACTGAATACTGTTAGATGACCAAACAATAAACCCCAAAAAAGTTTGTTGCCCTAATCTTTCCACTGACTCGTATTTTTCCAGTCAAACTTTCATTATTAAACTTATTTAGCTCAACTCAACGTCAATATTTCAATATTTGTCGACGGAATTTAGTTGGATGGGAAAACTACCCCTACACTCCAAATGGTTTTCCGAGTTTTCTTACCAAACACGATGACCAAATCACCTACCTAGAGACCAAAGTTTCATACATCCACCTATAAAAACGCAACGCCAAGCTATGGCTTCGCAACTCAAGTTTGAAGTAAACGCAGCTCGACTCAAATCTATATACACAGTACTCTAAACTCATTCAGCAATGGCCTCTTGCAATTGCTTCATCTTATCTCTCTTCGTTCTACTCTCATTTTCGAGCATTGATGTTAGCCTAGCGGCACGTAGTCTTTTGGACACAGCTCCACCCTCTGTGCCAACGACACCTGTTATACCCACTCTGCCAAAACCAACATTGCCACCTTTGCCTTCCTCACTCCCAACTCTACCCAACCCTACAATGCCTCCTTTGCCGTCTCTTCCAACCATGCCACAGCCCACATTGCCATCCTTGCCAACTACCCAACCTTCTTTGCCCAAGGCCACACTGCCCCCACTTCCTAGCATGCCCACCATGCCCACCATGCCCACCATGCCCTCTATCCCGAAGCTCACGTTGCCTCCACTGCCAACAACTTTGCCAACCATCCCCTCGATTCCCACAATCCCAACCACTATGCCTTCAATCCCATTCCTCTCCCCCCCACCGGCAACCACTAGTCCTTGAGAATATTCATGTACTGTTCTAAGAAGGCATGGTGGCACTACAGTTGGCTATCTCTGAAGGTCTCTATTTTTATTGCGCGTTCGGGGAGTTATTTTCATATCATTTGAATTTATGTACCTGAGCATTGTTAGTTCCTTCTTTTGTTTCTCCGTTTATATGTATGATTTCGGGTTTTCATTTATTGGGATTGTGATATATCATAATGGATGATTATTCTTATTGTCTTGGATCTTCGTTCTTACACTGTGTTTTAAGACTTAAAAGCTGGAATAAACTGTTAATATTGTCAGTGAATGAGAGAGAGCTTCAATTGGGGTAGCACACTGCCAATGAAGATCAGCGTACCCACCTCCATCTGCTTACTTCGGATATTAATACCCAGTAGTTAGCATCAGGGCAAAACACTAGCTAATAGCTTTCTAACTGAACTTTGATTCCGAGAATGAACCCATATTCCACCATGCACAAGTATTGATTTGGTACATGTAGCTTTATTAGATTGAGTTAAAGTTTTCTTTCATAAGTTTTAGCAGTCAATGGAAAATTTGCAATCAGCCCACGGTCGCAACTTGTATTTTGCGTGGTTGATCAGTTATTTCCCTTTCATTGATGATTAGGCAAGCCAAGAATTTGTTCGGTGCATGGGGACATTTTTTTAAAGTAATTGTTACATTAATAGTAAATAAACTTAAATGGAGCGCTTCTTGATAATAATAATGAAATAGCCTTCCACAAGAGTTAATATTTGAATAATGTTGTCATCAATGCTGTTACCACTAAGCTAAGATTTATTTATTGATTCATTTTCACTCAATTGATGTGTTTATGTTAAAAATTCACAATTTCATTAATAAGTTACTACGAGAAATTTTTTAAAATTTAGAAAATCTATTTTAAGGAAGAGTCCATAAAAAATAATTAATATATTATGAAATATAGGAATTTGAGCTTATAAATGGTCGTCCATATTGATGTAAATCTCTTCCAAACTCTCTATAAAGGAGACATACTAATGAAATGTCAATTCCATTTTTCAAGCATTTCAATTTATTTTATTCTTATTTATTCTTCTCATTCTTTTATTTTATAATATGTTATCAACATGATGCTTTGGGTAGAAAAAGAGAGGAATTTATTTATAAGAATTTTTATAGGTAGGTAATCTTATTTTCTTCATACACTCTTATTTAAAAGGATGTTTGAAAAGTGATATGATATTGTATTATATTTTTATTTTTGTTATTTTTTATTTACTTTATTTCATAGTTGGAAGCATGGATTGAAAAATCGGATTTTATCGGCGATATTTCGTCGATATATCGAATATCGGGCGGCCTCAAAACGAAATTCAACACTGATTATTGAATAGGAGGAATATCGGCAAAAAATCGACAAAATCAGTGAAATATCGGTTTAGAGTCGATTAATCGGCGATAAATTGTGAGTGGAGCGACCTGTGAAGTAGTCAGAGGAGGATTTCAAAAAATTGCGGAAAATTTGCCGATTTTTTAGCTCATTTTTTAAAAACTTTGAAATTTGATTCGACGACAAGATTTGAATTTTTGACGATTTGATGGCCCAGATTTCACCCGTGTATTTGTAAAGGCATCCAACGATTAGATTTGTGATCCAATGGTGGAAAATCAATCTTGACTTGATCCAACGGCTACGAAGTGTTTCTAACGGTTATATGAAGATCTAATGGCCAAATTTGAACCAAAATTTGATCCAACGGTTAAATTTAATTCATAGCGACTATTTGATCATCCAACGGCTAGTTTGACAAAAAAAAAAAAATCATATAAATACCTACATTCCATTCCATTTCATACATCAAAATTTGATATTGTTCTATTGCTCTAAATTTTTGTTTTTTTTTCATCTCTAGAAAATTTTTAAAATTTTGAAAATTTGGTGGTGAAGGGGATTAACTCCAAGTCAAGGCTAATTAAGTTATGTCTTACCTTTCATAAAATTTATTTTTATTATGCATAATTCAATTTTATTTGTTATATATAGTTTAATTGATATAATCTAATTTTAAAATTTGTCATATTAACATTAAATTTCATATGAAATGGAAATTGATTTGACATATATGCATATTTAGTTTCATTTTTTAATATTTTCAAAATTAAATTTAATTCATATGGAAATTTAATTCATGCATAATTCAATTTTAATAATGATTCTTATCAAATTCATGAATATGCGAATTTAATTTAATTTTAATTTAATTCATATTGAAATTTTATTGTAATGTTTATCTATTTCATATATGCATAATTCAATTTTAATTTTAATTTTTATTAATAATGATTCTTATCAAATTCATGAATATGCGAATTTAATTCATATTGAAATTTTATTGTAATGTTTATCTATTTCATATATGCATAATTCAATTTTAATTTTAATTTTTATTAGTAATGATTCTTATCAATTTCATGAATATGCAAATTTAATTTAATTTAATTTAAATTTAATTCTTATTGAAATTTAATTGTAAAGTTTATCTATTTCATATATGCATAATTCAATTTTAATTTCAATTTTTATTAGTAATGATTCTTATCAATTTCATGAATGTGCAAATTTAATTTAATTCATATTGAAATTTAATTGTAATGTTTATCTATTTCATATATGCATAATACAATTTTAATTTCAATTTTCATTAGTAATGATTCTTATCAATTTCATGAATATTAAATTTCTTAGATGTTTTATCTTTAATAATTTTAAAATTGATATTAGTTTCATAATTCAATTTTAGAAAATGGCTAGTGGAAGTGGTATCATGGGTTGAGATTCTTGTTGGAAATATTGTACACCTATGGAAGGGAACAAAAATGGAATAGTATGCAATTACTATGGGTTGATAATAAAGAATGGTGGGATTACCTGTTTTAAATTTCACCTATCACATACAAACCCTAATTAAAGTACAAAAAAGTGTCCTAACGTGTCTCCAGAAGTGAAACAAGAAATAAGACGACTTCTAGAGGAAAAAAATAAGGCAAAAGTGAAGAAAGCTGCAGATATAGAAGATATTTGATCTGAACTGGGAGACACAATGGGAGGAAGACATAGACATGTAACTGATGAGGACGATGAGGAGAACCTTGGTGGTGGTGATGATGATGGAGATGATGATGATGTATATATGTATCCAATTGACATGCACCCTGATGAGCGGCATGCTTATAAAGAGGTGGTTCAAGCATCAAAAGCTGTTGAATGGAATCAACAATAAGAAGAACATTTTGTAAGAGGCAAAAGAAAAACAGGTATGATATTAATTTGAATTATTATTGTTTCTTATCAACTTTATCAATAATATTAAATTAACATATATGTTTAATTTTAATAATTATAATAGGTGAGTCTTCACATTCAACTAATCCAACAAGGCAAATACGAAAATTGCAAAGTGTTCGATATTTGGATCCATCACTACCTCATGCACCCTCAATGTACAAAATCTTCAACAGCAAGACAAAAAAAATATGAAAAATCTTTTCAAATGTGGTGTCATCAAGGAAACCATGGGATGTTTGATCACTAAGTTCTTCATATATGAGAGTGTTCCGCCCAGTAAAGCAGACTCTCACCACTTCAAGAACATGATTGTTGGTGCACAACAAGCAGGTAATTACTATAATTTTAAAAGTTGTATTCATTTTAACAATATCATTATTATTTATAAAGTATGATTGCCACAAATGTTCTTATATGCTTTAATTATATATGGATGGTAGGTATGGGTATAGAACCACTATCTCCTTATGAAATCAAACACAAGTATTTGGATATGGAGTACAAAGACATGGAAGCTTATGTCAATATTCAAAGAGAAAAGTGGAAGACTTGTGGATGCATGATTATGTGTGACAGATGGACTAGGCCCACAAAATTAAGCATAATTAATTTCATGGTATATTCAAAAGGTAGCACAATTTTCCTCAAATATGTTCATGCATCAAATTATATAAAGGACAACAAATACATATATGGTTTGTTGAAGGATGTGATCAAGGAAGTTGGCAAACAAAATGTGGTACAAATAGTTACGGATAATGGGTTGGCATTTGTGAAGACAGGGAAGTTGTTAATGAAGAAATACAATCTTTATTAGACTCTGTGTGCAACACATTGCATCGACTTAATGTTCAAAGACATCAGTCAAATGATGAGTGTTGCAGATGTGATTACAAAGGCTCGAAAGATAACCAACTTCATCTATAACCATAGTTGGTTGCTTGCGTAGATGCGGAAGGTGTGTAGTGGAGACATAGTTCGTCTTGAAGCAACAAGATTTGCAACCAATTATATTGCCCTCAACAGTCTTTTGAAAAATAAGGAGAACTTGAAGAAAGTGTTTATCAATGATGAATGGGCACAACACAACTTAAGTCACACATTAATCGGCAAAGAAGTTGAAAAACTTATGTTTGACCATGCGTACTGGGAGTGAGTGGGAAAACTAGTGTCAATATATGAGACGCTATACATGGTTCTTCGCATTGTCAATTCAGAAGTTGTTCTTGCAATGCCATTTGTATATGAATTAATTCGAGTTATGAAAGAGAACCTCATTCGACTTAATGCTAAAGAATTGGTGTTAGAAATAATCGTAGATCATTAGGATAGAACTCTTAAACATCCTTTTCATACAGCAAGTAACTAAGTATTATTCATCTTTGAAAGTTATTAGTATTTAATATGTTTCTTTCATAACATTCTAATTTTACATTTCTACTTTACTATTGTAGCATTCTTTCTTAATCCAAGGTTTCAATATAAACGTGGAGTTGGTACTAATCTTGATCTACTTCAAGTTGTTCATGAAGTCTTTGCGAAAATAGATCCTACATCAAAAGGTCTTAGTCAATTTGAAAATGAGGTAAATTATTAGAGTTATAATATAAATTAAATAATTGAATTTCATTTACTCAATTTTTCACTTTCAATTATTTAACATGTAGATTATACTATTTCGAGATGCAAAGAGAGGATTCGCTGATCGAGCAACGATTGGTTCGAGGTCAGAAATGGTTCCTAGTGAGTATTATTTATGACTTAATAATACATTTCATTAGCATATTATTGTAGCTTTCCAATATAAGTATTGATATCATTTGTTTGGTTGTAGTTGAATGGTGGTTCATGCATGGAAACCACACTTCTACATTAAGAAGGTTGGCCATCAAGGTTTTATTGCAAACTGTGTCATCTTTAGCTTGTGAGAGAAATTGGAGCATGTTTGCCTTAATTCATACAAAGCAAAGAAATCGGCTTGCTTACCTGATGCTCCAATAATTAGTTTTTTGTTATTATAACATGAAACTAAAGATCCATGACATAGAAGCAAAAAATGACAAAGTTGCAGAGAAAGATTACCTCGATTTACTTGACATTGTAGCTGAGGTTGGTGAAGAAGAAGATAACGAATTGTTTAAATGGGTTAGACCTATTCATTTAGATGATGAAGATGGAAATCCCGACCCATGAATTGTCGCACATGTTTGAGAAACAGGTATTGATGTTGATCAGGTATTATCCAAAGAAGTTCATTATGATATTTTCATCTAAGACACAAGAGATTAATTTCTACAAGGAATTTCTCAACTGGCAATCACTTCTCGACCTTCTTTTAACTCCACGAGTACTATTGAACATAGTAGCAGACCTAGTGCTACCGGTACTTTTGCTTCCGGTTATGATGGTTCAAGAGGAAAAGGGACCAATGATGGTAGTGACCTTGGAAATAATGAAGGGGATGTTAGACAACAACAACAACAACAACAACAAAGTGGACAACCATTGACATTTACTTGTGAAGATGATTTCACACATTGTACTCAAGATGAAGACCATGACTCTAGAAGAGTTGGTGCAGGTGTTGGAGCCATTGGAAAGCCATATAGAGGAAGACAACGAAGGAGGATCCCATACAATGAGGACTCATTCTCAGCCAGTTTTGAGTCAATGAGTATAGAGACTCAATTCAGTGATTCGTCAAACGAAGCCAACATTTATGCCCCTTATGCAATGAGTTATGGTCAGCCTCCTCCAAATCTTTCAAGTTCCACGGATGAAGAGTATGAAAGGTATAACTATCCTTCTTCCACACAAATGCCATACTATCTTCTATATCAGATGAAACAACAAGGATTTCAAATAAGCACATGGGAAAACCCTGGATTTCCCATCCATGGACAAAGTGTGGGCAGGACTCAAGAAATTTATGCATGGCATGTTTGTACTTACAATCAATAGTATCAAAACTCCATGTCCTGGTATGAATATTGTCTTCAACAAGATAGGCTCCCTTCATCTAACAATATGATGGAACCACATCAATCTTCATTTTGGTATTAAGGATTATTGCAATGTCATATGTATTATATTTATGTGAAATTATTTTCATTTAATAAAATCAAATATTTCTTAACTCAATTCTAACTTTCTAAGTGTACAATCCAAAAATCATATTTTCTATTCTCAAAATCCAAGTATTGTAAACTATTTACTGATATTTTTTTCTTTGACCATATTTATGTCTATTATACTTATAAAATAACTTTAACATGCATATTCTTGCTTATTTTATCATTATTTGGATTTTTCTAAGCATTCCCATCAATTTTGGATAATTTTTGTCTCACCAATATTTGTGTAAAAATATCCACCGATATTTCTTTGATATTTCCAATATATTCGTAAAATCCAAGTACTGATATATCCGTGTTTACCGATATTTCAATCCATCGTTGGAAGCCACGTAAGTCTTGTTTTATATAATCAAACCAAAATTTTGTAATCATTGATATTTTAATTTTTTCATAACCAAAAGTTAAATAGATATTTTTTTCACAACCAAAACTTTTGGAAACAATCTTTATTGACAATTACTTTATAGCCAAAAGTTACATGCACAATTTCTAATTCTCTTATATAATTTGAAGTTGTACAAAACAAAAATGCCAAAAGTTATAGAGAAAATATCTAATTTTGTTGTATAACTAGAAGTTATATTACTATATAATTGTAAATTGTTTTATGTTATTACAACATCACTCAAATATGAAGTATTCATAGCATGATGTTGTGCAAAAAAGGTAAGTAAATTAATAAATGTTAAAATTCATAGCTAGAAGCTATATGAAAAATATTTTATCATAAATTTATATTGTACATAGCCAAGAGCAATATAATTGTTATTATTCATAATATGAAGTTATGGAAATGAGAAAATTAATATTTTTGCTCTATCAAAAGGATATTTCAAAGTTTTTAATATGTATTTTCTTATAAAATTTATGTAACCTGAATTTATAAGAAAAAGTTGTTATAACCTAAAGTTGTGAAACTATTATTTAAATTTTGTTTTAATTATGTAAAAACATATTATAGTACGAAGCTATAATAACCAAGAATAATATTTATATATTATAGAAAGATTAATGCTTTGTACATCATTGCAAGCTATACAAAATAAGCAACTGTATAATAATGGTTTTTGAACTCTTATAACTAGAAGTTATAAGGTTGTTGGTACAAATATTTGCATATAGAAGTAAAATGTTGGGTTACATGAAGGCATGATCTTTATACTTAATATTCTTGTCTTAAAGATGATATTTGGAATATTTTATATTCTAGTTATTTATTACACAAGAGTCTTTCTATATGATATAAAAATTGAGATTAATCATAATATTTGTTTTCCAATATTTGAGTGTGATATATAAGCCTAAAATGTGCATGTTATTCATATTGAAAGTAGAGATTTCCATAACATAAATACTTATATTTCAAAAATTCTAGATAATATATTTTTACTTGTTTGTATACAATTTCAATTTTTAAATATTCTAAGAAGCATGTATAAGAATTCCTCTAATGACAAAAAGAAAAAAAAAGGAAAAAAAAGTTTGGGTTTGCGCATTGAAAATTTGATACTGAAATTATGTGCTAAAAATATTGAAAATTATATGAAAAATCAAGTTTTTGATGTTTTGTAAAATAAATGTCTGTTTGGGAACCTAAAATATTTTTAACCCATTTTTTTTTATGTTTTTAAGTATGTTTTAAAAATATTTTTTTATATATAGTGCTTTATTTTTAATCATTTTCATATTTGTATATTATTTTTTAAAGTTGTCCTAAAAAAAAGTAAAAATAACTCAAAACAACTAAAAGATGTTCTTTGAAACACCCCACTTTATATTTTTAAGAATAGAAAAAAGTTTTCTATTTTTTATTAGCAAAATTTTTTTCCAATTTTTTCATTCTGAAAAACGTAAAATAATTTTAAAAAATAATTAACAATTATACCCTTAGTTTTCACAACACATCATTTCCTATTATATGTTGCCACATCAAAGAAGACCATATATGTTGCCACCAACATTTGAAGTCAATTCAAACAACAAAATTAAATTAAATTATTTCTCGTATTAGAGGAAACTTTGTCATCAAATTAGCTTAACTGAATAAATACCTTCTTCTGTGGTTCTATTGCTTCTGGTGGGGTCACATCTTCAACTTTACGGATTGGCTTATCCACTGCTTCTGGTAGGAGAAGTTGTTTTTGCTTCATGTTTGAACTGCTAACATCAGATTGGGGAGTAATAGCTCCTACTTGAGACAGTTTTGCTAGCACTTCTGCCTGAAATATTCTTTGTTCTTCTTTAGATGCTGCTATGAAATCCCTGATAGCACGATCTGCAACACTATTGAAATATTGGCGAGGTGTGTAGTGCTTCCCTTTGGCCCTAACTCGACCACTATACTCAGGAGTACCCAATGCTTCCACAAGTATATCATTACTTCCACTAACACTTCTACCATTCTCTTGAGACTCTTTCAATAGTTTGCCCTTAAAAAAATATTAATTATAAAGTTAAATTACAAATTTGTTATTGTAAATAACTTATTATAAATATATGTAATTAAAATTGAAAAATATTCACTTACTATTTTCTCAATTACTGGTATGGCCACTTCATCAAAGGTGCCGTCCTTTTTTTCCCTTGCTTTCTTCCACAATATGCTTCGATCAATAGTTTTAGTTGATCCACTTGCAACCATCTTTCAAAATAGGACAATGTATAATATAATTATCATATAACCCTATTATGTATTATGCATAAAATAAATAAAAAACAATTAATAGGCTTACACTTACCATCTCTTCCTCAAGACCGGCATATCCTTTCCTACTTAGATGGTGATTATAAATGTTTCTCTTTCTTCTTTCTTATTGAATTTCTCGATATTCCTATAAATTAAAATTTTATAATTAATGAATGTGAATAAGACGTATGTAAAGAGTCTTAATTATACCTTAAAGTTGTCAGACAATCTATCTTTGACAAACATTGTCCAATCTTCATCCTCAATAAAAGTATATTGAATTGGTGGTCTTTTGAGGAGCTCCGGTTGGTCTTCGAAAGGAAGAATGTACTTCACTGTTAGCAAGTTCTTAAAGGACCAAAAACATTTTCCCATTGTTAACATACAATTCCTGCTGCTTTTATGATTTAATGAAAAAGTGGTCTGCACATTAATACCAAACTTTAGTAATTTCAAGAGGTTAAGAATGATAGACATTTTGCATCAAAGTGATTTAAATAAGAAATGGTTACCTCAATGCTGTCCCATAACTTATCCTTCAACTGTTTAGGTACAACATGCCAAGTTTTATATCTTATTGGCACCATAGTGCGTGCTAACATGCCTAAGTAGCTTGTTAGATGAACTGCTGATTCTCCTATGAAAATGCCATCAAGATTGTACTTAACCGACAACTTAACCCCCTTGCTTTTGTTTTTTATAATCATATGCTTCCGTGTCATCCCTCTGTACTTCCTTTTTATGGGTTTTTCTCCTTCCTTTGTCTCCATTCTTGTAACAAAAAAAAAAAAAAATGATAAAGATTAGTTAAAATTATATTGCATATAACCATAATCATTGCACAATGAAATGCAATAGATCATGAATTCAATAGATCTTTTTAGAATTGTTCATCATATAACAAGGATAACACTTCATTTAAACTTTTTTTTGTCCCGCTTTGTTTAACATTTCATTTATTTTAAGCAACCCAAGGGCCTTTGTATAAGAAAGCTAAATTTGCAGTAGGAATTTCCTATAAGAATCAACATGGAAGGAGGACGTGGTTTCAACAAGTTCATCAAGTCCATAAGAACTTATGAAAGCTTTTGGACTATCGGTTTGTGTTACATTAAGTTTGGAAAATACAACATGTATATTGATAATAAAAAATTTCATAATTTTTTTACTCACAAACATAACTAATTTAGTATCTTCCATGCACAATTTAGGGAAAAGGTTTTAGTAAATATGTTATTGGGAGATGTTAAAGAATGGTCAATATTTTGTGCAAAAAAATAAAGAAAGGATAAAAATTATCTATTTTGTGGCTATTGCAACCCATTCCATGGCCTTTATTCATACATTAGCATTAAAATATAGCTACATAGAGGATTTGTTCTCAATCCAAATCCCCTCACAATCGCCTCGCATACATGTTGCATCTGAGTCATCCATTACATCAAACGCTTCAATTTGTGGCAATGCCCTTATAAAGGGATGGTGTTCAATCGAATTGTCAACAAAGTCTTCACCTCCTTCCATATCCAAGAAATCTTTTTGAGGAGTTGACAAAACAACCGACCATCTTGGATCAAGTTGGTCTTGCACATAAAATGTTGCTTAGCTTGGGATGCCAAAATGAAAGGATTTGATTTATGAGCAATTTTGCTAAAGTCAACTAATGTAAAGCCAAGATCATCAAATTTTATGCCATTTTTATTATCAACCCAATCACACTTGAAAATCGGTATCCTAAACATGGTATAATCAAGGTCCCAGATCTCGGTAATAATGCCATAGAAACAAAGCTCACCAAACACTGGATTTTGATCCTTTGCACTTGCGATTTGCATTGTTGAAGCTACAATACTAACTCCACTATTTTGGGTAGCTTGTAAGTCATCTCGTTCCTTGGTATGGTATCGACACCCATTAATGACATATCCATGATATTTAGAGACATAATGGCTATGACCATGAGCTATCCACTTAAGGGTTTCAGATATAGGTTCATTATTACCAATTGCAGCTTCAATCTGTAATTATAAATAATAGTTATTATGTATGTTAAACATTAGTAAAAAGAATACTTCACATTTTAACACCATTCCAATACCTTTTTTCTCAACCAATAAGTAAAAGTCCGCAGGTGTTCATCCTGGAGCCACTTTTGTCTTTTTGATTGACGAGGATTTTTCAATTTCAACCATTCCATGTGCTCTCTATGTAATTATTTATAAGAAATTCAAAGTTAATGTCTTAAAGTTATTTTAAGTATCAAACACAAATATTAAGTGTTAGTGGTTCTTACTCAATATAAGGTTGAACAATAGTTGTATTCTCTAAAACATAATGATGTGCATGTAACCACAAATTGGAATCAATTGTCACAACTTGACCTCCAGGTATTGGTGCCCCAACTTTTTGGTCAATGTTTGCACTAATAGGAATCCCAATCGCATCTACATTTGATAAATACTCTGTACAAAATTCAATAGCTTCCTCTGCAATATAGCATTCAGCGATACAACCTTCGGGCCGATTATGGTTTCGTACATACCCTTTCAAAACTTTCATGAATCTTTCAAATGGGTACATCCACCTTAGGTAAACTGGTCCACAAAGTCTCACCTCCCTTACAAGATGTACAGTAAGATGAAGCATGATATCAAAGAAGGAAGGTGGAAAGTACTTCTCAAGCAAGCATAATGTCACCACCAAATCATTTTGTAACTTATCCAGTGTAGACACATCAACCACTTTGCTACACAGAGCATTGAAAAAAAAAACTCAATCTGCAAATAGCATGCCTTACATGCTTTGGCAAAAGGGATCGTAATGACATTGGCAATAATTGTTGCATTAATGTATGATAGTCATGCGATTTAAGACCATAAAGCTTCAAGTCTTCCATTGACACAAGGTTTCTCATGTTAGAGCAATAACCTTCAGGAACCTTTAATTGTGATAAAGTTTGGCAAAAAACCTTTTTATCCACTTTAGATAACGTATAACATGCAGGTGGGAGATAAGTTCGATTTGATTCAAACCTTGGCCCCAATTCACACCTTAAGCCCATCTCTAGTAGGTCTAGGCGAGAATTAAGTCCATCTTTCGTCTTACCTGGAATGTTGAGTAAGGTACCAATGATGCTTTCACAAACATTCTTCTCTATGTGCATTACATCCAAGCTATGACGAACATGTAGGTATTTCCAATACTCAAGATCAAAGAATATGGACTTCTTTTTCCAACAATTTGTAGTATTGACATTCAACTTGCCTTGGGAGTTTTTATTTTTTCCCCATGAATTAGAAATGACATCAATTTTCCTTAGGATTTCCTCTCCACTCAATGGTTGCGGAGGTGAGCTAAACTCTTGTTTACCATTAAATGCCTTCTTTTGTTTCCTAAAAGGATGGTTGCAAGGAAGAAATCTTCTGTGACCTGTATATGAGTTCTTTTTCCCATGCTTCAATCTGTGAGAGTATGTATCTTCCTCACATATGGGACATGCAAAATATCCTTTAACTACACAACCAGATAAGTTTCCATATGCAGGAAAATCATTGATTGTCCATAGTAGAACAACTCTTAATGTAAAGACCTCTTGCTGATGCACATCATAACATTCAACCCCTACATCCCACAACATTTTTAAGTCATCCAATAATGGTGCTAAATAAACATCAATGTCATTTCCAGGTTGTCGTGGACCTGATATTAATAAAAATAGCATCATAAAATTCCTTTTCATGCACAACCAAGGAGGAAGGTTGTAAATGACCATTATAATAGGCTAACAACTATGTCTACTGCTCATTGAACTATGAGGATTTATACCATCTGTTGAAATGGCAAGTCTAAGGTTTCTAGGTTCTGAAGCAAAATCAGGCCATTTGTGATCAAATAGCTTCCATGCTGGGGAGTCAGATGGATGACGCATTTTACCATCAAATTCTCTTTCTTGAGCATGCCATATGAGGTATTTTGCAATTTTTGGGGACTGAAACAATCTTCTAAATCTTGGAATAGGAGGAAAATACCACATTACTTTTGTAGGGACTCCTTTCCTCTTTTTAGTACCTGTTCCATCTAACTTCCACCTTGAAGTTCCACAAGTAGGACAAGAAGTTACATCCTTCAACTCATTTCTATACAATATGCAATCATTGGGACATGCATGTATTTTCTCATATTCCATTCCCAATGTATTCAATGTTTTTTTTTGCTTCATACATAGACAGGGGCAACTCATTGTTTAGAGGCAACATATCTCCAAGAATACTTAAAAGCTCTGAAAAGCTTTTATCAGACCATCCATATCGTGCTTTCAGGTTGTATAATTTGACCAATGCAGATAACTTTGTAAAGTTTCTACAACCAGGATATAAAGGTTTTTGAGCATCTTCAAGTAATGTTTCAAACAATTTTGGGTCATTCTTACGATCATCATATGCAACTTGAACCATTTCTATTGTACTATCCACATCGTTAAATTCAACTGTATGATGTCATTCTGCCCTACTAGTTAGTGGTCCACTTGGAGCAGTGTCTCCATGCCAATACCATGTATGATAACTCTGATCAATTCCATAGAAGAATAAATGTTCTCTAATTTTTTGAGGAGTGTGGAATATCATATTACCACACTGAAGGCATGGACATTTAATGGAGTTTTTATATGTGGAATATTGTAATGCAAATGCGATAAAGCTTTCTACCCCATCTGCATAATCCTTTGATCTCCTATCCTTTGACATCCAAGAACGATCCATTTGATGTACAAGAGATAAACACAACTCCTAGATACCACCAACAACTAAAGTTATTAATAAAATCCTATTAATAGGCTTAAAATATATAATCTACCAAATTAAAATTTCCCACATTGTCACAAAACTTAGACTAATCCAAAAAACGACAATGTGCAAGTCATCTAACAATAAGCAATATGACAAGAAACATAATTAGTATATTAGGTTATTCAATATTAGCATAAAAAATGGATCTTAGTTCATTCATGATGTTTGATTTATTCATGAATAGGAATGAAAAGCAAGATCTAACTTTTAGTCTTCTCTTATATTATTGAATACACCAAGTTTGAAAATTTTAAAAACACATAACCACATGAGACAATGATACCATGAACTAAAACAATTAACGAATGGAACTAAGATTCGAATGAATAGAAGCAAGTGATTTATACATGATTTAAGCATTCTAACATCTCCAACATCCTTAATTAGGTGGTGGTTCCTATCCCATATAGGAATACATAATCCCGATGTGTCAATTGCCAATATACTTAAATTCATTTTAAAGAAATTTCGGTAGCATTTCCCTATAGTTCTCCAAGTACACAAAATGGATAAGGCACAATATGTGACCTTGTCCAAATATGCACCCAGAGAACAAGAAGAAAGACTACCAAATTTTCTAAAAATTGAATTAAGAACAAGCAATTAACTTGATAGATATCATGTTTTCCTATAATGTCCAACTGGACAATTCAAACATCATTTGCAGAGAAAAGATCTTTATCACATGGAAGACAAATTTAGTAGTTGTCAACTTGAAACTGGCTTAAATATACCCACATTTCACATTTTGACAACTTATTGTCTTAGTATGTAATAAGAGAAACTTCTGTCTCACAATGATACTTGAATGGGAATTCTAAGGTTTCATGCATGCATAGTTGATTAAAACTAAAACATAAATACTTATTAAAATATTACATCTAGTTATGTATTATAGATTATTCATATCAATTGCAATGGTGAGAATAGGAAAATATTGTTTGTAAGCATCACATTTTAGGCCTAAGTTCACAAACTTGGCTAAATCCATTAAAGACCCACTACATAAAGTTCATGTTAAAATTGGTTCATCTCCAACCCCCAAAATGATTTATCAAAGTTACTCATTTTTTAGAGTCTTGATTAATTAGATAATCAATATAGATACATATAATTAGTATTAATATAATATCATGATATTTTTTTCATTTTGTTTTTAGGCTTAGACTTGGGTAGATTTCCCAAGTAAGGCTAAAGTAGAGCTAAGCCGCACCTTGACATGTGTTCTACTTATGTTGGGGGTGACCATTCTAGTTTGTGGTCATAAGTGGGGTGTCAAATCTCAATTAGTTTATTGAATAGATGAACCAAACATGACGTTATTATTAATTAGATAACATGTTGTGTAACCCATTTAAAAATGAAGTTGAATAACATCTTTTATAACATAAGCAATGAAGCCTATGTCAGATTGTGAAGCTTAAATTAGTAGTAAATGTTGCATTTCACTCGGGATGTCGGGAGTCGAAGAGCCCATATCTCAAAATGGCATTTCATCAAACAAGTTATAGGCAGTACCTACAACTCCATGGAAAGCAAGCTCCTTTCGACATGAACCATTGTACACAAATGGAATAACACCAGAACCATTTCCAAATCTTTTAGAGAACATAAGAACCAGAGAACAAAAATAGAGGAGAGACACAACTGAGCCTAAAAACAGAGGTATAGTATCTTTTTATCGGAGATGCAAACCAAGAAAATAACTGATAATAAACAAAAACCATAACAGATTTACAAGCATTCACACTCAAATCCCAGAAATCAATAGTGAAGAATGTGAATCCATGGGAAAATGAGAACATATGGGCTCGTACCCGACAACTCTCTCTTCTGGGTTTTTTCTTCTCCCTTCTTTTCTTTCCTCCGTTCCTCTGGTTCTTCGACCTTTCCTCCTTGCTTACCTCTTCAACCGAAGGCACCTGCCTTTGCTGCTTCTTGCCTCTCCCAACCTACGAATCTAAAAAAACCCTAGCTTTCTCTCATATCTCCATTCATTTCCTTTCTCTCAATCCAGCACCCAAATAGTCAAATCGGTGGAACATCCATGAATGCTATCTTCTTGATTTGGAGTAAGAACTTCATTTTCTCAATCGAAATTGGTTGGAGCTTGCTGGTTCAGTTAGAGATAGATTTGGTAATGAAACTTGAGTGTGGGCATCAGGTATGGAAAAGGCTTTAGTACATTTATTTATTTATTTTTAATTGAAAAATGTGAGTAATTATAAAATGAACAGAAAATGATGCTTTTAAAAGAGCCAAGGTTGAGGTTCTCCTACAATGGCACTTAAAAAAGCGTCATTATTTGAAATGCATTGTACAATGACGCTTTTAAAAGCGCCAAGGTTGAGGTTCTCCTACAATGGCACTTAAAAAAGTGTCATTATTTGAAATTCATTGTACAATGACGCTTAAAAAAGCGCCATTATTTAAAAATGTCATTATTTCTCCCATTAAAGCGCCAAGATAATGCAAGCGTCATTAATACCCATTTTTGAGAATAAATAATAGCACTTTATATAAGCGTCAAGAAAAAAACCGTCATAAATTACATTTTTTGTAGTAGTGCTTGAGTGGATATTGAGTCTGTGCTAAAATCAAAAGGAAGCTTTAACTTATGGGTGAGACCCTAAAGTGGCCATATATCTCTATGGATTGGGTCACTATTGATGGAGGTTGGTGGCAACAGGTATTCTCAATAGAGGCACTATGATATCTCATGGGATTGAGACAATGTGTCCCATTGGGTGATCTAAAGGACATGTGATCATGAAATCTGTGGCCATAATAATTCCTTTAGTGGAATTTGACATATGCTCCTTGGAGTTAGAGTATGTCATTTGATCACATAATAAGTGAGATATATAACTGAAGGATTTGAGAGGTAATTTTGATAGGTGGTAGCACTACATTGTTAGATTATGAACACCAGCTCATGGAGAGTTTGCATGTAATGGATAGTAGGTCACAAACTTGAGCACTTAGTGTTTCCTTGTAATTTACATAGGATATTAGAGTGCAATTGACTCTCTATAGTGGGATGTTAAGTCAATTTCAAAATTTGATTATGAGGGATTCAGTATATCTATGGGTCTCAGTGGTCCTCGCTCTAAGCTCATATTCCTTGATGGCACGATTATGAGGGTTGGATGAGTTTTTAGTTCACTTTTGAGCATAAGGGCATTTTGGTAATTATGTAAGGTTTCACAAGGATAAGTGAGTGACATATTTGGATTGGGCTAATTGATTAATTAGGGCTTTGTATGGTTAATTAATCAATCAACAACCTTTTTGGGCTAGATTTAGGGTTTCTAAGTCTTGTCATTCTTCCCTTCAGTTTAGAGAGAGAACCCTAGTCTCCACCCTTGATATTTCCACCATCTCAATGCTTAGACACAAGGAAGAGTCATTGGGGGGAAGATCATGGTGTTTACGAGATCTACTATGACTTCAAAGTTATCTACATCGACTAGAACTGATATGAGAACATTCAAATAAAAGGTATGTGGCTTTATTCTCTAGATCTATGCTTTCTATGGTATTCTTATTGTTTTTGAATACCTGTTTATCTGCTATGATAGATTTAGAGAGCCTAGGTAAGATTTGCATGCACCCTACGCGATCCAAGGTATGGGAATGGAGCAATCTAGGGTTCCCAACAAAGGTGTCACTCTAAATCCTAAAGAGGTCTTTACTAAACAAGTAGAAGGAACTAAGGCAATTGACTAATAGACCAATGGATACCTAAGACAACAATAAGAATATGAAACAAGGTAATGGTGATGTAGATCAAGGGATAAAGAGCACTCAAAGCATAACATGTAGATGAAATGAATCAAATAAATAAGAAAAAAAGAAGCATACCTAAAAAATGTCTGAAATAGGCTAACGCGATTATATAGAAAGAGAGCGTTAGTTCACAAGCAAAGTAAGAGATGCAATATCAAAACATGAGTCACTCAATATATAAAAGATATATACTATCAAATAAAGAAGCGAAGATGGCTAATCTAGGAACGAAGTAAGTTAATACACACTAATCATGCATAGGGATTAGAAAAGGGTTAAAGTATGCAATCACAAAATAAATCCAAATAAAATAGTAAAAGGAGGATCATGCTGTAAGGGAGGGCTTGGTTAACATGTTCAAGATGTCAAAAACAAGAATAAAGAGTCAAAGGGAGATAAAAACAAGTCAAAAGGGGTCAAATTAGCAAGTTTATATGAGATATACAAAAGATGGACACAATACAAGAAGTTATAAAAGAAATTACAAAAATAAATAAATAAATAAAGTTAGAGATGAGATAAAATCAAGAAAAAAAAAATCTACAACATATTCAAAGTGATTAAAATGCAACCCAAAAGCCAAAAGTTCATAAAAAAGTATCAATTATGCCAAATTTAACTAATAATATTAATGCTCAAGAATAGGGCACAACAACAAGTCATGCAAAGAAGAAATTATTTGACAAACATAGAGGCAAGATAAAATCAAACCAAAAATTCTACAACATATTTAAAGTGTATAGATCATATATGAAAATTTTCTATAAAACTCAAACGTGTACTAACTATCCTAAATTTTAAAGAATTACCTACTACACCAAATTCAAGTCAACACAACAAGGGAAAATGAAATTAATTCTCAATCTTGGAAAATAATTTTTGAATGAATCCAAAGCCCAAAACCTTTTTTAAGAAGCCTATAATAGAAGAAAAATATAGCAAAAAATTAAAAATCCATGAGCTAAGACTGATTTGCAAAAGCATTTCGGGTATAAAAAATAGGGTAGAATTTAGACACTTGGAAAAGCCAATTTATTTGACAAACTTGGTGAATGCCTGTTTAACAAAAAAATAAAAATAAAAAAAAATAAATTCTTTGATACATTTAAGAAGTCTAAAACATTACCAAATCCTCAAAAATATTTTAGAATAAGTTAAAAGGTCCAAATTTAGAAAAACGTTTTAGGGATAAAAAACAAGTCAATGAGTGAGTGAATTTTGAAAATCAAAGAATGTGGGTTTTCCCATAAGCCCCAATTAATTTCAATGGTCTAATTTAAATCCCAACCCTCTAATGGTCATGAAAGGAAGCTTATAAGGGCTAGAGATTATCCCATTAATTTGAGGTTTGCAAGATTAATCCATGTTTCAAAAAATCGATAAAAGTTAGATCAAAGCCTATGGTGAGAGACTTGAACCCTGACTACGAAATATCCATCAAAATATGCTTGAAACTCAACCAACGAGAGTTTAAAAAAGGATTTTACAACCTATCTCAAAAAAAAAAAAAAAAAAAAAAGAGGCCAAAATAGACTTTAAAAGGTATTTTCTAAGAAAAATCTCTTCGGCAAACCAAAGAGGCTTTCAAAAATAATTAAAACAAAGGGGAAAATAAAATCCTCAAAAGAGAAAATCAAAAGAAAACAAGGATACAAAGACTTTGAAAAACCACTAAAAGTCCAATAGGGAATGCCCACTGGGGGAGAGGGGGAGGGGTTATTAAAAATTTTCAATAAATATTTATATATTATACCTAATTCTTTTAGCCTAATAGATATCAAGGGCCCAAATAACTAAATAGGTTATACCTAAAATCTTTAGATATATAAAAAACTAAATTTTTATCTTTTAAAAATATCATGTGATTAATTAGGGATAAAATAATATAATTATTAATATCCAAAATATATGCTGAGAAATGTTAGGGATAATAATAACAACCAAAATAACCTCCCTAACAAACTCAATAACAACCCAACAAATCAATAAAATAAATCAAAATATAAATAGAAGATATGCAATGAGACACAAGATTTTTATATGGAAAACCCCCACACTAATTGTGGAGATAAAAAATCAAGAGGACTAAGACCGTTAGTCTAAATCCACTGTTTGAAATCAAATTACACAAATGTGTCTGACCTCTTTACCTAAAAAACTTACTCTCCAGTACCTACAACTTGATTCACATTCATGACACAACAACCTCCTGTTTCTCCTTAGTAACATAATGAGCTCAAAGGTCTATCACATATAACAAGGGAGGAGAAGCTTTGGATAAGGGTGGTGATGTTATATGAGAATGCATATGCAATAAACAAGTCTAGGTTGTGGATATAATGAACAACTCAAGGTTATAGTGAACACAATGAACAAGTCTGGGTTATCATGAATGCAATGAAGAGCTCCGAGCTATGAACTTTGCATACCAATGTAGTGGGCTCTAAACGCCTCAAAATTGACCAAAAGGGGAGATTACGGTCCACAACCCTAGGTCAAACCACTCAAAGGCTAACAAAAAATGATGTCCCAGTTCATGATGCCAAGTCAAGTCACTCAAAGGTGGCTAAAATGGTAAGAATGAGATGTAATGAACAACTTCAAGTTGTGATACTATGAACAACTCAGGGATGGGATGTAATAAACAATTTCGAGTTGTGATACTATGAACAACTTTAGGTTATGATGCAATGAGAAACTCAAAATGATGATAAAATGAACAACTTTGGGCTATGGGCTTTGAATGCCTCAAAATCAGCTAAAAATGAAGATTGCAATTCACAACTCTAGATCAAACCACTCAAAGGTTGATCAAAACGAGGAAGGCTCAAGTCTATGATGAAATAAACAACTTAGAATTGTGATACAATGAAGAACTCAAGGTTGTGAAAGAGAGGAACGACTCTAGGCTATGGGGTGGGCCTAAAGGAGATTGCAATCCACGACTTTGAGTGAAACAACTAAATAATGACTAAAATAAGGTGATTAACTCACAAAAATGAGGGATGCCCTAAATAATACTTAGACAAAAAAGAGATGCCTTAATAAAACTAAAAAAAAAAAAGGATGTTGTAATAAAACTCAATGAAAGGGGGATGTGCTAATAAAAATTAAAATGATGATAAATTCAAGGCAATGATTTGATGCACAACTCATAACTAAGGGCTCTAAATGTCAAAAATTTGTTGAAAGGGAGGTCATAATCCACAACTCTAGGACAAAACTAACTCAAAGGCAACCAAAATTAGATACAAACGAGAGAAAAATGAAAGCCCTTAATAAACTCAATGAAGGGGGAATACACCAGATAAAGACTTGAAGGCAAACCACTAAAGGGTGACTGAGATGAAGATAATATGAAATTCTTAAAGAAATGAGAATGCCTTGGTAATAGCAAAGGAGAAAGAAAGCCCTAATGCAAGCTCACAAAGATAAAAAATCAAGCTAAAGGAAAATGTCCATGATTGAAAAAAAACTAAAACAAATAAAAAGGAATGGAGGAACACAATTTACAATTGAAAACAACTAAAACACTAAGGAAGCAAAGGATGTTGTCTATAATAAAAAACAACTATAACAAAAACAAGAAGATGAGATGTTATGATTGTAGACCCTCCATTTTATCCTAGTAGCACATGTTTTTCTATATGTTCTCCTTCACTTCTTGATGCCTTATATCCATTCCATGGTGGTCTATTATCACTCATTTGGTTTATTATTTTTTGAGTCATCTTTGGAGATTTATTGTAGAGGGGGGATTTTTATGGATTCCAAATGTGACCTTAGTGGCACTTTAGTCTAGCTCACTTAGTTGCATTTTAGGTTTAGCTCACTTAGTTACATTTTAGGTTTAGCTCACTTAGTTCATCACTTAGTTGCATTTTAGTTTAACTCACTTAGTTACATTTTAGGTTTAGCTCACTTAGTTGCATTTTAGTTTAGCTTATTTAGTTGCATTTTAGGTTTGGATCACTTAGTTGCATTTTAGTTCAGCTCACTTAGTTGCATTTTTGTTTAGGTCACTTGTTACATTCTTAGTCTAGCTTACTTAGTTGCATTTTAGGTTTAATTCACTTAGCCTAATTCATTTTGTTGCATTTTAGGAAAATTCTTAATTGTACTTTAGTTTAATTACATTTTATGATAGTTCATCTAGATGCATTATAATTCATTCCATGTAGGTGTACTCTAGGATAGTTCATATAGATGCATATTTAGTTCATTCAATTTAGGTGCACTTTAGTATAGTTCATCTAGATACATTCTTAGTTTTTCATTTAGGTGTATTAGGTTAATTCATCTAGGTGCATTTTAGGATAGTTCATCTAGAAGCATTTTAGGAAAATTCTTAGTTGCATTTTAGGATAGTATTTCATTGTCACCTTGCATGGAATGTGCATGGGGGCTTGTTTGAGAAAACAAGTAAGGCATTGAGACATGGAGATATTTTTGGAAGAAAGTAGGACTTTATTTATATATGGACAACATTGAGTTTTTTTTTAGATTAGAGAAGAAACTTCCTTTGGGTGGACAACATGAGGAGATCTTTTGGATAGAGAGGATTTTTCTTTGAGATACGACTACCATTGATTTTTTTAGGAAGAGATGACTCTTTATAATATTATACATGACATTAGAGACTTTTCCATTAAGGAGTCTTTGATATACACAATCATAAGGAGGTTGTTAAGGAAGGAAGAGGATTTTAGAAATAATAATAATAATAAGGTAAGGAGATTTGGAAAACAAGGTATACATAACATAAAGAGATTTTGAGAGAGGATCTAGGCCATATTGAGATTGGAAAGTAGGTGTACATGGTTTGGAGAGTGGGATATTAAGGAGTCTCTTTGTGATATAAACGACATGAAGAAATTTAAAGAGGAGAGGACTCTCCTTGAATAAGACCCACGACATAGGAACTTTTGGGATAAGGAAACAAGGAGTTTTGGAGATTGATAGGAGATAAAAAGGATATTCGCACCATATAGAGGGGCTTTTTGGATGGACGCCACATTAAGATTGAGATTGAAATTTGGAGAGATGAGGACTCTCTTTGGTATAGGAGATGCACACATGATTGCAATATCTCTTTAGGGAGTGACATTAGAGATTTTAAGAGATGAGGAGTCTATAAAACACATGTAAGAGGGCTTCTCTTAGAGACTCACACATTAGAGAGCATTGAGACTTAGGGTAGAGAGGAAGTGGCTACCATAATATTGATAGGAGTTGGAAGATGCCATGGAGGACACTCACAACTATTGAGAGTTAGAGGACTTGCAACCATTGAAAGTTAAAGGATTTGCGACCATTGAAGGATAAAGATCACGCCATTGAAGAAGAGAAGACTCATGATTATCGAAAGTCAAAGAACAAGACTACTACTAATTTAGAGGGGAGAAAAAGTGGTATCTTGAAAAGAAAAGGCAACATCTTGAGACAAAAAAGTGGCATCTTGAAGAAAAGATAAAGTCTTGGGGAGAAAAAGTGAGATCTTGAGAGAAAAATGTGACATCTTGAGAAGAAAAAGTGGCATCTTGAGAAGAAAATATGGTATCTTAAAAGGCGTGAAGTCTTGAAGGGTTAGAGAATATGGAATAGTGAAGAAACAAGAAGAAGCCTGCTTTATTTTTTTGGAGGAGATGTATGTTCTTTTTTAATTTTTTTGCATATTCTATTAATGATCATATCTCTATCTTTCTTTGCTCCTTCCATCTTGCTTGAATATAGGAATTATCTTTGGTTGGTATGGATGAATAGGTGATTAGAGTCAAAATATGTACTCCAATAATAACATATATATGATATGATTTATACAATATAAAAAACTTAAATCATCCAACTTAACTCAAATTGATGCCAAGACCCTAATTATGGATCTAACTTCTATTTTGAGTCTAATTTCAAGTTTAAGAGATGAAAAAAAAAATGATAAGTGTAAAAGTCATTATCAACCAAGAAAGTAGAAAGGGTTAAATAAGCATAATTGAGAGACTCGAGACTTGTGAACCATGAAGAGTCCAAGCAAGGGTGTGATGAGCAACTCATAGTTATGAAATACTAGCAATGGATGTTATGGAGTGAGATAAAGAGAAGCAACAATATGAAGGGGGTTTGAAGCAAATGCAATCAAGTGCACATGGAAATTTTGAACTCAAAATCTAATAACAATACATACTTTGAATTTGAGCTAAAATCTAGAGCATTTCCCAAAGTCTTTGGGCAAGCTATATATCATTTCAATGCTCAAGAAATTAGGAGCCTAACTCTTTAAATGGTATATAAATTGGAGCTAAAACAAAGAAGTTATGACCATTTGAATACAACTACATGGAGTGAAGGACCATTTTAAAACGATATCGAAATTGAACTTATGATTTTGAAATGACCCAAAATTTGAAATTACAAACTGACACTTTGATGTTGCACCTCCTCCACATTGGGAATTACATCTTGGGCACTTCATCTACCCTATGTAGAACCCATAAGACTAGAAATCATGATTTTATTATTTTTTTAAAATCATTTTTAGGTAATTATTTGGAACATAAGTGGCTAATAGGAACTACCATGTGTTAGGTTTATTTGTGAAAACTATAAAACCTTAATTTTTAAGTTTTCTAGGTAATTCTTGATTTTTTAGGAGATTAGAGATGACTTGACGATTCTTAGGAGAGGTAAGACCTTGAAGGTTTTTCTTGGTTTGTTTTCTTCTTCTTTTGTTATTGAATAAATTATTATTTTTAATTTCTTTGAAATCAAGAATGATTCTTTCTTATTCTTTTATGACTTATGTATGTGAGGACATTCCTATAAGAGGATAAAAAGGCATCTTGGGGTGAAACATGAAAACCTAGGTTTAAGGCTTTCAAGGGAACAATGGGAAATTGAACTTAATAATGGAATGAATGATTGGTCAAAGGCACAATTAATGAGAAAGGAGATGCCTTCCAAGATTGGTTTGAATTAGGGGGAAGTACAATTGTCCATTCCATGATACTAGGGATACTTGGTAATTCTTGATCTCTAGTTATCTAAGGTTTAACCATTGTTATCTTCCCTAAGGAAAATCCATATGAAGTGGTAAAGGCCTACAAATCCTAGACCTATTTCAAGATCTCAATTTCATTCATCTAATAGATAATTCAAAATAAAATTTAATGTTACACTAAGGAGACGGATGCAACTCTAAGTTATTTAGGTTGATCTCATTTAGCTCCCCTTTTTTAATATCACTAGATTTATACAAATAAATGCCCTTGTTTCACCTAAAGCCCTAAGCCTGAAGTTGGATTGTGGAAATCCCATTCTTAAACATTTGAATCTAAAATCAATATAATCTTACATTTTAATTTAGATTTATTTAGCAAACACATTTTTATTCAAATATATTTTTAAATATTTTTAATTTAAAGAATTTGATTAAAGTAATCCTTTAGACCTAGTTTGACAAATCCTATTGGCCAATCTTTGATAATGATACCTGGAGTACTACAAAAGTCATAGTGACTCTTTCTTTATTTTTTCTTAGCCAGAGTTGTTATGTACAAGGCTTAGTATTTTGGACAACAAAGAATAATTATCAATAGGCCATACCGATTGTTAGTATCTATTGATTAAATGATTGTTGAAGATAATTGATTGTTTATGAAAGCCTACTATCACTTTGCTTGACTCATTGATAGTTGAAATGAAAAATTGGAAATGAGGCACCTAGGGTTTTTCTAAGAATATTTTTATAATTATATGATGTTCATAATTTCTTAAAATTGTCAAAAAAAAAAAATTTTAATTTGGGCTTAAAATCATTTTTTAATTGAGAGATCTAAATCAATTTTTACATAGGTTCAATTTTAACTCTATTCTAAACACTTAAATTGATTCTATAAAATTAAATTATTTCTTGATTTCTTTAATTTTATTTTATATTTTTTTTCCTTAATCACTTCTTAAAGTTAATTTTAGGACCCTAGTTAGTTGAAAATCAATTCCTCAAGTAGGAGAATTTTTTTTTCTTGCATTTGTTGCATTAACCCCGTTCTATAGCAGATATTGATTGGCTTAATTCAAATATGCTATCTGTGAAATTTTATCATGTTGTTATTATTCATGTAAAATTGCCATATCGAATGTATTGTAAAAGTTTTTCTTTGATTTTATTATGCTTCTAAGTTAGTCAAATAAATTCACTTTGATATGTCATTGAAATTTACTATATTTTTTCCCAATGCGATTTTGAATTAACTTGGTATTTATCAAGATATAATTAAATAATTTGGCCTTTTGGGTTGTAATTTAGACACAAGAAATGTTGTCCAATATTTTTCACAATGAAATTCATTTTCTAGATATTTGTTTAGGATTTAATTTGCAAGTCTCTCTATTCTAATCGTATGTTGATTATTCAATATAGTGTCCTTATTATGAATAAATCTGGTATTGATTGACACCTAATTAAATAATTTGGGCTTTTATGTTGTGATCTAGATATATTAAAGATGTTTTTCTCTTTTCATCTTGATGAAATAACACTTCTAGGTATTTTTTTTAGTATTTATTTTTTGAATGCCCTTGTTCTGCCATGTTGTTGAAGGTCTTGTTTGTTATTGATAATTTAGCTTTCTTAGGCGTGCTTATAGGTTGGTTTGACTTTTATCATACATTGTAGATAAATTATACTTACTAGTTAAGTTCATTTTCATACTTCTATCCTTTTCTTGACATGTTATTTGGCATTAACTTTTGAATGAATCTAGGTTGAATTCTTAAATTTGATTGTTGTGTATTATTTCATCTTGCTTCATTTATTTGCTCTTTATTTTGGATTTGATCGTATATGATATGAGACATTGCCTATGATATTTCATTCACTATTTCATTCATTAAGCTAATCCTATTAATCTTATGAAAGCAATTTATATGCTATTAAGGTACGCTTTCTCTATCCCTTATTTACTTAATTCCATAGACATGTATGCCTTGTTTTTTTATATATTATTATGCTTGATTACATCTTGCTATGCCTTGATCACTTCTTCAATTCTTGATTTGAGTGAAAATGTATATTATAGGGCATTTTTTATATCATGCTTATTGAACTAACCTTATTGTTTTATGGAAACACTTTGGATTGCAATTAAGATACGTTCATTTCTTTTTCGTGTATGCTTGATTTCACTTAATATGCATGTTTTGTATGAGTAGTATTTTACTAGGATTTTGTTACTATCACCTTTACCTTATTCTTGTTTCTTGGTATCCAGTAATTTACTAATCAATTATCATAATTACCTCAACTTGATTAGTAAAGACCTTTATTTAGGGCTTAGAGGGGTGCTGCCTTATGGTAGCTTCCAAATAAGTAACTCGACTCTTGGACTTAGCCTTAGTTTTTAAAGACATGTTTGTTTCAAATAAGGAGTTAATTTTTAGAGTTTTATTTCTTATTTTATTTTTTCTTTTAAAAAAAATAAAAATAAGTGGTAACTCTAATTTTTTACAAGAATCAAATTTTCACTAAAAAATGAGTCTCGCTGTCGAGTGGTGATGCACGTGAAAAATGCGAGTTGTAAGAGCCTTTACCATTAGGAAACCCCTTGGGATGTGAGGTAGTGCCTGTGTGGAGGTGATGACCACCTTGCAAGGAAGCACCTCGTCTCTTTGAAGGTGTATAGGAGGTTGCATACCACCGGAGGGTATGATCGCTTCTATTAAGGACCCTTTTTTAGCCTACCCTTTTCTTTTAGAGCTGCCTTAACCTTGTAAGTTAAGTTTATATCCTTCTATTAGGAATTTCCTTCCTACATGTGGGTACATCTGAGAGCCTTTAGGGCTCTTTAGTCATAGTTTGGATCAATATCCTCTCTTTTTTGGTCTCTTGTTGGGTATGCTAAGAGAGTAGTGTGAGTTTGAGTATCAATTGGACCTCTCTCTATGTGTTGTGTAATCTTCTCTTTCATCATTTTAGTCTAGCATATGTTCTCCCTAGGGCATTTGTCAGCTTTCCCTTATTGGTTTAGGACATCTCAATTTATTGTTACATCCTATTTCGTGCTTTATGATATGCTTATCAATCATGATCATCCTTTTGTATCCTATACCTATCATGGGCCTAATACCTCACTCTCTATTTGACGTACTTGATTCCATTTTCATCTCGAAGTTCATCATGTTTTTTACATAAATGTGAAAGACACGGTTTTCACATTTATACCTTTATTTTTCTAGAGATCTGTCTTAATCACCTTATCATTTTCCTTTATTAGAGCTCAAGTTGAAAGTTAAATTAGAGATGTAATGCTTGAGATGAAGTATCCATCTCATGATAGTCTTGTCCTTTACACCTCTTTTATCTTGGATTATTAATAAAAATTATTTAGTCATATTTGTAGCCGTCTCATAGTGGATACCTTTATGACTCTAGATTTTCTTTCATACATTTAGATTTTGGATTGTCACCTTAGGACCATGTGTTTTTCTTATGTTATATTGTCATCTTTAGTGTCTTCTTTTGTGTCTCTCGTCATCTTGTTGTATCATTTGCATTATAGGAAGTTCGTTTAGGCAAAAGTCCGTTAAGTTTGGAGTCCTAGCCTTGGAGAACAGTTGAAGGCAGATTGGTTAGATCAAATTCTTGTCAGGATTCAAGCAGACTGGTTGAGATGTTGGATGAGTTGGCTTCTACACTTGCTTCCATTCAAGAGTTCATGGTAAGGATTAGTAGACATTTGGATTAAGTAGAGAGTTCTCACTAGGATCATTAGCTAGTTGGTATGGGTATAGTAGAGATGGTTCTTATTATATCCTAAACAACACAGGTTCCTCCACTTGGGATCTCACATGGTACTTCATTTCACTTATTAGACCATTATTAGATTGTTCCACCACCTGCTACCCCAACGTCACCTCCCATTGTTCATACTATTGATGATACTAGATTAGCAGAGTAAGAGGCCAGAGTGGAGACTTGAGAATAGGATGAGACAGGTAAGACTACATGAAGGGGACTTGACTAAGGATGATAGAGATGGTATATAGATGACTAGCTTGCCTACCAAATTCTACAAGCCAAACATTGAGTGGTACAATGGAATGGGTTGCCTGAAGATTCATTTGAGGCTTTATAGTACCATCATGAGAGTACATGGACTAGATGATGCATAGTTGGTTACACTCTTCCCTATGTCACTTAGTAAAGCAGCATATATGTGGTTTGTATCAGTTGAACCTTCGAGACTCTATACTTAGATAGCTTTCAATGTTGATATTGATGTTCCAGATGAGAGTTGAAGGTTACTAAATAGAGGTTGGATGAGACTATTTCTTCATTTGTCAATTGTTGGAGAGTAAAGGTGGCTAGTATTATAGATCAGCCTAATCAGTAGGATCAGTTGACATGGTTATTTAAAACCTTTAGCTGAGGTTTTTTAAACACCTTATAGGTATTCATTTCTAGGATTTCAGGAGTTTGGTTCAAATTGTCTTCAGTGTGGAGGAGGGCATTGCTAGAGGTTTATGAACAGACACTACTACTTCCTTGGACAACAAAGGGAAGAAGCCTCTTCAATCACCTAGGAGGTCTGGAGAGGGTAGCACTATCAGTTATCAACATCAAATGTCTCCTCACTACTTATATCATAGGCCTTCTATAATCAAAGCTCACTTTCCTCTTCCACAATATTAGCATCAATTAGCCTATATGCAACAACCTTTCATTACTCAAACTGGCATTCATCCATGACCATCATATCCGAGAACCACTACTCCTCAGCTACCTAAACCATATGTTTAGAGACCTATGAGTCAATATAAACCATTGGGTATGACTATAGTTTGAGCTTTTAAGAAGCTCTGAGATGTTGGTTTGATTGTCCTTAAGGTTTCGCATCCTTTACGACAACCTATTCCTTCTCATTTTCATTTGCATGAGCATTATGCATTCCATCAGACTTAGGGACATGATATTGAGCATTGCATTGCACTTCACAATGCGATATGGGATTTGAGTGATGCTAGGACGGTTAACTTGTTTTGATCGAGTGTGACCACCAATTCCCTACCTACACTTTTTACTCATGCAGCTCCCCTCCTCCTAGTCTTCTATAGATCAATGTGTATGTTGGCAGTATTGATGATCATATGGCATTTAGAGATCTTTTGGGTTGAGACTTTGGCTTAGCTAACATAGGTACATCACTTTACAACAGTTCAGCTCAAAGCATTTTTTGATTTGACTATGGTCGTGGTAAGCAACTTCATTTTCATTTTTGTTAAGTCCAATCTAAAACTAGTGTCTCAATCTATAGTCCATGTTAAGAATCTTGTGCAGTCTTTTGCTTTCTACATATGATGTACTCATCGATTCATTTAGTATTATGTTTTTTTTCTTATATGTATTCTTTTGTTATGAGCATGTGCTTTTATTTTATTTTTTATTTTATGGGTTTGTGGTATGTTTTTACATTCCTCATGTTGATGTGTGTTAGACTTTTGATATGAGATGTTTATTCGCTTATATGTTGTGATCACTTAGGCGTGACTCGTCATAGATGATATTAAGCCTGTTAAACTAGGATCAAATGATCAATCTAGGGAGTTTGAGATTGACCCATCTATCTTATGATCAGAGTAGTATCTTATACATATTATTAGGATAGAGCCCTTAAAAGCATGAAATGATGTAATAGATTTGGAATACATTATTCATTTAATGATATTCTAAGTTCACTTTTATCTATCCTTCTTTCATGCATTATACTCTATGAGCATTCTGACCTAATATCTCTTTCATTATATATGACTTAGGTGCATTAGGAGTTATAAGAAAGATCCAAGTCATGGTTCCTCGCAAGTAGATGATTCATTCATAGTCAGTTCGTGCACTTAGGCACTCTATCTGAGGCTATAGCGCACCACCTCCTAATTGGAGGAATAGTTAATCTTGGTCATCAGGATGAGGTTCCCATGGTGAGTGCACTAGTGTGTATGATTACATATTAGACATGACCTACAATGAGTTATGACATAAGGCTATCGGGCAGTTATGACTTCACCAAGCTGCTATACTATGTAGTCTCTCAACCTTGAGAGAATATTGAGCTTATGGAGAAGTTAGTAGTAACTTTGACCTACGGGTGAGATCATAAGCTAATCATATATTCCCTATGAATTAGCTCACTATTGATAGAAGCCCGTAGCAATAGGTGTTCTTAATAGAGGCACCATGATATCTCATAGACTTTGAGATAGTGTGTCCTCTTGGGTGATCCTAAGGACATGAAATCATGAAATTTGTAAGCCCATAATAATTCTTTTAATGAAATTTGACATATGCTCTTAGTGAGCTAGAGTAGAGTATTTCATTGGATCATATAATAGGAGGATCTGTAACTTAAGGATTGTAAATGTAGTCTTGAAAGGTTGATAGCTTTCACTTTGTTAGACTACAGACGACTAGTTCATGAGGAAATTGTATACAATGGATAGTAGGTTATGAACGCGAGCACATACTTGGTGTCTTGTTATAATATACATAGGGTACTGGAATGCAGTTAACTTAAGTCACTTAAGTTTAGTAGGAAGCTTATAAATATCACTTTAGGGGTTAAGGTTTCTAACTTTTTTCATTTTCTCCTTACAGTCCAAAGAGAGAATCCTTAGCCTTCATCCTTGAGATCTCCACCATCCTAGTATCTAGACTCAAGGAGTCATTAGGTGGAAGATCATAGTGTCTACAAGATCTACTATGACTTTGGAGTATTCTACACTGTCTAGAATCAATCTGAGAACATTCAGATCAAAGGTATATGACACTATTCTCCAGATCTATGTTTTTGGTGGTTCAATATGGTTTTTTAAATACCTAGTTTTATACTATGATATATTTAAAGAGCCTAAGATAGATTCTCATGCACCTCAATGACCCAGGGCATGGGAACAAAGTAATCCAGGGTTCCCAATGCATCTATATCCATGCCTAGACCTTCTGGACTTGGTGACCTACCTACTATTATGAGTCTTACATAGCACCACTCCTTAATACCAATACATGACCTTTCCATCTTGATATGTCCTAGCTTGGTATAGTATTATTGTCTATCCTTTCCATTCCTCCTTTCATATAATCAAGTAGAGTTTAAGATGATAGGACCTGAGGTGAGTTTTACATTATGATGATGGATGGTTTGTGAAAAGAGAGTGGGTTGGTTGCTTGATGAGATTGTTTACTATTTAATGATTGAGATGGGCAGAGAGGTTGTTATAGAGTATCCAAATTTAGTTCTTACACATGAGTGTAGAGAGTTGACATGGCTATATAGGTTGGTTTCATGGGATGGTAATGAGTGGTTTGTGACGAGGGAGTCATTTGATTGCTTGATGATATTGTTGACCATTTAATGGTTGAGACATGCAGATAAGTTACACAATTTATTTGGAGAGGACTTTCACATTATTTTAAAGGGTTTACATGATTATGTTGGATAGATTTCAATCTTTAGTATTGTCCATGTGATGGCTTGAAAGCATCATGTTAAAGGTTGTGGTTGAAGGATGGGTGGTCATTGTTTCATAAGCATATTTACCCAATCATCCCATACATATAGAGTTAGCTATTACTAGCCCTTTGAGCCTCACACAAGCATCATAACATTTTCTTTCATCTCCTCATTTACCTATTACACTTGGTTAAGGACCTTATAATGTTTATATGGTCTCATGAGCGTTGGACATGATAGAAATATTTGGATTTTATCTCTCACTCTTCATAGTGATATTTCCACTTTGTCATCATCATCATCATTTTTTTCCTACATCGCATATCACCACTAATTATGTTCATCCACTTTTCCTTTCCCTTATCATTGCCTACTTGACAATATCTTTGTTTTACCTTGAGTAGTAGTTTTTCACACATTACTGCATAGAGGATTGACATATCCTTCTCTCTATTTCATATCATGGGTAATGATTCAGAGATCATAGTTTAAGAGGTTATCTTATCATTAAGGATTCATGTTACATCAATATACAGGGAGAGTTTATCCATTTGGCTACACATGTTCATTAGAGATTGTTTGTTATTGATTAGAGTATGTGTAAAAATAAAAAATAAAAAGTAATGCATTGTTTGTGTTGGAAACCCTGGATTACTCTGTTCCCATGCCCTGGATTGTGTATGGCACATGCAAATCTATCCTTAAATCTACCGCAATGGATAAACAAGTATTAAAAAATAATATGGATAACATAGAAAACATAGATCTAGAGAATAAAGCCACATACCTTTGATTTGGATGTTCCCAGATCAATTCCAATCGATGTTGATAACTCTAAAGTCATAATGGATCTTGTAAACACCATGATCTTCCACCCAATTACTCTTCATTGTGTCTAGACATTAAGATGGTGGAGATCTCAAGGGTGGAGTCTAGTGTTCTCTCTCCATACTGAAGGGGAGAATGACAAAACTTGGAAACCCTAACCCCTAAAGATGTATTTATAAGCTTTCTATTAGGCTTAAGTGACTTAAGCCCACTATGAGCTTGGGTCACTTAATCTAGCCCAAAAAGGTTATTAATTGATTATATCCATACAAGGCCTAATTAATCAATTAGCTCAGTCCAGAGATACCATTGAGTTCTCCCTTTGCAACCTTGCATAATTATCAAAATGCCCTTATGCACAAAAGTGAACTAAAAACTCATCCAACTGTCATAAGTCGTGCAAACAAGGAATATGAGCTTAGAGAGGGGACTATTGAGACCCATAGGAGTACCGGCTCCCTCAAAATCAACTTCTAAAATTGACTCAACAACCCACTATAGAGAGTCAACTGCACTCTAGTACCCTATATATATATATCATAATGAGACACAAAGTACTCAAGTTCATGACTTACTATCCACTGCATGCAGACTCCCCATGAAATGGTGTTTGTAATCTAACAAGCTAATGCTATCACCTATCAAGATTACCATTCAAATCCTTGAGTTACATATCCCACTATTATGTGATCAAATGACATACTCTATCTCTAAGGAGCATATGCCAAATTCCACTAAAGGAATTATTGTGGCCATATATTTCATGATCACGTGTCCTTTGGATCACCTAAGGGGACACACTGTTTCAATCCCATGAGATATCATGGTGCCTCTATCAAGAATGTTTGTTGCCACTAGCCTCCATCAATAGTGACCTAATCCATAGGGATATATGACCACTTTAGGGTCTCACCCATAGGTCAAAGCCTCCTGTTGATTTTGGCATAGGCTCAATATCCTCTCAAGGTCGAGAGTCCATGCAGTATAGTAGCTTGGTGAATCATGACAGTTGATAGCCTTGCATTATAATTCATCGTAGGTCTTGTCTAGTGTGCATTACATACACTACTGCACTCACCATAGGAAACCCATCCTGACAGCTAAGACAAACCATCCCTCCAATTAAAAGGTGGTACACTACAGTTTCTACTGAATTAACCAAATCCATGAACCAACTATGGACAATTTATCTACTTATAAGGAACCCATAACTTGTATCTTCCGTGCAACTCCTACTGCATCCAAGTCATGTGCAATGTAAGAGACATGGGTTGAATGCTCAAATCAATGTCAATACACCAAAGGGATGGCAAAGGGATAATTAAGTCTAACTTTGTTACATCATGTCTTGTTTTTAGGGGCTCAATCCCAACTGTTTGTACGTTTATTATACTAGTCTCTGTCGAGCATATGTATGTATGTGGGGATTTGCTTCATTGGGTTCGTGTGTTGATGAGACTTCATATGTGAACTCCTTGGGATCCTCCTTTTACTTGATTCTATCGTGATATATACTTCTCGGTTAAAGTGTGAGCCATTTGACTTATATAAGAGAGGTAAGTGACCTTTCCTTAAGAACTTTGGATCCTTACTCTATTCATTATTTCATTTTATTTATGATATGACTTCTATCCATGCTTTGATTTGGGTTGAACCGCACTCATATTTCTTTCTCTTTTCTTTCCATTTCCTTTATTTCATTACTTCCCTTGATTTTTCCATATTCGATATCTTTCTCCCTTTTCTCATTCTACTCGATGTTGGATTTGGATTTAGCATTCATATCTTGTTTGTATTCCTCTTCTTGATGTTTAAAATGTTCATTCCTCTACCATCATTGTTTTATGTAAGACATCCCTAGGTTCAGAACTTATGATGTTTTCTGCGCATTGCATCTCATGTATGAGAGATATGGGGATTATATCTTTAGGATTTTTTAGCCTAGTTTCCTGTCATTTTTTCATCCTTTTACCCTAGCCTACGTTACGTCTTGGGTCTAGTGACCACTTTGAGGCCATGATATCATGCATTATGTTTGATAACTCACATATGGGCAGCATTTCAGATTGGTTGGAGATTATTAGAAGCATGATGGATGAGGAGATACAAGACAATCTAACACTAGGGCATACTTTTCTTATTGATGATGGATTTTGAGATGATGATCTTACACTATGGCATACTCCTCTTATTATTGATAGATTTTTGTGATGATGATTTGCTAAAGCATAGTCTTCTTATGTTGGATTAGCATTTTGAGATGGCTCTACATTAGGACATAGCCATTTCACTCCTTCTAGATTAGGATGGATCAGGAATTGTGTGATGACCTTATACTAGGCCATAGATGCTTCAAATAGCACTTTTATAGGAGATGTAGTCACTCTACTTGATACTAGGACACACTCCTCCCATTAATGGATTTTTGAGATGGTATTTTACTCTGAGACACAACTGCTTTAGACATCTTGTATGGTAGACATAACCAATTTACTCCATTCATATGGAGCACATAGATAAGGAGTTGTTGAGATCATGTTGATATATTTTCATTTTTAGTATTGGGAGTTGAGATTGATCTTAATCTGATGATGCAAGTTAAGGCATAGCCTTCTCATTTATGACAAAGCTTGATTTATCTTGGAGCAATAGCCACTTCAGATAGTTTATACTAAGTCATAGCCACTTTATTCATTCTTATAGAGCATGTGGATTAGGAGTCATAGATCATGTTGAGATATTTTTATTTTCAACATTGAGAGAAGAGTTTGATGTTGAATTGTTGATGTACACTGGGGCATAACCCTCTTGTGATTATTCATTTTAATATATTACCATACATTGGAGCATAGCTATTCTATTTGATTCCCAACACTAGGGCATATTCATCTTTTGGAGGGTGATCAAATTTATTCATTAGAGTGGAACATTTGATTAGTGATATGAGGACTATTGGATAGTTTCATGTTGTCATCATTTCATACTAGGGCATAGCCACCTTGTTGGATATTTTGGTGTTCAGATATGGCCACTTAATAGAGGATTTTGAAGGATCATGGAGCTAATGACACTTTGGGTTCTCAACATACTTGGTTTGATCTTGGATACCCACCTACCTGTCATTTCATACCCAGGCATTGCACCCTTGATACCTTCACACTTATATCTATTCTACTAGAGCTTGACTAGTATTTTTTTTTCATCTTACACAATTTACCATGGCGCATAACCTTATACCTTTTTCTTGATTAGAGAAGGATAGAAACTAGTCCTTGATTTTCCAAGTAAGAAGTTTCTTAAATCTGCATCAATGGAGAGTTCTTATTTAGGTCGATGAGGTTTACTAAGAAGACTTGTTTATGTAATTAATAAGACTGGTTAGGTTTTGATGTAACGGTAATATTATGTTTTTATGGAGTTAATAAATATAAAACACATTGAAATTAAACCAATGAAAATCCCCTTTACTTTTGGTAAATTAGAAATATAAACCTGGATGATTTATGAAGCTTCCAACTTATCTTCCTTCTTATAAGTTAGCATAAAAAAGTTCTTTAGAAGCAATCCAACAAGAAAAAAAATGACGTAGTCATTGGAAATCATAGTCCTTAGTTTAGAATTTATGTTTTTGGAGACAAAGTGTTCATTCATCTGGAAAACAATTTTTTCCAAATAAATTATGAAAATACATATTTTTCATTTTTCGCAATCTATCTTGTGAATAATTCCTAACTTTTTTTCTTTCAATTTAGATGTGGTATGGATTCACTTCCTTTTCCTAATTTTTTTAAAAATAGAAAATAATAGTAACTTTGGTATAAAATAAGAGAAAATTTGAGACATACAATAAAAAGATAAAATATTTTTAAAATGTTGTAAAGAAAAATTAAGGTTTAATTTATTTTATTTTTTTTACTACTTCAAATTTAAAATTTTTTGAAGTAATTTTTAAGAGCATAACATAAGTTTGTACTTTTTGTATTAGAGATCTTACATTTTATGTAGAAGTTAATACTTTTGGTTTTTACAAAATAGAAAATGAAAAGTATATCCAATAGCTTAGTGGTTTTTATTTTTTTTATTCTTTTCATGCTTAAACTTCTTTTATGGTTGACCTTCAATAAATTTTAACCATTTCTAGTTTTGATGTAATTAAAGGTAATATTATGTTTTTATGGAGTTAATAAATGTGAAACATATTAAAATAAAATTAATGAATATCTCCTTTACTTCTAGTAAATTAGAAATGAAAACATGGAAGATTTGTGAAGCTTCCACCTTATTTCCCTTCTTATAAGTTGGAAATGAAAAGTTCTCTAGAAGTAATCCAACAATAAAAATGACATAGTCCCCACAAAATCATAGTCCATAGTTTAGAATTCATGTTTTTGTAGAGAAATTGTTAATTCATCTAGAAACATTTTTCCCTTAAAAAGACATATTTATGAATTTTTATGGTCTATCTCGTGAATAATTTCTAACTTTTTTTTCTTTCAATTTAGATATCATCTTAAAACATTATTATATTTTTTTAAAGATGGAAAATACTAGTAATTTTTATGTAAAATACAAGAACTTTCGAGACAATTTTTAAAAATTCTTCAAATTTTAAGAATTTTTAAAGTGATTTTTAAGAGCATAACATAAGATTGTACTTTTTGTATAAGATATCTTACATTTTATGTGGAATTTATTACTACTTTTGGTTTTTAAAAAATAAAAAATGAAAAGTATATATAGCTTAGTGGTTTGTTTTTTCATGCTAAAATTTCTTTTATGGTTGGTCTTCAATAAGTTTATATCATTTGTAGATTTAATATGAATGTCATTTGATGATTGTTATGAGTAAACATTTGTTAATTTATAACAATTTTGTACCAAACAAGTCTTAATTCCCAAGGAAATCGGCCTCTAACCTTGTATGTTCTATAATAATCTTTTTTCAAACTACAAAGGATTATTCTTTTATGAATATATATATATATATATAGAGAGAGAGAGAGAGAGAGAGAGAGAGAGAGAGAGAGAGAGAGAGAGAGAGATTTGAACATTTCATCCTTATAAAAGCTAATTTTCTAACACTTTTGTAGGAGCCTATTCCAAAGTACCATCACATTATAGAAATACTTCTTTTAAAGTGTACATAGCTATCTCATGTAAAGATATTTGCCTCAAGTCCAACTTGGAACATCCATGGGAGACACTCCTTATTTTCCAAGGAAAAAGAATCAAAACCCATTCATAATACATGATAATGGTCTTCCTCGTGACAATCTTAATTAAGCTCATTAACATCATAAAGCAATATAAAAAAAATTATTTAAATTGGTTTTTTCCCCATGGAAGGCCAATTGATTTTTATTATGGGTCATGTCATTCTTTGAGAGGTCATGCTCATCTTGAGGCATAATGAATAATAGGGTAAAACCTTATTAGATCATAGCTATATAAAAGAAAAAGGCATTGCTCCTTATCCATTGAAAATCTATTTCTAGCCAATACAGATAGCCACATTACCAAACAATCAAAAGAAAGATCAAGAAAATCTATAGTCTTTAAAAGACAAATAAAATGAATTTTGGCTAGCTTGTGCTAAGGACTATGATATCCATATAACACTTATTGAAACATAGAAATGATGCACCCATTACTATTAAGACAATGGAGATTTTGATGAATGGGATGACTAAGAAGATTGTGAAGGGGACCACCTAACAAATCTGTAGTGTAATTATGAAAAGCTAAACAGATTTCATACAAAAGCTAAAAGATTCCTTGCTAAAGTTAGACAAATTTCTTTTTTTAAAAAAGGAAAGATTCCTTGCAAAAGTTGAAAAAGATTCGTTGCAAAAGCTGAATAAGATTTCTTACACAAGCTAAATAAGACAATGAGGATTTTGATGATTAGTATAACTATGAAGATTGTGAAGTGGTCAACCTACAAACCTATACTTTAATGAAAAGATAAAAATTATTTCACACATATGCTGAACAAAATTTCTTACAAAAGCCAAAAGATTTCATGCAAAAGTCTAAAGATTCCTTACAAGAGCTTAATAATATTCATTGCAAAAGCTAAATAAGATTTTGTGCAAAATTTGAAAATCTATTTGGATCATATCCATAGAGATGAAAAATGCTTCTTATCCATTGAAAATATAGTTCTAACCCATATATATAGGCTTATTTCCAAACAATAAAAGAGAAGCTCATGAAAATTTAGTCTTTAAGAGACAAATAAAATGAGTTTTTTGTTAGCCATATTTGGGGTTTATGATATCCATAGAGTGCTTATTAAACCATAGACATGATGCACCCATCAATATTAAGACAATAAGGATTTTGTTGATTGGGATGACAAAGAAGATTGTGAAGTAGACCACATAACAAACCAATACTCTAATGAAAAGATAAAAAAAAAAAAATTCTTACAAAAGCTAAATAAGATTCATTACAAAAGTTGAATAAGATTTCCTATAAAAGTTGAATAAGAAAGTAACGATTTTGATGGCTAGGATGCCTAGCTAGGAAGATTGTGAAGGGGACCACAAAACAAACTCCTCTAATGAAAAGTTAAACAGGATTTCATACATAAGCCAAACAAAATTTCTTGCAAAAGTTGAAAGATTTCTCACAAAAATTGAATAAGATTCTCTACAAAACCTAAAAATATATTTGGATCATAGTCATAGAAAAGAAAAAGGCATTGCTCCTTATCAATTGAAAATGTATTTCCAATTGGTATATATAGCCCCATTGTCAAACTATCAAAAAGAAGCTCATGAAAATTTATGGTCTTTAAGAGCCAAATAAAAATAATTTCTGTTAGACACATTTAAGGTTTATGATATCCATAGAGCATTTATTCAACCATAGACATGATGCATCTACCACTATTAAGACAATGAGGATTTTGTTGATTGGGATGACAAGGAAGATTGTGAAGGGGACCATTTAACAAACCAATACTCTAATGAAAAGCTAAAAAATATTTCATGCAAAAGTAAAATAATTTTTTTACAAAAGTGAAAAGATTCCTTGCAAAATCTGAATAAGGATTCCCTACAAAAATTGAATAAGATTCTCAATAAAACTTGAAAATCTATTTGGATTATAGACATAGAGAAGAAAAAGGCATTATCCATTGAAAATGTATTTCCAGCTAGTATTTATAACCCCATTGCCAAACTATAAAAAAGAAACTTATGAAAATCTATAGTCTTTAAGAGACAAATAAAAATGAATTTTTGTTAGCCACATTTAAGGTTTTTGATATCTATAGGGTACTTATTCAACCATAGACATGATACATTCATCGCTATTAAGATAATGAGGATTTTGTTGATCAGGATCACAAGGAAGATTGTGAAGGGGACCATATAAAAAACCAATACTCTAATGAAAAACTAAAAAAGATTTCATGCAAAATATGAACAAAATTTCTTATAAGAGCTGAAAGATTCCTTACAAAATCTTAATAAGATTCATTGCAAAGCTAAATAAGACAATGAGGATTTTGATAACTAGGATGACTAAGAAGAATATTAAAAAGGCCACCTAATAAACCCATATTCTTATAAAAGCTAAACAAGATTTCATACAAAAGTTGAAAGATTACTTGTGAAAGCTAAACAAAAGTTTTTAAGAAGGTTAGAAGATTCCTTGTAAAACTTGAAAGATTTGTTAAAAAAGCTTAATAAGATTCCTTGCAAAAGCTAAACAAGATTATTTGAGAAAGTTGAACAAGTTTATCTAAGAAAGCTCAATAAGATTTTCTTCATAATCTAAAAATCTTGGATCATAGCCATAGGGGAAAAAAAGGCACTATTTCTTATTCTGTGAAATTATATTTCCAACAAGTACATATAGCTCCATCGCTAGACTATCAAAATGAAGTATATGAAAATCTAGTCTTTAAGAGACAAATACAATGAATTTTTGTTTACCACATTTGACGACTATGATATCCATAGAGAACTTATTCAACCATAGACATGATGCGTCAATGTTACAAATACAATGAGGATTCTGATAACTAGGATGGCAAGAAAGATTATGAAGTTGACCACCTAACAAACGCATACTCTATTGAAAATTCAAACAAGATTTCATAAAGGAGTTAAAAGATTCTTTGCAAAAGTTAAACAAAATTTCTTACAAAAGTTGAAAGATTTCATGAAAAAGTTGAAAGATTTCTTACAAAAACTAAATAAAATTTCTTGCAAAAGCTAAATAAGATTTCCTATAAAAGCAATAAAAGACAATGAGATTTTTGAAAGAGACCACTTAACAAACTCATACTCTAATAAAAAGCTAATTAAATAAGATTTCATAGAAAAAAAATTTAAGATTCCTTGCAAAATCTGCAAAAAAAAAATATATATATTTTTTAAAAGTTGAAATAGTCCTTGCAAAACTTGAAAGATTCACTACAAAATTTTAATAAGATATCTTGTAAAAGTTGAATAAGATTCCTAGCAAGAGTTGAGCAAGATTATCTAAGAAAGGTTAAATAGATTTTTGCAAAACCTTAAAATCTATTTGGATCATAGCCATAGAGAAGAAAAAGACATTGCTCCTTAGCCATTGAAAATGTATTTCTAGGCAGTACATATAACCTCATTGCCAAACTATAAAAAATAAGCTCATGAAAATTTGAAGTCTTTTAAGAGACAAATAAAATGATTTTTTTTTTAAATACATTTGAGTTTCATGATATCCATAGAGTATTTAATCAACCATAGACATGATGCACCCATCATTATTATAATAATGAGTATTTTGTTGACAGTGATTACAAGGAAGATTGTGAAGAGAACCACTTAACAAGCCAATGCTCTATTAAAAAGCTAAACAAGATTTCGTATAAGAGTTGATAGATTCCTTGCTAAAGATGAACCAAAATTTCTTATAAAAGATAAAATATTTCATACAAAAGCAAAACGATTCCTTACAAAAGCTATATAAATTTCCTTGCAAAAGCTATATAAATTTCCCTACAAAAGTTAAACAAGACAATGTGCTTAAAAAGATTGTGAATATAAAACAATGACTAGGATGACTAGCAAGATTGTGAAAAAGACCACCTAACAAACCCATGCTCTAATGAAAAGCTTAAAAATATTTTCATACAAAAGCTAAAAGATTTCTTGCAAAAGCTAAATAAGATTCCTTGTAAAAGCTAAAGAAGATTATTTGAAAAAGCTTAATAAGATTAATCAAATCCACATGGTGAAGATGAAGATCGAAATCACAGAAGTCTCATAAACCCAAAGTCTTTCGCCCAATGACTCGAACCTTGATCTTGGCACACTTTTGGTGGTGAGGAAAATAAGATGGAGGTTATGGCTCTCAATCTCTCTGGATGGTGGAAGACAAAAGCTATGGAAACCCTAACCCCTAAGGAGTATTTATAGGGTTCCTAAGTGGGCTTAAGTGACTTGAGCCCACATGGGCTTGAGTCACTTAATCCAGTCCAAAATGGGTTTTAATTGATTAATTAACCCACCAAGATTTACTAATTAATCAATTAGCCCAATCTAGAGACCTTGTTCATTTATCCTTATGCAATCTTGCATAATTGCCAAAAAACCCTTATGCACAAAAGTGAACGTAAAGCCAATCTGACCCTCATAACCCATGCCAACAAGGTATATGACTCAGAGCGGGAACCATTAGGACTCATAGGAATACTAGCTCCCTCATAATCCAATTCTAAAGTTGATTCAACATCCCACTATAGAGAGTCAATTCAACTCCAGTATCCTATGTAAATAACAATGAGATACCAAGTGCTCGAGTCTGTGACCTGCTATCCATTATGTTCAGTGTCGCCATGTTCGTAGTCTAACAAGGTGAAAGCTACCAGCCTTTCAAGACTACCTCTACTATCCTTGAGTTATAGATCCTCCTATTGTGTGTTCAATTAGCATGTCTTAGCTCTTAAAGAGCCTATGTCAAGTTTCACTTAAGAAACTACTATGGCCATAGTTTCCATAACCACACCTCCTTAAGATCTAACAAGGGGACACACTATCTCAATCCCAAGAGATATCATGGTGCCTTTATTGAGAATACCTATTGCTACCGACTTTCATCAACAGTGACCCAATCCATAGGGAATATATGATTAGCTTACGTTCTCACCCGTAGGTCAAAGTCATTGCTAACTTTAGCACAAACTCAATATTCTCTCAAGTTTGAGAGACAACACAATGAAGCAACTTGGTGAGGTCATGACTACTTCATAGCCTTAAGTCATGACTCACTATAGGCCTTGTCCAATGTGTAACCATACACACTAGTGCACTCACCATGGGAAACCCATCCCAATAGCCAAAACCAGCCATCCCTCCAATTAGAAGGTGGTGCACTACAACCTCTAATGGGTTGCCTAGACCTATGAATTGGTTGTTAACAAGTCATCTATTTGCAAGGAACCCATGACTTAGATCTTCTGTGCAACTTCTAATGCACCTAAGAAATGTACAATACAAAATATGCAGGCAACAATGCTCATAGAGTATAATACATGGAATGAGGATAGATAAAAGTGAAACAGGAACATCATTACATAAATAATGAATTCCAAATTTATTACATCATGTCATGCTTTTAAGGACTATATCCTAATAGTTATTTCCCAAATTTTGCTTACAAAGTCATAGAAAAGTTGAAGTTCTTATGTTAAAGAAACCTAAAAATGTCATTACTTTCTTTGCCCATAAGGCTTATGTCTATCTTGCTTTAATGTTACCAAGTTTACATCAAGTGAATAATAAAGAAAGTGGATTACAGGAGTATGTATACTAGTTCACCTATTAGATATATTAATCCTACTAACATGCTATATATCTAAAGTTGACTCTATTAAGGTATTGAGTAACCAAATTGAAAGCAATTCTTGTTTGGAGATACTAAAGCAAATATTAGCTATAATCCTAAATTCTAAATTTACTAAGATGACTTGTTTTTGGAATCAATAAGACTGGTTAATTTTTAAAGAGTTAACTAATGTAAAACACATTCTAAATTAATGAATATCTACTTTCATTTCCCATAAATTAGAAATAAATAAATCAAAGTTTCTAACTCTTCCTTGTTTCATACAAGTTGGTACAAAAAGTTCTTTAGAAGCAATGGAATAATTAAAAATTGCCTAGTCATTGAAGAAATCATGGTCAATAGTTTAGAATTCATATTTTAGGAGAGAAAATCTCTTAAAATCAATTTTCCCTAACATATTGAGAAGCTATAATCTATCTTGTGAATAATTCCATTTAATTTAGTGACTTTTCTTTCAATGCTTATATTGTGTTTCATTGGATGTGTTTTCCATACATTTAGATCATTTCTTAATAGGTGTTTGGTAAACCAACTTAATAACTTAAAGTGACTTAATGACTTAATGACTTAATTTAAGTCATTAAGTAAATTAAGTATGTTTGGCAAAATAACTTAATGGTATGACTTAAGTAATCACCTAGGATTAAAAAAGTTTGGATGAGAAAAGATAAGGCTAAATGTCAAGTAGTCTTCATTGCTCTTAAAGCTAGATCTTCTATTAAGTGCATGATACTTTGATAGTGGTTGCTCTAAACACATGACAAAAGACAAGTCCTTTTTCATTTCTCTTGAGGACTATAATGGTGGCATAGTTACCTTTAAGGATGGGAGCTTAGCTTGTATGAAGGGCAAGAGAAGTATATCTATCCCTAGTTGTCCTAAATTAGATGGAGTTCTTTATGTAGATGGACTCAAGGTAAACTTCCTAAGTATTAATCAGATTTGTGACAAAGATCATAGGGTGAATTTTTGCCAAGACTTATAAGAGGTAGTTAACAAAGAAAGAAAAGTCATTATCACTAGACATAAGATAGTTGACAATTGTTATGTAATAAATCCTAACTCTAAAACTCCTCTTGTGTGTAGAAGGCCTAAGTTAGACCTTATTGAGCTTTGGCATATAAGGCTAGGTCACATAAACTATAGGGATCTTGTGCACTTAGTGAATGGTAAAAAAGTTAGAAGTATCCCTAAACTCAGTGGCGAAACTAAACCCATTTATGGTGAGTGCATAAAAAGTAAACAAACTAAAAGTTCTCACAAAAAGGTTAAGAAAATTAGAACCACTAAACTTTTAGACCTTCTTCATATGGATCTTATGGGTCCCATGTGTAGCAAGAGTCGATGTGATAAAAGATATGTCTTAGTTATTATGGATGATTTTTAAAGATAGTCCTTTATGAGTTTTCTTAAGGAGAAACCAGATACCATGGAGTTCTTGGAATCATTGGTCACTAGAATAAAAGTAAAGATAGGTCATCCAATTGAAAGGATTAGGAGTGATAGGGAGAAAGAGTTTGACAATGTGGATATTGACCTCTTTTGTGGGTCAAAAGTTATTAAACATGAATTTTCAGTCCTCAGACCTCCTCAACAAAATGGAATGGCTGAAAGAAAAAATAGAGTGTCGTAAGAAATGGCTAGAGTGATGATTCATATACATAATACCCCTATGCAATTTTGGGTTGAAGTTATTAATATATCATGTTATACTACCAATAGGATTTTTCTTAAGCCTAGAACAAAGAAAACATCCTATGAATTATAAATGGGGAGAAAACCTAACCTTAAGTACTTTAAGACTTTTGGCCGTGAGTGCTATATACTCAGAGGTGGGAGAACTTAAGGAAATTTAATGCAAAGTCTGATGTGGGTATCTTCCTATTTTGCTACTAGTCAAGCCTATAGGGTTTATAATCAAAATTCACAGATTATCTAGGAGTCCTCATATGTGGTTATAAATGATACTGGGTATAATCATGATATAAGGGAGAGTCAAATTTTAACCCAAGAATTAAATGAGGATAATCTTGAAAATGTGGAGATCTTAGAAAAATAAAAATAAAAAAGAAAAGAAAAGAAAAATAAAAAAAAATATGATATCAAATTAAAGGGGAGTAAAGTTGTGTTGTATGTAAATCAACAAGGTCGTGTAAAAAAGAAATCTTGTGATCTTAGAACAAATTGACTGGATGTGTACTTTGACCAAAGGTGTGACAAGATCTCTTCTAAGTAATCAATTTCGAAATATAGAACCATACGGTAAGTCGTATTCCCTTGAACATCGATACTTATGTTTCTATGTTGGACCTCTTATACATTGAAGGTTATGCATTAGGTTTGAAACCAAAATTATGGTTAACTCTAACCTTTGAACTTGAAACTTCATTCTTGATGGATTGAGATATACTATCTAGGAAATTCAATTGGTACATTACTAATTGATTTAATGTTAAGAGTTTATGAGCATTATGATTATACCTCAAGGTGTTCCTTTTTTATTTTATTTTTTATTTTTTATAGTTTTTCTTCTTTCTTAGTGTTAATCTTTTGCATCCAACGCTTAAGTAGTCCTTCCAACAATTCAAGTGCTCAAGTGCTATAAGCCACATGCAGCGCCACTTTGAGCAACTCGACTGCTCTAGCGCTATAAGTCATATCCAATACCGCTTCCAACATTCACAATCCTCGAGAGCAAATCTACATTGAGCACTCATGTAGGCTATTTAAATCCATTTAGTGAGCCATTTACACCATTTCACCTTTCCTAGCTATTTTGAACACTTCGGGTTTTCGTTTCTTTGTCATTTGAGGTCAGTTTATTTTGTTTTTCAAGTTTTCATTTGTATAATAATTTTTGTACCTCATTTTTAGCATTTCTAGTGGATTAGTTTTCTTCCATAGTTTTCATCATATTTCTTGGTTTTAGTGTCCTTTCATATTCCAATACTCTTAGTATGGAAAGTCATAGGCGTCTACATCAGGTGACCTTTCTAGGTCTGTCACACCCTGGATTTCAGACTTACTAATTAATACTCAAATACAAAATTAGCGCTCCCAAAATTGGGGGTACAAAAATTTAAATGTTGAGTTCCTAGTAGATTTTGTGCAAAATGAGAATGTGGAAACTTGTTATAAAGAAGTATACATCCTAAAATAAACTTTGTAACCATTAGTTAGCAAAATATGATCTATTTCACAAAGAAAACTTGTACCACATTACTTTGCATATACCAAAACCTCATGGTTCACTAAGGGTAGGCCATACTACAAGTGTACAAGACAATATACATTACACCATTCCTTCAAAATGATTTAGTGTTCGTATGATACAAAGGCAAAAGCCTCAAAAAACTTTTAATGAGAACAAAACAACATCCTATCAATACAAAAGCAATGCTTAAGCATTAACTCCAGTTGATGCCTTTTGACCCGCATCTAAAGGTGAAAGGGATAAAGCGAGTTCACAACTCAGTAGGAAAGTTTATAATCATCTTATGATTATTTTTAAAAACTTTGAATTGAACATATAATACCATGTATGATAAGCAATTTATAGCCATTAAAAATATGCAATAATGTCAAACATGTATGCAAGTCGATGATTTCATCTCTACTTTGCCTTATCCATCGATAAGCTGCTTACCCCCACCAATACAAGCATATTAAACATCAATGCTCCAGGTGATACTCGATCTTAATAATGACTATTCTAGGACTATCACCTAAAGGTAAGTCATACCTCGTGTCTTCTAGGACTCATACCCAAGGGTAGGACCAACCCCGTGTCTTTAGGGACTAAAAGCCAAGGGCAGGACCAACCCATACACCTATATTGGAGTGTCTTCCTTAAGGGCTTTAGGGACTTTCATCTAAGACCCACAATCCCACATAAACAATATATTGAAGGATAGTGCCTATAGTTTGACATAAACACTTCCCACATATCAATCGATTCTTTGAATATTTATCATTATTCTATATCATTCTTGCAATGCAACCACACCATAAACCATTTCCTCATTATTAAACCCATGAATCCTTATACCAATACATATTCAAATATCATTACAACATTTCAATACAATAAACCGAGACACAATGACACAATAAAATACTTTATGAAATCATAGTAATGACATGAAATTCTAATAAATGTTTCAAGAAATGAAACCAAGATACACCATGGAATGGCATAAAATTCCCTACCTTACATCGACTTCCCTTTTGTAATTCTTCTATGTAGGCGATCTTTACCTATTACAAGGAACTAAAATGAAACAACATAATTTAAGATTCCTAACCATGAAAGTTATACAATATAAGCTTATGACATTTTCCTTCTTACTAGTTTTAACAATTTACTGTTGCTAAATTTAATTCTCATATTTTCTAATCTACATGCCCATAGGTTTTCAAATCAATTTTAAAGTGAATTAAACAATCTTTACAATGCATATTAATATTCCCCAATTAATTACCAAACACTAATTGTTTTGATTTTCCTTTAAGCCTAATCCATTAGCAAGTCCCAAGTGTCCAAATAAAACTAATTAATCACATGCTTTACTAATATATTTTTCAATCAAAGCAAACTAAACAAACATGCATGTTGATTCTTCCTGTGGACCCGCATTTTTCACGTGCGCCCCCATTTGATCGGCGAGACTCGCTTTTTTATTGTGAAAAATTAATTTTAAAAAAAGTTGGAGTCGCCACTTATTTTATTTTTATTTTTGAAGGGAAAATAAAACAAGAAATAAAACCCTAAAAAAAAATGACTCCATAATTTTTGGAAAAGCGTGTCTTTGAAAACCCAAGTCTTGGTCCGGGGATCAGGTTACTTATTGGGAAGGTACCTCTAGGAGGTAGCACCCCTCTAAGCCCTAAAGAGGTCTCTACTGACTAAGTTAAGGGAAGCGTGGCAATTAAATGGTTGATCTCGGATACCTAAGTAGGCTAGGTGATTCCAAAAAAAACATAACATATCAAACAAAATCAAATCACAATTAAGGAGAATTAAAAATGCGTACCTGGACGGCTTCCCAAGCGCTATCATAAAACATAAGAGATTAGTTTGAAGTATAACACACAACATGTATTTAATCATAGTGAATCAAGCATACATCTAAACACCTAAGGATTATCAAACATATGCATACTTCACAGTGACATGATTGTTTACAAAATTTAGAAAGTAGGTGATAGGGGGCATACCTGGATAGCATAGATAACTTACAATGCGCTTCCATAAGACATGAGAGATTAGATAATAATAAAATAAAGAAACCCTAGCATGCTTGTTATCTAATTAGCATAACAAAAATTATCAAAGTATATGAAAACATTAATTATTACACACATCTTGTATACAGTTCCTAAAAAAGATAGACATAATTTCAACAAGTGACAAAAATGGCAACAAAAATAATTTTTAAAAAGATTTTCTAATGTAGGGATTTCACCAATTCCCCAATTGATATACACGAATTTAGCCCAGAATTATCCCATTATTTGGGACCACAAGCTTTGATTCGTGTTTTTGTTCAAAACCAAACCTTTTGTTAGAAACCGAGAAGGATGCAAACCGAGCAAAATATGGTTGCATATTATTTTTTTAAAATAAATAAAAAAAAGATTTTGATCCTGATGACTCTAAATGAGTTTTTGAAATAGATTTTTAAAATGATTTTTTTTTTTTGAGAAAAGTATTTTATTTTAAAATAAAAGGAATTAATTTGGAAAAAATAAAATATAAGAAATACATTACCAAACAAAGCAAAAAAAGAAACCTCAAAGTAAACTTTTTTAGTAATTAACAAAAATGATAATGGTGATGGTAGAGGCCAGTCTTCATGATTTTCCAATGGCCTCTAAAAATCAAATTTAATAAATATTCACCAAAGCAACAAACCAAACGACTTTAGATCAAATAAAACTAACGAAATATTAATCGAGAATTTATAAGGATCAATCGAACGCATAAATTGAGATAAACAATCAAGAACTAATTTAAAATCAACCAAACACCTAAACATGTAATTATAATAATATGAATATAGTAACATAAGCACATAGAATTCTAAAACATATTAACTAATTAACAACTAGACATTAATAACTTCCAAAACAAAAACAAAACTAAGTAACAAGGGATTAAGCAAAATGATAACCAAAATTAAAAAAAAAAAAAAAAGGACACATCAACTAAATAGAAAAGCTAAATTTAACTATTTTTAATACATGAGTATAATAACATGGGATAAAACTAATTAACTAAAATTTTGAAAAACTATAAACTAGGACAAGATCAGTCAGAAATCAAAATTAACAAACTTTTTTTAAAAACATGAGCATCGATTAAACTAATCAACTAAAACTCTAAAAAAACACACGTACTAAAATTAGGTCAATCAAGAATTAAAATTAACAAACTTACAACATGAGAAAAATAACTTTTAAATTAAATATCTAAAACTCTAAAAAAAACACACAAAATAAAATTGGATCAATCGAGAATTAAAACGAACAAGCTCAAAACGTGGATATAATGACATGAGAAAGTAATAGACTCATCAACTAAAAATCTAAAACACATAAACTAAATAGGGTCAATCAAAGACTAAAGTTAACAATTTTAAACATGAAATTAATCACATGGGTTCAATAGGAATAATAAACTAAAATTCTAAAAACACATAAGCTAGATAAGATCAATCAAAACTAAAGTTAAAAAATTAAAACATGGATTTAATCAAGTGGTTCAATAGGAATAATAAACTATAATTCTAAAAACATAAGCCAGATAAGATCAATCAAAACTAAAGTTAAAAAATTAAAACATGGATTTAATCAAGTGGTTCAATAGGAATAATAAACTATAATCCTAAAAACATAACAACCTAGAAAAATCAAAACTTGGAATCAAGACAATGAATCAAAATCAAACTAACTACATTCTAACCTTTTCATCCGATCAAAAAATCAAAATTAATACATAAAAACTCTAACTTTCAATCCAATAAAAAATTAAAACTAAAATCCTTAGAAATTCTGACTTACCTTCTCTAGGATTCCTCTATGGTGGTACGGCTGCTCCTCTCTTCCTTGCCCGGCCTCTCTTTGTTCCCTCAAAATAATATCTCCGTGTTCTCTCAAAAAATTGCTTTTTTACGTGGATCTCTGCTCCAAAAGAAAAGTCTCCCCCTATCCTCTTTGGAAGAACCCTGCTTTATGTCTCTATCTCCACCTAAAAAAAATCTCCTAGAGAATAATATATTCTCTCCGTGTCCCCCCTAAAAAAAATCTCTTCTTTCTTTATATGGCAACCCCTCTTTATATGGCTGCGTGAGGATCTCCAAAATTCCCTAAAAATATATTCTCTTCTCAATTTATATGGCAGCCTTACCTTCTATCAGCGCCTTCCTTCTATTGAATCTTCTATTTCCTTTTTTAATGCACATGGATAAGGAAAGTGCATACACGCAGACCGGGTCCTCTTCACATTCAGATAGTAGTGTTTCTGGATAGCCATTATATCTCAAAGAAACCATGTAAATAGAAGCCCATAAATCTCCTTCTCGAATCCCCCGGATCCGTGGCAACATGACAGAGAATGGCATCAATTTCAATCTCACAAATAATTTGAAGAATGAATATTGATCTTCAATTTCACCAAAGAGCCATAAACCAAGAAGTTGAGTCATTCCATCCCTAACTGCCCATCTCATGAGAATAAACCCAGAAAGTCTCCTCGATCCCAATCTAGAACCATCCCAAACTGTCCTCATGAATGAAGTCGTCCTCCGCAAACGATCATTACTACCAGAAATGAACACAATGCCAAGGACCCATGAATACGTAACCAAACATTCAAGAATTGTTCAGCCATTAGCTATAGACGGGAAACATGCAAGAAGGAACAATGGACACGGACTCAAGATTGCCCAAAACCATTCCTTTAATGAAGAACGGAAAATCCCCCATTTCCTCTTTATTCTCTAGAATCCAAGAAACCAAGATCGGAGGCACTGCCATAAAGAACCGAGCATCTTCATCAAAAACCCCACCAAAATGAGATTTTGCAACGTAACAGCCTCAACGACAAACTTGAATGTACAAGTTACATTGGCATTGCTGCTGACTACAGTTACAATGTACGCATTGCTGATTCTCATATAAAAGAAAAAGCAACCTCCAATCTGCTGCACAGGACACGTGCTCAGTTCTTTTGTTTGCGTTATATGCATTCGAAAGGCATCCGCCATGTTTCCCCCGACATCGTCGCGATATAGGCGATTGATGAAGACATCGCCCCGGAGAATCAAGAAGTAGATATCGGAAACAGCCACCGACATCTCCAATCCAATGGATCCGCTGCCAACCAGATCAAGGAATGGGGTTCAGATTTACCGTGGTTCCCGGAAGTTGAGCTTTCAATGCAAGAATTCTGGTATTGGGATTCGTTAGCGTCGAGTCCGTAGTGATCGGCCTTCTCAAAGGCTGCATTGGCATATTCATATCAATGATTACAACACTGTTCTGTGGAGCCGTCTCCCCAAACGCATAGATACTTATCAGATTCCATCGTGACATGAGTAAGCGTTATAAACTGAGGATTAATTCCCAAACTCGGCAACATCGGAACCTCCTTCATGGTGATAAGGGCGTTTGCGGCAGCCATGGTGGCTAGATCGACGATTCAGAAATGAAACCCGATGCAGAGATGCGACTGAATCGGGAATTGAGAGGTGAGAGTGCTCCAATGCCCGTGAGGATTTGAGCCGCTGCCAGATTTGAAGCACCGAAGAAAACCTTGGACCCCCACAAGAGAGAGAGATGGAGCGCCGGAGTTGGGTAATTTGGCTTCTGTTTCTGTCTTTTCCCTGAGCGTGTGTGGGTCCCTCTACCTTAGCTCTCCCTCGGTTGTGACCCGCTCTCCTTGACCGCTCCAAGTGACATGCAAAATTAAAAAAAATAAAATCTCTAATCAGAAAATCCTGTGCTTGGAGATATAATAAAATGAAATCGAAAATCAAATCACACACCACAAAAAAAATCTAAGATCAATTCGTTGGAATTAAAGAATATACAAATAGGTGAATAAATAAACAAATTAAATTAATAAGGGTAACAAAAAATAAATATTAGATGTGTGCAATAAAAATAAATAAACAAATAAAAATAAAGATAAAAATAAAATATTATATATATAAAAAAAAAAGGTTGAGCCTTAGTGAAGTGTCTAAATGGACCTATTATGAAAAGGTGCCTAAGTGACCTAAGTGACATGCATGTAAGTTAAAAGGTGTCTCGGTGAATCTAAGCGGGTCAAAGTTGGTGCCTAATGGGTCAAGTGTATCTAAAAGCTATCCTAAAAATGAATGAAAAGCCTAAGTCTAAATTAGGGCTGCCAAGGGTCACAATAAGGGGTCAGATAATCCCTCAACTAAAGTCTCCGAGGTGACTCAGAAAAAAGGTAAGTGGTACGAGTAGTAATGGGCCACCAAGGAACTACCGTGGAGCACTGGAAACAAACTTAAAGACATGTGTTAAAGGGACAAAATTGAGGGTCTACACTTCCATCAAAAGATACTTAAGTTATAACACTTTAAACCCTAATTAACTCTGATTTATAACTAAAGCATGTTTATAACTAATTACACGCAACTTTTAAACAAAATTTATCATTAATTCAATTCAAAAGATCTTTAGGAACCCAAGTCTACCAAAATCACTAAATTTATCTTCTTTCTTACCTTACTTCTTCATTTTCTCTCTCTAGTTTTTCTCTCTCTAACTTAGGTTGCTGAAAAGATAGGGCTACAAATGAAGGCTACCAGCCCTTATAAAGGGTTCTACAAGTTACCAAGCATGAGGTGGCAGGCCATAAGGTTTCCACTAACCTCAAATTTCTCAAAATTGTTGTTTAGTCCATCTAGTTGTGCATTTTATGCCTACTGTTGCCCATTAGCCCTTTAGGTTTGCACAATTCTAATTTAACCCCTATGAAGCTAATAAGCATGCTTAAGTCATTAACTAATCCCAATTAACCATAATCAAGGTTTAATTCATAATTAAACAAGATTAGCATTAAACTAGTTTTAACATCTAATTAAGCATGTTTAAGGTTAAGTACTAAGATAATCATTATTGCCTATTTAATTCATGACTACTTGGTATTATAAGGTCCACCTGAGCTCATTGAGAGCATCACACTCCAAGGTCCTTTCGACCTAGAAGCTCTTCTAGTATAGTGTTTCCACTATCAAGAGGCATGTGACCATTTCTAAGCCTTCCTTTGTAGTCGTCGTATTGAGATCGAGTGTCCAATTGATCTCAAAGCTTTCTAGGACACTCCTCTTCCCACCATTATCTATGAGCGAGGGTGTGAGACTCTCTTTTTGTTTCAAGGAACCTAGTATCCCTATCTAGTGTAGTTGTTTTATGAGAACTTGCACTTAGTCATCACTAGAGTCATTTTTAAAGTGACTATGTATGACCAGTCCTTTCTTGTTTATGCAAACTTGCACTTAGTCATCATTGAAGTCACTTTTAGAGTGACTATGTATGACCAGTCTTTTCTTGTCTCCTTCTATTCCAGTTGGTGTGTACTTAACATGTTGCATCTCAAGGCTCATGTTCTTTCCTTCTCATTGGAGGTACAACTCTCACTAAAGGGGAGCTTAATACCATTCTGACCTCTTTCTACGATGTTCCTCTATCTTCGTGCATTCACATCGTTGGCTTCTCTAAGGCTGCATGGCTTCTAGCTACCTTCTTCACCTACTCCTTCTATCCCTCGATCCATTCATCTGCTTAGTTTATTCACAATATTAATCTCTTCAGCCTAAAGTTCAATATCGGCCTAGTTATCTTGGACACGATGACTTCACATCATGATCCTTCCTACAGAGAAAGCGGTCTTCCTTTCACCCCTCTCATCTCTCAAATCTTGGAGGATGTTAAATTCAAGATTAACCTAACTTTGGGGGTCCAAGCTTCCTATGCCTACTTGGATGGGAGCTCCTAAGCCAAGCACTACAACCACATCTATGGATCCATGGCACCACCTACTCATCATGGTTCTTAGGATGGGGCTCCAACATAAGAAGCACTTATAGAGGAAGATGAGTTTTGAGCTATAGAGTAGAATGCAATTCCAAAGGTAGATTTTCCTGTGCTAGCTTTAAGGACTCGCTTCAATCATGGTCGTGGTAGTTCTTCATGAGCTTCTTACGATGCATCTTCTTTGGCTAACCCAACTTCCGGAGAGATGATGGATCACATGGCTCGTTTTTACCTGAGGATGGACTCACTAGACACTAAGCTTTGTGAGATCTAGGGTTAGCTCTCACATGTCATATCTTAGATCAACTTGTAGGATGCCTCGAGCTCCGTTCCTCTGTCGTCTCCTCGAGCTCTCACAAACATAGGTACTTAATCATACACTCCTGATCAAACTTTATAAAAATAACTACATCTTGTGGAAAACACAAATGGAAAATGCAATATTTGCTAATGGCTTTGTAGACTACATTGATGGTTTGAAGGTGTGTCCTCCAAAAGAAACAAGAACTGGTGTCTTAAACCCATAATTCATTTTGTGGAGACATTTTGATCGTGTGATCTTGAGTTAGATCTACTCCACTCTTACTCCCGAAATTATGGGACAAATTACTGGGTTTTAGACTTCTTATGTAGCATGGACTGCATTAGAGAAGATATTCTCAACTTCATCAAAGGCTCGAGTAATGCAACTCTGGTTAGAGTTCCAAACAATAAGAAAAAGGTCCTTGTTAATGGTGGAATATATCCTCAGGATCAAGAACAATTTTGATAGCCTAGCAGCAATTGGAGAATGAGTGTCTAGAAGGGACTAAATTCTTCAACTTCTTACGGGTTTTGGAGCTGATTACAACTACATAGTAGCTTCCTTAACAGCATAAGAAAATGATCTCTCACTTCACTCAGTCCATAGTATTCTTCTTACTCGTGAGAAACAATTGTGTCTTTAAAATATGGTACTTGAAAGTGATCTTGTTAATGCAAATATTACAACCTCTCAACACAAAATAATAACAACAAAAAGCACAACAAAAGATTTAGTTCCTCTCAAAACAAAAATGGCCCTAGACCAAGAAGATATCCATCTGGTGGCAAAGGATAAGGAAACCACATTATCTCTATTGATCGTCCACAGTGCCAATTGTGTGGAAAATATGGTCACATCGTTCACAAGTGCTATCAAGGTTTTATTATTAATTTTCAAGGCTATACATCTACAAATAGTCCTTCTATACATAATACCTCCAACAACAACAACTAAATGCATGCTATGGTTGCATCTCTAGCTCCGAAAAATAGTGAAACATGGTTCTTTGACATTAGGGCCACTCATCATCTGGTTCTAGATATTGAGACTCTCTCTGATGTTCAAGCATACAAAGAAAATGACTAAGTTATTGTTGGAAATGGTAAGAAACTTCCAATCCTCCACACTAGTTCAAACTTTTTTCCATCCACCTTCATAAATTTTCATTTAAAGTTTCTCACCTCACTACTAATCTAATTAGTGTTTCCAAATTCTATACCGATAATAATGTCTTTTTTTAGTTTCATCCAAAGTTCTTTCTTGTCAAATATCAAGTCTCAAGACAAGTTCTTCTTCAAGGACAACTTAAGAATGGTTTATATGAATTCCCTCCTTTAACTAATGATGCCCTTGTAGTCTTTTGCACTTCTACAACGTCAAACACCACCTTTAGCCTCTAGTATCCCAAGCTTGGTCATCCAACTGATGATATTTTGACAAAAGCTCTTAATTCTTGTAAATAAGCGTGATGTTTGTTCTTCTTGTCTAGTTGCAAAGAGTCACAAATTACCCTTTTCTTTATCAAATTCAAGAGTTTCTCATTCTCTTGCTTTAATTCACACTGATCTATGGGAACCTGCCCCAACTCCATCTACAATTAGTGCTCAATTTTTTCTTCTATTTATTGATGAGTTTTCCTAGTTTTCTTGGATATATTCTCTACATACAAATTATTAAGCCTTACCAACCTTCATCAAATTTAAAACAATGGTTAAAAATCAATTTTCTTTTTGTATTAAATGTTTGCAATCTAATAATGGTGGAGAATTCAAAACTTTCACTCCTTATCTTACCACTCATGGGATTAGACATAGATGTTCTTGTCCCTAGACTCCTGAACAAAACGGCCGAGCTGAACGAAGGATGAGACATTTAGTTGAGACTGGTCTTGCCTTATTAGCGACAACTTCATTACCATTACAATTCTGGCTTTATGCCTTTCATACAACTACTTACCTCATTAATCGATTACCAACTAAAGTTCTTCAATTTCAATCTCCTTTTTAAGTGTTGTTTAATAAAATTCCAAACTATCAGCATCTCAAAGTGTTCGACTGCCTATGCTATCCATTCCTTCACCCGTATAATAAACATAAACTTTACTATTGCTCTAGTCTGTGTGTGTTTCTAGGTTAGAGTCCTTCTCACAAAGTTTACTTGTGCTTTGATTCTAACTCTAACCGCATATACATCACTCGACATGTAAAATTCCATGAGACAAAATTTCCATTTCAGCGGACTATTAACACCACATCTGCATCTTCTTCTTATCAGTTCACGTCTACTCCAGCCTTATTACTTATACCATTGTTTATTCCACCAACTCATACTTCATAGTCTTTAGTTCCTATATCTCAGTCTCCTCACTTGTTTAATTCTATTCATTCATGTCATTCTTCCCATAATTCAACTTCCTTAATTCCCATACCCGACCCTATTCCAGTTCCTTTCAATGCATCTTCCAATTCTTCTTTTACTAATCCCTCAACACCACACAACTCACATCATATGATCACCTGGGCAAAAGTTGGAATCTTTAAGAAGAAGCTCATTTTGGCTCATAAACCTACTAAACCTTATTCTTTCCAACAAGCCTCCAAGGATCCTAATTGGGTTTCAGCCATGGAAACGAAATACAAAGCTCTCATACAGAACCCTACCTAGCAGCTAGTTCCTCTTCCTACTGATAGCAATATCATTGGATGTCATTGGATATACAAATTAAAATATAAACCAGATGGCACCATTGATAGATACAAAGCTTACTTAGTCACTCAAGGTTTCACACAAACTCCAAGTCTGGATTACTTTGAAACTTTTAGTCTAGTGGTGAAAGCTTCAACAATAAGAATTATGCTTGCCATTGCTATTTCTTTCCAATGGCCACTTAGACAGCTAGACATTCAGAATGCATTTATGAACGGTGACCTTAATGAACAAGAATTCATGGCTCAACCTCGTGGTTTTGTTGATCCTCAGTTTCCCTCTTATGTTTGCAAACTCAATAAAGCATTGTATGGACTTAAACAAGCCCCACAAGCTTGGTTTCATAAGCTTAGCCATGCTCTTCTTCAATAAGGATTCCAAGCCTCAAGAGCTAATAGTTCCATGTTTTTTCGGCATTCAACAACTAATATTTTAATCTTACTTGTCTACGTTGATGATCTTTCGGTGACTGGAAGTAATTCTTCTCAAGTTTCCTCTTTTATTTCCTATCTTGACTCTACATTTTCCATCTATGATCTTGGACGCCTGAATTATTTTCTTGGTATTGAGGTAATACATTATGGAAGCAGGATGCACCTCAATCAGCACAAATATGTTTAGGATCTTCTTGTATGTACAAATATGTTGGATTCCAAGCCATCACACACACTTGGAATGCTGGGCAGAACTCTTTCACAACATGATGGTCCTCCATTTTTGGATATCAAGGCCTATCGTAACACTGTCAGCGTCTTTCAGTATGTCACCTTAACTCAGCCCAACATTGCATTTGTTGTTTACAAAGCTTGCCAATTCATGGCTAATCCCACAGAAACTCACTGGCTTACAGCTAAACAGATCCTTCTTTATTTAAAAAGAACCTCCTGTTATGGTCTGCAACTACACCAAGCTAACTCCTTTGATCTTTAAGGGTATACAAATGCAGATTGGGCCCTTGCCCAGATGATCGTCGGAGTACCAACAGCTATTATCTCTTTCTTAGACCCAACCTGATATCTTGGTCATCTACCAAACAAAGGTTGGTATCCTGTAGCAGTACAGAATCTGAATATCGGGGTCTAGCTTCTCTAACCTCAAAAACATATGGGTTTAGTCTGTGCTCCAAGAGTTATGTCTCTCTCCCTTTGTTCCTCCTCTTCTCTAGTGTGATAATCAAAGCGCAACTTATTTAACTGCTAACCTAGTTTTTCATGCTCGATTGAAGCACATTTAACTAGACCTTCACTTCATCTGAGATCATGTTCTCGTAAAAATCTTAACATCTATTACATTCCAAAATGTGATCAAATTGTTGACATTTTTACCAAGCACTTACCAAGCTCTCAATATCTCGAATTTAGAACAAAGCTCTCCATTGTTCCTCGCCCTGTGAGCTTGAGGGTGGATGATAGCCAAATAGAATACACTCAAGCTTCAGCTCTTCCAAATGAAACTGATCAAGAACTCAGCTCCCAGTTGGTTGTTACTATCCAAAGAAGTTAGCACAACTATACAGTAGAGTAGTTAGTGTAATAGTTGAACAAACTTGTATAAAAACGATGATGTTGCTGTTATATTCAAGAAATGAGATAGAAAAACACAGTTTCAGTTCAGTTTCTCACAGTACCTCTAGTATATTTATATTATCAGTTCAATACATAAATGTTACACTTATATTTTGTAACAAATTTAATAGCATTAGAAACGTTATTTCATTCTACTATATTACTAAGATGAATACATTTTTGCCATACTTTTAACTTGAATATAATATTAGTTTATTAAAAATATTAATAATATAAAACTAATATCATAAATATTAATGAGGTGTGAATAATAATAATAATTTAATTAGTCTTAATGTAGCATATAAAGAATAAAAGACAAAAATAAAAGAATAACTTTTTAATAAAGTTTAGAAGTCTTAAGATTTAAAAAATACAAATTATCTTCTACAGTTTCTTTGTTGTAGTAATAATAAAAATATAATAATATTATTTTTTAATATAATATTAAAAATTATGAATCATAAGTTGAATAATAATCATAAAAATAATAGATAATGTTAATAAGAATGATATTAATAATAATATGAATAATTTAAAATATTATTATCATAAATAATAATATTAAGAGTAATATTAATATTTAATAATAATAATAATAATAATAATAATAATAACAAAAGAGAAAAAATAAGAAAGTAAAATTAGGTGAGAATAAGAGGAAAATACAATAAAGGGTAGAATTGGGATTTGGAAAGAGTCAACTTTTCCTATATGAGGACTTGGTAAGAATTTGTAAACATGGCAATCCTTAAAGAGAATTATCATTCTTGACCCACTCTTTTTTATAACTTTTCCCTCTCTTTTTTCCTTATGATATGTACTGGCCAATTTTATTAATCTTTCTCTATATAAATTTATTTATTATAAAGCATATAACAAAAAATAATCCTCATTGGGGCACTTAAATTTCTTGTATTGATAAAAAGCATATAAACTAATGTTTCATGTGTTTCTCCTCTTATACCATATTCTTCTCATATGTTGATGTGATCGTGGAGACATTGCTTTCATTGAATATATTTTTTGTTATTATTATGTAAATTTATTATTATCAATTAAATTTTTAATTTTACTCTTCATGCAGAGTTCCATTTCTGGCTTTCGTAATATTTTTGTAATAATAATAATCAGGCTTATAATGATATTAATATCAGAATAATAATGATAATAATAGTATAATATTAAATGCGGCCTGCGGAGGGTATGGGGACTGTTTGGTTAAGGGAAAAACATCATGCAATCGGCTCATGCAGAAAGCTTCCGCCTTGACACACCAAACGCCAAAAAGAAGAAAACGTAATATCATCCTCACCATTTCCCACCCACTGTTAATGCCATCAATGACAACTCTCCAGCTATCATACCACCCACATAGCCAGCATCCACAATAAACTTAATTTTAGAAAATTTTAAAACTTAAAATTTGATTTAGTTTCTCAGGTTAATCATAATATTTTTGGTTAAGTTATTGATTTAGGGGGTATTTTGTAAAACTTAATACTTATTATTTAATAACTTAAGTTAATTTTAAGTTAAATTATACTTAAGTTATTGACTTAAAACTTATTACTTAATTTTTATTTTAAGTATTAAGGTTGTTTTATAAAATTAGCTTAAAATTTATTTTAAATCATCAAATTGACATATTTACCCTCATAAATTATAATTAACGCAAAGAAGGTCGAACAACAATGGAGTTCGTAGAGTAGCAAAAGAAATTATGAAGAACTAAGACTTAAATTAAGTTATTAAGTCACTTTAAGTTATTAAATTGGATTACCAAACACCCACTTAATTTCTATATCTAAATTGTTGATTCTTATAAAGTTTAATATTTTTTTTATTAAGAGTTCTTATACTTTTATTATTAGGAGTTTCTATTTTGTCAGTAGTGAATGTTTATAAATAAGTGGTTGTGTAATATTTAAATAAAAATAGTGGAAGACAATAATTTTTTTCCTTATTAATCTTCTCCATTACTTATCTTTTGTATGTGTTTTCAACCTTATTATTTTCACAAATAGGATGTATCCATTTCAATTCGCCTAAATTAGTAAAAGCAATTGTGATCATTCAACTATTAAGATGAAGGTTTTATTAATTTGGTTCACAAGATGCATGGGAGGTTGAAAAAAAAATGCTCTAATCAGTCACAACATGAATTGATATATCTTAAAATCAAAGGGATTTTTTAAAAGGTATAAGGAGAAAATACAAGAAAGTTTCAATTTTTATCTATCAAGCAGTGAATGAAAGTACTTTTGAGAAAACACCAAGAAAGCATAGAAGATACTATAAAACACTTACAAAGGAGTTGATAAGGTAAGAAAAAATCTTCTTCAAACTTTTGAATATAAAATAATAGAAATCAATCTTCAATTATTTTTCAAAAGTATTGGCAATTGTAAATCTATTAGAAAGAAACTATGGAAGTTTGAATGACAATTGTATGATTGAAAAAATACATCAATTAGATTCAAAGTTTGACTATATTGTTATAGCCACTAAAGAATTTAAAAATATTATATTTTATGACCATTGATTAACTTATAAAATCATTGCAAGCCCATGAATAGAAACTAAGAAGAAAAATTAGAATAAGTTCTTTACACAAAATTCACATTAAAGGATAATGAAGAAAATGTTGATACTGTGAACATGATTGTGAATGAAGTAACAAATGAAGTGGTTTTAATTTATCAAACAAGGAAGAAACAAGTCAAAATCATATATATTACTCAAGAAGGCATACATATTGCAACTTCTCATAAAACAAAAAAGAAAGATTTGATAACTTTGAAATTCAATGTTATAATTGTAAAATAATAATAATACTTATAAAAGTAGAATTGCCACAAACAATATGAAAAGATTAGCCAACTATGTTGAAAAGAAAGATCAAGAAGAATTCACATTGTTATCAACATATAAATGAGAAATTATAAGGAGAAAAACAAATGGCATCTTGACACAAAAAAAAAAAACAACTATAGGCGTGGATTGACAAATATATTTGTAGAGTTTGATAAGTTAAAAAGTGTTTATTTTACTTTTGGAGATGCATCCAAAATTCCAATAAAATGCAAAAGAAAAATATTAATTTGTTGGACAATAGAAGACATCTATTTATTTGAAATGTCCACAATGTACTAAACATGAAAAATAATATATTATGTTTAGATCAACTAAAAGAAAGAAAGAAAAAAAGAAAAGAAAACTAATGAAAAATTAAAGTCTACAAGATATTTATGAGATAACAAAAAATGATCTAACCTCTTTTTTTTTTTTTTTGTCTTTTTGTAAATTATGAACCAATAGTTTCAAAAAAGCAATGTTGTAAGACAAAAGATGGAAGGATGCTATGAATGAGGTGATTTGTGTTGATCAAGTCATGGGTTTTTATATGCTTTAGACTTATTAAATTTTATAATGAAATAGACCATAAATTACTCTACTTGGATTATATTTTTACTAGTACCTATTTGGTTGATAATGAGGAGATTTAAGGGTTTGTGCAGCAAAAAGAGATGTAAAAACTTAATATTTTGAACTTAGAGAGAATGAAAAAAGTTAGAACCAATGAGCAAGCAATTAAAAAGAGTTAGAAAAAGGATTCGAGTATGCATCGAAACATGTTCATAAGCAATACAAAATTTGACACAGTTTTGATAACAGTCTTTAAGAGGCTTGACACTGCTTTAAATAAAACATTCGATGTATTGAAGCACATTTTGATACCAAAATAATGTATCGATTCATTACAATAGGATAAAGAACTTTGGCTCCACGTTTCAATATAAGAAGTATTTTTTTATAGTGCTTTGATAGGGTATCGAGATGGACCATAATTGAAGGCTTGCTTGGATTTTAAAGATGATTGTTAAGACGTTCTTGAAATCTGTATTATAGTGTCAAAGTGTTTCAATACTAGACTTTTTTTTTTTTTTTTGCCTATTTTTAACTCAAACTAGGGAGATTTGATATTTTGTGTAATTTTCTTTACCAAGTTTGAACACTTAAGCTTTGAATTATTGTTTGATGATGTGACATCATGAGATGTTATCACTAGGATAATGTGACATTATAAATAGGCCAGGTTGCTAGAAATGTGGGGTTTGTATTGTTTTGGATCATTCTACTGACAATCATATTGAATTTTCAATTTTTAAATTTAGATTTTCCCTCCATTTTTTGTCTGTTTTCCATTGTTTTCAATCATTTTCTTGGTTACCAAACATGGGGGAATGAAGACTAAATTCTCCATACTTATCAGTTAAACTCTACTACATCGAAGGAGTACTCTAAGGTGAAGATCAAAGCTAAAAAATGCATTATTCATACGTAAGACTCAACAAGATTCATGAATTTCTTCATCTTATTAAAAATTCTCTATATATCCTTCTTAATAATGCATAGGTGGTGCCTGATAAATTCATTGAATGCTTGTTCAAGAGATAAGATTGATGATTCACTTAGACCATTTAGATCATAGGTAAAACATGTGTGTATGATAGCTTGCTACACATGTGAGCTTTTTCTCGTATCTTATTTTTTTACTCTTTATTTTCTGTGAAAAGGGTTATGAATGTGAAGTAAGAGTGGATGCATCAAACGACTCAAATAAGAAAATATCAAAGTATTTGGTTGTTAAGGAAAATTGAACATGCTTGTCGTCATATGCTCTTTTGGCTTCAAAGCATGAACTTGATTACCAATTTTTGCTAACTAGATCATCAAATCTCCTTTAGATATTTAATACCTCCTCTAAGACTATGGTTTTTAGAAATTTTTTTTTAAAGTCAATAAAAGTTTTATATGCTACTTTAAACTTATTTAACTTATTTTAATTACTATACACTAAGATGAAATAGTTGAAAAATATAACGAGTCTCATATTTCTTATAACAATAATAATAAAGTTTTTTCTCACATTTTTTTTTTTAATCTCCACAAGTGAAATCCTTTTAATAGGAGGTAATTGATCATTTTGATTAATTCAATCGGTTCCCATATATTTCACTATATTCACCACACTTTTTGTTAGAACCCTTGATTTCCTTGAGAATTGTCTCCATGTCCATTGCTACAATAGGTTAATCCAATGGTTTAGGCTAGTATAGTGTGTTCAGTGGGAACATGGTGACTTGATTCCTAAGTATTATGCCTTGTGATATTTATGATAAAGTGGATGCTTGTTTGTCTAATGAGTCCTTCAGTGTCTAACAGTATTTTCAAGTTGGTGTCGTTCTTACACTCCGGTCCCTTCCACCATGATTGTTACTGAGACCATGCTTTGATACCAATTCTAATAACCTCAGGAGGAGATGCAAATCAAGAGAAAAGTTTTATGTTTCTTATTGAAAGATTTTTGGTGATTTTCCCCATTACAATCTCCTTATTTTTTATAAGCTGCATGTGTTATAGATAATAGACTATATAGGAAATAAATTAAAAATGTTAATATTAGAGAATCCCATACCACGGTTGTAATATACTCTTTGATGGGAAAAACTCAAATTTCTCCATTTCCCAATATTGGATCAAGTTAGGGACATGCATAATCATCCTAGGCTTTTCTAAATACTATGTACAAAAAAAAAAAAACATTTTGAACTTTAAAGGGATTAAAAAAGTGCTAATGAAAATCATACCTCAGATTTAGATGCTCTCAAATCAAATCCATAAGGTGAAGGTGAAGATGAAGAACAAAATCGAAGAAGCTCCTAAAATCAAAGTCTTCTATCCAATAACTCAAACCTTGATCTTGACACACTTCCGGTTGGGATGGAATGGAGGGTGGAGGCTATGACTCTCTCTTTCTCTCTAAAGGTGGAAAATGACTCTCTAGAAAAATTTATGGAAACTTTAACCCCTAGGGGGGTATTTATAAGGTTTCTCCCTAGGTTTAAGTGACTTGAGCCCACTAAGGGCTTAGGTAACTTAATCTAGCCCAAAATGAGTTCAAATTAATTAATTAACCCAACAAGGCCTACTAATTAATCAATTAGTCCAATCTAGAAATGTTGTTCACTTAACCTTGTGCAACCTCGCATAATTACCAAAACGTTCTTATCAACAAAAGTGAACCTAGAGTCAATCCCCTTATAACATGTGCCAACAAGGTATATAAGCTTAGAGTGGGGACCACCAGGACCCATAGGAATACTAACTCCTTCAAAATCCATTTTTTAAGTTGATTCAACATCCCACTACAAAGAAGCAACTCATTTCCAGTATTCTATGTAAATAACAATGAGACACCAAGTGCTCGGGTCTGTGACCTGCTATCCATTGCATTCAATCTCTTCATGAATTGGTGTCCATAGTCTAATAAGATGAAAGCTATCAGCCCTTTAAAACTACCCTCACTATCCTTGAGTTACAGATCCTCTTATTGTAGTGTATTCAATTGATAAGTCTTAGCTCTCAAAGACCTTATGTCAAGTTCCACTTAAGGAACTACTATGGTCATAATTTCCATGAACACACTTCCTTAGGATCATCCAAGGGATCACACTGTCTCAATCCTAAGAGATACTATGATGTCTCTATTAAGAATGTACATATTGCTACCAACTTCAATTAAAAGTGACCCAATCCATAAGAAATATATGATCAGCTTATGATCTCACCCATTAGTCAAAATCACTGTTAACTTTAGTACATGCTCAATATTCTCTCAAGGTTGAGAGACAACACAATGAAGTAGCTTGGTTAAGTCATGACTACTTGATAATCTTAAATCATGACTCTCTGTAGGTCTTGTCCAATGTGTAACCATACACACTAGTGTATTCACCATGGGAAACTCATTTCAATAGCCAAGACTAGTCATCCCTCCAATTAGAAAGCAGTGCACTACTACCTCTAATGGGTTGCCTAGACCCATGAACTGACTATGAACAAGTCATCTATTTACAAAGAACGCATGACTTGGATCATCTGTGCAACTCATAATGCACTCAAGTCATGTACAATAATGTAAAAGATTTAGGTCAGAGTGCTTACAAGGTATAATGCATGAAAATAGGATATATAAGAGTGAACATGAACTTTATTAAATAAATAATAAAATTTTAGAGTTTATTACATCATATCATGCTTTTAAGGGCTCTATCCTAACACTTTTAGGTTATTTTTTCCCTTTTTTAAGCGAATAAATCAAATGTTCATAACTAATTTAAGTGATGAGCAATTAAAACTTATCATATGGTATAAATTTTCTACCAATAAAATAATATCATGTGCAACGTGGTGCCTTCCCCACCAAAAAATAAAAAATAAAAAACACAGGAGAATTTGTTTTCCATTTATATAAAAATGTTTATTCTGATTATTACAATATAATTGTTAAAATAAATTAAAAAAATCTTAATTTTGATAATTGAAAAAGTAATTATTAAGTCTTCTTAAGAAATTAATTAAAGACCATTAAATATAGTCTTTCAAATTACCTTATACATTATTTTTAATTAAAAAATAATATTTCAAAAAGTTAGGACTATCCAATATTGGCTTTTAAATGTCCCAAAATAATGATTTTAATTAAGGAAAATTATTTGTATAGAATTAAAAAGTATCCAATATGATGTTTTTAATTCCAAAGTTCTTGAGATGAAGAGAATGCAAAAAAGAAATCCTCAAAAAATTCTTTAGCAAATCTTTAATATCTTGGTAAAGATTTAAATATTAAAATCTATAAAAGACGTTAGAGATCAAACTATCGAACCCCTTAATCAAGGTTATTCAAGGTAGGACTCAAATCACGTCAAAGTCCAAGTGAAGTCAAAGTTCAGTTCAAGCTGCCAAGTCCAAGCAAGGCCAAAGCCAAAGTGATCAACTCATAAACATTAAAACCACATCAAGTTAAAAGTCTAAATTTGAGCTTCTACAACATCAAATCTTTAAAAAAGAACTTATTCGATATCAAAGTTCTTTAAACCCTTAATCTGCAATTACTAATGAAATGAATTAGAGGATCGATAAAATACTTAGCATGCCTACATCATTCATGAAATCAATAAAATCCAATTTGATCAAACATAATTTTTCTTCAACAGAAATTTATACGTATGAATATTTTATGCATTATTCTTGGCAAAAGTTTTTTAATTGATGATTGCATTTATAATATTATAATGAGGTGCATTTTCTGTAGCTATGTGCTGAAGCAATGAAGGACCAATTACTAAGATATTTCTTGCTTGTTTTTCACTTGGATGCAAAAATCGGAATATTGGGCAAAAATATTGTGAAATATTAGATATCAGAGATGATTGAAACGAAATCGACCACCTACGAAAAATAACCAAAATATTGGAAAAATAGGACAAAATATCATCAATATATCGGTGTTGGCCGAAATTTTGGCGAAAATATTGTGAGTCTACTGCAAGGGCATATGGGGAGGAGTGGTCGCAAAAAAATCGCCAAAAAACCATTGATTTTTTTATAAATTGCCAATTTATCGTTGATAAATTGGTAAATAATTGGCGATTTATTCAAAAAAATCATCGATAAACTGATGATTTTTTTTAAATCTTCAATTTTTTTTAGAAAAAAAAATGTGCTTTTTGTTTTTTTATTTATCTTTCATTTTAAATTTATATTAACCTTTTATTTTATATTATTCTTTTATTTTTAATTATGTTTTATATTTATCTCATTTATCCTATTTTTAAAAATTACTATCATTTCACTTAATTTTTTTTTATATTTATCCTTTTAATTTTATTTAATTTTAAATGTTTTTATTTTAAAATATGAAAATTATAAATTTATTCAAAATTTTTAAAATATATATATAAAAAATTAATAAAGTTCTAGTATTTTATAAATTAAAATTCATTTGATAATATAAATTTTTAATATAATTTTTAATAACTTTAATTATTTAACTAAATTAATGTTAATAGAAAAAAAGTTGTCAACTTACTCGTGCTTAAAAAGAATGGGCAAATGGCCAATAACAATAAAAATTTGGATAAAAGAGAAGTTGTCATGGTTATTTTAATCTTATAATTAACTTTTGATAAAACTATATAATATTTTACTATTTAATCTAAAATCATATAATTCAATAACATTTAATGATGTGAGACGGGATTAGTGAGATGAACAGGTGAATTTAGGGAAGTAACTTCTCATTACAAACTTTAGCACATTAGGCCATGTTTGGTATAAAGGAATGAGGAGTAGGAATAAACATCTCATTCATTTTCTTAATTATTGTCATATTTGGATAACTTAAATATTAATGGGAATGGAATCAAAGAATGACTTCAAAGAAAATAAAATCTGGTTTATATGTGAGATTTCAATCCATCCCTAATATGAGGTATTTTGATTCTTGAGTGTAAATTATTTTTTAAAATACTTTTCAAAAATTAAAAAACCAAAACCATATTTTCATATTTAAAAAAAAAATTATTTTGAAAAAAACAAATTATGAATCCAATTTATATGATATAAACTAAATTTAATTCAAGTTTTATTAAAAATAAAAATATTTTTTAATTATAAAAAATAAAAAAATAAATAGTTCTTAATAAAATAGGAATAGTAATATTACAACAAAATCATTAATTACATATTTTTTTTTTATAAAAATAGGAATATTAACATCTTATAAAAACATAATTGAATTATTATGTTAAAATTTAAAAATAATAATAATTCAAAATTAATGGTTTCTAATACTATTTTTTTTTAAATTAATTTTAAAACAAATAAAGTTTTACCTTTTAAGGTAATAATGAATTGTTATAAAATATGAGAATTTATCAAATTATGGAAACTTATGGATGATCATCCATATTGATGTATATCTCTTTGTAACTCCTTATAAGAGGAGGATACCTCTAATGAAAATTGATTTGGTTCTCTTCCTACATTTTATTATACTTTTCTTTGAATATCTTTGTTTATTATCTCATTTTCTTCTTATTCTTTTATTTTGCAACGTGTTATTAACACAATGCTCTGAGTATGTAGAAAAAAAGAAGAATGCTCAAGATAGAAAAGGATAATAATTCATTGATAAAGGTATGTGACCTTATTTTCTTCAAACGAAATATGAAAAGTAGTATGCAAGATATTATATTATTATAATTTTTATTTACTTTATCTCATAACCAGAAGTTATGTGATTCGTCCCTAGCAGCGGCAGCGGCAATGGCACCATTTGATTCGGGGTTTGATCCCCGGCAACGGCGCCATTTGATTCGTGCCCAAGTGGTGTCTCAGCTGATTCGTGTCCAGCTGGTGCTCCTTGATTGAGGGAGTGATCAACAAAATTTATAACCTATAACACTATATACTAGGGTAGCAAAGAAAAAGCTACTATAGTATAGTGGCTCTAGGATCGTTCACTGGGATGGGTTTTCACTTCACAAAATGATATCAATTCAAAGCTAAATTGGTGTCTTTTCATTTCAAGGTTAGCTTTAAAAGAAAACATAAACTTTGGTTGACAAGGTTTGGTTTTAAACTAACCAAAAATAGTAACTGATTTTACTTACAAAGAAAAGATGTTTCTTGGAGTTCAGATCACTAGGCTCAGATTCCTCATACAAAAAGGGAGTTCCGGTCACTTGTTTCTTTTCCTCGCATTAGAGAATTAACATATAGTTAATTCTCTAACCGGTGCTGTACAGATGCTTCCCATTAATGGGTTCAAACACTAAATCCCTCTCACTGATGCATCTTGCAATGACTCATACCTCTCACCTAGCACTTGCCATTCAAGGTGATCTTTAACCTTGGATTACCCGTCAAAAGCTCGCAAGAGATAACTAATGGATGTCTCCTTGGAGTCCAAAAGCTTACCAAGTGTTGGCTATTCTAGAAAATCCTACCTTCAAGTCACCTCCCAAAGGCTCGCAAGGGGTAAACTAGTGCATCTCCATGGTTGGAAATCACTTGCCTTACCAAGTGTTGGCCCAGGTGACTCTAAGGTGTTTTAAGTTAACTAAAAACATAGAAATCACTAACGGGTTACACTTTCTCTTCATTAAAAACTAAAACAACAAAACTTCCAAATTATGCATGTGGAAACTTACCCGGCTTTCCTCACTCCAAGAGACAAAAAGCTTAGCCTCTCATCCTCTGAGGAAAAATCCTCAGAGTTTGGTTGGCTAGAAAATGAAAATGAAATGAAAAATGAAAGAGAAGGAAAAACAGAGCAAGGCTCTGTATATTCTATATATGATCAATATTACATAACATCCCCCTCTTACAATGAATGCAAGAGAGTTTATATAGGAAGGTAATTTACCCTTCCTTGGATACTTCCTAGTTAAGGAATTACATGAGTGGTTGAATACAAGGAGAAAATGGAAATTTAGACACAAAAATCTGAAGAAAAATATCTAAAAGAGTCGGTGCAAAAATATCGGGAAGCTCCAGGAACATTTCGCAGGTGAAAAATGGTGTCTGCGAGATTTCGCAGACACTCAAGAGGGCTGCGAAATATTTTCGCAACAACAAGTTAAACTCGTAGGGCTGCGAAATTGGCTTCCACCTTGAGGTTCTCAGTGTTCCAGCTTGCGGCATGTATCGGGTAGCTTCAGGAGGAATTCCATAGCACTGTACAAAAAGGCTGCGAAATTCTCGCAACAAAAGGCTGATTTCGCAACACTTTGGAGTGATCTGCTTGCAATGGCTGTAACTCCTTCGTTTCAACTCCGAATCGCGCACCGTTTGAAGCATTGGATTCTTGACTTCCTAAGCTTTGAAATGGTATATAGAATGTAGAAAATGGACTTCGGGAAGTGCTCCAAAAGTGTGCATGAAGACTGCAGTTGCTTGTCCTCTGTTTTCTTCACTCTGTTTTTCCTTTCTCCTTTCTTCTCTCCTTGCATACTTTGAACGACTTTGGCAAAGGGATATGGAGCTCCAAAGCTTGGTTCTTCATGAATTTGAGCTCTTCATTGCTTTGCCATGAACTATATACAATTCTCCCTCATTCTTGGATTGTTTTGGTGATCAAATTACTAACAAAAACACCAAAACTTACACAATTTGATTAGAAATGATTGCAAGGGTCCTTAACATGTTAATTGGGTTAAAAGGCAATAACTACTACTCAAAAGTGTTTAAAAGAGTTAATTATAAGCTACAAAATAGCACTTTTTGAGTAGTAATCACTCCCCCCAACCGACATATTGCTAGTCCCTTAGCAATGAAGGAGAGAAAAACTAAGTAACTATAATAATATACATAAAAGGGATCATGCAAATCACTCCAAAAAATGATATGAGTGGCATGATTGACATCCATGGATCAATAAAGATGTGAAACTCAACCTATAATAAGAGTTGTCAAAGCATTCACTTGATCTTAGAGTACAAAGAATGGATATTATGCAAGTTTAAGCATCAAAAGAATTTCCACTCTCAAAAGATCCAAATCAAATTCTTCCACTAAAAGCTAAGTGTTAATGTGATTAGCTTCCGAGTATAGTATGGATAACTATCATCTCCCCCCAACCTAAGTCTTTCTTTAAGCTTAGCAAAATTAACCATCTCTTGATAGGCTAGGAACGCACCTCTTATTCACAATTCTTTTCACTTACTAAACTTAACCAATTCACCCATGTAACAAGCAGAGGATCGGTGACTCCCAACCAATAAAGGCTTAGGGCACCAGGCTTTAAAGGCTTTCGCCACCCCTTCGGACCATGCTCAGGTTTCAAGGCAAGTAAAGAAGTTTATTCTATTTTTTTTTCTTTTTCTTTTTCTTTTTTTTTTCTTTTTTTCTTTTTTTTCAAAGACTCATTGGTCTTTATGAGGTGTCCCAACACTATTAAAGAGAGGTTAAAGGTGTCAAATTATGATTTCTCAAGCTTAGAGGGTGAGATAGTTTCACATCTTATAACCGGATCTAATGTATGTGTGTGCGAATAACTTAAGGTGGAAGAGATAAGTTTGCATGCAATGGAGTTTCAACAATTCATCAACTTTTAAAAGAGCATAATACAAACTCTAAGACTCCTGTAATCAAGTTGAAACTTGACTTCTCTCATTTAATTTTGAGAGTTGATCCTTAATATCCATGGAGTTTAAAGCAAAAATTTTTAAATTAAGCAAAAAGCAACTAATTTACCAAAATAACTTAGCATTGTTAACAATACTTACTTCCTCAACTCTCCCCCCAACCAAGCTGAACATTGTCCTCAATGTGACAAAAGCGATTAAAAAATAGGGAGGAAGTGGTACCTCCTTAGTGACATGGAGTTTGAGTCGTATAGGAGAAACCACATGTTTCAAAGAAAACATAAGAGTTAGTGAGTAGAGGAAATAGAAAAATGCCAAGTTTAAACAAAAATGATGTCTATATATGATGCATCATCAGTAATACATCCAATTCTAGAATATAAGACATCAAAACAAGGAGCTATGTATACTAATATAATATGTAAAGACCAAAAAATAAAGAGATGATCAAGTAATGGTAAGGTCCTGTGGAGCTGATGTGTCTGTGATGGCCTCTTGAGTGGGTTGGATCAGGACTTTGGCCTCTATTCTGGTAGTCTCCTTAGGTGGCATAGTCTCCTCAACTGGAGCTCTCAGCTGGAGCTATGGGCTCTGATGGTTTAAGGAGGTAAGAAATGGAGTGAGAGGCTTAGTGTGTGTGATCCCAGGGTGCTCGGGGCTCTCCTCTTCAGATGCATGGTTGCAGGGCTTTGTTGGCATTTTAGTAACTTCTCTTGGCTTTGCAAAGTGTTTTTGCAAACCTTCCTCCATTTCGCAAGTCAATTTTCCAATTTGCAGGCCATTTCTAAGCTTGGAGGTGATTTCGCAACCATTTCAAAGCTCAAAAGTGATTTTGCAGCCCAAAATTGATTTCGCAGCCATTTCGAAGCTTGGAGATCATTTCGCAGAAAAGTGGCATGTTCACAGACCATTTTTGAAGCTTGGAGCATTTTCGCAGCCATTCTGAAGCTTGGAGATCATTTCGCATCCATTTCAAAGCTCAAAAGTGATTTCTCAACCCAAAATTGATTTCGCAGCTCATTTCATAGCCATTTCGCTGCTCAAAAGTGATTTCGCAGCTCAAAGGTGATTTCGCAGCCGTATCGCAGCTTCAAAATGATTTCGCAGCCGCGAAATTCTCGCTCAACTTTGCGCGTTTGTCTTCAAACGACCATAGCTTCTTCATTTCACCTCCAAATCGCATACCGTTTGAAGCTATGGACTCCTGACTTCCCAAGCTTTGAAACGAGATATCATATGCATAATTTGAGCTCCAGAAAGTGCTTCAAAAATGTGTCCAACAGTAGCGAAATTGAGGTGCGACATTTCCGCTCATGGTTTGTACAGTCTTCTTCAAACAGCCATAACTTTTCCGTTTCAAATCCAAATCGAGCACCGTTTGAAGCTATGGACTCGTGACTTCCCAAGCTTTCCAACGAGATATTGCATGCATAATTTGAACTTCGGGAAGTGGTCGAATCATGTCCAACAGTTTCCGAAATGGGGTGCGGCTGTGAAATTGGGATTTTTCATGTTTTGGGATTTCGCAGCCATTTCGCAGCTGCGAAATGAGAGTCACTGTGCTGCGAAATGGCACTCGTGTGCCAAAACCGGCTTCGCAATTGCGAAATACCCTGCGGAATGGGACTTTTGGTGCGAAATCAAGCTTTACCACTTCGCAATGCGTTTCGCAGCTGCCAAATGGATGCTACTGTACTGCGAAGTGGCACTCGTGTGCCAAATTCACTTTCGCAGCTGCGAAATACCCTGCCAAATGGAGCTTTGACTGCGAAATTGAGAATTTTCACGCTTTGGAGCTTCGCAGCCGTTTCGCAGCTGCGAAATGAGGGTCACTGTGCTGCGAAATGGCACTCGTGTGCCAAAAGTGCTTTCGCAGCCGCGAAATCCTCTGCGGAATGGGACTTTTGTTGCGAAATCAGCCTTTTTCACTTCGCAATGCGTTTCGCAGCTGCGAAACAGATGCTCCTGTGCTGCGAAGTGGCACTCGTGTGCCAAAATGGGTTTCGCAGCTGCGAAAATTTTCGCAGAGACTTCTACAGTGTTGCGGAATGGTTTGGCAACAAAATGCCGATTTCGCAGAGGCTGCGAAATCTCGCAGACCCCTGTTTTTCCCCTGTTTTTCGCTCCGTTTGACTCCGATTTTGCTCCGATTTTGCTCTGATTTTTTTTCTTCAATTTCTTTGCAATTCCTCTTGATTTTGATCATCCAAAAACCTATATTACATCAAAACAAACTAGATTTAAAGCATTGAAATCAAAATTAAAGCATTGAAATCAAAATTAAAACACTGAAATCAAAATTAGAACAAGTAAAAAGTAAAATAAAAAGATATGGACTAGCTAGTCTTTAAAAAGACTAAGTCCATCAAAAAATTTGATCCTTATTTAGCTTGCCCGGATCCCATATGAAGTTTGCATCCCTCACTTGAGATGTGATCTGTATGATTTTGTCATACAAAGCTTGGAGAAAAGGTGGAGGCATGTGTTTCTTCATCAATTCTTCCTTGATGACTATCTTCTGTGGTTCTTCATCTATATCAAAATCATAGTCATCTTTCTCTATGCTTTCCCCCTTTTTCTTTCCTTTGATTTCCTCCCTCTTTTCTTTCTCTGTTTCACTCTCTACCTTATGCTCTAGCCTGCATGTGGGCAGATCAACCTCTTTACCACTCCTCAGAGTGATCACTTCTTCAATTTCCTTCTTTTGTGAAGGTTCTCCCTCCTCAGCCTCCATTTCATGGATACTCATGGAATTTTGATAAGGTTGAGAAGGAGAGTTTTCTTTCTCTTGCATTGTGTTGAGGTTGGAAAGCCTTGAGATTGAATCTTGGAGAATATCTAACTTCTGAGATAGATCATTTTGCATTTCATCCATCCTTTTATTCAAAGTACTCTCCACTCTATCAATTCTTTGATCCACTCTGTCCATTCTTTGATCCACTCGAGCATTGGTGGCTTCTTGCTTTCCCACAAAATCTCCCACGACCTTGCAAAGATTCACCATAGCTTGTTCAAGGTTTGAGGCTTGCTGTGGTGCTTGAGCAGGTTGCTGATACTGAGGTGGCTGTAGTTTCCAAGAGAAATTTGGATGGTCCCTCCAATTGGAATTGTAGGTGTTGCAATCACCAAACATTTCCCTCTCCGTTGGAATGATAGGACACTCTTCAACCAAGTGCTCATAAGATAGACAAATGGCACAAGGCATAGTTTGCAATGGTGTTTGAGAGATGGCTTGCGCTTCTTGCATCTGGTTCATTTCTAGCTCTTCCAATCTCCTTTCCATAGCTGCAATTTCTGCCTTCATGTCGATGCCATCATTCAAAATATACATCTCACCCTTAGCATCAGGTTGAGACGTCATTCTTCCCATATCTCTAGCATTTGGTTCATCCCATTCTCTTGAAAATTCAACCACATAACTCATGAAGTTCATGGCTTCCTCTGCTATGTGGTTCAATATGGCATGCACAACTAGCAATTTGTGATTTAAAAACAGAGAACACAAAAGAAAACAAAAGAAAAACAATTCAAAGAAAGAAAATTAAGGTAAACTAAAAACTAAATAAAAGATATACTAAAACATGAATAGTAAAAAAATAAAAAGAGTTAGTAAAATGAAAAGAAAAGTCACCAAACTTGTGATGAAGATCACAAGTACTCTGAAAAGGTGATATCACTGTAAAGTGGCACCATCCCCGGCAACGGCGCCATTTGATTCGTCCCTAGCAGCGGCAGTGGCAATGGCACCATTTGATTCGGGGTTCGATCCCCGGCAACGGCGCCATTTGATTCGTCCCTAGCAGCGGCAGCGGCAATGGCACCATTTGATTCGGGGTTTGATCCCCGGCAACGGCGCCATTTGATTCGTGCCCAAGTGGTGTCTCAGCTGATTCGTGTCCAGCTGGTGCTCCTTGATTGAGGGAGTGATCAACAAAATTTATAACCTATAACACTATATACTAGGGTAGCAAAGAAAAAGCTACTATAGTATAGTGGCTCTAGGATCGTTCACTGGGATGGGTTTTCACTTCACAAAATGATATCAATTCAAAGCTAAATTGGTGTCTTTTCATTTCAAGGTTAGCTTTAAAAGAAAACATAAACTTTGGTTGACAAGGTTTGGTTTTAAACTAACCAAAAATAGTAACTGATTTTACTTACAAAGAAAAGATGTTTCTTGGAGTTCAGATCACTAGGCTCAGATTCCTCATACAAAAAGGGAGTTCCGGTCACTTGTTTCTTTTCCTCGCATTAGAGAATTAACATATAGTTAATTCTCTAACCGGTGCTGTACAGATGCTTCCCATTAATGGGTTCAAACACTAAATCCCTCTCACTGATGCATCTTGCAATGACTCATACCTCTCACCTAGCACTTGCCATTCAAGGTGATCTTTAACCTTGGATTACCCGTCAAAAGCTCGCAAGAGATAACTAATGGATGTCTCCTTGGAGTCCAAAAGCTTACCAAGTGTTGGCTATTCTAGAAAATCCTACCTTCAAGTCACCTCCCAAAGGCTCGCAAGGGGTAAACTAGTGCATCTCCATGGTTGGAAATCACTTGCCTTACCAAGTGTTGGCCCAGGTGACTCTAAGGTGTTTTAAGTTAACTAAAAACATAGAAATCACTAACGGGTTACACTTTCTCTTCATTAAAAACTAAAACAACAAAACTTCCAAATTATGCATGTGGAAACTTACCCGGCTTTCCTCACTCCAAGAGACAAAAAGCTTAGCCTCTCATCCTCTGAGGAAAAATCCTCAGAGTTTGGTTGGCTAGAAAATGAAAATGAAATGAAAAATGAAAGAGAAGGAAAAACAGAGCAAGGCTCTGTATATTCTATATATGATCAATATTACATAACATCCCCCTCTTACAATGAATGCAAGAGAGTTTATATAGGAAGGTAATTTACCCTTCCTTGGATACTTCCTAGTTAAGGAATTACATGAGTGGTTGAATACAAGGAGAAAATGGAAATTTAGACACAAAAATCTGAAGAAAAATATCTAAAAGAGTCGGTGCAAAAATATCGGGAAGCTCCAGGAACATTTCGCAGGTGAAAAATGGTGTCTGCGAGATTTCGCAGACACTCAAGAGGGCTGCGAAATATTTTCGCAACAACAAGTTAAACTCGTAGGGCTGCGAAATTGGCTTCCACCTTGAGGTTCTCAGTGTTCCAGCTTGCGGCATGTATCGGGTAGCTTCAGGAGGAATTCCATAGCACTGTACAAAAAGGCTGCGAAATTCTCGCAACAAAAGGCTGATTTCGCAACACTTTGGAGTGATCTGCTTGCAATGGCTGTAACTCCTTCGTTTCAACTCCGAATCGCGCACCGTTTGAAGCATTGGATTCTTGACTTCCTAAGCTTTGAAATGGTATATAGAATGTAGAAAATGGACTTCGGGAAGTGCTCCAAAAGTGTGCATGAAGACTGCAGCTGCTTGTCCTCTGTTTTCTTCACTCTGTTTTTCCTTTCTCCTTTCTTCTCTCCTTGCATACTTTGAACGACTTTGGCAAAGGGATATGGAGCTCCAAAGCTTGGTTCTTCATGAATTTGAGCTCTTCATTGCTTTGCCATGAACTATATACAATTCTCCCTCATTCTTGGATTGTTTTGGTGATCAAATTACTAACAAAAACACCAAAACTTACACAATTTGATTAGAAATGATTGCAAGGGTCCTTAACATGTTAATTGGGTTAAAAGGCAATAACTACTACTCAAAAGTGTTTAAAAGAGTTAATTATAAGCTACAAAATAGCACTTTTTGAGTAGTAATCATTATGTAAATCATATTTCATATAATTACAAATATTTTAATTATTTAATAACTAGAAGTTATATAGAAAAAATATTATAACCAAAAGTTATGAAAAATATGTATAATCCTCATCACCAGATGTTATGAGGTAAATTACAAATACATGGCCGGAAGCTATGTATATGATCCCTAATTTTTTTTTTATCCCTAATTTTTTTTTTACTTATATTATATAACTGGAAGTTATATAAAAGAACATTACATAGTCAGAAGCTATATAATGAATAGTTCATAACTTGAAACTATTTACAAATTTATATAATGAATAATTCATAGCCTAAAGTTATATACAAATCCAAAATTAAAAATACATAACCAAAAGTTATGTATATAACTCCTAATTATTTGCTTTAAATTATATAGTATAATTGAAGGTTATACAAAATAATATTATATAGCCAGAAGTTATAAAATCAATAGTTTATAGCCTGAAGTTATGTACAAATTTGTACAATAAATAGTTCATAGCCTAAGGTTATGCACAAATTTACATAAAAAAAAAGAATAAAAAAAAAGTTTATAACTTGAAGCTATGTATAAATTTGCATATTTTCTTGTTATGACAAAAAAAAAATAAAAAATTCATAGCTTGAAGCTATGAAAGATATTAACTTTTAATTTCTTTTAATTATATTGTGTAATTAGAAGTTATACATGAATAGTTCATAACTTGAAGTTATGCACAAATTTACATAAAAAATAATTCATAACTTAAAACAATGTACAAATTTGCATATTTTCTTGTTTTGACAAAATAATCATAACTCAAAGTTATGAAAAATATTTGTTTTTATTTTGTATTCACTTATTTTTCATAACATGAATTATGGAAACAATTTTTATTAATAATTGTTTCATAACTAGAAGCTATGCATATAATTTTCTTGTGCAACCAAAAGTTATACAAAATAAAATTGTCAATTAATAATTATGTATCTAGAAGATACATGGACAATTTTTAATTTTGTTATATAACCAAAAGTTATATCATAACATAATTGTCAATTGTTTAATGTTATTATAAAATTATTCAAATTTTAATTATTCATAAGCCTGAAGCTACGAATAAAAAGTTAGTAAATCAATAATTATTAAAACTTGTATAACCAGAAGCTATATGAAAATATATATATAACCAGAAGTTATATAAATATTATTATTCATAACTCGAAGTTATGAAAATATGAAAATTAATATTCTTTGTACTAACCAAAGATTATGCCAAAGTTGTTAATATGTACTTTCTTATAGTTACTAAGTTATGGATAACAAAATTGTTAACTAACAATTTTGTATAATTTTATAAAATTCATATAACCAAAAGTTATAGTAAAATATATTATAGTCTAAAGCTATGATAATAACCATATAGATAATATTTATATATTATCAAAAAATTAATATTTTGTATATCAAGTTATACAAAGAGGTAACTATTTGATAGTTTTTATGAATTCCTATTATTAGAAATTATATTGTCCTTAGTAGAAAAATTTACATATAGATATGGTATTTTGGATTGCATGAAAGTATGATATTTATACTTAATATTTTTGTATTAGAGATGATAGTTTGAATTTTATTTTTTTATTCTAGTCGTTTAATACACAATAATCTTTTGATTTAGAAAGTTGAGATTTTTGGATAACATATGTAATTATATCTTGAAAATTCTAGATAGCGTTTTTTATTTGGATTTACTTGTTGAGAATTTAATAATGAAATTATCTGTTGAAAATTTTGATTATTTGTTTTGGATATATACATGTGAAATATATGACTTGGTCATATGTTTAATAATTTGATTTTGCATGTCAATTTTCTTTAAGACATGTTTTTATGATTAAACAATTTTGAGTTATTTAAAATAATATATATTATTGCATGTTGTCACATATGGTATTTTTATTAATACAATAATTTCATTATTCAAGAATAATTTTTCGATTACAATATATTCAACTATTGTTTTTAATATATTCTCTTATATCTTTACATATATATTTAGATAGATTTGTCATGTTTAAATTGAAGTTTTGAGACAAGAAGATGCTTTAAATCATGATATATTCTCTTAAAATTTTGATTTATGAATTAATTTTTTAACATTGATTTAGATCATAATAATATTTAAATAAAAATTATTGGTTTATCATTGCAATTAGTTTGATTATTGAAATACTTCATAGTTATTTCATGTATAAATTGCTCCACACTTATAAAATCAAATGTGTGAGATATTTAAGAAATATATAACTTTAAATTATCTTTTTCATATTTGTTTTGTTGTGTTATATATGCTCTCATTGCTTTTACACAACTTATTAAGTTAAGTCATCATCGATGACTAATATTTTTTTGTTGATTTTAACTCTTCTTCCATGATAATATTTCTTCAACTCTATAAAGGCGAGGTTTTTATGATATGTTTTATAACTTGTTATTTTAATGAAACTTTTGTCTCATTAATTGCACAACATTGATGACAAACAATGTTGATACTATATTAAGTGATAGAAACCTGATTAAAGGCTCCAAAAGTGCTTATAATATGTCACTAATTGTATTTGATTCCATGTAAATGACATTTTATAAGATGCTAGATCCAGAAAAATCTTGTAAGACCAACTTAGTCCCCCGGGATAAATGATGACACATTATTTATTTATTTATTTATTTTTGTATAGTCATATGGATGAATATTATAAAACTAGAAGTTTTTATCTAGTGACTAGTCTATCTATACACTTAAAAGGTAGAATGACATATTGTGCAAATTATCATTTTAATGAGACAATTTTTCCACCGTTAGGGGGAGAATAGCCAATTCCAAAAAAACGACGTGAAATTATTTGGAATGCATTGAATTTGACTCATTTTGATCCTTGTACTAATCAATGTGAACTGGAAGTTCAAAAATATTATTCATTTGCAAGGACTTGCTAATCAACTACCAAATGCTTTCATTGATGCAAAGAAAGTGACAAACTCATTTTTACTGACCTAGAATATTCCAGTATGAATTGATGTCCCTAAAGGACGATTAAATAATGAGTTGATATCCTTGAAGGACGATTAAATAATGTGTTGATGTCCTTGAAAGACAATTAAATAATAAGTTGATGTCCTTGAAGGACAATTAAATAAAGAGTTTAAGGCATGCTTGAAGTGTGGTAGACCCTAAAGAGGCAAACACATTCCCTGTAAGAGGAAAACACAAGGAAAGATATATGAAAGGTGACACTGTTGAAGAAGTTGCATATAAAGTGAGTTATTAAAATGACTGATCGGTCTCAAACAGCCCCTCAAGAGGCACAGTTTAAACAAGTAGCCCTAGGAGATACATATATTTTAGAATTAGCTCTTGAAAATGTACAAGTACCTAATATTGATGAGATCTCAATTATCTACTTATATATGGAGAAAAATGGGATTGAAATACTCTTATCATTGATAATATATTTTCTTTGTAAGTGGCTATTGACATCATAAGAAATGATGAGGATCCTAAAGTAGAAACTATGGATGAATGTCAACAAAGAAAAGATTGGCCAAAATGGAAAGAACACATCTCGACAAACTTAGACTCATTAGAAAAATGAGTAGCATTTGGACTGTAGTCCAAATGCCTGAAGTTGTCAAACTTGTTGGATATAAATGAGTATTTATAATAAAGTGTAATGAGAAAAATGAAATCACAAGATATAAAGCATGACTTATAGCTCAAGGTTTTTCATAGAGACCTTGTATTGACTATGAGGAAACATATTCTCTTATGATGGATGCAACCATATTTAGATATTTAATTTGTTTAGCAAACTCAAAAGGACTGTATTTGCGTCTCATGGATGTCGTTACCGCATATTTACATGGATTTTTAGATAATGACATACATACGAAAATCCCTAAAGGATTTCAAATGCTTGAAAGACCTAATTCAAAACATTGTAGCATATACTCAATTAAGCTACAAAGATCCTTGTATCAATTAAGCAATTCAAAGGCATGTGGCACAATCACTTCAATGAATATTTGAAATGGAAAGTATGTATGTATTATCTTATTTGTCTGTGCACATTCATTATGTTGAATATTTGCAATTATTATAGTATATGTGAAACATTGAATTTTGTTGGAACCCTTGAAGAACTTACAAGAATAGTTGACTTTTGAAAAGTAAATTTGAAATAAAAGATCCTGCAAAACAAATTTTTTGCCTCGACCTACAGATCGAGTACATTTCAAACGAAATATTAGTATATTAGTCAACAAATACAAAGAAAGTCTTGAAGTACTTTCATATTGGTAAATTACATCCACTAAGTTCTTCGATGATAGTTTGTTCACTTGAAGTGAAAAAGGATCCCTTTCATCATAAAGAAGATAATAAAGAATTACTTGGTCCAAAGGTACCATATTACAATGTTATTGGTGCACTGATGTATCTTGCAAATTATACACGACCAGATATTGCATTCTTTGTTAACTTACTTGCGAGATATAGTTCTGCACCAATTAAGAGATATTGGAATAAATTCAATCATGTACTACGATAACATGGGTCTATGTTATTCCAAAGGATTAGAATCTTAATTGTTTGAATATGTAGATGTTGACTATCTTTCAGTCCCCCACAAAGCTTGATCTCAAATGAGGTACGTATTTATCTATGGTGGTACGACAATATCATGGAGATCATCAAACAAATAATGGAAACATGTGAACTACCCTCCATCAGAGGTAATGCTACCAAGTTAATAATATTTCATGCATTGCACAAATTAAAGAATGATACATTAAGGGTCATAGAATCAAGCATATTCACCCAATTAAGTCTTTTACTTTCATTAACTCCAGAAGAGTGATGAAATTGTTATTCGATGAGTAAGATCAAGTGACAATTTAGTAGATCTATTCACAAAGGCATTGTCAATTGTAATGCTCAAGAAGCACATTGGAATACGTCAACTCAAAGATCTCCATGTTATTCTACTAAAGAAAAGATAATCATGTCAACATGAGGGAGAGCTAATTGATAAGAATATCATTATGTTGTACTTTTTTTTTATTCGTCTAGGTTTTGTTCCATTGTGTTTTACTGGTAAGGTTTTTAACAAGACAATTGTAGTAATCTAAAAGAATATTATACTCTTTTTCCATCACTAGGGTTTTTCCTATTAAGGTTTTAATGAAACATATTCTTATGATCATCCAAGGGGGAGTGTTATAAAATATGAGAATTTATCGGATTATGGAAACTTGTGGATGATCATTCATATTGATGTATATCTCCTTGTAACTCCCTATAAAAGAGAGATATCTCTAATGAAAATTGATTGCATTTTCTTCCGAAATTCTATTATATTTTTCTTTGAATATCTTTGTTTATTCTCTCTCATCTTTTCTTCTTCTTATTCTTTTATTTTACAACATGAACCATATTTTTCATTATATACATAAATTTAGTACTCAATTAGTATCCCGAAATTTTTTATTTAATCTATACTTAATTAATCAAAATTTTAATCTTAAATTATTCTTAAAAATTAGAAGATTCATTAAAGAATTTAGAGCATTAACTATGTCTATTATTTATTATAATCATTATATATATTTTTTGAGTTTCAAATTATTTTTAAAAATTATTAAATTGATTAATAAACTTAATACAAAGTCTTGTTTGATTTCAAATTCATTTCTTTTGTAAAAAAAACTGGAAAATTAGTTCCTTTTTTCTAAAAAAAAAAAAAATGGTTTTAAGAGAACAACAATCAAATAATAGTATAAATTTTTTAAAAATAATTTCATTTTTAAAACATACCTCCAAATAGATTTTTATTATTTAGCAAAAAAAAAAAACTCTGAAATATGTATTTTTAAATGTATATATATATATATATATATATATATATATATATATTAAACTATGCATTGTGTGAGAGGTTTTTTTTTTCAAATAAAAATAAAAATTATTTTAAACTATATGTATGGATATTATTATCAGCTTTATTTTTTTTTTTTCATTCTCATTCTCATTATTACTTAACATTAATATTGAAATAAAAACAAATAATCATTCCAATTTTATATTCTTATATGCATTCAAACATAAAAATTAAAATCAGCAAATTCATTCTTATTTAAAAAAAATAAAAATATAAACAAAATATATATTCTTATTCCTCGTTATCCTGTTACAAACTTGCCATTAGGTGTGAAGCCTTCATCCATGGCACGAATGAATAGTTATGGAATGGAGATTCCCACGGCACTTGTTACAACTGTATCAGACCAAAAATACTATAATATGATATGCCAAAAACAGTAATTAAAGCGTTGTCGTAAAACATTGACATTTCTCCTGTTTTTTAGAATGGCTCCAAAGGCTACAATATTTATATTATACATTAACATTTGAATTCCATCTTAGCGAACTGTTGGTTATGACGGAGGTGTCAATGTTTCCAAACCATGAACTCATGAATATTGTTAGATAACCAACCAATAAACCCCGCAAAGTTTGTTGCCCTAATCTTTCCACTGACTCGTATTTTTCCAGTCAAACTTTCATTATTAAACTTCTTTTGTCAATGGAATTTAGCTGAATAGGAAAACTACCCCTATACTCCAAATGGTTTTCCAAGTTTTTCCACCAAACACGATGGCCAAATCATCTAGAGGCCAAAGTTTCATACATCCACTTATAAAAACCCAACACCAAGCCATGGCATCGCAACTCCAGTTTCAAGTAAAACGTAGCTTGATTCAAATCTACATACACACCACTCTAAACTCATTCAGCAATGGCCTCTTGCAATTGCTACATCTTATCTCTCTTCGTTCTACTCTCATTTTCGAGCATTGATGTTAGCCTAGCGGCACGTCGTCTCTTGGACACTGCTCCACCTTCTGTGCCAACGACACCTGTTATACCCACTCTGCCAAAACCAACATTGCCACCTTTGCCTTCATCACTCCCGACTCTGCCAACTTTGCCTTCACTCCCAACTCTACCCAACCCTACATTGCCTCCTTTGCCGTCTCTTCCAACTATGCCACAGCCCACACTGCCATCCTTGCCAACCACCCAACCATCTTTGCCCAAGGCCACGCTGCCTCCACTTTCTAGCATTCCCACCATGCCCTCTATCCCGAACCTCACGTTGCCTCCACTGCCAACAACTTTGCCAACAATCCCCTCCATTCCCACAATCCCAACTACTATGCCTTCAATCCCATTCCTCTCCCCCCCACCGGCGACCACTAGTCCTTGAGAATATTCATGTACTGTTCTAAGAAGACACGGTGCCACTATAGTTGGCTATCTCTGAAGGTCTCTATTTTTAGTGCTCGTTCGGGGAGTTATTTTTATATCATTTGAATTTATGTATCTGAGCATTGTTAGTTCCTTCTTTTGTTTCTCCATTTATATGTATGATTTCGGGTTTTCATTTATTGGGGTTGTGATATTTCATAATGGATGATTATTTTTATTGTCTTGGATCTTCGTTCTTTCACTGTGTTCTAAGACATAAAAGCTGGAATAAACTGTTATATATTGTCAGTGAATGAGAGAGAGCTTCAATTGGGGTAACACACTGCCAGTGAAGATCAGCGTACCCACCTCCATCTGCTTACTTTGGATATTAATAATCAGTAGCTAGCATCAGGGCATAACACCAGTTAGTAGCTTTCTTGCTGAACTTGATCGCGAGAAAGAACTCGTATTCCACCATGCACAAGTATTGATTTGGTACAGATAGCTTTATTCGATTAAGTTTTCTTTTACAAGTTTTAGCAGTCAATAGAAAGGTTGCAATCAGCCCACGGTCGCAACTTGTAACTTGTGTGGTTGATCAGTTATTTCCCTTTCATTGATGATTGGGCAATCCAAGAATCTGTTCGGCGGGGACATTTTCTTTAAGCATTTGTTATATTAATAGTAAATAAACTTAAATGGAGCACTTCTTGATAATTATAAAGAAATATCCTTGCACTATCAAAGCTGTAACAACCAATCTACGATATATTCATTCATTTTCATTCAATTATGTGTTTATATTACAAATTCATAATTTGATTACTAAGTTGCTACAAAAAAAAATTCAAAATTTAGGAAATTTATTATTTGGAAGATTCTAGGAAAAATAATTAAAAGTTGTAAGCCTTCTTTATATAAATAATTAAAAGGGACAAAAAAAAAAAAAAAAAAAAAGGAAAGAAAAAAAAAAGATTCGATTTTATTTCATTTTGCAAGGGACATAACTTGGTTGGGTTGGTCGGACCCAACTCAAACCCAATTTGGTTTTTGGATGAGCTTAAACAATCATTTTCAATACTCGGTTTGGATTTGGATAGGGTCAAGCCAAGGTTGGAGCAACCCAAGTCTAACCCGAACCCGATGTAATATTTTTATAATATTTATAATATATATTATTCTATATAATAATATTTATTTTCTTTTTGAATTTTTAAGAAAAAAATATTAAATTATATTAAATCATATATATATTTTTTATTATTTTAAAAAGATGTATAAATTTATTTTTACTTTTTTGTTGCCATCTTGAAATTTTGTCCTATGTATAACCCAACCAACCCGAACTCAACCCAAGCTCAAAGAAATGAGGTTTGGTTGACTACCTTAGGTTAAGTCGGATTGGATTGGGCTTAGATTGATTATATTTTAATTCAAGTTAAGCTTAAGTTAGCCATCAACCCAATAAACCTACCATAGTTGCAATCCTACAGTTTACATACAAATAGGAAAGCGAGGGGTAGTATAATATTTGAAACCAACCCAAGTTTAAACATAAAAGCCAAAACTTACCTCCAACCACATTGGTCCTCCCTAAACTTATCCCATTAAGATAGAGGTGTCAAATGGGCATCGTTTAGTGGGCCTTTACGGGTCAATGTGTCAGATTAGCACAGCATAGTTGAAAATCATGTGAGTCCATGCAAGCCAAATAGCGACCCAAAACAGTCCATGAGCCCATAGGCCATTCGTGTTGTACTGGTGGGCCACCCTACTTTGTTATTATTTAATTTATTTTTTCAAGTCATTCTATTGTCTTAATTTTTTTCATTATTAAGTAAAATATTTTTGTTACTTCAAACATCTTAAATAGTTATACTTTATTATGTTTTATATTTATCAATTTTGTAATTATAAAATTTATAAAAATTTTAAATTTTGTTTTTAAAAATAGGAAAAAAATTATATTTGGAAAATTTTTTTATATAAATAACCATAAATTTAAAAAGAAAAAATGGGTTTTAACTCACTGATTTGAAAAAATATAGAAAAATGAATTCCAATATTTTTAAATCAGTTTTATCTTCATTTATTTAAAAATATTTTAAAATACATGCATTTTTTCATAAATTAGATAAGTATTTTCTAAAACAACCTTTTACCTGTTAGGTTAGTAACATCAATTGACAATATTTTTTTTTTACCATGAGAATTGATTTGAGATCAATAAAATAAGAAAATTTTTTAAATTAAAAATACATTTAAAACTAAAATAACTTTAAAGGTAAAAATATAAAAATAAAACATTAACTTTCACTTCACTAAATCCCATTAGTAGAAAATATAGATTGAAGAAAGAAAAGAAAATATAATGAGAGTCAATATTTTATTTTTAAAATTTTTAAGTTTCTTGTTTTAATTTTATTTATTTTTTAATTTTTTAATTTTAATTTTATGTAATTTTTAATTTTAAAAATTTCTTATTTTATTATTGATGTAGATTAACAAATTTTTTATTCAATTTTATTAAAAAAAGAAAAGGGAGAGAAGATAAGTAGATTTATTAATACACAAGATATAAAATTATTATTAATTAGGAGTTAGAAAGATTTTATTTATCACTTGAGGATCCTAGAGATTCTTTTTCAAAAATATTTGTATCTCATATTATATAATAAAAATTTATAATATATTTATTTATAATATACTTTTATCAAATTAAAATAATAAATTAATTTTTTAATAATTTTATTCAATATTATCAAGTAAAAGAGTATTTCAAGAAATAATTCTATAACTTATGAAAAAGTACATGTATTTTAAAATATTTTTAAATGAATGAAGATAAAACTGATTCATAAAAATTGAAATTCTTTTTTCTATATTTTTTTTTCAAATCAACGGGTCAAAACCCACTTTTCCCAATTTAAAATCTTGGAAAATAAAATGAAATATAGAAAATACAATTCTTTTATTCAATATTTCAACAAATTATATAAAAAAAAAAAAAAAAAAAAAAGGAGGAAAGGTGAGAACTTTATCACTATAACTTGAGTATATCCCAATTAGGTTAGTACCCACTCAACTATCAATCATATGTATTATTCAACCTTTACAAATGAGTCACATTTAATAAATTTAGAAGAAATGAACAATATATAATTCTTCAATTTTCATATTTACTTTTGTTTTCTTATTTAATCTTCATTCCTTTTTTTTTCATCTTCATTCTTCATTTCCATCAATCTCAAACATCTTTGTCTTTTTATTTATATCCAAATTGTTTAACAATACTTTGAATTCGTCTTCTTAAGTTTTCAACCTCATGTGTCCATCTTTCAGATCCTTGAAACATGCCAAGGACTCAATTATCTCTAGTGTGAGTCTCGTCCTCATGTCTCCAATTATTTATAGCCATAGAAAAGTATATGCAATGCTACAATAAATATTGATAGAGTTAGTACATCACGTGCCATTTTAGATAATACAAAAAATGTGGATTCATGCACTTTCTACTATTTCAAAATATCAAAATTTTGGATTTCATTAAGGGTTAAGTATGAAGAGTAATCAATATCTAAATATTTTGAAAGATTAGACCTACTTGAAATATACCAACTTGTTGCTTTCTCTTAACTAATTGCATAAAGAATTGATCATTTATAAATGTGTATGAAGTTGTAGCGCTTAAAAAGGATTACCATATTGAGTCTCATTATATTTATATAAGGTGTTTAATCATTTGTATACCTTACCCTCTGGTTGGAATGGTTGGTTCATATAAATAGTTATAAAATTTAAAATGTTTTCTACAACTTCAACTTTAACCTTTGGATCCATACAAGAAGCTATACAAAAAAAGTGTTATAATATTATCCTAATATTTCAAATATAAAAATAAAAATAAAAATCCATTGTAGCCATACTTCACTAAAGGTGGCATGCATCCTCCCTATATTGCTAAAACAAAATACTAAAGTTATAAATACATCTAAATGTTGTACAAGATCTAAGGGTATATATAGTAGAACACATGGTAGTAGAATCATAAAAAACTTTCAAGAAGTTTAAAAAAATAAAAGCTCTATCCCAATCATATGATGTTATTTTAATTTCATCTAACTTACTATTGATATAATTTGATAATATGTTATCATACCCCTACACAAGATGCTAGTAAGTAAAATTCCAACAATGATTGATATCACGAGAGAACCTTCTCTTCTTCAAACCAACTATTTTACATAAAACATCAAATTCTTGTAATTTATTAAGGTTATATAATAAACTGGATAACCTCTAATAATAGAGATATTAATTTTAAACGATCTTATACTATTAAATTAATTATGTGTTAAACACATCTCACATGGAACATTTTACTTGGTCGACGCCCTCTATAATAGAGTTTAATTTTAAACTTTTTTTTTTGGTAATAATATGGGATGATTAATTTTGATCTTTATTAGAAAATATTTTATTACTCTTTAGAATTATCTTTTATATTCTCTGTTTGACTTTGGGAATTGTACTTTCTTATCTTCTAATAAGAAAAAAAGTTTGAATCTAAATTTTAACATATCTTAAAACTAGGGGGAAAAGGGATTTTGATTCACTAACTTGAAAAAATATAGAAAAAAAATAACTCAAACTTTTATAAATCATATTTATCTTCACTCATTTAAAAATATTTTAAAATAAATACACTTTTTCATAACTCAAATAATTATTTCTTAAAATAAACCTTTTACATGTTAATAATACAAATTAACAATTTTTTTACTGTGAAAATTGATTTGACATTAATAAAATAAGAAATTTTAAAAATGAAAAATACAATTAAAATTTTTAAAAAAAATTAAAGCTAAAAATATAAAAATAAAGTATTAATTTTCAGGAGAAAGAGCTGCAAATACAGCACGAGTAAATATTTTATTTTTATATTTTTAAGTTTTTTTTTTAGAAATATTTTATTTATCACTTGGGAATCTTAGAATTTTTTTTCACAATAATTTGTTTCTCATATTATATAATAAAAAAATTATGATATATTTATTTGTAAAACACTGTTATCAAATTAAAATAATAAATTAATTTTGAATAATTTTATTTAATATTATCAAGTAAAAGGGTATTTCAAGAAATAATTATTTGAGTTTTGAAAAAGTGTATATATTTTAAAATATTTTTTAATGGATGAAGATAAAACTAATTTATAAAAGTTAGGTTTTGTTTTTTTTCAAATTAACAAATTCCCTAAAACTAGTGGGTGCCAATGTAAATCACTAATGGAAACACCGCCATGCAAAAAGTTTTAGAGTAAAATCTTTTTGAGCTTATATCTAGAGTTATTGTTGTATTTTGTTAAGATGCTTCTTGCTTGTTTTTGAGAACTATTTTATATTGAACTGATATTATCATTGATCATGTGATTTTGAATGAAAAATAAACTTACTCGGACCTTTAAAAAAATGGAAAAATGGCTAATAGCAATAAAAATCTGGATAAAAGAGAAGCTGTTATGGTTATTTCAATTTTATTATTAAATTTTGATATTTTACTATTTGATCTAAAATCATATAATTCAATAACATTTATTAATTTATCAAAAAGTTCTATAATCTTGGCCTACATTATTGAATGGAAGGGATGATTTTGTGTTTTAGTCTCACAAAAGAATGCATACCAAGCTCAAGTTCCAGCAACTCCGCTGAGGAATAAGGGTTGCAGCAATTACTTGAAAATGCCTTTTTAATGATGTGAGAAGGGCTTAGTGAGACGCTCAGGTGATGAGAGAGAAGTGACTTCTCATTACAAACTTTTTAATGATCCCTCCGTTCATCCCTGGTACCGAATGAATACTTCCACCTAAGGTGGAAGGGAGATTTCCCACGGCACCTATTCCAAGTGTCCATCAACCAAAAGGCTGTACGTTTATATATGTTATACGCAAACCTTCCAATTTCATCTTAGCGACCAGCTGTTGGTTCTGAGGGAGGTGTTATTGGCTCCAAACCATGAACTGAATACTGTTAGATAACCAAACAATAAACCCCAAAAAAGTTTGTTGCCCTAATCTTTCCACTGACTCGTATTTTTCCAGTCAAACTTTCATTATTAAACTTATTTAGCTCAACTCAACGTCAATATTTCAATTTTTGTCGACGGAATTTAGTTGGATGGGAAAACTACCCCTACACTTCTAATGGTTTTCCGAGTTTTCCCACCAAACACGATGGCCAAATCACCTACCTAGAGGCCAAAGTTTCATACATCCACCTATAAAAACCCAACGCCAAGCTATGGTTTCGCAACTCAAGTTTGAAGTAAACGCAGCTCGATTCAAATCTTCATACACACCACTCTAAACTCATTCAGCAATGGCCTCTTGCAATTGCTTCATCTTATCTCTCTTCGTTCTACTCTCATTTTCGAGCATTGATGTTAGCCTAGCGGCACGTCGTCTTTTGGACACAGCTCCACCCTCTGTGCCAACGACACCTGTTATACCCACTCTGCCAAAACCAACATTGCCACCTTTGCCTTCCTCACTCCCAACTCTACCCAACCCTACAATGCCTCCTTTGCCGTCTCTTCCAACCATGCCACAGCCCACATTGCCATCCTTGCCAACTACCCAACCCTCTTTGCCCAAGGCCACACTGCCCCCACTTCCTAGCATGCCCACCATGCCCACCATGCCCTCTATGCCGAAGCTCACGTTGCCTCCACTGCCAACAACTTTGCCAACCATTCCCCCCATTCCCACTATCCCAACTACTATGCCTTCAATCCCATTTCTCTCCCCCCCACCAGCAACTACTAGTCCTTGAGAATATTCATGTACTGTTCTAAGAAGACACCATGCCACTACAGTTGGGTATGTCTGCAGGTCGATTTTTAGTGCACGTTCGGGGAGTTATTTTGAGGCTTTCAACCTTCCATATCATTTGAATTTATGTATCTGAGCGTTGTTCGTTCCTTCCTTTGTTTCTCCTTTTATTTGTATGATTCCGGGTTTTCATTTATTGGATTGTGATATATCATAATGGATGATTATTTTTATTGTCTTGGATATTCGTTCTTTCAGTGTGTTTTAAGACTTAAAACATTGAATAAACTGTTATATATTGTCAGTGAATGAGAGAGCTTGAATTGGGGTAACACACTGCCAATGAATATCAGGGTACCACCTCCATCAGTACCTAGCATCAGGGCATAACACTAGTAGCTTTCTAATTGAACTTGATTGTGAGAAAGACTCATATTCCACCATGCAAAAGTATTGATTTGGTACATAGCTTTATTGGATTAAGTCATTTTATTTCACAAGTTTTAGCAATTAATAGAAAGGTTGCAATAAGCCACGGTCGCAACTTGTATTTTGTGTGGTTGATCCGTGATTTCCCTTTCATTAATGATTAGGCAAGCCATGAATTTGTTTGGTGGTGGGAATAACTTGACACAGATGGAACACTGTTATAGTCATCTTCATTAGATATGAAACCCTAATCATCCAAATAGGTGATAGCACACGCTAAGAGATTAGCAGCAGGAGAGAGAGTTGCAGGGCATGTACCTGTTTGGGTCAGCTCAAGCTGTTGATGCAGAAGGCTCCAAATAATGATTTTAAACTCATTCAAAGAACGATGACAAAGAAAATATTTTGCACAGGAAAGAAATGAGAGATTTCTATCACCAAACTGAACAAAAACCTATCATACCACCCTGTAAAGACTAAAACATTTAGTAAACTAGATTATTCCTTGCAAAATAATCTAACTGGAAATCTACGAACTTAATAAAAAATAGTTTTTTTTATTGAAAACTTTGTATAATATATATATATATATATATATGATCTTTTTTAAAAAATAATTCAGTTTAATTTATCTTAATTATTACAAGAGAGAAAACTATAAATTTTTTAATCAAGTTATTCACTATTTATTAAAAGGTTTGAACATTTTGGTAAAACAAAATGATGAAACATGATTATTGAATTTTGTAAATATAAACTAGTTTTAAAACTTTTTTCAAGAAAAATTCTTACTAAATTTTCTAAAACTTAGTGAAATCAAGACTTGCATTTATAACTTTTAAAAAATAAAATTATATATTCATCATAATTTATATATATATATATATATATATATATATATATATCTATATATATATATATTCGATTAGTGAATGGTGTCGGTAGGCGAAATAGTGCATTTGTCGGCTTAGAAAGAATTCCCTTGATAAGCGCTGGTTAAAGGGCTAAGCTTAATTCATGAGAAAAGCAAGCGCTATAGAAAGAATAGCTTTGAAGCAATGTAAGAATGGGATTCCAACTCAACACCTTTTTTTTTTTTTAGAAGAATTGCTCTTTAGAGAGCACAGTACGATGAAAGTTGTAAGCTATAAGAACGAGATTCTTAATATTCATAGACACTTTGATCAAAATTGTGGAAATTCACTCTTTTATATATATATATTCAATTTCAAGAAAATTTTGAAACATAATAAATAAAATCTTTCTCAAAATCTATTAAATATTCGGATAGTTTTTATTTTATTTTTATTTTTTTTAAGTTGCAACCATTATCTTTATTTATTTATTTTATTAATTTTCATTTAATCATTATTACTTTTATCTTAAAATTTTATGTTTAAAATTTAATTAAATCACATGTACAAACACATAAAATATATAGGTTGAAAACATTTGAAAGTTCCCAAAAAGACATTTTTTTCTAAAAATATTATATAACTATTTTTCACTAGTTTTTTAGGACCTATTTTGAAAAAATAATTATACAAATATTATAAAAAATAAATAAATAAAGTTCTACATATAATATATATTTTTTTAAATATTTGGTAAAACAAAAAATAGGTTGAAAATATTTCTAAGTTTTCAAGCAAATTTTTGTTCAAAATAAATATTAGATAACTATTTTCTAAAATTGTTCTCACTGTGTTTTGTAATATGAAATTAAGTTATATTTTAAAATAAAATGTAATTTTAAATTTTAAGAGTTATTTGTTGGTCAAATTTAACCTTTAGGGAAATATTTTTTTTTATAAAGAATTGACATGGGCTTCCTTTTTATTGGCTAGGGGACCTCAAAATTAGGATTCAAGGAATGGCATGAACTTTCTTTGGATAAATGGAAATAGAATTTTTTTTTTTTATAAAAAAAACACTTGCTTCTCCACCTCTCCTTGCCATGCCTACAAAGAAGAAAATAATCTAACTCTTGCGCTAAGTTTAGTTCCAAAAAATTTTAGGGAAAATATGAGGGAGAGAAAATAAAGAGGAAAAATAGAAGGAAAGAAAAAAAAAGCCAAGAAAAAAAAAAAAAAAGATTTGAAGTCAATAAATTATTTTTGTATGTTTCTTCAAATTCAGTTTATTTATTTCCCTCCATAATATAAAGATGAAGTAATTTTAAAATCTAAAAATTTCTAACTAAATTTAATTAAATTTGATTTTCTTTCATATTTTTCATAATGAAATCAAACATGAAAAAATAATTTTTCTTAATAATATTTTTTTTATTACTTTCCGAAAACCAAAACATAGTCTTAAACAATGTTGAATAAGAAAATCTACAAACTTAATAAAAAAATAGATTTAAGAAAAAAAAGAATTTGTATGATATATTTAACAAAATCATATATTCCTCTTAACATTTAATTTTTTTATTCTTTTTTATCTTCTACAATTTAAATTATCTTAGTTATTATATGAAAGAAAACTATATATATTTTTTTAAAAGTATTAACTGTGTATTAAAAAGGTTTACACATTTTGGCAAAACAAATTAATGAAATTATTGAATTTTATAAATATAAACTACTTTTAATACTTTTTCCTTTGAGAAATCAAGAGTTGTATTTATAATTTTTGTTATTAACAGTATTGATTTGTTAATAAATTATTATTTTTAAAATATCTTTTAATTTTTTTGTTGAATTTTTTTTTTCTTTAAATCATCAAAATCAATAAGACTTATATTTGTAATCTATCATTTCATAAAATTTCAAATTTTCTTTCATGAAAATTTTTAAGCTCTTTTATTATTTGAAAACAAATGTTAGGTCAAATTTTTGCATTCAATTTTTTTTTTTTTTTTTTTTTTTTTGTTCTTCTTGAAGTGACATAATTTTTAATTTGAAGAGTTATTTGTGGGTCGAATTCAGTCTTTAAGGAATACTTATCAAAAAAAAAAAAAGTCTTTTAAGGGAAGAAATTTATTTTTAATTAGTACTTTATTAATTGATTCTTTGTTGAGACAAAGGAATGCATAATCATAAAAGGTCAGTGGATGTATAACGAGGATTCTTTGCTTAAGCACACAGTTATGTACAAAAGAATGAAGAGCTTTCCTTTCCCTGTTGCTTGTTCTTTTCCCGTCATCCAAACACAAGAATATTCTTGCTTCACATGAGAGAAAAACGCAGGTGATATATGTAGGGTTGAGAATTTTAGACAATAAGCCTCCCACATTTTTAGCAAATACATCTCATTACCTCATCATCACTTTGAATATCGTCAACAAAATGTCTGCAGATCATTTGCAGTTTTTGAAGAACAAGTTCATTCTGGACTTGGAAGACGCGGTGGAGGAACACAGCGGGAAAAATGAGATCCCCCTTCTCTCTCTTTTTCTACAGATTAGAGATGTGTTGAAAGCAAAGGACATCAACGAATCAACACCCATCAGATTGAAGAATTGTCTATACAACGCCATCAGGGCATTAGAAGATTGCGTGGTGTTGTCGGAGAAGCGCGAACCCCGAAAGAAGAAGGATGGTCCGATGCATGGATACACTCTGGCGGAGCATTGGCTTATATGCACAACCAGAAAGTTGCTGGTTCAAATAAAGAGAAAGCTAACTGCTACAGCTGATGCGGTTATTCCTGGTATGACCGACATTGCCGCAAGTTCATCCTCCACCTCCTTAAAAGTCATCCCAAGACCAGAGCCAATGGATTTTTCTCCCTCAATTTTTCGAGGTTTAAAGGAAAAACTAGACACAATCTTAGATCGACTTCAGAACTTAGGAAAAGCATTTCAGGAAATTGGAATCGTGGGGATTGGAGGTTCGGGTAAAACCACTCTTGCCAAATTGGTTTTTATTGAAGCCAATCGGAGGTATTGGTAGGATTACAGAATTTGGATATGCTTATTCCCGAAACTGAGTGGCGATGTAGAGTTTAAAGAGATAATAAAGGAGATGTTGAAGCAGTGCACCGCAGCAGTGGTAGATGATGAAGATTTTGAGGAAGATGAGCTGTTGGAGAATCTTGGGAAAGCTTTGAAGGGTGGAAGGTATTTGATGGTGTTGGACGGCATCTGGGACATCAACATCGACTGGTATTTCAAGTTAAAGGACAAGTTGAAGTCTGTAAGTGGAGATGGTGATGGTGATGGGCATGTCATCATCACCAGCCGGCTCCCCCACACAGCAAGAATGATGGTGGGCACTCACAATTTGTATCACTTGCAACTGCCATCAACATCAATACAGACGCATTGGCAATCAAAGCATGCACCCATAAGGAATTTGCTTCGAAAATATAGGTTCAATTTGGAGGATGAGCTTATAGAGCGTTGTGATGGCCTCCCATTAGCAATTGACTCATTGGCGGAGGTGATTAAGAAGCACATCCTGGGAACAGAGTAACGTCTAAACATTTATGTTATTTTTGGTTTTTATTTGTTTTGAGGGTTTCATAATTTAATTCATTTAATTATAGAAATATGAGTTATTTTAGGTGAATTATTTATATTATGAAATAGTGAAGGTTTAAAAGTTATTCTTAGTTATTCATTAAGGTTCAAAATACGGTCATTTTTATAGTTTGTAGTCTAATAAACAAAATCAAATATTTATACAATATTTTTAAAATAATATTTGATTTCAAATATATATATAGGATCCTATTTTGTTCATATTCATTTTCCTTTTATATTTATAATATTCACATATTTTATCAAATATATTAGGGATCCAAAAGGTCATTTTTTTCCTTGTTTTTCCTTTTGTAAACTCACATTTTCTACAATAAAATGAAAATGGGAAAAAAAAATTCAAAATATGTTATGACATACGATTTCTAATTTTTTAAAATTTTAAAAAAGTATAAATGAATAAGACTCCCTACTTTTTTTTAATGTTTTCCTTTAATATTATTTATTTTTATATGACAACTTTGTGAAGAATATTTTTTAAGTACGACTTGCTTAAATTACATCCATATAGCCTTCTTATGCATACATAAATTTAGAATATTTTAAAATATTTTAATTAAATCTTTAAAATTATTGTTACAAGAGCATTTGGACAAGAAATCATGGGATAGTATTGATCAACGGTAAAGATGATGCTATGTTGGGAAATGAATTATTGTTATCATGTCGTACCATCTTCTACAAGGAGGAAACGGTAAAGTTTTAAAACAAAACATTTTATAAGCTGATAAAAGATTCATTTAATCGCTTGCTTTCCATCTTCAGGTGATTGATGTATCAAAGCTTCTTCTTCATGATATATTCAACAAAGCCAATCAACATATAGAAAGCTTGAATTTAATAATTGTAAGTTGAGTCGTAATCAGTTGCTGCATATATTTTTATTATATTATATTTTACATATATATATATATATTCACCAGATTTGGAGCGGGGATGCAATGGCTAATCAACTCATGCAGACAATCAGACGAGTAGTGAGACATAAGAAGCTTAATTCAAAGCCACCAATCCTCTTATTGCCTTTGGGATCTAAAGCTAATATTTCATTTTCACTTGGATGGGTAAGTTCTAAAAATAAAATCTGCACACATACTACATTATTTAATTGGGATCATATATTTTTATTTTAAATTATAATTCCAAATAAACTCTATTTAATTTATTTATAAGATCTAGTTTTTCATTAAAGGATTAATGATAAATTGAAAATCATGATTATGTTTCTTTAAATAATTTTGATAAAAATAAAATAAAATAATAATGAAATAAATTAAGTAATACATTATTTTTATTTACTATAAACTATTTATTGTATATAATATATTTTTTCTATTTTGTTATAATTTACCCTATGATTTATTTTTATTGATTTTCTTATTATATATTGCTTAAAAAATATAGTAATAAAAAATTTAAAACAAATTAGAAAGAAAAAGAAAGAAAATAGTGAATAAAGGTTCTTTGAGTTCGTCATCCATGAAAATTTGAGAAACTATATTTAAATAATTAACAAATATACTTTCTTAGATTTTCCATATCTTTTTTGACAAAAATATTTTAAACTTTTTCATAATATTATATTTTTATTTTTCTACCTCATATTCCTCTAAATGAAGGGAACAAATACTTTTCATTTTCACGAATTCAGAGCTTGTAATTTATTTGATCAACAACACCTAAATGAAGGGAAGGTAAAATACAAAAAAAATTTTAAAAAAAAAGAAAGGAAAATATGGTCTCATGACCCAATATTTTAACCATATTTGTTCTTTTTCTCATTTTCCTTCCAATGAACTAGAACTGATCGAGTGTTAAGCATATTATCCATAACACATTCTTGAAAATTAGACACTTGCAATTTTGTTCTACAATTTTATATTTATGGTTGTTGATCCTGATAGAACCAAAAATGACAAGTTCTGTAAATGCAAAGTTTGATAACACTAGAACTCTGGGAGAATGCAACTTAGATTAAAAAACAATAATCATGGCTATTAAATAGCCTTACACCAAAACAGAAATGTAAACTACAACCCACGATTTTACAGGACCTAGAATCGTGGTTCATGACTAAGTCTTGAACAAGAAACAGCAAACGTATCCCTCAAGTATAGGAGGGTTATTAGCACGACTGAAACAAATCCTAAAAACAAGGTTCCTGACCTTAACAGCTAGGAAAAAACCAACAATTTTATCATCCTCCCTTAAACTGAATACTATTGACTTTCAGTTTATTCCAGAATATTCGCAGACGCCCATTAAACCTCGCAGCTTCTGAAATGCTTCAAGCTTCAATGGCTTTGTCATGATATCTGCAATCTGCTCATGGGTAGAACACTGTAACAGCTCCACTACTTCATCTTTGATAAGATCTCGAAGAAAATGAAAGCGCACATCTATGTGCTTGCTCCGACCGTGCATGACTGGATTCTTCGAGAGCTTAATTGCTGATACATTGTCGCAGTATATCACCGTAGGACTAGTTTGCACTTGATTCAAACTTTTCAAAATTCTTCTTAACCAAACAGCTTGGCATGCACTTGACGCTGCAGCAATGAACTCTGCTTCAGTGGTAGACAGAGTAACCACTGGTTGCTTCTTTGAAGACCATGATACTGCACTTGAATTCATAAAAACATAACCTGAGGTGCTCTTCCTGTCGTCCTGATCACCAGCATAATCGCTGTCCGTATAGCCAATAAACTTGTCATCTCCTCCCTTCTTGTAGAACATTCCAAACTCAACTGTGCCCTTCACATACCTTAGTATTCTTTTTGCTGCCAGCAAATGGGACTCAGTGGGATGCTCCATGTATCTACTAATTAAACTCACACTAAACATTAGATCAGGACGCGTTGCCGTTAAGTACATAAGGCTTCCCACCATTTGCTTGTAAAGAGTGCCATCGACTTCCACTCCTTCTTTATCCCGTGTAAGTTTAAAACCAGGAACCACTGGATTTTGCACTGGGTTACACTGATACAAATTAAATCTCTCTAACACTTCTTGCGCATACTTCCTTTGACTGATAAAAATACCATCTGTTTTTTGCATCACTTCAATACCAAGGAAGTACCTCAATTTTCCGAGGTCAGTCATATCGAATTCCACCATCATGGACTTCTTGAATTGCTTGAACATAGACTCATCATTTCCAGTAAAAATAAGGTCATCAACGTAAAGACAAAACAATCAAAATTTTACCTCCTTCCGCTGTTTTAGTGAACAAAGTGTGCTCGTAGGGACATTTGTTGAATCCTTCCTTGATGAAATATGACTCTATACGACTATACCAGGCTCGTGGAGCCTGTTTGAGTCCGTATAATGCCTTTTTGAGACGATACACCTTTGATTCCTTCCCTTTCTGTTCGTAACCTGGTGGCTGTTCAACAAAGACTTCTTCATGAATTTCTCCATGCAAAAATGCCGATTTCACGTCGAGTTGATAGATCATCCAATCCTTTTGTGCAGCAAGTGAAATAACTATTCGAATTGTTTCTAGGCGAGCTACTGGTGCGAACACTTCGACGTAATCCACCCCATATTGTTGGCTATATCCCTTAGCAACTAACCGAGCCTTGTACTTGTCCACTTCCCCATTCTCATTAAGCTTCGTCTTGAAAATCCACTTCACTCCAATGGTTTTCCCTCCTGATGGTAGATCCGTTAATTCCCACGTATTATTCCTCTCTATTGCTTCGATTTCCTGATTCATGGCCAGCCTCCACTTTTCACTTCTCACGGCATCATCATATGTTGTGGGATCACTGTCAGTGAACAAGGCTAACTGAGCCAAATTCACACTTTCTTCATCTGAAAGTCCTGCACCAGTTTCGTAATCTTGCATCCAAGTTGGTGGTCTTCGTGTTCGTCCTTCATGAGGTGTGCTATCTTCATATGTGGTTTCTCCATTTTCGAATGAGTCACTGTCGTTTGACTCACTGTTTCCCATATCTTCACCAGCTTCAGGTTCTTCTTCATTTCCGTCATCTTCCGTATTTGTTTCTTCATCCGATTCCCACTCAAGATCAGCCAAAATGGCTGGCTCATGACTGTCATCCCACTTCCATTGTTGATCTTCTTCAAAGACCACATCTCGGCTTATAATAATTTTCTGTGAGATAGGATCAAACAGTCTATAGGCCTTAGATTCTTCACTTACCCCCAGCAATATACACCTAAGACTTTTGGCATCAAGTTTCACTCTTTTGTGGTCAGGCACGTGCACATGGGATATGCATCCAAATATTCTGAAGTGGTCGACAGATGGTTTGCGCCCACTCCATGCTTCTTCAGGTGTTTTATTCTTCACAGCAAGAGTTGGACTTCGGTTTAGCACATGCACTGTCCAGTTGACTGCTTCAGGCCAAAAGGTTTTAGGAATTTGTTTCTCTGATAACATACTTCGTACCATATTCATAATGGTTCGATTCTTCCTTTCGGCGACACCGTTTTGCTGAGGAGTATAGGCAGCCGTCAATTGCCTTAGGATTCCATTCTCATTGCAGAAACTTGTGAATTCGTTTGATGTGAATTCACCCCCACGATCTGTTCTCAGGCTCCTTATGAATGCTCCGGTTTCCTTCTCAACCTTGGCCTTGTACGTTTTGAATGTGGCATAGGCTTCTGACTTTTCAACTAGGAAGTAAACCCAAGTTTTACGACTGAAGTCATCAATAAAGGTGATTAAGTACCTTTTCTTGCTATTCGAAATTGGATTTATCGGGCCACATATGTCAGCATGTATTAATTGAAGGATCTTGGAGGCTCTCCACAAACTTTCCTTTGGAAAAGGATCACGGTGCTGTTTGCCCACAAGACAGTTCTCGCACACTTTCTGAGAAGCTTTGAGCTTTGGTAACCCTTCAACCATGTTCTTCTGTTGGATCACTTTGAGTCCATTCCAGCTGAGGTGCCCATAACGACAATGCCAAAGATCTGCTTGATCTGTGGTCATCATGGAGAGACACTTTTGTTCCTTTGGTGGGCAGCAAGCAAGCACAGCAAACATTCTATTATATGTCATCTTAGTTTCCATAATGAGACCTTTCTCAGGATGAAAGATCTTACATTTGCCATGTTGTATAAGCACGGCAAGTCCCCTTTCTTGTAGTTGGCCTATGCTGAGCAAGTTATTCTTCAAATCTGGCACAAAGTAAACTCCTGTAATCACATGTACGATCCCGTTCACCTCCATTCGAACCTTGCCCTTGCCTTTAACCGTGAGACTAGAATCATTTCCCAGCTTCACTGACTCTTTGAAGTTGCTATCGAGTTCAATAAATATTTCCCTTCGGCCACACATATGGTTGCTACACCTAGAGTCAAGAAACCAAATGTATTTCGTCCCAGCTTCTTTAAAGTCCACCTGTGCCATCAATAACATCTCTTCTTTTGTTTCTGCGTAGTTCACCTTTGGATCCCTTGCTCTCTTAGGGCACTCCCATTGAAAATGCCCTAATTCATGACAGTTATAGCATTCCAGGAAAGATTTGTCGAACCCAAATCTACCATTTCCCCTTCCTCTTCCACGATAAGCACCTCGACCGCCATGTCTTCCTCCCTGCTGGGCTCCTGTCGTGACTTGGAGTGCTTGTTCATCCACAACATGCCGGCTGATTCGCTGTTCGTGCACCAGGAGGCTACTCTGAAGCTCATCTATGGACAAAGTGTCCAAGTCATTCGACTCCTCAATTGAGCAAACGACATAATCATATTTTGAAGTCATAGACCTCAAAATTTTTTCAATAATCACCACATCCACCATTCTCTCGCCGTGAGTCCTCATCTTGTTAGCTATGATGAGTGTTCTTCCAAAATAATCGTTGACAGATTCTCCAGTCTTCATGTGCAACACTTCAAACTCTTTACGAAGAGCTTGCAGTTGGGCACGCTTGACCCGTGCCGTCCCCTGATATTTCTGCTTCAAAGAATCCCATATGTCCTTTACAGTATCTTTCTTCAAGATTGTCTCCAGGATTGAACGATCAATGGCCTGGAATAAGTAGTTCTTAGCCTTCAAGTCTTTCAGCTTCTGATCTTCCAATGCCTTCTTCTGCGCATCACTGAGATCAATTCCTTCTGCTGCTGCAGTGATCCCCGTTTCCACCAGGTTCCAGTATTCCTTGGAACGTAGGAAATTCTCCATTAGCATGCTCCAGTGATCATAGTGTCCATCAAACCTTGGAATGGCAGGTTGTACGAAACTGTTCTCAGATGCCATGTCTTTTGTTCCTTCACGCTAAGTTTGGTCAGGCCCGGTGATGTTGCTCTGATACCAAATGATAGAACCAAAAATGACAAGTTCTGTAAATGCAAAGTTTGATAACACTAGAACTCTGGGAGAATGCAACTTAGATTAAAAAACAATAATCATGGCTATTAAATAGCCTTACACCAAAACAGAAATGTAAACTACAACCCACGATTTTACAGGACCTAGAATCGTGGTTCATGACTAAGTCTTGAACAAGAAACAGCAAACGTATCCCTCAAGTATAGGAGGGTTATTAGCACGACTGAAACAAATCCTAAAAACAAGGTTCCTGACCTTAACAGCTAGGAAAAAAACCAACAATTTTATCAGATCCATCTATAAGTTGATGATATTTTTGTAGCCAAAGACATTAAAAAAAATCCAGGAAATTCAATCTTTTCAAACACAAAGCAATGATAAGTGACGAGAGATTGATTTTAGTTCTTATATTAGAAACCTAAAAATATTATTTACATGCTTTTAAAATATTGTAATTTTTATCAACGTTATTCTAGGAAAAAACAATTAAGCCTTAAATATTCAATGTTTCATTAAAGAGATCTTTTTGTAAATATAAAGAAAAAAAAGAAAACAACAACAACAAAAGCTTGCAATATTTGAGGTCATTTAATTCTTCCATAAGATGGCTTGATCAATGTGTTAGTGCAATAACCTAAAGATAAAAATAAATACATATATAAGTATATTAAAGGTTTTAAAATGGTTTGGCCAATTATGTTTATATGCATGTATGAGAGAACAAATTCAATATACCATAGAGAATTTATTAAGGAAATAGAAAGCAAATATGACGCTTAACCCTCAAAATATCTCATATTTTTAGGCTCCTAACCTCTATACTTGAACTCTATTTCTTATTCCATTATTTATTATTTGCTCTTTACATTTCTACCTACTTGGTATGATATTTATGATTAAGTTAGCAAACTTTTCCTTCTCATATCCTAAAATATTCATTCAGATATTTTATCAAAACTTATCATAAATAGATATATATATATATATATATATATATATATATATATATATATATATACTTTAGCTATTGAGCCATCTTGAAGGCTAAATAAAACATTTATCAAAGGGGTGGCAAGGCGTACTAATTACATAATGCAATGGTGAAGTAGAAATCACATGCATGCAACCATTACTTGTGAACTTGCAGGAGAATCAACCATCGAAAACAGTACCTAAGGATATGATTCAATTTTTAAAAGGGACGATCAATGAACGAGCAAAGGAAATAGACAGGTAATGGAGGCATTAAAATGCATCTAATAGAACATTGATTGAAAATTGTAGTTATGATTATTCATGGGTTTTTCTTCCCTAAGTTTTTTCTTTCATCTCCTTACATTATTTCATTTGGAATAGAAAATACTTTTTTTTCTCAGTCAATTGTAAGAACATTAAAATCTTATTATAGGATAGTAAATATTTTTTTCTGGTACAAGTTTTGTTAAAATTTTATGACAAGGGCTCATGGTTTTAAAAGAAGCTTCCATTCTTGCTGTCATGGGTGTTGTAGCTGGGTTTTTTCATTTTCATTTTCCTTTTCTCCTCTTTCTTCTAAGGAATCTTCAATTTATAAAATTGTTATATCTTGAACCTTAATAGTACATATTTTTATCAATACATGACAATATATAGGAAACCAAATTGTAGGATATGTATTGTTTTAAATGAACTAAGGTTTATAATACTAATCACACATGTTAACATGAATCAATAAATTTTAGGTCTTCGAATTATTGCAAGTTATCCTTCTACACAATTAAACTAAGATTGCTGATTGAAGTTGACCTTGTACATTTGATACTCATATTGGAACCTAGGATCCAATAGCCTTGGATGAAAAACCTTTTTTTTTTCCTTAGAAAAATTCCTTCAAAATGAATAGAAAGCAAATCCTACATATGTAGCAGTTAGGTGACATGACTTAATTTAAAAATTTATTTACATCTCTAAATTAGGTAGTTGTAAGTTTTGAGTTTGATTACAACAGGTTTCCTATATACTATTCACAACTTATTTATTATGCCATATTCCTTAATTCAAATTCATTTGCTCTATCACCAAGTTGAAAAAGAAAATTGACTTTGTATGTCATTTGAAGGCTTTGACTATTTTTGCATCTTTTTTACACCCAATGGTTTTGGCCACGCTCACTTTGTTTGTTGGAACCTCTCAACCCTTCCATAACATTCATATAACCTCATTTTACTTTTAACTTTTTCTTATATGTGTTCTAGTTGGGGGATTGTAATGGAAATGAAATCCATTCCGGAAGGTTTTCAGTTATCATCTACTTTTGGTCTTGAAAGTGCTCTTGAACCAAACTTGTGGCCTATGATAATGTTTTTGTACTACATTTTTCTTTAATGCACACAAGCATATCTCCTACTAGTTCTAAAAAAATCGATGCATCATTAGTCCACTAAGCTTACGGATCTTTATTCTTCCTTCTTAGTTGTCTTCATGGTTTTTTTATTTTTATTTTTTTTATAGACTTGCTAATCATCACATGGTAACATAGATTTTTAACTCCACCTAAAATTCTATCAAAGCTTAACTACACTATTTGTTACCTAATTAAGAAGAGGTATCAAATTATGTTCTACAGTAGGACTTGCTGCTCTAAATTTTGGGGGGTGGTAATAGGTTGTTAGAAGCAATTTAATAATCCTTTTTATTTTATTTTTATAAATGATACACATTATTGCATTATGTCTAAGTATTAAACTAGATCAATGAAATAAGAACTAAATTCTTATCAAGTATGTTAGAAACACAAAGATTCGCTAGGTTGATGAACAAATCAATACTTGAACAATGCAAAATGAGTTGAACATAGGGATAAATATAATTGATAATTGGTAGACTAGTGAGAACACCATTGAAGGAGTTATTCCTTCTTTTTAAAAAGATCTTGAAAAACTCTAGGTTATCAAGAATCTTACCCTTAAAATGCGAATAATCTCTCACAAAATAGGAACAAAATCATTGATTTCTTTCATGTGGGTGATGTCAGTTTGGTACTTTTATACCATTTAATTAGTTATGTTGTCCTTGGAAACATTTATATTGAAAGTGGCTTTAACCACAATCTCATATGTACATATAGCAATGCCCTTGGTCTTCTATAGAGTATCAAAGTTAGCATGTGAATTGGAAGATAAAACTAGTGCATGGTAACTAAGCTATTATAATAAAGACTTGATAGACTTTGAGAAAAGTTTGGAGAATCATAAGAAGATAGGTAGTGCTAGGAAAGAATGCAATGGATAAGGTGAATAAGATTTAACCTTAACTTTTAATTAGTAAAATAGTCAACTACACCACCTTAAGGTAATTCTTTAGCAATAAAAAAAGATCTCCAATTTTAGGTTTGCTCTTGGCTTGCATTTGTCGAAGAAGAAGTCTTATGAAGCCATTTTTAAGCAAAACTCATGAAAGAGAATGGGGTAAGAGACTTAGGAGACCAATAGGTGGATGAATAAAAACGGTTGAAAAATGAACATATTTAGGAGCAAATTTAAGTAAAACCTCTCCATAAACTAAAAAGGATGTTAAATGGGTAGGATAATTTTTTTCCCTAGCTATAGAAAATAAGTTTACAGTCATAAATAATTAAGATCATGACTTTCCAAGCATGTTTATTTTAAAGTTTCTTTACTAATGTGATAGTCACACATTATTTAATTTTGCTAAACCACTCACAAGAAACATATCAATGAGTATTGATTCCTCAAACATAATCTCAAATTAGAAAGAACCATCCTTTAGCATATTAATAATTATATGCATTAATGCTTCAAGTGGATGAAAGTTTATTTTATTGTTTTAGGACTGATACTTCTTATAATAATACTTTTTATAGGAAAGTGACAAAGAATTTCATGCAACATTTTGGAACTACTTCATTATTGGTAAGAGCTTTATTTTACGCACTTTTTCCCTTTTCTTCTAGGTTATGTCTTTATTCTCTATCAAGATTCATTGTTACATAGATGCATTTTTGAAACATTAACCTATATTCCAAACCTTTTAGTATTATCTTGTTTTCTCTCTTTGTTTCATGAGACTAAGAAAATAAGTTTCATACTATCTTTTTATGTTGATTCATTCCACTTTATTTTTTAAATTGCCTATTAATTATATAGTTATTGGGTTATATTTATACTCAATTATATACAAGGCTTACTTATGAAGGAGCTCTAGAAGATAACTTTTGCAAGGTAGCATAATAAATTGTTGCTTTGTTTGTTCAAACTTGATAAAAATGCATCATTTTAATTAACTTGATTTTTCTTAGTGGCCTAACAAACAAAAAAATAATTCATATTAGTCGGTAATAGCGAGCATAATGTTATGTCATGAGAAATAAATTTTCCAAAACAAAGAAATAGTCTAAAGGAAAGAAAGTATGAGTAGATCATGTTGAGGTAATAGAATAATTTTGAATATTTAGTCAATTTCAACATTGCTTGTTCAATAATCATTACAACATTTTTCTACTACGATTTGAGATATTTTAAAACCTTCAAACTTATTTACCCATGATAAAAAATTTAAAAGATTATAACATTTATCCACTTTGCTAAGCTATATCCAATACCAATTGATAGGAGAGAGACATATGTGCATTAGTACAGTTATTGGTAGCTTTATATTCATGCATAATTACAATGAATCAACAGTTTTTATAAGAAGCATGCATTGAATCCAATAGTTATTAAACATATATTGTCTCATGGGTTTCATAGAGTTATTTTTCCTTTTTCAAATTATAAGAAATTACGAATCCTAAAGTAGGAATAATTTCTTAAAATTCATGGATGCATTCCTCTAATATTCTCCTTAGAATATCCTCTTCATCTCGATATCAAGGTTTTTAGCCACTTATACTTAATCTAACAACTGATATTAAATTCAAGGAAACTAATTAACAACTACTAAAAAAGAAAGAACATAAATAATCACCAACCCACTTTATTAAAGACCCTAATGTCAGTATTCGTGTATACTTCTTAACCCTAAAAACATTTATAAAATGCCTAAAATATGAGAAAATAAATAAGTAAAATAGAATAATTATTAGAAACAAAATAACAAAATGCACAATTGATATCAAATTTTTTTATAAAGGGTCTCATCTTTCAAGTGCTTGTTTCAAAATGTGAACTATGTATCAAACATGATTTTGAAATTTCTGGTGTTGGTACCAAAAACTGGCAACTTCAAAAGTATTATTCCTTGTGTGGCTTTCTTTGATTGGTTAGACCTCAAACACACCCTAGTCATCACAAATTTCTCATTAAAAAGACCATTATTGTGGAATCAAGTTGAAAAAGAAAAATTGCATACTTATATCAAAATTTTGGATGAGAGATCATACTAGCATTAAAATTTTGATAATTAGCTAGAATAATCTTTTCCAGAAATTGATAAATGAGTATATTGTTAAAGTGGGTATCAAATATTTGATACTAAGGATTGCTTGTATCAAATTTGTATTCGAAGTATCGTTAATTGCAATAGATAAATGACACTAAGGCTTGACATCTCTAGGGCCTCTATCAAAATTTCGATAAGTCTAAGTCATGTATCAATTTGGTTTTGATATAGACCATTAGGCTTCTAGATGCTATTGTTCACAAGTTGGGGGTTTTACCAAAATTTAACATTGCATTCAATACAACATGCCCCTTGTTTCAAAATGCTTTGAATCCTTCCCTTCCTTGTTTTAGGTATTGAAGTAAAGCTTTAAGTATAGATTTGGCGCTTGCATTTTGACAATGCCTTTTTTCATTCCCTTTTTCATATTTTCTTGTAAAAAAAAAAAAAAAAAAAAGATCTAAACTTCTACACCTTGTTTCCATCACCCTTAAGACTCTCAATTGCCTTGACACTTCCATGAGTTTCATGTTTTATTTTGTTTTCGTTGCATTCTTTACTAGATAAATATACTCATACTCAAGTTGGAGCTTAGCATATATTTAGGCTAAAAGGAAACGATTATCAGTCATGATATATGAAAATCCATATTCTTTAGCACATATAAACTTGCTTTGAGTTAAAACCAATATTTTTTTCTTGAATCTACTAAACTAAAAATATGATCATACTAGCCAATGGGTTGTGTGGGACAATTGACAGTACCAATATGCTAAAGCTCTATACTAGAAACTCGATTAGAGCTAATATAGAAACATCAAACCTTCATTAGAAGTATAAGTCTTAATATTCCCTAGATTCAATTTGTCACATCAGCACAATTATCTTTAATCCCTAAAAGAGTTATACTTGAATCTCAAGATTTGAATGAATTGTAAGTTAGATGTCATAGGAAATAATCTCACTTTCCCTTATAACATTTAGATCATAACTAGCAAATTTTCCAACAATGTCCATTAAAGTTAAATCATTCATGACCTAGGCAATGTTTGAAAGTAGCTAAACACTATTTCTTTTTTTGATGGTGTAGCCAAATTTGATTAAAGCATAAACTTGATCATCATCAAACAAAAGGATTTTTAGGAGTGAGATGATGCAAAGAGGATTCATAATTTTCTTACCTTTACTCCTAATTTATTGTTACATGTAATATGAAATACATGCTATAATGGAGTACATCTTCCTACAATGGAGAGTGCATGCCATTATCTCATACTCTGCAAATCATAGTCTAGTCATTGTATCTTCTTGGCATTCAAGGTACAGTTAGATAAATTTTATTTTCACTTGGCTACTACTATAGGCATGAAAGTTGGTAGGATTATTTTTTATTTTTTTATTTTTTTACTATCTACCACTAAATCTATTGTCGGACCTTATTAAGGTGATATTTTTAGCTAATTAACATGTTTCCCAATTTTTGTGACACATATCAAGTATATCCCATTCTTTCTAGTTTTCAAAGAAGAAAGAATGAAATTATTGCTCGTATTTCATGGTTGGTGATGCTTTATTAAGCCATAAAAATTTGATTTTGTGGTATTAAACCTAATATAGAAATGAATGTGCTTGGGGATGACATTCATAATGAGGAAGGGATGAATGTGCAAGGGTTATAATGGGGAAGGGAGAGATTTAAGAGGTGAATTTGGACCAAAATATTTTCACAAACATGATAACTATACAACAATCTTGCTTTTAACAATAAATAAATATACAAATTCTAAACCTAAAATTTTGAAATCAAGTCATGGAATATATAGGCTAAAAGTTAAAAGCTCAAACACCCAAATTATCTAGAGCATTCATAATCATTACTTGTTTTTCTACAAAAATTATTTTTTTAACCTATTTTTATCCATCAACTGACAACCTTTAACTCTATATCTAGTCAAGTGTGCCCCTGAGATATGATTGTTATGGTGAAACTCTATTTTTTTTTAAGGTTGTGAATTATGTGGATTTTATATATTAAAGTTGCAAAAAAAAAAGTTCCTGAAGCACTTGGGTTTAGATTAAATGCAACTAGAATATACTTGTATTTTTGAGTTTCAATGTTTCACATAAATTATAGCTTTTTGAGTACATTTCCCTATCCTCTAGGGCTTGCTTCAATTAGTAAATGATATAATATAACTATTCATTTGTTTTTAAGTTTTTCAAGGCTACTATGAATACTTTCATATCACATTTGAAAATTTTATGGCCTAGTTTTTCGATTCATTTGGAACGTTCTTTTATTTTACTTCAAACTAAATATTCTACCTATGAGATATTTAGTGGGCTTTGATTACTACTCAAAAAGTGCTATTTGATAGCCTATAATTAATCCTTTTAAACACTTTTGAGTAGTAGTTTTGGCCTTTTAACTCAATTGGCATGTTAAGGACCCTTGAAAGCAATTTTGATCACTTTGTGTAAGTTTTGGTGTTTTTGTTAGTATTTTGATCACCAAAGCAAGTCAAGACTGAGGAGAGATATGAGGAATCTTGAGCAAAGCTTAGAAGTCATTTTTCAAGAGTAAATCCGGATTGCAAGGAGAAAAAGCAAAGAGAATCTGCCATAAAGCATATTCTTGATGACAGTCGTAGCAGCCACTTTTGGAGCACTTTCTGAAGTCCAAATGATGCATGCTATATACCATTTCAAAGCTCAGGAAGTTAACAATCCAATGCTTCAAACGGTGTGAAATTTGGAGTTGAAACGAAGAAGTTGTAGCCATTACAAGCCAATCACTCTGAGCTTAAGGAAGCATTTTGCAAAGTGTTGCGAAATCACCCTTTTGTTGCGAAGTGATTTCGCAGCCTTTTTGAACAGTGTGATGTTTCTCCTTCTGACGATGCCCGATTTATGCTGCGAGAAGGAAGCTGGGAACCTCAAGGTGGAAGCCAACTTCGCAGCCCTGTGAAGATAGCTTGGTGTTGCGAAATTATTTCGCAGCCCTCTTGAGTGTCTGCGAAATCTCGCAGACACCATTTTTCTCCTGCGAAATGGTTCCTGAAGCCTCCCGATATTTGCTACCGACATTGGGAGATATTTTCCATTAGATTTTTGTTGTCTAAATCCCAAAATACTCCTTGTAAGCCACCAATTACATGATTCCTTAGTTTTTAAGTTAGTAAAAAGACTAAATATCTATGTAATAATTAGTTTTATATTATGTTCATATATATACCTCTCGGGAGCCTGTTCTCAGAGAGGAGTTCCTTCTGTAAAAGTTTGGGTAAGCAAGTAAAGTTTATTTCTTTCTACTGCCTTACCTTCTCACTTTGTATTTTCATTTTCTTACTAAGTTATGAACTCTCTGAGGAGTTTTCCCCAGAGAATGAGTAACTAAACCTCTAGTTCCTTGGAGCTAAGGTTGCCGGGGAAGGTTCCAAGTGCAAGAATGCAGAGCTTTGTGGTTTTAGCTATTAATGAAGAGGAAGTGAAATCCTTTAGTGATTTCTATGTTTTTAGTTAACTTAAAACACCTTAGAGTCACCTGGGCCAACACTTGGTAAGGCAAGTGATTTCCAACCATGGAAATGCACTAGTTTACCCCTTGCGAGCCTCTGGGAGGTGACTTCAAGGTAGGATTTTCTAGAATAGCCAACACTTGGTAAGCTTTTGGACTCCTAGGAGACATCCATTAGTTATCTCTTGCGAGCTTTTGACGGGTAATCCAAGGTTAAAGATCACCTTGAATGGTTAAGGCTTAGTGAGAGGCTTAAACCATTGCAAGTTGCATCAGTGAGAAAATTAAAGTGAAATCTAATTGAAGGAGTCTCTGTATAACACCGGTTAGAGAATTGACTATATGTTGAATCTCTAATGCGAGGAAATGAACCATCTGACCGGAGCTATGTCTTTTGCATGAGGAACCACCCCAGTGAACCTAACTCTCCAGGGAATGCTTTTCTTCCTAAATTATTCCAAACTTCTGTTATGTTAGTTAGTTTCAGTCTAAACCTTTACCAATCAAAGTTTGTGTTTTACTTCTTAAGCTAATCTTGAAATGAAACAAGGCCAATTCACTTTGAATTGGTATCATTGATAGCTTGTTAATCTTTCCCAGTGGACGATCCTAGAGCCACTATACTATAGTAGCTTTTTCTTTGCTACCCTAGTATATGGTGTTATAGGTTACAAATTTTGTTGATTAATCCCTCAATCAAGGAGCACCAGTTGGACACGAATCAGTTGAGACACCAATTGGGCACGAATCAGGCTTTTGTTTCCTAAAATTGATCAAACCCATGTCTAGTTATATTCACCTCATTTTAGAAATATACATTTAATCAAACATTTATTGCACTTAACAATAAATTTATGTTTTTATACTAATTTCTATTTTTGTTCCCTCTAAATCATTGCATTATGAGTTTTAAGTTAGTCAATCAAAAAACTCCTAGTTCATGAAAATCAAATCAAATTAACTCATATTACATTCTTGATTGATTGATTTGGCATGTTTTTTTTTAGGATTGGATGCTGAAGAATCTTTGCAGAAAAAAGATGAATGTTGTGGTAGTTGTTATTTTAAGCCTTGGCCAAGGTGATTGTTTAATAATGATATTTTCAATATTTACATAAAATGGTATTTGTCTTTATTTCCTATTTCTTATAATGCTTTACTTAATTTAAAATTACAATTATGTGGCTTGATTGATGTTTACTTAGTTTTGTTGAGATGTATCTTAGATGTATGTTTGTTTTGTGACCTAACAACTCATTAATTATAGTGAAACTATCTTTAGAAGTAAAGAGAGGCTTAAGAGAAAGAGAGAGAGAAGGAGAAAAGGAGAAAGAGAAAGAAAGAGAAAATTTTCATTATTTGTATTTTTTATTTTTTATTTATTCCTTATGATGCTGTAGGTAGATTAGAATAAGCAAGTTTTGAGATATATTTGAAATATGTTCGTTTGATGCCCTAAAAGTACATTAAATTAAGGTGTGACCTTCTCCTTAGAGGGGGATAGAAGGGAAAGGGAAGAGAAATAGTGTGAGAAAGAAAAAGAGAATGAATAGGGAGAGAAAAAGAGATAGTGATTTTTATTGGTTTTGGTATTGAAATTCTAAAGTCGTCAAAAGCCACAAAACTATAGGATACTTTTGTTCAATATTTGGTAGTTCATGATTCCTTGTGACAAAAGTCAAAATAATCATAACCTTAAAATAAGCATTAAATTTGTTTGTGTGTGTTTTATCTAGGTATCTCTACTTATCTTCGAAATAATCATGTCTTCAAGTATTGGATTATGTGAAACTTGAGCTATCTCATCTTGGAGACCTATTGCCATCAAATTAGAGAATAATAGCCTAGGATTCATCTTTAGACTATTTTTGATCAATAAGATCAAGCTAGTATCCTTGAGATGAAATCCAATAAACAAGAAGACATGTTTAACATGAACCTTCAAATGATAGAGCGTTAGAATTCATCTTTAGATGGTAAATATTCCAACTCTTTTTTGTTAGCTTCTTCACTACTTATAATCCAAATATATAAGAAAATAAGGCTTACCATTTGGAAGATAGTGAAATCTATTAAAAATAGTTTGGAAAGGATCCAAAGGTGTCAAACCACATAAATCATTGAGCATTAGAATTCATCTTTAGATGGTAAATGAAAAATCCAACTCTTTTTGGGTAGCTTTTTCACTACTTATATTCCAAATATATAAGGAAATAAGGCTTACTATTTGGAAGATAGTGAAATCTATTAAAAATAGTTTGGAGAGGGTCCAAAGGTGTCAAACCACATAAATCATTGAATCCTTCTATGATTATGATTATGATTTATTCATAATCATAGATAAAGGTAAAGACTCTTTAGCTGTGAGAATGTCCTATATGAAAATTAATAAACTCATATATTAAGCATAAAATGATATTCCAATATTCTTATAGGTTATCAATAGAGTTGGGAAGCTTATTGGAAACTCATAAATGAGTATACCATATTGTATAGTCCCTAAATGTAGAAAGGAGTTGTAGTTAAGAGTCTTAGTAAGTTGAGCATCATCCATGAGGAGATGGCTTTAGGGGTACAAGTGAGTGAAATTTTTTAAGGTGACTCTTTCATTTAGTTGTTAACAAAAAAAAAACAAAAAAAGTTTCATGAAACTTCTCAAAAACAAGGGGGAAACTTAAATGAAACTAAGATGAAATTAGATTTGAAAATTCTTGCAAAAGTGTTAAGTATTAAGGGATCCATTGGATTCCCTTACTTCTATGAAAAGACCTTTAATCAAATTAAGATATTAAAATTACCTAAAAAGTATTCTTAGCTGGAAGGTTTTCAATACAAACTTAACCAATTTGAAAGTCTCACACTTGTGAGTTACACCTCTATATGTGTCAAGTTTTAGCTACTTATTTGCTTGCCAAATCATATATCTAGGAGCACATTAAAAGTCATCTTACATCAAAAATGGTTTTTGACTATTATACACCTGAGATACTCTTACAAAGGCTCATAAACTACAATTTCTTAACATCAAGGACTAAAACTCTAATCGAAACAAGGAAGTCTTGATCACAACCTGAGTTTACCAAACATTTAAGATTTGAGAACATTTCATGGGCAAAAGAGAGGTCATAAGGGTCTCTATCTCCTCAACCTAGGTTGCTACTTAAACTACTCCCAAATGTGTATACCAAAGTGCAGTTTCTAAGTATAAGGAGTCAATTGTAATTTTAAAATTCCAGTGAATTGGGTGTCAAACTACAAGGAGGTGATCTTAGATGAATAGGGGAATTGGAAATATTTGAGGAGGATTAGAATTTTTTAGGCAAACTCTTTCACTTAATTGCTTGAAAAAAAGGTTGATGAATTTTATAAAATCTATATATATATATAGGGGAAAAAACAAGTGCATTTAAATTCAAATTTGACTTAACATGATTTACAAAAGTACTAGGGAGTCCCTTGAGCTCTCTTCTTACCATGAAAAGAACCTTAATTAAGTTAACACAACTAAAACTACCTATAGGTGCTTTAGTTGGAGAATTTTCAACACAAGCACGATTTAACTAAATCCCTCACAGTTAATTTGTTTGCCAAATTATATAATTAAAGGTTTAATAATGGTCATCTCAAATCAAAATGACTCTCGCCACCAAGTGCTTAAGATGCCCTCAATGGGGGCCTTTAAACTCTAATTTCCAAGCATCAAGGCTTTGTATTCTAATTAAAGTGGAGTGTTCCAACTAATAAGTTGAATAAATCATGACTTCCTTAAGATTTGAAGGCCATTTCATGGGCACAAGGGAGATCTTAGAGACCCACTTCTTCTTAGCCTAAACCATTACTCAAAAGACATGCAAATGGAGTGAAAATGAAGAGCAAAATCATACAGTAAGGAAATCATCATTAAAACTCAAGATTCAAATTCAATATTGTATTAAGCCAAAACTTAGAAGTATATATGAGAATAATTAAAAGAAAGAAGTATAAGATATTATAAAATAACTAAAAGGAGAAAAACATTACAAGGATTGAAGTTATAACAATAAGTCAAAAAGTTGGAGGTTGAAGAAGTGTTCCTTACTAAGGGGACTTCCCCAAAAATCCCCCTTGTCTAGTTGTAAAATCTCTTTAAATAAGTTCTCTTATGTTTCCTAAGTTGTAAACCATGTAAAGGCGTCTAAAACAAGGTGAGAGATCTAACGATGGCTTGAAAGGAGTTCAAGAATGTGGATCTCATGACTTCTTGGAGTTTCAAAACAAAATGATGGCAGTTTTAGTGAAAATGGTGCTAGGTTATAAGGTTGCACCATCTTGGCACCATTTTTTTTTTAATAGGTGGACTTCTTCTACTCAAAATAGCACTAGGTTTAGAAAATGGCACCAAGGCTTGTGGTGGCACCATTTTTTATACAAAGCTCCATAGTTCTGTCAACATTCCTGTTTTTCATCAATATTTACTGATTTCTTTGCAACTAAAAATCATGTCCACATATTCTCAAAATTGTTGAGATTGATATTTAAAGAGTCTAGAATTTAAAAGAATTTACTTAAACCCATTTGAACATCTCTAATCCCATTGACCTTTCTCAAACTTTATATTGGTTGAAATAAGATTGTTTCGTTGATCTTCATGTGACTTTGATCCTTTAGTGTTAGGAAAAAGCCCTTAAAAGCATGACATAATTTAACATTTTTATGGATTTATTATTTATTTAATAAAATTCTAGTTTCCCTTATTATCTATCTATTCCATGCATTATACTTTTTTAGCATTCTAGCCTAACATCTTTTTTATTGTACATGACTTAGATGCATTAGGAGTTGTATAGAAGATTCAAGCCATGAGTCATTAAAAGTAAATGATTAGATCATAACCAGATCATAACTAGTTCATAGACTTAGGCAATCCATTTGAGGTTGTAGTGCACTACCTACTATTTAGAGGGATGACTAGTCTTGGTCATTAGGATGAGGTTACTATGGTGAGCATACTAATGTGTATGGTTACACATTAGATTAAATCTATAGTGAGTCATGACATTGACTATCAAGTAATCATGATCTCACCACCCTGCTATATTATATGATCTCTCAAACTTGAGAGGATACTAAGTTTGTGCTAAAGTTTGTAATAGCTTTTACTTACAAGTGAGATCCTAAGGTGGTCATAGATTCCCTATGATTTGGGTCACTATTGATGGAATTCAGTGACAATGGATATTCTTAACAGAGGCACCATGATATCTCATGGGATTGAGACAGTATGTCCTCTCATGTAATCCTAAGGACATATGATTAGGAAAGTTATGGTCATAGTAATTCCTTATTGGAATTTCACAAATGCTCTTTATAAGTTCGGGTATGTCCTTTGATCACATAATAAGAAGATTTGTAACTCAAGAATGGTAGAGGTTGATAGCGTTCACATTGTTAGGTTATAGACACTAGTTCATAAGGAACCTACATATAGTGGATAGAAGGTCATGGACCTAAGTTCTTGTATCTCGTTGTAATATACATAGGATATTGGAATGCAGTTGACTGTCTATAGTGAGATGTTGAATCAACTTCAAAATTGGATTTCAAGAGAGCCAATATTTGTCTATGGTTCCAATGGTCCCCTATTGAGCTTGTATCCCTTGATTACACTATTTATGAGGGTTAGTTGAGTTCTTTCTTCACATATGTGCGTAAGGTTGTTTTGGTAAATACGTAATATTTCACAGGAGCTTGTGAATGACTTATTTAGATTGGGTTAATTGATTAATTAGAGCTCAATATGGTTAATTAATCAATTGGAACCCAAGTGAGATAGTTTAAGTGACAAAAGCCTAAGATGAGCTCAAATTACTTAAGCCCACTAGAAGCCTATATAAACCCCTTTTAGGGGTTAAGGCTTCAGTCTTGTATTCTTAGTCACAGCAAAGAGAAGAAAGCTCTAGCCACCAACCTTTTAAGAGGATTACATCCCTCTAGTGCTTGGATTCAAGGAAAAAGAGATATTACAGCAAAAGATCTCTAGGTTTGTGAGATTTACAATGATTTTGATACTTATTCACCAATTAGATCTAATCTTGGAACATCTAGATCTAAGTTAATATACTAATTTTCTAGATTTAAAGGTTTTAAATGTCTATTTACTTTTGTGCAAGGATCTAGAGAGCCCTAGAATACCCTAATGGTCTAAAAATAAGGAATGGAGTAATCCATATATTCCTTAAATTTAGCTCTATTCATACCTTGTTCTTGCTTTTGAGATGTTCTAAGAGAATCCTAAGACCACCATCATTCATTAAAGAAGTTTTAAACATTAACAACTAATACAAAATACTAGAAAACCAATCATATGATAGATAATAGCGTATAAATGAACTAGTTTGGGAGTGTGTTTAATGTCGATATCAAGCTTAAGAGATGATTTTTGCTTTCATTGCCATGCAATTTATGGCATCAATCATACTCAAAAGACATAAGAATAATACTTAACTAAGGAGTATAAATAGAATATTCAAACTTAAAAAAAACTAAATTGTGTTAATAGCAACATGCAAATATCATTGAGTTTAAAACATTAGAATATTACAAAGACTATAGAGACCATAACAACTCCTCAATGAAGGAAGAATCCCCCCTAAGGTTCTCCAAAATACTCCATTCATTTGCTCAAAAAAAGTATTTACATGTGCTCATAGTTGCCCTAAGTGAAGGTATAAAAAACAAGGTAGGAGATGCTAAGGTAAGCTACGAATTATCCAAATAATGTACCCCATGCTATCAAAATGAAATGGCACCAAGGTGGCCCTACTGCTTGTGTAGTTCCATCCTAGTTCCATTTTGCCTAAATGTTGCATTTTTCATAAAGAAAGATGGCACTAGGTGAAAGTTGAAACGGTGTCAATAGTTATGTAGCTTTATCTTTGTGATATTTTTCATACAGAGTTAATTATGCTATCATTTACAAATTCCACTACTAACCCATGCTCCTTCACTTTCCTCACATGCCTTTCACCAAATCTAAAATGCATTAAAAGCTACATAAATACCATATTCCAAGCACAAAGTTAAATAATTGGGCTTTCTTAAGTTAGTTCAAAGTCAAATTATTTTAAGAGTGTGCTTGTCACCTATCATGCACCTAAGATGTAATTTTAGTCTAATTAGATATGAAACTTATGACTTCAATCACTTATAAATATCATTAAGCCAATGATAATTTGTTTCTATTTGAAAAAAATTGTTTTATCTTCAAATATATATAAAGAGTTATGTTGAAGACTATCTTGATGATTTCAATTTAACCATTATGGTTTTAAGGAGTATTATTGTTAATGCCCATACAATATGGTAAAGATACTTTTTCCATGGAGAAAGTGGAGCCAATTAGGTGATTTTAGTTGCTAAATGGAGAATATAAAATAATATTTATGGTAACAAAGGTGAATGTGGATACAATATGATGTATAAGAGAAACAAGTACTTTAGTTGTTATAAAAAAAGATACATCATGAAAAACTATTTAGAGCATAAAGAGCATGAGAAGGAAGCTCAATTAGTTACATTGAAGAATATTCTTACAAGATCACATAATTTTGTCCATATAAAATATAGTACATCTAAAAAAAAAAGGCACAAAAAATATATAGGTATACATAGAATTCAAGTTTTGAACCTTAAGTAGCAGCTTTCACAATCTTCAACTACGTCATTATGAGACCAAATATTTTAGCAAATAAGTTTATCATTTGAATAGTGAAATTTCATAAATCTAGATTCCCCAAAGCTAAATACTTGATCCACTAGTTATTTATGAAAATGAATTTGAAATATCTCTCTTCACAAAGCTAAAGGCAAATCCATGAGTACTGAGTTAGATGTCGCAACAATGTCTAAGGATTTAATTTGGTTACTCTAAGAATGGATTGTGAGAATTTTATGTCTCTTTAAAAAGAATCCTTTCTATGTCTTCTATCTCAAATTGGAAATATAAAAAAGAAATAATAAATAAGGGAACATTACATAATTTTATAATTATTTTAAAATTGATATTTTTAGGAAAGCTTTTAATCTAAAATAGAATTTTAGATTATTGAAGATTCTAAAATCTACAATCAATTTAGGTTGGCATGAAATAGGAAGATTGTATCATCCTCTATCAGATTGGTGAACCCAAGTTTCTTGCAAGATCAACAATGAAAAATAGTCATTAGTCAAATGATAAAATCTTTTATTCTATCAATCTAATGAAAAGTTTAATCAATAAAGGTTAAGTGTTTATAATCTCATTTTCATTTATCCTAATTTAGTTCCTTTTAATGAAGGTTTCTTTATTAGAAGAGGTTGACCACAAAGATATTGGCTTTAAGAAGAAATGTGGTAGACATTGTATTTGCACTATGGACAATAGTGGTTCCATCCTTTTTGAATATGACCAAAGAAGTTTTGACAATTTATATATCATTATTTTTTTAGAAAGCTTCAAAATCTAGTCATTAAACTAAAACCCTCCAACCATCCTATATAATTAGTAGAGGAAGAGGTAAGATATCTATCAAAATGGACCAAGACCATGTTAAGGACATCAAGCCTTACCATCGAGTGAGATGAAACTAAAACATATAGTTTACATGTTCATAGGCTCCCTTGAAAGAAATGTAAAATATGAGCTTACCAATGGAGTGATTAAATTCTTCATGATCTTTGCACTGAATGTATCCCCTTGATAAAGTAACTAGGTACTTACCCTTCATGGCCTCTTGGAAAGAATGTTAATTCATATAACCACCTTTTTGAGAAGTAATGAAGATGATAATTGAAGGAACCCTTGATGGAGTGAAAAAGTGCTGATTAGAGCTAACTAATGAAGGTTAATTGAAAGGATTTGACCTTGACATGCACAATACACAACTAGCATTATCTCCTTGAGGCACTTAGCATGCATAAATGGGATAGCCACATAAGCATGTCCATGTTTAACAACTTCATATACATATATACAAACATAAAGATCATGTGAATATATGTCATGACTATACCTTTCACTTAAAATTAATTTTATTCTTAGGACTCAAGACTAAAGTTTTAAAGATCAAATTTACACTTTTCAATGATCTACAAGTAACATGATTTCCTAAGCATGTTCCTTAAACAACTACCCTCTCCATACATATCCATTATTGGAAAGTTCATGCTTGAACGTTTTTAACACTAGAATTAGAATAGTTTATTAATTTATGGCTTATGTCAACATGGGAAGTTGAAATCTTAACTTTTGCTTGAATTCATAGTTATTAATGTGCAAGGATATCTTTATTTTCAATCTATTAAATTGACTTTTAGATGGTTTTATGTACTAAAAAGGAATATTTAATTCTATAATAGCATTTTGTTTTATTTTTTAATAATGTGAAGAGCATGAGAATGCAGGAACATTATTCTACCTATTTGCATCAAAACAAAAGATCAACTAGGAGAGTGGAAGGAAATAAGCATACCTCACAGGTAAATATAAAATGCTACTATATTCTAATTTATAATTTTCTATTAAACTTCCTTTAATTATAACTTCAATCCTTAGTCACATTTCTAAGTATCTCTACAATGGCTATGATGGGCTTACATTTCTAAGTGTCTCTACAATGGAAGACAATGATCAAATAACTACCCAAGTGAATTGATAATAGGATTGAGGTGAATTACTATGTTCAACCACTTTAACTTTAGATATTGTTCATAAACCTTCCAACAACTTACAAAAATTGAGATATTAAATTTGAAAGAGGTTTGGCTTAAGGACAAGGATGATATGGATTATGACAAGTAAAAATGTTGTACAATTGTGCAGGCCTATTTGGTGCATATAGTGTGCATCGTAAACAACCTATAAATAGTTGAAGGCATTTTGAAAACAAAAACAATATCCTTTACCACTTGAATTTCCGCCATGACCTTGAAAAGGGATTGGTAACCTTGTTCAAAAGTATTTTATGAAGAAAAGTGCTCTCAAAATTAAAAGGAAAATCAACACACATAAATGGTGTTGCACTATTCTATACATAGTTATTCTAAGTGTTTTTAAAGGATCGCAAGTGGACTTGAAAACATTCCATTGAAATATCTTTAAAATGGTGGTAAAGTTCATATATGATGAGGTTAGAACATATGGAAGATTGTAGAAATCAATTGTTGAAGATTGGACTCATGTACAATTTGGACAAATCATATAATAAGTATTTTTACATGTTTAAGATACATTCACAAGTTTGACTACCTTGTATTAATGAATGTTTAAAGATCACCATAAGAAATTTAGATAATTGCAAATGAATAAGGTGAAAATGGGCATTCAAAAGCATGTCAAAAGATATAATTTATTTATATATTTTTTTTAGGCCATGTATAGTTTGATATTCGAGTTCTTTATATTATCTTTAGACATGGTGTATTGATGAAGAGAAGAAAATGTTCTATTAACATAGCCATCAAGGTCATAACCTTTGAGTAAAGAATCTAAGATTGTCATAGTTGATGAATTTGATGATCTAGTTTGATTGATAAAAAATATGCAATGTTATTTAAAGAAGGTTGATAACAAGAAATAATAATAGAAAAAGAGACTATTTGATAAAAGAAAACAAAGAAGTGGAAAGGAAAGTTATAAAAATAGGGTATCGTCTTAGAATGACTTTAAATTCATAATAAACTAATAATTAATCCCCAAAAGATAAAGTTTTTTAGATAATAAACCTCTTAACTGCTAAGCAGAACCTAGTCTTTGTGCTATTATAACTACCATGTATTAAGGTAATAAAGGTTTTTCATATTATATGGGTTGTACTTGATTGATCATCATTGTGACTTCTTTCTCTGATATGCAGCACCAGGTCAATTGTTTGCCTTAACTTGCCTTGCTTTCCAAATAGACCAAATGTAAAAGAAAAATATGTAAGTTCTCTTTCTCAAATATTCTCTTTCATGTCCGATGAGAAGAGTGATTTCTTCTTATTGTTATAACAAGCCAACCTTATGATCACATCATTAGATAGCTCTCTAAAGAATCATAGTTGATTTCAATGTACAGAGAAACTTCAAAGATTCTTTTGTAAATGATCAGCTTCTTGAAGTTATTTGTTTTAAAGATGCATGGCATGGAGATGATTTTCTTCCTTCCAAAGATCGTGGGGAATGCCTTGCGCAGGTTAGTTAGAATGCATTTATATTTTCCAAAAACTTGGAACTAGGTAATGTTTTAAAGCATTCGAACTCAAGGATTCTTACAAAACAAACTTACAAATATGAAGCATTAATCTATATTTGGATATTCACACTAGTGCATTAAATAAGTAATTAGGTAAGAAAACCAATGAAATTTTATTGTGGAAACCTAAAGGCTAACCAATAATACTACTATTTGAAAGAAATTTTATAGTTAGTCTTGATGTAATAGAACTACCAAGGGGTGTGTGAATAGATAGTTCTTGAATTAATCCCAAAATTTTATTCTTTATCACCTACTTAGTTTGTCCTTTTCAATTAATTTTTACTGAGAGTAAAAATTTCATGCATAGATAAATAAAATTGATTCTAACAATACATAGGGTATAACATGAAAAACCACCTAGCAACTTACTAAGTGTGAAAACCATAAGTAGTCTCTCAACTACAAATGATTCACTAAATTTGAAAAGATAGTACATAGTTTTACCTGACTAAATGCGCCAACTCCCTAAGGTCTTAGATCTGCAACCCCACCTATTTTCCACATTCCCAATAAAGCACTCCCTTATGCTCCTTAGTGAATTCCTTAAAGCTCTTATCAAGGTTTAGTCGTTCTAGTCTAGACCTTTGTAGAAAACTAGATGTACTTTCAAGAAGGATCTTGAAAAGTTTGAGAATTGGAGGATGAAGCTTTGAGATGACAATTGCTTTATTACAGCTCTTTCACATAGAATTTTCTTGGAGTTTGATAATTTTCAATAAAACAAATCCTTTTATATTTGAAACACCCTAGACTTCCATTATGAAAATTTTCCCAATAGTAAAACATTCCAAAAACCCTAGTAACCAATTAGGAGATTTTTCAATTTTTAAAACATTCAAAAATCCTTTCTTAAATCAAACTAAAATTTAGGAATAAAAACAATTTTTGGAATTAAAAAAGTAATAGAAACCAAATTAGAAAACATAGTAATTTTCATCCTAATTTATTGTATTAGTCATTTGAAAAGCTTTACCAATCATAAATGTATGCTTACTTAGAATTAGACGACTTTGTACCTTCCTGAACTCAATTCCACAGAAGATTAAAGTTTTCTTAACCATTAAGACCCAAGTAAGTAAGTTGCATCTAATCAATAAGAAATTGAACAAAATATCCAACTAACCAAAATACACTAATACTATGCATTTATATTCTTGATTGACAACTTCTACACCCATGGTGACAAGTTAATTGTTAATTTTCAATTGAAAGACTGGTCGATTAAAATAACTTGAAGCAATTTTTCTATTGTATATCCCTAGCTATTTAGGTGTGGAATAATAACTCATAGTTTGGAAGAATACACCATCGATTCAATAACCTTTATCAATAATTTTCAATTATAGCAATATTTAATGTTAATCAAATACTTGTTACTCATTAATTACACGGTTTAATGATAAACAAATTCATCTCATAGAGCAAATATGATCATATTTTAGTTTAGGAAATTCATCTCTTCTAATTATTTATTATACCATAATAGTGCTTAAGACTATAAAGAATAAAATCTATTAAGATATGCTTTATTTTTATTTTCCAATCAGGTGGGATCAATCCAGTTAGAGCTTTACAATAGTGCAGTCAGCCACATCCATATGAGCATTGATGGGAATCGATGAAACACCCTCTCCTCATTGAGGATGACAATAAGGTGATTGAGATTTTTTATTCAGGAAAAACAAGAGTGTATGTAAATTCCAATTCAAAATGCAAATTCAAATAGCTTGATATGAGAATGTTTTAAGAAGAGTTGAGTGGTATTCTTAACTCCATGGTATAACAATCTAGTTGAATTGCTTTAGTTGCCAATAAATATTTATATAATTGCTATGCAACTAAGTAGATGGAGATAATTGTTTTTCATTTCATAAATTTTCATGGGAAAAAGAATTTTATTAATTTCTTGATCCTTATTTATAGGTATTTTATACTATAGATTGCAGCTCTAAAAACCAATGGAGGGAGCTGTTTGGTTTGGGCTGGTCTTGGTTTGGTATGCTTAAATAGAGTGAGACAAATTTGAGAATCACCATTCCTAGAATGAGAAACGGTTTATGCTATGATTTTGTGTATGGACAACTATTTTCACCAAATAAAAGATGCAAAAGAATTGAAGAGAAAAATAATAAAAGAAAGAAAAAAGTTTATGAAAATCGTTTATAACTAGAATGAGTGATTACTTTTGTGGATGGTCCCCTTCTATGCTTCAAACTTGCAGCAGGCTGAAGTTTCAATGCGGTCTATATATTTGAAGACAGATGGTATTGGGAACAACATTTTATTTTATCGCTTGACAACAAAGTGAAGATTCAAGAGTGAATGTGGCAATGACTACAATGACTTGATTACAATTATTCAAACATACATAAAAGTTCTTATTCGGGTAAACAGAAGTCAATTTGAACAAGGTTTGAATAAAAATAAAAAAAAAACACTAAAACTTCTATTCAACAATACGATGAACTAAGGGAATATTTGAAAATTAAACAAACAAAATTAATTAAAAATTTATATATTTTCAAATTATTAAATCTTTATATAAAAAAAAAATAAGTTAATTAATTTGAATAAGCATATAAAAATAATTTCACAACTAGGATCTTGTCCCCCCTTCAATGGAGTGCATAAACTAAATTACTTCATTTTAAAGGAGAGTTCGAACACTATACAGCAGGAATAACTACAAACAGAGAAGATATTAGCATCTTTCATTTCCATATATGTTCTTTAGGTTCATGATGTCAGAGACGATATAAAGGGATGCACCACCTCTTCTCTTCCACAGATAATGAGATAACCAATCAAGATTAAAATGAATTCAATTCGGTTACTAACACCGGATTGGCAAAGCAAACCCCAGCTGAGATGAGCCAACTTGTCAAAACCACTTCTGTTCATATCACAACTAAGATATCATGGAGAGCCACTAATAGAACTACAGTTCAAGTGTCACACCAGCCCCTACATGCCTTGTTGTTGCAATTTCAAAGGTTTCCCTTCTTCACTCAATTTAATGGCCCGTTTACATAGATCATTGAAACGTTGCACCCTACAATGAAGCCCATTTGATACTTCATCTATAGTTTGCCCCATCTTTGGGTCTGTTGTCCAACGCTTCAATATATAGTGAGATGGGACGTTGGATACACCGGATATTTGAAGAATAAGCAATGCATGTCACCTATTGTAGACATCTTCACTCACATGAATTCCATCAGGGAAATCAACAATATCATGATTCGTCTTTGATCCAGTGTTGAACTTGTCCTCTTGGCCTGAAGGCAGTTCGAGATCAATCTCCATAGAGAAAAATACTATCTATAAAATTAAGATCTAAATCAAGCCCTATATTTGTCTCATGCCCAAATTCCGAAGTAATGTAAGTACAGCATTTCCAAGCTTTGTTGGCACATCCATATTTTGGATACGATTATTCACCATAGAAACAAGGTTGATACTTGTCTGAAGCATATTCAGAAGAGAGGAGAATTAATTATGATGGTTGTACACTAAGCAACTTGAGGCAGCCAGTCATTTTCTAGTAATTTGATATGGAAAACCAACAAAGAAAATGGAAAAAGTATATTGTAGACCCCCATTAGGGGCACATTTTTTTCTCTCATTTTGTGCAGCTCACTTGCCAGCTGGAGGGCTCCTACAAAGCCAAGTGCTGCCTCCTAGTTGGTTGCTATGGAATCAGCTTAGTGGAGTTGATGGACGAATGGGAAAGCAACACGAATAGGGGGATGCTGGGGATCTGCAAGCCGTTATGGGGTAGCAGGCCAGCTGCAGGAAAGAGAGGAGCGTCTCCGGCAAAAAAGGGGTGGTTGCTTTTAGAGGGGACTACAAAGATCTTTTTTTGGGGGGGAGCTTTTGTTTGGTTATTTTGGGGTAGAGGGAGATCCTTTGGGCTGGAGAGAGAAGGGAAGCCAGAGGGGGAGAAAGGGGGAGATTCCGGTGGTTTTTCTGAGAGGTAGCTTGTAGAGATAGCTTGGAGAGAAGGTTGCTTGAGGGAGGCGTGCAGGGATTCTGCAGGTATGAGAGAGCAAGCTGCAAAGGGAGGTTTTTCATGGCTTTTTGACAGAGGTTTTGAGGTGTTTTGAAGCTGAACAGAACCTTGCAAGAGAAGGGCACTCTCAGGTATGAATGCAGCAGGTACATTGTTTTATTTTGGATCCTTACTATCCCTCTGCATTTCTCGTTGACATCTGGATATTTGTTGGTTTGCTTGGGGTGGATTGATGAAGGCCACTTGTTGCTTGTTGATATATAATCTTGAACTCATATTTGCCATTGTTGATCTTAATGCACCTTGCCTCTATTGCGAAATACCTAGGAATCATGCATACATTTGACGTGATTCACTCACCTACTCGCAAGATTCACTGATGGTCCATGAAGTGAATTTTCTGAGGTTTCTTTTCTCTATTTCATCACTTTCTTTTATTCTCTGTTTCTCCCCCTTCCCCTGTTTCTTGATATCCATCCATGGTATGCATCATTTGTTTCATCTCTGTCTGAGGAGGTAAGGTGGTAAAAGATTCGCTAAGTCAGGGCTTGCTTTCTGGTGAACACTGGCCTCGCAGTGGTTAATTTAGTTCAGATGGTTTTTGGTACAGTAGCACTGGATTATCAGTCTGTTACTGTAATTGTTGATGCCAAAGACTGCTTTCCAACCACTATGCCGTCACTATCGGCACTGATCTTGCAAACCAGTGGCTGTCAAGGGATCCTTCTATCCCCACCAACAGTGCCTTGGATGCCCCGTCCGCTGAATTATGATGTGTGCTGCACTTTTCCATTTCTGGATATGCTAGTGGAACATAGGAAGCATGGTGGGATGGATTCAAACACTACTCGGGCAGCAGAGAACACCCCAGCAGCTATTGAAGAACGCGGAACAGAGTGGCTTGAGGAATGGCCAAAGAGATAATTTGACTGCAGGCACTGAGCACTGGAAAGCTATTGTCAGCAAGTCCTACTTCACAGGAATAGGAATTGACTAGTCAAATATGCGTAATATACTGGACATGAAATCCATCTATGGAGGATTTGCTGCAACCATCTGGTATTGGGATTTCACCATCAGGTCAAGTGGCAATAGACATTCTGGAACTCAATTGCTTGAGACGTTCTCTCCTCATTGGTTCACATGTTCAGGATCAGCGGCTTAGTTCATTGGTTTCTCTCATGGAAACAAGGATTCCTATTTCTAAGAACAAACAGGAAGAGGCATCTCATGCTGAAATGAAGGACTGTAGTATTGATTCGTTTCTCATGAATATCAAGCTTGACCATCATCATGAAGAAAATGCTACCCAGTCTTCAAAAATACAAGATTCCCACAGGAATGATATGCTGTTGGAGCACAAAGGAGAGTTCTCTAATACAGAGCAACTAACCCCTAATGCTGTGAGCAAGCACCCACTTTCTATGTCCAGATGTCAACCCAATGACACTGAACTCGAAGTTTTCTGCCAGTCCACTCACCGATAATAGAGGAGACCAAACCAACCTTGCATGGCAGCCTTCATTACCCATCAAACCATCCGTCAAACCCATTTTCTCACTCTAAGACCTTCTCATATCCATTATCTTTTTCCTCACCACCTTTCATAACCATCTTTCCTGAATACCTATTTTCCATACCCATTCTCCCTAACTTTTATACTAACATAAATCCATCACCTACATATCCATCTCCATGCTCGCTCCTATCTCTACACTGCCACCCGTACCCACTAAGTCCACTTCTTGCAATATGGCATGCACCCAGTCCCCCACTCACTTCTTATTACTTTTCATTTCCCATTCTTCCCTAGACACATGCATGACCGTCCTTAGGTGTTTCACTTCCCGCACCTCATCCCTTCAAACTCTCTGCCAGTGAACCATAGCCACAGATTCATTGAAGTTGAACGTGGCGGCAGTGGACAATGGTGTTCCCATCAATTGGAATCCCATCAGTAACTTCCTCTCTGATCTTGTGCATGGAGCCATTGAGGTTTGTGTCCAGCTAAGACCAACTGTTGACATATCGGTGCCTGCCGATGCAGTTTTCGTTCGCCCATCATTGCGCCAGTCTAGTAATTAAATTCCGGAGATGGTTAGCTTACTTGGGGATTTGGACTTGCTTGGAATTCTTGCTGAAACTGAAAAGCGTGGCTTGATCTTTGATCAATTGTTGACAATTCCTGAACATGATGATTGGGTTTGACATGGTCGGTACATCTACAGATGTAAGCCGTCATGCAGGAACTTATGAACAAGTTCTAGAAACCCAGATTGCTGGTGCCATAATTCAGACGCCTCAGCTTGACGCATACACTGTCCACAGCTGGTGGTAGATTTGTTGGTGGAGCAAACCTCTTGGATCCAATCTATGGAACTGCAAAAAGGGTAGATCTCCTAGTGCCCGAGTCACCTCATACCGGTTTTGCTGGCCAGATTACAATGACGCTGGTGTAATGGCTGCTTTGGAAGCAGCCATACATGATAGGATTGGCTTCCTCTCTCTTTTTAATTGCCTTCAGATCTCGCGATTATTTCTTAAACAGCATTGCAATTGGATCTCCTCATGCTGTTCGGAATGGTATTGTCGCTGTTAGTGCAGCCGGGAATGAAGGACCCGAGCATGTGGTTTCTTGACCACAACTATCATGAACCAATGTTTTCCACGTTCAAGGGAATCAATGCCAAGGAGCATGTGGTTGGATGGTACAGCACAGGACCAACACTGCAGGAGAACGACCTAGATATTCCCGGACTGTTCCATGACTATGCTCCTAATCCTGTCTTAGTCATAATTGATGTCCAACCAAAGGAGATAGGAATTCCCACCAAGGCTTATTATGCTGTTGAGGAAGTGAAAGAGAGTGCAACCCAGAAAAGCCAGAATGGTTCAAGCAGCTGACTCACTACCGAATCTGGTGTTAGAGCTGAGGCAGATTGCAATCTTGTCAGGATTTGCATCCCTTAATGACCATGTATATCAAAGAGAGGCACCTGAAGTCGTTTCCTTTTCTACGTGTTTAAGGATTCAAAATGATGGGGTCTTTTCTTTCAAGAGCTCTCATGCTGACTTTTGGTTGATTATCCTGAATGCTCCAAAACTATGGACAGGAATAAGTCAGTAGCAAGCCAATATCAAGTAAACTGGAAGCAGAAAATGCAAATGCATATTCTCCTCAGAAAGTGACTGTCATTGAGGGAGCAATCCGGGTTGAGGATGATGAATTTTGTGAGGAAGAATACTCATGCGGTTTATAGTTTTGCTTCAGTTGCTTACCAAAGACACACTCGCCCTGTTCCTGTTTGATATGGGAGTTTTGAGCCAAGAAGTATCGAGATGAATCAGAAGCAGTCAATTGGATCACAATTCATATAAAGCCTTGTCCAAAGTGTCACAGACTTGTGCAGTAGGTGGAACTAGAACCAGTGAGGGCGCAATACTAAATACATCTCTGGGCCCCCATTCCTACCAGGCCACGCATGGCCACTTTCAGTATGGGCCACCGTCGAGCCACGTGTCCCCTTCCCTCTATTTCATCCTTGTTAGGTTTTTATAAATAATCTCATACTCCCATTTCTCACATCTTTTTCAAATTCAAGCTTTTAAATAGTTTTCCAATCTCTAAACCCTTTAAATAATTTTAGCTTATTCAAATTCTCATCCTTAGGGTTTTAAAACCAGAAAATCACATTTTCAATAAAATTTGGCCGCCATTTTCTTTTCGGCGAGCCACTTTCGAATTTTTTCATCATTTTAAAACGTTTTGAAATAAGCATCTATTTAATTTTGTAATTCCGAGTGATGGAATTTATGGAATTAATTCATGCAAAAATAAACGGGCTTTGGTGGGGGCCCGACATATGTGACTTCATGATTGATTGACTGATTGATTGATTTGACTGCCATGCATAATTGATTTATTCTGATCTGTGACATGCATGAGATTATTTCTTAACTGTGCTCTAGCCCTATTTCTTGATAGCGCATGGCGGCTCGTCACCTAGGTACGTGTCCATTCCCATTCTTGTAATTCTTTATGCATGTACTGATTCTCGTATGTGCGATCATGCTGAGTATTCATTGATTTCCTCATCATTGCCACGTCGGCTTCATTTTATTAGTAGAGACCCGACTTTAGGGACTTAGAGGGGTGCTACGGTCCATACCGTACCTTCCCGATAAGTAATCTGACCCCCGAACCCGATCCGGTTTTCACAGACCACCTTTTCCAAAAATCAGGAGTCACACTTAGGGTTTTCTTTCTTATTTTGTTTACCCTTTAAAAATAAAAACAAAAATAAGTGGCGACTCCAAGTCATTTTCTTAATCAATAAAAATCAATTTTTCAAAATAAAAAAAAAAAAATTCGAGCTCGTCATCGAGTGGGAAACGCATCGAGCAATCGAAAATGCGGGGTCCACAAAATGGCGACTCCACTGGGGATTATTTTAGAGGGTCAAGCTTGAACTTAAGATGAAGCAAACATGGCATTTGATGAGTCTATCAGTGGGTACTCACTTCTTGATTGCACATTGAGGGTTCCTGAGTTTTCACTTGGGACATTGACATGATTGATTGTATTGGTCGATTATCTTGATTGGAGATTCTGACACAGTAATTTTCTTTGTGCTTCATTGATATATTTTGTTTGAGACATTTGACATGCTGATTATGAGATTGATTATCTTGATTGAGGATTTTGATTTTTCTGTGCTTCATTGCCATGTTTGTTGAGTACATTGACATGCTGATTATATTGATTGATCATCTTGCCTTGCTTAGCGTAGTCATTCTGATTTTGCCATGATTGTTCTGTTCACCTCACATGCATGGATTCACTGGTGTATATCATTTGACTTGCTGTGTTGTTTTCTCTGACTTGCATATTATCTTGATTGTCTTTTGAGCATGATGTTCATATCGCTATTTGTAGCTTTTTGTGTGGACATGAGTGATATATCCTGTACTCTGCTTGACTGTATGATGCATGACTACCCTCCTTCTGCATGATTGCATGTCGTTTGTCTATGTGGATCTCACTTCTATCCCCCTACATCCAACTCTCTTGGTTTCGGTCATTCCTTTCATCTCGGTTCTCACAATTGCAAGTGTGAGACCTTCTGTGTGTTTGCTCTCTGACCGAGCCAGAGATTAGGAGTAGGGTCTAGCGACGAGCTATATCGATGCACGGGAGCATTCTGGAGGAGAGCGACACTGATGTCGGGAAGAGTCCGATCATTGAAGACCTATATAGCCCCGAGCTAAGTTTCATGGATAGTTGTGCGACCAGTGTGTTTTCTCTCCTATTTTAGCTTCTTAGGGTTTTCGGATGCACCCACACCATTCACTGTGCACTCTAGTCGACCATTGAGCGTTGAGAGTTTGAGAGGTTTCACCATAGGAACCCCCTGGGATGTCGAGGTAGTGCATGTGTGGAGGTGATGACCACCTTGCATGGAAGCACCCCGTCTCTTCGGAGGCGTGCAGAGGGTTGCGTACCACCGGAGGGTATGATCGCTTCTGCTAGGGATCTTTAAAATCCACCCATATCCATTTAGAGCCACCATGACCTTGTAGTTTGAACCGTAGATCCTTTGATTAGGACTCCCTCCCTACACGTGGGTGCATCTGAGGGCCTTTCAGAGCCTCTGTGGTTACACTTCGGATTTGACACTCCCTCTTTTTAGTCTCCAGTTGAGAGTGCTTGGAGATCGGTATGAGTTTGAGTACGGTTGGGTCACCTTTCGTCTTGTCGCCTTAGTTTGTGTTTTTCATTTGATGAGTTTCTCTCTTTAGGGCTTTCGTTCTCATTTCTTGGCTCGGCACACCTCTTCACTTTGTCGTCACTTCTCGATACTTTGGGATATGTTCATTGACCATCTTTTTGCACTGTACACCTATCACGGGCTCAGTACCTCATTCTTTGTTTGATCCTTGGTTCGATTTTCGACTCGATGCTCATATTTTCATTACAGAAAGGTGAAAGGCATATTTTCATATTCACACATTTTTTGAGAGATTCGCCTGGATCACCTTATCGTTTTCTTCTCCTATGGAGCTCGAGTTGAAGGTCAAATCAAAGATGTTTTGTTATAGATTGAGTATCGATCTCGTGATAGTGTTGTTCTTCACACCCCATTTATTTTCTTCACACCTCGATCATTTTCTGGATTATCGATAGAAATTCTTTAGTCATATTTGTAGTTGTCTCACATTGGACACTCATGTGACTCTAGAGATTCTATCGTCTATCCAAATTTTGATTGTCACCATATGATTGTGTGTCGCGCCCTGTCATGTTGTGGATTGTGTTGTATCATGCATTGGTCATTGTTCGTTGCATCCCGTGTCGTTGCATGAGTCGTGTTTGAGTCGTTTTGATTGGCTCTTCTATAGGAGTCTATTTGTGGTCCCAGTCTTAGTTCAGTGCCCTGGGTTGAGTGAGAGAGATGTTGATTCGTATCGTTGAGCTGCTATAGACAGATTCACAGTCAGTTTCGATTGGTTAGCTTATCACTTCTGTGGTTTCGATTCAGGAGGCATTGACCAGTTTGAGCTAGAGGATGGATACTCAGTAGAGTAGGCACGTAGTGCTCGAGGACACGCCATCTGATTTAGTGACACCACCTGTTCTACCTGTTCAGATGCCAGCTACACAGACGTTGCCTACTGTTTCACATGATCATGCTGCCGTCATTCCACCTATGGTCACACCAGTTACCGTTATTGAGGATCCTCATTCTCGTATGGACAGACTCGAGCAGAGGATTAGACGGATGAGAGATCTTGATGAGATGATTTCATGGGATGACCCCGGCGACGTGCCAGTGGCCACTTTGCCAGTCGGTTTCAGGATGCCTGATATAGAGAGATATACGGGAGTTGGATGTCCTCGTATTCATCTCAGACTTTATAGCACAGTTATGAGGGCTCTTGGTTTAGATGAGGCACAGTTGCTCACTTTGTTCCCATTGTCATTGAGCGGCACGACACAGAGATGGTACGCTTCATTAGAGACATCTCGTCGGAGAACTTGGGAGGACTTAGCACAGGAGTTTCTGAGACAGTATTCCTTCAGTGGTGATACGAGCGTTACACGTAGAAAGCTTGAGTTTCTTCGACAGGGACCAGATGAGTCTGTTTCTTCTTTTATCTCTCGCTGGAGGGAGAAGGCTGCGGAGATGATTGAGCGACCTAGCGAGAGAGATCAGATGAGCATGTTTTTGAGGAGTTTGCACCCTAGGTTTGCTCGGCATCTGACAGGAGTCCCATTCCAGGATTTCAGATCATTGGTTCAGGCTTTGTTCGATGTAGATGATGGCATCTCTAGAGGATTATGGTCAGATATTATTCCTTCTCCGGATACTGAGGGGAAGGGAGTTGGTGGATCATCTGAGAGCTATGGAGGCATATGTTCTGCGGACTTTCAGCATCGACGGCCTGGTTATCATCCCTATGCGAGATCATTGCAGATACCCAGGAGTGATTTCCCACTTTTACAGCATCGTCATCCTCATTCAGTTCAGCAGTACCCTTCTGTGCATCCTCATACTGTCACGTTGCGACCTTCATTTCAGTTTCAGTGTCCACAGACTAGTATCCCACGACATGAGCAGTCTCGTCCCCATCGGCGACATCAGAGGACTTATTCTGATTTGGGGATGCCTTTGGATAGAGCTTTTGAGCGACTCAGATCTACTGGTGTTTTAGTACCATTGGCCCCTAGGCCACTCCCGAGTACCTTGCCTCCGCGTTTTCATGCTCATGAGTTCTGTGCATTTCACCAGATGGCAGACCACCGTACTGATTATTGTGCTTCTCTACGTCACACCATACAGGATCTTATTGACAGTGGCGCAGTTAGCTTTCCCATATCGACCACAGATACTGATCTTGGTCCAGATATGTCTACTGATTCCTTTCCAGCTTAGTCCACACATGCAGTTCCTCCTCCTTCAGGCTTATACCATCACATTTTGGACACCCAGGGCACTGATATTCACCAAACACTTTGATATTGCATACCTTGTTGGTGTATTTTTGGGACTACATTGTTAGTTGGTCGTTTGAGTTTTTGTTCTCTTTTATTTTGTATTTGAGTCTTGTTTTGTAGTTAGTGGTTCGTGTTCGTACCCTATGTTTTGAGAGTAGACCTTATTATCTTATCATTTCGCATGATGTACTCTCATTTCACTTAGTGATATTGTTGTTTTCTTGGGCATGTGTTTCTATCTTCTTTTTTATTGTTATCATTGTTTCGTATCATGCATTTTATGTGTTGTTATCTTGAGTAGCTTCGTGTGTTGCTTTTTTTTGTCTCTTGCATGTGTTTGTTTTAGAGTCTTGGACAGTTTTAGTGTCGTGACTGGTCCCCGAGCAGAGATTGATGGCATGATGGTTATGATACAGAGTACATCGAGATTAGACTTCTTCAGTTGAGGTTCACCATGTCGGACGAGATCGCACCCATTACTCTTACTACTCTTTACGAGATGATGGTGGATTTGACACAGAGGGTTAAGAGGATTGAGCTTATTTTGTCAGAGCATCCATCGTCATCGAGAGGAGCTCCAGGAGTAGCGATGCCTTCATTGCCACATTTGACTCCATCGATGTTTGCTACTTTGGGTGCCTCACATCCACGACCTCGCCCACATTCAGTGTTCCAGCAGCATTCCTCATCCATTTCACTGGCTACGTCGACACGACCTCCGCCCCAGTTTCAGGGCCCTCCAGTTATCACAGTTCCTCATGAGCGACTTCACCCTCGTCGACGATGTCAGAGACACTTTTCAGATTTGGGCACACCCCTGAGCAAGGTTTTTGAGACGTTGCAGGCCATGGGATTTTTGGCTCCTCTGGCTCCTAGGGCACTTCCAAATCCTGTGCCACCACAGTTTCGACTTGATTTATATTGTATGTACCATCAGTCAGTAGGACATCACACTGATCGTTGCACTGCTCTACGACATGCCATACAGGACATTGTTGATTCTGGGACGTTTGGGGATCCCCAGTCCGATATGTTTCCTATTCCTACCTCAGCTCATGCCATGCATGCAGACGCCCCTTCACCAGTAGTCCCTGATCTTATTGACTTGGGCGATTGACTCATGATTGGCTTACCTTGGTGCAGTGGCACTCAGATTTTGTTCATTCTGTGGCCAGAGACGTGATGACAGGACCAGTCACTGTTTTTGTTCTTGTTTGTTTAGTCTTGTTTTACTTTTGACTTTTAGAGACTATAACTTGATTCTTGAGTATTGTCTTTGTTGTCTTTCTTTTACATGATGTACTCATCGGATAATCCCATTGGATGCATTTTCCTTTATGGACATGTGTTTGTGTTTTATGATATGATGTGTTGTACTTTTGACTTGGGGCATCTCTTCACTTGCATATTGTGGTCTTGAGGCTTGACCTATCATGGAGGATATTGAGCCTATTAGCCTAGGATCAGAGATTTGACCTAGAGAGTTCGAGATTGTGATCCATCTTCTTATGATCAAAGTTGTACCTTGCTCACTTCCCGCACTTTGACTTTGCTTTGACCTACATCCATCCATTGTGAGCTTTGCACAGCATCACCCTTTGAGACCATTATATGACCTTTCCATCCTCGGCTTTTCTAGTTTTGCACATCCCCTCTCTGATCCGACCAGGTAGAGTGTGAGGAGTTTGAGCCCAGGGTTGATCTTGCATGGCGAGGGATATCTTATGATCTTTGGGTGGTTTACGATATGTGGATTGGTTGATTGCTTGATGGGACTATTACTTATTTTGCCATGAGTATAGAGATTGATATTGTATGATGAGAGTTGGCTTGTGATGGGCACTCGTGCCTGATGAGATCACCGTTCACTTTGCTTTGAGAGGATCATCTTTGAGATTATTATAGAGCATTTGGAGTACGATTTGATGCATGATTCTAGAGGTTTGACATGGTTATATCATATGGACATCGATCTTTAGTATTGATCAGTTGAGGACTTGATAGCACGATGTTTGAGACCGTGGTCGCAGGATGGGTGGCCTTCATTTCGGTTAGCTCACACCTTATTACCTTTATTGACATCTAGACCATTGCTAGCCCTTTGAGCCTCTCATGAGCATCATAGCCTTTTCTTTCTTATAGCCTTGCTCACCTTCTACGCCGGGATAGGGGCCCTTCAGTGTATGCATGCATTGTTTAGGAGTTTCATGAGCCTTGGACTGAGGGACACATCTTTCTCATTATCTTTTCCTATCATTGCGTCATTTCATTTCATCACATCTCGTTGGTTCTTCATCCTCTTCTTTATTATATCTATCGTTTGTTCCGCTTCATCTTCTTCCACCTCGAGTGGTGATCATCCTCAGTTCATTACATGGAGGGTAGTCATGTCATTTCCACTATCTATCATACGGACGTTGATCCAGGGATCCTTGGCTTGAGAGGGTCACATCATTAGAGAGAGTTTATGCTACATTGGCATTTGAGAGTATGCTTATCCGTTTTTACTTCGTCTTTAGATCTTTCTTGGTTTGCTTCAGAGCATGTATATTTGTATATCTGTAAAAAAAAAAAAAAAAAAAAAAAAAGGCACATGTGTGTATTATTCTCTATCATTGAGTATGTGTATATTAGTGTTCGAGGGGTCGCTTTGTTGGATATGTCTATTGATGGGAGTTCGTATGTGAGCTCCTCGGGACCTTTCATTCTTCGTATTCATTTTGTTGTATGTTTTGAGAGTGAGATGAGTGGCCTTCTCTTAGGAGCTCTGGGTCATTGTCCATTCCATCATTGTGTTCGTTATTGACGTGACCTCCTTTCATATTTGATTTGAGCAGATCATCACTTGTTCTCGTATTCTATGCTTCATCATCATCCTCGTTTCACTTCTATTTTATCATTTTTATTCCACCCCTTATTCCATTCTTACAGTGACCTCATTTTCGGGTTTGATACCCTCTTCGCGCCATCATTATACATCTCGTCATCAGTTCGATTTTTCTTCATTGCATCATCATTGTTACCATGTTCACAGTAGGCATCTTCAGGTCCATGGCTCACGATATTTTCTATACATGTTGCATTTTATACATGAGGGCATGGGTTTTGATCATTGGGTATTTGGGCCTAGTTTCCCTTCATTTCTATCACCCTATCACCCTAGCTTACGTTACGTCCCGTGTCTTAAGACCACCCTGAGGCCATGACATCACACATTATGTTTGATAGCTCTTATGTGAGCGATACTTGAGATTGATTCGAGAGCATTCTGATTGTGACAGACCGGGGGTTATGGTATGACCTTACACTGGGGCATAGCCATCTCAGAGAGTTTTATTATCGGATGACCATTGTGTCGAGGCATACCCTTCTCAGTCGATGACGGATTTTTGAGCCATGTCCATTCCTCAGAGGATATCAGATGTCCTTTTTCACATTGGAGCATGAGACATGATTGGCACATTTCATATAGTGTACTTTACACAGGGGCATACCCCTTTCGGTCGATGATGGTTTTTTTTTTTTAGGCATAGATGTTCCTTGGAGGCGATTAGATTCATTTCACATTGGAGTACGGGACATGATTGGTTGATATCTTTGACGTGATCACAGGAGCATAGCCTTCTCATCATTGTTGACATATTTTTGAGATGATTGGATCAGGACACTGACACTTATGGGAGCATATAGCGGAGTTTAGTCATTTCAGGGTTTGCCCTATACTGGGGCATAACCCTTTCATTGGAGGTTGATCTTAGAGACACCAGTTCACATTGGGACATGATTTTTCTTTAGAGGAGGTCAGATACTCTCTTCACATTACCACGATGACTTTGAGGAGTAGAGATTCATTTTGATCAGATGAGGTATGATTGGTTGTACTCCTCTCATTGATGTTTGATTTGGAGATGCTTACACTGGAGCATAGCCTACTCATCGGTGATGATTTTGTGAGATGACAGTTTATGTCAGACACATACTTCCCAGAGTTTATCTTGTACTGAGAGCTTATCCATTCGAGATGACGCAGTCACACTGGGGCATAGCCACCTTGCTGATTTTGACATTGAGACTCCATTTCGTGTTCATGGTTGCGACTTTCGATGGATCATGGAGTCATTGATACCCTGGGCTCAGTCTCCTCAGCATACCTAGTTTGATTTGGGTACCCACTTTCCTTTGTTACACACCTATACATCCTACATTGGACACTGTTATACCTGCACCCATCTTATTAGAGCCTTACATCTTTTGAGCCCACATATTTCATCGTCTTACATGACCTTATCCCTTTCTCTTGATCAGGGGAAGATATGGGCTAGTCTTGAGCTTTCTGGTTGAGTTTTCACATGCCTTTGGACATTAGGTTCAACATCTCCCATGATGGTAGGACCTATTAGATTGTTGATTCACTTGTGATGATGTACTCATATTGATAGTTGACATGCCATGTCTTGATTTGCTTGCATTTCAGTTTTAGAGTCTTGGTCAGTTTTTGTTTGGGGCCATTATTTTAGTTTTGCTTCGTCAGCATAGTTTCGGTGATGTTTGGACTTGTTTTAGCATTTGTTCATTGAGGCTCTATATGTGTTTTTTCATTGCATCATCATTGAGCATATCCCGGAGTGTCTTGTATGGTGAGTTCCATGTCTTATGTTAGCTACTATCTTACACTGGGGCATACCCCCATCCTTGAGTTCATCGGATCTTCTGCAGATTTTCTCACTGCTCATTCTGTTGCTTGACCTTTATGGGTCGTCACGCTGGGGCATACCCCCATCCTTGAGTCCACCAGATCTTTCGTGATTTTTCTCATCACTTGATCCACTTCTTGATCTTTGTGAGTCGTTATACTGGGGCATACCCCTTTGGCGCTTTTCTACTGGGGCATACCCCCTCTCTTTGGGTTTACCGTGTCTCGTGTTGATTTCATGGTTGTCGGACCCATTTGCCGATTTTTATGAGTCATCACCTAGGGCGTCCCCCTACTGTCATTTTGTTTAGGGCATCCCCCTATTGTCATCTTATTTAGGGCATCCCCCTTCTTTCAGATTTTCACCATCATAGATTTTCATCTATGAGCATTTATTTCAGTTATATCACCACCATAGATCAGACATCTATGGGCATTTCAGATTCACCACCATAGATTTTCATCTATGGGCTTTCGAGATTATCACCACCATAGATCAGACATCTATGGGCATTTAAGATTCACCACCATAGATTTTCATCTATGGGCTTTTCAGTTATATCACCACCATAGATTTTTATCTGTGGGCATTTCAGATTTCACCACCATAGATCAGACATCTATGGGCATTTCAGATTCACCACCATAGATTTTCATCTATGGGCTTTTCAGTTATTATCACCACCATAGATCAGACATCTATGGGCATTTCAGATTCACCACCATAGATTTTCATCTATGGGCTTTTTAGTTATTTCACCACCATAGATCAGACATCTATGGGCATTTCAGATTCACCATCATGGATTTTCATCCATGAGCCTTTGTTTCAGCTATCACCACCATAGATTTTCATCTATGGGCATTTCAGATTCACCATCATGGATTTTCATCCATGAGCCTTTGTTTCAGTTATTATCACCACCGTAGGTCTTCACCTATGGGCCTTCGATTTTAGCGTTTAGAGTTCGCTTTTTGGTTGGCTTCCAGAGCTTTATTTTCTTGTTTTCTAGTTTAGTGTTTAGAGTTAGCTTTTTGGTTGGCTTCCAGAGCTTTATTTTCATATTTTCTAGTTTAGTGTTTAGAGTTAGTTTTTTTGGTTTGGCTTCCAGAGCTGTTATTTTCTCAGTTTAGCGTTTAGAGTTAGCTTTTTGGTTTGGCTTGCAGAGCTTTATTTTCTTATTTTCTAGTTTAGCGTTTAGAGTCAGTCTTGTCATGCAGAGTCGCAGCTCCTAGCATTCCTATTCACTGGCATTGCGCATCTTACCTTCATGGTTTTGCATTCTTCCTCGGTTTTTCCTCACTTCGTTACCCTGTGCTTTATCGCATATTCATCATGTAGTCCACATAGGGCAGTCTCCTTTGAACACGTTCTTGTCTGTACTCCAGGGTGGTTTGACCGTTACTCACCTTTGACATCGATCTTCGGGTCACTTTTGGAGACGTTTTAGAGGGAGTCTGGATCCTTAGTGTGGTTTCAGAGGCATTTTGAGGCACCCATCTTTCTCTTTTAGGATTAGAGCCTTTGTGTTAGTCTGTCAGCCTGAGCGAATTCGTGTTTTGCTAGTGTCCCTATGGGGGTCTCCTTGGTTCTTCGGCAGAGTTCACTTCACTCCACTCACTATTCACACTTTCTTTTCACTTCAGTGTTCATATTCCTTACACTCGTGAACTCTACCGAAGAGGGGCATATTTGTAGACCCCCATTTTGGGGAGCTGTGATTTTTCTCACGTTTCCTTTCTTGCAGCTAGCTGTGGCCAGATGTCACCATCCTAGGAGTCCACATGCTGTCCTGAGATTGGCTGTTGTGGAATCAAAATAGTGGTTTTAAGAGCCAATGAGAAGGTGACACGGGGGGTGAGGGAATCTGCAAAAGCTGCAGACCGTTTTGCCAGCTGCTAGGGGGAGGAGTTACAGGAGAGGGGGGAGCGTTTTGGGGCCGTTAGGAGATATTTTCAGGAGGGTTCTCAGAGAGAAAGGGGGGAAGGGGGAACCAGAGAGAGAGGTGTGAGGGCTGGAGAGGAGAGTCTGAGAGTTTTTTTTGGAGGGATTCTAGAGGGGAGCTAGAGAGGAGCGCATTCTTTTTGTTAGGTACCTGGGCTGCTGGAGGTTGCCAGCTGCAGGTTTTGCTTTTGGGGGGGGGAGACGAGTGATAAGAGTGGTTTTAGAAGAGACATCTTGAGGGCCGTTTGAGAGAGTTCAGGGAGTGCAACTAACTTGGGAAGAGAAGCTTGTTGGTGAAGGAAGAAAAGCAGTGGAAAGCCGTGCTGTGGACTTCCAGGTAAGGCTATTTTGAGCTTGGGGTGTTCCTGTTTCTTAATGTTTTGCTTCACCCCTTGTTGATCTCTGAACGCTGTTTATTGTTTGCCGTGGACATCAAGGGCCACGGAGTTTGTTTCGATTGAATATGCTTATTCATGTATGATGCTTTGCTTCATTTCTCTCCTGTGCTCGATTTTCTTTTCTTCTGAAAATGATTGGATCTTCATTGAGTTTGGTTTGGATGCTCTGATGATTATATTGTGGATTTTTTTTTAACTCATCCCACCAGCTAGCCACTCATTCATCATTCATGAAACGAGATGTAGCTTAGTAATTCTTTAATCCATCCATTCTTGCTCTGTTCCTGTTTCTATCCTCTTCTTCCTCTGTTTTCCTTTGAAAGAGACCTTCAAGCTTTAAGACTGAGAATCTGAGGAGATTGGCTGATGGAGAAAGATAATGATGTGAAGAGGAGTTTGTCATTTTGGATCCAGGATTTTTCTGTATTTATTCGTCTGCTTCTGGTGCATTTGAGGAAGTTTGTGGCTGTTGAAAAGGCTGTTACGTCTACTATATCTGCTGCTCCAGGTCAGGTTGAGTTACCTTTTAAGCTCCAGCTTGGGGTTGTTCTCTGGTCCTTCTCTGATACCATCTCCAGTCCCTGCAATCCAAACTGGCTCTATACAGATGCCTCTCCATCTACATCCCCAAGTCGGTCCATCACTTACCCATATACACCCATCACCGCCTCCTCTCTTCCCGTTTAGTCAACTCAGTCAACTTGGTCTTGTTCCAAGGAACTTGGATCTGCCATAGGACAATGCATTAAAAGAGGTAAAGTCATTGCCCCTGAGAGTAAGTGCAGACGGTAATGTTATGACAAATCATACCCAGCAGCTGCATCTCCACAACACAGTCTTCCAATGGCTTCAGAGAAGAAACTCTCAAACCCAATGAGGGACATCAAGGCCCAGAAGCTCGTCCTCAACATCTCCATTGGAGAAAGTGGAGATCGCCTCACCAGAGCCGCTAAGGTGTTGGAATAACTCAGTGACCAGACCCCTGTTTTCTCTAAAGCAAGATACACTGTTTGATCCTTTGGGATCAGGCGTAATGAGAAGATTGCTTGCTACGTCACTGTCAGGGGCGAGAAAGCAATGCAGCTTCTTGAGAGTGGTTTGAAGGTCAAGGAATATGAGTTGCTGTTGAGGTCACTGGAGGGCTTTAAATTCCTTTCCACCCAGGGAGAGAGGACAAGCCGGAGCCACCACCTGAGGGTCGTCTACCAGATGCCACCAAAAGATGCGATCACTTGAGATAGGTGTATGCTACCCAAATGGGTCTCAACGACAAGGACATCGTAGCTCTCTCTGGGGCCCACACCCTGGGAAGGTGCCACAAGGAGCGCTCTGGATTTGAAGGACCTTGGACTTCCAATCCTCTGATCTTTGATAACAGCTACTTCACGGAACTCCTTGGCGAAGAAAAGGAAGGTCTTCTATAGCTGCCAAGTGATAAAGCTCTTCTCTCAGACCCAGCCTTCTGTCCTCTTGTCGAGAAACATGCCGCTAATGAAGATGTCTTCTTTGAGGATTACAAAGAACCCCTTTTGAAACTCTCTGAGCTGGGATTTATTTATGCTTAAAAGAAAATTGGGCACAAGGTGATGGAGTTGATAAGTTGCATTTGCTGATTTACCGTTATGTTTTTTTTTAGATTCTGGAAGCACTTATGTGATCTGGGCAGTTTCATGTTGAAGAAGTTGGAGTGATTTTTGCTTGATTTTGTTGATGACATGGACATCTCCAAGGGTGTCGTTTTGAAGTTGTTGTCAATAGGGTAGATGCTCACACAGCATCCGAATTGGCAAAGAAGGGCAGTGTTAGTGAAGATTGCAAACCCTGCTAGGAGGAATGAAAGAGACCTCAAGGAGATATAGGTCGAAGCTACTGTTGAGGCAATGAATGAGACAATTTTTGTGACACCTTTGGGACCCGCTTCCTCTTTCCAGCATGGCATGCATGGCCACCTTTGGTGGGCCACCCCTGAAACTCACGTGGCATACCCCTACATTCCCGTGCATTGTTTTCAAAACAATTGATTTTCAAATAAAATCCTTTTCAAAGGTTTAAATCCTTCAAGTTTTCTTTCTTTATCTTAAATAAATCCATTTTTTACCCTTTTTCCATTCGTCAAATATCTTTTACTTTTTATTTTTACTTACTTTTATTATTATTATTATTATTATCTTCTTTGTCATCATTATTATTTTATCCTTGTTGTTTTTAAAATAATCCCTCAAATCCCAATTTTCAAATAGTTTTCCAATTTTTAAAATTCTTCAAATAATTTTAACTTCTTAAATTTTTCATTCTTAGACATCTTTTTTTAGGTTCTAAACATCTCATTTTCAATAAAATTTGGCCGCTATTTTCTTTTTTTGGGCGAGCCACTTTCGAATTTTTCATAATTTTAAAACGTTTTTTTGAAATAAAACATGAATTCAATTTTGTGATTCCAATTAATGGAACTTATGAAATCTATTCATGCAAAAATAGAAATGGGCTTTGGTGGGGGCCCAACATATGAGATTTTATGATTAATGGATTGTTTGGTTGATTCGGGTGCCATACATGATTTATTCTGCTCTATGATATGCATGTGACTATCCCTTAATTGTACACTAATCTCACTTCTTGATAGCGCATTGAAGATCATTGCCCAGGTACGCATCTGTCCTTATTCTGATCTCACTATATGCATGTTTTGATATGTGCATGATTGATTTGAGTATTTATTGATTTCCTCATCATTGCCACATCAGCTTCATTTTATTAGTAGAGACCCGACTTTAGGGACTTAGAGGGGTGCTACGGTCTTTACCGTACCTTCCCGATAAGTAACCTGACCCCCGAACCCGATCCGGTTTTCACAGACCGCCTTTTCCAAAATAAGGAGTCACACTTAGGGTTTTTCTTTCTTATTTTGTTTACCCTTTAAAAATAAAACAAAAATAAGTGGTGACTCCAAGTCATTTTCTTAATCAAATTAAATCATTTTTTAAAATAAAATATCGAGCTCGTCATCGAGTGGGAAACGCATCGAGCAATCGAAAATGCGGGGTCCACAAAATGGCGACTCCACTGGGGATCATTAGAGGGTCAAGCTTGAACTTAGGATGAAGCAAATGTGGCTTTTGATGAGTCGATTAGTGGATACTCACTTCTTGATTGCACATTGAGGGTTCCCGAGTTTTCACTTGGGACATTGACATGATTGATTGTATTGGTCGATTATCTTGATTGGGGATTTTGACACAGTGATTTTCTTTGTGCTTCATTGATATATTTTGTTTGAGATATTTGACATGCTGATTATGATGATTGATTCGTATTGATAGAGGATTCCGAGATAGTTATTTTCTCTGTGCTTCATTGATATATTTATTTGAGATTTTGACATGCTGATTATATTGATTGATCATTTCGTATTGCTTAGCGTATTGATCCTGATTTTGCCATGATTATTCTGATCACTTCACATGCATACACTCACCACTGTACATCACTCAGCTTAATATGTCGATTCTCTGGCTAGTATATTGTCTTGATCATCTTTTGAGCATGATGTTCATATCGCTATTCATCCTGATAGCTGTAGCTTTTTGTGGACATGAGTGATATATCCTGTACTCTGCTTGACTGTATAATGCATGATTGCCCTCCTTCTGCATGATTGCATGTCGCTTGTCTATGTGGGTCTCACTTCTATCCCCCTACCTCCAACTCTCTTGGTGTCGGTCATTCCTTTCATCTTAGTTCTCACTATTGCAAGTGTGAGACCTTTTGTGTGTTTGCTCTTTGACCGAGCCGGAGATTAGGAGTAGGGTCTAGCGATGGGCTATATCGATGCACGGGAGCATTCTGGAGGAGAGCGACATTGATGTCGGGAGGAGTCCGATCATTGAAGACCTATATAGCCCGGAGCTAGGTTTCATGGATATTTGTGTGGCCAGTGTGTTTCCTCTTCTGTTTTAGCTTTCTAGGGTTTTCGGATGCACCCACACTGATTACTACTCAAAAAGTGCTATTTGATAGCTTGTAATTAACTCTTTTAAACACTTTTGAGTAGTAGTTATTACCTTTTAACTCAATTGGCATGTTAAGGACCCTTGCAATCAATTCTAATCAATTTGTGTTAAGTTTTGGTGTTTTGATAGCTTTTTGATCACCAAAGCAATATGAGATTGAGGAGAGTTATTTGGAATCCATGGCAAAGCAATGGAAAGCTCAGAAACATGAATAACCAAAGCTTTGAAGTCCTTTGCCATAAGCAAATCCGGAATGCAAGGAGGGGAAGCAAAGAGAAATCTGCCATGAAGCATTCTTGATGACAGTCATTTCAGCCACTTTTGGAGCACTTCCTGAAGTCCAATTTATACATGCTATATGTTGTTTCGAAGATCAGGAAGTCAATAATCCAATGCTTCAAACGGTTCGCAAATCGGAGTTGAAATGAAGAAGTTAGAGCCATTGGAAGAAGATCACTCCAAGCTGAAGGCCAATTTTGCAGGGTTGCGAAATCAGCCTTTGGCTGCGAAATTTCGCAGCCATTTTGTGCGCCTGCGAAATTCTCCTGAAGCTTCCCGATAATTGCGACCGACATTGTGATATATTTCTCTTTAGATTTTTTGATGTCTAAATCCCCATTTTCTCCTTGTAACCCACCAATTATAGGATTCCTTAGTTATTAAGTTTGGAAAAGGGGTGAATAACCTCAGATATTTTGTTTTGTAATTTTCTTTATATATAGCTCTCGGGAGCTTGTTCTCAGGGCATGATGTAATCATGTAATCATGTAATCCGACGGGATATATAGATAGATAAATATATAGAATATACAGAGCCTTGCTCTGTTTTTTCTCTCTTCTCCTGTTCTTCCCCATTTCTATTTTCTTAGTAGCCAAACAGCCTCTGAGGGCTTTTCCTCAGAGGATGATTGGCTAAAACTTTTAGTTTCTCAAAGTATGGGTGTTATGTGATGGCTTGGATGCAATCCCATGGAAATTTCTCGCACCTGGAAGGTAAGGTAGTCGTTTTTCATTAAAGGTTCATTAATGCAAAATTTGGTTTTTATTTCCTTTGGACAACTTCCAACGGCCAATACTTGATAAGCTTTTGGATTTCTATCCATTAGTTATCTCCTACGAGCTATTGGAAGGTGAGGTTTTTAATTCCAAGTTTTGCATTAATCCGTTAGAACCAATTTCAATGGCCATTGAAAGGTGAGTTTATCACCTGGAATGACTTTGAGTTGCCAATATTTGGTAAGCTTTTGGCTTTAGACCATTAGTTATCTCTTACGAGCCATTCAAAGGAAGTCTATGGTGAATAACCATTGATGAAATTCACTACCATCTATTTTGCCATTTTAAAGGATTAAAACTTGATTTGCTAAATCCATACCGGTTCGGGAAGCAAGCATCACCATAGTTGCAACCCCAACGCGAGGAGCCTATCCTGAGATTTCCAATTTGCATAAGAGCCAGAGCATAGCTATCCTATCTTTGAGAAACTTGTTTTTACACCCTTTCATTTTAATCTTTAATGTTAGCTTAGATTAGTTTAAATCTTTCTAAAACATTTACATCTTTATGTTTTCTTTTAAAGCTAACCTTGAAATGAAAAGGCACCAATTCATCTTTGAATTAATATCATTTGTGAAGTGAAAACCCATCCCAGTGAACGATCCTAGCCGTCCACTGTGCACTTTAGTTGACTATTGAGTGTTGAGAGTTTGAGAGGTTTCACCATAGGAAGCCCCTTGGGATGCGAGGTAGTGCATGTGTGGAGGTGATGACCACCTTGCATGGAAGCGCCCCGTCTCTTCGGAGGCGTGCAGAGGGTTGCGTACCGCCGGAGGGTATGATCGCTTCTGCTAGGGATCTTTAAATTCCACCCATATCCATTTAGAGCCACCTTCACCTTGTAGGTTGAGCCGTAGATCATTCGATTAGGACTCCCTCCCTACACGTGGGTGCATCTGAGGGCTTTCAGAGCCTCTGTGGTTACAGTTCGGATCCAGTATTCCCTCTTTTTAGTCTCCAGTTGAGAGTGCTCGGAGATCGGTATGAGTTTGAGTATCGGTTGGATCACCTTTCGTCTTGTCACCTTAGTTTGTGTTTTTCACTCGATGAGTTTAGCATGTTTTCTCCCTATGGATTTTGTTCTCATTTCTTGGCTCGACGCACCTCTTCACTTTGTTGTCACTCACTCGATATTTTGGGATATGTTCATTGATCATCTTTGTATACTGTACACCTATCACGGACTCAGTACCTCATCATTTGTTTGATCCTTGGTTCGATTTTCAACTCGATGCTCATATTTTCATTACAGAAAGGTGAAAGGCACATTTTCATATTCACATCTTTTTCGAGAGATTTGCCTTGATCACTTTATCATTTTTTTTTTCTTCTTATGGAGCTCAAGTTGAAGGTTGAATCAAGGATATTTTGGTCTATATTGAGTATCGATCTCGTGATAGTGTTCTTCACACCCCATTTACTTTCTTCACACCTCGATCATTTTTTTGGATCGTCGATAGAAATTCTTTAGTCATATTTGTAGTTGTCTCACACTGGACACTCATGTGACTCTAGAGATTCTATCGTATATCCAAATTTTGATTGTCACCATATGATTGTGTATCGCACCCTATCATGTGTTGAGTTGTGTTGTATCATGCATTGGTCATTGTTCATTACAACTCGTGTCGTTGCATGGGTCGTGTTTGAGTCGTTTTGTTCGATTCTTTTGTAGGAGTCTATTTGTAGTCCCAGTCTTGGTTCAGTGCCCTGGGTTGAGTGGGAGGTTGATTCGTATTGCTGAGCTGCTATAGACGGATTCACAGTCAGTTTCGATTGGTTAGCTTATTGCTTCTGTGGTTTCGATTCAGGAGGCATTAGCCAGTTTGAGTTAGAGGATGGATACTCAGCAGGATAGGCATGTAGTGCTTGAGGACACGCCATCTGATTTAGTGACACCACCTGTTCTACCTGTTCAGATGCCGGCTACACAGACGTTGCCCACTGTTTCACATGATCAGGCTACTGTCATTCCACCCATTGTCACACCAGTTACCATTATTAGGGACCCTCGTTCTCGTATGGACAGACTCGAGCGGAGGATTAGACGGATGAGAGATCCTGATGAGATGATTTCATGGGATGACCCTGACGATGTGCCAGTGGCCACTTTGCCAGTCGGTTTCAGGATGCCTGATATAGAGAGATACACGGGAGTTGGATGTCCTCGTATTCATCTCAGGCTTTATAGCACAATTATGAGGGACTTGGTCTAGATGAGGCACAGTTGCTCACTTTGTTCCCATTGTCATTGAGCGGCGCGACACAGAGATGGTACGCTTCATTAGAGTCATCTCGTCGGAGAACTTGGGAGGACTTAGCACAGGAGTTTCTGAGACAGTATTCCTTCAGTGGTGATACGAGTGTTACACGTAGAGAGCTTGAGTCTCTTAGACAGGGATCAGATGAGTCTGTTTCTTCTTTTATCTCTCGCTGGAGGGAGAGGGCTGCAGAGATGATTGAGCGACCTGCCGAGAGATATCAGATGAGCATGTTTTTGAGGAGTTTGCATCCTAGGTTCGCTCGACATCTGACAGGAGTCCCATTCCAGGATTTCAGATCATTGGTTCAGGCTTTGATTGATGTAGATGATGGCATATCTAGAGGATTATGGTCAGATATTATTCCTTCCCCAGATATTGAGGGGAAAAGAGTTGGTGGATCATTTGAGAGCTATGGAGACGCGTGTTCAGCAGACTTTCAGCATCGACGGCCTGGCTATCATCCCTATGCGAGATCATTGCAGATACCCAGGAGTGATTTCCCATCTTTACAGCATCGCCATCCTCATTCAGTTCAGTAGTACCCTTCTATGCATCCTCATGCTGTCACGGTGCGACCTTCATTTCAGTTTCAGCGTCCACAGACTGGCATCCCACGGCATGAGCAGTCTCGTCCCCATCGGCGACGTCAGAGGACTTATTCTGATTTGGGGATGCCTTTGGATAGAGCTTTTGAGCGACTCAGATCTACTGGTTTTTTAGTACCATTGGCCCCTAGGCCACCCCCGAGCACCTTACCTCCACGTTTTCGTGCTCACGAGTTCTGTGCATTTCACCAGATGGCAGGCCACCATACTGATTATTGTGCTTCTCTACGTCATACTATACAGGACCTTATTGACAGTGGTGCGGTTAGCTTTCCCGTATCGACCACAGATACTGATCTTGGTCCAGATATGACTGCAGATTCCTTTCTGGCTTATTCCACACATGCAGTTCCTCCTCTTTCGGGCTTATACCATCATGTTTTGGACGCCCAGGGCACTGATATTCACAGGACACTCTGATACCTTGTGGGTGTATTTTGGGACTACATTGTTAGTTGGTCGTTTGGGTTTTTGTTCTCTTTTATTTTATATTTGAGTCTTGTTTTATAGTTAGTGACTCGAGTCGTACCCTGTGTTTCGAGAGTAGACCTTACTGTCTTATTTTTCGCATGATGTACTCTCATTTCACTTAGTGATATTGTTGTTTTCTTAGGTATGTGTTTCTGTCTTCTTTTTATTATTATCATTGTTTTGTATCATGCATTTTATGTGTTGTTATCTTGTGTAGCATCTTGTGTTGCTTTGTTTTGTCTTTTGCATGTGTTTGTTTTAGAGTCTTGGACAGTTTTAGTGTCGTGACTGGTCCCCGAGCAGATATTGATGGTATGATGGTTATGATACAGAGCACATTGAGATTAGACTTCTTCAGTTGAGGTTCACCATGTCGGACGAGATCACACCCATTACTCTTACTGCTCTTTATGAGATGATGGTGGATTTGACGCGGAGGGTTAAGAGGATTGAGCTCATTTTGTTAGGGCATCCATCGTCATCGAGAGGAGCTCCAGGAGTAGCGATGCCTTCATTGCCACACTTGACTTCATCGACACCTGCTACTTTGGGTGCCTCACATCCACGGTCTCGCCCACATTCAGTGTTCCAGCAGCATTCCTCATCCATTTCACTGGCTACGCCGACACGACCTCCGCCCCAGTTTCGGGGCCCTCCGGTCGTTACAGTTCCTCAGGATCGATTTCCTCCCCATCGACGATGTCGGAGACACTTTTCAGATTTGAGCGCACCCCTGAGCAGAGTTTTTGAGATGTTCCAGGCCATGGGATTTTTGGCTCCTCTGGCTCCTAGGGCACTTCCAGATCCTGTGCCCCCACAGTTTCGTCTTGATTTATATTGTGCGTACCACCAGTCAGTAGGACATCACACTGATTGTTGCACTGCTCTACGACATGCCATACAGGACATTGTTGATTCTGGGACGTTTGGGCATCCTCAATCCGATATGTTTCCTATTCCTACCTCAGCTCAGGACATGCATGCAGACGCCCCTTCACCAGCAGTCCCTGATCTTATTGACTTGGGCGATTGACTCATGATTGGCTTACCTTGGTGTGGTGGCACTCAGATTTTGTTCCTTCTGTGGCCAGAGATGTGATGACAGGACCAGTCACTGTTTCTGTTTTTTGTTTGTTTAGTCTTGTTTTGCTTTTGACTTTTAGAGACTATAACTCGATTCTTGAGTATTGTCTTTGTTATCTTTCTTTTGCATGATGTACTCATCGGATTATCCCATTGGATGCATTTTCCTTTATGGACATGTGTTTGTGTTTTGTGATATGATGTGTTGTACTTTTGACTTGGGGCATCTCTTCACTTGCATATTGTGGTCTTGAGGCTTGACCTATCATGGAGGATATTGAGCCTATTAGCCTAGGATCAGAGATTTGACCTAGAGAGTTCGAGATTGTGATCCATCTTCTTATGATCAGAGCAGTACCTTGCTCACTTCCCGCACTTTGACTTTGCTTTGACCTACATCCATCCATTGTGAGCTTTGCACAGCATCACCCTTTGAGACCATTATATGACCTTTCCATCCTCGGCTTTTCTAGTTTTGCACATCCCCTCTCTGATCCGACCAGGTAGAGTGTGAGGAGTTTGAGCCCAGGGTTGATCTTGCCTGGCGAGGGATATCTTATGATCTTTGGGTGGTTTACGATATGTGGATTGGTCGATTGCTTGATGGGATTGTTACTTATTTTGCCATGAGTATAGAGATTGATATTGTATGATGAGAGTTGGCTTGTGATGGGCACTCGTGCCTGATGAGATCACCGTTCACTTTGCTTTGAGAGGATCATCTTTGAGATTATTATAGAGCATTTGGAGTACGATTTGATGCATGATTCTAGAGGTTTGACTTGGTTATATCATATGGACATCGATCTTTAGTATTGATCAGCTGAGGACTTGATAGCACGATGTTTGAGACCGTGGTCGCAGGATGGGTGGCCTTCATTTCGGTTAGCTCACACCTTATTACCTTTATTGACATCTAGACCATTGCTAGCCCTTTGAGCCTCGCATGAGCATCATAGCCTTTTATTTCTTATAGCCTTGCTCACCTTCTACACCGGGATAGGGGCCCTTCAGTGTATGCATGCATTGTTTAGGAGTTTCATGAGCCTTGGACCGAGGGGCACATCTTTCTCATTATCTTTTCCTATCATTGCGTCATTGCATTTCGTCACATCTCGTTGGTTCTTCATCCTCTTCTTTATTATATCTATCGTTTGTTCCGCTTCATCTTCTCCCACCCCGAGTGGTGATCATCCTCAGTTCATTACATGGAGAGTAGTCATGTCATTTTCCACTATCTATCCTACGGACGTTGATCCAGGGATCCTTGGCTTGAGAGGGTCACATCATTAGAGAGAGTTTGTGATATATTGATATTTGAGGGCATGTTTATTCATTTTTTATCCCGTTTTTGGGTCTTTCTTGGTTTACGTTCAGACCATGTATATTTTTATATATGTAAAAAAAAAAAAAAAAAAAAAAAAAAAAAAAAAAAAGGCACATGTGTGTATTATTCTCTATCATTGAGTATGTGTATATTAGTGTTCGAGGGGTCGCTTTGTTGGATATGTCTATTGATGGGAGTTCGTATGTGAGCTCCTCGGGACCTTTCATTCTTCGTATTCATTTTGTTGTATGTTTTGAGAGCGAGATGAGTGGCCTTCTCTTAGGAGCTTTGGGTCGTTGTCCATTCCATCATTGTGTTCGTTATTGACGTGACCTCCTTTCATATTTGATTTGAGCAGATCATCACTTGTTCTCGTATTCTATGCTTCATCATCATCCTCGTTTTCACTCCTGTTTCATCATTTTCATTTCACCCCTTATTCCATTCTTACAGTGACCTCATTTTCAGGTTTGATACCCTCTTCGCGCCATCATTATACATCTCGTCATCAGTTCGATTTTTCTTCATTGCTACCATGTTCACAGTAGGCATCTTCAGGTCCATGGCTCACGATAGTTTCTATACATGTTGCATTTTATACATGAGGGCATGGGTTTTGATCATTGGGTATTTGGGCCTAGTTTCCCTTCATTTCTATCACCCTATCACCCTAGCTTACGTTACGTCCCGTGTCTTAAGACCACCCTAAGGCCATGACATCACACGTTGTGTTTGATAGCTCTTATGTGAGCGATACTTGGGATTGATTCAGGAGCATTCTGTTTGTGATAGACCGGGAGTTATGGTATGACCTTACACTGGGGCATAGCCATCTCAGAGAGTTTTATTATCGGATGACCATTATGTCGAGGCATACTCTTCTCAGTCGATGACGGATTTTTGAGTCATGTCCATTCCTCAGAGGATATCAGATGTCCTCTTTCACATTGGAGCATGAGACATGATTGGCGCATTTCATATGGTGTACTTTACACAGGGGCATACCCCTTTCGGTCGATGATGGTTTTTAGGCATAGATGTTCCTTGGAGGCGATTAGATTCATTTCACATTGGAGTACGGGACGTGATTGGTTGATATCTTTGACGTGATCACAGGAGCATAGCCTTCTCATCATTGTTGACATATTTTTGAGATGATTGGATCAGGACACTGACACTTATGAGAGCATGCAGCGGAGTTTAGTCATTTCAGGGTTTGCCCTATACTGGGGCATAACCCTTTCATCATAGGTTGATCTCAGAGACACCAGTTCACATCGAGACATGCTCTTTCTTTAGAGGAGGTCAGATACTCTCTTCACGTTACCATGATGACTTTGAGGAGCGGAGATTCATTTCGATCAGATGATGTATGATTGGTTGTGCTCTTCTCATGGATGTTTGTTGTGGAGATGCTTACACTGGGGCATAGCCCACTCTTCATTGATGATGATTTTGTGAGATGACAGTTTATGCCAGACACATACTTTCCAGAGATCATCTTACACTGACGGTTTGCCCATTTCGAGATGATGCATTCACACTGGGGCATAGCCACCTTGCCGATTTTGACATGGATATTCCACCTCCTTTTTATGATTGTTGTTTTCGATGGATCATAGAGTCATTGACACCCTGGGCTCAGTCTTCTCAGCATACCTAGTTTGATTTGGATATTCACTTACCTTTGTTACACACCCATACATCCTACATTTGGCACCGGTATAGCTGCACCCATCTTATCAGAGCCTTACATCTTCTGAGCCCACATATTTCATCGTCTTACATGACCTTATCCCATTTCTCTTGATCAGAGGAAGATACAGACTAGTCTCGAGCTTTCTGGTTGAGTTTTCACATGCCTTTGGACATTAGGTTCAACATCTTCCGTGATGGTAGAGTCTGTTAGATTGTTGATGCACTTGTGATGATGTACTCATATTGATAGTTGACATGTCGTGTTTTGATTTGCTTACATTTCAGACCTAGAGTTTTGGTCAGCGTTTGTGTGATCCATTATTTTAGTTTTGCTTTGTCAGCATAGTTTCAGTGATGTTTGGACTTATTTTAGCGTTTGTTGATTGTGGCTATGTATATCTTTTGCATTGCATCATCATTGAGCATATCCCAGAGTGTCTTGTATGGTGAGATTCCGCGTCTTATGTTAGTTACTATCCTACACTGGGGCATACCCCCATTCCTGAGTTCATCGGATATTTTGCAGATTCTCTCACTGCTCAGTCTATTTTTTGATCTTTATGGGTCGTCACACTGGGGCATACCCCCATCCTTGAGTTCATCGGATCTTTTTGCAGATTCTCTCACTGCTCAGTCTATTTCTTGATCTTTGTGAGTCGTCATACTAGGGCATACCCCTTTAGCGCTTGACTTAGGGCATTCCCCTCTCTTTGGGTTTGCCATGTCTCGTGCTGATTTCATGATTGTCAGACGCATTTGTCGATCTTTATGAGTTATCACCTAGGGCATCCCCCTACTGTCATCTTGTCTAGGGCATTCCCCTTCATTCAGTTATCACCACCATAGATTAGACATCTATGGGCATTTCATTTTCACCATCATAGATTTTCATCTATGAGCGTCTATTTCAGTTATCACCACCATAGATTTTCATCTATGGGCTTTCAGTTATCACCACCATGGATTTTCATCCTTGCGCTTTCAGTTATCACCACCATGGATTTTTATCCTTGGGCTTTTAGATTTATCACCACCATAGATTTTCATCTATGGGCATTTCAGTTATCACCACCATGGATTTTCATCCTTGGGCATTTCGAGATTATCACCACCATAGATTTTTATCTGTGGGCATTTCAGATTTCACCACCATAGATCAGACATCTATGGGCATTTCAGATTCACCATCATGGATTTTCATCCATGAGCCTTTGTTTCAGTTATTATCACCACCGTAGGTCTTCACCTATGGGCCTTCGATTTTAGTGTTTAGAGTTAGCTTTTTGGTTGGCTTCCAGAGCTTTATTTTCTTATTTTCTAGTTTAGTGTTTAGAGTTAGCTTTTTGGTTGGCTTCCAGAGCTTTATTTTCATATTTTCTAGTTTAGTGTTTAGAGTTAGTTTTTTTGGTTTGGTTTCCAGAGCTATTATTTTCTCAGTTTAGCATTTAGAGTTAGCTTTTTTGGTTTGGCTTGCAGAGCTTTATTTTCTTATTTTCTAGTTTAGCATTTAGAGTCAGTCTTGTCATGCAGAGTCACAGCTCCTAGCGTTCATATTCTCTGGCATTGCATGTCTCACCTTTATGGATTTGCGCTTATTCTCACTCTCCTCACCTCGTTACCCTGTGCTTATCGCCTATTCATCTTGTAGTCCACATAGGGCAGTCTCCTTTAGACGCATTCTTGTTCGTACTCCAGGGTGGTTCGACCGTTACTCGCCTTTGACATCGATCTTCGAGTCACTTTTGGAGACGTTTTAGAGGGAGCTTGGATCCTTAGTGTGGCTTCAGAGGCATTTTGAGGCACCCATCTTTCTCTATTAGGATTAGAGCCTTTTGTGTTCGTTTGATTGGCCGGAGTGACTTTGCGTTTCACTCGTGCCCCTATGGGGGTCTCCTTGGTTCTTCGGTAGAGTTCACTTCATTGCACTCACTATTCACACTTACTTTTCACTCCAGTGTTCATATTCTTTACACTCATGAACTCTACCGAAGAGGGGCATATTTGTAGACCCCCATTAGGGGCACATTTTTTTCTCTCATTTTGTGCAGCTCACTTGCCAGCTGGAGGGCTCCTACAAAGCCAAGTGCTGCCTCCTAGTTGGTTGCTATGGAATCAGCTTAGTGGAGTTGATGGACGAATGGGAAAGCAACACGAATAGGGGGATGCTGGGGATCTGCAAGCCGTTATGGGGTAGCAGGCCAGCTGCAGGAAAGAGAGGAGCGTCTCCGGCAAAGGATGGGTGGTTGCTTTTAGAGGGGACTACAGAGATCTTTTTTTGGGGGGGAGCTTTTGTTTGGTTATTTTGGGGTAGAGGGAGATCCTTTGGGCTGGAGAGAGAAGGGAAGCCAGAGGGGGAGAAAGGGGGAGATTCCGGTGGTTTTTCTGAGAGGTAGCTTGTAGAGATAGCTTGGAGAGAAGGTTGCTTGAGGGAGGCGTGCAGGGATTCTGCAGGTATGAGAGAGCAAGCTGCAAAGGGAGGTTTTTCATGGCTTTTTGACAGAGGTTTTGAGGTGTTTTGAAGCTGAACAGAACCTTGCAAGAGAAGGGCACTCTCAGGTATGAATGCAGCAGGTACATTGTTTTATTTTGGATCCTTACTATCCCTCTGCATTTCTCGTTGACATCTGGATATTTGTTGGTTTGCTTGGGGTGGATTGATGAAGGCCACTTGTTGCTTGTTGATATATAATCTTGAACTCATATTTGCCATTGTTGATCTTAATGCACCTTGCCTCTATTGCGAAATACCTAGGAATCATGCATACATTTGACGTGATTCACTCACCTACTCGCAAGATTCACTGATGGTCCATGAAGTGAATTTTCTGAGGTTTCTTTTCTCTATTTCATCACTTTCTTTTATTCTCTGTTTCTCCCCCTTCCCCTGTTTCTTGATATCCATCCATGGTATGCATCATTTGTTTCATCTCTGTCTGAGGAGGTAAGGTGGTAAAAGATTCGCTAAGTCAGGGCTTGCTTTCTGGTGAACACTGGCCTCGCAGTGGTTAATTTAGTTCAGATGGTTTTTGGTGCAGTAGCACTGGATTATCAGTCTGTTACTGTAATTGTTGATGCCAAAGACTGCTTTCCAACCACTATGCCGTCACTATCGGCACTGATCTTGCAAACCAGTGGCTGTCAAGGGATCCTTCTATCCCCACCAACAGTGCCTTGGATGCCCCGTCCGCTGAATTATGATGTGTGCTGCACTTTTCCATTTCTGGATATGCTAGTGGAACATAGGAAGCATGGTGGGATGGATTCAAACACTACTCGGGCAGCAGAGAACACCCCAGCAGCTATTGAAGAACGCGGAACAGAGTGGCTTGAGGAATGGCCAAAGAGATAATTTGACTGCAGGCACTGAGCACTGGAAAGCTATTGTCAGCAAGTCCTACCTCACAGGAATAGGAATTGACTAGTCAAATATGCGTAATATACTGGACATGAAATCCATCTATGGAGGATTTGCTGCAACCATCTGGTATTGGGATTTCACCATCAGGTCAAGTGGCAATAGACATTCTGGAACTCAATTGCTCGAGACGTTCTCTCCTCATTGGTTCACATGTTCAGGATCAGCGGCTTAGTTCATTGGTTTCTCTCATGGAAACAAGGATTCCTATTTCTAAGAACAAACAGGAAGAGGCATCTCATGCTGAAATGAAGGACTGTAGTATTGATTCGTTTCTCATGAATATCAAGCTTGACCATCATCATGAAGAAAATGCTACCCAGTCTTCAAAAATACAAGATTCCCACAGGAATGATATGCTGTTGGAGCACAAAGGAGAGTTCTCTAATACAGAGCAGCTAACCCCTAATGCTGTGAGCAAGCACCCACTTTCTATGTCCAGATGTCAACCCAATGACACTGAACTCGAAGTTTTCTGCCAGTCCACTCACCGATAATAGAGGAGACCAAACCAACCTTGCATGGCAGCCTTCATTACCCATCAAACCATCCGTCAAACCCATTTTCTCACTCTAAGACCTTCTCATATCCATTATCTTTTTCCTCACCACCTTTCATAACCATCTTTCCTGAATACCTATTTTCCATACCCATTCTCCCTAACTTTTATACTAACATAAATCCATCACCTACATATCCATCTCCATGCTCGCTCCTATCTCTACACTGCCACCCGTACCCACTAAGTCCACTTCTTGCAATATGGCATGCACCCAGTCCCCCACTCACTTCTTATTACTTTTCATTTCCCATTCTTCCCTAGACACATGCATGACCGTCCTTAGGTGTTTCACTTCCCGCACCTCATCCCTTCAAACTCTCTGCCAGTGAACCATAGCCACAGATTCATTGAAGTTGAACGTGGCGGCAGTGGACAATGGTGTTCCCATCAATTGGAATCCCATCAGTAACTTCCTCTCTGATCTTGTGCATGGAGCCATTGAGGTTTGTGTCCAGCTAAGACCAACTGTTGACATATCGGTGCCTGCCGATGCAGTTTTCGTTCGCCCATCATTGCGCCAGTCTAGTAATTAAATTCCGGAGATGGTTAGCTTACTTGGGGATTTGGACTTGCTTGGAATTCTTGCTGAAACTGAAAAGCGTGGCTTGATCTTTGATCAATTGTTGACAATTCCTGAACATGATGATTGGGTTTGACATGGTCGGTACATCTACAGATGTAAGCCGTCATGCAGGAACTTATGAACAAGTTCTAGAAACCCAGATTGCTGGTGCCATAATTCAGACGCCTCAGCTTGACGCATACACTGTCCACAGCTGGTGGTAGATTTGTTGGTGGAGCAAACCTCTTGGATCCAATCTATGGAACTGCAAAAAGGGTAGATCTCCTAGTGCCCGAGTCACCTCATACCGGTTTTGCTGGCCAGATTACAATGACGCTGGTGTAATGGCTGCTTTGGAAGCAGCCATACATGATAGGATTGGCTTCCTCTCTCTTTTTAATTGCCTTCAGATCTCGCGATTATTTCTTAAACAGCATTGCAATTGGATCTCCTCATGCTGTTCGGAATGGTATTGTCGCTGTTAGTGCAGCCGGGAATGAAGGACCCGAGCATGTGGTTTCTTGACCACAACTATCATGAACCAATGTTTTCCACGTTCAAGGGAATCAATGCCAAGGAGCATGTGGTTGGATGGTACAGCACAGGACCAACACTGCAGGAGAACGACCTAGATATTCCCGGACTGTTCCATGACTATGCTCCTAATCCTGTCTTAGTCATAATTGATGTCCAACCAAAGGAGATAGGAATTCCCACCAAGGCTTATTATGCTGTTGAGGAAGTGAAAGAGAGTGCAACCCAGAAAAGCCAGAATGGTTCAAGCAGCTGACTCACTACCGAATCTGGTGTTAGAGCTGAGGCAGATTGCAATCTTGTCAGGATTTGCATCCCTTAATGACCATGTATATCAAAGAGAGGCACCTGAAGTCGTTTCCTTTTCTACGTGTTTAAGGATTCAAAATGATGGGGTCTTTTCTTTCAAGAGCTCTCATGCTGACTTTTGGTTGATTATCCTGAATGCTCCAAAACTATGGACAGGAATAAGTCAGTAGCAAGCCAATATCAAGTAAACTGGAAGCAGAAAATGCAAATGCATATTCTCCTCAGAAAGTGACTGTCATTGAGGGAGCAATCCGGGTTGAGGATGATGAATTTTGTGAGGAAGAATACTCATGCGGTTTATAGTTTTGCTTCAGTTGCTTACCAAAGACACACTCGCCCTGTTCCTGTTTGATATGGGAGTTTTGAGCCAAAAAGTATCGAGATGAATCAGAAGCAGTCAATTGGATCACAATTCATATAAAGCCTTGTCCAAAGTGTCACAGACCTGTGCAGTAGGTGGAACTAGAACCAGTGAGGGCGCAATACTAAATACATCTCTGGGCCCCCATTCCTACCAGGCCACGCATGGCCACTTTCAGTATGGGCCACCGTCGAGCCACGTGTCCCCTTCCCTCTATTTCATCCTTGTTAGGTTTTTATAAATAATCTCATACTCCCATTTCTCACATCTTTTTCAAATTCAAGCTTTTAAATAGTTTTCCAATCTCTAAACCCTTTAAATAATTTTAGCTTATTCAAATTCTCATCCTTAGGGTTTTAAATCCAGAAAATCACATTTTCAATAAAATTTGGCCGCCATTTTCTTTTCGGCGAGCCACTTTCGAATTTTTTCATCATTTTAAAACGTTTTGAAATAAGCATCTATTTAATTCTGTAATTCCGAGTGATGGAATTTATGGAATTAATTCATGCAAAAATAAACGGGCTTTGGTGGGGGCCCGACATATGTGACTTCATGATTGATTGACTGATTGATTGATTTGACTGCCATGCATAATTGATTTATTCTGATCTGTGACATGCATGAGATTATTTCTTAACTGTGCTCTAGCCCTATTTCTTGATAGCGCATGGCGGCTCGTCACCTAGGTACGTGTCCATTCCCATTCTTGTAATTCTTTATGCATGTACTGATTCTCGTATGTGCGATCATGCTGAGTATTCATTGATTTCCTCATCATTGCCACGTCGGCTTCATTTTATTAGTAGAGACCCGACTTTAGGGACTTAGAGGGGTGCTACGGTCCATACCGTACCTTCCCGATAAGTAATCTGACCCCCGAACCCGATCCGGTTTTCACAGACCACCTTTTCCAAAAATCAGGAGTCACACTTAGGGTTTTCTTTCTTATTTTGTTTACCCTTTAAAAATAAAAACAAAAATAAGTGGCGACTCCAAGTCATTTTCTTAATCAATAAAAATCAATTTTTCAAAATAAAAATAAAAAAATTTCGAGTTTCGCCATTCGAGTGGGAAACGCATTCGAGCCATCGAAATGCGGGGTCCACAAAATGGGTATGCCCCCTATCCTTGAGTTTATCAGATCTTTGGCGTACTTTCCCACTGCTTGATCTATTTCTTGATCTTTGCGAGTCGTCATGCTGGGGCATACCCCCCTTTAGCGCTTTTCTACTGGGGCATACCCCCTCCCGTTGGGTTTGTCATGTCTCGTGCTGATTTCATGATTGTCAGACGTATTTGTCGATCTTTGCGAGTTATCACCTAGGGCATCCCCCTACTGTCACCTTGTCTAGGGCATCCCCCTATTGTCATCTTGTTTAGGGCATCCCCCTTCATTCAGTTATCACCACCATGGATTTTCATCCTTGGGCTTTTGAGATTATATCACCACCATGGATTTTCATCCTTGGGCTTTTGAGATTATATCACCACCATGGATTTTCATCCTTGGGCTTTCAGATTCACCACCATAGATTTTCATCTATGGGCATTTCGGATTCACCACCATAGATTTTCATCTATGGGCATTTCAGATTCACCATCATGGATTTTCATCCATGAGCCTATGTTTCAGATTCACCACCATAGATTTTCATCTATGGGCATTTCAGATTCACCACCAGGGATTTTCATCCTTGGGCTTTGATCAGTTTTCACCACCATGGATTTTCATCTATGGGATTTTCAGTTATTATCACCACCATGGATTTTCATCTATGGGCATTTCAGATTCACCACCAGGGATTTGCATCCTTGGACTTTGATCAGTTTTCACCACCATAGATCAGACATCTATGGGCATTTCAGATTCACCATCATGGATTTTCATCCATGAGCCTTTGTTTCAGTTATCACCACCATAGATTTTCATCTATGGGCATTTCAGATTCACCACCAGGGATTTTCATCCTTGGGCTTTCGAGATTTTCACCACCATAGATTGACATCTATGGGCATTTTTATTGTGTCACCACCGTAGGTCTTCACCTATGGGCCTTCTAGTTTAGTGTTTAGAGTTAGTTTTTTTTTTTTGGTTTGGCTTACAGAGCTTTATTTTCTTATTCTCTAGTTTAGTGTTTAGAGTTAGCTTTTTTTTGGTTTGGCTTGCAGAGCTTTATTTTCTTATTTTCTAGTTTAGCGTTTAGAGTCAGTCTTGTCATGCAGAGTCACAGCTCCTAGCATTCATATTCTCTGGCATTGCATGTCTCACCTTCATGGATTCACACTTATTCTCACTCTCCTCACCTCGTTACCCTGTGCTTATCGCCTATTCATCTCGTAGTCCACATAGGGCAATCTCCTTTAGACGCATTCTTGTTCGTACTCCAGGGTGGTTCGACCGTTACTCACCTTTGACATCGATCTTCGGGTCACTTTTGAAGACGTTTTAGAGGGAGTTTGGATCCTTAGTGTGGCTTCAGAGGCATTTTGTGACATCTTTCTCTTTTAGGATTAGAGCCTTTGTGTTCGGCTGCTAGCCTGAGTGAGTTTGTGTTTCACTGGTGTCCCTATGGGGGTCTCCTTGGTTCTTCGGTAGAGTTCACTTCATTCCACTCACTATTCACACTTACCTTTCACTTCAGTGTTCATATTCTTTACACTCGTGAACTCTACCGAAGAGAGGCATATTTGTAGACCCCCATGTGGGACTTGAGTTGCTGCAGCATGTTTGGCCACGTGTCACTCTCGGGTTGGCTATTAGTGGAATCAGATAGTGGATTTGGAGGACGAATAGGAGAGCGACACCTGTAAAGATGAGGAAAATTCTAGAATCAGGGGTGCGTATCTTCTGTTATGGGAAGGTTGCCAGCTGCATGCAGGAGGGTGTCGTCTGGCAGCTGCAGGAGCTCTCTGAGCAGGCCGTTAGAGATTTTTTTTTGAGTGTGTTTAGGAGCCGAGGGGCTTGGGGGAGAAGAAGAGGAAGAAAACAGAGAGGGGGATAGAGCTGCATTGAAGGAGGGATCTCCAGGGACAACGGTGAGGGATTTTTTTGAGGGGTGTGGGTGTTTTTCCATTGCAAAGGAGAGAGAGATTTTTTGAGAGGGGACTAGAGAGGGGAGCTGGGGAAAAACAGAGGAGTTTTTCTGGGAGTTTTGGAGAGTGGTTTTTCTGGAGAGGCTACTAGTTACGGAGGGAGGAGCTTGCTGGTTCCATAGATTTTTTAGGGTGAAGCTTAGAAAAGGAGAGAAACAGAGCAAGCTGTGAGTAGAGGAAATGAGAGAAACAGAGTAAGCTACAGAAGGTATGGAGCAGAAAGAGTGAAGTAGAGCAACTCGATACCCATCTGGTCTTGCAAGAAAGAGGTGTTTTCAGGTGTTTTACTAGACTGCATATTGATTGCTATTGATTCTCTTTGGATTGTTGTGATTATGTTTAATGAATCTGTTCCTAGTTCTTTATGTGGAACTTGTTTAAAAATGATACAGTCTCTTGCTTTGCTTTGCTTTGGGTGTTTGAATCATATCTATGGATTTTCTTTCTACTTGGTTTTCCACCTATACACGAACCTACTGACTTCAATATAAGAGGAGGTTCATGCAATTGTTTTCTTAAGTTCATTTGTATACTCTGTTTTCATGCATTCTTCATTGCCGAGGCCACTTCCATTCCCAGTTCTTGTTCATTATAAGGGCTTTGGGAGAAGAGATATCTTTAAGAGAAGAGAAGCCATTTAAGGGAGAGAGGAAACGAAAACGTCCAAACAGAAGGGAGGTTGATTGTCTGAGGAATGCTTTTGAGTTTTGAGAGAGATCTTTCTTATAACAGAGGGCACCCAGTAGAGGAGCCTTAAAGAGTTGACAACAGAGAAGAGATCTTTCTAGAGAAGAGAGAGTAAGGCTTTGGGTGCTACGCCTTCCAGCAAGGCTTTGGTTCTGTCCAATTCTGATTCCGAAAGCATATCTAAGCCCAACATGTTCACCATCCAGTTCGTGAAGTGCGCCGAGGTATGGAGTGCCATCTCCAAATGAGATGTGCAAGCCTGCACTGGCCACTGCTATCTTCAGCACTCCGTTGAAACTCGGATTGCTATTATTTGGGTACGCCAGATGGATGAAACAGCTGGGATTTGCTATTCTTGCCTCTGGGGTTTTTATTTAAGGGATAAAGGTTTACAGAAGTTGCTCATTTTTGCTAGGAGCAATGTGTGTGGCTTTAGAGTTGGTATTCTAGAGTCGTTGACGGGAAGGAGATCAGTTGACAATACTCAGCTTAGCAAGAAGTGGAGTTTGGTTGATTGAGGAATTGAGAAAGAAGTAAAACAAACAAAGCTGCCCTTGAACGACGCCGGCGGCGAAGCGCCTCTGTCATCACCGGAACGCCAAGCAACCACAGCCATGGACTCATGATCAGCGAGGGTCCCAGCTTCGTGGCTCTCTCACCATCAGGCTTTGCAATTGCTCTCGATGGTTCTTCCCCTCTATGTACCGTGACATCAATAGATGCTGAAGGGACTATCGAGCTTCACGTTTAGGTTGATTGACTACATGCTGAAGATGTGTTGGCATTTCCATATTCGGATATAATATGAGCGAGCTTTCATGTCAGTATTAGCCTGAAGCTGGATCAAAAGCAGTAGCATCATAAGTCGCCATGGTGAAGTGCTCTGGAGAATCAGACAATCCCACCAAGTTTTGCAATATCGGGGACTCAGATTCCAGAGTTCACTTCAAGAATACCAGGGTGACTACTCGGGCAACCAGTATGTTGCTTTTGACCATGGTCAGAGGGTATTTGGAGGACGCCCTAGTCCGCGAGCAAACCATGCCTTTCACCCGTTTTTGTAGAGGTATTCCGTCAATGGTGAACATGGTCAAGCTCACTGCTCACTTCCCATTTGATCTATTTCTCTCTCACTTGGTCGTTTCATTGTTCGTGGCATGCATCAAACTGTTGCTATTGAGGGAGGTCATGAACACAAACTTGGTTTTGATGCTTCATCAGAGAATCTGTTGGACCATCCAAAATTGAAAAAGAAAAGGGAGAATTATCACCTAATGGTGATTTTGAGGAGGATAATCTTGTTGTCTATGGAGATGCTAGTACCCAGGTTGTGCCTTTGGCAAAGCACAATCCTGAAAGGCGGCCATTCCGAGCGGGTGATGGACAAGAGAGGGATTGTCAGGTTGCTGGAGGAGAAAGTGGTGCAGATGCTGATGATGAGGATGGTGAAAACGCTTCTGAGGCTGGTGAAGATGTCTCAGCTAGTGAGTCTGCAGGTGATGAGTGCTCTCGAGGAGAGTAGAAAGAGGAAGAGCCAACTTGCTTGCTGTGTTGGGGGCAACACCTGCCCTTCTGCCGAAGGATGGAGCATGAGGCTGGTCATTTTTAAGGATGGTTAGCAGGTCTTTAATTCAGAGAAGGAACTCCTGAATGGGATTTCGAGTATGGTGGAATATGAGCATTGTGAAAGAGCGTCAATTCGTGTGCTGCAAGTGCATGCAGCATCACGTGAACCATGGAGCCCTGGTTCTCGAAAGTAGCGTTATGAAATGAATACAAAACCTGGATGCAAGTCACCCTCATTCCCGCCTACATTTCTTTTCATCCTGGGCCCACTTCTGCATAATCCCTATTTGTATAGCAACTTTGGGCATACAATCTGTGACCATTAATCATTGCTCCATTTTTTTTCTCATTTGATTTTAAAAGCATAATTTTCCCAAAACCCAATTTTGTAAGTAATTTCTCCAACCCATATTTGTTTCCAATTAATTTCGCTATTTCAAGTTGTTTTAAAATAATTTCAAATCGCCTAATTTCTCCATCCTTAGTGTTTTTCTTAGGTTTCAAAAATCCCATTCAAATGAAATTTTGACGCCACTTTTCCTTCGGCATGCAAATTTTCGTAACTTCATCTGATTTCCGAAATGTTTTGAAAACAAGCTGGAATTTAATTTTATAATTCCAAATAATGGAATTTATGAAATTAATTCATGCAAAATAAACGGGCTTTGGTGGGGGCCACACATATATGATCTCGTGACTGATTGACTGTTTGGTTGATTTATTTGCCATGCGTGTTTGATTCATTTTGTTCCTTGACATGCATACAAGTATATGTACATATTCATTATTCACTGATCCTGCTTCATGATAGCGCATTTGTCACTGGAGGTCCAGGTACGCACTCATTCTCATTTTGATTATTCATTATACATGCTTTGCTTATCATATTGTGCATGATCGATTTGAGTATTCATCGATTTCCTCATTGATTGCCATGTCAGCTTCATTTTATTAGTAGAGACCCAACTTTAGGGACTTAGAGGGGTGCTACGGTCTTTACCGTACCTTCCCGATAAGTAACCTGACCCCCGAACCCGATCCGGTTTTTCACAGACCGCCTTTTCCAAAATAAGGAGTCACACTTAGGGTTTTTCTTTCTTATTTTGTTTACCCTTTAAAAAATAAAACAAAAATAAGTGGCGACTCCAAGTCATTTTCAAATAATCAATAAAAATCAATTTTTCAAAAAAAAAAAAAATCGAGTTTCGCCATCGAGTGGGAAACGCATTCAGTCGAAAATGCGGGGTCCACATATATATATACATAAATTCATAATTTACAAATTTGTACATGTTTTATAGAGTTGTAATTTAATTTAATTTAAAAAAAATCAATTTTCAAAATAAAAAATAATAATAATTGAACATTAAATTAATGAAAATAAATTAAGATAAACATGTCTTATGGAGTTGTTATTTAATTAAATTTAAAAAAAAAATCAAAATTTCAAAATAAAAATAATGATAATTGAATGTTAAATTAATGAAAAATAAATTAAGATAAACATGTGTTATAATATTGTTATTTAATTAAATTTAAAACATAAAAATAAAAATAAAAAAGTGCAAAATTTTATGATAACAAATACTAATCATGGAATGTTAGATTAATGAAAATTAAATTAAGATAAACATTGTGTTATTTAATTAAATTTCAAAATAAAAACTAATAATAATAGAATGTTAAATTAATGAAAATAAGTTAATATAAATATGTCTTATATAGTTGTTATTTAGTTAAATTTCAAAAATAAAAAATTATAAAATAAAAATAATTAATCAAATATTAAACTAATAAAAATAAATTAAGACAATGTTGCAACTTAAAAAAATAAATAAATAATATATGAATACTAAATAGATTTTTGAAAAAAAAATATTATTATTTAATTTTTCTTGAAATATTAATGTATTAATTATTATGAGTACTTAATTGTCCATTTTTAAGAAAGACTCTTAAAAGTATTTTGGGTATTTATCGATGATACATTAGCCTTATAATTTCATAACTTCTTTTAGCTTTTAACACTATTTATGTGAAGTTTAATCCCTTTAGAGCAATTTTCATTGTCATCCATCTCTAAAGTAATTGTCCTTTTTTTTAAAAGGTACAATCTCTATTAACAACAAATAAACCTAAGGTCATATAAAATACATATTTGGGCTCAAATAATGAAATTTTATAAATTTGGATGATAGATGTCACATAAACATTGCAACAATTTAATATATTAATATTTATCCTTTAAGTATTCCCCATAATTAACACATTAAATTTCAAGAAAATTTAAAATAAATAAATAAAATCTTTCTCAAAATATATTAAATATTCAAATAGTTTTTATTTTATTTTTATTTTTTCAAGTTGCAACTGCTATCTTAATTTATTTTTTAATAATTTTTATTCCATAATCATTATTTTTTTCTTAAATTTTTATTTTTTGAAATTCAATTAAATAACAATTGAAAAAGGCATGTACACACACATAAAATAGGTTGAGGACATTTCAAAAACTCAAAAAAACTTTTCTAAAATTGTTCTTAAAAACTATGCTTTGTAATATGAAATTAACTTATTTACGATTGCCGAAACTAACTTCCATATCATCTTATGATTCATTAAACATTTATTTTTTACCAATGTCTAACCTGATCACATATCTAGTTTTAAAAGATTAAAATCCAAACTTCCAAATTGGATCATAAGCATTTTTAAATTTAAATAAGGTTACGAGAATGGAATACACCGGTCACTAAGTCCAAACTTAAACCCAAGAATGACATAATAAGGATGTAGCAACCTAGATCAAGAGATAGAAATACTAAGCGACTTCATGATTTAACCTACACATGTAGGAAATAAAGAACGGCCAAATTTCTCCGAACTTAGAATTTTCAGCACTTGATGTGGCTCTCAAATTCTGTTAGGGTCTTATTTTGAGCTCATCTTCATGCTCAAATTCTTCCTAATGCTTAAGGCATCTTCCTGAACATTTTTGCACACTCTAAAAAGGAAATTAAACATGTAAATATGCCCAAAATAAGGGAAAAAAAATGAAAATGGCTAGACATGTTGAAATAGATATAAAATGATCGACTATGAAATGAGAATACTCAACAATGCTCCAAAAATATATTAAAATACTACAAGTAATGAGCAATTTTGAATATTAATAAGACATGAAAGGTGTCTTGTTGGTTGAAGATGTAAAGTTGTAGATTTATGAAATAATGAATTTTCATTTATGAGAAAATCAATGTAAAAAATTAAACTCCATATTTATATAATTACTACTAATCCAATAAAGTAAGATTTTAAAATAAATAATTGAATTAAATTTTACATTAAAAATAATGATATAAACATAGTAAAAAGAGTTTTTTATGTAAACTAATTTGTAGAGAATGTTGAGATTTATTTGAATGTTGAAAATTGAAAAATTAAATAAGTAAATAAAAAGAACTAAGAATGGTGCAACCTTAAAGTGATCTTGTTATGGTGTAATAACATCACTCTTAATCCTTGGAATGGATCACTCAAATGATAATTCTTAGAATAGGTCCCTGTGGTATGATGTCAAATATCATAAAAGGTTTTACTTATCTTCACTAAATATCAATTGGTTTTTAGATAAAAATAGTTAAAACTTGATTTAACAATTGGTATCAAATCCAAATGTTACAAGGTTCAAGTCATGTGGAGTAATGTCAAATACCATATAAGTTTTTAGAACTTTATTTAAATGTTAGTTTTTATAGTTCTCTTATGAACTATCTTTTTCTTTCTTTCCATATTTAGGTACAATCTATTTTTTTATTTGATTCTATTTGAAATCTACGAGTGAACATGGTACATATAAGAAAATTATAAGGAAGATTCATTATTTAAGAAAGAGGCAATCCTAGGTATAAACACTCATAAAATATAAAGAGAACCTTTACCTCCTTTAATTTTTTCCTTTTATTGCTCTTTATTCTTCCCCATTTCCTTCAAACATACTAAATTCTTTCTCTAAAACAAGGAAGGCTTATAAAAAATATTATATATGTAAGGTCAACAAAGGCAGTATTTACCTTTACAATAGCTTTCATTTGTGGGCTACTCCATGCATTTCTTAGTGCAATGCCCAAAAGCAAATCCAATGTGGTACTAATAAATTACTAAAATAATGTTCTCTTGTGAGAAAATTAAAATATGATTTGTATGGTCTCTTCTTCTCTTTTGTAGCTGAAAAAAGGTAAATTTCAAATTAATATTTTATTTAAAAAAAATAGAAACACATTTTGTTTTTGAGTTATTTTCAAAACAAGTTTTTTAGAATTATTTTAGGGGTTATTTAAAAAATTAATTATACAAAAAATGATTAAATATAAAACACTAAATATAAAATTTATTTTAAAAAAATATAAAACAGATTGAGAATATTTCAAGTTATTTAACAAATTTTTATTCTATATATATATATATATATTATGTTTTGAAAATTATTTTCGAAAATATTTGTAAACTCATCTTTTCTTTCTTTAATAAAAAAGTGGGCATATAAATATAACTAAACTTTTTCAATAAAGAGGCTATTGCTAAAATTAATTTATATTTTTTCCTTTATTTTTTTAATTGACATGTGATTTTAGGCCATGGGCCAACTTCCTTTTTATAGGCCACGAGGCCCATCAAAATTAGGAATCAAGGAATGGTATGGGCTTCTTCTCGATAAAAGGAAGGAGAAATTCAAATAAATAAAAAGAAAAACTTGCCTCTCCGCCCCTCCTTGCGTGGTGATAAGAAAATAATCTAATTGGATATCTACAAACTTAGAAAAAAAAATAGGTTTTTTTTTTTCTGGAAAACAGAAATTGTATAATACATTTAACAAAATTAGTTTTTTTTTTTTTAATTTTTTTTAATTTAATTTATCTTAATTATTACAGGAGAGAAAACTATAAATTTTTTAATCAAATTATTCACTCTTTATTAAAAAGGTTTAAACATTTGGTAAAATAGAATTACGAAATTATTGAATTTTATAAATATATGGCAGTTTTAAAACTTTTTTTTTCAAGAACAAAATTCTTACTAAATTTTCTAAAAATTATTGAAATCAAGACTTGTATTTAAATTTTTTAATAAATTTTTATTTTTAAAATATCCTTTAAAAGAATTTTTGTTATTGAATTCATTTTTTTTTTTTTAAATTATAGAAATCAAGAAGACTGAAATTTATTAAAATAATTTATTTTTTTTAAACAAAAAAAAAAACAGATTTCCAAAATGATGAGTGATAAAAGCAAGATGGTGAATTTTGAACTTTGAAGAGTAAAAGTAGGCAATTAATGGTATTCCTTGTAGCTTTACTTGTTTGCTTTAGGGTTATGTGCCCTTTCTCACTTCTCAAAAATGTTCCTTGCGATGGAAGATGCCTTTTGTGAAACCCAATTGTCCACGAATTAAGAATCTCAACACTTCATCAAAATGGAGGATTCTTTGCTTAAGAAGAAAGAAGAAATTTCTTTCTTCGTAGAGGAGGAAAGCACAATATATGCAAGGGAGATTGAGAACTTTTATTGAGACCATAAACCTCGCCATTTTAGCAAATACATCTAACCTCATCATCAATTTGAATGTCATCTAATAAAATGTCTATTGATCATTTTCAGTTTTTGAAGAACAAGTTCATCGAGCACTTGGAAGACATGGAGGAGGAATATACCGAGAAAAATGAGATCCCCTAGGCTCTCATTTTCTGTATGTTAGAGATAAAATGCATTAGAGCAATTTTCACTCTCAATAATCCTTAAAAGTATAATTGTTCCCCCTTCTTTTAAAGGGACAATCTCCATTAACAACAAGTGAGTTTAATGTCATGGACTTAGTCTTTCCCTAAACTCGTACGACACTTAGACAAGTGAAGACACTTAATATGTGAAGCATCTTGTGACACTAATTTCATATAAAATGCCTATTTGGGCTCAATTAATGGAATTTTATAAATTTGGATGATACATGTTACACAAGCATTGCAACTATTTAATATATTAATATTATTCCTTAAGTACTCATCATAATTAATATTATTAAATTTCAAGAAAATTTTAAAAAATAATAAATAAAATCTTTCTCAAATTTTATTAAATATTAAGATATTTTTTGTTTTATTTTTATTTTTTTTAAGTTGCAATCGTCATGTTAATTTAATTTTCATTTGATTATTATTATTTTTTATCTTAAAATTTTATTTTGAAATTTCATATTACATTTGCATTTTGTAATATGAAACTAATTTATATTTTTTTTAATTTTGATGTAATTTTAAATTTTAAGATTTACTTGTTGGTCAAATTAAACTTTTAGGGGAAAGCTTTTTTTAGAAAGAATTGACATGGACTTCCTTTTTATGGTCCAAGGCCCTCAAAATTAGGATTCAAGGAATGGCATGAACTTTCTTTGGATAAATAGAAAAAACAAAAAAAAACAATAAAAAACAATAAAAAACACTTGTCTCTCCACCTCTCCTTGTCATGCCTACAAAGAAGAAAATAATCTAACTCTTAGGCTAAGTTTGGTTCCAAAAAATTTGAGGGAAAATATGAGGGAAAGAAAATAAAGAGGAAAAAGGGAAAAAAATAAAAAATAAAAAACTAGGAAAAAAAAAATTCAAATTAATAAATTATTTTTATATGTTTCTTTACATTCATTTCACTTTTTTCCCTCCATTATATAAAGATTAAGTAATTTTAAAATCTAAAAATTTAGAGCTAAATTTAATTAAATTTGATTTGATTTTGTATTTTTTATAGTGAAATCAAACATGAAAAAATAATTTTCCTTAGTATTTTTTTTTCTTTCCCTAGTACTTTCCACATAGCCTTAAACAATGTTGAATAAAGAAAATTTATAAACTTAATAAAAAAGAAAGAGAATTTTTCTAAAAAGAATTTGTATGATATATTTAACAAAATCATATATACCTCTTAATAGTTAATTTGTTAATTCTTTTTTATTTTCTAAATTTAATTTATCTTAGTTTTTATATGAAAGGAAACTATAAAAAAATTAATTAAAATATTTACTATTTATTAAAAAGTGTTGCCCCAAGGGTTCTCTTAATTACGTTTTGATGATAACAAATCATGGTTAAGTTGCTAGTGATTTTGAATTAGAAGAGTTTCAGGTTTTGATTTGATAATTCAAAAGGATATTCAAGAAAATCATCAAAGGATCAAATGAATGCAAAAAGACTTTTTAATCTTAGGAAATATATCTAAGGTGAAGGCATGAGTGCACCTAGGTTTTTCATACTAATTCATGCATCATTAAAAACTCGGTTTATGCATTAAAGTTAAATTTCAATTGAAACCCAAGTTTTCTCATCCGAATCATAGACAAACTGTTTTAAAATTGACATATCAATACTCTTAAAGACCTTGTCTAACTGTTAGAAGTGAAAGGAACAAAAAAAAATTAAAATAAAATAATATATATATATATATATATATAGATAGATTTTTGGGCCAAAATAGGTGAATCGGTCAAGGGGACTGGTGAATCAACTCAACCAGTCATGGAATCGATCGATCAATCAAGCCTTCCCGATCAAGGACTGACTAAGGGATGCAAAAATCTTTTCTCTCTTCTAATAGCCTTGCATTTTTGGTTAAGGTGAAACCTCTCCCAGTCAAGGGATAGGTCTTCCTAGTCGAGGCCTAGTTAAGGCCCAATGGTTATCTGTCATGAAATTAATGCCTAACGACTAGTCAACCAGTCAAACCAAAGCTCAATCGATCAAGGCTGTTTTTTGGCATTTCTGGGGCCCAAGGTTAGAAACCTAAAAATTGAAAGCTCCATTTCATTTATGAATTAGAGAGCACTTGCAATCAGTGCCTACCTACCTATTCTTCATTCATAGCTCTCACTTCTTTCTTTTGGTGCATTAACTCTTCACTTGCATACCATTTAGTGCACCTTTGTCATTCATCCTTGTTTTTCCTTATATTTGAGCATTTATTGAGCTAAGTTGTGATTAAGTGAGGTTGTGTGTATAGAATTCTTCAAGTTGGTGATTACTTAAAGAATTGTGTGAAACCAAGGTTTGGTTAATCTTGATTTTGATGATAACAAAACAAGGTTTAGAACTAATGATCATATTTCAAGTGTGATTAGGCAAAACGATTTCCAAAGTGGCAATCACAAAGACAAATCAAGCCAAGGATAAATCATGAAGAAGAAGACCACCTCAAAGAGAAGAGTTTTTCAAGACCCAAACTTCATAAGATCTTTTTGTAAGGTTGTTGGTGCACTAGGACTTTCATGCATTTCATTCTTTATTTATGCACCAAAATCATCCAAGAGTAATATTGTTTTAAATATCTTTAAAATTGGATGATTTCATGTTTTCAACTAAAACCTTGTGTTAAATAATTTTCAATCTTGTGTTATAAGGTTTTAAGTTGAAAAAGGTTGGGTGTTGAGCCAAAAAATGGCTCAATCGGTTCAACCGGTCGAGGAATCGGTCGACCGGTTGTGCTCGTCCGGTCGAGTACTAGTCAAGGAAGCCAAAAAGTTTCTCGCTCTCCCAGTGGCCTTCTCTTCCTGGTTGAGGTCCAATCAAGGTCCGGTTGAGGCTCAACGGTCACTTGCCAAGCATTAAATGCTAACGTCTAGTCAACTGGTCGACCCCTAGCTCAACCAGACGAACCCCTAAACAGCTAGTTTGGCTTTTCTCTTCTATAAAAAGGCTCCAATCTTCATTGTTTTATAAGCTTAACCTTCCCATACATTTCTTGATTATATTTGAGCCTTGGAAGAGTGTTTTTTGAGTGCACCATTGTTCTAAAACTTGCATATCTTTAGTGCACCATTCAATCCTAGTTTTCTTGTATCATTTGAGCTTAAAGCTCTTGTGCTAGGATTTTTGTAAACCTTTGAGATCATTCATTTGTAAACCTTTGAGAGGAAGTTTTCTCAAGTGTGGGGTATCACTTGAGGGGTTGTTCAAGAGTGGGATATCTCTTGAGAAGTGTAAAGGGTGCTTGGAGCCAAAAGTCCAAGAGGGTGAATTGGAACCATAATCCAATTGTATTGCTTGAAGGCTTGGTTTGTAAGCCTTGAATTAGTGGAACCTCAAGCTCGGGATTGAAGCTAGAGGAGAGTAGATGTAGGCTAGGTTGCGCCGAACCACTATAAACTCTTGTGTTTGCATTCTCTCTTCCCTACTCTTTTAATTTATATGCAATTGTATTTATATTGTCTATCATATACTTGCATATAAATTGTCTCTTACTTTCGCATAGTTTAAATTTGCAAAAAGAGACCATCACCCTATTCACCTCCCCTCTAGGGTGATTACCATAGGTTGGATTAGCCTAATATTCCTAACAAATTGTGTAAGAGCCCATTGGAGTTGGAATTTAAGTATAAAGACTATAGAAGCTTGGTTGAAGTTTTAAGGATAGTGGAACCCCAACTTGATTAGGAGCTTGAAGAGAGTGGACGTAGGCAACAGGTGTGAAACCACTATAAAATTGTATTTGATCTCTCTAACTCGATTTCATTACATTTGTTTGTTATTTTGCTTAAAATTGTTGTGCTTGAAAAAGTTTTTCAAAAACCCAATTTACCCCTCCCCCTCTTCGTTGTTTTTTCTTTTTAATTAGATTAACCTTATTTTCTCAATTGGTATCAAAGTTAGGCTCCTTGTTTAAGACTTAATTGTCTAAGAGGTAATGGCTAATCTATCAATTTCATCTCACTTTGAAAGTTTTGCAACCAATAGACCTCCATTTTTTACGAGAACCGATTATCCCTATTGGAAAACTAAAATGGCTTAGTTTTTACAATACCCCGATCTTGACCTTTAGGATGTCATTGAAGATGGTCCCACTATTCCTTCAAAACTTATTGATGGGGTCATGGTTCCAAAACCCAAACAAGAATGGGATGAGCATGATAGAAGAAATGTTCAATTGAATGCTAGAGTCATTTATACTTTTTAGTGTGTTATAGATAGAAATGAATACAATAGAGTTTGTCAATGCAAATCGGCTAAAGAAATTTGGAGATTACTTAAAGTAACTCATGAAGGAACAAATCCAGTCAAAGAGTCAAATATCAATTTACTTGTTCATAGTTATGAATTGTTTTTATGAAAGATAATGAAATTATTGTTAAGATGATTAGTAGGTTCACCAACATTGTCAATGGTCTTGAAGTTGTTGGAAGTCTCATAAACCCATGATCTTTTGTTTGATGACTCAACCTTATTCTTAGCACACTTCCGGTGGAGAGGAAAGAAGGGTGGAGGCTATGGCTCTCTTTCTCTTTGGATGGTGGAAGACAAAAGGTTATGGAAACCCTAACCCCTATGGAGTATTTATAGGATTCCTAACTAAGGTTAAGTGACTTGAGCCCACATGGGCTTAGGTCACTTAATCTAGCCTAAAATGGGTTCTAATTGATTAATTAACCCAATAATTCCTACTAATTAATTAATTATCCCAATCTAGACACCTTGTTCACTTACCCCTATGCAATCTTGCATAGTTACCAAAACACCCTTATGCACAAAAGTGAACCTAGAGCCAATCCGACCCTCATAATCGGTGCCAACAAGGTATATGAACTCAGAGTAGGGACCACTGAGACCTATAGGAGTATTGGATCCCTCATAATCCAATCATAAAATTGATTCAACATCCCACTATAGAGATCAATTGAACTCTAGTATCCTATGTAAATAAGAACAAGACACTACCAAGTATATGACATGCTATCCATTGTGTTCAATCTCCCCATGAACTGATGTCCATAGTCTAACAAGGTGAAACCTATCAACCTTTCAAGACTACCTCTACTATCCTTGAGTTACAGATCCTCCTATTGTGTATTCAACTGACATGTCTTAGTTCTCAAAGAACCTATGTCAAGTTCCACTTAAGGAACTACTATGGTCATAGTTTCCATGAAAACACCTCCTTAGTATCACCCAAGGGGACATACTGTCTCAATCCTATGAGATATCATGGTGCATCTATTGAGAATACCTATTGCTACCGATTTCCATCAACAGTGACCCAATCCATAGGGAATATATGATCAGCTTATGATCTCACTCGTAGGTCAAAGCCACTGCTAACTTTAGCATAAACTCAATATTCTCTCAAGGTTGAGAGATAACATAATGAAGGAGCTTGGTGAGGTCATGACTACTTGATAGCCTTAAGTCATGACTCACCATAGGTCTTGTCCAATGTGTAACCAAACACACTAGTGCACTCACCATGGGAAACCCATCCCGATAGCCAAGACCAATCATCCCTCCAATTAGAAGGTAGTGTACTACAACCTCTAATGGGTTGCCTAAACCCACAAATCAGTTCTGAACAAGTCATCTATTTGCAATTAACCCATGAATTAACTCTTCTATACAACTCCTAATGCACCTAAGTCACATACAATGCAAAAGATGCAGAGAAAAAATGCTCATAAAGTATACTACATGGAATAAGGATAGACAAAAGTTAAACTAGAGTATCATTAAATAAATAACGAATTCCAAATTTATTACATCATTTCATGCTTTTAAGGACTCTATCCTAACAGAAGGTTCACTTCTAGAAGAGACTTCTTTGAAAATGAATTTTCATCAAATGGTGACAAGGAGAGATGAGATGAGAAGAAGGACTTGGTGTGCTTCAAGTCATGAAACTGAGACACATTAAATATGATTGTCATCTCTACAAAGTTGAAGCCAAGAAGAGAACAAAGAAGACAATGATAGCCACCTGAAGTGAAAATGAAGATGAATCCTCTAAAGAAGAAAATGAGAAAGAAGTGGCAAACATGTGTTCCATGGCAATAGATGAACTCGATGAGGTAAATTCTAATATTAGTTATGATGATTTACATGATGCCTTTGAAGATTTATATGAGGATCTTGAAAAACTTGGCTTGAAAAATGCTTCTCTCAAAAAGAAAATTCAACAACTTGAAAAAAACTTAGAGAAGTAAAAAAAAAGTTTTCAAATGTTGAAGTCTCTAAAACCTCTCTTGAAAAAAAAGAATTGGATTTTGAGAAAAAAAAAATGAATGGTTGACCTTCTCTCTTTCAATATTTTCTTATGGACAAAAATATTTTAAAATGATCCTAGCTAGATAAAAATTTATCTTTGATAAACAAGGGCTAGGATTCAAATCCTCAAAGAATCAAAAGTATTTTAAAAACTATTTTGTAAAGAAATCCACAAATGCAAGTCTTTCCACTACTTGCAACTTTTGTGGAAGAGAAGGACACATTAGTTGCAAATGCACTCTAAGAAGTGGTTCTCGATCAATAAACTTTAAATACAAAAACTAAGGAGATTTAGGTTGAAAAATCCGAGGTCACTAACTCTCAAGGACCTAAAAAGATATAAGCACCTAAATCAACTTGAGTTATGTGTTGTAAGGCTTAAAGAAGGACAAGTGGTTCTTGGATAGTGGATGCTCAAGACACATGATCGAAGATGAATCCAAGTTCACTTTCCTTACAAAGAAAAATGGAGGATATGTTACCTTTGAAGACAATGCAAAAAGAAAAATCATTGGTCAAGGAAATATTGGCAATGACATATCCTCTCTCATTGAAAATGTCTTATTAGTAGATGGTTTAAAACATAATCTTTTAAGCATTAGTCAACTTTGTGACAAAGGTTTTAAAGTGATATTTGAAGCATCTCATTGACTTATCAAGGATATTCAAAATGACAAAATCATCTTCATAGGAATAGATGTCACAATGTTTACATTATAAATAACTCAAAATATGATGACCATGATAGATGTTTTTCAAGCATGCATGATCAAAATTGATTGTGGTATAAGAGGTTGGGACATGCTAACAAGGACTTCATTTAACAACTCAACAAAAATGAACTTGTAAGAGACATTCCTAAAATAAAATTTCAAAAAGATAAAGTTTGTGAAGCTTGTCAAGTGGGAAAGATAATCAAAAACTCTTTTAAAAACAAAAACATCATTTCTATAGTTAGGCCACTTTAGCTGTTACATATGGATTTATTTGGTCTATCTAGGACACCAAGTCTTAGAGGAAAGTCTTATGTTTATATTATTGTGGATGACTTCTCTAGATAGACATGGGTCTTGTTTTTAAGCCAAAAAAATGAAGTTTTTTTTTATGAGTTTTTAGAGTTTTGCAATAAGGTTCAAAATGAAAAAGGTTTAACAATCACTTGCATAAGAAGTGATCATGGGAGAGAATTTAAAAATATTGATTTTGAAAACTATGACAATGAGCATAGAATTAACCACAATTTTTCGACTCCTAGAACTTCTCAACAAAACAGGGTAGTTGAAATGAAAAATAGAACTATACAAGAAATGGCAAGAACCATGCTAAATGAAAATAGCTTACCAAAATATTTTTGGACCGAAGTAGCTATGTTTTAAATAGAGTTTTACTAAGGCCCATACTTAAGAAAATTCCCTATGAGCTTTGAAAAAATAAGAAACCCAACATTAGTTATTTCAAATTCTTTAGATCCAAATGTTTTATTTTAAACACCAAAGACAACCTTGGAAAATTTGATGCAAAATCAGATGTTGGACTTTTCCTTGGTTACTCAACTTCAAGTAAAGATTTTAGAGTTTTCAACAAAAGAACCATGGTTGTAGAGGAGTCCATCCATGTAATTTTTTATGAATCTAACAATTCTTTTCAAAGAAAAGATAGTGTTGATGATGAGTTAGGTTTGGATGACTCTATGGGAAGATTGCAAATTGAAAATAGAAGATAACAAGAAGAGAAAGAATTAGATCCCAAGAAACAAAGATCACCATTGGCACTACCACCTCCTCAACAAGTGCATGGAAATCAAGTCAAGACCTTCCTAAAGAATAGAAATTTGTCATCAATAATCCACAAGATCAAATTATAGGTAATCCATCTAGTAGGGTAAGAACTAGATTTTCTCTTTGAATAATCTAGCTTTTATTTCCCAATTTGAACCTAAAAATATAAATGGTGTTTTAGATGATGAAAATTAGATAATTGCTACGCAAGAGGGCCTAAATCAATTTCAAAGAAGTGAAATATGAGAATGATTACCAAGACCTTCAAATCAAAGAGTTATTGGAACTAGATGGGTCTTTCGCAATGAAATGGATGAAAATGGCATAATTGTTAGAAACAAAGCAAGGTTAGTATCCCAAGGGTTTAATCAAGAAGAATGGATAGATTATGAAGAAACTTTTGCTCCCGTAGCTAGGTTGGAAGCTATTAGAATGCTACTTACCTTTGCATTCTTTAAAGACTTTGTGTTATATCAAATGGATGTGAAAAGTGTCTTCTTAAATGGTTTTATAAATGAAGAAGTGTAAGTTGAACAACCACCTAGTTTTACAAGTTTTAACTTTCCTAACCATGTTTTTAAACTTAAAAAGACACTTTATGGTTTGAAACAAGCACCTAGAGCATGGTATGAAAGATTAAGAAAATTCCTTTTAGAAAATGGTTTTAAAATGAGTAAAATTGATACAACTCTCTTTATAAAAACCAATATATATATATATATATATATGCTCTTAGTTCAAATTTATGTTGATGACATTATATTTGGTGCTATTAATGTCTCCCTTTGTGAATAATTTGATAAGTGCATGCATAGTGAGTTTGAAATTAGCATGATGGGAGAGCTCAATTTCATTGTTGGATTACAAATCAAGCAATTAAGGGAAGAAACCTTCATCAATCAAGCAAAGTACATCAAAGATCTTCTCAAAAAGTTCAACATGGAGGAAGTCCAAACAATGAAGACTGTAATGAGTTCATCTATCAAGCTTGATAAGGATGAGAAAGGTAAATCCATTTACCTATGTATAGAGGCATGATAGGTTCTTTTCTACACTTGATTGCTAATAGACCCGATATCTATATGTTTGTATGCTAGATTTCTATCTTGTCCTAAGAGTGATAACTTTGAATTAATTGGTTTTTCGAATGTCAATTTTGTTGATTGTAAGGTTGAAAGAAAAAGCACTAGTGGCACATATCATTTCTTAGGACACTTGTTTCAAGGCATAGTAAGAATCAAAATTCAGTAGTTTGTCAACAGTTGAAGTCGAATACATAACAGTCAGCTTGTGTTGTTCACAAATTCTTTGGATGAAACAAACACTTCATGATTTTGGTTTATCTTTTGAGCATGTTCCTAATAAATATGATAATACTATTACTATAAGCATTTCTAAAAATCTCATGCAACACTCTAGGACTAAGCATATAGAGATTAGACATCACTTTCTTAGAGATCATGCGCAAAAGGGTGACATAACACTTGAATTTGTAAGCACTGATGATCAACTTGCCGATATCTTTACAAAACCTCTAAGTGAAGAACAATTTGTTGATATTAGAAGACAACTAGGGGTGATTTCATTATGATCTAATTCTTGTTTATGAATGCCTAATGATTATGCCTTCTAATTACATAAATTTCTATGTTATATGCATCATATAGAACATCATATAGACTCACACTTAGAAAATGGTCAATTTTTAACCATAAATTAAAATTCCCTTGGTATTAGACATCAAAAATTAGGGAAACCATTTGAAAAAAGCAAAAAGAAGATCAAGAAATGAAATTTTGCTTAAAATTGGAAAGTCAGGGGCATTGACCAAGTGGTCAACCAATTGATTACTAGTCGACCAGTTCGTCAGGGCTAGGAACATAAATAGTCTTCTCGCGCCTCTTCCTCTATGCTTTTCTCCTCTATTCTCCAAGGGTCTTACCGATTTTGTCTTTTGGAGGTTGATGTTGGTGCACTTTAGACTTTTTAAGCTAATTTTTAGAGAGATTTGAGGAGGTATTTGACTAGTTTCTTCTTCCATCCAAGCATCACAATCATTTCAGCTTCTAGTCCCATTCACTTTCGTAAGTATTCGGTTGTGCACAGGCTTCTTGGCCTCATTTTCTTTGAGTTGTACCTTTTTTCAGTTTAATAGCTCCTAGACGAGAGTCCACTACATTAGGGCTCAAGGCAAGCGCCTTACTCAGTCTTCAAAACTAGAGGCATGTCGAAAGGTGTGTTTTGACATTGTCTTGTTCAGTACCACGGAGGAGTACCAGTGGTACAAACAATATTTCTCTCATAGGCATGTAGTGTCGGGGAGAAACATCAATTTTGCCCTATTTTAATACTTTGGATTTAAGGGATTGTTTACTAGGATGGGTTGGTTGTCGATTGTTATAATTTTTGAGTTGGTTTTCCTATACTGGTACAAGCATTCCACTTGAGGATGACTCATTGTATGGGTGGCCTGATCTCATCCACCGTAAAAAAAGTAGAGATTTGCTCAGACTCGGAGATCATTTATCGTATCTTTGATGTTGCTCTTGTTGAACTCAAAGAATACGAGTCCAAGATATGACCCACTATCCTAGAATTTGAGCCTAAAGGGGTTATTCAAAGGATTTGTGGACTACCAAATGCTCATGGGATGGGCAAGCCCTCAACACATAGCTTGACTATCATCAATAGAGTACTCCCTCATATGTTATGTTTCACTTTTCTACCACAGGGTAGACACTGAGATAAGGTATCCTATTATGAGGTATTCCTTATAGATTCAATTCTAACTATGAGACAAATTCATTTGGGATACCTAATAATGATGCACATAATTTCCTGTTGCGAGAGCATGACTCGTGTATTCCCCTATGGTCGCTTCCTTTCTAGAGTCTTCAAAGATTCTAACATTAACCTTAGTAGAAAGACGGATTTTGAGGCCCCTAGTATCTATGACACATATGATGATGAGTTCATGGGGTAGATGAAATTTGAGAAGGCTCCAGATGGTTCTTGGGTTAGAAAAGCAGAGATAACACAAGCACATGCACAAGCATAGCCACAAGGACAAGGATAAGAATAGATACACCTTGGAGTTGAGAAGAAGGCAGAGATTCGATATATGGAGGGTGGAGTAGACCCTCAAGTTGGACTAAAACCTCAGAGTGGCTAGCAGAGTGAGCTTGAACTTAATATCCCCCTATTTTAGACAAAGATTCTTTCATAGACTGAGACTGTTCAATTCAAGTCTACTTTTTCTAATTTGATGATGACTAAGCCTGCCTATACAAAGGGGCCTTCTACTGATCACGCTCCATATATCGAGCCTGACTTCTCTAGACTAGCATACGCCAAGCCTACTTCTACTGAGATACCACAACCATAGGCACCTTCTATTCCTGATTACGCTCCATGGATGGACCTATTAGTGAAATCAACTCCCTTGGTACTCATATGGAGGAGCTTGTAGTGGTTAGTGACACGTTTTTATTCCATGGAGGACAGGATGGACTAGTATCAGAGTGGGTTCACCTCTCAGTTTGATTACCTACAGCAGAGGATGGATCAGATAGAGGATCGTCTTGCTTGACAACATGAGGAGATGATGGCCTATTTATGATCCATTTTTCCTCCTCCTTTTCCTCATCCTTAATCGTTATTTGGAGACCCATCTTGTTCCTTTTTTATGTTTCCAAAGAAGGAGATATTTTAGGATCTAGGAGGATGATATAGTAGATTCACTCATTTTGGACATGACATGCATATCATTTTCATATTTTGGACAAATATATGACTTGTTGATTATTCACCACTTTAGGATAACATGGGTTGTACCCTTTTGATAATGATACTTGATATCTGATATGCCTATGAATATTTGATACTTACATTAGATGCTTAAATGACTTATTGTTTGATATTTTTTTTGCAATACTCTTAAGCTAAAGTAAATCGAATTAACATGCTTGATCATTTTGTTTTAAATTTTGTTAATATTAAATGATCTATGATTGGTTTAAGGAAGAGAAGCATTTCCTCCTAGATAACCAAAGTTTTTCATCATAAAAAAGGGGGAGATTGTTGGTCCAAGGGTCCTCCAAATTATGTTTAGATGATAACAAACCATAGTTAAGTTGCTAATGATTTTGAATTAGAAGAGTTTCAAGTTTTAGTTTGAAAATTCAAAAGGATATTCAATAAAATCATCAAATGACCAAATGAATGCAAGATTAAACATGCAAGAAGAATTTTTAATCTTAGGAAATATATGTAAGGTGAATGCATGGGTGCACTTAGGTTTTTTATACTAATTCATACATTATTAAAAACACAGTTTATGCATTAAAGTTAAATTTCAATTAAAACCCGAGTTTTCTCATACGAATCTTAGGCAAATTGTTTTAAAATTGACATATCAATACTCTTAAAGACCTTGCCTAAGTGTTACAAGTAAAAGGAATAGAAAAAGATGGGTTTTCAAGCCAAAATAGGTGAATCGGTTAAGGAAACTATTGAACTAGTTCAACCAATCATGGAATTGATCTACCGATAAAGCCTTCCCAATCAAGGACTAGTCAAGGGATGCAAAAATCTTCTCTCTCTTCCAGTAGCCTTGCATTCTGAATCAAGGTGAGACTTCTCCTAATTGAGGGGTAGGTATTCTCTATTGATGCCTGATCAAGACCCAATGGTCACCTGTCATGCATTTTATGCCTAATGGCTAGTCAACTAGTTGAACCAGAACTCAATCGATCGAGACTACTTTTTGGCATTTTTTGGTACCTAAGGCTGAAAACCTATAAATTGAGAGCTCCACTTCATTTATGAATTAAAAAACACTTGCAATCAATTGTCTACCTACCTGTTCTTCTTTCAAAGCTCTCACTTCTTTCTTTTGGTGCATTAACCCTTCACTTGCATATCATTTAGTGCACATTTGTCATTCATCTTAGTCTTTCCTTGTATTTGAGCATTTATTGAGCTAGGTTGTGATTAAGTGAGATTATGTGTATAGAATGCTTCAAGTTGGTGATTACTTGAAGGATTGTGTAAGAACCCATTGGAGCCAAAATCTAAATGTAAAGACTTTGGAAGCTTGGTTGAAACTTCAAGGATAGTGGAACTCTCACTCGGTTAGAAGCTTGAGGAGAGTGCACGTAAGTAAGGGGTGTCGAACCACTATAAAAATGTGTTTGATCTCTTTAATCGGTTCTTAGTTGGGTTTGTGTTGAAAATGGTATCGAGTATCGGACTCGGCACAGAAAGGTTCAAGGCGATACGACTTGGCTAAGTCGTACTAGACTCGGTCGATATTTTAAACCATGTGGGGGTCCTCACAATTTGTATCAGATGCCACCCCATCATCCATGGAGCAAGCATGGCGAGTCAAGTATGGAATGTTATTAGAATACCTGAAAGAATATAGGTTGAAAATGAAAGACGAGGTTTTAGAGCATTACAATGGCCTCCCATTAGCAATGCACACATTGGCAGCGGCGATTCACAATCAAATATTAGGAATAAAGTAATGTCTAAGCATTTTTGGTTTTTTTTTTTTTTTTTTTTTGTTTTAACGATTTCATAATTTAATTCATTTAATTATAGAAATATGAGTTATTTTAGGTGAATTATCTATATTACGAAACAATTAAGGTTTAAAAATTATTTTGGTCTATTCATTAAGGTTTAAAATATTTATACAATATTTTTTAATATTCATATTCCATTTTTGTTTATAATATTCACATATTTTAAAAAATATATTATGGATCCATAAGGTTATTCTTTTTCCTTTGTTGGGTTGAACTTCAGTTTTTTAGGGAAAAAAAATTTGAAAATGTCAATTTGGTGTTTTTAGTTGTTCTTTTTGTAAACTCAGTTTCTAAAATAAAATGAAAATGGAAAAAAATATTCAAAATATGCTATGATATATGATTTCTATTTTTTTTTTTTTTAAAAAAAAAAAGTATAAACAAATAGAACTTCCCCAATTTTTTATTGTTTTCCTTCCATATTATTTATTTTTATGTGAAAACTATTTAAATATTTTAATTAAATCTTTAAAATTGTTGTTACGGGTACAATTGGAAAATATTTGTTGGAATAACATTGATCAATTGTAAAGATGAGGCAATGTTGGGAAATGAGTTGTTGTTATCATGTTGTAGCATCTCATACAAGGATTATATAGTAAGGTTTTAAAAATTAACTTTTTATATTATGATAAAAGATTTATTTAATTGTTTTTCTATAAGATAGTTTGCTTTCCATCTTCAGATTGATGTATCAAAGGTTCCTCTTCATCATATATTCAACAAAGTCAATGAATATATAAAAACTTCGGGTTCAAAAAACGCAATAATTGTAAGATGAGTTGTAATCACTTTCTATACATGCTCTTTTTTGTATTATATTATCCATTGGATTTGCATTGAGATCATACATACACACACACACATATATATATATATATATATATATATATATATTCACCAGGTTTGGAGTGGGGATGCAATGGCTAATCAACTCATGTAATTAATCACATTAGCAATCGCATTTAAACCCACCAACTCTCTTATTGCCTTTGGGATCTAAAGCTAATATTTTGTTTTCACTTGGATGGGTAAGTTAAATATAAATGTAAATTGGGGATGCAATGGCTAATCAACTCATGTAATTAATCACATTAGCAATCAAAAATGCGAAACCCGATTCAAACCCACCAACTCTCTTATTGCCTTTGGGATCTAAAGCTAATATTTTGTTTTCACTTGGATGGGTAAGTTAAATATAAATGTAAATTGACATAATATATCTCATTGCATATGCTACTTTAAAATATTATGTCTATAAGATATGCATATCTAAAGATATCATATCCCACTGGAAATCATATCCCATGATATCTATTTCCTATTCAATGGGATATGATATCCCATGATATATATATCATATCCTATCATATTCCGCCAACCAAATGTAGCCTAATAGATTATTTATAAATGGATGTTTGATAAAACTTAATACTTAATATTTAATGACTCGATATAAATTTAATTAAAATTAGACTAATATTATTTACTTAAAACTTATGATATAATTCTTATTAGTAAATTACTTATTATCTACTTTTTACTTTAAATACTAAAGTTATTTCATAAAGCTAAAAAAAGACTTTTTTTTTAACTATTAAATTGACATATTTGCATTCTTATGAGAGAGAAACAAGAGAAGAAACAAATATAACCTATCATGGTAAAGGATGTTTGTAATTTAGAAAAAGACAATTATTTTAACTTACTACTTTTAAGTTATTTTATCAACCATACTAAATGTAATAATTTAAATCATTAAACCATATCAAACCATTCTTTTTATTTGACAAACATCATTTAAAAGTAATCCAAGTATTGTCAAGATAAGTTTTATAGACTAAAAAAATATTGTTATGAAAATCACTCTCAAACCTCTAAATTATTTGGCACTACACCAATTCAAGTAAATAATATGTATATGGTGATGAAAGGGTATGTGAAAATGAAAAATTAAAAATTAAAAACTTAATAGAAAATGGCGATCAAGAGGCATTTAGAATGGGATACAGGGAGAGGCATATGAATGAGGAGATGAATATTTTTGTCCACACACTTTGCCAAGAATTCAGCATGCTGCAAAATGATGATGATTGTAGGAAATGTACATTCCCTACCACTTAATAGTAAAAACAACCCTCAAAGGATCCACAAGAAGATGGATATTGTTACTATCAATTTCAGCACACTATTGGCTTACCCCTTGCCTCACACATGCTTAAGGCATCCAAATAGTTCTCCTTTTTTTCTTTTCTTTTTTATCTTTGTAGGATCCCATGAAGCATATCCCATTTTTCAATGTGTCACAAAAAAATAACAATGATGTAATCCTTCTTCAAAAACACCTTTTAGGCTAAAGTGTTTCTCAAAAATATTACAAAAATGACTCGTAGAAGAGTGTAAAGAATTTATTGAGTCTAAATGTCTTTTTTTTTTTTTTTGCCCTTTTTTTTCTTTTTCCTTTTCAATATCTTTCTTTTAAGTTTTTGTAAGTTGTATTTGAATCATGGAAGGTTTTACAAAAATGATAAGAAAGGAAAATTAAAGGGGGGAAAAAAGGCAAAGTGAAGTAATTTTTTATTACAAAATCAAAATTTTGAAAATATACAATTTTTTAAAGGAAAAGTGGATTTTGTCTCACTAATTTAAAAATATATAGAAAAAAGAATCCCAAATTTTATAAGTCAATTTTATCTTCATTAATTTAAAAATATTTCAAAATACATAGACTTTTTCATAAATCATATAATTATTTCCTTAAATGACTCTTTATTTGATGATATTAAATAAAATTATCAAAAAATTAATTTATCATTTTATGTTAATGAAAATATCTTACAAATAAATATATTATAAATTTTTATTATATAATATGAAATACAAATTATTGTGGAAAAATTCTACATATCCTTAAGTGATAAATAGAAATCTTTCAAATCCTTTAGTTAATAATGATTATATATATTATATTATATATATCCCTTCATCTTCTTATCTTTTCTAATAAAATTGATAAAATTTTTGTTGATCAACATCAACAATAAAATAAGAAAATTTAGAAATTTAAAAGCAAAAAAAATAAAAACAAAATATTGACTTTCACTTTGATTGTAAAGTACTCTAGTTAAAAATATAGATATGGAGAAAGAGAAATACAAATTTTTTTTTTTTGGTTTTAATTGCATCTAATTTTTAAGTATTTTAGTTTTAATTGTATTATTAATTTTAAAATTTGCTTATTTTATTACTGTTTAATATTCCTAAGAATGTTTATTTCTATACATACATACATACACACACATATATATATATATATATCCTAAATCAAGTCTAATGGTTTAAAAGAAAAAAAAAAAAAAACCTAAACTAAACTCAAAGGAAAATTGCTTCTTTACAATTAAACATCTATATATCTACTTCTTAATTGGTATTATGACCATAGCAAGTAATTTCAAGAAATAATTATTGACTCATGAGAAAATGTATGTATTTTAAAATGTTTTTAAATAGATGAAAACAAAACTCATTTATAAAATTTAAGTTCTTTTTTCATTATTTTTTTTTCAAATTAGTGAGTCATAATTCACTTTTCACTTTTTTTAAATAACTTTTATTAGAAAATATAAGGGAAAGATGGAAGAAAAAGTAGAAGTAAGAAGTACAAGTAACACACGTAGTTAGTGCTACGGTCTAATTTAATGTTATATTTAGAAATTCTATTTTGAAAATATTTTTATTAAAAAAATGAGAATAAGTATTATGCTTTTAAAACTTCTAATTAAATAAAAACATGGTTTCAAGTATCACTTAAAGAGAAACACGAATCTCTCTAGTTCAAAAGTCATGTAAGAAACGGTGACAAATTAATTTATCCAAACACTTGTAAGAAGCAACTAAAATTGATATTTACTTTCATTTTTAAGCTCTAAAATTAATATTTACTATCCTTGGAATACCCATTGGCAAATGAGAAATTAAAAATGCACGGTCCTTCAACAAGTGAAATATAATAATCATTCTACAGGAAAAAAGTGAAAGACTTGAAATGACTTGATAAAATCTTAGCTAGACTGAACTCGACTCTCTCAAATTGATTTTCTCCTTGGGATTTTTTTCAATGCATTATAGAATTGTAATGATGGGTCCTTGCACCATTAGGACATCTATTTATTTATTTCAAATGTTAGGTTTGTAGATTGGGGTTATTATTTAATTTATAGTTTCAATGGTATTGGATGTAATATGCAAAATTATGATTGTTTATATTAGGAAAAGTTAAGGGTATCAATATTTGTAGTATTAAAAGTGTATATTAAAATCTAGGTCTTATACATATATGAGTAAAAACTAAGGTACAAAGTGATGGAACAGATTTGGGTAATAGGACCAAAATTATACAGATGACATGACATGGATGGTCCAATCTTTTAGTACATTTCAAATTAGAGCTATTATAGGACCTTTCATATTATATAGGGATATTTAGTGAAGGAACTCAAAAAACTTTTAAACTTTAATTTCCAAGTAGTCTTTGCTCTTATATTTGAATATGGGTTGATTTGGGATGACATTTACCTGATAAAATAGTTAAAAATAATTAGTTCCAATTAATTAAAATACAAATTTTACTTAAAACCCATTTAAAATCTCAATGCTTAATTAATAAATAAATATTTAGAACTTTATTTAAATGTCAATCTTTATCATTTTATTCATATTCTATCTTTCTTTTAGTGTTGAGCTAATATTTATTTTTCCATTTAGAATACAGGAGTGAGCATAGTTTTTTTAAATTTGATTTTTAGCTATATTTCTAAATTATTTTTATTTTTATTTTTATTTATTATTATTATTATTATTATTATTATTATTATTTTTACTATTGTTTATTCTTATCCCTTTCCTTCAAACACATTAAATTTCTTCCCTAAAAATAGGAAGGCCTATAATAAGTAATATATATGAAAGGGCACCAGAGGTAGTATTTCATATGATAAAAATCTTATGGCCTACTCCATGCATGTTTATTAGTATAGTGCCTCAAAGCAATTGCAGCGTGGTACTAAGAAATACTAAAATAATGTTCTCTCCCTCATGAGAAAATTAAAATAGGATTTGTACAGTGTCTTCTTGTGATATCCCACATTGGATAGGGGAAAAAGTTCTTAGCGCTATATAAGTATGGACTCCTCGTAACCATATAGATGCGTTTTAAAGCCATGAGGGCCCCTTTGGGTCCAAAGCGAACAATATCTATATGGTTGGGAAAGGGTCATTAGGAGTGGTATTAGAGCATTAGGTTATGATCTTATTGGGAACATGTTTAAGTTTACTTTGAGGATAGATAAGTGACGCATTAGTTTAAGTTTCAGTTTCATCTTGTATAAATTCCTATTCTTCCTTATGAATCCAAATTTTTTAACTGGTTTCTTAGTGACTAATTTAATTATACCTAATGCTTTATAGGACAACATGGCACTAAGAAGAAAAACATCTTCCCAAAACAGTCAAGCTAATAATGATGTACCTCCTCCACTTGAGGCTTTGCCTCCCATGAATGTAGAAGGGCTTTATAGGTATCTTGAGACCTTAACTGGTTTGGTTGAGCATCAAGCTAGAGCTATTAAGACTCAAGCTCTTGGAGAACCCTCATCTTTTAGGGGTAGCTCATTTGATGACTTTAAGAAGTTAGATCCTCCTTATTTTTCTAGTACTTCAGACCCAACAAAAGTAGAAGCTTGGATTCTTAAGATAGAGAAATTCTTTGATGTTATAGATTGCTCTGAGGAGCAAAAGGCCTCTTATATAACATTTGAAATAAGAGCGGATGTGGCGACGTTTTTCTAGAGTCCAAGGGCGGATGTTTGCTATCACTCATCAAGATGCTCGAGTCACTTCTGATGTGGCGACGTGTACTAATCTAATTTACACTTTATTTCTAGAGTCTTGATTGACCTAAACTCAACACACTCTTTGTTTCAATATCTTTTGTTGGTTTGTTGGTTATGCTTGTTGGTAGCCTAAACTTTGATTTGATTGTTGCTATTCAGGGCTCTAAATGGAAAGAATGACCATGGGTCATGAATGAGAAGAACAACTATGGGTCATGAGCTCAGGGCTCTAAATGGAAAGAATGACTTTGGATCATGAATGAGAAGAATGACTCTAGGACATGATCTCAGGGCTTTAAATGGAAAGAATGACTTTAGGTCATGAATGAGAAGAATGACTCTGGGTCGTGAGCTCAAGGCTCTAAATGGAAAGAATGACTCTAGGTCATAGATGAAAAGAATGACTCTGGGTCGTGAGCTCATGGCTCTAAATGGAAAGAATGACTTTGATCATAAATAAGAAAAACGACTCTAGGTCATGAGCTCAAGGCTCTAAATGGAAAGAACGACTCTGGGTCATAAACAAGAAGAATGACTGTAGGTCATGAGCTCAGGGCTCTAAATGGAAAGAATGACTCTGGGTCATGAATGAGAATAATGACTCTGGGTCGTGAGCTCAGGGCTCTAAATGGAAAGAATGACTCTAGGTCATAAATAAGAAAAAAAACTCTGGGTCGTGAGCACAAGGCTCTAAATGGAAAGAATGACTCTAGGTCATGAATGAGAAGAACGACTTTGGGTCGTGAGCTCAGGGCTCTAAATGGAAAGCATGGTGAAGACTGACTAGAAAGCTGATAGGAAAGAGACGAGGTTAGAGTTGTAGACTCCAAATGCCAAGGGTCGGTCTACTAGGCTTAGGAAATGAAATATGACCTAGTATCTAAGGTGCTCATACTTCTGGATCAGCCAGTAAATCAACCATTTACTAAAATCAAAGAGTCAAAATTCAGTGCACCACATCAAAAACCTATGAAAAAATTTGGACCACAAGAACTCTCTGTGTGACTCGAAAGATGTTGTATCCAAAAATTTTAAAAATTGAATCTCGAAGTGTGTACATCACAACTCATCTAAAAACAAATCTCAAGGTGCACAAGATACTGCTCATCTGGATAACCTGATCTGCAAGGTAGATATAACAAAAACAAACTATCACATAAGCATTCGACTGAAGAACCCATCAATGCTCTTCAGGTGAAAACTGATGAAATCCACCTCTATCTCAACAAAACTGTGTAGGAAGGTCCTGATATCATAAATCATTGGAAGTCCCAGACCAATGCTCAATCTGAAATCAAGCTAGCAGCCGTCTTAATCTTAAGAATACTTAAAGAAAATGGGGAAATATGCCACAGTATAAGATCTGATGTCAAAGTCATGAGGTAGATAACTAACACTAATCATTCACTCCCGTACTACTACTTAAACAAATCTCATCGATGAGAGGGAAATATGCCCCAGTATGGATATCTGATGCACAACAAAGAATCTGTCATCGCCAACTAAACATCTGTCAATATCAATCAACCATTTGTTAACACCAATCAAACATCTCAATAACCAAGATCAAGGATAGCCATACAACCCAAACACAACTAAGGATTTTAGAGTAAAGGGGAAATATGCCCCAATGTGGATATCTGATGCACAACAAAAGGATGAATCCGATATCATCTATGAACTGTCTCCAAACTCTAAAATCCATCAAACATCAATATGCTAAGCAAGAAAGAGAAACCAAATGCTTCCAAAAGTATTTCCCATAAGAGAAAACATAGTAACAACTATACTTCAACCAATCTACAAAAGCCCGTCCAAGTGAAAACTGTCAAAGATAATGTTTGATCTCATGGCCTCAGGGTGGCCTTAGACACGGGACGTAACGTAGGCTAGGGTGAAAAGACAAAGAAACAAAAGGAAATTATGCTCAAATACCCAATGATCAAACCCATACCCTCGTGTATAGTGTACAATGCATAGGATAATCTCATGAGCAAGTGAACTTAAGAAGAGTCAATGGTAATATCGATGATGAAATGAAAAAAAAGAAAAAAGTGGACAAGCTATGAGTGGATCATGTAAACAACGTGAAGAAAGATGTCGAATCAGGAAGGTGTATGGGTGTTGGAGTGGCATGAAAGAGAGAATAAAAAGTAGGAAATGAATGATGGGGAATCAAATGCAAGCAGTGAGATGGTAAAAGGAATGATGAGCAATGCATATCAATGTAGCAAAGGCAAATCATATCACCCATAATGGAGTAGTAAAGAAAAAACTGATTCAGAGATCTTAGTGAAAGGTTACTCAACTCTCATACCTATAAAGTACAACAACTCTGATCCAAGGAACAAAAGATCTCACAAAACTCAACACGAAAAAACTCTCATCCCTCCAACTGCATAATGAAAATGGCTCAAGGAGCGAAAGTGTCCTCATGGAAAACTCGCACAAACCCTCAATGATAAAACCAATAAACAACGCTCAAGTAGCAACACATGCTCAATGGAGTAGGATATCAAATACAAACATATCACTATGCCTTTTTTTTTTTTTTTTTTTGTGTATGCACATACCATGGTCATCAATAAATTGAACTCCAATGGGAAAAATACAAGGAATGAACTAACTTTCTCAAATCATTGATGAACACATGAAACCCCATCCGATGAGACAACCCCTTGAGCTAAAATCTCTGAATCGATGCCGAATGATGGAATGAAGGGAGTGGTATGATTACCCTTTATGCATAAATATATGAAGAATCATCATTCCAAGTGAATAAAATACGAAATGTAGCTACCAATGATAAAAGCTAGGATTGAAGTAATGAAATGTAACAAACAGAGTGATGAGGCGATAACATCGATGATGAGAAAGATAAGCCTATAAGTCCAAAGATCATGAGACTTTCCTAGCAAAGCGTAACTATACATCAAAGGGCCCTAACCTGGGTGTAGAAATGATAAGCAGGGCTATAGAAAAGAAAAGGCTACAATATACCATATGACGCTTAATGGGTTGGCAATGTGTAGACCCTCAATTTTGTCCTTCAACACTTGCATTTATCTTAGGGGTGTCACATGCACCTAATTTTTTTCCGTATGGCATCGTCATGGCCCCCCTTTTGGGCTTGATTGGTTTTCGAGCCTTGTGTAGGTTCATATGCGGTCCAATGTAGTGTGAGTGTGTAGTTCATTTTGGAGTGTCGTCATGACCAATTTCCTAGTTGTTCACATCATGCTAAAGAAAGGAAGTGAGGTCTCCCCAAAACTTCAGTTCAGTTGGAGTTAATAGGAGCAGGTTCGAATATGGAGCACTTGGGCTTGTTTCGATCATATCTCCCTCATTCGAACTCAGAATCGCACAACTTTTTTTTTTTTTGATGGACTCCTTGTTCTTCAAGGAATATTTTGTCAAAATTTCAAATTTTTTTCTTAATCGACTCGACTGGTCCCCAAAGTTTCAGTTCAATTAGAGTTCATTGGAGCATGTTTGAATTCATAGCACTTTGGCTTGTTTCGATCATATCTCTCTCATCCAAACTCGGAATCGTGCACCATTTTTTTTTATGGAATCCTTGTTTTTCGAGGAATATTCTGTCAAATTTTCAAATATTTTCTCAACCAGCTCGACCGATTGGAAATCGGTTCATTTGGTTCGTTGGACTAGCTTGTATAGAACATTGATTTTGGTGATTTTGGAGCCCAAATCCTACATGGCTTGGGCCCATAAGCTCCAGATCGGTCTTGGGCAATATTTTGGGTCCATTTTGGGCTTTTTTTCGGGTTCCTTGCATCCCACCATGAATCCATATGGATTCTTGGTGGTGAAGCAAGGGAGTAGTTGTGGAGAGAGCAGCTCACCTCGTGACTGTGAGGAGTGTTTATGGAGCTAGTTTCCAAGGTTGATGGGGGCACTTTCTAGAGTTGAAGGAGGGAAAAGTAAAGGTGGAAGTGGGAGGAGTAGGGGTTCTGGTATAAAAATCCAGAATGGAAAGAGAGAAGGACCTTTTCCTTTGCATTTTTTTCTAGAGGGAAAAACTCTATCCAAGTTTGGTGAGGGAAAAGAATAGAGTGTGGAGAAGGTTTTGAGCATCTGAGAAAGTTTTGAGTGCACATGAAGTGAGCAAAAAGGAAAGAAAAACATAAAGTTTGAGGTTTTAGAGCGGGAAGACTCTATTTGGGGATTTTTCTGGTTGGATCCTTGGAGTGAGGTTCTGCTCATGAGCCTCTATGTGCTAAGGCAAATAGAAAGAAAGGCAGCCTTGAAGCCAAACGGATTTTTTCTTGAGGGGAGAACAATCTGGTAAGCACTGATTCTGGTATCTCATTCTTTTCCTTTTAGATTTTCTTCTATTTTTAAGAGACTGTTGAAACTTCTATGGTTGTTTTAAATAAGGAGTGTTTGAGGATTTGGTATTGTTCTTCTTTGCTTCCTTTTGATCTATTTCTCAGTTCATAGTTCGGTTGATGTATTTCTCCCTACATCGATTTAGAATGGCATGTCTCTGTTTTGAGTTTTCCTTTGAGAAATAGGAATTTGCTTTATTGTCCTCACTCTAGTTGTAAGTTGTATTCTGTTTGCCGATGCCGACAGGGCTCAATTTCTTGAGGAATATCAAGGATTTCATATTGTTTTTCCATTTCGTCTCTTTGCCTTTGGTCCACGATCAGAGACAGATGATGCAGAGAGTCGAGACTGTCCAAGACCCCCTCCGCTTGCTGGTTTGTTATATTCATATTAGGGCATATCCCTATTCTTGCATGATGGCATCGGTTCTTACATTGGGACGCAGGCAACCCATTTCACCAGGTGATGCTTAGCATTGTGTTTGAGTAGGCCCCCACATTCAGCTTGGTTTCTTCATACAGCAGCTTGCTTCTGAGAGATAGTCCGAGATCAGATTCATGCGTATTCGTTGACCCAGTGGGTGTGCACACTAGGGCATGCCCCATACTTTGTCATGTTCGCTTATCCAGGCGATTGGGTCTTTAGTGATATATTTCAGAGTTGTTTTTTTACTGAGACACTTGCATATCAAATGTACACACTGGGGCATACCCCCTATCAGTTTTTTTTTTGGATATTGGATGTTGCGGAATAAAGTTGATGTTGTTCTAGGAATGAATGTTTGTGATGTTTTCAGCTCTTTGACTTTGACCATATGTACGGTTATGGGATTCTGACATGGTATGGATATCTTAGATTGGGGCATAGCCCTTTCTTTTCACCTTTAGTCACATTTATGAGTTGTCCTACAGGGGCATAACCCCTTTCTTTCCATCTTGTTAGTGGTGTTCTTGTTTTCTCGCTTGTCATTTATTGGCATTTTCTAGATGTCACACTAAGGCATACACCTTCGTCTTTCGTGATGAGATGTTTGATTTCTTGCTTATTCGAATCATTTAGTGGTGTTATCATGTTCATACTAGGGCATACACCCTCTTTCTTTGTGTTGTTGTGCTTGGCTAGTTTTTTTTGGGTTTTTCGGTACTCTCCCTGACCTTTTTTCGGTACTCACCTGGAATCTACCCTTTTTTTGGTACTCGCTCGGACCCTTCTCTGGTACTCACCCGGATCCTACCCCTTTCCTGGCACTCGTCTGAATATGATTTCTTTCTCGGTACTCACCCAGATACGATCTTTTCTCCCAGCATCGTGCCCATACTTCCTTGGGTTCTCCTGTACTCGCCCGAACTTGATTCATTTTCCTTTAGTCTACTTTGGCATCGTGTCCGGATCTCCTAATCTTTTCCAGCATCGCGTTCGGTTTCCTTTAGTCTTCTTTGGCATCGTGTCCAGATTTCTTTAGCTTTCTTCGACATTGTGCCTGGATCCCCTAGTCCATTCGATCAACATGACTCATTTCCCTTAGCCTTCTTTATTGTTGTGTGGCGACAAAATTGTTGGTCATTTGAATTATTCACTAAAGTTCATTTCACTCATTCATTGCTTGCACTTCGCACTCGCGTTTCACTCGTTCATTCACTCTACTGAAGAGGGGCATATTTGTATACCCTCAATTTTGTCATTCGACACTTGCATTTATCTTAGGGTGTCACATGCACCTAATTTTTTTCGTTATGGCACCGTCATGGCCCCCCTTTTGGGCTTGATTGGTTTTCGAGCCTTGTGTAGGTTCATCTGCGGTCCAATGTAGTGCAAGTGTGTAGTTCATTTTGGAGTGCTATCATGGCCAATTTCCTAGTTGTTCACATCATGCTAAAGGAAGGAAGTAAGGTCTACCCAAAACTTTAGTTCAGTTGGAGTTCATAGGAGCAGGCTCGAATACGGAGCACTTGGGCTTGTTTCGATCATATATCCCTCATCCAAACTCGGAATCATGCACCATTTTTTTTATGGACTCCTTGTTCTTCAAGGAATATTCTATCAAAATTTCAATTTTTTTCTCAACCGGCTCGACCGGTCCCCAAAGTTTCAGTTCAGCTGGAATTCATTGGAGCATGTCTGAATTCGGAGCACTTGGGCTTGTTTCGATCATATCTCCCTCATCCAAACTCGGAATCATGCACCATTTTTTTTATTGACTCCTTGTTCTTCAAGGAATATTCTATCAAAATTTAAAATTTTTTCTCAACTGAATCGACTGATTGGAAACTGGTTCAACCAGTTCATTGGGCCAGCTTATATAGAGCATTGATTTTGGTGATTTTGGAGCCCAAATCCTACATGGCTTAAGCCCATAAGCTCCAGATTGGTCTTGGGAAATATTTTGGGTCCATTTTGGGCCTTGGTTCGGGTTCCTTGCAGCCCACCATGAATCCATATGGATTCTTGGTGGTGAAGCAAGGGAGTAAATGTGGAAAGAGCAACTCACCTCGTGACTGTGAGCAGTGTTTATGTAGCTGGTTTCCGAGATTGATGGGGGCACTTTCCCGAGCTGAAGGAGGGAAAAACAAAGGTGGAAGTGGGAGGAGCAGGGGTTCTGGTATAAAAAGCCAGAATGGAAAGAGAGAAGAACCTTTTCCTTTACATTTTTTTCTAGGGGGAAAAACTCTGTCCAAGTTTGGTGAGGGAAAAGAATAGAGTGTGGAGAAGGTTTTGAGCATCTAAGAAAGTTCTAAATGCACGTGAAGTGAGCAAAGAGGGAATAAAAACAGAAAGTTTGAGGTTTTAGAGTAGGAAGACTCTATTTGGGGATTTTTATGGTTGGATCCTTGGAGTGAGGTTCTGCTCATGAGCCTCTATGTGCTAAGGCAAATAGAAGAAAAGACAGCCTTGAAGCCAAGCAGATTTCTGCTTGAGGGGGGAATAATCTGGTAAGCACTGATTCTGGTATCTCATTCATTTCCTTTTAGATTTTCTTCTCTGTTTAAGAGACTGTTAAAACTTCTATGGTTGTTTCAAATAAGGAGTGTTTGAGGATTTGGTATTGTTCCTCTTTGCTTCCTTTTGATCTATTTCTTAGTTCATAATTCGGTTGATATGTTTTTCCCTACATCGATTTAGAATGGCATGGCTCTGTTTTGAGTTTTCCTTTGAGATAGGAATTTGCTTTATTGTCCTCACTCTAGTTATAAGTTGTATTCTGTTTGCCTTGCTAATGGTGTGTTGAGTTGCACCCCTTGTCAATACATGATGTTCATGAATGGAGCTCCAGGTTTATAATCTTCTTTTCCACCTTTGAATATCTCAGCTTTCATGCTCATCCTGGGAGGGAGGTTCTCAGGCATGGTCTTTTGGATTGTTGTTTTTCTCCTTTAATGTTGTGGCATAAAAGAGAGATTCTGCACTGCTCATGATTCTCCCTGCTTGTTTTTTTTAACAGTCACTTTATGAATGCTCTTGATATGTAACTGTTGCATGGTTTCATTTTTTATGTTTGCTGTGGATGTCTCATTTGGGGTTGGTTCTGATCAAGAATAGGGGGGAGGGGAGAGTGACCTACTTTTGATGTGTGAGTAATAGGGTCACTTCCTTCATTAGTTTTGGTTTTGGTTGAAGGTCATTGTGACCTCCTGATTGTTAAGGGAAGGATTCTTATGACCTTGTAGCTTTGGATTGAGGAACTTCTTTGATGATAGATTCAGGTGGCTATGTTGGTATGGGTGTTTCTGCCTCTTGGTTTTTCTTGAAACCTTCCTTGCTTGGTATTGAGAAAGGGTCTCCATGACCTTTTCTGTTTTTTAATTTGGGGCTACCCATCAATAATCTGGACTTAAACCTCAGGTCTTGTGGCTACATGTAGAGGTTCCATTTGGCTGAAATTTCGATTTGCTTCTTGGTGATTCTAGTAGCTGCATTTTGGGGGACTTTAGGTGGCTGAATTTCAGCTGGATTCATAGACTATAGGAGGCTGAAGTTTCAGTTCTTTCCATGGGATTTAAGTAGCTGTAGGTGGGAGGCTTCAGGTGAATGAAATTTCAGTTTGGTTTCAGGGGATTTAGGTGGCTGCATATGGATGTCCGTGTGGCCAAATTTTCAGTCGGGTTTCTTAAGTTCAAGGGGGCTGCATTGTTGGTTGATTAATGAGCTCTGTGACCTTAGTTTTAAATAGTTTGGGTGGCTCAAGTTTAGCCTTCTACAAGGAACACGTTGCATTGTTTCGGCTAGTTCTCCCTCATCCGGGCTTAGAATTGAGCACCGGTTTTTTTTTGGATTCCTTATTCTTCAAGGAATCTGCTGGTAAAGTTTCAGATTTTTTTTCAATCGGTTGGGAACCAGTTCAATAGGTTTTACTAGACAGCCCCATTTTATAAACACATTGCATTGTTTCGGCTGATTCTCTCTCATCCGGGCTAGGAATTGAGCGCCATTTTTTTTTTGTTAGATTCCTTATTCTTCGAGGAATCTGTTGGTAAAGTTTTAGAATTTTTCTCAATCGGTTGAACTAGTTGGGAACCGGTTCAACAAGTTCTGCTAGGCCCCAGTTTTAGCATGTTTTGACCCCCATTTTTGTTGTGGCTTGAGCCCTTAGGCTCCAAGGCACTTGTGGGCTACCTTTAGGGTCAGAGTTCAATTTGGTTAGATTTCATGTGGGCCCACTTCATGGATGGGAAGAATGTGGGTTAAGCGAGCATGGTTTGGTTTGATGGAATTTAGAGGAATGTGTGTAAAAGAAAGCAAACCATTTATTTCATTTCGACTTGCTTCCCTCCTTTTAGGGTATGAGATTTGATGTTTGATTAAGAGGGCATGTTGTTTGCTTGTATTACTTGCCTCACCTTTTCCTTGCAGTGCATGGCTGGGCACCACAGGTATGCACTTCGACTTTGGATAATGAAATTCACATGAATGCTTGGTGCATGATTGCTATGTGTATTTGTTGTTCATTTGAGCTTATTGACTGACCTCTTATGCAGCGCTTGGCTAGGGACCTCAAGTATGCACTCTGATTTTGACTTGTTGAGTGTATGTGCATGCTAAATAGTAGGCGGGTCTATGTGATTCATGTCATTTTTTAGCCCAGGGTTTGTTTGATCTTTCACCCATATGCTCCCATATACCTAGTTCATTAGTAGAGACCGAGTTCCAGGCTTGGAGGGGTGCTACCTCGCATGAGGTACCTTCCCGATAGGTAACCTAATCCTCGGACCCAGAATCTAGTTTTCACAGACCGCTTTTTCCTGATTAGATTCATGCTGGGGTTTTGTTCTTACTTAAATTTTCCCCATTTAAAAATAAAAATAAAAAGTAAGTGGCGACTCCAAACAAAACCGTTCCTCATTGGGACGAATTTTTCAAAACTCAAAAACCAGTTTTCCCTTTCACCTTTAAAATAGTGAGTCGCGCCGGTCGGTGGATCGGGTGAGGGTCCACACAATGGTTTAATATATCAATAAAGGTGATAAGGTGTAAGGCTAACCGAAATGATGGCCACCCATCCTGCAACTATAACCTCAAACATAATACTTCTTCAGCTGATCCACATTGGTAGGCTCTGAAAACTGGTTTCCCTCTAAGTCGATCAACCATGCAGCCCCTTCTGGAGTCAACTTTTGAATAACATAAGGCCTACTCCAACTAGGTCTAAACTTTCCCCTGGGGTCTCCAACTAAACCTCTGAGAATCCTCAAAACCAAATCCCCCTTCTATAATGGTCTAGGCTTAACCCGTTTTCTAAAGGCATGAGCCATCTTTCTCTAATAGGCTTAAACATGATCTGCTGCTCTCAATCTCCTCTCATCTAAAAGGTTAAGCTAATCAAATTGAGCCTAGGCCCATTTTGTCTCATAAATCTATTACTCAAGGACTACTTTCATTGAACCTATCTCTGTCTTGACTGGCAAAACAACCTCCATACCATACACCAAATAGTAAAGTGTAGCTCTTGTAAAGGTGTGAAAAGAGGTACGATATGTCCATAATGCAAAAGGAGTTTCTCTTACCAATCTCGGGAAGTCTCAACCATCCTCCTCAAAATCCTCTTAATGTTTTTATTTGTAGCCTCTATTGCCCCATTGGTTTGTGGCCTGTATGCAGAAGATCTATGATGTCGGATGTCATACTTCTACAACAAAGTGTCAACCTTAGCTCGAAAGTGTACCCCTCTGTCTGAAATCAGCTCATATGGAACCCCATAACGACAGATGATGTGTGACCTAATGAAGCTGACAACTCTAGCAGATGTCAACCTCGCATATGATGTAGCTTTTACCTACTTGGTGAAATAATCTATGGCAACTAGGATGAACTCATGACCACTAGAAGATTTTGGTGAAATCTTCCCAATAATATCAATACCCCATACTGAAAACAGCCATGGCGAGGTCAAAGCATGTAACTCTGATGGTGGTGCATGGATGAGATCACCATGAATCTGACACTTGGTCATTTCTGAACAAACTAACAACAATTTATCTCCATAGTCAACCAGAAATAACCCATCCTCATAATCTTACGGGCTAGCATGTGCCCTCCTATATGTGGACCACAAACTCCTACGTGAACCTCTCTCATCATACGGTCTGCGGAATCTCGATCTAAACACAATAGAAGCATACCATCAGTTGATCGCCTATATAGAGTCACTCCACAAATCACAAATCTAGTGGTCAACTGCCTCAGTGTCCTCCGATCCTTGGCTATGGTAACCTCTAGGTATGTTCCAGATCTAAGAAACTAATAAATGTCATGATACCAAGGTAGATCATCCTGGACCTCTATCTCTCCCGTCAGACAATAGTAAGCGGGTGCAAACCTCAACTCAATCAGCAATGGACGTATAACCACATTAGTCGAAAAGTCCACAAAAGAAGCTAAGGTAGCTAAGGCATCACCAAATTGGTTTTGCACTCTAGGCAAATGAGTGTATCTCAAGTCATCAAATCTCTCAACCAGTAACTCTAAATAAGCATGATACAATCTAAGCTTTACATCCCTAGTTCTCCAATCTCCTTGAATTTGTTTGAGTACTAGATTGGAGTCACTAAACACCTCCATCTGTTTAATGCCCAACTCCAAGGCAGTCTCTAGATCGAGGATACATACATGCCTCATACTCAACAATGTTGTCCATGGCAAGATGTCGATCTGAAAATGCTAAACAAATTGACTTTGGAATATGATCACCTTGGGAGGATATCAACAAAATGCCTATCCCATACCTTGAGTGGTTGGCTGCACCATCGAAGTACATGTGCCAACTTGATAAGCTAGTTGAGTATAGATACCTAGGTAGGCTAGGTGATTTAAAAAATAGTATGCCAAGCCAAAAAGTCAAATCATGATCATAAAATAGAGTCAAAGGGTGTGTACCTGAGATGCATCTTAAGCGTTATCACAGAAACATCAAAGTTGGTTCAAATAGTATATCACCTAGCATGCGCTTTATAAAAAATAATCAAACAATTAATCAAATATTAAGACACCCAAGCACTATCAAACATAGACATAGTTCACAATGACAAGCATATTCACAGGATTTAGAAGGTGGGTGATAGAGGGCATACCTGAATATCATAGATAACTTACAATGCGCTTCCACAAGACATGGGGTTATATCAAAGTTATAATAATGATTGGTAAAGGAAAGAATCCTAGCATGTTTGGTATCTAAATAACATACCAAAAATGATCAAGAGTATACAAAAACATCAATTATCACACAAGTCATATAGGCCAGTCTTTAATCAATAAACCAACAATAGATGACTCTAAACGCATAAAATAACATATTCAAGGGGACCCAGACATAAAGATCATAGGACACAAGCTTACACTAAATTTAGAAAACTAAAACATGGAATTTTAAGAGTACAAATTAGCAAACAAATTAATGGAAACTAAATTTAAATGACTTAAGAATATTTTTATTATTCTTCAATTTAAATCAATAAGCCTACAACAATAAATTATAGAAACATGGAATTTCAAGATTAATAGGATACCTAAACTATAATTTTTAAAAGAAGAGAAACTAAGCATAATATTTACAAAGCAACTAAACTAATTATCTTAAAAAATAAATTAAACATGACATTAATGGAATAACCAAACTAAATTAAAGTAAACTAAAAGCAATTATGAATTTTCAAACATGGAATAAACTTTCTTAATAAATTAAAATTATTAAAATAAAATCTAAGCTAAAAAAATGAATTAAATACTAATTAAAGTAAATCTAAAACCAAATCTTTAACACATAGGATCAATTATATTAACACACTAAAATTTTATAAGAACACTTAAACCTAAAGTTGAATTAAAAACTAACCAAAACAGATTTTAAAACTACATCTTTTAACCTATGGGATCAATTATATTAACAGATAAATAAATAAATAACAAATAAATAAATAAATAAATAAAACTTCAAACCTAAAGATGAATAAAAAATGTACCCAAGTAAATTCGAAATAGAATCTGTAACACATTAGATCAATTACATTGACTACTAAAAATATAAAAACACTCAAACCTAAAACAATGAATCAAAAACCAACCAGAGAAAATTTGAAACAAAGTCTTCAACACATAGGATCAATTATATTCATTAACTTAGATTATAATTTTTGAAACATGAACTAATTAGTGTTGGATTAATTAATCTAATTAACTAAAAAATGACTATAAACTAGAACAAGGTGAATCAGGAATTCAAGTCAACAAGCATAAAATATGAGTATAATGAAGTGAGAATCTGTTAAACTAATTAAATGGAAATCTGACAAACTCATGAACCCAAATTTGATCAACTAGGAAATAGAAATTAATAGACATGTGGCATAGACACAATGGAATGAGATCAATTAAATTTATTTGCCAATATTAAAAAAAAAACATAAATACTCAAAGAGGATCTAATTCTAAGAACAAACAAAACTCAAACGTTTTAAATCTAATGCAATGAATAAAAACTAAAATTAAATAGAGATCAAATCAATTTTTACCTAATATAATAAATCAAGGTTAAAACTATACAAAATCGAATTTTATTAATTTAATATGATAAATCAAAACTAAAATTAAACAAAATTCAAACCTTTATGTAATGGATCAAAGTTAAATATAAATGAAATTCATGCTTCCACACTCTGATAAAACAAATCTAAACTGAAACTAGTTAAAAAAATCAAAGCCACTCAACCTAACATAATGAATCCAAACTAAAATGAAACCAAACTTTAACTTTTCCAAAGAAACCCCATATAAAAGGATTAGATTACCTAGCCGGCTATGGTGACACAAAACAAACCAAATGATGCATGGCTGATGCAGTGAGGTGTGGGCAGATGGCAATTGATTGCAACATGGAGATGGTTGTCTGAAAACCAGCAAGGTGAAGATGTGGGTGTAGTGTTCATATGACGAAACTGGCGTGCTGGTGCAAATCTTCAATGGTAGTGAAGTGTTTTCTTTCTAGAGATGGAGCGTGTTGTCATAAAGAGAATACTATGCTAGACTGCAGGCATCAAAGATCACTCGTGACCTCTGTTTCGTGGCCTACGACTCCGTTGAGACACTCCAACATCAATTTTCATGACTTCTGCGACGTTCCCTCGTGGTGGTTTTCCAATCAGGTTACACGATATAGCTTCGGGGAAGGTACAGAATCATTCGCATTGAGATGAGGTGAGGATGGGGTTTTAGTCTACAATCTGTGGACTAGTCTCAGTGAGAAGCCTGTGCTTGGCGAAGACAGTGGTAATCGGTGGCGTTACCACAATGAGGACTTCTTCGACGATATATTTAGAGGCGACAATACCGTTTTTGAGAAAATTTGGATACAATGGAGAAAGGAAACACTCTCACACACTCACTTTGATACAATAAAACTCTCAAAGATACAAAATAAGAACAAGAAGAAGAAGAACACAAGAAAGGCTCAAACAAGTTCTTGGAACTTTGTCCAAAGACTCTATTTCCTCCCACCTCTAGAAATCTTTTTGGGAACTAAAAGGAAATAGTCTTGGGATTGATCAAGCCTTTTCACTTTTCTGCATAAGATTTCAAAAAGAAGAAAAGTCATATATAGCACTCCTAGGGTTGAAAAAAGGTTACAAGGATGAGAAAAAACCCATTGTCTTCCTCAATCTCTTCATCTTTGTAACATTCAAAATTAAATCATAAGTTTAATTCACACATTAAACATGATTTAATCTCAAATGTGTAACTCTCTTACACTTAACCTCTTAAGTTTACAAAGATGAGAAGACTCATTGTCTTCCTCAACCTCTTCATCTTTGTAACATTCAAAATTAAATCATATGTTTAATTCACACATTAAACATGATTTAATCTCAAATGTGTAACTCTCTTACACTTAACCTCTTAAGTTTATAAAGTTACAAAGATGAGAAGACTCATTGTCTTCCTCAACCTTTCAAGTTTTGTAACATTTCAAAACTTAATCATGTGTTTAATTCACACATTAAAAGTGTAACCCTTCTTACACTTTATTTTCCAAAAGTTATTTTCAAAAGTGTAACTCTTCTTACACTTTATTTTTAACCAACAATATATATATATTTATATAAATATAACAATTCCGTGAATACCAGTCCAAGAGGGCATGATCTGGATCCGGCTGCTATTGTGCCCTTGAAGATGATCAAGTTAGTGATGCCTCAAAACCGTTCTGATGCCCACGACGATGCGCCCTCTCTTCCAATTCTGGTGTCGCTTGCTTTCATCTACTGCTCATGACGATGAAGAGACTACGACACCGAGAAGGACGAGGATGATGATGTTGATATTCATGGTTGCACCACTTTGATCTATTACAGCTGCATCATCTAGAGATCCACCCGAGAGCATGAACAGAAGTTCAGAAAGACGATCGGAATGTTGTCACAGTTGCATATCTCAATCCTGAAGCTGTCTCCCGAATGGAAAAAGAGCTGATCCCTTCTCTTTTTTTTCCCCTTCCTCCTCTTTCACGTAATCAATTTTTTTTCCCTTTCCAAAAACCTCCTCCTCCTCCTCTGTATCTTCCCCAAAAATTAGCTTCATTTCTCCACCAGCCTGTTCATCTTCCTTCTTCCTTTTCCCCTCTTGTTGACTCCACCAACATGGAAAGGACACATCACTAGTCCGGAGAGAGCTAGCAATGTCATCGACGACAGTCAAGCACGATCAGAATTTTTCTCTTTGAACACAGCTCTTATTCCATCCACATGCATGCTGCATTTTCCTTCTTTTTTTTCTATGCCAAACCGTTTTGGTAAGTTTCCTATAGAAACATAAAATTATTGGATTTAATAAATGAATAAAAAGGCATTTTAGAAAATTACAAAATAAAAATCAATAAAAAATATAAATAATAAATAATAAATAAAACATATAAAATAAAAAAAGGAAAGAAAGAAAGAAAGAAAACCAAGTATCTTGTAAGCCATGCAAGAATGTCATGCAATCATGCAAACCACACACAAATGCAATCCATGCCCGCTATGCAAACATGCAAAAATTACCTAAAAGGTGACTTAAGTGGGATAGTGTGTACCTAATGGGCCAAGTACATCTAAATGGGCCTAGGGTGTCTAAGTGGGCTTAAGGTGGTGCCCAATGGGCCAAGTGTATCTAAATGGGCTTAGGGTGCCTAAGTGGGCCTAAGGTGGTGCCTAATGGGCCAAGTGTATCCTAATGGGCCTAAGGTGCCTAAGTGGGCCTAGGGTGCCTAAATAGGCCTAAGATGGTGTCTAATGGGCCAAGTGCATCTAAATGGGCCTAATAAGGAAGGAAAAAACCTAAGTCTAAATTAAGGTTGCCCAAAATCACAATGGGGTAAGATGAATCCCCCAACCAAAGTCTCCAAGGTGGTGTCTAATAGGCCACCAAGGAATTATTGTAAAGTACCAAACAAACACGTAATAGGACATGTGCTAGTAGGACAAAATGGAGGGTCTACAAGGTGTTATTGACATGACAAATAAAAGGATTATTTCAAAAAATAATTATCTAACTTATGAAAAAATGGATTTATTTTAAAATATTTCTAAATAGATGAAGATAAAAGTAATTTATAAAATTTGGGGTTTTTTTTCTATATTTCTTCAAATTAGTTAATCATAACCCACTTTTCCCATTGAAATAAATTTGCTTGTACAAGAAAAAAATTATTTTTGAAGAATAAATTTATATATATATATATATATATATATATATATATATATATATATATATATATATAAAATGTTAAGTTATAAAATTAAAGCTATAAAATTCCAACCATAAATAATAATAATAAAGAGTCTTCATAAATAACAACAAAAGAAAATAATATTAAAAAAAGAATAAAATCAAGTAGTTATATATATATATATATATATATATATATGTTGATGTTTTATCCAAGTTCCTTAATAAATTAAGATCAAACACCAATCTATGAAGACAAAGAAAACAATACCATAAATAATAATAATAATAATAATAATAAAAATAGAACAAAACAAGCAGGATTTACGTGGTTCGGATCCAGGATTTGAATCCTACACCACTGATCAAGATCACCTATAAAAATCCACTAAAATTGAACCATTTTGCACCCTTAAGAATCTTGAGAATTATCAAGCTTTCTCTACAGTACAATGAAGAAGACTCACCCTCTTAACTCCTCTCACTTTTGTTTTGTAATTCAGAAAACTCACATATCTCTCCTTTTTTTCTTCACACTTTTATACATGAGTACATGAAAAAACTAAGCAAACAGGTATGCTTTCAGTTACTTAATGATTACTACTCAAAAAGTTCTCTTTTATAGCTTGTTATGAACTCTTTTAAACACTTTTGAGTAGTATTTATTACCTTTTAACTCAATTGGCACAATAAAGACCCTTGCAAATGTTTCTAATCAGTTTTTGGCAAGTTTTGGTGTTTTTGATAGCTTTTTTATCATTAAAACGAGACAAGAATGTGGGATAATTTTATATAGTCCATAGCAAAGCAAGTTGAAGCTCAAACACATGAAGAATCCAAGTTTTAGAGAGTTTCGTAGCCTTTTCCAAATCAATCAAGTATGCAAGTAAGAGAATCAGAGAAGAAATCTAACATCCAACAATTTCGCATCGCATGCGAAATGCCAAAAGGAGTACAAGTTGCAGGACAGAGAGCAAGACTGTGAAAATTTCATTTCGCACCTTGTGCGAAATTTCGCAAGCCTTGCGAAACCAAATGGCACTGAGGAAAATGAATTTCGCACCCTGTGCGAAATTTCGCAAGCTTTGCGAAAATCCTCCTGTGTAATTTTTAGATATTTTTGCACCGACTCCGTTAGATTTTTATCTCGAGATATTTTGTGTAATTACCTATTTTCTCCTTGTAATCAACTAAAGATAATTTTAGATATTTAGGATATCTAAATTAGGGGTTAAAAATATATCTCCATATATATCTTAAAATATCTCTTTTGTAAGAAAGACTCGGAAGTTTTTTCCAAAGAACACTTGTAAATTCTTTCAGTAAGAAATACACAGAGCTTTGCTCTACCTTACCTATTCATTTTGCTTTTATTTTTCTTTCTAGCCAAACAACCTTTTGAGGATGTTTTCTCAGAGGATGAGTGACTAGGTCTTTCATTTCTTAAACTGGAGGAAGCTAGGTAAGGGATCCGGATACAAAGGTGGGAGTTTTCCTTATTTTAAATGAGGAGAGTTGTTACCCGTTAATGGTTTTTATTTTAAGGTTTAACTTAAAATCCCTTAAAATCACCTAGGCCAATACTTGGTAAGCTTTTCGGACTCCCTGGAGATCCATTAGTTATCTCTTACGAGCCTTTGAAGGGTAATCCAAGGTTAGGATCACCTTGAATGGCCAATACTTGGTAAGCTTTTCGGGCTCTATGGAATCCATGGATGTCTATTAGTTATCTCTTATGAGCCATTGAAAGATGATTCACAGTGAGAGGTCTTTAGTGTTTGAAACCATTAATGGGAAGCAGCTGCAGTTTTTCATGGACCAGTGGGATCAAATCTTGGTTGCTAAATACACATTGGTTCGGGAGATAACCATTCTTTATGTTATTATCCCCAACGCAAGGAAAAGATTCTGAATCTTTCCTTTTTGTCGAAGGAGCCTGAACCTAGTGACCTAAAACTCTAAGAAACCTTTTCTTTGTAATTAATCTCAGTTACTATTTTTGGTTAACTTAAAACCAAACCTTTTCAACCAAAATTATGTTTTCTTTTAAAGCTAACTCATAAAAGAAAAAACACCATTTTAGTACTTTAACTAATCTCACTTATAATATGAAAACCCATCCTTATGGACGATCCTAGAACCACTATACTATGCTAGCTATGGTACCTTAGTGTATGGCAAATTAGGTTTATAAATTTTGTTGATAACTCTCGTCTGAGGACTGAATCAAATGGTACACCAATTGGGGACGAATCAAATGGCGTCGTTGCCGGGGATGGTGCCACTTCACAGTGATATAACCTTTATAAAACACTTGTGATCTTCATCACAAATTTGGTGATTTTTCTTTTCTTTTACTAACCTTTTTTATTTGTTTTTATTTTAGTTTATCTTTTATTTAGTTTTTAGTTAACCATAATTTTTTTTTTCTCTAGAATTGTTTTTATTTTGTTTTTTTTTCTTTTCTCTGTTTTTGTTTTAGTTATTGCTAGTTGTGCATGCCCTATTGGATACGAGATAGTGAGTGAAGACTTGTGAAAATCGAAACTCCTCATGAAACAGAGTTGGAATTGTGCGTGAATGTCATGGAAGCTACACTTGAAGATCAGCATAGTCAACATGCTCAGGAGGAGAATTTCAACGCATATCGATCCATGAGGGACCACATGCATCCACCTCATATGAGTGCACCGTTATGTATAGTGCCACCTACAGAGCAGCTAGTGATCCGACCACATATTGTGCCACTTCTACCTACTTTCCACGGGATGGAAAGTGAGAATCCCTACGTGCATATCAAGGAATTTGAGGAGGTTTGTAATACTTTCCAAGAAGGAGGAGCTTCAATCGACTTGATGAGGCTCAAGCTATTTCCTTTCACCTTAAAGGATAAGGCTAAGGTCTGGCTTAATTCTTTAAGGCCAAGGAGTATCTGAACTTGGACTGATTTGCAAGCTGAATTTCTCAAGAAATTTTTCCCGACTCATAGGACCAATGGCTTGAAAAGGCAAATTTCAAACTTCTCAGCTAAAGAGAATGAGAAATTCTATGAGTGTTAGGAGAGATACATGGAAGCTATCAATGCTTGTCCTCACCATGGCTTTGATACATGGCTATTGGTGAGCTATTTTTATGACGATATGTCTTCCTCAATGAAGCAACTCTTAGAAACGATGTGCGGAGGAGACTTCATGAGTAAGAATCCGAAGGAAGCCATGGATTTCTTGAGTTATCTGGCTGAAGTTTCAAGAGGATGGGATGAGTCGAATGCTAGAGACGTGGGAAGAATGAAGTCTCAACCTAATGCTCTTAATGCTAAGGCTGGGATGTATACTTTGAATGAAGTCATCGATATGAAAGCAAAAGTTGCAGCTATGGCAAGAAGATTCGAGGAGCTAGAAATGAAGAAGATACGAGAAGTGCAGGCCATTTATGAAACACCAGTGCAAGTTATGCCTTGTTCTATTTGTCAATCTTTTAAGCACTTGGTGGAGGAGTGTCTTACGATTCCAGTTGTGAGAGAAATGTTTGGAGATCAAGAAAATGTTATTGGACAATTTAAGCCCAATAACAATGCTTCATATGGCAACACCTACAATTCAAATTGGAGGAACCATCCAAATTTCTCTTGGAAGCCAAGGGCACCTCAGTATACACAACCTGGCCAAGCACCTTCGCAAGCCTCGAATTTGGAACAAGCCATTGTGAATCTTAGCAAAGTCATGGGAGACTTTGTTGGAGAACAGAAATCCATCAATGCTCAGCTCAGTCAAAGAATTGATAGTGTAGAGAGTACATTGAACAAAAGGATGGATGGAATGCAAAATGATCTATCTCAGAAGATAGATAATCTCCAGTACTCAATCTTAAGGCTCACCAACCTCAACACAGTGCAAGCGAAAGGAAAGTTTCCTTCTCAACCTCAAAAGAATCCTAAGGGTATCCATGAAGTGGAGGCTCGGGAGGGAGAATCTTCACAGGTGAGGGAAGTCAAAGCAGTAATGACTTTAAGGAGTGGTAAAGAGGTTGATCTGCCTACACCCAAGCCATAGCATGAACCAGAGAGTGAAGCAGAGAAAGAAAAGAGAGAGGAAATCAAAGGAAAGAGAAAAGGGAACAGTGCAAAGAATGAGGACCTTGAATCTACTGTGAATGAAAAATCGGAGAGGACCATCAACCAGGAAGAAATGATGAAGAAACACACGCTTCCACCTTTCTCCTAAGCTTTGCATGGCAAAAAGGGAATCAATAATGCATTAGAAATTCTTAAAGTGTTGAGACAAGTGAAAGTTAACATCCTTTTGCTAGACATGATTAAACAAGTTCTGACTTATGCAAAATTCCTGAAGGACTTATGCACTATAAAAATAGGGTTGAATGTGAATAAGAAAGCCTTCTTCACTAAGCCAGTAAATGCCATTATACAGTGCAAGTCTCCAGTGAAATACAAAGATCCAGGTTATCCTACCATCTCAGTGATGATTGGAGGGATGTGTGTGGAGAAAGCTTTGTTGGACTTGGGGGCAAGTGTGAATTTGCTATCCTACTTTGTCTACAAGCAATTGGGACTTGGAGAGTTGAAGCCAACATCAATCACTCTATCTTTAGTAGATAGATCTGTGAAAATTCCAAGAGGCATGATTGAAGATGTCCTAGTTCAAGTTGACAAATTCTACTACCTAGTGGATTTTGTTGTTCTTGATACGGACCCAGTTGCCAAAGGAACTAACTATGTTCCTATCATAATTGGAAGACCATTCCTAGCTACATCAAATGCTATCATCAATTGTAGGAATGGAGTCATGCAACTTACGTTTGGCAACATGACGTTAGAGCTCAACATCTTCTATTTGTGCAAGAAACAATTCCATCCGGAAGAAGAAGAAGGTCCAGAAGAGGTGTGCATGATTGACAACTTAGTGGAGGAGCATTGTGATTAGAAAATGCTCAAAGATTTGAATGAGAGTCTTGGGGATCTTGATGAAGGGTTACCTGAACCCTCAGATTTGCTTGCTACTCTGCCCCCTTAGAAGAAGAGGGAAGAAATTCTGCCTTTATTTAATGGGGAGGAGACATAAGAAGCAGTTAAGGAGGAGCCCCCAAAGCTTATTCTGAAGCCATTACCCACAGAGTTGAAGTATGCATACCTGGAAGAAAACAAGCAAAACCCTGTTGTTATTTCTTCATCTCTTACCACTCCTCAGGAGGATTGTCTACTTGAAGTCCTAAGAAGATGTAAGAAGGCGATAGGGTGGCAAATTTCTAATTTGAAAGGGATCAGCCCTTTAGTCTGTACCCATCATATATACATGGAAGAAGAAGCTAAGCCAGTTCATCAACCTCAGAGAAGGTTAAACCCTCACATGCAAGAGGTGGTGCGAGCTGAAGTGCTTAAGCTATTTCAAGATGGTATTATCTACCCCATATCAGATAGCCCATGGGTGAGTCCTATGCAAGTCATGCCAAAGAAATCAGGGATCACAGTGGTGCAAAATGATAAAGGAGAAGAACGCCTCCAAAGAGACAGGGTGCTTCCATGCAAGGTGGTCATCACCTCCACACATGCACTTCCTCGCGTTCCTAGGGGGTTTCCTAATGGTGAAGGCTCTCCCATCTCTCAACACTCAAGGATAATCTAAAGTGCACAATGAAGGATGTGGGTGCATCCGAAAAACCTAAGATCTAAAGTGAGATAGTGAACGAAGACAAGCAATCATACGAACATGCAATAGAAAGGGTTGTCATGCAATAAGCAGTCATGCGAAGCAGATAAATATCAAACAATCAAAGTCCTACCTAGCATATGTGAGAGTGAATCATGCTAAAGTGAGCAAACAGTTAAGTGATCATCCAAGGCAATCAAACATGTTAAAATAGCAAACCAAACAAGCAAGCAAATCGAATCACCTTGCCTAAAAAAAAAGGTACCCACTAATCGACCTATTAAATGCCACGTTTTCCTCAACTAGTGTTCAAGCTTGATCCTCAAAATCCCCAACGGAGTCGCCAATTTGTGGACCCGCATTTCTCACATGCGCACCCACTCGATCAGCGAGACTCGCTTTTATTTTGGAAAAGTGATTTAGGAAAAGTCGGAGTCGCCACTTATTTTATTTTATTTTAAAAGGGAAAATAAAACAAGAAAGAAAACCCTAAAAAGTGACTCCATAATTTTTGGAAAAGCGTGTCTTTGAAAAACCTGAGTCTAGGTTCGGGGATCATATTACTTATTGGGAAGGTACCTCTAGGAGGTAGCACCCCTCTAAGCCCTATAAAGGTTTCTACTGACTAAGTTGAGAGAAATGTGGCAATTAATCTGTTAATTATTGATACCTAAGTAAGTTAGGTGATTTCGAAAGATAGCATGTTAAACAAAAAAAATCAATCATAATCACATAGAAGATTTAGAATACATACCTGGTCTGGTTCTTAAGCGCTATCACAAGATATCAATAGTTAGTTTAGATAATATATCATCCCGCATGCGATTTTTTTAGAAATAATAGAATAATGAAACATATATATATATATATATATATATATATATATATATATATATATATATATATATCAAGACACTCAAGCACTATCGATCATAGGCGTAGTTCACAAAAACAAGCGTATTCACAGAATTTAGAAAATTGGTGATTGAGGACATACCGGATAACATAGATAACTTATAACGTGCTTCCTCAAGTCTTAAGGGGTTAGATAATAAATAATAAACTACAAAAAATCTTATCATTCTTGTTATCTAATTAGCAAAGCAAAAATAATCAAAGTATACGGAATCATCAATTTTCGCACACATCTAATATATGGTTCCTAAAAAAAATAGATATGATTTCAATAAATGGCAAGGGTGACAGTAAAGATGAGTTTTAAAAAGATGATTTTATGTAGGGATTTCACCAATTCCCCAATTGATATACACAAATATAGCTTGGAATTAAATGTTATTACTTTCGTAAAAAATAAAATAAAAAATAAAAAATAAATAAATAAATAAAAAATAAAAAATAAAAATTCATGAGTATTAAAAAAACATTTATTCGATAGTTTTAATGAATTCTATTTATAAAAGGAAGTTTTGATTTACTTAAATAAGAAGGCTTTAATTTCATGCAAAGAAAATATTTTTTTTTTAAAAAAGTTTGTTCACAAGAAAATAAATGTTATCACTTTTATAAAGGAAATGTTTCATAAGTATTAAAAATAATAATAATAATAACAATAATTGATTCCATAGTTTTAATGAATTTTATTTATAAAAAAGAAGCTTTAATTTATTTAAATAAAAAGACTTTAATTCCATGCAAAGAAAATGTTTTTTAAAAAGTTCATTCACAAGAAAATAAATGTAATTATCACTTTTATAAAGGAAATATTTCATAAGTATTAAAAATAATAATAATAATAATAATAATGATAATTAATTCCATAGTTTTAATGATTTTTTTTTAAAAAAGTTTTAATTTATTTAAATAAAAAGACTTTAATTCCATGCAAGAAAATATTTTTAAAAAGTTCATTCACAAGAAAATAAATATAATTATCACTTTTATAAAGGAAATATTTCATGAGTATAATAATAATAATAGTAATAATTGAGTCCATAGTTTTAATTAATCTTATAAAAGGAAGTTTCAATTTACTTAAATAAAAAAGGCTTTAATTCCATGCAAAGAAAATATTTTATTTTATTTTTTTTAAAAAAAGTTTATTCACAAGAAAATAAATGTTATCACTTTTATAAAGGAAATATTTTATAAGTATTAATAATAACAATAATAATAATAATAATTGATTCCATAGTTTTAATGAATTTTACAAAAGGAAGTTTTAATTTATTTAAAAAAAAAGACTTTAATTCCATGTAAAGAAAATGCTTTCAAAAAATTCATTTACAAAAAAGAGAAAGAAAAAAATAATAATAATGGTAATAATAATAAAACCTCATAAAAAATATATTTGACAATTTAAAAATATTTTTTTTTAATGTAAGAATATCTTTTATAATTTAAATTTTTCTTTAATAATTTTTTTTTAACTTTATTTTATTTACAAGAGGATGATTTCCACAACTCTTTATTTAGAAAGCACAAAAAAAAAAATTTATTATTTTTTTTAAAACATAATAAATTTTTTAAATAAGATAAACAATTATTTTATATTTTAATCCAAGAGAACGAAAAAATGTTTAAAATAATTTAAATATTACAACTTTTTATTTTTTATTTTTGAACAAAGCTATCATAAAAATTATCAAAACACTTAAAAATTCAAACTTTTTCATCATCATCAGGAATTATCCTAAAACTAAAAATTAAGCACAATATAAATTTTCATTAATATCCAAATTATTGAAAACTAAAAAAAAACTTGCAAAATATTTCAACTTTTCATTAGCATCACAAAATTATCCAAAACGAATAAAACATCTAATTTTTAAACTATCATCCCGAATCATCCAAGACAAATGCCGGAAGACATTAAATCCTATTATAACCGTCCATGATTTCATTCCCTTTCCTTGCTTGCAGCTACCCTCTTTCACAGTTGTGTCACTTTTTCTTCTCAGTCTAGTTGTGTCTGTTTCTTTGATCTAGCTCGTGTGTTCCTTCACCACAAAGAGTCCCCGAATCAGTCTATGCGTCCTTTAGAAGTTCCACCCGGAAACGTGATCTCCATGTCTACAATTTTCTTTTGAATCTCGTTCAAAAAATCAACCAAAATTCTTCTAGAACTCTCTTTTTTCTCTCCCTAAGACGTCTCTCTCTATCTTCAAGCTCTCCTCCAAAAAAAAATCATCCTACTTTCTCCTCAATTGTCTTTCTCATATTCTCCAAAAAAAAAAACCCCCCAAATCCCCTTCATCACGCCTCTCCTCCCTTTTTTGCATGTGAGTTGACTTTTGTTTCCTTCTCTAAATTCCCCCTGCTCTCTTTCTTGGAAAATACAGTCTGTCTATTCAATATGCCACCTCAATTCTTCCTAAAATATATCATCTCTTTTCCTTTTCCGTTTAAAATATGCTTTGACCCAAAACACTACTGAAACCTCCTTCCATCATCACGTGATTCTTTTTCCAAAAGACAAATTACATTACCTTCTTTGCTGCTCATCATTTCTTTTTTCATACATAAGTTGAATCTTCCCCATAACATGGCTCCATTCATTTTTTCCATATGTCTACTCTTGGAACCAATATGGTAGCTACCCACTCCGAGCTTCACATCATAAGCACTTTCTTATCTTTCTATTGGTGGACTTCCTACAAAATTTCAAAGTTAATAGAATAATAATAATAATAATAATAATAATGAAAACGTTTAAACAAAATTATTAAATTAAACTAAATAAGTAAAGACAAGTATTATGGAAAAGTGATAAAATAATAGGAAAATAAAATAAATGAAGAAATATACAAAATAATAAATAAAATAAAATAAACAAAAATATAAAGGTAAAAAAAAAGTCAAGCAATATGATTTTACAAAAACGAGTCTTGCAAGTCATACAAGCCATGCAACCATGCAAACCATGGCCATGCAAAAAAATGATCTAAATGGGCCTAAGGTGCCTAAATGGGCTTAGAATGCCTAAATTGGCCTAAGGTGCCTAAATGGGCCTAAGGTGCCTAAATGGACCTAGGGTGCCTAAATGGGCCTAAGGTGGCTAAAAGGGCCTATGGTGCCTAAATTGACTTAAGGTGCCTAAGTGGGCCTAAAGTGCCTAAATCGTCCTAGGATGCCTAAGTGGGCTTAGGGTGGTGCTTAAGTAGGTCTAAGGTGCCTAGGGTGTATCTAAGTGAACCTAAAGTGCCTAAGTGGGCTTAGGGTGACGCCAAATGGGCTAGGTGCTTCTAATGGGCTTAGGGTGTACTAAGTGGGCCTAGGGTGCCTAAATGGGCCTAAAGTGATCTAAGTGGGCCTAAAGTGTCTAAATGGGCCTAAAGTGATGCCTAATGGGCCAAGTGTACCTAAATGGGCCTAGGGTTACCTAAATGGGCCTAGGGTGACTAAGTGAGCCCAAAGTGTCTAAATGGGCCTAAAATGATGCCTAATGGGCCAAGTGTACCTAAATGGGCCTAGGGTTACCTAAATGGGCCTAAGGTGCCTAAATGGGCCTAAAGTGATCTAAGTGGGCCTAAAGTGTCTAAATGGGCCTAGGGTTACCTTAATGGGCCTAGGGTGCCTAAGTGGGCCTAAAGTGATCTAAGTGGGCCTAGGGTGACTAAGTGGACCTAAAGTGGCTAAATGGGCCTAGGGTAACTAAGTGGGCCTAAAGTGATGCCTAATGGGCCAAGTGTACCTAAATAGGCCTAGGGTACCTAAATGGGCCTAAAGTGATCTAAGTGGGCCTAGGGTGACTAAGTGGGCCTAAAGTGTCTAAATGGGCCTAGGGTTACCTAAATGGGCCTAGGGTGCCTAAGTGGGCCTAAAGTGATCTAAGTGGGCCTAGGGTGACTAAGTGGGCCTAAAGTGATGCCTAATGGGCTAAGTGTACCTAAATGGGCCTAGGGTACCTAAATGGGCCTAGGGTTACCTAAATGGGCCTAAAGCGATCTAAGTGGGCCTAGGGTGATCTAAGTGGGCCTAAAGTGTCTAAATGGGCCTAAAGTAATCTAAGTGGGCCTAGGGTGATCTAAGTGGGCTTAAAGTGATCTAAGTGGGCCTAGGGTGACTAAGTGGGCCTAAAGTGGCTAAATGGGCCTAAAGTAATCTAAGTAGGCCTAAAGTGACACATAATGGGCTAAGTGTACCTAAATGGGCCTAGGGTACCTAAATGGGCCTAGGGTTACCTAAATGGGCCTAAAGCGATCTAAGTGGGCCTAGGGTGATCTAAGTGGGCCTAAAGTGTCTAAATGGGCCTAAAGTGATCTAAGTGGGCCTAGGGTGATCTAAGTGGGCCTAAAGTGTCTAAATGGGCCTAGGGTTACCTAAATGGGCCTAGGGTGCCTAAAAGCTATCCTAAAAAAAGCAAGAAAAGCCTAAGTCTAAGTTAGAACTGCCAAGGGTCACAATAATGGGTCAGATAATCCCTCAACCAAAGTCTCCGAGGTGGCTTAAAAAAGATAGGCTACACGAGTATTAATGGGCCACCAGGGAATTGCTATAAACGACATGTGCGAGGAAGACAAAATAGAGGGTCTACACATTCGTGGAGCCTTTTTCTTGAGACAAGGAGAAAATCATCTCCTTAAGCCACATCAAGCTTAACAAGACAATTGGTTAGATGGACTTAGTCTGTCGAAAGACATTAAGTCCATAAATTTTTGTTTTAATGTTGATTTAAAGTTTTATTGATTTAGTACTTGTTTTAATTGTAATTTCTTGCTTTAATTTTATTTTGTTGTGATTTAATTTAATATTTGATGATCAATTGCAGGTGGATTTCAAAACAGATGGAGAAAAAGCCAGAAAAATATAGCATTTCGCACACCCTGCGAAAATTTCGCAGGGCTTACGAAAATCCCAAATACCATTTCACAAGGGGTGCGAAAAATTCGCACACTCTGCAAAAATTTCGTAGGGCATGCAAAAATTCGCAAACCAACTTTGATTTGCGAAAAGCTGTGCGGGTGTGCGAACCTATTTCGCAAACCCTGTGCGAAGTCCAACAGCCAATGCGAAAACCAACAGTCACTTAAAAGCCTACTTAAAGCCCTCTAGGCCTTGTTTTCATTTCGCACGCCCAATATGCTCATTGCGAAACCCTCCATCACCTTGCGATGCCCAAGCTTCCATCGTTTCTTCTCCATTGGATGGCTCGCGGCCACCCATTTGAAGAGGCGACCCACACCGAATCTGTGAAACACAGACTTGAGCCTCTCACTCCATTTCTCACATGGCGTAGACTAGAGGAGGCCGTACCGACTCTTCATTGTCTCACGAGCCAAGGCCAAGAGCCTCCCCTCCTCAAGATTCAACATCTCAGGCCCCTAAGGCCCTGACCATTCCATCTTCTGAGGGTGGAGTGCCCTATAATCCTCCTCAGCGCAGATACGAGACACGAAGACCACCGACTACACACCCGGGGTGACTTCTTCGTGCCCTAAAAGCTCATTACGTCGCACTCCAACTAAGAGGGCCAGGACTTCAGGCCCTGGAGAGTTGTCTAGACATTCACAGTCGGATCCTCGATCCCTTGCCGATTCTCAACGTCATTCCGGCATGTCACCGGAAGCCATCATCAAACGACCTATGGTCACCGCGCCGCCCATTGAGGGAAATTCATATTGTAGAACCAGACCATTCCATTCCGAGCTATATTTTGACCTCGAGGTCATGCGATAGCAGCCGGAGCTTTAGGATTCATTTGGACGGCTCTAGAGGTACCATCTCTAGCACCTTATGACTCCTAGGGAGTTCTTTTACCCCATAGTAGCAATGGACTTCTATCAGTCTATGACTACTCATGGCGTTCGAAGTCCAACCGTCATTCACTTCAACATTGATGGGCGCCAGGGTATCCTTGAGGCTAGACACGTTGCGGAGGCTCTACATATTCCATAGAAGCCAAGGGATCCAGCAGATTTTTGGGAGTGGTTCCCTGTATCTCAGCGGGACATGGTTCACATCTTATCCAGGGGAACCTCTATAGATTCAGTCCTTTTACTTAGGGATCTTCCACCTGGGATGCTCCTAGTAGATGTGTTGCTATAGTCCAACCTTTTTCCTCTTCAACATTTAGTGCAGAGGCGAGGAGCTATCCTGGACACTTTATTCCGGACATCAGAGGGCTTCTATTTCGGGCCACATCACTTTATTATGGCCTCTCTCCTCCACTTTGAGGAGAAGGTTCACAGGAAGAAGCTCCAGAGGCCAACACTATTCCACTACTGTATCCAAGGTTGCTCTGTCACATATTGGAGTGTATGGGTTATCCTACTAAGCCCCACCTTGAGCGTCGCCACCATTATCGAAAACGATTTACTCTCGACAAATGGACACAATTGGTGGGTTATTCGGCACCTCTAGGAGCCCCACCTAGGCCGGCACCTCCAGTGCCACCACAGGCTGAGCAGACACAGCAGAATGAGCTTCCCATGGAGTCTATACCACCTGCCCCTACAGCACCTATGCTTGAGGCCACTTATACTGCTCCTCCTACCACTCTTGTCGTTCCACCGGATGCACCTTCTACATCTGAGGCCTCCATCACCATTTCTGCCACAGAGTTTCGTGCCATGGTACATGCATTCTAGACACTGACCACTACACACACTGCTTTATTTCGACAGATGGTTGACATACGTGCTCAACAGGACTAGCATACTGCTATCCTTCGTCAGATTCAGTAGCATCTGGGACTTCTGCCACCACCTCAGCCTGACATTCCTGGACCATCAGAGCCTATAACTCCAGCTGAGGAGACCACCAGAGCCGATTTCCCGATCCAGCCCACTCACTAGGCCACTACAGATCCATCATCTTCACATGATCCTACCACTACTTGATCATCTCTTTATCTTGTATTTACTTATTATATTAATAGACATAATTACTTATTTTGATGTTTTATAGTATGGGATTGGATGTATTACATGATCATATCTCACATTGTACTTTCTCAGAGTAATATATATGCATCATTTTTTATTATATTTGCCATTCTTCTATTTCCTCTACTCATTACTCTTTTGTTTTTTTTTTTAATCATGCGGTTTCTCCTATACGACTCAGACTCCATGTCACTCAGGAGGTACCACTTCCTCCCTTTATTTGCAATCGCTCTTGCCACATTGAGGGCAATGTTGATCTTGGTTGGGGGGAGAGTTAAGGAAGGAAGTTTTGTTAATAAAGCTAGGTTATTTTGTTGTTTTTGCTTAAATTTTTAATAATTTTTAAAGTTTTTACTCTACTCTCCATGATTATTAAAGAAAAATTCTCAAAATGAAATGGGAGAAAGTGAATTCTTACATTTTTACTTAAATCTTAGAGTTTGTATTATGCGTATTGAGGTTGATGAATTATTGAAACTCCTATTGAATTCAACCGTATTTCTTCCACTTTAATCTTACCACATACTGTGCACATTAGGTTCCATTTATAAGATGAAAAACTATCTCACCCCCTAAACTTAGGAAAATTTCGACTTGGTACTTTTGACCTCGTTTTAATAGTGTTGGGACACCTTATAAAAGGCCAATGAGCCTTTGAAAAAATAAATAAGAAAGAACAAAGTGCTGCACTTGCTTTGAAACCCGAGCAAGGTCCGAGGGGTATATGGCGAAAATCTTTAAAACCCAGTGCCCTAAACCTTTATTGGTTGGGAGCCACCGACCTCAATGCTCATTACAAGGGTGAATAGGTAGAGTTTAACATATTGTAGGTGCTTGGGTATTAAATTTCATTCTCAAAAGTATAGGGTGACATCTGAGGAGTTAGTGGTCTAAAGATCCTTAAAGCTTGATGCCCTAAACCTTGATTGGTTGGGAGTCATCGATGGATCCCCGTTACATGGACACTTTAGGAAACAATACCTTTAGCATTGCACACCTATAATGAAAAAATTGTGAAATAAAAGAGGTGCATTCTTAGCCTATTAGAGGTTGGTCAGGTTGCTAAAGTTTGAGAAAGAACTAGGTTGGGGGGAGAGATTAGTTCAGCATACTATATTCGGAAGCTCATAAGCTTAACGCATAGATTTTTGTGGAAGAGTAAGGATTGAGCCTATGAGAGTGGAAATCCTTTTGATGCTTAAATATGCATAATGCCTACTCTTTATGAATTGTGACCAAGCAAGATATTTGGTAAACTCTTGTTGAAGGTTGAGTTTTGCTTCTTTAATGCCCCATGAGAGAGTATGCTCTACATCATGCCACTTGAAAATTTTTTGGAGTGATCAGCATGATTTTGTAAATTATTTTACTGTCTATTTTCTTTTTCTCTCTCCTTCATTGCTAAGGGACTAGCAATATGTCAGTTGGGAGGAGTGATTACTACTCAAAAAGTGCTCTTTTATAGCTTGTTATAAACTCTTTCAAACACTTTTGAGTAGTATTTATTACCTTTTAACTCAATTGGCACATTAAAGACCCTTGAAAATGTTTCTAATCAGTTTTTGGCAAGTTTTGGTGTTTTTTATAGCTTTTTGATCATTAAAACGAGCCAGGAATGGGAAAGAAATTTGTATAGTCCATAGCAAAGCAAGTTGAAGCTCAAACACATGAAGAATCCAAGTTTTCGAGAGTTTCGTAGCCTTTGCCAAATCAATCAAGTATGCAAGGAAGAGAATCAAAAAAGAAATCTAAGATCCAGCAATTTCGCATGGCTATGCGAAATGCCAAAAGGAGTACAAGCTACAGGACAGAGAGCAAGACTGTGAAAATTTCATTTTGCAAGCCTTGCAAAAATCCTCCTATGTAATTTTAAGATATTTTTGCACTGACTCCATTAGATTTTTATCTCGATATATCTTGTGTAATTACCTATTTTCTCCTTGTAATCAGCTAAAGATATTTTTAGATATTTAGGATATCTAAATGAGGGGTTAAAATATCTCTTTTGTAAGAAAGACTCGGAAGTTTTTTCCAAAGAACACTTGTAAATTCTTTCAATAAGAAATACACAGAGCTTTGCTCTGCCTTACCTATTCATTTTGTTTTTATTTTTTTTTCTAGCCAAACAACCTTTGAGGATGTTTTCTTAGAGGATGAGTGGCTAGGTTTTTCGTTTCTTGGACTGAAGGAAGCTAGGTAAGGGATTCAGATACAAATGTGGGAGTTTTCCTTGTTTTAAATGAGGATAGTTGTTACCCGTTAATGGTTTTTATTTTAAGGTTTAACTTAAAATCCCTTAAAATCACCTGGGCCAATACTTGGTAAGCTTTTCGGACTCCCTAGAGATCCAGTAGTTATCTCTTACAAGCCTTTGAAAGGTAATCCAAGGTTAGGATCACCTTGAATGGCCAATACTTGGTAAGCTTTTCGAGCTCCATGGAATCCATGGATGTCTATTAATTATCTCTTACAAGCCATTGAAAGATGATTCACAGTGAGAGGTCTTTAGTGTTTGAAACCATTAATGGGAAGCAACTGTAGTTTTTCATGGACCAGTGGGATCAAATCTTGGTTGCTAAATACACACCAGTTCGGGAGATAACCATTCTTTATGTTATTATCCCCAACGCGAGGAAAAGATCTGAAATCTTCCCTTTTTGTCTAAGGAGCCTGAACCTAGTGACCTAAAACTCCAAGAAACCTTTTCTTTGTAATTAATCTCAGTTACTATTTTTGGTTAACTTAAAACCAAAATTATGTTTTCTTTTACACCTAACTCATAAAAGAAAAAACACAATTTTAGTACTGTAACTAATATCACTTGTAATATGAAAACCCATCCTTGTGGACGATCTTAGAACCACTATACTATGCTAGCTATGCTACCCTAGTGTATGGTGAATTAGGTTTATAAATTTTGTTCATAACTCCCGCCTGACTGAATCAAATGGTACACCAATAGGGGACGAATCACTTAATTAACTAACTTTGCTTACGTGGACAATCAATTTTGGACCACCAATTTTCACACTCTCCACCTTGGTTCATAATTGATTTTGGATTCTTTGGATGAAGATCTAATTTAATCATTAGTTTCACATTACCTAGACCAAATCCAGGTAATACCTGAATTTTCTTACAGGTAGAACTTTAGTTGCCATGTCGATTGGATTATCAGCTAGGGAAATCTTCTCTAGCTTCATTTTTCTTGAGCTTACAATTTCTCTAATGAAGTGATATCTAACATTGACATGTTTGGTCCTTTCATGAAACACGAAATTTTTACACAACTGAATTGTACTCTGACTGTCTGAAAATATTTCCACTACACTATTCAACACTCCAAGCTCCTTAACAAGTCCTTGCAACCAGAGAGTTTCTTTCATGGCTTTAGTAGTTGTGATATATTCAACTTCAGCGGTTGAAAGTGCTACAATCGATTGTAGTTGTGACTTCCAGTTAACAGGTCCTCCAAATAAGGTGAAAATATAACTTGTAGTTGACCTTCTCTTATCAAGATCCCCTGCATAATCTAAGTCCACATAACCTATGATACTAGCACCCTCTTTAGAAACTCCAAACTTCAATCCTACACCAAGAGATCCTCTTACATATCTTAGCAACCACTTAACTCCATTCCAATGTTCTCTACCCGGGTTAGCCATAAACCTGCTCAAAACACTTATTGAATGAGCAATATCTGGTCATGAGCACACCATTGCATACATGAGTGACCCTATAGCATTAGCATGTGGAACATAATTATCTCTTTCTTTTCAACTTCAGATTGAGGACATTGTGTCATTGACAATCTGAAATGTCCTTCTAATGGTATACTTACAAGTTTTGAATTGTTCATGGAAAACCTCTTCAAAACCTTTTCTAAGTAGCCCTTTTGAGCACAATCCTCTCTATTTCTTACAATTTCCCTGTTGAGTATTTTTCTTGTTTTCCTAAGATCCATCATGTCAAATTCTGACTTTAGAATCCTCTTCACCTCTTGAATTTGTGACTTATCTTTGCAAGCCAATAGCATATCATCGACATATATTAGAAGAAACATCATCAGACTTCCTTATAACTTCTTGTAATAGAAACAACCATCATAATTGCTCCTTTTGAAATGAATCTTTAGTATAAAGTTGTCAAACCTTTTATACCACTGTCTTAGGGATTGTTTCAATCCATATAAGGATTTTTTAAGTAAACACATTAGATGTTCCTTTTCTAGCTCTTTAAAACCTTTAGGCCGAGTCATTAGAATTTTTTCTTCTAAGTCTCCATGTAAAATGGCAGTTTTAACATTTAGTTGCTCCAATTCCCAATCAAACTGAGCTACAATGGACATCAATACTCTAATTGAGGTATGTTTCACCACTAGAGAGAATACTTCAGTGTAGTCAATGACCTTTCTTTGAGTATACCCTTGAGCCACTAATCTAGCTTTGAACCTTATGGGTTCATTCTCAGTGGCACCTTGTTTCCGCTTGAATATCTATTTACAACTTGCCACTTTTTAATTTGGCTTTCCTTCTACAAGCACCCAAGTTTGATTTTTTTTTAAGGATTCAAATTCTTTAATCATTTCTATGAGCCATTTCATTGATTCATTTTTGTTTATAGCTTCTTGATAAGAGAGTGGCTCACTTTCTTCATACTCCATAACAGTCAATAGAGCATAGGCAATCAGATTTGCAAAACCAAACCTATCTGGGGTTTTATGTTCCTCTTAGCCTTATCCCTTAATAAGAGATAATCATGACCAACTTCTTGTGAGTTGGTTCATGCACCACCTTCAACATTTGAACCTAACACCTTAATATCTTTTGTCTCTAGGCCACCATGTGCTAAATCATTTTGTTGATCATGACTATCTTGAGATGATAACTCCACCTCAAACTCAAAATGGTTTTTGTCAAGTGTCAAGCTCTTGTTTGCAGAATCTTTCTTTGTACTTGCAGTGTTAGTCCTCATAGAAAGCATTTGATTTTCATTAAACACAACATCATGACTTATTATTATTTTAACACCTGTAGATTCCTTATTTCATAGCCTGTAACCTTTAACACCCTCCGGATAACCTAAGAAGATACATTTTATTGACCTTGGTTCTAATTTTTCTTCACTTTGGTGAACATAAGCTGTGCACCTAATGATTCTAAGGTAATCATAGTTAAAAGGCTTTACAAACCAAAGCTCTTCTGGAGTTTTAAAGTCTATAGCATTAGATGGAGTTCTATTTACTAAATAGCAAGTTGTCATTACAACTTCACCCTAAAAATGTTTAGATAAGCCAGAACTATACAACAACACCTTACTCTAAGCCATTTCGTTGAGGTGTATTCCTCACTATTTTGTGTCTTAAAATACCTTGATTTTTATAGAGCATTTCAAATTGCTCATTGCAAAACTCTAGCCCATTATCTGTCCTTAACACCTTTACTCTTTTATTAGTTTGATTTTCAACTAAAGCCTTCCACTCCTTAACCTCTGTTAGGACAGTATGTTCATCTTTAGTATTTAACAAGTATAGCCAAACTTTTCTAGAGTAATCATCAATCAAGGATAGAAAGTACCTATTTCCACCATGAGTAGAGACTCTTGCAGGCCCCCATAAATCTAAATGCACATATTCTAATACATCCTTTGGCTTGTGTATTGCAACTTTGAATGCCAACCTGTGTTGCTTACCAAGAATACAATACTGACAAAAATCAAACTTGTTGATGCTATCTCCACACAATAGGCCCTACTTGTGCAATTCTTTTAGGCCTCAATCACTTAAGTGACCAAGTCTTCTATGCCAAAGAATTGTTTTATCAGTTTCAATTCTTAACATTGATCCCACTAAACCTTTCAATGTGTGACCTTCTAGGATATCCAAGCCATTTCTCTTTTAACCCTTCATGAAAACCATGACACCTTTTGAAATTGTTAATTTCCCATTTTCTACTTTGAAGTTATAGCTTGATTTGTCTAAAGTTCCAAGAGATAATAGATTTCTCTTCAGGTTTGGTATGTGCCTGACTTCTTTGAGAGTACTTGTCATTCCATCAAACATGTTAATAGCCACTATGCCAATTCTAACCACACTACAGCTCATGTTGTTTCCCAGCAACACCTTTCCACGATTAACTTCTTGATAGGATGAAAACCAATCTCTTCTTGGACACATATGATATGTGCAACCTGAGTGCAAGACCCATTCTTCATGATTTTAATTCAATGTAACAATGAGTACCTCTGCACTATCATAACCATCATCTATAAAGGTAATACTTCCTTGTGCTTGAGTCTTTTCTTCTTCTTGTCTATCTGGACAAATTCTTCTTATGTGTCCCATCTTGTTGCAATGATAGCACTTGACATTCCTATAATCTTTCTTGCCTTTGGACTTTGAGCTTGAATGAGATTTTCCTCATTTTCCATTGTTATTTTTATTCTGAGATCTTCCTTTAGCAGTTAAACTTTCAACAATATTAGTTTTGTCAGAGGAATTCATATCCAACACCTTAGCATTCAAGGCATTTTGAACATCATCAAATGTAATGGCATCTCTGCCATGGAAAATTATATTTGCTCTTTGTAGGTATTATATTGAAAATGATATAAATAAAAATTTAGATCATGCCCAAGTGAATTAATTTTCTCTGTAGGCTAAGTGAACATTTTGGCTTTAAAAAATGTGTGCATTAGGATAAGATTAACAAATTTAATTAATAGCATTTGCATTATTTGTATGATTCTTTGCTTGTTTCATAAGGCTGACAAAGTTATTTTTTATTCTTTACCTACTTGATAAGGTTAACCTTTCTTTTTTATTATTCTTTACCTGTTTCAATTAGATTTGGGCTAGGATTTATGCCTAGATATCCAACGAACAGGTTTACATGTAAGAGAAAAAAGAGGACAACAATGAATATTACAATCACAATGGCAAAAACTATGGATAAGTTTACAAAAAAAGTTTTTGAGCCATTCTTTAAAAGGTCCCAAGACTGCTGAACGTAGAGGTGAATATGATAGAAAAAAAAATGGGGACAAGAAGGAATCCAACCACACTTCAAACAACATTTTTTGGATTATGTATCATTGTCAGGATGATTGTTGCTCTAAATGCCACTGCCATCATTGCGACCGAGGACCATACATATAATTCCCTATATCAGATTTTTAAAAAGATATGTTTTGAAGTCTTCTAATGGAAATGAGGATGTAAGGATGGAAAAAAAGATACCCACATATATCAAAGCCAAAGTGAGGGAGAACACATCAGCTAAAATGAAAACCACAAAGAAGGATTTAGAGTAAAAGATTAGAATAACGGTGTTTCCATAAGAACCTTCTAGTACCATGTAGGCTACTACAAAGGCAACGATGGCTATGAAAACAGAAAACATGGTACAATTCTTAGTGGTACGCATTAGCCATTCCTTGGCTTCTTGATGGAGTTGCTCATTCCTAGCAGCAAATAGTTCTTCAACAGTCTTGTTCTCTTTATTGAGAGGATTTCTGACAAGCATCTTACAGGTTGACTTCACTTTCTACACGCACTCATACGATCACAAGTCGTTATTCTTGGAATGCATAAAAGCATTTTTGTTGTTTGTAGTCCCTTCATTTATAACCAAACTAAATTAAAGCATGGTGACTCAAGCCAATTATTAATGAACTTTTAAGCTTTAATCCTAGTAACCTTGATATTATTTTTCTAACAACTTAAACTTATAGGTGTTGTAGCTTTTAATAAGTACCTTGGGTTATGGGAAGTCTTGGATTCGAATCTCATTAATGCGTTTAATTATTTTCCCATGCATTTATTAATCATTCTATGATAAGGAAATTGCTTTCCGTATACCTTATATATAAAAAAAAAAGTGATAGGCAACAACGAACTATATATGTGAAAAATGATCTTATTTGTTTATACTTCTAATAAGTTTCTATTTATTAACTATATTTAGATTATATTTTTTATACTTAATTTGATTTTATTTATTTATATATAAGTCTCATCTTTTAGTATTTTTATTTTACAATCAATATCTTGTTCTACACAATAATAGCTCAAATTTAGAATTTATTGTGACACCCATTCAGTAACTTAACATTTTTCTAACTTGATACATATTTCTCATTTATTGCCTAGCTAATAACTTATTCTTTTTGGTAATGAACACAAACAATTAAATTGCTTGGCCCAAGTGAATGTAAGTGAGCAATGCATACATTTACGACTAATGGGTGAGTAGAAGTGCACCTCAAACAAAAGCAACTCGTCTCGCAATTGAAGTGTAGGGCTTTGCATCTTTTCACTCGCTTGACTTTTTCTTTTTAGACTCACCATATGCAGTACGAAGTTCCCTTCATTATTCGTAGTTGATAATAGCCTTCTTGCAAGTACTTCAAACTTTACCACCATGTCAAATATGTCAATATGACGATAAAGGATTGTCATATGTTATATGTTCATTCCTTCCTTATCAGTATGCTTAAGTGCTTGAGGCTAGAAGTTGAGTATTGTTTTGACAATTTCTTCAATATTTGACTTTATTGCCAAAAATTTCATAGCTCTTCTTGTACTTGCTAGTTGAACTTTCTTGGGAGTTTTGTCCTCCCTTTTTTTGGGACAATATTTCAAAGGAGTGTTCTACTACTTGAGAATTAATTCTAGCATCCCATGAAGTATCTTTCTCTACCAAAAGCATGATGAGTTCTTCAAGGGAGTTTCTGCTTTTAGTAACATGGGACACTAAGGATTATTTTTATATAATATTGAAAACTAATTGATGGAAAAGTGCTTTTATGATATGGATCATATTTCATAAATCTAAAATTTAACACTACTAGACCATATAAATACTAAATTAGAAGTAAATGACTTGATATTATATGAAACACACAAACGAGCTAGTTCTAAAAAACTCGATTAATTGAAATATTGAAATTTATCATAAGTAAAGGAAAGTATTATATGATATTGAAGTCTAATAGTTTGAGTCCTCACATACATGCCTATACACATTTTGATTAATATTATACCAATGGAATACTATAACAACAATAACTTTCAATTAGTGGGTCAATTGATTCATAAAGAAGACTTTTCCTTTGTCTTTTTAATTTTTCTAACAACCTTTTAAACATTACTAATAATTGGGTCATTACCAATCAAAATTATTCACATTGCAAAAAGGGTTACGTTTGTTTGCATATTGACTTTGTATTAATGTCTCGTTTTTTGTACCTTATTTTCATTCCTTTGTATAATCTTATCACATATATCAACTCCTCATATTATGAATTACATATAAGGTACCTGCTCTCTACCTTAAAGTTTTCCTTAAAAATTTAACTACTAAATTGATCACAATCAATGTAAAACCTAACTCTCTACCTATTCTTTCTTAAAATTTTATTGTTTATTTGTATATAAGTTTCATTCCTTTTCATAATCAAAGTCATATTTTTATCTATTTTTGTTCTATAGTTCAAATTTGTTTATACACATCAATGAGTGAAATTCAAAGTTGGATATGATGATAAATTTAGATTCTAAAATTTTCCTTTTATTAATGTTCAAGTTGGAAGTTGTCCGAGTTTGTTTTTTCTCCTTCAACTAAAAATTCTAATTATATTTTAAATTTCTTATGCAATAGGTTTTAAAATCACTAACCATCAAAATAAATTATTATCCAAGGTGCATACCAAAATTTTCATTTCTCACCTTCCATCTCTTATGATGCCTCTTCTAATGAAATCAAGATAAACAATTATTAATGAATGGAAATGAAAAAAAAATACATATCCAAATTTTATTAGATCAACTAAGAAACAAAATCCATGGGAACAAATCCACATTTTGTTAGTCAAAAAAATATTGAGAATAAAACAGTTATACCCATCAAAGCGCCCATTTCAAAACACAAGTCATTAGGGACATTGAATATGACTCAATTCCATTCTACTACATATCTAGCTTGCATCATGGCTCCTATTCTATTTATGGAGAATAAATATTACTACTATGTATTAAAGCAATTAAAATGGGTTCAATTGAGTTAAATATATGAAATTTTGAATGTATATCATACATTGTTCTATATGTTTCTCCTCTTTTGTTCACCATAACAATATATAAGTCAATTTCTGAGACTAATAAAATATAATTTGGAACATTATTGAAATAACAACTTTCTTTCAAATCAAAATCATATAATTTATAAATTAGCCTATAAACATTTTAAAAGATATAAATCATAAAGAAAGAGTTTAATATCACACGAATGAAGTAGTTTATTGATGCAACTATGATGAAAGTAGCAAGCTTGTAGTAGCCTAAAGTTAGCGAGCTGATATAAATATCATTAAAGAAGATTATAAGCGTTAGTTAGAGCAAGTCCCTCAAAGAAAGTTGCAATTGAACTATCAATTCACCTCCATATAAGTTCGTATATTATTTTCAAAAAGCAATGTAAACTAAACAAAAGAATGAGCTGCATTTTATAAGATTGCTAGCTAGTTAACTCAACTTTGAACTAAATTTTTCAAAAAGAGAGAATATTAATCCCACACCTAGTTTCTACATGATTTTGCCTTCTAAATAAAAATGCAAATGAGAGTAATTCAATAAATAAAGAATAGATGATGATGATGATGTTGAAGGAATATACATAAATAGATCATATACTTTACAAATCCTTGTTCCTTTTTAATTTCAGATTTGCTGAGTTACTCTATAAATCCTTGTCTTATTTGTATTTTCCCTCTTCTGAATACGATTGGATTGCATGCGAGATATTGAAGAGTAGTCATTGAGGCTAGTGCTTGGCAATTAACAAGGCTAAATCTATTTCATATCAATTATGTAGAGATAAGACGGAAAACAAAAATATTAAATTAGTAGTAATAATTAAATTAAATTAAATATATGCTTTATAAAGTCGACATTCAAATACTTTAGAAGTTGTATTTCATCTTAAAATTCTATTTGTAGCAAAAAGTTCTTCAAAGGCTTTAACAACTTAAGCCATTCACAATTGAACAACTTACGTTATGTTTGGTTCATAAAAATTTTAGAGAAAATGCAAAGAAAAGAAAATAGAGTAAAATGAAAGGAGAAATGAAGAAAAATAAAAATATAAAAGTCAATAAATTATTTTTGTATAATACTTTATACACTATTCAATTATTTTAAACATTTTATATAAATATTAAATAATTTAAAAATGTATACATTTGTAACTACTTTTAATACTATCAAACAAAAAAAAATAATTTTCTTTTCGGTGGTATCTTTTGGAAATCATACATAACCTTAATTTCGTGAGGCTTGAGAAATAATGATATTAGAAATAGAAGTGGACTAGGACTTGGAGATGAATTAAGAGCATAATAACTCACAAGAACACTCAGAGGAAATGGAAATTTGAAGAACTGTTGTGCCATCATTCCTCTGCAAATGAGCTTTACTATCTTCTTGACTTTGTCGCTCTAGTCCCATTTTGTTAGCCAAAAACTCGAACTTTGAAGTTTGACCATAGCGGGCTGCACAAAAAATAGGCTTCACTCCTAAGTCGTTGCACGCAATTAGCATGTTTGCATTGTTGGAGCTGAGGTCCCAAACTTCTGGCTATTTTTTGTCTCGCTTTTACCTGCAATTCAAGGCTTGCCTAGTGATGCCCAAGCAGACTCCTCCGAGGGTAAAGCCAGTTGGCGCCCCATGGGAGAATGAAAATTACTTTTTATTAAGTTCCTTTTTTCTTACTGTTATAAAAAAATAAAAATAAAATAAATTAAAAATTTTTAAAAAACTTCAGATTACCTTTTTAACAAAAATCCAAGATCCAATAAAATTGTTTCACTGTTCAAATCTTCAGCCCATATCTTTAATGGAACCATAGTCAAATCGGGAACCACCTAGTTTCACAGCACAAAAACCTTTCACCTACTCTTTGGAGAACTTTTCTTTTCGAAGTTCTCTCTATCCTTTTCTTTTTTTAAAAAAATGTGAGAGTCAGAGAGCCATAGAGATTGAGTCAGGGATAGATTGTGTCAAAGAGAGATTTTATATATATATCTTTAGTGGGGAGGTTTCTAAGCAGTTTTTTTTATAGTTCTAACTCCTAGAAACCGCTCCTCCCATATCTCTGACATATTAGATCGGGTTGGGTTAGCCTAACTTGGGTACCCACCCAATTCAAACATCTCCCACTTGTACAAGATGGGTTGATATAATTGATCAATAATCATCCAAGTCCATTCTCTCCGTTTTTTTAAGGTGATTCATATAGGCAAATGGGCCATGTGATCATGCGAGCACATCTACTATTTGGGAGCTTATAAAGTTATGTACCTATTAGGGATGCATAATAGCTTAACCCCAAAATTATTAGTGAACAGTTATAATCATGTCTCATTGTACCCTAGATTATTTAGTCACATTTTAATGTATAAACTTAATCCCTCAAAGTTGTATACTACTCAACAATATAAATGTATTCACAATTATATTAGCTACAAAAGCAATATAATTGGTTGACCGTGAATACATCTTTATCAATTTAACTCAAAAAAAATCTTTCTTTTAGGCTCATGTCTTTTAGATTCAAATTAATCACTTGCCCAATATGTCCCATAAGGATAAATTATTTTATTTCCGTTGGAAACATACCAAAGTAGCGGCATTAATTTGTCACCTCAAAACATAGCCAAAAATACAAAGAGTACAATACTAGGTTATTATAATTGTAATAAGCCTTAAGAATTTCACATAGTGAGGATGCATGGATTAATCACTCACTTTCCTTATCAGTCACATTCACACATGTAGTATGAAATACATGTTATGGTGGTTTCTCTTCACTTAGAGAGTGTATGTCAAACTACCACCATATGGACTTCAACTAAGAGCTTCACACCAGCAGCTTGTTTGAGTTTTACATCTATGGTTCTCCTTAAACCTTATATGCTAAAACTCAAGTCCGGTTCAAATAGACAAATGTAATTGTGGGTGATTACATTCAGTCAAGATGTCATCTATATAGACCTCATTTTGATACTTAATCAAGGCGACACTCATCATCCTTTGTATACTTTTGACTAATTTATCATCATTAGTATTTTGTGTCTCATCCCAACTCACAAACATATTAATTGGGGTGGTTGCTCGTGTGAGAGAGCAACCTCTACCTGTTGACATACATTTAAGAGAATATATGTATAAGTACTATATACAAATTCAATGATATGAATAACAAATACTCATCTCATTTGATCATTTACAGAGTATCTTATGTCCAATCAATAATGATCCATGTCATATAATCAACATATAGTATAACCTACGCAGTCTTACTGACTTTACATGTATAGAAAACATGTCTCTCAAAATGGATTTCGTGAATGGATCAGCAACCATCTCATGCGTAGGTAAATATTTCAGGATCACTTCATTTCGTGAAATAATATCTCTTATAAAATTATTCTTGGTATCTATATGCTTAGTTCTTTCATGATATTTTGAGTCCTTTACATAAGCAATCATATCTTGACTATCACTATAAACCGTTGTTGGCCTAAAAACATCCTTAACTATTTCCAAGCTTTGCAAAAATCTTCTCAACCATATAGCTTCCTGTGTTGCAGCTGGACAAGCAATAAATTCGACTTCCATGGTTGACAAAGCAATACAAGTCTGTTTCTTGCTTCTCTAGGAGATAGCACCATTGTTAAGCAAGAATATATATTCAGATGTTAATTTACGCTCATCTAGATCACCTGCCCAATCAGCATTTGAATAACCCACCAAACGCAATTCTTTGCCTTGGTAACAAAGAGAATAATCCTTAGTGCCTTTTAGATGCCTAAGAATTCTCTTTATTTCTTTCCAATGCATCATTCCAGGATTTGCTTGGTAACAATTAACCATTCCAACAGCATAGTAAATGTTTGGTCTTGTGCACATCGTAGCATACATTAAACTCCCAGCAGCATTAGAGTATGGAACATTACTCATTTTTTTCTTTCTTCTGGAGTCTTTGGACCCATTTCTTTGCTTAATTTTCACCTCTTGCAAATGGAGTATCAATGGGATTGCAATCTTGCATATTAAATCGTTCAAGGGTTTTCTTAATATAGTGTTTTTGTGAAAGAGCCACTAATCTTTTAGAACGATCTCTATGGATGTTTACTCCAAGAATATAAGATGCTTCTCCCATATATTTCATCTCAAAAGTAGATGATAACCATCTTTTAATGGTTTGAACAAACTCCAAATTATTTCTAGCTATAAGTATATCATCCACGTATAAAGATAATAAGGCATATTTATCTTTATATTGTTTAATGTAAACACAATGGTCCTCATTAATCATTGTGAAATTGTATGAAGTTATCACACAATGAAATCTCAAGTACCACTGTCTAAATGATTGCTTAAGGCCATATCGATCGATTTAACTTGCACACTTTGCATTCTTGGCCTTGGATAATGAAACCTACTGGTTGTTCCATATAGATTTCTTCATTCAACTCTCCATTAAGGAAAGTTGTCTTAACATCCATTTGGTGTAGCTCTAAATCCATATTAGCTACTATAGCTAGAATGAGGCAAATTGAGGCAAACCTAACTACTGGAAAGAAAGTTTCCTCATAGTCTATACCCTCTTATTGGGTATAACCTTTAGAAACTAATAGAGCTTTATAATTTTCAATAGATCCATCTGCCTTTCGTTTTATTTTAAAAACCCATTTGTTCCCAATAGCTTTTCAATCTAAAGGCAGATCAACCAAGTCCCAGACCTTATTCTTTTGCATTGACTCCAATTCCTGTTCCATAGCTTTTCTCTATTCATCCTTAGTTGGACACGTTAGAGCCTCTTGAACCGACTTAGGCTCAACATCATCATATTGAGTAACAATATGAACTTCCCCTTCAATCTTAAATCGTCGTCAAGGAATAATTTGTATATAACTTTTTCTCAATATTGACTCTTTCATTATACTTGTTATAGGTACCAGTTCACTCCTACTAGGTTCAGGCATCAATTGTTGTTTGGGTGTAGATATTATGCCAGGATCCATCATTTCATAAAGATATAAATCCCTATCAATCTCACCCATACATGGGAAATCGTCCTCTAAGAATGTGGCATCTCGTGATTCTAATTCAGTTACTCTTCCATCTTCATGCTCACCTATGAACACATATCCTTTAGAGTGTTCATTGTATCTTATAAAGATATATTTCCTTCCTTTAGGACCTAATTTTCCATATTTATGAGAATGAATGTGAATATAAGCTGCTAACCCTCATGGTCACAAATTGCTTAAATCAAACTTTCGATTATTCCATAACTCATATAGAGTAGATGCAACAGTCTTTGAGGGTACTCGATTAAGTACATAGGCACAGTCAACAATGCATCTCCCCAATATGAAATGGGAAGATTTGCTTGAGCCATCATTGATTTAGCCATGTCTAACAATGTTCTATTCCTCCTCTCAACAACATCGTTTTGTTGTGGAGTCCCTGAAATAGTCAGTTGTCTACTAATACCCTTTTCATCACATAAATATTTAAATTGTTCTAATAGGTATTCTCTACCTCAGTTTGTTCTTAATGTTTTAATCTTTTTATCCAACTGATTCTCAACTAAATTAATGTAGCATTTGAAGCAATCTAATACTTCTAACTTATGAGAAATCAGATAAACATGACCGTAACGAGAAAAGTCATCTATAAATGTGATGAAATACAAGGCGCCATGCCTTGCTTTAACACTCATAGGACCACAAATGTCAGAATGGATCAATTGCAATGGTATTTCAACTCTAGTTCCTTTTCCGAATGGTTTTCTTATTGTCTTACCTGCTAGGCAATATTCACAAGTTGGCATATCAATTTTAGTGAATTGACCTAGTAGATTTTCTCTAGCTAGTCTATTCATTCTCTCTTATCCAATATGCCCAAGTCTAGCATGCCATATGATCACATTATCACATGTATTTCTAGAAGTAGTCATCAATGAATAATAACTATCATTAGTATTAGACGATACACAATTATCAATGTCAAGAACCATAAAACCATTCAGAATAAATCCAAAACCATAGTATGTTGTTCCCAAATACAACTCCATTACTGAATCATGAAAATTTAAATTAAAACCTAAACCAAGAAGGACTAACATAGAGACCAAATTTCGTCGAATATCCGAAGCATAAAGAACATCATGTAGGAATAGGGTACCTCCTCTACGTAACTCCAATTCACACGTTCTAATGCCCTTGACTTCAACTTTGAAGTTGTTTCCTACATAGATTCATCTTATACCAGAACTAATTTTTCAAAACTCTACATATGCTCCTCGGTCTCTAGCTATATGGTCTGTGGTGGCTGAGTCTACAATCCACAAAGGAATGGATTCAGTTAACATTACACAACTAGAAACATAAGCACATGAGTTATTTGAACAAGACCATACCTATTTCGGCTTAGTGCACTCATGAGTGAAATGACCCTTGTTGCCATAATTGTAGCATTTCAATTTGATGTTGTCCTTCTTAACACGCTTGAACTTCTTACGTGCCCCGATTTTTCCTTTCTTTGAAGCATCATCAGATATCTTATTCTTCTTAAAGAATTTTCTATTATGCTTAAAGCCGAAAGTTTTGCGTCAACTAGATTCAGCTACATAAGCTTGTTCATTAGGCCTAGCAACCACAAGTTACTCGACTTCCAGTTCAAGATGGTGAACTATATCATCAAAGGTCTTGACACTCTCATTATGTGTCATGTTCATCACCATGTGTTCCCAGCTCTTTGGTAGAGATCTGATGACTGCCTTAACCTGTTGCTCATCAGTGAGGACATGTCTGGATGTCTTAAGCTCTCTTATCATTCTTTTCATCTCCTTGAGATGTTGTTTCATTGTATGGTTTGGTCACATCTTGTAATTTCCAAATTTCATTACAAGTTCTCTTAGCTTTGTAGCTGAAAGTCCACCATACTTTTCTTTTAAAGCTTCCCACATCTCATGAGCAGTTTGGTACACCTCATGCTCAATCAAGAGATCATCTTGCATACAACTTAACAATGTAATGCAAGCTAAAGAATTCTTTTTCTTCCAGGCCACATAAGTCTCCTGATCTTTTCTATGTTGAGCAGAGTTCCCTTGTTCAGGTTCTTGCATAATATGATTTAGTGTTTCAAGAGCCTCTTGCTCTTCAAGGATGTATCAAACCTTGCGATGCCAAATCTCATAATTATCATCATTCAGTTTTTCACCCTTATTTAGTTATGCTATGATGTTTTTAGTTGCAATCAACATATTCAACTACATAGAGATATTGCACAAATCTTATTAGTTGGTACTTTTACAGATATCGATACTCATACTTGCTCTAATTATCTTCTAATATGTAATAACCTTAATTGTAATAGAAACAGCAGTTCCCTATGTTCCCAATCAGCTCCTATACACAATTTTAATTATTACTAATTAGAAATAATCTGTGCAAGTATTACCATATCTATATTTTATATTTTAGGCAAGAAATTACATAAATTTCCTTTAACCTAAAACTTCTCACTTCATGAAATAATATTGTACAACTAGTATGTGTTGACAATATATATATATATATATATAAAGAACTGAAGACATGCAAATAAAAAATATATATATACTAATTCAACAAGATAAATATACATGTCATGTCTTTCATATCAAAATATTTACATTTTATGTACAAAGCATAAAAGAAAATGTAATATATAGAAGAAAAACTAATCTTCTCCCTTGAAACTAAAAGGAACAATGTTAGGATTATACACAGTGTCTTCTATAACTCTAGAAGTTGTTTTTAATAACCATAACCCTCTAAGATTTATATGCTTGATAGAATTTGAAAAATTTGCATTTTGCAAGTTAAGAGAAATAGAAAGTACTGTTGTTCGTCTAATGACATTCTTCACAAAACATATTTGCCAATGTTCCTTGAAAAGAGCTACCAAGTCATCAAAATACCTATTTGTCAAACCTTGAGGCCCTTCTTGAACAAATTCCCATATGTTTTCTAAAACTTTATCCTCAGGTTTTGTGAATGACATTTGTAAAATTTGCTTTTTATGGTCTAGCTGGAAAATATATCCCACTTCCAAATACTTGATCATATTAACCACATGATTCACACATTCATTTATAGAATGACTAGGGTCCCTCTTGTAATTCATAAGTGTATCTAAAAACGACCAAGGTCCTCTACCCCTTAGTACTCTCCTAGTTCTCTTCATTCATACCATTTTGCACCTGACCAAAAGAATTTAATTTAATTTTAATGAGTAACATATACTCATACTTTAATTAAATATTTGAACAAATCAAAATTTAATTAGAAATACACAATTAAAAAAAATGTCTTTCATTATCCCTCAAAATTTTTATTATTATTCTTATTTTATACATAGGTCAACATTCATCATTTGAAATAAACAATATAGTACCAATAAATGGTATTTTATGTCATATCAAATGTTGGTACTTTGGTGGTAATAAGGGACTCTTTTAAAATAACCGACTTAGGTTCGAATCCTGGGATATCTCGTAATTTATTTATTTATTTTATTCTAATATCCAATTTCCACTATTGGATATTATCTACATTTTATTTCCTTTTTTTTTTTTTGGATATATTTGGATTATGGGTGAGTCTAGGATTATTGTCTCATCCCATCATTCAAATTTTTATTTTATTTTATTTTATTAATTTTAATATCCAATTTTGCGTTATCGGACATTACCAATAAACTTCATTATTAGATATTATCCTCTTTCCATTTCCTTGTAGATATCTAGTATTTCCCTACAGATATCTAGTTCTTTCGATGCACATCCATCATCATTTACTCACTGCATTCATTATTATTTTTTTATTTTATTTACGATAACTCTTCTTTCCAAAAACAAATCAAAATAAGAAACTATGTCCTTTCTCAAAAGAAAATAAAACAAACCAACATCCTTTGATACCATTGTTATAAAAAAAGAAAAACTTCGGATTACCTTTTTAACAAAAATCCAATATCTAATAAAATTGTTTCACTGTTCAAGTCTTCAATACTCCAGGTCTTTAATAGAACCACAATCAAATCGGGAACCACCTACTTTCACAACACAAAAACCTTTCACCTACTCTTTAGAGAACTTTTCTTTTCTAAGTTCTCTCTATCCTTTTCTTTTAAAAAAAAAAAATATGCGAGTCGGAGAGCCAGAGAGATTGAGTCAGAGAGAGATTGTTTTTATATATATATATATATATATATATATATTTAGTGGGGAGGTTTCTGAGCAATTTTTCACAGTTCCAACTCCTAAAAACCACTCCCCCCATATCTCTGACATATTGGATCGGGTTGGGTCAACCCAACTTGGGCACCCACCCAATTCCAACACTAACCTTCTCATTCCATGATTGAGATCTTATCTGCTTCTCTGCTTATCAACGAGGGCGGAAGTAATGGGGGTATCCTCTGCCACTCTGCTTTCCACTTCGCCATTTTCACACGATTCCTGACTTTGGGCTAACTGCTCCCACTACTTCAGATGGTTTCCTCCCATAGCTCCCATGTGTCTTACCCCGTTTCTTCTTGGGTCAAAACATTCTGACCAGGCCCTCTAATAAGGCCCTTAGTTTTTAGCCTTATGGCCCAGGCCCATAATTCCAAGTCCGTTTGGGTTCCTACGCGCATCTCTCCTCAAAAGCTCCTCCGCCTCACTGATCGTGGTGTTGCTGGTGGCTACTTCGTGGAGTATAGTGTTGCCGTCTGCAGGCAACATCTTCAGCAATTCGAGTACCAGATTTTTTTTGTTCGGAGTGAGCGACCATGTGGAGGACTGTGTCGTTGTAAATACTAGTTCTCTGTAATGGGCCTTCATGAAGTTTACGGCAGAGTCGTCTCACTTTCCAGTACATTTCGTAGTCCGCCGTATGAGCGTCTTTGGAGAGGAGAGAGCAAAGGTCTTACAGTGAGGGCAGTACTGCAAAATCTTTTCGTCACAATTTTCCAATTGATAAGGTTATAATTATTTATTAAAAAGAAGAAAAAATTGGTAACCTAATTGCTTAGGGCCAGTTTGTCAATATTTCTGAATATATATTCAAGATAAAGAATAAAATAATAATGTTATTATTATTATTATTGTTATTATTATTATTATTAGTATTATTAGTATTATTATTATTGTTATTATGGGATATATTTAATCCAAATCACTGAAAATATATGTTAAAATCTAAATCCTTAAATAAATATATAAATAATAAGACCTTAAGTATAAAAAAATAGAAATAGGTATAAACAATGAAATTGAAGTACTAAATGATGAAACAAATGTATACAACGTTCCAAATAATGGGATCTATACACTTGTGGTGCAATTTGATTAATTGCAATTTTGATAAGTAGCAATTCAATAGTGTAGTGAGAACCAAGAGTAGCAATTCAATATTTAAGAAATTCAATGTTTACTCTAACTTAAGATGAATATAAAAAATCTAGATAACGAAATCGTTGTTTCATATGTTTAAAATATAGTACCTTAACAATTAAAAAATATATATATAATATACATAGTATTTAAAATCCATTTGCTTATGAATTTAAGTTGTTTAGTAATGCATCCCATCTTATCCTTCAAATGAATAAGACATTACCTAACAACTCAATTTGTAAACAAATGGATTTTAAAATGTAAATAATTAATTGATGATCCAAAAGAAATTCAATGTTTGACCTAATATGAATATACAAATTTGAGATAATGAAATTGCATGTTGTTTCATATGTTTAAAATACAATACCATAAAAATTAAAAATAATATCTATAAAGATGAATATATACACACCATTTAAAATTTATTTGCTTATAAATTTAAGTTTTTAAGTAATACCTCCTATCTTGTCCTCCAAATGAATAAGACGTTACCTACCAACTCAATTTTATAAGGAAATGGATTTTAAAATGCAAATAAGTGATTGGTAATATCTAAGAAATTCAATTTTTAACCTAATATGAATATAAAAATTTAAGATAACCAATAATTAAAATAATATAAAGATGAATACAAATATTATTTAAAAACTACTTGTTTATAAATTTAAGTTATTAGGTAAGACATCCCATCTCATCCACCAAATGAATAGGTCGTTGCCTAACAACTTAAATTTGTAAGAAAATAGATCATAAAGTACAAACCATTGGTTAATGATATTTAAGAAATTTAATGTTATCTCTCACCTAAGATTAATATAAAAATTTAAGATGAGGAAATAGTTGTTTCATATTTAAAATAGAATATCTTAATAATTAAAAATAATATAAAATTAAATACGTACTGACATTATTTAAAATCTATTTGCTTATAAATTTAAGTTGTTAGATAATACATCCTATTTTATCCCCCAAATAAATAAGATCTTACCTAACAACTCAAATTTGTAAGTAATTAGATCTTAAAATGCGAACAGTTGGTTAATGATATCTAAGAAATTCAATACCTAACAACTCAAATTTGTAAGTAATTAGATTTTAAAATATGAACATTTGATTGATGATATCTAAGAAATTCAATTTTTTCTTTGACCTAAAATGAATATAAAAATTTGGTGTGAGGATTGTTTGCTCAACTATTGAAACTTAATAAGATCGGAAGGGACAAAACTTATGGGGATATGTTTGCCAATAGAGTGAGGAAAATAAGGAATGGGTAGCATTTAGTACTTGATTCAAAGAGTAAAAGTTAAATGGAAGTATCAAGAAACATTGGGTTTGGAAACGATAGTGCACTTTTTAAAAGTCGTATATAGGTAGAATGAAGAGAAAATTAGAACAAATGAACTTTAATTTTTTGGTATTTTCGATACTAAAAGGGTGTTTTGATACAAATGAACAAACGAACATTTTGCTGAGAGAAATGCTTGGAAGGAGTGAGAAAACCTTCTCGCTCTCTCTCTATATATATATATATAGTCTCTAAAATTAAAATTTAAAACATACATGCATCAGAATGAGTCAGCAACTAATACTACACTCTCAATATGCTAATTATTAACTTTACACAGGCAAGTTCTGTTACTTTATAGAAAAAGAAGAGAGGACAACATGCTCTGAAAAGAGTTCTGACACGAAATTCTGTTTCTTCTTTCAAACTTGAGTAATTGGAGCTGCAGTTGGCTGTGGAGATTGGGTATCGGATTTATTCCCACAAATCCAACCAAAAGCCTTTTTCACGGTCCAGAACAGTCCTTTGAAAGCTAGATATAAACAATAAAAGAGGACAAAGACGAATATTCCAACCCCAATGGCAACACCTTTGAGGAATTTTGCAACAAAATTTTTGGAAGATTCTGTGCAACGTCCCAGGACTGCTGAACGTAGAGGTGAATATGAGAGAAAAAAAATGGGGACAGGAAGAAATCCAACCACACTCCAAACAGCATTTTTCCAATTATGTGTCATCATGATCAGGATGATTGTTGCTCCAAACGCCACCGCCATCATTGAGACCGAGAGGATCATACATATAATTCCCTGTGTCAGCTTCTTAAAAAGATATGTTTCGAAGTCTTGTAGTGGAAATGAGGATGTAAGGATGGAGAGAAATATACCCACAGTTGTCAAAGCCAAAGTGAGGGAGAACACATCAGCTAATATGAAAACCACAAACAAGGGTTTAGAGTTAAGGATTGGAATACCGGTGTCTTGATTAGGACCTCCTGGTACCGTGTAGGCTGCTGCAAAGGCGACAGTGGCTATGAAAACAGAAAGAATGGTGCAATTCTCAGTGGTGCGCATTAGCCATTCCTTGGCATCTCGATGGAGTCTCTCATTCCTAGCAGCAAATAATTCTTCAGCAGTCTGGTTATCTTTGTTGAGAGGCTTGGTCAAATGCATCTTACAGGCTGACTTCACTTTCTGTACCCACACATACAATCACGAGTAGCACTGTTATTCTAATGTAACACATACAAGCATTTTTGTTCTTTCTAATCCCTCCATTTATCATTAGACTAAATTAAAAATATTAGGGAAAAAAAAAACCTTCAGAGTAATTATTCATGAACTTTTAGGTTGTGTTTGATTCTTAGACAATTCTTAAATAATTTGAGGGAAGCGGAGAAAAATAGAGGGAAAAAGTAGAAGAAAATAAAAAGTAAAAGAAAAAAAAAAATTCTTAAAATCAAAAATCATTTTTATATATTACTTTAAACTCATTTTACTTATTTTAACTCTTATCTAAGGATTAAATAATTTCAAAATATTCAAGTATTTTTTTATTAATTTTAATTATATTATATTTTTACATTTTATATTTTATATATTAAAACAAAAATGAGAAAATTATTTTTTAATACTTTTTTCTTTCTTTAGTATTTTTCTAATAACTTAAACTTTAAGGTCAATTAGTGGATTTTAACATGGTAAGAGTAGCTTGGTCTTGAGTTTGAATCTCATTGGTGTATTGTTTATTTTCTCTATGCATTAATTTAACCTTGTGTACGCTAAAAAAGCCTATAGTGATAACTTAAAGGATCATTTTACAACATTGAAAAGCTAATTTTCATATCATACACAAAAGTGATGGCCAAAGAAAAATTGATAGGTGGTAAAGATGATCTTATTTATATTTATATTTGTTAAAAAGGTTCTATTTATCTCTATTTGTGAAACCGATCTTGGTTTTGATAATAATAAAACAAATTTTAAAACTAATAATTTATCCTAAGTATGTTTAGGTAAGAAGATTTTCAAAAAAGCAATAAAAGATATACTAAATCAAATAAAAATTAAGAAGAAGGAAAAAACCTCAAAGAGAAGAAGAGTCAAGACCTATTCCCTAGGATCTCTTTGTAAAACTGTTGGTGCACTAGGTTCATAGCACATTACATTTTTATTGAAGTACATAAAATCATCCAAATGTCTAAATAGATTTTATTTTCTTGAATCTAATCCTTCCTAATCAAGCTTTTTTTAAAGGGTTTATGAAGTTGAATAAAAGTTTCCAGGAATTCCAGGCCTCAAACTAGCTAGGGTCTTTTATACACTTTACAATATGATTGGTTGAAGTAGAGAGGAACCGATTAAGCCAATTAGGCTTGATTTAGTAACCCCAATAACTAGTAGCCAATTGATTGGTCGAACCTAGACTGTGTCTAACAACTAGTTTGAGTTTCTAAATCCTATTTAAATATTTCAAATTTCTTATATTGATTAGGAAAAAGTTTTAAATCATTCTTAAATATTATTTAAGCCTTTTTAAAGTGTTTTCAAAGTGACTTGCTTTCAAACTTGTATTTCATCTTAGTACTATAGGAAAACCCATATTTCTCTGTTCCCTACACCCAAATCAATTTAGGTACATGCAAATCTTTCCTAGGCTTTATCTAAATCCTATATTTAGAGAAAACAAGCAATTTTAAACAATAATAAGATTTAGATATCAAAAAAGAAAACTTTAACTTAATTTGAATATTTTTAAATCAAATCCATGCAGTGAAGTATTTAAATGAAGTCGTTGGAAGTCTCATAGACCCACGGTCTTCCGCTCGATGGCTCTTCCTTAAATCTTGGCACTCAACCGATGGGAAGAAAAGGAGGGTAGAGGCTATGACTATTTCTCATAAAATGGAAGACAAGTCTCTAGAAACCCTCCCTAAATGGGCATTTATAAGGTTCTCCATAAGCTTAAGTGACTTGAGCCCATTAGGGGCTTGGGTCACTTAATCTAAACTAAAAGGTTCCTTATTGATTAATTAGCCTAATAGGGCTATCTAACAAATTAATTAACCCAATTTAGAGACCTTGTTCACTAACTCATGTGCAATCTTATGTAATTATCAAAATGTTTGTATGCATAAAAATGAACCTAGAGCCAATCCAACTCTCATAGACAATGTCATCAAGGTATATGAGCTTGAGCGGGAACCATTGGAACCCATAAGAGAATTAATTCCATAAGAATTCACTTTTGAAGTTGATTCAAGATCCCACAATAGAGAATCAACTACACTTTAGTATCCTATGTAAATAACAACGAGACAAAGCTTGGGTTTGTGACCTACTGTCCATTGCATGTAGAGTACTCCCCATGAACTGGTGTCTATAATCTAATAAGTTAATGCTATATCACCTATCAAGATTACCCTTCCAATCCTTGAATTACATATCTCACTTATTATAGGATTAATTGACATACTCTACCTTCAAAAAGCATATGTCAAATTTCCACTAATGGAAATGTTATAACCAAAGTCTTCTAGATCACATGTCCTTTGAATCACCTAAGGGACACACTATCTCAAACCCATAAGATATTATGGCGCCTCTATTGGGAATACCTGTTACCACCACTAGCCTCCATCAACAGTGACTCCATCCATAAGGATATGTGACCACCTTAGGGTCTTACCCATGGGTCAAAGACTCAATACCTTCTCAAGGTTGAGAGTCTATGCAGTATAGTAGCTTGGTGAATCATGATAATTAATTAATTGTCTTACATCATGATTCACCATTAGTCCTATCCAGTGTGCATTGCATACACTAGAACACTCACTATGGAAAAACCATCATGATAACCAAGACAAGTCATCCCTCCAATTAGGAGATAATGCACTATAGTCTCACATGGATTTCCCAAATTCATGAACTAATTGTGGACTACTTATCACTCTACAAGGAACCCATGACATGGATCTTTTGTGCAACTCCTAAGACACCCAAGTCATATACAATGCAAGTGATGTGAGCATGTATGCTCAAATGACCAATTAATGCATATGGGAAACCCAAAAACATAGATAAGTAAATTTATAAATGAATCTCAATTTGTTACTTTATGTCATGCTTTATACGGCTCAATCCTAACAAGTACACCATTCAATTCTAGTTTTTGTATATTCCATTGTACCAAAATTGTAAACTAGAAGTTTTATTTTATCAATTTTCTTCTTATACATCTTGTGAGTTAGGCTTAATTGTATAAGGTATCAATTTAGTGAAAAATTTAAGTGTGAGTTATCACTTAGGGTTGTCCAAGTGTGGAGTGTCACTTGGGGATCTTTAAGAGTGAGACATCTCTTAAACAATGAGGTATCACTTAAGAAAAATTATAAGTGCCTATTAGAGACATCTATTAAAGAGTGAGGTATCACTAAAGAAAAATTATAAGTGCCCATTAGAACAAAAATAGATATCATATTCTTTTTCAGATATGAGTATAGGTATTCAAAAACAAAAATGACTTGGTTTTTAAAGTCTATTGATTTTGATTTATGGAAAGTCATTCAAAATAGATATAATATTCCAACTAAAATTGAAAATGAGGTATCCATTCCAGAGTCAATCCATGAGTGAAATGAGTAAGAAAAGAAAAATGCGTAATTAAATGCTAAAACTATATGTCATCTATTAGAATAAAGTCCTTATAAGCATGACATGATGTAATTAGATTTAGAATTAAATTCCTAAATGAATTTTTTCATTTCTAAATAATCAAAAACTCTTCTAAAGGAATGGATATAGTGTCAATCATCATGATAAGGATTATCAAATTGGCATAAGAAGTTTAGAAATGCTTCAAATTGTTTTTTCTATCTTATCCTATTGGTTTGAATTTTTTTCATAAAGAACAATTGAAAATGTATTGAATTATGATCATACAAAGAAAAGTCATTTTAATGAAATTGACATAATTGCTATCCCAAGGCTTGTATTAAGAAGAAGTCATCATTTATGAAAACCTTAGGTGAAAAAAAATGATCACATGCTTGCCTGTTTTAATGATGTTAAATTATGCATGTTATGTGTTGCATCTTTTAAATTGCATATGTTGGGAAATAACAATATGTTTTAAATGAAAAATATTTCATTCCCTTACCATTTTTAGCAAATCATGCTCTAAGATTGAGAAAATTTTCATTTGAAATATATTTTCAAATGAAAAAGAAAAAGAAGAGGAAAAATGATGTTATGCTTATTATTTATTTTTTGTGACATCATTTATGATTGATTAATAAATTCTCTTACCATACTTAATTGAGACTTTTTGTTGATGACAAAAAGGAGGAAAATTAGTAATAAGTTATTATAATACTAGGATGATAATATTTGTTTCAGCAATCTTGAATATTGATGCTTCATACTTCAATTATTATATACATGCATGCATCCTATTTGTTATCTTACCAATTGCTAATTGCTCTTTGTGTTGTTAATATTTGGTTATATTATTTTTTAGCACCTTAAATTTAATCCTTAAGATTCTTAAAATTGAACATTTTCTAAAAATCAAGGAGCATATATTAAGGGGGAAGTATTTGAGCAACTTTGATTTTGTCATCTCAAAAAGGAAATTGTGAAACTAAAGTTTGGTTAATTTTGGTTTTGATGATAATAAAACAAAGTTTGCCACTAATGATTTATTCTAAGTATATTTAGACAAAAAGATATCTAAAGAAGCAATAAAAGAAATATCAAGTCAGAGGAAAATCAAGAAGAAGGAGAAAACTTCAAAGAGAAGAGAAATAAAGACCTATTACCTAGGATCTTTTTGTAAAGTTGCTAGTGCACTAGGTTCATATTACATTACTTTTTTTTATTGAAGCACATAAATTCATCTAAGTATCAAAATCGATTTTATTCTATTATAAACTAAATGATTTCATGTTCTTGATTAAAACTATGAATCTAATTCTTTCTAAACTTGTTTTAAAAGATTTATGAAGTTGAATATAAGTTGTTAGAGGTTCCAAGCCTCAAACTAGGTCTTTTATACACTTTACAGTGTAATCGATTGAGGTAAGGAGGAACCTGTTCAGTTGAGGTGCACTTGCACTTTGTTTCTTTTAATAGCATGTGTTCAACCATTGAGGTTAAGCCTCAACTAGTTGAGCCGATTAGCCAATAATAATCACAATGGCTAGTAGTTGGTCGATTGGTTCTTCGACTTGTTAAACCTAAATTGTGCTTAACAAGCATGACTAGTTTAGGTTTCCAACTCTTATTTAAAGGCTCCAAGATTCTTGTATTAATGGGAAAGAGTTCTAAATGATTCTTAAATATTATTTAAGCTTGAAGGAGTGTTTTTAAAGTGTACTTAGAGAGTTCATCTTAGTGCACTATTCAACCTTATTTTCCTTATAATCCACTATGCAAAAATTGTAAAATAGAAGTTTTATTCTTATTCAATATTATTTTATATACCTTGTGAGTTGGGCTCAATTGTAGGGTATCACTTGAGGGAAAAATTTAAGTGTGAGGTATCTCTTGGAGATCATCAAGAGTAAGGAATTTCTCGAGGAAAAATATAAGTGCCCACTGAAGCTAATTAATCCAAGTGTAAACCTTGAAGGCTTGATTTGGAAGCTTTGGGATAGTGGAATCTCAAGCTTGGGATTGAACCTTAAAGAGAATGGATATATGCTAGGTTGCTTGAACTATAAAATCTTAAGTTTGCATTTCTCTTTTCCTTTACTTTCTTTACCTTATTTTCAATTGCATTTCATTATACTTGTTATATTATTACATACAATTGTCACTTGCTCTTTATATTTAAATTTGTTAAAAGCAACCATCATCCTATTCACCCTCCCCCGGGCAATTATCTTAGGTTGGTATAGTTAAAACCCTAACACTATTTAATTAAGACTTATTTACTGCATCTAGGTTTTATTTCTTAGTACCTTGGTTTTATTTGGAATCTAATGATATAAATTTTATTAAATACATTAATGACTCAAATTTGAAATTTAGTACCTAATAAGTACCTTGTCATTTTCCTAACTTGGATGCATATTTTTCATCCATTACTTAATAACTTGTTATTATTATTATTATTATTATTATTATTATTAGTAATGAAGATTAATAATCAAATGACTTGCCACAAGTGTATGCATGAGCACTATGTTTATGGTTATAATTAATGGGTAAGTAGAAGTGCACCTTAAACAACAGCAACTCTTTTTGTAGCTGGAATGCAGGGCTTTGCATCTTTTCACTAGCTTGACTTTTTCTTTTTAGGCCAACCATATGTAATAAGGAGTTCCCTTTGTTATCTGTAGCTGATAATAGACTTCTTGCAAGCAATTCAGATTTTGCCACTACATCAAAAATTTCAATATGACGGTGAAGGATTGCCACATGTAGTATGTTCATTCCCTCCTTATTAATATGCTCAAGCGCTTGAGGATGACAAACCAATGTTTCTTCAACAATGTCTTGAATGTTTGACATTGTTGCCAAAAATAATGGAGCTTCATCGCTCTTCTTGTACTTGTAGTTGGTTGAACTTTCTTGGTAGTTTCGCCCTTCATTTTCTTGAAAATTTTGTCCTTTCTTTTCTTGGGAGTTTTGTCCTTCAATTTCTTGGGATATTTTTTCTTCCTTTTCTATATCTAACTCCTTAGTCTCACTTAAGCCAACTTCTTGAGAATTAACACTAGCATGCCATGATGTATCATTCTTTACCAAAAGCTTAACGAGTCCTTGAAGTGAATAGAATCTGCTTTCAGTAATATGAGACATGGTGGATTACTTTTACATAATATATTGAAATATAAAAATGTATCACAAGTAAATAATCTAGCTTTATATGATGTTTAGGTATGGAATATTATTATATTGAAGAAGGTAATTGAAGTCTAATAGTACATATTAATCCAACCACAATAGCTTTCAATAATACATTTGTAATTTAATCGGTTATAAAGGGTGAGGAATATTTTACAATTTTTTTACTAGTAGTGCGTAGATGGATCTACAAAGAAGATTTTTTTTTTCCTTTTCTCTTTTTTTAGTATTTTCTAAAGGCCTTTTAAAGTTATTAAAAATTGGGTAATTGCCAAAAATTAGAAATAGTCACAAGGAAAAATAGTTTCATTTCTTTTCTACATTGCCGTTGTATTGAAATATCATTTTTTTTAATATACATTTGATTTATTCAACATTGCCTTGGTATGATATATATTTGTTTATACCTTAGAGTTGTTCTTTAAAAGTGTGATCTTTGTATGAAAATATTTATTTTTTAAATTTTCCTTCTTTCACTTTGAGTAAAATAAAAATGGGTTCTAGAATATGTGCATGTGAAGGATTCCCCTTTTGGTCACTCCTAATCATATAATTATTTATCTACCAAAAATTTCACATAGCGTAGCTGAAAGTTATATACCCAAATTATTTAATAATCTCCTATACAACTTATGTAACCTATCATAACTTAATTTATAGCACCCAATATTTTTTAACAAAAAATTATATATATAACGTATAAAATTTTCAATTACCATTTTCAATAATCACTTAATAAATTTGAGTTTAAATATAGATTTATGAGGGATTTTTTGTCATCCATTAGAAATTGGCATCATATGGTTTAGAAAACATCATTACTTTGTACTTGATTATTATGATTTACATATTTAACTCTCATTCCTTTCTATAACTAAGTTCTGTTTCTTCATTTCTTTATTCAATGGTCTAGATTTACCCATACACATTAATGACTCAAATTCAAAATTAAATAAAATAATAAATCAGTATCCTAAATTTTTCTTCTATGAAATCTAAAAGAACAATTGAAGCCTTTTTTAGCCTAGCAATAGGCTTGTGTTGAGTATTGAGTCTTTTGAGCATTTTAGATGTTGATCAATCAAGAACCGTTGTATATTCAAGAAAGAATTCATGTAGTTTGAGAAGCAATTTGCAAAACCTATTAATAACATTTGTGTAGTTACAAATTGTAGTGAGAAGCTACCCATGTGTGTTTTTTTAATTTGTTTTCCTTTAAGGAATTATGTATGATAAAATTTATGAAGTATTTCGTTTGAATATATTTAAGGATATAAAAGAAATAATGATATATGCATAATATTTTAATTTAAAATTTTTTATAATTTTATTTATAAATTTTAGTTTTTTGATATTTAATTATTATACAAAAAAAATATAAACATATTCATTAAGAAGATTATTATGATAGTTTTTATATTTTGGATGATAAGGCAATGAAATTTACAAATAAAATTTGTTAGCCCAAGGGTTCTCTAATCGTGTTTTGATGATAAGAAACCATGGTTAAGTGGCTAATTGGTTTGAATTATAAAGAATTTCAGGTGTTTGTTTGGAAATTCATCAAATGATTGAATGGATGCAAGATCAATACATTTGAAGACCTTTAATCATAAGAAACATATGTAAGATGAATGCATGGGTGTACTTAGGATTTTTGATGAATTCCCCAATTTTTTATGTCCAATGCCAAGGGAATTTTGATTTTTGGTAAAAAAAAAAAAAAATGATCATTTTCTAAGTATATATCTATATGATGTTCTATATGATGCATATGATTGCATGTTGCGAGAGCACCACTCGAGTGCTCCCCTATGGTCGCTTCCTTTCCCAAGTATTCAAGGATGCTAGCATTGACCTTAGTAGAGAGACGAACTTTGAGGATCCCAGTACATATGATACATATGATGATCAATCCATGGGGTGAATGAAATTTGAGAAGACTCCAAATGGTTTTTGGATTAGAAAAGCAAAGAGAGCATAGCCACGAGGACAAGATAGACACACCTTAGAGTTAAGAAGGAGGCAAGGATTAAGGAGATGAAGAGTGGAGTAGACCCTTAGGGTGGACTAGACCCTCCGAGTGGTTACTAGCAGAGAGGGCTCGAGCTTGACATTCCCTCACTTCAGATAGAAATTCCTTTATAGACCAAGGGTGTTTAGTTTGAGTCCACTTTTTTTGAGCCAGTGATGACTTAGTTGGCTTTTATAGACCGACCATCTACTCAACCATTATACATCGAGCCCTCATTCTCTAGACCAACATTCACTGAGCCCACCTATACTAAGACACCACAACCTCAGGTACCTTATACTCCTGACCATGCTCCTTGGATGGATATATTTGCTCTAATTAGCTTTCTTGGTACTTGCATGGTGGAGCTTGCAATGGTCAATGACACATGATTTTATTCTATGGAGGATAGGATGGACAAGTATCAAACTAGGTTCACTTCTCAGTTTAAGTACCTCCAATAGAGAATTGATTGCATTAAGGATTGCATGGTGCATTAGCAAAAGGACATTATGGCCTACTTGAGTTCCATGTTTCCACCTCCACGTCCTTAACCTTGATTCGTTGGGCACCTCCCTTGTTCTTTTTTTATGTTGCCAAAGGGGGAGATATTTTAGGATCTAGGAGGCTAGATATAGGAGACTCATACATGCATATCATCTTTATTGGATCATACATTGCTTATGTTTAGTTATGTTAGTTTGATTGGACATATGATGTACTGACTGATACATTTGACTTATGATATATGATATGCCTATATATTTTATGACTTGTATTTTTTTTTGTAGCAATACTCTCTAACATGTCGTGATCTTTTTGTTTTCAATTCTTAAATTTTGATTGTTAATCCATGATTGGTTTAAGGGGAAGATTTTTTTCCTCTTAGATAACCAATGTTTTTCATCATAAAAAAGGGAGATATTGTTAGCCTAGGGGTTCTCTTAATCATGTTTTGATGATAGTAAATCATGGTTAAGTGACTAATTGATTTGAATTATAAAGAATTTCAGGTGTTTGTTTGAAAATTCATCAAAAGACTCAATGGATGCAAGATCAAGACATTTGGGAGACCTTTAATCATAAGAAACATATGTAAGATGAATGCATGGGTGCACTTGGGATTTTCATATCTTTTCATACATTTTTAAAAACTCGGTTTATGCATTAAAGTTACATTTCCATCAAAAACCCGAGTTTTATCAAATGAACCTTAGGCAAATCTTTTAAAATTTGGCATATTAATTTACTTAAAGACCTTGCCAAGTGTTAGAAGAGAAAAAAATAGAAAAAGATAGGTTTTTGGGCCAAAAAAGGTAAATCGGCTGCGGTAGTGCCCAACAAGCTCAATCGATTAGGGTATCGATCTGTCAATTACACTTTCTCGATCAAGTTTCAATCGAGAGAAGCATAAAATCTTTTCTCTCTTCCAATAGCCTTTCTTTCCCGATCGAGGGATATGTCTTCCCGATTGAGGTCTAGTTGAGGCCTAACGGTCACCTGCCATGCATTTAATGCCCAATGGCTAGTGAACTGATTGACCCCCAACTCGATCGACCGATGCTGTTTTTTGGCATTTTGGCTCCCAATGCTAGAAACCTATAAACTGAGAGCTACACTTCATTTATGAGTAAGAGAACACCTACATTTATTTGTTTACCTACTTGTTCTTGCCACAAAAGATCTCATTCTTTCTTTGGTGCATTAAACCTTCATTTGCATATTCCTTACTGCATCCTTGTGATTTTTCTTAGCTTTTAAGTTGTATTTGAGCCCTTGTTGAGTTTGGTTGAGAGATTTAAGCTTACTATTTGAGTGTTAAAAGCTTCAAGTGAGTAGAGACTTGAAGGGATTGTGTAAGAACCCATTGGATCCAGAATCCAAGTGTAAAGGTGATTAGAAGCTTGGTTGAAACTTCAAGTATAATGGAACCCTTACTCAGTTAGGAGCTTGAGGAGAGTGGACGTAGGCAAGGAAGTGTTGAACCACTATAAAATCTGAGTTTGCTTTCTCTAACCTTATCTATTTATATTTGTGCTTCTTATGCATAAATTTATTGTGTTTGAAAAAGGATTTTTTAAACCCCAATTTACCCCGCCTCTTGGGTGTTTTTCTCTATTAAGATTAGCCTTTATTTTCTCAAATTAAGTTAGTTAAAATAATACAAATTAATTAATTTAATCAAGTTTTAGTTTAATATTTCTTTTTTGCATGGAATGTTGAAATATCATAAATATCAACAGTTGGTCTTTCTCTTGGTGGACCAATATTCTATCGATATATTCGACAATATTGGCCAATTTTTGGCAAGCAAAGATTTCAACTTTTTTTTTTTTTTGTATCAAGGCTAATATGATATATCGAAATTTTGACTATATTTCTAGAAATTTTAATCTTTGTAAATAACTACTATGTTTCAATTTTAAAAATAAAAAATAAGAAGTATATCCAATTGATATCTTAGTGCTCATTTAGATATGCTTTTTGGTTTTTATTTTGAAGAGTAGAAAATAATAATAGCTTCTATAAAATATATAAAATACAATAACTTTTATATAAAAAGTACAAACTTAACTTCTGTTCTTAAAAATATAAACTTAACTTTCATTTTGAAAAAATACTTTTAAATTTTCTAAAATTTGAAGTAGTAATTTTTTTTTAAATCTATTATTTTTAACAATTTTTAAAAATCATTCTATTTTTTAATTAAGTTTCAAAGAGTTCTTATAGTTTATAGAGGTATTATGATTACTTTCTATTTTAGAAAAGAGAAACAAAAAGTTTTTCCAAATTACACCTTATTGTCTATTGGAGACACTTATTATTTTTTATTTTTAAATGTAGAAAATAGTAATAGTTTCTATATATATGTATAAAATATAGGATTTCTTAGAGGTTTATATTGAAAATGTTATGGATTTAAAAATTGATTGAAAATTGAGATAATAAAAAAATTTACTATCTCAAATTATAAAATTTATTAAAGTAATTTTTAAAGACATAAGATATGTTTAACTTTTGTTTTAGAGTTTCTACTTTTTATTTAGATGTCTCATATTATATATATAGGAATGGAAACAGTGGGTGGTTTGAAGGCCACTAAATAATAAATGTGATACCCTACATTGGATAAGGGAAAATGTTTTTAATGCTATATATATATATATATATATAGACTTCTTTTAACCTTGTAGACACTTTTTAAAGTCGTGAGGGCTCCTTTAGGTCCATAGTGGTTAATATCTACACGATTGAAAGCGAGTCATTACAAATGTATCAAAGTTGATCCTCGACTCCTGTATGGGGGTTTCTTTTGGCTTCATGCGAAGTGTTTCTCTATTTGACCCTACAATCTCGTGACACACAACAAGGATATTGTATCTATTTGACAGAGGAGGGGTTGGGGTATTTATGTCTCACATGGGATAGGGGAATATATATATATATATGAGTTCCTCTTAATCTCATAGACATTTTAAAGTTGTAAGAGTCCCTTTAAGCCCAAAGTAAATAATATCTACACAATTGGGATGAGACCGTTACAATAGATATAATTTTTAAAACTGAGATTAGAATCAAGAAAGGAGGTTTTCTTGGTCAGACCATGGGTGGGGCATTTTTACAAAAGATTGATCCTATTCTTCCTCCTCTTGGCTAGATGCATTAAATTGAAACAAAATCTTATTTACTTAAGAAGTATGTCCAAATGAAGCACTAAAATTTAAATTTCTAATTATATTTTAAATTTCTTATGCAAGAGCTTTTAAGAACATGACTAACCTTCAAAATAAATAAGTATGGTGCTTGCCAAAACTTTTCATATCTCACCTTTTATCACTTGTCTTGCTGTTGTCCTTGGAGGGCCACTCTGGAAAAGAACTTCAATTGTGAGATGTTTGGGCCACTATTTGTTAGGAAAGAAGCACTACTTAACAATTATAAGAAGTTGAGGTAAATAATTAATGGTGAATGGATATAAAAAAGAACCAAATTTTATTAAACAAATCCATCAGACCAAATCCTTATTTTATTGGACAGGAAATTTTGAGGGAAAAAAAATTACATCCATTAGAGCCCCATTTCGTAATATGGAAGAAATTATAAACATTAAATTTTACTTGCTCAAGTTCCATTCTACACCATGCATGGGTTCTATTCTATTTATTGAGCAAATAAATATTAAATCCATTAAAATATGTTCAATTGAGTTGGATTAACTTGAAAGCTTGAATGTAAACCATACATTGTTTTATAAGATAGCTAATTAACTTGTTTCCAAACTATATTTTTCAAAAAAAAAAAAGGAGAAAATATATAAAACTATATTTAGCATTCCAAAATTATGTTAATGCCCATACCCAATTTCTAAAAAATGTTATTATCCAAAAAAAAAAAAAAACAAGAGTAATTGAGTAAATGAAGAATAGATATTGATGAGGAAGGAGTTAAATGTACTATACTTGACTTAATGAGTATCTCCATGAGTCCTTGTGTCGGTACTGTTGAGATCATGAGTTCGTCCATGAATCCTCGTCTTGTTTTTATTTTCTTCTTTTCAAATGCAGTTGGATTGCATGCAAGATATTGAAGAGCAGTCATTGAATCTTGATCTCTTTCTTCAATTAAATATGAGTAGCTCTCCGCAATAAAATGGGCCAATTCTATTTCATGTTAATTTTGTAGAGATAACACAAAAAACAAAAATGTTAGATTAGTGACCTAATGTTGTCTTTGCATCCCAAAAAATATTTGAAAAAGAAAATATACATAAATTATCTTATTTGATTAATTAAATAAAATCAAAATTATTTAAATTTATAAATTTTTATAAACAAAGATAAATAAATTTGAAGATGATATTTAAGTAAAGCTTATTGATTTTAAACTTATTATTAACTTTTAAATTTTAAATTTTTAATTTTTCTTTATTTGCTTTCCTTGATACTTTCTCCATTTCTAAGATCCACATGACATGCACCTAGACTAAAGGGCATATGCAAATTATCTAAAACGTGTAACTTAATATTTTTTTTACTAGTAACATTTATGTTTTGAACTTTGAAAAGAGAAGACATGACATGATATGTCCCCTTAAAGTATAAACTCCCTTTGTACAAACCCATCACATGCCTTTCAAGCTTAACCAATTAAATATGAAGTTTTTAAATGATTTTAAGTGGGTTATGAATTTTCTTAACCAACATAGTTTTGGGTACCATTTTTAGGACTAAAAAAGAGGTTTTGAATAATAAAAACTCTTTTGTTGTATATTTGATTACATTTAAGAAGTTGTTTGGAGAAAAATATTAAGACTTTAAAGTAGCAAAAGTTACAATATAGCAACTTTTGGCCAAAAAGGGCTTTGGGAAGCTAATATTTCTTTAAAAGTTTATTTAAAAAATTATATCAATATTTATAAAAAAAAAATAGAACCTTATATCTTTAAAAATTTTGCAACTTGAGGTAGATAAATTAAATATTTTGATACCTTAATTTGTAAACCATTTTTCTTTTTCTTTTATTTTTTATTTTTTATAAATCATTCATTGCTTTTCAATGTAAGTATCTGAAAAAATTTGGTATTTTATATGAAGTTATTATTATTTTGTAATTTTAAAAATAGAACTGAAATGAAAATAATAAATCTATCTTCAAGAAATTAAAGATATTTCTTAAGAAGTTCCTTTTATAAGGAGGAGGGGTTAAGCTACTTCAAACAAGGCTTTCATTAGAACATGTACTAATCTTTTAAATTTTCAGCACTTAGGTTTATTAGAAAACACTATCTAAAGCTTTGTTTGGATTGTAAAATATAGTAGAAAAAAAAAAACAAAAATGAAAAGTTAATTTATCTTGAAAATAGTGAAAAAATAAATAAAATAGAATAAAAATAAAAGAAAATAATGAGTTTTCATACACTCATGTAAAAAATAATTATAAAATAAAAATTCTCTAAAAATAATTCAAGTTTTATACTAGGGTCAAATGTAGTATTTAAGATGGTCAAAGGTAGTACCTATATTATTAAAATGTAGTACTTGAATGGTCAAATATACTAACTTTTGACCAAAAAATGTATAAATACTAATTATTTTTATATAACTATTTGAAATTTGTATTTTATAAACTTAAGTTTCTATTTTGTGGTTTTTTTCATTTGAGTGTATGAAAATACATTTTTCCAAAAAAATAAAATAGAATGAAAAATATTTAAAGTTTATATATATAGGAGAGAAAAAGAAGAAAAAGAAATTGGGAGAATAATATAAGAAAAATCTATTATGCTGAACTTTTTTTTTTTTTTAATATTTATTCAAAATTTTCTTTTCTGGACCTTTTCTTATTTTTATTTTTCCATCATCCTCCTATTTTGTCACATCTAGCAAGAACTCGAAACATCCTCACCTAACGTACCTAGATTGGTTGGGATAGCCTATAAGTTCTATATTTAATAATAGAAATGGATATTATAGGGAAAAACTTGCAGATGAATTGAGAGAAGAACTCACCAAAACACTCGGTGAAGATGGAAATATGAAGAACTGTTGTTCTATCATTCCTCTGCAAATAGTGTTTACCATCTTCTGGATTTCGTTCCGTTAGTTTCATTTCCCCAGCCAGAAACTTAAACATTTCAGTTTGGCCGTAGCGGGCTGCACAAAAAATAGGCGTCTCTCCTAAGTCGTTACGCGCAATTAGCAACTCTGGACCTCTCTTCAACATCCCCTCCGCCACATCTTTCATAGTATCACTGGCCGCTACTTCGTGGAGTATATTGCTGCCGGCGTTGTTTTTTGTAGCGGCAAGTTCATGGTTGCATTCTTTAGGCAACATTTCCAGTAAGTCGCGTACCAGTTTACTTCGTTTGAAGCGAGAGGCCATGTGGAGGACTGTGTCATTGTAAACACTAATTCTCTGTAGCGGGCCTTCACGATGAGAACTGCAGAGTTGGGTCACCTTCTTGTCGTCTTTGCTGATCAAGTGAAAGAACAATTGAGCTTCCTGTTGGTCCGTAGAGTTGGTGTCGGCCATGAGAGCGTCTTTGGAGAGGGATGGGGTTCTTACAGCGTTCCAGAGTCACTGCAAAATCCCTTTAATATAATTTGAGGATGCCCATAAGCATGATGATGCGACAGGGTTTACGAAGATATGGTTGGTGCCGGTTGCCGGAGTAGTCTCAATCATGATTGGAGCCACTCAGCAATGATGAGTATTAATAATCTTTTCATCACGTTTTCCCAAAAGTCATTTTCTCTAACCTAACATGAATATAAAAACTTGAGATGATTAAATCATTGTTTAATATATTTAAAATATAGTACCTTAATAATTAAAATAATATAAAAGTGAATATACACATTATTTAAACTCTATTTGCTTATTATAAATTGAAGTTGTTAGGTACATCTCATCTTATCCTCAAAATCAATAAGACATTAACTAACAAATTAAATTCTTAAGAAATTCAATGTTTAACCCAATATGAATATAAAATTTTCGAGATAATGAGACTGTTGTTTCATATGTTTAAAATACAAAAACTTAATAATTAAAAATATATAATTTAAAATCTATTTGTTTATAAATTTAAGTTGTTAGGTAATGCATCACATCACATCCTCTAAATGAATTGGACTTTGCCCAATAACTCATTGTAAGATAGATTTTAAAATGGGGACAATTAGTGGATGATATTTAATATTTTCTTTAACTTAAGATGAATATAAAAATTTGTGAAAATGAAACCGTTGTTTCTTATGTTTAAAATACAATACCTTAATAATTAAAAATAATATATATAATTTAAAATATATTTGTTTATAAATTTTAAGTTGTTAGCTAATGCATCCCATCATATCCTCTGAATGAATATGATTTTACCTAACAACTTGAGTTTGTAAACAAAGAGATTTTAAAGTGCGAATAATTAGTTTATGATATTTAAAAAATTTAACAACTCAGAGTTTGCAAGCAAAAAGATTTTAAAATGCGAATAATTGGTTTATGATATTTAAGAAATTTTATATTTTCTCTAATTTAAGATGAATATAAAAATTTGAGATAACGAAATTGCTATTTAATATAGATAAAATTTAGTACCTTGGCAATTAAAGATAATATAAAAATGAATATACACATTATTTAAAATCTATTTGCTTATAAATTTAAGTTGTTAAGTAGTACATCTCGTCATCCTCCAAATGAATAAAATGTTACCTAGCAACTCCAATTTGTCCGAAAATAGATTTTAAAACATAAATAATTGATTGATGATATCTAAGAAATTCAACGTTTGACCTAATATGTGTATACAAATTTGAGATAACAAAATTGTTGTTTGATATGTTTAAAATACAGTAACTTAGTAATTAAAAATAATGGATATATATTCTTTAAAATCTATTTGTTTATAAATTTAAGTTGTTAGGTAATACATCCCATCTCACCCTCCAAAACAATAAGACTTTCTTGGACAACTCAATTTTGTAAGTAAATAGATTTTAAAATACAAACAATTGGTTGATGATACTTATGAAATTCAATATTTTCGCTAACCTAAGATGAATATAAAAATTCAAGATGAGGAAATAGTTGTTTCATATATTTAAGATACAATACCTCAATTATTAAAAATAATATAAAAATAAATATAGACATTATTTAAAATCCATTTGCTTATAAGTTTAAGTTGTTAAATAATACATCCCATCTTATCATCTAAATGAATAAAATGTTCCTTAACAATTCAAATTTGTAAGTAAATAGATATTAAAACAACAACAATTGCTTGATGATGTAGTATCCCACATTGCCTGAGGAGTGAATGGTGAAGAGCCATATACGAAGGGCTTCCACAATACACTATTAAGGCCTTTTATTAAGGATGTAGGTCTAATAAAGAAGTAAAATTCGAGCCAATTGGTGGGATATGTGTACCACTACAACCTTGAATCAGACAATATTTGATGAAGAGTAGGGTTATGACAGAATGGTATCAAAGCCTAATCTTCAACTGAAAGTATGCTAGCGAAGACATTGGTCCCCAAGGGGGTGGACTATAGTGTTCCACGTCACCCAAGGAGTGAATGATGAAGAGTAATATATGAAGGGCTTTCATAATATACTATCAAGACTTTTTTTGAGGGCGTAGGCCCAATAAAGAAGCAAAATCGATGTTGGTTGGTGGGACGTGTGTGTGCTACTGCAACCTTGAACTAGACAATATCGAGTGGAGAGTGGGGCCATGACAGATGATATCTAAGAATTTGAATGTTTTCTTGGACCTAAAATGAATATAAAAATTCAAGATGAAGATTGTTTGCTCAACTATTGAAACTTAAATGAGAAGATAGGAAGACACAAAATTCATGGTGATGTGTTTGCCATGGAGTAGGGGGGAAACAAGGAATGGGCAGCATTTAGTACTTCATTCGAAGCCAAGAGATATGATAGTGTGCATTTTAAAAGCCATATGTAGAGAGAAGAGAAAATTAGAACAAATGAAGTTTAACTTTTTGGTATTTCAGATTGAGAGGGTGTTTAGTAAAATAATTTAATATTATAGTTTAAAATTAAAAATGACTTAATATATAAAAAGTTAAAATAATTTATTTTTTCTATAGCACAAATATCCTTTATTTTCATAGATTATGTCTCTTTTTTCCATCGTTTATTTGTTACAACCTTTTTATTCAATATCAATGAGGATAAATATATCAATTTAATTGTTTAGAAAAAAATTTAAATTGGTTTAAAAAAAAATTAACACTAGAAATAATAATTAAATATTGAATTTTATACAAATAAATTAATCATAATTTAACTTTAAATTATTTTAATTTATTTAGCATTAAGTACTTTAATTCATTAAGCATTAATGATTAAGTTATTGAACACTTGCTAACTTTCAACCTATTTCTCATCTTTTCCATACCATTCTAAAATAATATATAAATATAATTCAAAACATTGAGATTAATGGATAAAGCTGAAGTTCAAATTGTGGAAAAGATAGTGAAAAGAGGAGATTTATTGATTGGGAAATCAATTTCACTCTATTCCAATTGTTAGAGCTGCAGTACTAGCCCCACAGAAACAACTTAAGTATACCATCTCTATAGCAACAACACAAGTGCACTACGTCTAAGTTTTGCTTTACACAGTATGGTATAAAATTAAAAATAATTCTAATGGTTCAATCGAGCAGTATAGAACTTGATTAGTTGATAAGGGGTTCTCTTAACAGTATGGTATGGATTATGAGGAGACTTTGGCCTTTGTTATAAAGATGACTACTATTTGTACTCTTATAACAGTTTCCTCTATTTGTTAGTGATATATATCTCATGTGGATGTTAAAAATACCTTCTTGAATCATGATCTTTAAGAAGAATTCTACATGGTACCCTCTTTTGATCTTTCTCCTAACCCTGAAGAAGTTTGCAAGCTCAAGAAAGCTTTATATCGTCGCAAACAAGCACTTCAAGCTTGATTTGCAAAGTCCTCTTATGTGTTTACTTCTCTTGGTTTTCATCCCAATCATAATGATCATGTATTCTTTCTAAAATACACTACTATTGATTGTATTCTACTCTCTTTATAAATCATATTTGGCTTTTAATTTTGAAATAAAGAATTTAGGTTCTTTACGATACTTTTTGGGAGGTAACTTTTTCTCCAAAAGGTTATCTTCTCTTGCAGTCTAAGTATACAACTGATATTCTTGATCGTGCTCACCTTATTGATACTAAAAGTACTGTTGATACTCTCCTTCAAGTTAATGCTCGATAATTTTGTTCTTATGATAACCCCTTACCAGACCCTACACTATATCATACTATTGGTAGCAGCTTAGTCTATCTCACCATTATACGTACGAGCATTACTTATGTTGTTCATATTGTTAGTTAGTTTGTTACTTCTCCTACCACATTTTATTGGGTTGTTGTTCTTCCTATTCTATTGTATCTTTGGGGCACTCTATTTTAGAGTATTTTCCTTCCATCCACTTCCTTTTTGGAGCTGTATGCACATTTTAACACTGATTGGGGCCAGTGATCTTAAAGATTGCAAGTCTACCATTAGATTTTGTATTTTTTTTTTGGAGATTCTCTTATTTCTTAGAAGAGCAAGAAATAGACTATCATTTTTTTATCTTCCACAAAAGTTGAATATTGTGTTCTGACATCTACCACTTGTGAGATAGTTTGGTTATGTCAGTTACTTACTGATATGAGTGTTTCTCTTCCTTGTCTCACTCCTATTTACCGTGACAACAAGAGTATTGTTCAAATTGCACACAACTCTTTCTTTTATAAAGGAACCAAACATATTGAGATTGTTTGTCACCTTACTTGTCATCTCCTTTATCATGACACTCTTACTTTGCTTTTTGTTCTGTCTTCCCTATAGATTACAAACTTGTTTACCAAGTTACACCCCACTTCCACATTCTCAGTTTTGGTTGGCAAACTCTTGTTATTTCTTGTAGTTGCATCATGAATTTGTAAGAGGATGTTAGAGTTATTTATTTTTTATATTAAAATTATTATCTTTCTTTTAAGGAATAAAGATAAATTAATCATTTCTTTTTATTTCCTTTGATTGTAAACTTGTTTAAACTTTATTTGTATTATATTTATTTTTTAAGTAATTATATAAAACACCTTAGACTTTCTTTCTTCTCTTTGTTTGTGATTCTTTTGAAGCTCATATTTGTGTAGAACTTGGAACAATCCCTTATGTTTTCTTGAAAGAATAAATCATGGAGTCCATCTGTTCTACCATTTTGGAAACATCTTAGTTTACCTACATGCTAATGCTATAAATTTAAAAAAAAAAATTACTTGAATTACTTATTTGAATTGATTCTCCAAATAGACACAAGCAAAATCCTCTTTTTATTTATTTTAAAATTTGGACCATCTTTTAATGTGATTTAACATTACCTAATGAACCCAACATTGGTTTTATGCAGTGTTTGAAAAATTAGCTATCGATAATGGCCAAATCGGTCACCGATAATCGATCGGGAGAAAAATCGACAGAAAATCTACAATTTCGCCAATAAATTGGGGAAATATTGGAGATAAGTCGGGATGTGTGGCAATGCATGCATGGGCGACGGAGCAGTGTCAAAAAAATCATTCATAAATGGGCGACAATTTTTTTTTTTTATAATTTATCCTATTTTTAAAATTTTTAATTATTCATTTTTAATTTATCATTTTATTTTTTATTATCCTTTTATTTTTAACTACTTTCCATATTTATCTCATTAATTCTATTTAAAAAAATTACTATCACTTCAATCTTAATATATATATTATGGATGGTTTTCAAATTATGTAAATAAAGTTTGTGGTTCCTTCTTTTTAAATTTCTTGTTAAATATCTTATGTATTTTCTAATTTCTCTTCTTTGTTTTGAATTTTGGTATAATTCATGTTTTCATTGCATATAACCTTGTCCTGGGTGTCTATGGTATTAGAGCCACAGGAAGGGAAGTCAGGTTTGTTTTAGGTGTTTTGAGCTATCTTAGGATAAGTAGCAGTGTGCCGAGAAGTGTGATCACTGCCGGGTTGAGCCCGTTGTTAGCCGTGGATAGGCGTTTGTTAGGGCTGTAAGGGGCTGGGGAGACGTCTCATTAAGTCTGTCAATCTGCTATTAGGCTCTAGATTAAAACCCTAAAATGAGTTCAATTTTCAGAACCATGTCTAGGAAATCCACTAATTCTCAAGATACTGTTGTAAACAGTGAAGAGATCAATTATCCTAAGATCCAAAATGATTTAGATGATTGGAAGTTACCCAAGGTGTCTAATCAAGAAATTTATAAGAAATGAACCTTTAAGTTCTTCACATACTACACCATTAGAACCTCTGAAATGTCAATAAGTTTGGAACAAAATGATCAAGTCATAAGACTCTTAGATAGTAAGTTCGTTGAGAAGCATAAGAAAGACCACTACAACTTCATACACTTTGGTATGATTCAAGTTGCAGCTAAGCCTTTGACAAGATTAGGTTTAAACACCTCTATTGTCATGTGTCTAAGAGATAATAGACATCTCGACTATCGAGATTCTATTATAGGTGCAATCCAAGCTGGATTGAATGATGGCCCTGTTTACTTCTAGTGTTTCCTTAACTTCACAGTTAGACTAAGAGATGTAGATATCTTAGATTCGGTTGTCCTTCATGTTAAGACCTATGGCTTCAAGTTCAAGCAAGGAAATAGTCCTATTTCCATCATAAGTAGGTTTGCCTATAAGAGCATGACCATAAGTGTTGGATCTGGAGCACTGTGCACCAGTCCCAAGGGTGAGACCACTTTCTTCCACTCATATGTGATAAAAAAGTCTAATTTCATAGTCCCCATGAAAATCAAGTGGAATGAGGTTGAGTTTCTTGAAAATTGGCATTTTGCTAATGTCGTTCCAACCATAGAGCAAAGATTTGAAAGGATTGAACAGATTGTTCAATATCTTGATGGATGAGGATATCTAATTTTCTCCAACTGTTTCTGTCATTCTAGCAGCCTTGGAATTTCATATTTTGAGCCCTCTAGAACTTCAAGCTCTTCTATCCCAGTAAGAACCACTAGGGTAGAAGAAGGTTCCAGTCAACAAATCCTAAGAATATGAAGCTAATAGGTGTTAGAAATCACACCAACTTGGCCAACCCATTTTACACGGAGGAAACTGAGTCTACACAAGATCATACTAGGATGAGTCCCCTATTATATCTCCTACGTATTCCCAGATGATTAACATAATAAGCTTTGATGATAAGGATTTTGAGATCAACAAAGATCTCTTAAGAAAAGACTTCTATTTTGAAGTTAATAAGCAAAGAAAAGATTGGTTCTTTAGCACTGTCCCTAAAGACATTAGAACCTTTTACCAAGAATAATTCTATGAGTACTTAAGATAAGAAAAGAAAAACATTAAGTTTTGGATCTGGTTTGAACTCTTCAAACAAGAGGAATATCCAGACTATCCTTGTAAGCGTATTAACAACACCAAGATATGGGTTACCAATGACATCATTGATAAGGAAGAAATTAAACCATATTAATTCTCTAAGGAATTCTAGGAAAATCCCCAAATCAATCAAGATTTTGTTGATAGGATTAACCAAAAGATTAAGGATAACCTTGTTGTCCCTTTGACAACTCAACCTTCTCATATGAGAATCAATATGGTTAAGAGTGAAATTAGTTCAGAAGAAGAGGTTGATGAACTAATCAAGATGTTTAAGGAACCTCATAATCAAGCTGTTTTGAAAGGTATCAATAACCTAGAAGCCCCTAAGACTAGGAATTACTACCCTAGACCTACCTTTCCTGATATGCAGTTTGAGGAAAGAAACCAGTATACTCAAGCTTCATACACCAGTGGTACTTTCTATGAATGGAACATAGATGGTATGACCGAGTATAACATACTCACTAAGCTTCAAGAAATGACCATGGTTAGTACAACCTATAAGTTAAACAATAGGCTGCCCAACCATGCTGTTGCTCATACCATTGTTGCTGGGTTTATAGGTCAACTTAAGGGTTAGTGGGATAACTATCTCAATTTTGATGATAGAAATAGTATCCTAAAAGCCTATAGGATTAATGAAAATTATGAAGTTGTTAAGGACGAAGATGGACAAGATATAGAGGATGCAGTTGCTACTCTAATCTATTCAATATCTAAACACTTCATTGGAGATCCTACAAAAATTAAGGATAAGATTGCAGATCTCTTAACCAACCTTAAGTGTCCCAAGCTTCATGACTTTAGATGGTATAAAGAAGTTTTCTTAACAAAAGTCATGCTAAGATCAGACTGTAACCAGTCTTTTTGGAAAGAAAAATTCATCTCAGGTCTACCTAGACTTTTCTTTGAGAGAATTAGGATTAAGACAAAGGAACAATATAATGGTCAAATCCCTTATGATAAGCTAACCTATGGTGAGATTATAAGCATTGTCATAGCTGAAGGGATCAAGTTGTGCAATGACTTTAAGCTTAAGCAACAAATGAAAAATGAACAAAGGATCTACAAGAATGAATTTGGGTCATTCTGTAGCCAATTTGGTTTCAGCCAAAAAGAAACTAAGCCTCCCTTTAAGCAATGGTCAAACAGGAAGCCCAGCAAAGATAAGTTTTACCATAGCAAGAGAGGAACTTATGGAAACTATAGGATGAATGAAACCAAGCATTCAAGACATGTCCAAAGAATGATAAACAAAGAAGCCCAGAAAAAGGTAGAAGCCCCTTTAGAATCCAAGCCAATTATTTGTTTTAAGTGTGGCAAGGTTGGCCACTATAAGAAAGATTGTAAGGTTAGACAAAAGATTAATAATCTAAATGTCTTAGAAGATTTAAAAAATATGCTTTGCGAAGTTTTGTTAAAAACCTCAGAATCTGAGTCGAGGATTGATTCAGATAATGAAGATGATATTAATCAACTAGATAGTAGTGGTGAAGTTTCTAGCCAAACCTCTAGTGACCAAGAAGAATGCGTTAAGGGTAATTGTAATTGCCGTCCGAAGACCATAAATGTCATAAGCCAAAATCAAGAACCTTTCCTAGATATTTTAAGAAAAATTGAAGATGAAAAAACTAAGCAAGATCTTTATGAAGTGTTTAAGAAATCTGTAGTTAAGCCGGAAGTTAAGAAGATTGTAAATCCTTATAACCTTAATGAAATCTTAAACAGGTTTGATCATTAGTCTCCCAAATATATATATATATTATATTATGTTTATCCTTTTAATTTTATTTAATTTTAAATGTTTTTGTTTTAAAAAATTAAAAATATAATTTTACTCAAAAATTGCTACAGTACAAAAAAAATAATAATAAAGTTCTAATATTTTATAAATTAAAATTATTTTGATAAGATAAATTATTAATAATTTTAATTATATAAATAAATTAATGTTAATAGAAAAAGTTATCACCACAAGATTTGTAATAAAATTTTAGAAATTAAATCTCAAATAAAATATGTTATATAAATCAATTTAATTTTTTATTTAAATGTAATAAAACATGGTTTAATAAAAATATTTTTGAAATTTTAAAATAAATGAATATAAATATATTAAAGGAATTTAAGCTATTTGTTTATAAAAATTTGATAAATATTATCTTTAATCATACTTATCAATTTCACTTACAAAATAACTTTAAAATGTGTATTCTTTATTTTATCATTTATTTTTTTTAAGTTCTTAAGCATTTTAATGAATTTTGAACTATTTCTGTTCAATCAAATATTTTTGTCAAAATATTTATGATATTTTTGATATATCCGTAAAATCTAAGTACCGATATATCCGTATTTACCAATATTTCAAACCTTAGGTTGGTGATGTTTCCGAACTAGTGTTAGTCCATGCTTTGATCCATTCAGCTTTAATGAGTAATAATAATCTTTTCATCACAATTTTCCAATTCATAAGGTTATAATTGGTTATTAAAAAGAAGAAAAAATTGGTAACCTAATTGCTCGAGGCCAATTTGTCAATATTTCTGAATATATATTCAAGATACAAAATAAAATTATTATTATTATTATTATTATGGGATATATTTAATCCAAACCACTTAAAATCTTAATCGTTAAATAAATTAATAAATAAAGAAACCTAAGTATAAAAGAATAGAAATGGGTACAAACAATGAAATTGAAGTACTAAAGGATGAAACAAATGTATAAAACAATAAGATGTTCAAAATAATGGGATCTATGCACATGTGGTGCAATTTGATTGATTGCAATTTTGATATGTTGCACAATTCAATAGTGTAGTGAGAACCAAGAGTATACAACATGAATGTTAATATTTTAATAAATATATAAATTATATTTTTGTTAAAATAAATAATAATTTTTCTAAAAAAATACAGATCAATAATATTTTATTTAAAATGGATTCTAAAAGACGTATATAACTTTTTTTAAATATATAAATAATCTTTTTTTCCATTTATTTATTTATTTATTAACTTAGGAACATGTTTACTATCTAATTATTTTGACTATTTTATACCAAATTTAGTGTTGGAATTTTTTCTATTAAATGAGTTGCAAATACAAATTCTCTGTTCAAGAGGTTCAAGCATGATGGGTTACATTTTTGTACTCCTTGTCCATTAATGCATTTATGAAATGATACACTAATGTTTTGAAGCAAAATAAATGTTTATGGTCTATTGACAAGAATTAAAGAACTTCTTGTCTATGATTCTCTTGTTTATCCATATGAGACTTATAAGCAACAATGAAATTATAGGCTTCTCAAATCAACATGCATATGATTGGAGATGGTGTATGAAAAATAAGGTCAAGAAACTTATAACAATAAGGTGATTAGCTGCTTTGTGGCTTAAATAAAACCTTTTTTCTATTATAAAAACTGAAAAAATAAAAAAAATTATATAGAAATTTGGTAATTGAATTACATTTAAGAAACCTTAAATGTTGTTTCATATATTTAAAATATTGTACCTTAATAATTAAAATTAATATAAAAACGAATATACACATTGTTTAAAATCTATTTGCTTATTATATAAGTTTAAGTTGTTAGGTAATACATCCCTTCTTATCCTCCAAATGGATAAGAATCAACATATTTCCTAACAATTCAAAATTTTAAGCAAATAGATTCAATGTTTTCTATAACTTAATATGAATATGAAAATTTGAGATAATGAAATTATTGTTATATAATACATTCCATCTTATCCTCCAAATGAATAAGACATTGCCTAACAACTCAAATTTGTAAGCAAATAGATTTTAAAATGTCAACAACTGGTTGATGATATTTAAGAAATTCAATGTTTTATCTAACTTAAGATGAATATAAAAAATCCAGATAACGAAATTGTTGTTTCATATGTTTAAAATATAGTACCTTCATAATTGAATATATATATAAAGATTAATATACATAGTATTTAAAATCTACTTGCCTATGAATTTAAGTTGTTTAGTAATACATCCCATCTTATCCTCCAAATGAATAAGATGTTACCTAACAACTCAATTTTGTAAGCAAATGGATTTTAAAATGCAAATAATTAATTGATGATCTGAAAAAAATTCAATGTTTGACCTAATATGAATATGCAAATTTGAGATAGTGAAATTGTGCATTGTTTCATATGTTTACAATACAATACCATAAAAATTAAAAATAATATATTTAAAGATGAATATACACACCATTTAAAATCTATTTGCTTATAAATTTAAGTTGTTAAGTAATACCTCCTATTTTATCCTCCAAATGAATAAGATGTTACCTAACAACTCAATTTTATAAGCAAATGGATTTTAAAATGCAAATAATTGATTGGCAATATCTAAGAAATTCAATGTTTGACCTAATTCGAGATAACCAAACTGTTGTTTCTTATGTTTAAAATATAGTATCTTAATAATTAAAAAATATAAAGATGAATATAAATATTATTTAAAAACTTCTTTTTTTATAAATTTAAGTTATTAGGTAAGACATCACATCTCATCCACCAAATGAATAGGCCATTGCCTAACAACTTAAATTTGTAAGAAAATAGATTAGAAAGTACAAACAATTGGTTAATGATATTTAAGAAAGTTGTTGTTTCATATTTAAAATACAATATCTTAACAATTAAAAATAATATAAAAATAAATATTGACATTATTTAAAATCCATTTGCTTATAAATTTAAGTTGTTAGAAAATACATCCTATTTTATCCTCCAAATATATAAGATCTTACCTAACAACTCAAATTTGTAAGTAATTAGATTTTAGAATGTGAATAGTTGGTTGATGATATCGAAGAAATTCAATACCTAACAACTCAAATTTGTAAGTAATTAGGTTTTAATATATGAACATTTGATTGATGATATCTAAGAAATTCAATTTTTTCTTTTACCTAAAATGAATATAAAAATTTGTTGTGAGGATTGTTTGCTCAACTATTGAAACTTAATAAGAAGATAGGAAGGGACAAAGCTTATGGGGATATGTTTGCCACAATAGTGAGGAAAATAAGGAATGGGTAGCATTTAGTATGATAGCGCACTTTTTAGAAGTCATATATAGGTAGAATGAAGAGAAAATTAAAACAAATGAACCTTAATTTTTTGGTATTTTTGAAAGTTAGTAAAATAATTTAATATTACAACTTACAGTTAAAAATGACTTAATATATAAAAGGTTAAAATAATTTATTTTTTCTATATCACAAATATCCTTTCATTGGTTATGTCTCTTTCTTCCATTGTTTATTTTTTTACAGTAAAATAATTATATTTTCAAATAATTATAATAAAAGTACAAACAATTAAATATATCAATTTAATTGTTTAGAAAAAAATTTAAATTGGTTTTTAAAAAAACTTAAACACTAGAAACAATAATTATATACTGAATTTTATATAAATAAATTATTCATAATTTAACTTAAAATTATTTTAATTTGTTAAGCATTAAGTACTTTAATTCATTATGCACTAACTATTAAGCTTTACTGAAAGCTAGATATGAAGAAAGAAAGAGGACAAGGACGAATATTCCAACCCCAATGGCAACGCCTTCGAGGAATTTTGCAACAAAATTTTTGGAAGATTCTGTGCAACGTCCCAGGACTGCTGAACGTAGAGGTGAATATGAGAGAAAAAAAATGGGGACAGAAGAAATCCAACCACACCCCAAACAGCATTTTTCCAATTATGTGTCATGATCAGGACGATTGTTGCTCCAAACGCCACCGCTGTCATTGAGACGGAGAGTATCGTACATATAATTCCCTGTGTCAGCTTCTTAAAAAGACATGTTTCGAAGTCTTGTAGTGGAAATGAGGATGTAAGGATGGAGAGAAATATACCCACAGATGTCCCAAAGCGAGTGAGAACACTTCAGCTAATATGAAAACCACAAAGAAGGGCTTAGAGTAAAGGATTGGAATATTGATTAGGACCTCCTGGTTCTGTGTAGGCTGCTGCAAAGGCAACAGTGGCTATGAAAACAGAAAGAATGGTGCAATTCTCAGTGGTGCGCATTAGCCATTCCTTGGCATCTCGATGGAGTCTCTCATTCCTAGCAGCAAATAATTCTTCAGCAGTCTGGTTATCTTTGTTGAGAGGCTTGGTCAAATGCATCTTACAGGCTAACTTCACTTTCTGCACCCACACATATAAGTAGAACCGTTATTCTAATGTAACACATACAAGCATTTTTGTTCTTTCTAATCCTTCCATTTATCATTAGACTAAATTAAAAATATTAGGGAAAAAAAAACCTTCAAAGTAATTATTCATGAACTTTTAGGTTGTGTTTGATTCTTAAACGATTCTTAAATAATTTGAGGGAAGTGAAGAAAAATAGAGAGAAAAAGTATAAGGAAATAAAAAGAGAAAGAAAAAAAAAATTTAAAATCAAAAATCATTTTTACATATTACTCTGAACTCATTTTTCTTATTTTAGCTCTTATCTAAGGATTAAATAATTTCAAAATATTTAAGTTTTTTTTTTATTAATTGTAATTATATTATATTATATTTTATATATTAAAACAAAAGATGAGAAAATTATTATTTTTAATCATTTTTTCTTTCTTTAGTACTTTTCTAATAACTTAAACTTTAAGGTCAATTAGTGGATTTTAACATGGTAAGAGTAGCTTGGTCTTAAGTTAGAATCTCATTGGTGTATTGTTTATTTTCTCTATGCATTAATTTAACCTTGTGTAAGTCTAAAAAAGCCTATAGTGATCACTTGAAGGATCATTTTACAACATTGAAAAGCTAATTTTCATATCAAACACAAAAGTGATGGCCAAAGAAAAATTGATAGGTGGTAAAAATGATCTTTTTTATATTTATATTTGTTAAAAAGGTTCTATTTATCTCTACTTGTGAAACTGATCTTGGTTTTGATAATAATTAAACAAAGTTTAAAACTAATAATTTATCCTAAGCATGTTTAGGTAAGAAGATTTTCAAAAAAAGCAATAAAAGATATACTAAATCAAATAAAAATTAAGAAGAAGGAAAAGACCTCAAAGAGAAGAAGAGTCAAGACCTATTCCCTAGGATCTCTTTGTAAAATTGTTGGTGCACTAGGTTCATAACACATTGCATTTTTATTGAAGTACATAAAATCATCCAAATGTCTAAATAGATTTTATTTTCTTGAATCTAATCCTTCCTAATTAAGCTTGTTTTAAAGGGTTTATGAAGTTGAATAAAAGTTTCTAGGAGTTCCAGGCCTCAAACTAGCTAGGGTCTTTTATACACTTTACAATACAATTGGTTGAAGTAGAGAGGAACCGAATAAGCCAATTAGGCTTGACTTGGTGCACTTGCATTCTTTTTTCTCTAATAGTATGCATTCAATCGATCAAAGTTAAGCCTGCATTGGTTAAGGCTAAACCTCAGCCAGTTGAGCCAATTGAACAATGGTAACTCCAATAACTAGTATCCAATTGATTGGTTGAACCTAGACTATGTCTAACAACTAGTTTGAGTTTCTAAATCCTATTTAAACACTTCAAATTTCTTATATTGTTTAGGAAAAAGTTCTAAATCACTCTTAAATATTATTTAAGTCTTGTTAAAGTGTTTTCAAAGTGACTTGCTTTCAAACTTGTATTTCATCTTAGTATTGTAGGAAAACCCATATTTCTCCATTCCCTATACCCAGATCAGTATAGGTACATGCAAATCTTAACTAGGCTTTATCTAAATCCTATACTTAGTGAAAACAAGCAATTTTAAACAATAATAAGATTTAGATATCAAAAAAGAAAACTTTAATTTGACTGTTCTCAAATTAAATCCATGCAGTGAAGTATTTGAATGAATTCGTTGGAAGTCTCATAGACCCACGATCTTCCGCTAGATGGTTGTTCCTTAAACCTTAGCACTCAATCGATGGGAAGAATAGGAGGGTAGAGGCTATGGCTCTTTCTTTGAAAGTAGAAGACAACTCTTTAGAAACCCTCCCTAAATGGGTATTTATAAGGTTCTCCATAGGTTTAAGTGACTTGAGCCCGTTAGGGGCTTGGATCACTTAATCTAGCCTAAAAAGGGTCCTAATTCATTAATTAACTCAATAGGGCTGTCCAATTAATTAATTAACCCAATTTAGAGACTTTGTTCACTAACTCATATGCAATATTGTGTAATTATCAAAATGTTTGTATGTATAAAAGTGAACATAGAGTCAATCCAACTCTTATAGATAATGTCATCAAGGTGTATGAGCTTGAGTGGGAACCACTAGAACCCATAAGAGAATTAATTCCATAAGAATTCACTTTTGAAGTTGATTCAACATCCCATGATAGAGAATAAACTACACTCCAGTACCCTATGTAAATAACAATGAGACAAAGTTTAGATTTGTGACCTACTGTCCATTGCATGTAGAGTACTCCCCATGAACTGGTGTTCATAATCTAATAAGTTAATGTTATATCACCTATCAAGATTACCCTTCCAATCCTTTAGTTACATATCTCACTTATTATATGATTAATTTACATACTCTATCTTCAAAAGCATATGTCGAATTTCCACTAATGGAAATGTTATTACCAAAGTCTTCTAGATCACATGCATGTCCTTTAAATCACCTAAGGGGACACACTGTCTCAAACCCATTAGATATTATGGTACCTTTATTGAGAATACCTGTTACCACCACTAGCCTCCATCAATTGTGACCACCTTAGGAACTCACACAGGTCAAAGCCTCAATACCTTCTTAAGGTTAAGAGTCTATGTAGTATAATAGCTTGGTGAATCATGATAATTAATTAATATTCTTACGTCATAATTCACCATAAGTCCTATCCAGTGTGCATTGCATACACTAATGCACACTATAGGAAAACCATCTTAATAACCAAGACAAGTCATCCCTCCAATTAGGAGGTAGTGCACTACAGTCTCACATGGATTTCCCAAATCTATAAATCGATTGTGGACTACTTATCACTCTACAAGGAACCCATGACTTGGATGTTTTGTGCAACTCCTAATACACCCAAGTTATATACAACGCAAGTGATGTAAGCATGTGTGCTTAAATAACCAATTAATGCATATGGGAAACCAAAAAACATAGATAAATAAATTTACAAATGAATCTCAATTTGTTACTTTATGTCATGCTTTATAGGGCTCAATCCTAACAAGTACACTATTCAATTCTAGTTTTTGTGTATTCCATTGCACCAAAATTTTAAACTAGAAGTTTTATTCTTATCAAATTTTTTCTTATACATCTTGTGAGCTAGGCTTAATTGTATAAGGTATCAATTTAGTGAAAAATTTAAGTGTGAGGTATCACCTAGGGTTGTCCAAGTGTGGAGTATCACTTGGGGATCTTTAAGAGTGAGATATCTCTTAAACAATGAGGTATCACTTAAGAAAAATTATAAGTACCTATTAGAGACATCTATTAAAGAGTGAGGCATCACTAAAGAAAAATCATAAGTGCCCATTAGAGCTAGTTAATCCAAGAGTAAAGTTTAAAGGCTTGGTTTAGAAGCATAGATATAGTGGAACCTTAAGCTTGGATTGAAGCTTGAGGAGAATGGATATAGGTTGAGTTACTTCAGACCACTATAAAATCTTAAGCTCACATTTCTTTCTTCCCTTACTCTCTTTACTTTATGTACAATTGCTATAATTTTCACTTGCTCTATAAGTTTAAATTCATAAAAAGCGATCATCACCTTATTCAACCTCCCATCCCCTCTCTCTCTCTTCTAAGGTGATTACCTTAGGCTGGAATAACTAGAATAATAACAAATGATATCAAAGTAAAGCCTTTTTCTTAGGACTTAATAATATGTAAGGAATAGCAAATCAACCTAAGTCTCTACTCATGGGAGGTTTTTCAGTTTCAAAATAGATGCCATATTCCAACAAAAATTGAAAACAAAAATAGATAGCATATTCTTCAGATATGATTATAGGTATTCAAAAACAAAAATGACTTGGTTTTTAAAGTCTATTGATTTTGATTTATGGAAAGTCATTCAAAATAGATATCATATTCAAACTAAAATTGAAAATGAGGTGTCCATTCCAAAGTCTATCCATGAGTGAAATGAGTAAGAAAAGAAAAATGTGTAATTAAATGCTAAAACTATATGTCACCTGCTAGAATAGAGTCCTTATAAGCATGATATGATGTAGTTAGATTCAAAATAAAATTCCTAAATGAATTTTTTCATTTCTAAAGAATAAAAAACTCTTCTAATGGAATGGATACAGTGTCAATCATCATGAAAAGGATGATCAAATTGGCATAAGAAGTTTAGAAATGCTTCAAATTGTTTTCTCTATCTTATCCTATTGGTTTGAATTTTTTCATAAAGAACAATTGAAAATGTTTTGAATTATGATCATACAAAGAAAAATCATTTTAATGAAATTGGCATAATTGTTATCCCAAAGTTTGGATTAAGAAGAAGTCATCATTTATGAAAACCTTAGGTGAAATAAAATGATCACATGCTTGCATGTTTTAATGATGTTAAATTATGCATGTTATGTGTTGCATCTTTTAAATTGCATATGTTGGGAAATAATGATATGCTTTTGATTCGACTCATGGTAGCTTAGCTTTAAAGGCGTATCAACAAAATTTATACCTTAAATACTATTACTAAAGTAGCCAAGCTACTATAGCATAGTGGTTCTAGGATCGTTCACTGGGATGGGTTTTCACTTCACAAATGATATTAATTCAAAGTGAATTGGTGCCTTTTCATTTCAAGGTTAGCTTTAAAAGAAAACATAATCTTTGGTTGAAAAGGTTGATTTTAAGCTAACCAAAAATAGTAACTGATTTTAACTATAAAGAAAAGTGTTTCTTGGAGTTTCAGATCACTAGGCTCAGATTCCTCATACAAAAAGGGAGTTCCGGTCACTTGTTTCTTTTCCTCGCATTAGAGAATTAACATATAGTTAATTCTCTAACCGGTGTTGTACAGATGCTTCCCATTAATGGGTTCAAACACTAAATCCCTCTCACTGATGCACCTTGCAATGGCTCATACCTCTCACCTAGCACTTGCCATTCAAGGTGATCTTTAACCTTGGATTACCCGTCAAAAGCTCGCAAGAGATAACTAATGGATGTCTCCTCAGAGTCCAAAAGCTTACCAAGTGTTGGCTATTCTAGAAAATCCTACCTTCAAACCACCTCCCAAAAGCTCGCAAGAGATAAACTAATGAATCTCCATGGACGGAGATCACTTGCCTTACCAAGTGTTGGCTCAGGTGAATTGAAGATGTTTTAAGTTAACTAAAAAGATAAAACCATTAACGGGTCACACTTTCTCTTCATTAAAAACTAAAACAACAAAACTTCCAATTTATGCATGTGGAAACTTACCTGGCTTTCCTCACTCCAAGAGACAAAGAGCCTAGCCTCTCATCCTTTGAGGAAAAATCCTCAGAGTTTGTTTGGCTAGCAAAAAAATGAAAATGAAAGAGAAGGAAAAAAACAGAGCAAGGCTCTGTATATTCTATATATTTATATATCTATATATTGATCGATATTACATATATGATTCTATGTCTATTACAGTGGATGCAAGGGAATATATATAGAGACGTTTTTCCAACCTTCCTAGCTAAGAAATCTTATGGTTGGTGGATTACAAGGAGAAGAATGGAAATTTATACAAAAATATCTGAAGAAAAATATCTGTCGGTCGCAACTATCGGGAAGCTTCAGGAGAACACCCGTGCATTGTTCAAAATGGCTGCGAAATTCTCGCAGCAAAAGGCTGATTTCGCAGCCATGCAAAAATCTTCCTTCAGCTTGGAGTGATCAGCTTCCAATGGCTTTAACTCCTTCATTTCAACTCCGAATCACACACCGTTTGAAGCGTTGGATTCTTGACTTCCTGAGCTTTGAAATGGTATATAGAATGTAGAAAATGGACTTCGGGAAGTGCTCTAAAAGTGTGAAAGAAGACTGCAGCTGCTGTCCTCTGTTTTCTTCACTCTGTTTTCCTCTTCTCCATTGCTTGTGCTCGTGTTTCCACTTGAAATTCAAGCCTGTAAACTTCCAAAATCCTTGCTTTAACTTGTCCAAGTAGCTCCTCCATCAATTGGCATGCTTGAATTGGTTCATGAGCTAATAAAAACATGTAAACTTGCCACAAAATGGTTAAAACCAATTACTAAGGACCTTAATGAATTAATTGGGTTAAATGAATATGATTACTACTCAAAGGTGCTTAAAACCATTATAATTAGATCTACAAAATAGCACTTTTTGGTATTAATCACACCCCCCAACCGACTCATTGCTAGTCCCTTAGCAATGGAGGAGATAAAAACTAAGTAAACTATAATAATATACATAAAAGAGATCATGCAAATCACTCCAAAAAATGATATGAGTGGCATGATGGACATCCATGGATCAATAAAGATGTGAAACTAAACCTATAATAAGAGTTGTCAAAGCATTCACTTGATCATAGAGTACAAAGAATGGATATTATGCAAGTTTAAGCATCAAAAGAATTTCCATTCTCAAAAGATCCAAATCAAATTCTTCCACTAAAAGCTAAGTGTTAATGTGATTAGCTTCCGAGTATAGTATGGATAACTATCATCTCCCCCCAACCTAAGTCTTTCTTTAAGCTTAGCAAAATTAACCATCTCTTGATAGGTTAGGAACGCACCTCTTATTCACAATTCTTTTCACTTACTAAACTTAACCAATTCACCCATGTAACAAGTAGAGGATCGGTGATTCCCAACCAATAAAGGCTTAGGGCACCAGGCTTTAAAGGCTTTCGCCACCCCTTCGGACCATGCTCAGGTTTCAAGGCAAGCAAAGAAGTTTATTCTATATATATATATATATTTTTTTTTTCTTTTTCTTTTTCTTTTTCTTTTTTCTATTTTTTTTCAAAGACTCATTGGTCTTTATGAGGTGTCCCAACACTATTAAAGAGAGGTTAAAGGTGTCAAATTATGATTTCTCAAGCTTAGAGGGTGAGATAGTTTCACATCTTATAACCGGAATCTAATGTATATGTGTGCGAATAGCTTAAGGTGGAAGAGATAAGTTTGCATGCAATGGGAGTTTCAACAATTCATCAACTTTTAGAAGAGCATAATACAAACTCTAAGACTCATGTAATCAAGTTGAAACTCGACTTCTCTCATTTAATTTTGAGAGTTAATCCTTAATATCCATGGAGTTTAAAGCAAAAATTTTAAAAATTAAGCAAAAAGCAACTAAATTACCAAAATAACTTAGCATTATTAACAATGCTTACTTCCTCAACTCTCCCCCCAACCAAACTGAACATTGTCCTCAATGTGACAAGAGCGATTGAAAAATAGGGAGGAAGTGGTACCTCCTGAGTGACATGGAGTCTAAGTCGTATAGGAGAAACCACATGTTTCAAAAAAAACATAAGAGTTAGTGAGTAGAGGAAATAGAAAAATGCTAAGTTTAAACAAAAAATGATGTTTATATATGATGTATCATCAGTAATACATCCAATCCCAGAATATAAGACATCAAAACATGGAATTATCTATACTAATATAATATGTAAATACAAAAAATAAAGAGATGATCAAGTAATGGTAATGTCATGTGGAGCTGATGCATCTGTGGTGGCTTTTTGAGTGGGTTGGATCAGGACTTTGGCCTCTGTTCTGGTAGTCTCCTTAGGTGGCATAGTCTCCTCAGCTGGAGCTATGGGCTTTGATGGTTTAAGGAGGTCAGAAATGGAGTGAGAGGCTTTGTGTGTGATCTTAGTGAAAGGGCTCTCCTCTTTAGATGCATGGTTGCGAGGCTCTCTTCGCATTTTCACAACTTTCCTTGGCTTTGCAAAGTGTCTTCGCAAACCTCTCTTCATTTTGCAAGTCATTTTTATAGCCTGGAGGTCATTTCGTAGCTTGGAGATCATTTTGCAGCCAAAGGGAAAAAAGAAAAACATTTTCGCAACCCATTTTGAAGCTTGAAAATCATTTCGCAACCATTTCGAAGCTTGGAGATCATTTCATAGCTATTTGGAAGTTTGAAAATCATTTGGCAACAAACAACCATTTTCGCAGCAAATGGAGGATTTGGTAGGGGGTAGCTATGGGGCTGCGAAAACATTTCACAGCCAAATGGGATTTTCGCAGCTGGGTGCCATTTTCGCAGCCCATTTCGCAGCTGCGAAATGAGGGTACTGTGCTGCGAAATGGCACTCGTGTGCCAAAGGGGTGTTTCGCAGCTGCGAAATTGGGCTATGGCTGCGAAAATTGGAGATTTCACGCTTTGGGGATTTTGCAGCCATTTCGCAGCTGCGAAATGGAGTTACTGTGCTGCGAAATGGCACTCGTGTGCCAAGAGGGGGTTTCGCAGCTGCGAAAATTTTCGCAGAGGGGTGTATTGGGCTGCGAAATTTATTTCGCAGCGGAGGGCCATTTTCGCAGCCAAGCCTTGATTTCGCAGAGGCCATGTAAGGGTTGCGAAATCATTTCGCAGCAGATGGCCATTTTCGCAGGGGCTTATTTTGGGCTGCAAAATTTCGCAGACCACTGAAATTTCATACTTTTGAGCTCCTCTTGATTCCCAACTTCCTTTTTTCACTTCTTTTGACATTCCTCTTGATTTTGATCATCCAAAAACCTATATCACATCAAAACAAATTAGAATTAAAGCATTGAAAAAAAAATTAAAGTATTGAAATCAAAATTAAAACAAGTAATAAATAAAACAAAAAGATATGGACTAGCTAGTCTTTAAAAAGACTAAGTCCATCAAAAAATTTGATCCTGATTTAGCTTGCCCGGATCCCATATGAAGTTTGCATCCCTCACTTGAGACTTTCTCTGTATGATTTTGCCATACAAAGCTTGGAGGAAAAGTGGAGGCATGTGTTTCTTCATCAATTCTTCCTTGATGACTATCCTCTGTGGTTCTCCTTCTATATTAACATCATAGCCATCTTTCTCTGTACTTTTCCCCCCCTTTTTTTTTCCTTTAATTTCCTCCCTCTTTTCTTTCTCTGTTTCACTTTCTACCTTATGCTCTCGCTTGGATGTGGGCAAATCAACCTCTTTACCACTCCTCAATGTGATCACTTCTTTGACTTCCCTCTTTTGTGAAGGTTCTCCCTCCTTAGCCTCCATTTCATGGATACTCATGGAATTTTGATAAGGTTGAGAAGGAGAGTTTTCTTTCTCTTGCATTGTGTTAAGGTTGGCAAACCTTGAGATTGAATCTTGGAGATTATCTATCTTCTGAGATAGATCATTTTGTACTTCATCCATCTTTTTGTTCAATGAAGTCTCTACACTGTCAATTCTTTGACTGAGATGAGCATTGATGGATTTTTGAGCTCCAACAAAGTCTCCCACGACCTTGCTAAGATTCACCATAGCTTGATCAAGGTTTGAGGCTTGCTGTGGTGCTTGAGCAGGTTGCTTGTACTGAGGTGGCTGTGGTTCCCAAGAGAAATTTGGATGGTCCCTCCAATTGGAATTGTAGGTGTTGCAATCACCAAACATTTCCCTCACGGCTGGAATGGTAGGACACTCATCCACCAAGTGCTCATAAGATAGACAAATGGCACAAGGCATAGCTTGCAATGGTGTCTGAGAGATGGCTTGCACTTCTTGCATCTTCTTCATTTCTAGCTCTTCCAATCTCCTTGCCATAGCTGCAATCTATACCTTCATGTCTATGCCATCATTCAAAATATACATCTCACCCTTAGCATTAGGTTGACACGTCATTCTTCCCATATCTCGAGCATTTGGTTCATCCCATCCTCTTGAAACTTCAGCCACATAACTCATGAAGTTCATGGCTTCCTCTGCTATCTCGTATTCAATATGGCATGCACAACTAGCAATTTGTGAATTAAAAACAGAGAAAACAAAAGAAAATAAAAAAAAATTCTAAAGAAAAAAGAAAATTATTAAGATTAACTAAAAACTAAATAAAAACTATACTAAAATATGAACAAAGAAAAAGAAACAAATAAAAAGAGTTAGTAAAAGGAAAAGAAAAGTCACCAAACTTGTGATGAAGATCACAAGTACTCTGAAAATGTCATATCACTGTAAAGTGGCACCATCCCCGGCAACAACGCCATTTGATTCGACTCATGGTAGCTTAGCTTTAAAGGCGTATCAACAAAATTTATACCTTAAATACTATTACTAAAGTAGCCAAGCTACTATAGCATAGTGGTTCTAGGATCGTTCACTGGGATGGGTTTTCACTTCACAAATGATATTAATTCAAAGTGAATTGGTGCCTTTTCATTTCAAGGTTAGCTTTAAAAGAAAACATAATCTTTGGTTGAAAAGGTTGATTTTAAGCTAACCAAAAATAGTAACTGATTTTAACTATAAAGAAAAGTGTTTCTTGGAGTTTCAGATCACTAGGCTCAGATTCCTCATACAAAAAGGGAGTTCCGGTCACTTATTTCTTTTCGTCGCATTAGAGAATTAACATATAGTTAATTCTCTAACCGGTGTTGTACAGATGCTTCCCATTAATGGGTTCAAACACTAAATCCCTCTCACTGATGCACCTTGCAATGGCTCATACCTCTCACCTAGCACTTGCCATTCAAGGTGATCTTTAACCTTGGATTACCCGTCAAAAGCTCGCAAGAGATAACTAATGGATGTCTCCTTGGAGTCCAAAAGCTTACCAAGTGTTGGCTATTCTAGAAAATCCTACCTTTAAACCACCTCCCAAAAGCTCGCAAGAGATAAACTAATGAATCTCCATGGACGGAGATCACTTGCCTTACCAAGTGTTGGCTCAGGTGAATTGAAGACGTTTTAAGTTAACTAAAAAGATAAAACCATTAACGGGTCACACTTTCTCTTCATTAAAAACTAAAACAACAAAACTTCCAATTTATGCATGTGGAAACTTACCTGGCTTTCCTCACTCCAAGAGACAAAGAGCCTAGCCTCTCATCCTCTGAGGAGAAATCCTCAGAGTTTGTTTGGCTAGCAAAAAAATGAAAATGAAAAAAAAGGAAAAAAACAGAGCAAGGCTCTGTATATTCTATATATTTATATATCTATATATTGATCGATATTACATATATGATTCTATGTCTATTACAGTGGATGTAAGGGAATATATATAGAGACGTTTTTCCAACCTTCCTAGCTAAGAAATCTTATGGTTGGTGGATTACAAGGAGAAGAATGGAAATTTATACAAAAATATCTGAAGAAAAATATCCAAAAGTGTCGGTCGTAACTATCGGGAAGCTTCAGGAGAACACCCGTGCACTGTTCAAAATGGCTGCGAAATTCTCGCAGCAAAAGGCTGATTTCGCAGCCATGCAAAAATCTTCCTTCAGCTTGGAGTGATCAGCTTCCAATGGCTTTAACTCCTTCATTTCAACTCCGAATCGCACACCGTTTGAAGCGTTGGATTCTTGACTTCCTGATCTTTGAAATGATATATAGTATGTAGAAAATGGACTTCGGGAAGTGCTCCAAAAGTGCGAAAGAAGACTGCAGCTACTGTCCTCTATTTTCTTCACTCTGTTTTCCTCTTCTCCATTGCTTGTGCTCGTGTTTCCACTTGAAATTCAAGCCTGTAAACTTCCAAAATCCTTGCTTTAACTTGTCCAAGTAGCTCCTCCATCAATTGGCATGCTTGAATTGGTTCATGAGCTAATAAAAACATGTAAACTTGCCACAAAATGGTTAAAACCAATTACTAAGGACCTTAATGAATTAATTGGGTTAAATGAATATGATTACTACTCAAAGGTGCTTAAAACCATTATAATTAGATCTACAAAATAGCACTTTTTGATAGTAATCAGCTTTAAATGAAAAATATTTCATTCCCTTACCATTTTTAGCAAATCATGCTTTAAATTGGAAAATGCTCTAAGATTAAGAAAATTTTTATTTGAAATATATTTTCAAATGAAAAAGAAAAAGAAGAGGAAAAATGATGTTATGCTTATTATTTATTTTTTGTGACATCATTTATGATTGATTAATAAATTCTCTTATCATACTTAATTGAGACTTCTTGTTGATGACAAAAAGGAGGAAAAATAGTAATAAGTTATTATAGTACTAGGATGATAATATTTGTTTTAGCAATCTTGAATATTGATGCTTCATACTTCAATTATTATACACATGCATGCATCTTATTTGTTACCTTACCAATTGCTAATTGCTCTTTGTGATGTTTATATTTGGTTATATTATTTTTTAGCACCCTAAATATACTCCTTAAGATTCTTAAAATTGAACATTTTGTAAAAATCAAGGAGCATATATTAAGGGGGAAGAATTTGAGCAACTTTATTTTATCATCTCAAAAAGGAGGAGATTGTGAAACTAAAGCTTGGTTAATTTTGGTTTTGATGATAATAAAACAAAGTTTAAAACTAATAATTTATTCTAAGTATATTTAGACAAAAAGATATCTAAAGAAGCAATAAAAGATATATCAAGTCAAAGGCAAATCAAGAAGAAGGAGAAGACTTCAAAGAGAAGAGGAATAAAGACCTATTATCTAGGATCTTTTTGTAAAGTTGTTAGTGCGCTAGGTTCATATTACATTACTTTTTTTTATTGAAGCACATAAATTCATCTAAGTATCTAAATCGATTTTATTCTCTTATAAACCAAATGATTTCATGTTCTTGATTAAAACTATGAATCTAATTCTTTCTAAACTTATTTTAAAAGATTTATGAAGTTGAATATAAGTTGTTAGAGGTTCCAAGCCTCAAACTAGGTATTTTATGCACTTTATAGTGCAATTGGTTGAGGTAAGGAAGAACATGTTTAGTTGAGGTGCACTTGCACTTTCTTTCTTTTAGTAGCATGTGTTCAAACATTGAGGTTAAGCCTCAACTGGTTGAGCAAATTGGCCAATAATAATCGCAATGGCTAGTAGTTGGTCAATTGGTTCATTGACTTGTTAAACCTAAATTGTGCTTAACAAGCACAACTAGTTTAGGTTTCCAGCTCTTATTTAAAGGCTCCAAGATTCTTGTATTAGGGGGAAAGAGTTCTAAATGATTCTTAAATATTATTGAGCTTGAAGGAGTGTTTTTAAAGTGTACTTAAAGAGTTCATCTTAATGCACCATTCAACCTTATTTTCCTTATATTCCATTATGCAAAAATTGTAAACTAGAAGTTCTATTCTTATCGAATATTATTTTATATACCTTATGAATTGGGCTCAATTGTAAGGTATCACTTGAGGGGAAAATTTAAGTATGAGGTATCACGTAAGGTTTGCCAAGTGTGAGGCATCTCTTGGGGATCTTCAAGAGTAACGCATTTCTCTAAGAGAATTATAAGTGCCCACTAAACTCAATTAATCCAAGTGTAAACCTTGAAGGCTTGATTTGGAAGCTTTGGTGCTAGGTTGCTTAAACCACTATACAATCTTAAGTTTGCATTTCTGTTTCCGTTTACTTTCTTTACTTTATATGTAATTGCATTTCATTATACTTGTTATATTATTACATACAATTGTCACTTGCTCTTTATATTTAAATTTGTCAAACGTAACCATCACCCTATTCACCCTCTCTCGAGCAATTATCTTAGGTTGGTATAGTTAAAATCCTAAGACTTATTTACTGCATCTAGGATTTATTTCTTAGTACCCTGGTTTTATTTAGAATCTATTGATCTAAATTTTATTTAATACATTAATGACTCAGATTTGAAATTTAGTACCTAATAAGTACCTTATCATTTTCCTAACTTGGACAAATATTTTTCATCCATTACCTAATAACTTATTATTATCGGTAATGAAGATTAATAATCAAATGAATTGCCATAAGTGTATGCATGAGCACAATGTTTATGGTTATCATTAATGGGTAAGTAGAAGTGCACCTTAAACAACAACAAACTCTTTTTATAGCTGGAATGCAAGGCTTTGCATCTTTTCACTAGCTTGACTTTTTATTTTTAGGACAACCATAAGTAGTAAGGAGTTCCGTTTGTTATATGTAGTTGATAATAGACTTCTTGCAAGCAATTCAGACTTTGTCACTATATCAAAAATTTTAATATGACAGTAAAGGATTGTCACATGTAGTATGTTCATTCCCTCCTTATTAGTATGCTCAAGCGCTTGAGGATGACAAACTAGTATTTCTTAAACAATGTCTTGAATGTTTGATATTGTTGCCAAAAGTAATGGAGCTTCATTGCTCTTCTTGTACTCATAGTTGATTGAACTTTCTTGGTAGTTTTGCCCTTCATTTTCTTGGAAATTTTGTCCTTTCTTTTCTTGGGATATTTCTTCTTCCTTTCCTATATCCAACTCTTTAGTCTTAGCTCAGCCAACTTCTTGAGAATTAACACTAGTATGCCATGATGTATCATTCTTTACCAAAAGCTTGACGAGTCCTTGCAGTGAATAGCATCAGCTTTTACATAATATATTGAAATACAAACATGTATCACAGGTAAATAATCTAGTATTATATGATGTTTAGTTACAAAATATTATTATATTGAAGAGGATAATTGAAGTCTAATAGTACATACTAGTCCAACCACAATAGCTTTCAATAATACATTTGTAATTTAATTGATTATAAAGGGTGAAGAATATTTTGTAATTTTTTTTACAAGTGGTGCATAGATGGATCTATAAAGAAGATTTTTTATTTTTTATTTTTTCTTTTTTTTAATATTTTCCAAAAGGCCTTTTAAAGTTATTAAAAATTGGGTAATTGCCAAAAATGAGAAATAGTCACATGGAAAACTAGTTTCATTTCTTTTCTACATTGCCTTTGTATTGAAATATCATTTTTTTTATATATATTTAATTTATTCAACATTGTCTTGATATGATATATATTTGTTTATACCTTAGAGTTGTTCTTTAAAAGTGTGATCATTGTATGAAAATATTTATTTTTTAAATTTTCCTTCTTTCACTTTGAGCAAAATAAAAATGGGTTCTAGAATATGTGCATGTGAAGGATTCCCCTTTTGGTCACTCCTAATCATATAATTATTTATCTACCAAAAATTTCACTTTGAGTGGCTGAAAGTTATGTACCTAAATTATTTAATAATCTCCTATACAACTTATGTAACCTGTCATAACTTCATTTATAGAACCAAATGTTTTTTAACAAAAAATTATATATATAACTTATAAAATTTTCAATTACCATTTTCAATAATCACTTAATAAATTTGAATTTAAATATAGATTTATGAGGGATTTTTTGCCATCCATTAGAAATTGGCATCATATGGTTTATAAAACATCATTACTTTGTATTTGATTATTATGATTTACATATTTAACTCTCATTCCTTTCTATAACTAAGTTTTGTTTTTTCATTTCTTTATTCAATGGTCTAGATTTACCTATACACATTAATGACTCAAATTCAAAATTCAATAAAATAATAAATTGGTATCCTAAATTTTTCTTTTATGAAATCGAAAAGAACAATTGAAGCCTTTTTTAGCCTAGCAATAGGCTTGGGTTGAGCATTGAGTCGTTTGAGCATTTCAGATGTTGGTCAATCAAGAATCGTTGTATGTTCAAGAAAGAATTCATTTAGTTTGAGAAGCAATTTGCAAAACCTATTAATAACATTTTTGTAGTTACAAATTGTAGTGAGAAGCTACCCATGTGTGTTTTTTAATTTTTTTTTTCCTTTAAGGAATTATGTATGGTAAAATTTATAAAGTATTTAGTTTGAATATATTTAAGTATATAAAATAAATAATGATATATGTATAATTTTTTTAATTTAAATTTTTTATAATTTTTAGTTTTTTTATAGTTAATTATTATACAAAAAATATAAACATATTCATTAAGAATATTATTATGATAGTTTTTATATTTTAGATAATAAGGCAATGAAATTTAAAAATAAATTTTGTTAGCCAAAGAGTGCTCCTAATCGCGTTTTGATGGTAACAAACCATGGTTAAGTGTCTAACTGGTTTGAATTATAAAGAATTTCATGTGTTAGTTTGGAAATTCATCAAATGACCCAATGGATGCAAGATCAAGACATTTGGAAGATCTTTAATCATAAGAAACATATGTAAGATGAATGCATGGGTGCACTTAGGATTTTTTTTATGAATTCCCCAATTTTTTATGGCTAATGCCAAGGGAATTTTGATTTTTGGTAAAAAAATTGACTATTTTCTAAGTATATGTCTATATGATGCATATGATTGCATGTTGTGAGAGAACCACTCAACTCCCCTATGGCCACTTCCTTTCCCAAGTATTCAAGGATGTTGGCATTAACCTTAGCAGAGAGACGGACTTTGAGGCTTCTAGTACATATGATACATATGATGATCAGTCCATGGGGCGAATGAAATTTGAGAAGATTCTAGATGGTTCTTAGATCAGAAAAGCAGAAAGAGCATAACCACGAGGATAGGGACAGACACACCTTGGAGTTGAGGAGGAGTCAAAGATTAGGGAGATGGAGGGTGGAGTAGACCCTCAAGGTGGAGTAGACCCTCAGAGTGGCCACCAATAGAGAAGACTTAAGCTTGATATTTCCCAACTTCAAATAGAGATTCCTTCACAAACTAGGGGTGTTCAGTTTGAGTTCACCTTCTTTGAGTCGATGATGATTGAGTTGACTTTTATAGAGGGACCATCTACTCAACCATTATACACCAAGCCCATCTATATTGATATACCACAACCTCAGGCACCTCCTGCTCCTAACCATGCTCCTTAAATGGATTTATCTGCTCAGCTTAGCTCCCTTGGTACTTGCATGGAGGAGCTTGCAGTGGTCAGTGACATATGATTTTATTATATAGAGGATAGGATGGACCAATATCAGACTGGGTTCACTTCTTAGTTTAAGTATCTTTGATAGTGATTGATCGCATTGAGGATTGCATGGTGCGTTAGCATGAGGAGATGATGGCCTACTTTCGTTCTGTGTTTCCACCTCCACCTCCTCAGCCTTGATTTGTTGGATACCCCCCTTGTTCCTTTTTTATGTTGCCAAAGGGGGAAATATTTTAGGATCTAAGAGGCTAGATATAGGAAACTCATACATGCATATCATCTTTATTGGATCATATATTGCTTATCTTTAGTTATGTTAGTTTGATTGGACATATGATGTACTAACTGATACATTTGACTTATGATATATGATATGCCTATATATTTGATGACTTATGTTGTTTTTTGTTGCACTACTCTCTAACATTTCTTGATTTTTTTTGTTTTTAATTCTTAAATTTAGATTGTTAATCCATGATTGGTTTAAGGGAGAGATTATTTTCCTCCTAGATAACCAAGGTTTCTCATCATAAAAAAAGGGGAGATTGTTAGCCCAAGGGTTCTCCTAATCGCGTTTTGATGATAACAAACCATGATTAAGTGACTAATTGATTTGAATTATAAAGAATTTCAAGTGTTAGATTGGAAATTCATCAAAGGACCCAATGGATGCAAGATCAAGACATTTGGAAGACCTTTAATCATAAGAAACATATGCAAGATGAATGCATGGGTATACTTAGGATTTTTTATGAGTTCCCTAATTTTTTATGGCTAATGCCAAGGAAATTTTGATTTTTGGTAAAAAAAATTGACAGTTTTCTAAGTATATGTCTATATGATACATATGATTGCATGTTGTGAGAGCACCACTCGAGTACTTCCTTATGACCACTTCCTTTCCCAAGTATTCAAGGATGCTGACATTGACCTTAGCAAAGAGATGGACTTTGAGGCTCCCAATACATATGATACATATGATGATCAGTCCATGGGGCAAATGAAATTTGAGAAGACTCTAGATGGTTCTTGGATCAGAAAAGTAGAGAGAGCACAACCATAGGGACAAGGACAGACACACCTTGGAGTTGAGAAGGAGTCAGAGATTAAGGAGATGGAAGATGGAGTACACCCTCAGGGTGGACTAAACCCTCAGAGTGGCCACCAGTAGAGAGGGCCCAAACTTGATATTCCCCCAATTTAGACAGAGGTTCCTTCATAGACCAGGGGTGTTTAGTTTGAGTCAACCTTTTTTAAGCCGATGATGATTGAGTTGGCTTTTATAGACGGACCATCTACTCAACCATTATACACTGAGCCCTCCTTCTCTAGACCAACATTCATTGAGCCCACCTATACTGAGATACCACAGCCTTAGACACCTTCTACTCCTAACCATGCTCCTTAGATGGATTTATCTGCTCAGATTAACTCTCTTGGTACTTGCATGGAGGAGCTTGCAATGGTCAATGACACACGATTTTATTCTATGGAGGATAGGATGGACCAGTATCAGACTGGGTTCACTTCTCAATTTGAGTATCTCCAATAGAGGATTGATTGCATTAAAGATTCCATGGTGTGTCAGCATGAGAAGATGATGGCCTACTTGTGTTCCATGTTTCCATCTCCACCTCCACTTCCTTAGCCTTGATTTGTTAGACACCCCCCTTGTTCCTTTTTTATGTTTCCAAAGGGGGAGATATTTTAGAATCTAGGAGGCTAAATATAAGAGACTCATACATGCATATCATCTTTGTTGGATCATACATTGCTTAAGTTTAGTTATGTTTGTTTGATTGGACATATGATGTACTGACTGATACATTTGACTTATGATATATGATATGCCTATATATTTGATGACTTATGTTGTTTTTTGTTGCACTACTCTATAACATTTCTTGATTTTTTTTTTTTAATTCTTAAATTTAGATTGTTAATCCATGATTGGTTTAAGGGAGAGATTATTTTCCTCCTTGATAACCAAGGTTTTTCATCATTAAAGAGGGGGAAATTGTTAACCCGAGGGTTCTCCTAATCATGTTTTTATGATAACAAACCATGGTTAAGTGGTTAATTGGTTTGAATTATAAAAAAATTCAGGTGTTAGTTTGGAAATTCATCAAAGGACTCAATGGATGCAAGATCAAGACATTTGGAAGACCTTTAATCATAACAAACATATGTAAGATGAGTGCATGGGTGCACTTGGGATTTTCATATCTTTTCATGCATTTTTTAAAACTTGGTTTATGCATTAAAGTTACATTTCCATCTAAAACCTGAGTTTTATCAAATGAACCTTAGGAAAATCATTTCAAATTTAGCATATTAATTTACCTAAAGACCTTGCCTAAGTGTTAGAAGAGAAAAGAATAGAAAAAGATAGGTATTTGGCCTAAAAAATGTGAGCCAATCAAGGTAGTGGCCAACCGACTCAATCAACTAGGGTATCAATTGACTGGTTACACTTTCTCGGTTGAGTTTCGATCAAGAGATGCAAAAAATCTTCTCTCTTACAGTAGCCTTTCTTTCCCAGTCGAGGCCTAATGGTCACCTACCATGTATTTAATGCCCAACAGTTAGTGAACCGATCGACCCCCAGTTCGACCAGTTGAGGCTTCTTTTTGGAATTTTAGCTCTTGACGCTAGAAACCTATAAATTGAGAGCTCCACTTCATTTATGAGCAAGAGAACACCTGCATTTATTTGTTTACCTACTTGTTCTTTTGGAAAAAGCTCTCATTCTTTCTTTGGTACATTAAACCTTCACTTGCATATTCCTTAGTGCACCCTTGTGATTCTTCTTAGCTTTTAAGTTGTATTTAAGCCCTTGTTGAGTTAGGTTGAGAGATTTAAGATTATTATTTGAGTGTTAAAAGCTTCAAGGGAGTAGACATTTGAAGGAATATTGTAAGAGCCCATTGGAGTCAAAATTCAAGTGTAAAGGTGATTAGAAGCTTGGTTGAAGCTTCAAGTATAGTGGAACCCTCACTCGGTTAGGAGATTGAGAAGAGTGGACGTACGCAAGGAAGTGTTGAACCACTATAAAATATGAGTTTGCTTTCTTTAATCTTATCTATTTATATTTGTGCTTCTTGTGTTTAAATTTATTGTGTTTGACAAAGAATTTTTTAAACCCCAATTCACCCCGCCTCTTAGGTGTTTTTCTGTATTAAGATTAACCTTTATTTTCTCGAATTAATTAAGTTAAAATATTTCTAATTAATTAATTTAATTAAGTTTTATTTTAATATTTCCTTTTTTGCATAGGATGTTGAAATATCATAAATATCAACAGTTGGTCTTTCTCTTTGTGGACTAATATTCTATTGATATATTCGACAATATTCGCCAATTTTTGGGAAGCCAAGATTTCAACCTTTTTTTTTTTTTTTTTTGTATCAAGACTAGTATGATATCTCGAAATTTTGATTATATTTCTAGAAATTTTAATCTTTGTAAATAACTACTATGTTTTAATTTTAAAAATAAAAAATAAGAAGTATATCTAATTGATACCTTAGTGTTCATTTAGATATGCTTCTTGGTTTTTATTTTGAAGGGTAGAAAATAATAATAACTTCTATAAAATATATAAAATACAATAACTTTTATATAAGAAGTACAAACTTAACTTATGTTCTTAAAAATATAAACTTAACTTATATTTTTAAAAATTACTATTAAATTTTCTAAAATTTGAAGTAGTAAATCTTTTTAAATATCTCATCTTTCTTAACAATTTTTAAAAATCATTCTACTTTTGAATAAAGTTTCAAATAGTTTTTATATTTTATAGAAGTATTATGATTACTTTCTTTTTTAGAAAGGAGAAAAAAAAAGTTTATTCAAATTACACCTTATTGTCTATTGGATACACTTACTATTTTTTATTTTTAAATGTAAAAATCAGTAATAGTTTCTATGTATATATATAAAATATAGGATTTCTTAGAGGTTTATATTGAAAATGTTATGGATTTAAAAACTGATTGAAAAATTGAGATACAACTAAGGAAAAAGAAAATATTGAAGAAGAAAAACCAAGTGAAGAAGAAGATGATTTAGCCCTCATCACAAGAAAGCTCAATAAATACATGAGGGGTGAAAGGTTTAGAGGAAGAAGGTTCACCTCTAGAAGAGACCTTTCTAAAAAGGAATCTTCATCTCGTGGTGACAAGGAGAAATGGGAAGAGAAAAGAGATTTGGTGTGTTTCAAATGCAAGAAACCGGGACACATTAAATATAATTATCCTCTCTACAAAAGTGAAGCCAAGAGAAGAATAAAGAAAGCAATGATGACCACTTAGAGTGAAAGTGAAGAATCCTTTAAAGAAGAAAAGGAGAAAGAAGTGGCAAACATGTGCTTCATGGCAATAAATGAACTTGATGAGGTAAACTCTAACTTTAGTGATGAAGATATGCATGATGTTTTTGACGAATTGTATGAGGATTTTGAAAAACTTAGTTTGAAAAATAATTCTCTTAAAAAGAAAATTCAAGAACTTGAAAAAGAACTTGAAGAAGTAAAAGAAAAATTTTCAATTGTTGAAATTTCTAAAACTCATCTTGAAAAAGAAAATGAGATTTTGAAAAAGGAAAATGAATGGTTGACCTCTTCTCTCTCAATATTTTCTTATGGGAAAAAATCTTTTGAAATGATTCTAACTAGCCAAAAATGTGTTTTTGAAAAACAAAGGCTATGATTCAAATCTTCAAAAAATAAAAAGTATTTTAAAAATTATTTTGTAAAAGAATCCACAAGTGCAAGTCCTTCCACTACTTGCAACTTTTGTGGAAGAGGAGGACACATTAGTAGTACATGTCCTTTAAGAAATAGTTCTCAAAAGAATTCAAGGGCAAAAAGTAAAAAGGTTTGGATTGAAAAATCCAAGGTCACTAACCCTCAAGGACCCAAAAAGATATGGGTACCTAAATCAACTTGAGTTATATTTTGTAGGGTTCAAAGAAGGATAAGTGGTTCTTGGATAGTGGATGCTCAAGACACATGACCAGAGATGAATCCAAGTTTTCTTTCCTTACAAAGAGAAAGGGAGGATATGTTACCTTTAGAGAAAATGCAAAAGGAAGAATCATTGGTCAAGGAAACATTGGTAATGACACACCCTCTCTTAATGAAAGTGTTTTATTAGTGGATGGTTTAAAACATAACCTTTTAAGCATTAATCAACTTTGTGACAAAGGTTTTAAAGTGATTTTTGAAGCATCTCATTGCATAATCATGGATATTCAAAATGAGAAAACCATCTTCATGGGCCATAGATGTGATAATGTTTACACCATAAATATTTCAAAATAAAATGGCCATGATAGATGCTTTTCAAACATGCATGATCAAAGTTGGTTGTGGCATAGGTGGTTGGGACATGCTAACATGGACCTCATTTCCCAACACAACAAAGATGAACTTGTCAGAGGCCTTCTGAAAATTAATTCTCAAAAAGACAAAGTTTGTGAAGCTTGTCAAGTGGGAAATCAAATCAAAAACTCTTTCAAAAACAAAAACTTCATTTCCACATCTATGCCACTTGAGTTGTTGCATATGGATTTATTTGGTCCCTATAGGATACCAAGTCTTGGGGGAAAGTCTTATGCTTATGTTATTGTGGATGACTTCTCTAGATATACATGGGTCTTGTTTTTAAGTCAAAAGAATGAAGCCTTTTATGAGTTTTCAAAGTTTTTCAATAAGATTCAAAATGAAAAGGGTTTTACAATTACTTGTATAAGAAGTGATCATGGGAGAGAATTTGAAAATATTGATTTTGAATAATATTGCAATGAGCATGGCATTAACTACAATTTTTCGGCTCCTAGAACTCCTCAACAAAATGGGGTAGTTGAAAGGAAAAATAAAACTCTTCAAGAAATGGCTAGAACCATGCTAAATGAAAACAATTTACGAAAATATTTTTGGGTTGAAGCGGTTAACGCTTCTTGTTATGTTTTAAATAGAATATTATTAAGGTCCATTCTTAAGAAAACTCCCTATGAGCTTTGGAAAAACAAGAAACCTAACATTAGCTATTTCAAAGTCTTTGGATGCAAATGTTTTATATTAAAAACCAAAGACAATCTTGGAAAATTTGATGCAAAATCGAATGTTGGAATTTTCCTTGGTTACTCAACTTCATGTAAAGCTTTTAGAGTTTTTAACAAAATAACCATGGTTGTAGAGGAGTCCATCCATGTTATTTTTTATGAATCTAAAAATTCTCTCTAAGAAATAAAGAGTTTTGATGATAATTTAGGATTAGAGACCTCCATGGGAAAATTGCAAATTGAAGATAGAAGGCCTCAAGAAGAAATTGGAGAGGATCCCAAGAAAGAAGAATCACCATTGGCACTACCCCCTCCTCAACAAGAGCAAGGTGAATCAAGCCAAGACCTTCCTAAAGATTGGAAGTTTGTCATTAACCACCCACAAGATCAAATTATAGGTAATCCATCTAGTGGGGTAAGAACTAGATCATCCCTTAGAAATATTTGCAATAATCTTGCTTTTATCTCTCAAATTGAGCCTAAAAATATACATAATGCTTTAGTTGATGAAAATTAGATGATTGCTATGCAAGAAGAGTTAAATCAATTTGAAAGAAGTGAAGTATGGGAATTAGTACCAAGACCTTCAAATCAAAGTGTTATTGGAACTAGATGGGTCTTTAGAAATAAAATGGATGAAAATGGCATAATTGTTAGAAATAAAGCAAGATTGGTAGCCTAAGGTTTTAATCAAGAAGAAGGGATAGATTATGAAGAAACCTTTGCCCCCGTAGCTAGGTTGGAAGCCATTAGTTTTAAAGACTTTGTTTTATATCAAATAGATGTGAAAAGTGTTTTTTTAAATGGCTTTATAAATGAAGAAGTATATGTTGAACAACCACCCGGTTTTCAAAGTTTTAACTTTCCTAACTATGTTTTTAAACTTAAAAAAGTAATTTATGGTTTGAAACAAGCACCTAGAGCATGGTATGAAAGATTGAGTAAATTTCTTTTGAAAAAGGGTTTTAAAATGGGAAAAATTGACAACTCTTTTCATAAAGACCCAAGAAAAGGATATGCTCTTAGTTCAAATATATGTTGATGATATTATTTTTGGAGTTACTAATGTCTCTCTTTGTAAAGAATTTTCTAAGTGCATGCATAGTGAGTTTGAAATGAGCATGATGAGAGAACTCAACTTCTTCCTTGGACTTCAAATCAAGCAACTAAAGGAAGGAACCTTCATCAATCAAGCAAAGTATATAAGAGATATTCTCAAAAGGTTCAACATGGAAGAAGCCAAAACAATGAAGACTCCAATGAGCTCATCCATCAAGCATGACAAGGATGAGAAAGGTAAATCCAATGACTCAACTATGTATAGAGGCATGATAGGTTCTTTGCTATATTTAACCGCTAGTAGACCCGACATTATGTATAGTGCATGCTTGTGTGCTAGATTTCAATCTTGTCCTAAAGAATCTCACCTAAGTGCCATAAAACAAATTCTTAGATATTTGAAAGGGACAATGGACATAGGCTTATGGTATCCTAAGAGTAATAACTTTGAATTAATTAGATTCTTGGATGTAGATTTTTCCAGTTGTAGGGTCGAAAGAAAAAGCACTAGTGACACTTGTCATTTCCTAGGACACTCATTTGTTTCATGGCATATTAAGAAGCAAAATTCGATAGCCTTATCAATGGCGAAAGCCGAATACATAGCAGCTGGTTTATGTTGTGCACAAATTCTTTGGATGAAACAAACACTTAGTAATTTTGATTTATCTTTTGAGCATGTTCCTATTAAATGTGATAATACTAGTGCCATAAATTTTTCAAAAAATCTCATGCAACACTGTAGGACTAAGCATATAGAGATTAAACATCATTTTCTTAGAGACCATGCACAAAAGAGTGACATTACACTTGAATTTGTAAGCACAAAAGATCAACTTGCCGATATTTTTACAAAACCTTTAAGTGAAGAACAATTTGTTGATATTAGAAGACAACTAGGGGTGATTTCTTTATGATCTAATGAATTCTTGATGAATATACCTTCTAATAGCATGAATTTCATGTCATATGCATCATATAGACATATACTTAGATAAATGGACAAATTTTGACCAAAAATCAAAATTCCCTTAGCAATGGGCATAAAAAATTGGGGATTTCAACTAAAAAGGGCAGAGAGAGGATCACAAGACGAGAAAATGCACAAAAGTTGAAAAGTTGATCGTTGACCAAGTGGTCGACCGAATCAGGACCGGTCGACCGATTCATCGGGGCTGGCGATTTAAATACCCTCCCGCACTTCATTTTCTCACCCATTTCCTTTGGTTCTTCAAGGGTTGTGTCAATTCAGCTGCCAATGAGTGATTTTTGAGGCCATTACAACATATTGAGGGCTTCATATTGATTTTTTAGAGGCTAGGGTTTTGGATTTGGGATGACTTTTCCTCTGCTCGTGCATCACAGCCAGCTTCAACACCTTTCATGCGCACCTAGGGTTTCGGGTGTGTGTGTTTCTCTCTCTACCAACCCTGTCTCCTTCATTTTTGCTTTTCTGATGGCTCCTAAGAGAGAGATAGTTGCCTCTAAGGCATAGGACAAGCACCCAGTTGAGCTATCTCAACCTACTTAGACGGAGGCTCGCCAAAAGGCTAGGTTTGACATGGTCCTTTTCAGCACCGTGGAGGATTATCAAAGGTATAAGCAAAAGTTCGCTCAGAGGAAAATAGTTCCAAGGAGAAGTATCAATTTCTCCTAACTACAACATTTCGGGTTTGAGGGCCTCTTCAGTCAGATGGGTTGGATGCTAGTCGTGATGATTTCGGAGTTGATTTTCTTGACTATGGTTCTTGCGTTCTATTCGAGGGCTACATATGGACTTGGTGGCCCCAATTATTTCCACCGTTACAGGTGTTGAGATTCAGCTAGACCCGGAGAGCATCTTCTGTATTTTAGATATTGCTCCAGTTGGACTCAAGGTGTATGAGTCCAAGGTTTGGCCCATTATGCCGGGTTTCAAGCCTAAAGAGGTCATTCAGAGGATGTGTGGTCTTACAGACGCCCAGAGGATGGGCAAACCATTGAGCCATAACTTGACCGTGAGCAGCGAAGTACTACATCACATGATCTGCTCCATCCTGTTGCCACGAGGTGAACACCTAGATGAGGTTTCATACCTTGAGGCATTCCTTGTGAACTCCATTCTAATGGGGAAATGGATTCACGTGGGATATTTGATGATGATGCACATGATCTCATGCTGCGAGAACACGACCCGCGTACTCTCATATGGTCGTTTCCTCATTAGAGTGTTCAAGGATGTCGGGGTCGATTTGAGCAGAGAGACAAATTTTGAGGCCCCCAGTACTTATGATACATATGATGAGTAGCCTTTGGGGTGAATGAAATTTGATAAGGCCCCCAATGGTTCTTGGATTAGAAGAGCAGAGAAACCACTAGCACAAGCCCGAGGACAGGGACAAGTGCATCTCGAAGTAGAGGAGGAGGCCGAGATATGAGAGATGGAGGGTGGAGTAGACCATTAGAGAGGCTTTCAACCAAGAGAGCCCGAGCTTGACATTCCTCCACTCCAGTCTGAGGGTGTTTAGCTTAAGGCTACATTCCCTAAGTCGATGATGTCTGAGCCGACTTACACAGCGGGACCATCTTCTCAACCGTCTTTCATTGAGCCTCCTCACACAAAGACATCACCTCATCAAGCACCTCATGCTCCTAATTATGCACCTTGGATGGATTTGTCTACTCAGATTAGCTCTCTCGACACTCGCATGGAGGAGCCTTCAGTAGTCAGTGATACTCGATTCTATTCTATAAAGGATCACATGGATCAGTATCAGATTAGCTTCACTTCTCAGTTTGAGTATCTGCAGTAGAGATTTGAGCGCATGGAGGAACATGGATCAGTAGTAGGCTATGTTTGAGCATCTCCAACAGAGGATTGAGAGTCTCCAGGAGAGTCAGCATGAGGAGATGATGGTTTACCTATGCTTCGTGTTTCCACCTCCACCTCCTCAGCCTTGATTTCATAGAGATCCCCCTTCGTTCATTTTTTATGTTGCCAAAAGGGGGAGAGATATTTAGGATCTAGGAGACTCACATGCATATCATTTTCATATCATCTTCTTGGATTAGTTTATATGTTTATGTTTCGTGTACATTTGACTTTACTATATATATGATATGCTATATGTTTTATGACTTACACCATTTCCGACTGAAAATTAGCATGACTTGATTATTTTTGGTTGAACTTCATAAATTTTGATTGATTGATCCATGATTGGTTTGAGGGGAAATTTTTTTTTTCTTCTCCTAGATAACCAAGGTTTGTGATCATAAAAAAAGGGGAAATTGTTAGCCCAAGGTTTCTCCTAATTAGATTTTGATGATAACAAATCATGGTTAAGTGACTAATTGGTTTGAATTGTAAAGAATCTTAGGTATAAATTTGGAAATTCATCAAAGGACAAAATGGATACAAGATCGAGACATTTGGAAGACTTTTGATCATATGAAACAAATGTAAGATGAATGCATGGGTGCACTTAGGTTTTACATATCTTTTCAATCATCTTTGGAAAACTCGGTTTATTCTTTAAAGTTATAATTTCATTAAAACTCGAGTTTTATCAAATGTACCTTAGACAAAACATTTCAAAATTGGCATATTAATTTACCTAAAGACCTTACCTAAGTGTTAGAAAATAAAAGAATTGAAAAAGATAGGTTTTCGGGGCTAAAAGACTGAACTGGCATTGGCCAACACGCTCAATTGGCCAGGGAACCGGTCGACCTCCATTCGAGGTCTAGTCGAGGCAACGGTAACCTACCAAAGCATTAAATGCTCCAACAGCTAGTGAACTGGTCGACCTCCAGCTCAACCGGTTGAGGCTGCCTTTTGTTTTTCTTGGCTCCCGAGGTTAGAAACCTATAAGTTGAGAGCTCCACTTCATTTAGGACATAGAAAACACTTGCATTCAATTGTCTACCCACTTGTTCTTGCCTTAAAAGCTCTCATTTCTTTCTTGGTGCATTAAATCAACACTTACATATCCTTTAGTGCACCTTTGTGTTTCATCCTAACTTTGATTTGTATTTGAGCTATCATTGAGCTAGGTTGAGGGATTCATTCTTGTAAAAAGTGAGTGTTAAAACCTTCAAGTGAGTTGAATCTTGAAGAGATTATTATGTAAGAGCCCATTGGAGCTAGAATCCAAGTGTAAAGGAGATTGGAAGCTTGGTTGAAGCTTCAAGTTAGGGGAACCCTCACTTGATTAGGAGATTGAGGAGAGTGGACGTAGGCAAGGAAGTGCCAAACCACTATAAAATCTTAGTTTGCTTTCTCTAAACTCTACCTCTTTATTTTTTGCTTCTATTGTGCTAGAATTTGTTGTGTTGAAAAAGATTTTGAAAAACCTAATTCACCCCCCTCTTGGGTGTTTGTCTCGTTTAAGTGTAACCTTTATTTTCTCAAAAACTTTAAAAACTTTGTGTTCTTAAATTTATAAAAAAAAAAAAAACTAAAAAATAGTTTTGTAAACATAATGTGAGTCCCTACTTGTATAAAAATTTATATAAAAGTTTTGGTGTTTTTTTAAAAGAATAAAAATTAGAAGTCTATTTGAATTTCTACTAAGTCTTTAATATTTTATCCATTAGTGTTTGGTTAATTTCTAAGATATAGAAATTGCTCTTTGAATTTTAAGTTATCTAGTTGATTGGAAAATATTGAATCCTATGACTATTGCATTGTCACAAATAAATAAATAAATTTTCAAACAATATTAGACTTTTATAATAACAATTAGATTGTTGACAAATGTAAAATCCATTTGTAATATGTAGCACATAATACAAAGCGAGTGGAACAAGCTACTTTCTTCTTGCTCATTTCCTACAAGTACTTCTTTTAGACCTTGTGATCTTCTTGTGAATGTTCTCTTCGACCATCATTGTCAACCATTTAGGTTTCCCAGTTAAGAAAAAGAGACACTCAAGAGACAATCCAATTACCAATCCACATCCATATCCTATCCATGTGATTTTCCAATCAAACCCACTTTCAAAAGAAGTGGATGCAGAGTTTGAAAGCTCTAGTGTTTCATCAACTATGCATTTCTTCGATAATGAAATCCACATAACCCTGAGTTCCCATTGTATGAATCATTTCCAAATGTCTCAAAGTGATTGCCTCGAGGTATAATTCTAGTGAGATTGTGTCACGCCCCAAAACCCACTCTAAGGGCATGACGGTCATTTCATACCTCAAACCTAAAGGCTCAAAGTGGAAACAACATAATGTTCAACTTGTGACTGGAAATTACAAATTTCCTGTTTAGCATAGTAAAATAAATAAATTTTATGATCCCCAATTCTCAACTTTAAAAACTAACACATCAACCAGAGTGTTATTGTTCAAATAACTCCAAACTCAAATAATTTAAACAGGAATTAAATTTTAACATCTAAACAATGTCCAAAATAAAGTTTGAACCAAAATCCTAACAAAGAAATATTCCCTAGCCTAGCCATCACTCCTCACCAGAATTGAGAGTACTTGAAAAATTATCAATGAAGGGGCATGAGCTTAAAGCTTAATAAGGAACATCAATACAGTTTTATGGATCAAACATTTTCAATCATGCTTGCAAATAGGAGATATAACATATACTTATTTTCATAAAAACTTTTGAGTTCAAAATACTAATACATTCAAACTTTTCAACAAAACTTTTTCATATCGATTTCAAAACAATTTCTTATTAAAACCAAATCGAATACATTCAAAATATCTTTACTCTGGTTATCGTATGACAAATGGTGCCCAATTAGGTGGGACTTCACAATTGAGTAACTAGTTTCAAATGTGTTCCATTTAAGGTGAACAAAACCAAATGTCAACAATTATAACCTGTTGATTAGGGTCGAATATGTCAACAATTATAACCCATTGACGAGGGTCATAAGAACCAGAGTCAAACACTTTATTTCATTAATTCAAATTTGCAAAACAAAATATCATATCTCCAAAATTTTTCATTTTTCATAAACAAAGAAAATTCTCAAATATACTTTCCATACAAAACACATATTTGACCCATGCAAAAAGATAAGAATAATATTTTTACATATTTCAAAATACAATATAAAAAGGAAATTATTTTCTTTTATTAAAATTTGCATTAATTTCCCTTACCTTAAAGAAGAACTCAAAATCTTGATGTTTTTAACTCTGAAAAATTTCCTCCTCACCTAACATAATATCATACACAATATTGATTATTGATTATTTATCTAAATATATAAATTTGAAAATCCTAAAAATATTTTATTTAGTATTAGGGATCCTAATTAATTTCTCATGCTAATATTATTACTACCCAATATTATTTTTCAACTTACTAAACAATAATATATTAATTTAATGAGTTTCCAAATTATTGTAAAATTCATTTTCTTTCCTAATCTTACCCTCACTATTTATTTCTTTATATACTTAAATTAAATTAAAACCTAATACAAGAAACTATTATTATTATTATTATTAATATTTCATTTGTTAGCTTAAAACTAAATATTATAATTTTATTAATTTTCAAATTCAATATATAACCAACCCATCACCCTCCTATCTTCATTACACACACAAAGCCCTAAGAATAAAATAGTAAGCCTCATGTTTCATCTCATTATTTATTATTATAATAATATATTTACACATACAATCTTTTCCAATGCGAAAGTCAACACCTTGGCAACACACGCGTACTCCAATTTTTTTCTTTCTTTTTTAAATTCCACGACATTGTACAAAGCCACCTACACACCTCTCATTGTATTTATTTATTTATTATTTTTTTTTCACATAGTACATATATCTACACATTTTTTTTTTCAAATCTAAAGCCTACACAAACGATTTATTTATTTATTTTCTAAATCTAAAATTTCTTTTCTTCCATTGATTTTTCATTGATTTTGTTTTCTATTTAATAAAAATTTTCTAAATTTTCCTATTTTCATCACAAATTAATTCACATTCATAAATTTCCAGTCTTTTGATATAAAAATTAATTTAACAAACTCTAATCTAGATTAAGATCTTCCAAGGAATATCTAAAGTTTTTAAAACTAATTAACAAATATAAATATTAATTTATTGATTAAAATCTTACTTGAAAAATTGATCTTCAAACCCTAAACCTCCAAATCTTCAGCCCTATACTCTCTGATCTTTCTGATCTTTGTGTAAAAGGGTTTTCTGAATAGAAAAGATAGGAAAAATCTAATTTATATCTAGGGATTTAAAATACAAAAAGACCTTTTTACCCTTATTAAATTACTTTAATTAATTAGTAATTTCTAAATTATGATTTTACCCCTAAATTGGGTTTGGGGTATTACAGATTGTTTTGGGAAAGATTCAAAACTTCAAGAAATATTGAACTTGTTAATTCTTGCGAAATTCTCCCAATAAACTTGTTCGAAGAGAAGTCCAATGATTCAAGCAACTTCAAATTCCCAAAAGATTTGGATATGTCCTACAATGTTGTTATGAGACAAATTGAGCCCTCGAGATGATCAAATTAAGATTTCCAATGGACTTTGGAATCTCTCCTTGGAATTTATTGCTTGATAAATCAATTATTGTGAAAGTATTCAAGATTTTGACAAATTCAATCTCCAATCCCTTGATTGTCACCATTACAGAATCTTGATAATAATACCCCCCTATATATTTTCCTGTCATGTTGCCTTCATCTACATTCATTGTTACTTTCAAACTTTTCAAATACATTTTAGGCAAGTCACCCTCGAAATCATTATAAGCAAGATCAATGATTCTTAGGCTCATGAATGGGGATTTGATTTTGGAAAACCCTATTTGACCATGGAAACTATTAGAGTGCAAAACAAGAACTTGTAACTGTGGAAGAGTTCCCAACCAATGGGGGAAATGTATTATTTATCTTATTATTTCCAAGGTCTAGAACTTCAAGTTTTCTATAAATGATCAAAGATCAAGGTGCTAGGCCTTCCAATTGATTATTGTTGAAGTCAATATTCCTAATAGCATTGCCTTTTAAAAATGTTTGAGGAATGGTGCCATAAAATTGATTCCTTCGTAAATTCAAAACAAAGAAATCTTTGCTAAAATTCCCCAAACAATGAGGAAGCATTCCACTCAAGTTGTTATTAGACAAATCAAGAATTCCCATGGAACTCGCTTTGCAAATCAACGATGAGATTTCTCCACTTAATTTGTTATGGGAAACTGAAAAGAAAAATGTAGAATTTGGAGGATTTGGAAGTGGTCCTTGCAGCAAGTTGGAATTAAGATCTAGAATTTGTATATTTTTCCATGGAAGCATCTCAAACCCACTTATTGAGTTGTAAGAAAGATTCAAGTAACATAGTATATCCTTTCCCATATTCCACTAATCTTATTATTTGAAAGGTCTAGGTCGTGGATGTTTTGTAAAATGGAGTTGGAATTGCTAGAGGTGGTCAATGAGAGCATGTTGTTTGAAAGATCAAGCCAAGTGAGGTTTCTAAGTTTTCCAAAGTTTCTTGTCTCCAAAACACCACTTAAGTAATTTGAAGAAAGATAAAAGTATCCAAGGTTTACAAGCTTAAATATTGAATTTGGAATTGACCCACGTAACACATTCATACTTCAATGAATCAAATTGGAACTCACCAATATGTCCTGTGAGTTTGTTATGACTGAGATCTAATATTACCAATGATGGTAAAGTATACAACCAAGATGGTATTGTCTCATTGAACAAGTTAAAGTTATGAGAGAAGCCTAACTCCTGAAGGTTTGTTAGATTTCCAATTGATGGTGGAAGCTGCCCACTAAAATTGTTTCTAGAAATAGATAATGAAATTAAATTTCTAAGGTTATTAAAAACACTTGGAATTTTACCACTAAAATGATTCCCATTGAGGTGCAATAAAGTGATTTGTGTAAGTTTCTCTAGCGAAGCAGGGATGGACCTTGAGAATTCAGAAAATCTGATATTCAAAGTCTGTAAAGACTTTAGATTGCCAATTGAAGTAGGGATGGACCTTAAGAATTTGCAATTGGAGAGATCCAAAGTCTTTAAAGACTTTAGATTGCCAATTGAAGTAGGAAGCTCTCCGCAAAAATTTGTGTGTGATAAAAACAACACCATAAGGGAATTGCTCTCACTGAATAGTGGGAAGTTTCCACTGAGATTAACATTTCCCTCTAAACTAAGAACCTCGAGTTTTGGAAGGTGAATGTCATGGTCAAGGAATCTCCCGTGTAATCCACAGTCAAAGAGATGTAATGATATTAAAGAAGACCGATTTAGCAAAGAACTAGGAAAAAATGAAGAGATGGATATACCTCCAAGGTGAAGCTTCTACAGCTTGGTTAAATTTTGAACCAGAGAATTGAAGTCATGCAAGACAAATTCTGCTCTATAATTCCTAGACAGATCAAGTGAAACAAGTTGGAGAGGTAGAAGATTTCAAGTGCAATTTTTCTAGAAAATACAGAGTAGGAGAGGTTGAGATGCGTCAAGGTTGAGAAGCAGCCAAACCCAGCTGAAACAGAGGACCCATTAAAGTCATTGGAAGCAAGGTTGAGCCTTTCAGAGGTGGGGAAAGAGGAAGAGGGTACTATTGGAATGGATGATGCCAAAGATCCAATTGTAACTAAGCTCCAACCCAATTACATGGCCTATCACCTTATCACAGGTGACCCCATCCCATGAGCAGCAATCACTACCCTTCTTCCAAGACTCTATTTTAGGATAAGATGTGACACCATAGGAATGGCAATTCGAAGAACTAGAATTGTTGATAGAGAATGATTGTTTAAGGTGGAGCAAAGCAAGGGTTTGGTGATGCGGGTACAGTTTGGTTGAATCAGAGAAAGAGAAAGAGGAGGAAAGAAGTGGAGATTAGGAGATGAAGAAAAGAGAATAAAGGAGGAAGAGGAGTTTAGACATCATTCTTCCCAAAGCAATTGAGAGTGGAGAGATGACAGAAATGGTGATGAGTACACACCAATTTATATGCAAATGATTCACTCTAGAAAACTTCTTGGAAACCTAAAGAAGACTTTTCTTGTTACAATTTCTAGCACATTAATTGCAATGTCCTTTTAAAGGGAACCTGGATGCTACGACTTTTCTTGTTAAAATTTCTCATAGCGAATGATGAAAATACCGGTAATCACGGATATATCGATACTTCAGTTTTAAGGATATATCGATGGATATTTTGAAAAAAAATATCGATAAACCTAAAATTGATTAAAATTCATGAAAATGTAAATAAAAAAAAAACCTCATAGAAATATAATTAGAAGTATATTAAACATTTTAATGTTACTTTATTAAAGAATTTAATATATATATATATATATATATATATAATATGATTTATTATATTTGATAATAGTATTTTATAAGTGTACGTTTATTATTAAATTATATAAAATATTATTTCATAATAATATTATAATATTTAATTATAATATATCTAATTTTAAAATATATTTAATATTAAATTTATGATCCATTTAATTTAATTATATTAAATGATATAAAATAAATTATAATATGTGTATAATTTTTTAATATTTAATTAATCTATTCATGATATTAAAAACACTATAAAAAAAAATTATGATGATAATTTTTATATTTTTTGTAACAGTTATAAAATAATTATAATTAATTTGTTTTCAAAAATATTCTTTTGTGCTGACTTTTAATATATATATATATATATATACACACACACGTTTGGTACAAATTAACAAAAGGCATAACTGTCCTAGTGAGCATAGGTTGTAGGAGGTCTTATATATGGGCAAAGCGAAGAATGGAGCCCCGACAGGTGACTGGGGATTTGACTGGGGAAGGGGGAGCCTGGGCAGAGGGGCAGGTGACTAGGGTAGGCAGTTTGGGGTAGAGAGAAGGTGTTCCCCTCCCTCCCCCCCCCCAAAAAAAAAAAATATATATCACCAAAAAATCGACGATTTATCCCCTCCAACCGATATATCGGCATTATTTTGGTGATATTTACCAAAATTTCTTCTCTTTGATATATCTCCATGATATATCATGTCGAAACCTTCCAATACACAATATATCGCAACATTTTCGTCCCTGCTCATAACACAAAAACCAAAAAGATACGTTTGCCTTTTGGTTTAGATAAAAGCAATTTTTTTTTTTCATTTTAATAAACAAATCTTTAAAGTGAAAGGGGAAGTTCATTGTAGTCAAGCACTCCATTTCCTAGTCAAGTCCTTGATTTCTTAGGTGGAAGTTCTAAAAATAAGGGTAAAAAGAGAATTCCAAAAGTTGATAGCATTTCCACTAAAATCAATTTGAGAAATTTTCATTAACCACTAATACACTATGCAGAAGTGTGCAATAATATGATTAGTCACCCGTTTCTATCATGGGAGAATTGTGCTTTAGGATAGCTAAAGAAGATAATAGGCCTCAAGTCCATAAAAGGTGTAAAATTCAATCCAAAAGGTGGGCAAAAATATATAATTGAGTTTAAGGATATGATTTTATTATAATTCCAAAAATATCCTTGTAGGGTTGAGGTACAAGGAGATGAAATTGGATAAAAGAAATTTATGCTATGTGATGAAGTTGCATGTGCCACCTACTTGATATATATATGTCGCATCCAAAGTTCTAAAATTATGTTTTAATTATAATATAAAAGGATTGGTCATAAATTCTAAAATTTGAAATGTAAATCAATGGATAATGATGTAATGCTTATAAAATGGTATGTTAATAGTTTATCTTTTATATTATTTTAATATTTAGGCATTCAAAATTTGTTGTACTCGTAATATCCATATGATTTTTTTAATATTTAATTTTTTTATAATTGCATATTATTTTATAAATAATGATAATGTTTTATGAGAACCTTATTGTATTGGGTCAACCTGGCTCAGTTGCACTCTACTTTTAAGCTAGACATATTTTGACAATGATGATTAGTATTATATATATAGCTGTAGACCCTCAATTTTGTCCCTTTAGCACATGTCTTTAAGTTCACTTCCAATGCTCCACAGTAGTTCCTTGGTGGCCTATAGCTACTCACACTACTTACCTTTTTTGAGCCACCTCGGGGACTTTAGTTGAGGGATTATTTGACCCCTTATTGTGACCCTTGGCAACCTTAATTTAGACTTAGGCTTTTCATTCATTTTTAGGATAGTTTTTAGATACACTTGGCCCATTAGGCACCATCCTAGGCCCACTTAGTACACCCTAGGCACATTTAGGCACCCTTGGCCCATTTAGGCGCCCTAGGCCCACTTAAGCATTCTAGGCCCACTTAGGCACTCTAGGCCCGTTTAGGCACTCCTAGCCCATTTAGACACCCTAGGCCCATTTAGGCACCCTAGACCCACTTAGGCACCCTAGGCCCATTTAGACACCCTAGGCACCCTAGGCCCACTTAGGTACTCTAGGCCCATTTAGGCACTTTTGGCCCATTTAGACACCTTAGGCCCACTTAGGCACCCTAGGCCCACTTAGGCACCCTAGGCCCGTTTAGGCCCTTTTGACCCATTTAGGCACCTTAGGCCCATTTAGACACCCTAGGCCCATTTAGGCACCCTAAGCCCACTTAGACACCATAGGCCCATTTAGGCACCCGAGGCCCATTTAGGCACTTTAGGCCCATTTAGACACCCTAGGACCATTTAGGCACCTAGTCTCACTTAGGCACCCTAGGCCCACTTAGGCACCCTAGGCCCACTTAGGCACCCTAGGCCCATTTAGGCACTCTAGGCTCATTTAGGCATTCTAGGCCCATTTAGGCACATAAGGCCCATTTAGGCACCCGAGGCCCATTTAGACACCCTAGGCCCATTTAGGCACCCTAGGCCCATTTAGGCACCCTAAGCCTATTTAGGCACCTTAGGCCCATTTAGACACCCTAGGCACATTTAGGCACCCTAGGCCCATAAAGGTACCCTAGGCCCATTTAGACACCCTAAGCCCATTTAGATACACTTGGCCCACTTAGGCTCATTTAGGCCCACTTAGGTCACTTTTCAGGTAATTTTTTGCATGTTTGCATGATTGCATTTTTTGTATGGCTTGCATGACTTGCATGACTCGTTTATTTTAAAGTTGCACAACTTGACTTTTTATTATTTAATTCTTATTTATTTTATTTATTATCTTGTCTATTTCTTCATCTATTTTATTTCCTTATTATTTTGTCACTTTTTCCGTAATGCTTGTCCTTACTTATCTATTTTAATTTAATAATTTTGTGTAAATATTTTTATTTTTCTATTTTTTTAGTATTATTATTATTGTTATTATTATTATTATTATTATTATTAATATTATTATTTTATTACTTGTCCTTATTTATTTGAAATTTTATAGGAAATGTATGGAAGATGTGCACGGTATTGATATTTGGAATGTGGGATTTCCTTGGATGCTTGATCATTGGAGATGGAATGGATACCATAATGAGATTGGAAGATACGTTTTGGGAGAGTTTAAGGAAAGGTGGCTCTAGGAGATAAGGAAACAATTGAAGACATCAAGGAGAGGAGATCATGGCCAAATAGGGAAACTTGGAAGGAATCCGGGCTGCATATAGAAAGTGGGCAAATCACGGCTTTAAGAACAATCTGGGCTGCATATGATTTGCTTTAAGAAGGAATCTGGGTTGCATATAGAAAGTGGGCAAATCACGACTTTAAGAAGGAATCCAGGAGCATATGGAAAGAAGATTAAAGGGGATATGATCACTTACCAAACAAGATACGGCTGCATCCTTGGGGAAATCTCCAAGTGAGCCACACATAATGGACTTCCCATATCCACGGGCACGTATGAAAAAATGGAAATAAGATATTCCATAAGGAGTGGGCTGCCTTATAAATAAAGGGGAGAATCCAAGCATAAGCAACTTTTTTTTTTCGGAGGGGGAGGAGGAGACTTTTTCTTAAGGAGCGGAAATTCACATACAAGGGGGATCTTTTCTAGAGAGGACACATCAAGAGAGTATTTTTCGGATACAATACAGGTTAGTTTTGGGTTTTCGATACAGTATTTCTTTTTTTTAGTTTAGGTTTTAGTTGTTTGGTTTAATTAATTGTTTGTGATAAATTCTTTTAAATCTCGATTTCGAACAATCTTTTATTTTTCTTAGATTAAATGTCTCTATTTTATGATTGCAATTCATTAGTTCTATGCTAGTTTATTTTTAATTTACATGAAAGTTTATATTTTTAATTCCAATTAGTTTATTTTTAAATTTGAATGAGTTATCGATCTTAATTCTTTAGTTTAATTGACCTTGTGAGATAAAATTTATATTTTTAATTCCAATTAGTTTAATTTTAGTTTATTTTTAATTTGAATGAGTTATCGATCTTAATTCTTTAGTTTAATTGACCTTGTGAGATAAAATTTATATTTTTAATTCCAATTAGTTTAATTTTAGTTTATTTTTAATTTGAATGAGTTATTGATCTTAAATCTATTAGTTTAATTGATCTTGTGAGGTAAAATTTATATTTTTAATTTCAATTAGTTTAATCCTAGTTTATTTTTAATTTGAATATGTTATTGATCTTAATTCTTTAGTTTAATTGGTCTTGTGAGGTAAAATTTATATTTTTAATTCCAATTAGTTTAATTCTAGTTTATTTTTAATTTGAATAGTGTTATCGATCTTAATTAATTAGTTTAATTGATCTTGTGAGATAAAATTTATATTTTTAATTCTAATTAGTTTAATTTTAGTTTATTTTTAATTCGAATGGGTCATTGATCTTAATCTATTAGCTTAATTGGTCTTGTAAGGTAAAGTTTATATTTTTAATTCTGATTAGTTTAAATTCTAGTTTATTTTTAATTTGAATGTGTTATCGATCTTAATTCTTTAGTTTAATCGATCTTGTGAGGTAAAGTTTACATTTTTAATTCCAATTAGTCTAATTCTAGTTATTCATGTGTTTCTTGAAATCTAAATGTTAGTTTTTGGATGATAATTTTGTTAGTTTGTTTGATTAGGAAGTCATAAATTTGTTGCCTTAGTAATTTGTTGGTCAAATTTTTTTTTAGGGCCACTGGAAACCCATGAAGGTTGGCCTTTACTCTCACCACTTTAATTGACAAGATTTTCTAAAATCTTTATTTCGTGATCTTTGTTTCCTTTTGTTTTGATTGATATTTTGTTTTCTATTTTTGTTATTTTAAAAAATTAATTTCTTTTATTTTAAAACAAAACTCTTTTCTCAAAAAAACCCTTTTAATTTTTTTTTTATTATTATTCATTTAAAGCCTCTAGAATCAAAATCTATTTTCTTTTTAAAAAAAACAATATGCAACCATATCTTAATCGGTTTGCATCCTTCTCAATTTTCAACAAAAATTTTGGTTTTAAACAAAACGCGAATCAAAGTTTGTGGTCCCAAATAAATGGGACAATTTTAGGCTAAATTCGTGTATATTAATTTGGGGAATTGGTGAAACCCCTAGATAAGAAAATCTTTTCAAAATTTACTTTTGCTACAACCCTGCTATTTATTGTAATCATATTTACATTTTTCTTTGTATGAATTGTATACAAGATATGTATGATAATTAATTATTCTTAATTCTGATAATTTTTGCTAATTAATTAGATAAGCATGCTAAGATTTATTATTTATTATTTATTATCTAACCCCCATGTCCTGAGGAAGTGCATTAGGAGTTATATATGCTATCCAGGTACGTTCCCAAAATTTCATGAATATGCATGTCATTGCCCTTGTTTGATGCCATACTTGATTGCCTCGATGCTTGTTTGATCATCCTTGATAAAATGCATGTTGTGTGTCATATTTTTGAATTAACCATTGATGTTTTATGATAGCGCTTAAGAAGTGGTTCAGGTACGCACCGTAACTCTCCTTTATTGTGAATGATCTCTCCTTATTTAGCATGCTACTTTCTGAAAATCACCTAGCTTACTTAGGTATCTACAATTAATCAATTTTTCCCCAATTTAGTCAGTAAAGACCTCTTTAGGGCTTAGAAGGGTGCTACCTCCTAGAGGTACCTTCTTAATAAGTAACCTGATCCCCGGACCTAGACTCGGGTTTTTCAAAGACATGCTTTTTTCCAAAAATTATGGAGTCACATTTTAGGGTTTTTCTTTCTTGTTTTATTTTCCCTTTAAAATAAAAATAAAATAAGTGGCGGCTCCAACTTTTCCAAAACTAAATAATTTTTCACAAATAAAAAGAGAGTCTCGCCGATCGAGTGGGGACGCACGTGAAAAATGCGGGTCCACAATAGCCTTATTTTTCTTTGGCCAAACATTCCATGTTGTATGGAGTAGTTAATTGCAGCATTTAGAGTACTAGCTCTGTGGATGATACCTAATGTTTGAGGATTAATCTGTGACTATCATGCATGACCAAAACTTTTCGTAATATTTCATCAGAAATTACCCCCACCGTATACTGAGAATGTAGAGGTCTTAATGAAATTAAAATCTTCTATACATTTTTGAAGGCCTATCATATACTGAGTTTCGGAATTATGAACTAAATCTAGTTCATTACAGATAATTGATTTGAAAATAAGAAATAAGAATCAGAAAAGATTTATTTGGCTTAGAGAAATCCTGTATATGTTCAAGATGATCCCCTCTTTCACAGAATTCTGAGGTGTTTTTTTTTAGGCATTAAAAAATGAAGTGAGTATTTTCTAGACATCTCAAAGTACAAGATTCATGAAGAAATTCCCAAATAGGCTTCCACTGTCTTGAATTTTTGTTGGCTACTTGCCAAGCAAGTTTGAGACACTTCTATGTGAAAATCTGAGACTTGCTCATGTATGAAATAGGAAGACCTAAATGGTTAGTGTTCTAAATCTTATATATTGTGTAGATATCATTTAAGTCCTGCTTGGATGGTAGAACTTTCTATTAAAATGAAAATAAGCATGGAGGAATCCAAAATCTCATGTTCTATTTATCTTAGAAGATATATATATATATATATATATAATACAATATTAGTTAAAATTTTATTTATTTTCATATTCTTTTTCATCAATTGAATTTTACTGTTTTGGTCTTAATGATACATGAATGAAGTCTTTTGCTTCTTTAAAATTTGGTATGATTATCTTTTTCATATTTGTAGTTGAAATGATTAGATGTTAATTTGTATGAAAAGAATTTGGTGGGGCTTCTTTCAAATAAGGATTTGGAGACCATTTCAAGCCATCTAAATAATAATCATTTTCTATATTTATAGTCATGATTAAATTAATAATTACTATTTAACATTAATTATATGAAAAAAATATTGATCGGATGATTTTTTTCCATCCGAAGTCTTTGATCAGATTTTTCTTTTGGAGTCTGTGTATACTTCGTTATTTATCAATGACCCCAAAAGTAGTGTAAGTGAGGATACTTTCTTTAATACAAAATCATTGTTAGTGCTTTCCCTTTAGAATCAAAAGATGGTTTATTAATATATTAAACATAAGCCCACTTTTTTTTTTTTGTTATTTTTATAATTAGCATAAAACAACGAAAATTTAATTTGACCAAAAAAGTTTAACTTACATGTCAAGTCCTAAGGCATTAATCCTACTTAATTAGAAAGTAAAGATTGAAGTCTAACCGAGTCGACACATAAAAAAAACAAACACAACTAGTCCCCGCGCAGTTTTATGGAAAAGAGGTTAACATTTTGATTCTTACCGTATATAATTATACCTTTGATTATATCTTTTCTTTTAACACTATTTGATGAAGACTTGAGATTTCTTTATTCCAAATCATGACAAAATCCAAATATTATTATTTTATTGAATTAAAATATTTTGAATTATATTACATTTCATATCAAAATGCTTACGGTTCAAAGGTATGAAATACAATCCAAACAATATTTATAATATTTCTATTAAAAGATATGAGAAATCTCATATTGACCATAGTAAATGTTTATTTATATATTTATAATAAAATATCAAAAAATAATGATTGTAACAAAAGAATTACTAAAACCGAAGCTATCTTGAGTTCAAACCCATTATAAAATAAAGTACAATAGGTTAAACTAAATTAAATTAAAAAATAAAAATAAAAATAGAATGCATGTCAAAGCAAGTGGGCATTTGAATTGGTCTAAATTTGAAAATTCATGGGTTTATAGAAAATGCAAGATAAGGTTGATTACTAAATGATACAAATAAAAGAAAAATATAGATTATTTCGAGACTTTTGCCTACCAAACAAGGATTTATTTTATTAGAGTGATGATAGTTTTAGCTTTGGATTATAATTTTCCAAAATGAATATGAAAATTGTATTCTTTTAATAGGGAATTGGAAAAGGAAATCTACATAGAATAATGAGGACTGTATGGTACCTTTGCAAGGAGTAAAAGAGGTGTAGGTTGGTGAGTCCTTATATAAAATTAAAACAAGTACCCAAATCATGATACAACAAATTTTAACATGTATTATCATTTAATGCATTTTCCATTAATGACAACATATATGTTTATAACACATTGAGGAAGAACACATGAAATATTATTAATTGATGACTTTTTAACTAAATTCTATTGTTTTAAATTTAGGGAGCCATGAATTGATGAGATTTTAATAAAAAGTTATTTGAGAATATATTTTCATGGAATAACTATCTTGATGATTTTTGACACAAAAATAGATATAATTATTAAAGTTGGTCATCCCATATAGAAGAAGACAAAAAGAGGAGAGTTTCCTTATCCTATAAAAGGAGGCCTCTACCCCCTATACTATTCATCCCAAAAAAAAGCTTTTTATTTTTTTGTAAACTTTTATGTCTTCTCCTTTTTATTGAGAGAGAGGTTGTAATTTTGTTTCCATATAGTGGATATTTTTTCATCTTGCCTTGTGGAGATTTCCCTTTTAATTAAGAGAGTTTTTACCTTGTAAGTACTTTTGACCATTATTTTATTTATTGCTCTATTTTTCTTTTTATTATTTTATTTTCAAATTATTGTTACAAGTATCATTTCATAATAATAATTACATGATAATTCATTTGAAAAAACATTGGCAAGCTTTCCTTCAAATAGGGATTTGTAGACCATTTCAATCCACCTAAATAATAATAATTTTTTGGATTGATAGTGATGATTAAATTAATAATTACTATTTAACATTAGTCATATGAAAAATAATATTGATTGGATGATTTTTTTTTTTTTCATCCTAGATCTTTAATCAGATTTTTCTCTTGGAGTCTATGTATACTTTATTATTTATCAATGACCCCAAAAGTGGTGTAAGTAGGGAAACTTTCTTTAATCCAAAGTCATTGTTGGTGCTTTCACTTTAGAATAAGAGGATGGTTTATTAATATATTAAACATAATTTCATAGAGCAATGGTCATTAAATAGTTAATTTCTTGGTCCTAAGTCCATTTTTTGTTTCTTTTTTAATTAGTATAAAACAATGAAAATTTAATTTGACCAAAAAAGTTTAGTTTACATGTCAAGTCCTAATGCATTAATTCTACCCAATTAGAAAGTAAGGATTGAAGTCTAACCAAGTGGACACAAAGAAAATAAACACAATTAGTCCCCACACGGTTTTATGGAGAAAAAAATTAATATTTTGGTTTTTATAATATATAATTATGCCTTTGATATATATGTTCTTTTAACAAAATTTGAGGAAGACTTGAAGATTTCTTTATTCCAAATCATGACAAAGACCAAATATTATTATTTTATTGAATTTAAATATTTTGAAATATATTTCATTTCATATCAAAATGCTTACTTATGTGGTTCAAAGGTATGAAATACCATCTTAATCCAAACAATATTTATAATATTTCTATGGAAGATATGTGAGATCTCATAATGGCCCTAATAAATGTTTATTAATTTATATATTTATAGTAAAATATCAAAAAATAAAAATAAAGATTGTAACAAAAGAACTACTAAATCTGAAACTATCCTGAGCTCAAACCCATTATAGAATATAGGTACAATATATATATATATATATATATATATATATATATATAGAGAGAGAGAGAGAGAGAGAGAGAGAGAGAGAAAGCAAGTGGGCATTTGAATTGGTCTAAATTTGAAAGATCATGGGTTTATAAAAAATACAAGATAAGGTTGATTGCTAAATGACACTAATAAAAGAAAAATATAGGTTATTTTGAGACTTTTGCCCACTTAGAGTGATGATAGTTTTAGTTTCCGGTTATAATTTTACAAATAAAATGAATATGAAAACTATATATATATATATATATATATATATATTCATAGGGAATTGGAAAAGGAAATCTACATAAACTAATGAGGAATGTATAATACCTCGAAAAGAGTAAAAGAGGCATAGGTTGGTCAGTCCTTATATAAATTAAAACAAGTAACCAAATAATGATACAAAAATTTTTATGTATTATCATTTAATGCATTTTCCATTAATGACACAAAATATATATTTACAGCACATTGAGGAAGAACACATGTAATATTTTTAATTAATGATTTTTTAACATTCTATTGTTTTAAATTTAGTGATCCATGAATTGATGAGATTTTAGTAAAAAGTTACTTGAGAATATATTTCCATGGAAATGATGATATTTGGCATAAAAAATAGATATAATTATCTGATAATTCATTTGAAAAATATTGACGAGTCTTCCTTCAAATAGAGATACCAAAATCAATAATTATTGCCTAATAAGTGATACCAAAGATGGAATAGACAGTAATGTTTTCTAGATTAATAGTGATACCAAAATCGATAATTATTGCCTAATAAGTGGGTGGTCTATTTATTCTAAGTCATTGAATCACTAGTTAGTGGTTTAATTCTCTTTAAACCAGAATTACTAGTTAACGGTATAATTTGACAAAATTTTATTTTGCATACTAAGCTCTAGAGCACCAATTCTACCCAATTAGTTGATAAAGAGTGAAGTCTAATGGAGTAAACACTTAAGAAAGAAGCATGACTAGTCCCACATGTTTTTGTGGAAAGGCTAAAGTTTGGGCTCTTACTAAGTTTAATTATACCCTTAATTATGTGTTTTTAACTATTGATTATTTTCCTAAATATTAAAAATCTCAATAATAAGGTTGAGAATCAAATAAGTTTTTTTGGGTATTCTTTAACATGACTAGTTTAAGAAAAATATAAATGGGTTAGCTATATGTTTTTAAAAAAATTAAAACCCATTTGGGGCTAGTTCGAATATTGCCTTGTTTTGCTTGTTCCATCCAATTATAAATTAATTTATTCAAATTTTCATTTTTCTTTTCAAGTACATAAAAAAAAAAATAATTGTTTCTCATCAAAATGAGTTATAGAAATTTATAATATTTATTTATTTATGAATTATGTTTATTTTTAACATAATTATATTTTTTTTAAAATTAAAATTTTAAAAATAAATGGGGCACGGTACAAAGGGTATGGGAAATTTCATGATCTATTTCATCTCGATTGTTAGGGTATTTTATTTAGTTGGCAATTTTGTTCCTTTCTTATTAATTAGATGCAACTTACTTCCTTGGTCTTATTTGTTTTAAAACAATTTCAGACTTCATCAAATTTGGATTCAGGTTATTTGGGGTTGTAAAATTTAAGATAAGTATGTATTTATGGTTGGTAAAACTTTTGAAATGACTGATACAAGAAATTAGGAAGAGACTACTTTCTATTTTCTAATTTGATTTCTACTATATTTTTAATTCCAAAAATTGTGTTTGGTAAGTTTTAAAATTATGTTTATCTCTAAATTGGTATTTGATTCTAAAAAGGATCTTTAGAATATTTTAGAATTATAAAATTTTCTTTATTTCTAAAAAGAGTTTTATAAATATAAATAAAGATATTTTATTTAAAAAGATGTGGATTTTATGAACTTGTAGAGAGTATAACCATTCATCAAAAGCTTGATCCTCAAACTCTCAAACTTTCAAGATCTTTTTTGAGAACTACAACAAAGGTTAGAGATCCCATTGCAAAACTTCAATAAGGACTTTAAGGGATCCACTAAAAAACAGATGAGAGTATTGCATTGGGGATGTGGAATAGGAGTGTAGGGTGCTAGTGATATAAGACCCTTAGGAGTACGTAAGTGCAACCATTCTGGTAAAATTGTATATCATTTTCTCATATTTAGTGGTTGAGAGACCACTCATGGTTTTTTTTCATCTAGTAGGTTGTTAGGTGGTTTTTTCATGTTAAATCTTATGTTCATTTATGTGATTGATTTTATTTATATTTTCATGGGATTTTTGCTCTCTATAAGGAATTAATATAATGGAACAAACCTAAAATAGATAATAAAATATTAATTTGGAGATTAATTCAAAGACTACACCTTTTAGGGAGTTCTATTATTTCAAGACAACATCTTCCAACTTCAATTGACAATCTAAAGTCTTTAAACACTTTGGATCTCTCTATTTGTAAATTCTAAGGATCCATCCTTGCTTCGCAAGAGAACCTTAAACAAATCACTTCCTTGAACCTCAATTGGAATCATTTTAGTGGTAGATTCCAAATGTTTTTAATAACCTTAGAAAGTTAATTTCATTAGACTTTTCTATCAAAAATTTATATGGCCAACTTCCACCATCTATTGGAAATCTAACAAATCTTCATTACTTAGACTTCGGCTATAATTAGCTAGGAGTCTTTCCTTTTCATGCAAATGGGATTTTACGTTTATCCTTTGCCTACTTAGATCACAACTTGTTCAACAGGACAATGTCATCTTGGTTGCATACTTTGCCATCATTGGTGATTTTAGATCTCGATGACAACAAACTTAGTGTTCATATTGGTGAATTCCAATTTGATTCACTTGAGGATATTGATTTGAGTACTAATGAGTTACATGGGTCAATTCCAAGTTCAATATTTAATCTTGTAAACCTTGCATACCTTTCTCTTTCTTCAAATAACTTAAGAGTGGCGTTTTGGAGACAACCAAGTTTGGAAAACATATAAATCTTGTTGTGCTTGATCTCTAAAACAAAAAAAAACAAAAAAATGCTCTCATTGACTACCTTTGGCAATTCCAACTCCATCTTACCCAACATTCATAGCCTAGACCTTTCAAACAATAAGATTAGTGGAATATTGTCATGGAATATGGGAAATGATACATTGCAATACTTGAATCTCTCTTATAACTCAATATGTGAGTTTGAGATGCTTTCATGGAAAAATATAAAAATTCTAGATCTTCATTTCAACTAGCTACAAGGACCACTTCCAACTTCCCCAAAATCAATAAATTTCTTTTCAATCTCCAATAACAAATTGAGAAGAGAAATGTCACCATTGATTTGCAAAGTGAGTTCCATAGGAGTTCTTGATTTATCTAATAACAACTTAAGTGGCATACTTTCTCATTGTTTGGGGAATTTTAGCAAAGAGCTCTATGTTCTTAATTTACAAAGGAATCAATTTCATGGAACCATTTCTCAAACATTTTTGAAGAGCAATGTTGTCAAGAATCTTGACTTCAATGGTAATCAATTGGAAGGCTTAATACCTCAATCTTTGATCATTTTTAGAAAACTTGAAGTTCTAGACCTTGGGAATAATAAGATAAATGATACATTTCCCTATTGATTGGGAATTCTTCCTAAGTTTTAAGTTCTTGTTTTATGCTTTAATAGTTTCCATGGCATATAGAGTTTTCCAAAATGAAATCCCCGTTTATGAACCTGAGAATCATTGATCTTGCTGACAATGATTTTGAGGGTGACTTGCTCGAAATGTATTTGAAAAGTTTAAAAGCAAGAATGAATGTAGATGATGGCAACATGACAAGAGAATATGTGGGGGAATATTATTATTAAGATTCCATAATGGTGACAATCAATTAATTGATTGGAGATTGAATATGTTAAAATTTTGAAAACTTTCACAACAATTGATTTATTGAGCAATAAATTCCAACGACAAACTCTAAAGTGCATTGGGAATCTTAATTCACTTTGAGGGCTCAACTTGTCTCATAACAACCTTAAAGGACATATTCCATAATCTTTCTAGAATTTGAAGGTGCTTGAATCATTAGACATTTCTTCAAACAAACTCATTGGCAAAAATTCCTTATGAATCAACGAATTTGACATTTCTTGAAGTTTTGAATCTTTCCCAAAACCATCTCATTGGATTTATATCTTGACACAATTAGTTTGAAACTTTTGGAAATGATTCATACAATGGGAACTTAGGGCTATGTGGATTTCCATTATCGAAAAAAATGCATAGTTGATGAAACACCAAAGCCTTCAAAAGGAGATGTAGTGTTCAAAAAGAGATTTGAATGGAAATTCACATTGATTACATATGGATGTGGATTGTGGTATTTGGCTTGTTTCTTGGGGGTCTCATTTTCTTAACTGGCAAACTTAAATGGTTTGTTAGGATTATTGAAGAGAATATGCACAATAAGAGTAGAAGGTATAAAAGGGGCACTCGCAAACAAAGAGCAAGAAGAGACTAACCCATTCCAATTGTATTTTATTATAATGTGTTGTATAATATAAGTGGTTTTTTACATTATCATGTTAGCAAATAATCTATATTGTGATTATAGAAGTGTAATCTTATTTATAGAGTTGAAATGGTAGACTATTTTTCTTGTTTCTTATTAGCGCAATAGTTATTAGGTACATTGTTTTTTCGAGAGTTGGTGATGGGTTGAAATTTATTATGCTAAAATACAAATAGTGAAAATTTACTCAACCTAGATACAATTGGTTTAATAATCATGTGGCCTTACACAAATACAACATGACTCATTTAATAAATAAGTTAAGTTGAATTGTAAATAAAGTGACACAAATAACATGTTTAACACCATTCTAATCTAATATCTGCTAATAGGATTTTAACCTAGATAATCTATTAACACAATTATAACTTGTTTTTACCTATTTCAGATTTTGAATTTATAAAAATATTATTTTAAAATACTTTTTAGTTATTTTAGTGTTCAAGCTTTAACTTTTTAAATCTTAATCAATTTAATTACTATATGTCTATAATATAGTCAATATTAAAAATTTATATAAGGGGAATAGATTTATATAAGGGTTGCATCCGATCCATTATAAAGAGGCAGCCAAGGCCAAAAGCCCTCTGTTTTCTCCAAGACAAAGGTCTTCATCTTCCCCAAGATTGATGTCTATGGACCCCGCATTTTTGCTCATGCGCTTCCACTTAATGACGAACTCGTTTTTTATTTAAAAAATGATTTATTGTTTAGAAAATGACTTGGAGTCGCCACTTATTTTTGTTTTATTTTTAAAGGGTAAACAAAATAAGAAAGAAAACCCTAAGTGTGACTCCTTATTTGGAAAAGATGGTTTGTAAAAAACCGGATCTAGACTCGGGGGTCAGGTTACTTATTGGGAAGGTACGGTAAAGACCGTAGTACCCCTCTAAGTCCCTAAAAATGGGTCTCTACAAATAAAATGAAGCAAGCATGAAAATTGATTAGTAGATCAAGAGATACCAAAATGATCACATGCAAGGATGTCAAAACAAGTCATGGAGAATGGCCAAAGTGAGAGTGCATGGGTACCTTAGTAGCAAGCGAGTAAAGCGCTATCATGAAATGGGGTTAGTGCACAAGAATTAGTATAAAATATGTCATACATGTCACTAAACAAAATATGAAACCACCAATGGCACACATGACACTTCAGTCAAATTTATTTTTTTTAGGAAAACCTCACCAATGTTGGACCCCCACCAAAGCCTAATTTATTTTTGCATGAATCAATTTCGTAAATTCCATCACTTGGAATTACAAGAAATAAATTCACGCTTATTTTAAAACATTTAAAAATCATTGAAGATGTGAAAAAGGCTTGCCAAAGAGAAAATGACAACCAAATTTTATTGAAAATGAGATTTTTAGGACCTAAAAACTTTAGGGATGAAAAGTTGTAGAGTTGGGATTATTAAAAGAACTAAAATCTAGAAAATTATTTTGAAGAATGGGATTTGGAAAATTATTTTCAAAATTAAAGATGGTGAAATGGGAAATGGCACGTGGCCCCAAAGGTGGCCATGCAAAAATGCGTAACTGGGGGCAGTGTGCACACAGATGAGAATTATTGCACCACCATTATTGTGGTATTTGACAGTTACTTAGGTTTTACCACCAGGTCTCTACCATGGGCAGGTGTCATTCTTGTAGACTTCACTGGGGCAGACACCTAGCTTTGTTGCAAGGACGTGGCTGAGGGAGATCAACTCTGGAGTCTCACCGGTGGCACAACCAAACATATGACTTCGGTCACCGACACCAATCTCCTTGTAGCAATCAAGCACATCTGGTGCATGGCGGGTGGCTTCGTCATTGAATTCATTTCTTGCTTTCCAAATCCAGTACATCTATCATCTTTCACATTTCTTTCAGCTGTGTTTTCTAATGGGACAGAAACAGTTGATCTCTTTAATTCATCTCTTCTAGTTGGAGACTTCTGGAAATCACTTGTTCTTGACTGCAAAGAGAATAGAATTATTCTTCCAGAAACACCGACTTCCTTTCTGGATTCAGCTGCCTGATCCGGCCTCACATTAGTTCTGGGGACAATTTCGGGTATAACAACTGATTTGTTAAAGCCTGAAAAATTTGCTATTGAATGGGCCTTTGCAGAAATCCTCTTTGAAGCTGTTGAATTAGGGGCTGTTGTCGAGCTTGCCAAAGTTGTTTTTGGACCAGTGTTTAAATTGACCCTTTGAGGAGTATTGGGTACACTTCCTATGGATGCCAAACATTTTGCCTTCTCGTCAACAGGATCCGAATTTTGAGAGACAGACAGCCTTCCCAGAGATTTTGTTTCATTCATACTCGGCTCTGTGTTTTGTGAAATGGATAACTTGCCCCAAACTAGCCTTTGTGGTGTTTTCTGTCAGTTCTGATAAATTCCCACATGAACTGAATCTAGATTCCGAATGATCACTTAATCGAGTCACATTACCAATTGCATATGGCTCTATGCGCAAGAGATCTACAACCTAGACTCCAACACAACATTGGTTGTACGAGCAACCCAGGAGCTTCCCCTCAGGAATGTTAAGATCTGATAACCTAAACCATCCTGCATCCACGGCACCAATGGCATCTTGTTGGTTCCTATGAAAAAAAACTTTCAGGCTTTCATGCAACCCACAGAGTAGAGTTTTCCCATCAGGATTGAAGGTCATACAATGCACTCCAGTGGTCTCAGGTCCAGCGACAGGGGAAGTGTCCCAACTCCATTATAAACTCATTCAGAGCTTGAAATGCCAAGTGAAGGGGTGGTGAGCGATCAAACTTGGAGAAAACACCCTAGAGAGAGTCATCTGAGTCATTGAGTGCCTCTTTCAAAAGCTTCCAGTATAACGCTTCTAGTTGCTTCACATGTGACTATACCACCTTTCTAATATGCGCCATAATTGGAGGTATCTTCATCAAGATAAAATGAGTGAGGTCTTGCATTCTTAACCTTCCTTAACTTCCCCAATCTGTTGACTTTGGCTACATTTACACCGATCCTTCCCTTAAGAACCTGCATTTCATCAGATGAAATTCTTTCTTCACGAATGCAAAGTTCTGCTTGCAAGTATTCCAGCTGCTGGCGCATTTTCTGTATTTCATTTCATGTCCAATCTCTATTAGCAATGGATTCATTCTGAACATTGTGAACACGATCAACATATTTGCTAATATTAAGAGTTTCCTCAGCATGGATATCAACAGGATTGATGCAAGCTCTCCTAACAGTCTTGATATTTCCATCAAGTGAGCGCTCTAGTACACTGAGGACATAAAGTAAGCTGACCGAAACTGCATGCAGCCAAACAACTCAACCTATTTCCAGTTGGGCACCTTTCGGTCAAGCAATATCTGAGAGAGACCCAATATTCTTATTATAGAATGATCTAATTCGCTCACCCCAACCTGCAGCCACAATGACGAGACCCCATGCATGAGGACTGATGGGTATGAAGGGCGTGGATGTCTTTAGTGAAATGGGTGATGGGAGATAATGGGAAGTGGGTTTGATAGTCATGAAAAATGGATTTCAAGGGAAAGCTTTGGAAGGATGCTAGGGGGGGATGCACGTAAATTTCATGCACAAGGGAGGATAGAAAAGAAATGAATGGGGAATGAATGGTGGGGTGGGTGATGGAAAGTAGTGGGAGAAATGGGATTGTGGGTATGTGAAAGATGAAAGGAGGTAGTGGGATGGGTACTGGATATGGGCAGTGGGCATGATGACAGTGGGTATGTTGGGTGTAATGGGTGGAAAGGTGATGAGATGGGATGGTTTTGACAGTGGAGACAAGGGCATGGCGAACTTATGCATTGAGGAAATTATGTTTCGAATACACTGACGAACCATGGCTGCAATATTATCCTATAAATGGTTCTCAAATGGTAACCGGAAGGCAACAGTCAAGACCAATGTTTTAAAAACCGGACCGGATCCGTCGGTCCAACAGGTTCAACCGTCGACCAGTCGCATTTCCGATCCAGTTTACTCTATTAAACCGTTTGGGTATTGGATCGGCCACGAACCGCCTAAACCAACGGTCGGACCGATGACCTGGTGGAACCGGACGGTTCGAAACGAACCGAACGGTTCAAATTACCCCCTCATTTTGTAAGCATGGACAGGTTCCATAAAATTTAAATGTTTTTAACTAAAGCCCATGCTAGGCCTAGTCTTATGACAAAGCCCACACACACCCACCCCAACCATTTTATGGGCTAAGTCTTGAGCCCACAAGACTAGGTCGTGCCTTTGCCCAAGTGAGGATGGCTTTTATAGGAGTCATTTGACTCCTTATTCCTCTCATGTCCGATGTGGGATTGCTAACTAATATCAATGAAAAAAATATAACAAATCTCCACCAAGAGGGTTTGAACTTGGACCTCCGATTCTCTAGTCTACCTAGGACACCACTCAACTACATGCATTTTGTTATCTATTATGCCAAAAAAAACAATATCTATTAGATTTAAAATTGTTTTATAATATTAAATAAAAATAATATAATATTTTTTAAAATTATAAAATTAGTTTAAATTTTCATTTTTAATATATTCACATTTAAATATTATACATATTTCATTTAATAAAATTTAAAATATTAATATGATTTAATTTGATAATATCAAAGATATAAAATAATATTATTGATTTTTAATTTATTCATATATATTTTTAATTAATTTTAATTTTAATAATATATAAATTATATATTTATAACGTCATCGATTCGACTGCAGTTCGACCATCGGTCCAACCAGTGAACCGTGAACTGGTAACTTTTTCGGTTCGATGACCGGTCCGGTTCTAAAAACATTTGTCAAGACTGATGGCATGATGATGAATCCCTTGCAACTTGATTTGTTGTTGGGCCCACATCAAGGCTGGATGTCAGAAGCTCCATTTTAATGATAGTGATTGTTGAATGCGAAAGATGCATGGGAAACTACATCATCTGGTTCAAAACAAAGTTGGCTAGGCTGAATAGCAGAGCAGTCCACATTCCTAGGATCACAAGCCCAATCTCAGGAATTCTACAAGTCCATTTTCGAAGCGGTAGACAATGCGATACACCATGTCCCATTTGAGCTTGATACATTTGCTTCAGTAGTCATGGTTACAACACCCTTTTCTGTCATATCCAAGTTATAAACACTTGTTTGATCTGGATAAAATAATCCCCAGTTCCTTTTAGATCCCAAACCAGGCTTCCTGTTCTCATTGAACAATGAGAAGATATGGCCATCTAGTTTCTTTCCTGGCTTTGCAGGAGTGTCGATGTCATTGATGACATGACGGATGAGATTGGTGTTATAAGCATTATCAGGAGTTGCAGTTGTCTTCTTAGGTGATCCTTCTGAAGGCCAACCTGTCTCAATGACAATAATTTCGATTGTTCTGAAACTAAGAGCCATCAATGCAAAATATGGAGCATCAATTTGAGCATCAAACATGTTAGTGTAAAGCAAAACCAATGTTTGGATCAATAGCTTCTGAGGATGACTCAAATAGAGCATAGTCTAGAGACACATTGTTCGGGGAATCTCTGTAGGCATAGTAAGGATAAATATCAACCATGAAAGGGGACTGATTCTCAACAAGAAATCCCAATACGGGTTTGAGAAGGAATGCATGGTTGTTATCAAAAACCTTTGCAGAGGGTGGAAATGACTGAGACAAAATTCCTAGGGAATGGGTGCTTGAAACTTTGATCTTCTTATGCAAACCAGCTTTTCGTAGAGTTGTGAGGACGTTTATCATGGCAGGTAACACCATGGAAGGGGTATTATTGGGGCTTTCTTTGAATGGGCTTTATGGGCCTCCATTTGTCCAGTCCTGTTATCAGGATCTCAGCTAATGATAACTTGTTGAAAAAGACGTCTTTCTCAACAACCATATTGGTTTTCTCATCAGGAACTGCATCAGGACACTCTTTGCTAGCATCATTATCTGTTTCACCAAGATCTTCTGTTTTAGTCTCTTTTCTCAACTTGAAGTGATATAGTGCAACCACCACCAGAAGAACCCAAAAATCCCACTATTTTTATCATCAGAATCATCACAATTAACGTGTGCCGCTTCTCCCTTCTCAAACATAGGGTCTACATCAGCATGCACGAACGGTTCTCGGACCTCTCCATCTTAGGAAACCCTTCCTCAAAATCACCTTCTCCTCCTATGCTGTTACTGCACGCAGTAGCCAAGCCAGTACCAGAAGCAGCAGCAACATTATCAGTGGCCATGAGGTAACATCTGGCCATTGAACCCCTCTTTACGTCCCAAATTTCAACAAACCTCAGATGTACCCATTCCGAGAAATAGACCTTCAAGATGAAGGACTGCAGATATATAGTCTTTAGATTTGGGAGCGTCTAGAAGCTTCTCAGGTAGCGGAAACTCAGAACAAAGGGCTCAAGAGAAACATCAGTTGCAACAAGCTCCAAGGAAGGAAAGAAAAGAAACCGGAACAGGGGAGATTGTATAAAAAAGAAAGATAAATAACCCAAAGCATGCAACATTGAGCTTAAGAACAAGGTGGGACATCAAAACAGATCTAAAGATAATAATAACAGTGGCAAGACTTCTAGCAAAAATCCCAGCAAAGCCAAGTGGCACACAAGTGACCGAACTTCTCTGTTGTACCAAAATACTTAGACTTTTTACATAGCAACTCTAGTCAAGAAAAACTATAGAAAAAGTCACTATGACTTTTATAGTACTTCGGGTATTGTCCTCAAGGACTAGTTTATGAAAATTGTCAATACTAGAATAAATAAATTACTTTTGTTTAAATCCTAAAGTGAAAATCAATATGTGAATAATGTGAAACTAAGTAAAAGAAATTAAATTAATAACAAAATGAATATTGATTTTAAATTCAATTTATTCAAATTTGGGGTTTTCCACAATCCAACCTAGGGTATAGGAATTAGAGAAAATAGAGGTATTTTAAGTGATATGATCTTAAGGTTTTGGGATCTTTGGCCGCTCGCGATCAAGTTGAGTTCTATAACTCAAAATTGCATCTGAAACCTAATTTTTCCTTTTTAAAACAGATTCCTAAAACCATCAAATGAATGATATTGATTAATAGTTTAAGATTTGGCTTTTTAACCCTTCCTACTCCTTATAGCTTTGTTTTGGGGCAAATAATGATAGGGAAGACGAGGATAACTAATGATCAAGAATTACCAAGAATCACTAGTATCGGGTAATAACCTACCATATCATTCCCTAAACTAACTCACAAGGATAGGATAAAAAAAATTAATAAATTTCCACCCAACCAATAATTAATCTCATTGTTAAAATAATTTACCCATTGTCCCTATAGGTTTCCTAGCCGTTAGGTTTTCATGCTTCAAGCCCCAAGTTGGCTCTTAGCCTCTCATGGGGGTGATGTCACATTCACAATCCATAATAGGGTTAAAATCCATAATTTGAATCAAAAGAAACTAAAAAATATATATTTAATAAAGAAGAAAAATAAAACAAACCAAAGTTCTTGTCTTCTTCCACCTTCAATGTCAAACTCTTCGGAAAAAAAAATCTAAGATCCTTAAAACCTAGAATTGAGAGAGTTTATATAATACCATCAATTACCTAACATGTGACACACTCTCATTGGCCACTTATTACAAAATAATGTCCTAAAAATGATGAAAAAATAATAAAATGTGATTTCTAGTCATGTGGGGTCCACTTAGGGTAGATGAAGTGCTCTAGATGCAATTCCCATGGTAGAGGAGGCGAAACATTAAAGTGGTAGTGGGTGAATTCGAAATTGGTGTCATTTTGAAGTGGATTTCGAATTCATTAGTTGAATAGATGCAATTCCTGAGATAGAGGAGGTGAAACATCAAAGTGGCAGTGGGTGAATTCGAAATTGGTGTCATTTCGAAGTTGATTTCGAATTCATAAATTGAATTTCGAAATGACCCTCCAACTTGGTGCAATTGTCTTCAAATAGCCATAACTTCTTAATTTCAGCTCTAATTTGCACACTGTTTAAATTATTGGACTCCTGACTTCCCAATCTTCGAAACAATATATAGTATGTATATAATAGACTCCAGGAAGTGCTCTAAATTTGTCCTCAAAGTCAGAGTATATAATTCCATCAAATTTTTGAGTTCTAAATTTCCATGCAGCTGAATCTTGCTTCATGCCTTATTTCCCATGTTTTCTTGCCTTCTTTCTTACTTCATAATGATCATTTCTCATCTTCCAAACTCATGATATTCTCTTCGTTCCTTTCCTTATGGTCCATGAGTCTTGACTCACTTATTTCCTCATTTAGCCCTTTCTTGATCTTTCAAAATCTAAAGTGATTCAACTGGCACCATTTTCTTCCCTTAAACCTGAGATAAGTCTCCAAAGTACAAATTAAACTCATGGCTAGGGCCTTAGCATTGATTTAGGTCAAGTTGGGTGATTTGAATGTCCTTTGGTGCACAAATCATATCGAATATGTGTCATTAGAGCACATATTTTGGCTCCAATCAACAAACATAATTATATGAACAAAACATGAATTAGCAATATCAAAACTCATTGATAACTCGGATCTCAGCCGAAGACATAAATGGCTAGCTACCCACATCCAAATCAAAGAAGTAACAACCAGAAATAGCAATATAGAAATGAAAGTGTAGGATGATGAAGAAAAATAGGGAGTCTACAATGTCATACCAGAGAATGCTCCCTTCATCCCTTTCGGCTTCTTTTTTGCTCGAGCTCTTCCCTCTCCTCTCACTCTCAGGTGGTCCTTTTTTCTTTCAAAGATATCCTCTCTCTCAAATAGCCTGCCATCCCCAAGCTCACTTTTTTTTTTCTTACCCTCTAAGCTAGCTAAAAATATACTAACTGCATACACTCCCCTCCTATCAATCCTCAGACTTGCCCTCTGCTTCCTCTCACCTACCTTTCTACATCCTTTCACCTGCTCCTTCTCTTCTCAAGCCCGATCTTCTTCTCTTGCAAGCTTCTATCGGCTCCACTATTTCTTTCTTCCTCCATAAGATGCTACCAGTTCCACTACTCCTCGTTCAGGAAGGATGTCACCACCTTCAACCACCATCATGATGATTCATGCTTTTGCCACATGTCCATGCAGCTTGCTCCTGGTAGAAAGAGGTCCCCCCACTCCTCCAAAGTGCTACCAGCTTCTCCCAGGTCTAAAGAGGGGTGGTAAATAATAATAATAATAATAATAATAATAAAGCCTTTTCCATTGAGGGGTCTACAATGTCATTGTTTATCCTTGTAACATGCAGCTCATCTTCACCATTCATTTTGGAACTATGGCATAATTAAAACCTTTTTTATAATAATATGTTGTTAGTTAGAAGACAGTAGAGAGGTAATTAAAAATAAATAAATTATTGCCAAAGGGTCACAATTAAATATAAATCAAGATAAATTGCGGCAAAATGATAAACTATTTTCTGTTTTTAAAAATAGAAAATAGTTTTTAAAAACTTATAACATTGTTTGGTTATTTTTCTTTGTTTCTAGTTTTTAAAAATAATGTGAAATAGAGAACAACTTTTGGAGAACAAGTAAAAGTTGTTTTCACCGGTTTTTAAAAATAATAGAAAAATATACACACATCATTATTTCTCTTCTATATAGAATCGTTATTTTTCGATTTCTTTTTTCATTAGGCAAATTAACTCCAAATTAAACAAAAATTAATGCATTGGATTTGTTAACAAGTCAATTAATTTTTAAAAATAAGTTAAAACTTAAATAATAAATTCATTAATACAAAAAATTTATGAATTAAAATTGGTTTAAAACAACTTTATTGTTTTTTTTATATATATAAAATTATTATTTCCTATTTTTTTTCTATAGGCAAATGAACTCCAAATTAAAAAAGACTTAATGCGTTAGATTCATCAACAAGTCTAATAATTTTTAAAAATAATTTAAAACTCAAATAATAAACTTATGAATACCATAAATTTATGGAGAAAAATTGGTTCATACTGACTGTATTGTTTCTTTTTTTGCATATAATTATGTTTTTATAATTTTTCCTACTACAAAAAAGAACTTCAAATCAAGTGACACTTTTTATTGAATTTATTAATGAGTTTAACAATTTTTAAAAATAATTTGGAACTCAAAAATAAATCTAATCATTGAAAAAAATAATAAAAGAAAACTTATATGTCATAAGTAATGGCTTTAGTATTTATCCTATACACACAACTATCTTTTTTAAAAAATAAAATAAAATAAATCTTATTAGGTAAATAGATTAAAAATTAAGTAAGATATAATTAATAATTTAAATTTTTTAATACATCCTTTAATTTTTAAGAATAATTTTCAATAAAAAACTGATTCAATTAATTGTAGATTAAATCAAAACATTCTAAAATATTATGTTCAAAATTGGGTACTCAGTGTGTGCATATGTAATAAAGAACTTAATTTATTGTTTATAAAATTAAATTTAATTTCATATTATTATAAATTAAATTTATAAAATTTTTATAAAATAAAAGTAAGATTATGTTTTTAAAAACAATACAAATTCTTTCATCCAAACAAGTTTTTGTTTTTTGTTTTAAAAAACTATTTTTTAAAACATCTTGTCAAACACTCTTATTTTTAAAAAATTTTAAAAAACTGTTTTTTTGTTCTCTATTTTGAAAGTAATTTTTAAAAAAACACCACCAAACCAACCCTAATATTTAGGAATAATTTAGAATAACTTGGTCAACTCAGTTGTTAAAATAAATAGTTGAAAATAAACTTAAATATTTGGGGTGAATGATCGAAATAGGATTAGACTCATAGAGTATTATATTTGTGAGTCCTTGTCAAAATAGTGTAATGCCATATAAAATGGGTCACTTTAAGATCATACCAAAGACAAATTTATCCAAACCCTAGGTACTTTGCTTGCTCCAATCCTAGCTATTAAATATTGAAAGAAGAAAAATAAACATTGAAAAAAAAATTATAGAGAAAAAGAGATTGAAAATATAAGGCATCTTGAAAAAATTAATGAGATTATACATGTAAGGCTTTATAATTAATGAAAGAACAATTGATTTTACAATATTTTTTATTTAAATGGTTTTTTTAATAATATTTGTAAAAAAAAAATATATTAGATTTTATTGATTTTGAAATAAAATAATATTTATAAAAAATTCTAGTAGACATTATTGAATTTGAAATAAAATGGAGAAAGAATTTGATAGATGGTATAACTAGATAATTAATCGAAAGTGTATTTGACAATATTTTTATTCGAAGTGTTTTTAGTAGAAATGTTTTTTTTCGAAGTATTTTTAGGAGAAGTATTTATGAAATGTTTCTAAAAAGAAATACTACAAGCAATTTTTTAGATTTTTAGAAGTATTTCTTAAAATTTGTTAAATATCTATTTGTTTTTTTCAAAAACACTTTTTAGGTTAAAAACATTTTCTAGAATCATTGTCAAATGAACTCTAAATAAATAAAGAGAGATTTGATAATATGACTTAAAAATAAAATAAAAAATTAAAATAATCCATCTTCAAACACAATCTAGAAGGATCTTATGAATCTAATATATGTTTTTTAATGTCCAAGTTCCTAAGGTATTCATGTTATACCACTCAAGAATGCTAGAATTTCTAAGCATCTTCTTCTTCGAAAGGCTCCAGTGTTTCATTAGCTACACATTTCTTCAACAACAGAAACCCACACAACCCTAAGTTCCCATTGTATGAATCATTTTCAAAAATGTCAAACTAATTACCTTAAGGTATAAATCCAGTGAGATGGTTTTAGGGAAGATTGAAAACTTCAAGAAATGTCAAACTTGTTAATTGTTAAGGAATACTCCCAATGAGCTTGTTTGAAGAGAGGTCTAATGATTCAAGAAACTTCAAAATTCTGAAAGATGATGAAATATGTCCTGTAAGATTGTTATGAGACAAATTGAGCCCTCAAAGTGAATTAAGATTTCCTATAGACTCTGGAATCTCTCCTTGGAATTTGTTGCTCGATAAATCAATTGTTGTGAAAGTATTCAAAATTTTCACAAATTCAATCTTCAACCCTTTGATTGTCATCATTACGAAATCTTGATAATAATTGCCCCTCATATATTTTCTTGTCATGTTGCCTTCATCTACATTCATTGTTACTTTCAAACTTCTCAAATACATTTTAGGCAAGTCACCCTCGAAATCATTATGAGAAAGATCAATGATTCTTAGGCTCATGAATTGGGATTTGATTTTGGAACACCTTATATGACCATGGAAACTATTAGAGCGCAAAGCAAGAACCTACAACTCTGGAAGAATTCCTAACCAATGGGGAAATGTATCATTTATCTTATTATTCACAAGGTTTAGAACTTCAAGTTTTCTACAAATGATCAAAGATCAAGGTACTAGGCCTTCCAATTTATTATCATTGAAGTCAAGATTCTTGATTGCATTGCCCTTTAAAAATGTTTGAGGAATGGTGCCATGAAATCGATTCCTTCGTAGATTCAAAACAGATAAATCTTTGTTACAATTCCCTAAACAATGAGGAAGCATGCCACTCAAGTTGTTACTAGTCAAATCAAAAACTCCCATGGAACTCACTTTGCAAATCAAAGGTGAGATTCCTCCACTCAATTTGTTTTGGGAAACTGAAAAAGAAAAATGTAGAATTTGGAGGAGTAGTTGGAAGTGGTCCTTGTAGCAAGTTGCAATGAAGATCTAGAATTTCTATATTTTTCCATGGAAACATCTCAAACCCACTTATTGAGTTGTAAGAAAGATTCAAGTACCATAGTGTATCATTTCCCATATTCCACAACCATACTCCACTAACCTTATTGTTTGAAAAGTCTATGCTCTCAATCTTAGGTAAAATGGATTTGGAATTGCCAGAGGTGGTCCATGAGAGCATGTTGTTTGAAAGATCAAGGTCAGTAAGATTTCTAACTTTTCCAAACTTGCTTGTCTCCAAAACGCGACTCAAGTTATTTGAATAAAGATAAAGAGATCTCAGGTTTACAAGCTTAAACATTGAACTTGGAATTGACCCATGTAACTCATTCATACTCAAATCAATCGCCTCTAGTGAATCAAATTGAAATCCACCAATATGACTAGTGGGTTTGTTATGACAAAGATATAACTCCACCAATGATGGCAAAGTATACAACCAAGATGGTATTGTCCTATTAAACAAGTTATAACTTAAGTAGACAAAAGATAAACTTAAAAACCCATTTGCAGGAGAAGAAATGACTCATTCTAACTGATTATCAGACAAGTGTAAGTCCTGAAGGTTTGTTAGATTTCCAATTGATGGTGGAAGCTGACCATTGAATTATTTCTAGAAAGGTGTAATGAAATTAAATTTCTAAGGTTATTGAAAACATTTGGAATTTTTCCACTAAAATGATTTTCATTGAGGTGTAAGGAAGTGATTTGTGTAAGATTCTCTAATGAAGTAGGGATGAACCTTGAGAATTTGCAATAAGAGAGATGCAAAGTTTGTAAAGACTTTAGATTTCCAATTGAAGTAGGGATGGATCATGAGAATTTGCAATCAGAGAGATACAAAATCTATAAAGACTTTAGATTTCCAATTGAAGTAGGAATGAACCCTGAGAATTCACAATTGAAGAGATACAAAGTCTGTAAGGACTTTAGATTTCCAACTGAAGAAGAAAGCTCTCCACAAAAAATTTTGGATGGTAAATACAACTCCATAAGGGAATTGTTCTCATTGAATTGTGGGAAGTTTCCACTAAGATCATTATTCCCTCATAAGTTGAGAGCCTTGAGTTTCGGAAGATGAATGTCATGGTCAAGGAATCTCCTATGCAATCCACAACCAAAGAGAACTAATGATATCAAAGAAGACTTGTTTAGCAAAGAATTAGGAAAAACTAAAGAGATGGAAATACCTCCAAGGTGAAGCTTCTGCAATTTGGTTAAATTTTGAACCAGAGAATTAAAACCACGCAAGGCAAATTTTACTTCATAATTCCTCGATAGATCATGTGAAACCAAGTTAGAAAGATGAAAGATTTCAGGTGCAATTTTTCTAGAAAATACAGAGTAAGAGAGATTGAGATGCGTCATGCTTGAGAACCGACCAAACCTAGCTAAAACAAAGGACCCATTGAAGTTGTTGAAAGCTAGGTTGAGCCTTTATAGATGAGGAATGAGAAAGAGGGTAGTGTTGGAATGGATGGTGCCAAAGAGCCAACTACAATTGAGGTCCAACTCAATTACATAACATGTCACCCAATCACATGTGACCCCATCCCATGAGCAACAATCTCTACCCTTCTTCTAAAACTCTATTTTGGGATAAAAAGAGATATGGTAAAATTCGAAGTAATTGGAATGACATTTCTTGATGGAAAATGATTGCTTAAGCTGGAGTAGAGCAAAGGTCTGGTGATCAGCGCATAGTGGTTTAGTGGAACTAGAGATGAGGAAAGAAGCTGAAATGATGAGAAGAAGAAAAGAAAACAGAGAAAGATAAGTTTAAACATCATTCTTCCTAAAGCAATTAAGAGAAAGTGGTGAGATGAGAGAAATGGTGATGAGTACACTATTGGAGAACCATAAATCATATAGAATGATTATAAAAAGTTATCATCATCTAGATAAATAACAAAACTTTATTTTATAGATAAATAATAAAACTTGATCTCATTCATAAGTAAACAATCTAGATGATAGATATGCCAAAATTTCATGCTAAATTTATAGGATAACAATATCGAAAGACATACATGAATCCATTGAGATGTTGTATTTGGGTCTTGTCTTCCATGTTCCGAACGAGTATTGTAGCGAATCCTCAAAATCACTCACTAATAGGATGTGAATAATATGCCAATTTTTTTGTTTATTTAAATTGGGGAACATAACCCATTTTATACTCATTATTTATTTATTTTTATTAGCCCATCATTAATAAATAAAATAAAATTGGTTTCTACACATTGTAAAACCCATACAGTGTATATAAGTGATACTTTAAAGGCTCATCATTAACTTAATTGATCACATTTAATTAGGCTAAAATAAGATAGCTTAACATACAAAGTTAATATGCAAGCCCACAGTTACCAAAATACCCAACAATCTCCCACTTGGGCCACATATGTCATTAAACAATTGTACATTACAAAAACAGTGAGCTCAAGATTTGCTATCTTAACTGTAGGCATCTCAAAACAAATTGGTCCATTAATTATACCAATATAGAATCAATCCGATCTTCATTACATGTTTTATAACTAGACCCATCAATGATCACTACATTAGTACAATCAATGACATAAATCAAGTATGGATGTGTAGCATGGAAATTTCATGTAGTGTGATCCCATATCATGTCTATTTCCAACTAGTTCAACTTTATAACTCAAAATAGTTCAACACACTTTCAAACTTCATGCAAAATTGAAATTGAAAGAATATAACTTTATTTCAGAGTTTTCAATAAACAAAAAAAGAATAATACTTAAGTTTGATAAATAAAAAAAACATGTCATTAACTAATGAACATCAATTAACAAACTCCCACTATACATATATATCACCAAGATGAACCACACACATATGAGCCACATGCTCATGGAACACTTTAGGTGGTACACTTTTGGTAAGCGGATCCGCAATTGTGAAGTTTATACTAGTATGTTCAATTGACACTTGAAAACTATGAACTCTCTCTTTAACAACCAGAAACTTCAAGTCAATATGCTTTGATTTTGACAAGTTTTTGTTGTTCTTAGAATATAATTCTATAGCTTTATCACAATTTATTCTTAATGGTCTCGCAATGCCATCAACAATGCACAATTCAGCGATAAAATTTCACAACCACATTGCTTGGTTCAATGCCTCATAACAAGCAGTAAACTCCACTTCCATGGTGGAAGTAGCTATGAGTGATTGCTTAACACTCTTCCATGAGAAAACTTCTTCAGCTAACATAAAAACATAGCCAGAACTAGATATCTGCTATCGTGGAAACTAGCAAAGTCGAAGTCGAAATACCCTATGATCTCTAAATGATTTAGATCTCTGATATGTGAGCATGAAATCTTTTGTTCTTTGTGAATACCACATAACCCATTTTGTTGCCTTCCAATGAACCATTCCTAGGTTACTTAAATATCTGCTAAGCATACCAACTATGTACGCAACATCCGAACGCTTACAAACTTGAGCATACATGAGACTCCCTATTGTTGATGCATAAGGGATGTTTTCCATCTCTTTGTTCGCAATTTCAATCCTTGGACATTGAAGAAAATGGAATTTATCACCCTTAGCAATGGGCATATCTCTTGGTGCACAATCCTTCATGTGAAATCTACTAAGCACTTTATAAATATATGTCTTTTGTGATAAGCTAAGAATACCATGAGAACGATTTCGATAAATTTGTATGCCCAACATAAAGGATGCATTACCAAGATCTTTCATTTCAAAATTGTTTGAAAGAAATCTCTTAGTTTCATGCAACAAGCCTATATCACTACTTAGTAGTAGAATATCATTGACATATAACACCAGAAGAATAAATTTACTCCCACTGATTTTTTGATAAATACATTTATCTACAGTGTTCTGCTTAAAACCAAAAGAGATAATCATTTGATCAAACTTTCGATACCATTAATGAGATGCTTGCTTTAAACCATAAATGAATTTATTTAATTTGCATACCAAATGTGTTGATTTTTTGGATTCAAAATTCTCTGGTTGCACCATGTATATGGTTTCTTCAATTTCACCTTTGAGAAACATGTTCTTCACATCAATTTGATGTAACTCCAAATCATAATGAGCTACAAGTGTCATAATGATTCTAAAAGAGTCTTTCAATGAAACTAGAGAGAAAGTTTCTTTATAATCAATGTCTTCCTTTTGAGTGAAACCTTTGGTGACTAGATGTGACTCATATATTTCGACATTGCCTTTTGAATCCTGCTTAGTTTTATAAATCCATTTACAACCAATTGATTTTTCTATTTTAGGCAATTCGAAAAGATCTCAAACATCATTGTGTTCCTTTGATTTTATTTCATCTTTCATGGCTTCTATCCATTTATGTGAGTTTACACTTTGTTTGGCTTGATTGAAAGATATTGGATCATCTTCTAGTCCCATATCAAACTCATGTTCTTGGAAATACGCAATATAATCATCTAGAATCGTTGTTCTCCTCTCTTTAGTGGATCTCCTTTATGGCATTTCCAATTGAGGTTGTTATTGTTCCTCCTCATGAATAATAGTGGATTCTTCAGTTTTAGTAAGAGGTAAGTCAGGAGTATCTAGATTTTCTAGATTTGCATCCTGAATAATGTTAAACATAGCTACCTGATCATTTTCAGTTGCAACTATAGAAATGATAACATATTCCTCTTCAGAGACAAAGCTCCTAAGTCCAATACTCCCACCATATTCAACATCCTCAATGAATTTAGCATTACCCGTCTAAAAAAAGGACTTGTTTAAGGGATTATAAAACTTAAAACCCCTTGACCTTTCTTAGTACCCAACAAAGTAGCAACCTATTGTTCTTAAGTCTAATTTTCTTCCATTAAGCCTATATGGCCTAGCCCTAGCTAGACAACCCTAAACATGAAAATGCCTAATACTAGGCTTCTTTTCAGTCCATAACTCATATGGGGTTTTAGCTACTGCTTTGCTTGAAACTCTATTAAATATATAAATTCTAGTCTTTAAGGCTTCTCCCTAAGTGATTCTGGTAATGAATAATGATTTGTCATACTTCTTACCATATTCTTCAGGGTCGATTTCGTCTCTTAGCTACACCATTTTGACTTGTAGTTCCTAGCATGGTGTACTAAGGAACAATGTCAAATTCCTACAATTATCTCACAAAAGGTCTTGGATGTTATTTCCCTTATCTATCATATCTACCATAATACTCATTACCACGATCAAATTTAATGGCTTTAATTTTCTTTCCAAGTTGATTTTCAACTTCAGATTTATAGGATATGAAAACATCCAACGATTGAGACTTCTCATGAATCAAGTATAGGTACCCATAATGAGAATAATTGTCTATGAAAGTAATAAAATACTTTTGACCATTCCAAGAAGCTATAGGGAATGAACCACAAATATCAATATGTATTAATTCCAAGACACTCGAACTCCTACTGGCACCAACTTTTCTAACATTTGTTTGTTTTCCCTTAATGAATTCAATGCATATTTTCAAATCTAAAAAGTTAAGGGAGTAAAAAATTCCTTCTAACACAAGCCTTTGAATCCTTTCTTTAGAAATATGTCCTAAACGTTTATGCCACAACATGGAAGAATTCTCATAGGTTAATTTAAGCTTTATACCACAATTACTTGTATGTAAGGATTCATTAATATGTGAGACATAAATATCCAATTTATATAGATTACCAACCAAAGAACTTATACCAATCATATTTGAATATTGAAAAAGACTAATTTCTCCATTTCCTAATGAACAAGAGTAACCAGATTTGTCCAAGTCTCATCCAAATCTAAATAACAACTAGATTCTAATTGCAATCTAAATAAACCAATCGCCTCAATGGGAGCTTTGTTGTTATTTCCCATATAGATGAATCTTTCAACATTAGTTGGTACTCGACCCTTATTGTCACACTTATGTGAGTAGTTGCACCTATATCTATCCACCAAGTGTGATTTGGTATTAAAGCCAACTTAACTTCAAAACAAACAAGGTTGAGAAGTTTACCCTTTTTTATGAACCATTTTGCATACTTAGGACAATCCTTCTTCACTTGTCCACCTTTCTTGCAAAAGAAACAAGTAATGACCTTATCTTGTTTCTGTTACATCTTAGGTTGTGAGGTCTCATTGTCTGCAACTTCTTTGTCTTTACTATTACTATTACTATTTCTTTTTCTTTTCCTATTGGCAACATTGTCATGAGAGGTGGTAGCTAAGTGAACACTTTCTACTTTTTCTTGTTTTAATCTTTTTTTCCTCTTGCACCCACTGAGCAATGAGCTCATTAAGAGTCCATTTTTCCTTTTAAGTATCATAACTTATCTTAAAAGGACTAGATTGTGTAAGGAGAGAGATCATGACTAGATGCACAAGAATGTCATTAGACAACTCCAACTTTAATGCCCTTAGTCGAGTAACAAGATTAGACATTTCCATAATGTACTCCCTTATGTTCCCTTAGCCTTTATATCGCATTGAAACAAGCTTAGACAAAGTGGTGCTCATTTCAACCTTTTTTATCCAACAAATCGGTCTGCTATTTGGCTTAGGAAACTCTTAACATTTTCCTCCTCAAGCATTGCACCCCTGATGATATCTAGAATAGAGTGCTTCATGATCATAAGACTCATGTGGTTAGAGCGCTCTCATTTTACTTGGTGAAATTGATAGTTCAAGGACAAGGGTTATACACTTGACATTGGATATGAAGTGGTAGAATCACCTTATGCGGTCCCACTTGCATAGTCCATGGGCCAAATAAAAGGTATGTTGATCTTGCCTTTAGATACCTTTATAGTTAAGGCAAGGAGATCAATCTAAGAGGGTCTCTAACTAGTAACAAGGTCATGACTTGCCCCACATAGGCTTGATTCTTATGATACTAAGATACCTTCCAAAAGGATATGTAGTTTGAGAGTGTTATTTTTTTGCTAAATTAATTACCAATTACCACAAATGCTCAATTATGTCGTTGTTTGGTCATATTCTTTGTTATAGATATCATGTTGGTTCTATTATCACTCTCTTTCTCACAATAACCTAAGCCCAACTAATCAATTAGGCTAATTTTATTCTGGATATAGTAACTAATTGTAGAGAAGCTAGTTTAGGTAGAGCTAGCTATTCCTTATGTGAAGGGAAAAACCTAAATCTCTCCATTTCCCAAGTCCAGATTAGGTTAGGAACATGCATAACTATCCTAGGCTTTTTCTAAATCTTATGCATAGTGGGAAAATAACATTTTTATACTTCAAAAGGATTCAGAAAGTGTTAACAAAAAACATACCTCACATTTGAATGTTCTAAAATTAGATCCACGTGGTGAAGATGAAGATCGAAATCGTAGAAGTCTTGTAAACCTGAAGTCTTTCCAACCCTAATCTTAACACACCTTTGGTAGGGAAGAAAAGAGGGTGGGGGCTATGGCTCTTTATCTCTTTGGATGGTGGAAGACAAAAGCTATGGAAACCTTAACCCCTAAGGGGTATTTATAAAGTTCCTAAGTGGGCTTAAGTGACTTAAGCCCACATGCACTTGGGTAATTGAATTTAGCCCAAAATAGGTCCTAATTGATTAATTAACCCAACAACACCTACTAATTGATCAATTAGCCCAATCCAAAGACCCTGTTCATTTACCCCTATGCAACCTTGTGTAATTAACAAAATGCCCTTATGCACAAAAGTGAACCTAGAATCAATCTAACCCTCATAACCCTTGCCAACAAGGTATATGAGCTCAGAGGGAGGACCACTAGGACCCATAGGAATACTGGCTCCCTCATAATCCAATTCTAAATTTGATTCAACATCCCACTATAGAGAATCAATTGAACTCTAGTATCCTATGTAAATAACAACGAGACACCAAGTGCTCGGGTTCGTGACTTGCTATCCATTGTATTCAGTTTCCCCATGAACTGGTGTTCGTAGTTTACTAAGGTGAAAGCTATCAACCTTTCAAGACTACCTCTACCATCCTTGAGTTACAAATCCTCCTATTGTGTGTTCAATTGACATATCTTAGCTTTCAAAGAGTCTATGTCAAGTTCCACTTAAGGAACTACTATGACCATACTTTCCATGAACACACCTCCTAGGATCACCTAAGTGGACACACTGTCTAAATCCTGATAGATATTATGGTGTTTCTATTGAGAATACCTATTGCTACCGGTTTTCATCAACAATAACCAAATCCATAGGGAATATATGATCAACTTACGATCTCAACCGTAGGTCAAAGCCACTACTAACTTCAACACAAGCTCAATATTCTCTCAAGGTTGAGAGACAATACAATGAAGTAGCTTAGTAGAGTCATGACTACTTGATAGCCTTAAGTCATAACTCACTGTAGGTCCAATCTAATGTGCAACTATACACACTAGTGCACTCACCATGGGAAACCCATCCCAATAGCCAAGACCAGCCATCCCTCCAATTAGGAGGTAGTGCACTACTGTCTCTAATGGGTTGCCTAGACCCATGAACCGACTGTGAACAAATCATCTATTTTCAAGGAACCTATGACTTAGATCTTCTATACAACTCCTAATGCACCTAATTCATGTACAATGCAAAAGATACAGGCAAGAGTGCTCATAAAGAATGATACATGGAATAAGGATAGATGATTACTACCCAAAAAGTGCTATTTTGCGCCTTTAATTCATTATGTTTTAAGCACTTTTGTGTAGAAGTTCTCCATTTTTATTCCAATTGGCATGTTAAGGACCTAGCAATGACTTCTAATCATATTTGTGGCTAGTTTTGGTGTTTTGATAGCTTTTTGATCACCAAAGCAATCCGAGATTGAGAAGAGTTCTTTGGAATCCATAAGCAAATCCAGAATACAAGGAGTATGGGATCCTGCTCTTTACATCCGGCTGCCGCCACTTTACATCCAGCTGCCGCCATTTTGCATCCGGCCGACGCCATTCCACCTGGATGACATCCGGAATTCTGCTGCCGCCGCCATTTTCATCCGGATGTCTTACATCCGGAATTCAGGAGCCGGATGGGAGAGGAAGGCGTTTCAACTTCTCCAGATATACATATCCGGATCCGATGATAGCGCTTACCCGGAGAGTTTTGCAGCCATCTTGCATAGTGCTGCGATTGTCTCTTGAAGCTTCCCGATATTTGCGACTGGCATTCTGAGATATTTTGCTTTAGATATTTGATGTCTAAATCCCCAAACTCTCCTTGTAACCCACCAATTATAGGATTCCTTAGTTATTAAGTTTGGAAAAAGGGTGAATAACCTGAAGATATTTTCTTTTGTAATTTTATATATATATACTCTCAGGAGCTTGTTCTCGGGAGAAGGGGACGACACATCTTTTGTATAGTTTTCAAAGGAAGTAAAATACAGAGCTTTGCTCTGCTTTACCTTCTCATTTTGATTGTATTTTCTTACTAGCCAAACAACCTCTGAGGGTGTTTTCCCAGAGGATGAGAGGTTAAACCTTTGGTTTCTTAGAGTGAAGGAAGTTAGGTGAAAAGTCCAGATGCAAAAGTGGAAAACTCTCGTGCTTTAAATACAGGTAGTTGGAGTTCAATAATGGCTTTTAAATCTAAAGTTTTGCTTTAAATCCCTTTGAATCACTTTGAATGGCCAATACATGATAAGCTTTTAGGTCTCCGTGGATACTTATTGCTAGATCCACATAAGACCATTAGTTATCATGTACGAGCCATTGGAAAGTGGCTCAAGGTGAAGACCCATAGTGTCTAAAGCCATTAATGGAACTTGACTACCATTTTTATTGACTCTTTATGGATTAAATCTTCATTGCTAAACCTATACCGGTTCAGGAAACAACCATCCTTTATGTTGTTGTCCCCAATACGAGGAGAAAAATCCGGAATTTCCCACTTTGCATTCTGAACTTGATCATAGCAACCTTTAGCTCCGGGAGACTTTCTTTCTTCCATTTTTACTTAGTTCTATGTTAGTTTAGTTTCAAACACCACTTTCAAAACAAATTTTATTTTCTTTTAAACTTTAAGCTTTTGACAAAGGAAATCATCAGATTCAATTTCTAATCTTGAGTCTATCACTGGTAGAGTGAAAACCCATCCCAGAGTTCGACCTTAGAGTTGCTATACTATAGTAGCTTTGCTATGCTAGTATGAGGTCATAAGATTTATAAACATTTTTTGATTAAAATACACAACTAGGCACAAATCAATAAATAAAAGTGAAATTGGAACATTAATAAATAAATAATGAATTCCAAATTGATTACATCATGTCATGCTTTTAAGGGCTTTATCCTAACATTCTCCCACTAACCCTCAAAGTATCATGCTATAAAGCATGTCAGATACTCATATGAAACCTATGTTATCCCTATGACCAATAAAGACTCTCCTTGTCAATGTCTTGGTGAAGGGATCCACCAGGTTATCCATAGAAGGTATCTTGTCAACCATCTTGTCACCCTCTAAACTATCTCAACACTTTTGAGCACAAGCACATGATCATCTGTTCTCCTAAGATACTTGAGTATATGCTTGACAATTGTCCAATGTTTTGGACATGGATAGGCTAATATCTACTCACCACACCCACTTCAAAGCAAATATATGGCTTAGTACATAGCATATGAGTACCCACTACAGAGGTATAGGGTACTGACTGCATCCGTTCTTTCTCCTCGGGTGTTTTAAGACACTGATCTTGAGAAAGGGGAATTCCATGCCTAAAAAGTAACAAACCTTTCTTGGAATTATTCAGCACATACTTAGCCAAAAGCTTATCTATGTAGATAGCTTACGATAGCACTAGTTTCCTATTTTTGTGGCCCCTACGGACCTTAATCCTAAGAATATACTATGCTTCTCCCAGATCTTTTATCTAGAACATAGTAGAAAACTGGATCTTGATTGATGACAATAACCTTACATCATTGCCAATGAGTAGATTGTCATCTACCTACAAGTTCCTAGAGTACCACTATGCTTCCCTGCAATTTCTTGTACTTACAAGGCCCTTTGGTATGAAAATATGTGGTTACATCATGTAGATGCTAATATCAAGATAATCGTTTAAGAACACTATCTTGACATCCAATTGTAATATCTCATAAATGAGATATACCGCAATGGGTAGGAGTACTCTAATGGATTTGAATGGCTATTGGTTAAAAGGTTTCTTATATTTGAAACAATGTTTCAAACCATAACCTTTAGCTACAACCTAGCCATATAAATATCAACTTTTCCATCTACTCCTTTCTTTCTCTAATAGACCAACTTACACTTATGGGTTTTATCCCTTTACGTGCTTCTACATGAATCTAGACTACATTAGAATCACAAGGATTCTAACTCTTCCTCTATAGCCTTTTATCAAAGATGTTCATCCACATTCTCATTACTTCATCATAATTAGTTTGGTTGTTTAACAATCCTCCCACTATGATGTGTGCTTGCCTATCCTTTGGCACTCTTAGCATTCTTTTTCTAGTGTCCTAAAAGGTCACAAAGGAATCAATGCCCATGAGTTTGTTCTTTCATTCCTTTTCTTGAACTTTCTTTATTTGGTGTTGTTGTTCTTCTTCTTGGTGGAAGAGCCTGAAGAACTTTAACTTCCATATTTACACCCTTTTACTCTCTGAGAATTTTCTTATTCAAAGGAGTCTAGTAAGATCTCTAAGATAACTTGAATTCTAGTGTTCATAATAGTCTTAAGGGTAACTTGTCTAGTTGACTTGCCCTTATCACCAAATAACCTTTGCAACTTTAAAGAGAATATCATAGACTATGGCAATAGACATGTGCTTCTTTTGCAACACATTATCTAAAGACCCAAGTATGAGAGACTTAGTCTTTTGATTTGTCTTATGCCACCTTTGATATGCTTCTCTTACTTTATGATAGGTTTTTTCAAAGAAAATAACAAACTCTACCAAAATCAATTACTATATCCATATTATTTTTAGTCTAAAATTGAGTCCAATTTAAACAAGAAATAAGATGTGATAGGTTAAATACATGATATCCATAATATATATAATAATTTCATGCATTAATAAAAGGAACTGAGAATTCAAGGCAAGTCGGTAATTAATTTAGCAAAAATATAGTGCTCTTAAACTAAATATATCCATGCAAGGTATCCTAATATCATAAAAATCAAGTCTACTTTAGGCAGGTCATGACTTTTATTACTAGGTAGAGACCCTCTCTAATTAATCAACCCACCTTAAACTTCCAAAGGTTATCCTAAGGCATTGATCAACATACCTTTATGTTTAGCTTTTAACCCATACAAGTGGGACCACATTAGGTGATTCTACCACTTCATGTCTAATTTAAGTGTGTAACCAAGATCCTTGACATCAATGTTACCAAGTGAAGAGTTTCATATTTAGGATTGGTCACTCCCACTACAAACATAAATAGTCTTGTCTATAAAGGATAGTACATATCCCTTGATTCCTTGGGCCAACCCATCTTTAGGATGGTGATAGGCCCAAAATCAAGATAGCCTTGATCTTAGAGGCTATGGGCTTGCCTATGGCCCGCTCCCACTTAATGTTTTGGAAGAGAGACTTTAAAATAATTTTGGTAACTATCTTAAAATAAATTATCAATCATGAGAATTTCCAAAACTTTTATTTGTCACTTGAATTGAGACTCCTGTGCCAAATAGGGATATCTTTCATATTCTTTATCCTTGAACTTTCTTTTTCAAACTAAATGATTTCCTCCTTCTCTCAAGGGAGGAGAGCCTGAATGACCAATTTAGGTGTTATCCCTTTCTCTCAGGGGGGGGGGGGGGAGCCTAGAGAACAACCTAACCCAAATAAAGGAAAGTACCAATTCCTTAAATAAATAATAATGGAAATAAAACTCATGAACATTTGTTCTTTTAAGAAAATCCAAAATTACCATTTTAATTTATTTTATTTGAAACACTATCTTGGTAAGCTATTTTAATCATGAATTATCTATTTTATATTTTTCCAAAAATAATTTATTTCTTTAAATTAGAATCTTGGGCTAAATAGGAAAGATTTTATTTCATAAAGACTTGGAAAAATAAAACTTCTTCCTGAAAATAAAAAGATTCTTGGAGATTTAAAATCTAAAAAGATTAATTTTGAAAGAAAAAATCTCTAAGAGTTTGATTTTGAAAAGGAAGTGAGGTCCTTATTTCTTTCCAACTTGTCTTTACCTAAAATAAAAATTTCTTAATTCATAGCACATTCCAATTTAATAAATTATCTAAAATAAAGAAAAAAAAATGAAAATTCATTAACTTAAGAATACCAAAATATATTCTATGCCAAAAATTAAAAAAAAAACATAAAAAAAGGAAATTAAATAAATAATTCTCATGGCCTTAGGGATCTTATTGTAAATTTGGTAACTAAAACTTGGATAAAATTCAAATTACCAAAAAAGCCCTACAACTAGATATAGGGTTAGTAAAAAAAAAACCAATAGCCTAATTGACAAAAAAAAAAAAAAAAAAAAAAAAGCAAAAAGATAGTCCAAAAATTGAGTCCAAACAACCAACAACAATTTGGCTTCAACTGCACCCCGTAATTGCATTCCTTTTGTGTAGTCTTGCTTCAATTAACCCTATCTCTCTCATTTCAACTCTAAATTGCTATCTGTTCAAAGCCTTGGATTCTTGACTTCCTAAGATTAAAAAACATTGTGGTTTGCCCCAAAAATCTTATGTAAGGTAGCCCCGATTTTGAGTTGAAGTCAGTGTCACTATGCTGCTATGCTCTTTACGCAGCCTTGCTTCAATTGGCTATAACTCCCTCGTTTCAACTATGAATTGTGATCCATTTGAAGCATTGGAATTTTTACTTCCTAAGATTGAAAACCATATGTGATTTGTCCTAAAAAGCTCATGGAAAGTTATCCCAATTTTAAGTTAAAAAGACAAAACAGGGCTGCCAAAGATCTCAAATCAAGAATTTTCAAGAATCTCTCTTTTCCCTTAAATCATCGTAGGAACTTATGAAAGAAACTTCAAGAAGTCTTCTTTTCTCTTTTCCAGAAAGGGAATGTGTGTGAATACATTGTTATGCTTTAGATTGCTTCCATACTCTCCATATGATGCAAAGAATGATAAAAAAAAATGGATTTTTAAAACAAAATCCCATACTCCAAAGATTTGGAGTTTACATATCACTCTACGATAAAAATAGGATTTTTACAAAAGAACAAAAATCCTATGCCTTTTATGAGGCTTACAACCCATCTAGGAAAAGTAAAAACCAATCCAAGTAATTATTACATCCTCAATAAAAAGTAATCACAATTATAACCATCATATTATAACAATATCATAATAAAAAAGGCACATTAATTATCTTTGGGGCCATGGGATAAAAAAAAACCCTACAAAACCAAGTTAGCACACCCTAGAATGGTTCTAGCACAATTACTAACCTATAGCTCTGATACCAGTTGAAGGGAAAAACCCGGATATCTCCGTTTCCCAAGCCATGATCAGGTTAGGAACATGCATAACTATCCTATGCTTTTTCTAAATCCTATGCACAATGAAAAAATAACATTTTTTATACTTTAAAAGGACTCAGAAAGTGCTAATGAAAACCATACCTCAGATTCAAATGTTCTCGAATCAAATCCACATGGTGAAAATGAAGATCAAAATCATAGAAGTCTCGTAAACACGAAGTCTTCTATCCAATTACTCAAACCTTAATCTTCGCACACTTCTGGTGGGAAGGAAAAGATAGTAAAGGTTATGGCTCTCTATCCCTCTAGATGGTGGAAGATAAAAGTTATGGAAACCCTAACCACTAGGAGGTATTTATAGGGTTCTTAAGTGGGCTTAAGTGACATGGGCTTGGGCATCTTAATCTAACCTAAAATGGGTCCTAATTGATTAATCAACCCAACATGGCCTACAAATTAATCAATTAGCCCAATCCAAAGACCTTGTTCACTTACCCCTATGCAACTTTGCATAATTACCAAAATGCCCTTATGCATAAAAGTGAACCTAGAGTCAATCTAACCCTTATAACCCATGCCAACAAGGTATATGAGCTCAGAGCGGGGACCATTGAGACCCATAGGAATATTGGCTCCCTCATAATCCAATTCTAAAGTTGATTCAACATCCCACTATAAAGAATGAACTCAACTCCAATATCCTATATAAATAACAGTGAGACACCAAGTGCTCAAGTCTGTGACCTACTATCCATTGTATTCAATCTCCCTATGAATTGGAGTCCATAGACTAATAAGGTGAAAGCTATCAGCCTTTCAAGACTACTTCTACCATCCCTGAGTTACATATCCTCCTATTGTGTGTTCAATTGACATACCTCCTTAGGATCACCCAAGTGGACACACTGTCTCAATCCCAAGAGATATCATGGTGCCTCTATTGAGAATACCTATTATTACTGGCTTCCATCAACAATGACCCAATCCATAGGGAATATATGATTAGCTTACGATCTCACCCGTAGGTCAAAGCCATTACTAACTTCAGCACAAGCTCAATATTCTCTCAAGGTTAAGAGACAACACAATGAAGCAGCTTGGTGGAATCATGACTACTTGATAGCCTTAAGTCATAACTCACCATAAGTCCCATCCAATATGCAACTGTACACACTAGTGCACTCACCATGGGAAACCATCCCAATAGTCATTACCAGCCATCCCTCCAATTAGGAGGTGGTGAACTACAGTCTCTAATGGGTTGCCTAGACCTATGAACCGACTATGAACAAATCATCTATTTTCAAGGAACCCGTGACTTAAATCTTCTATGCAACTCCTAAATGTACCTAAGTCACGTATAATGCAGAAGATGCAAGCAAGAATGATCATAAAGTATAGTACATGGAATAAGGATAGATAAAAGTGAAATTGGAAATCATTAAATAAATAATGAATTCCCAATTTATTACATCATGTCATGTTTTTAAGGGCTATATCCTAACATTATGAACTAACCCAGAAAAAGAAAAGAGTTGTATATTAAAGTGGTATTAGACGGATAAAAAAACCAAGTTTCTAATACTTGGATCTTTGGATAATGTGTTGCAATAGTAACACATGTCTATTACTAAAGACTTTGATATTCTTTTTCAAATTTACAATTGTTATTTGGTGATAAGGGTAGGTTAGCTTTGACAAGCTACTCTTATGACTGTTATGAACACCAATATTCATATGATCTTAGAAATCTTGCCATTTTCCTTTGGGATGGCTAAGGAGATTCTCAAAGATTATAGGGTGTTTATATGGAAGTCAAAGGTTCTTTAGGTTCTTCTACCAAGAAGAGAAAAAAAAATACCAAATAAGGAAAGTTTAAAAGAATGAATAAGGGAGCAAACCCAAGGGCAAGTGATTCTTTTGTTACCTTTTAGGACACTTGAAAAGGAATGCCCGATTTACCTAAAGGAAAAAAGAAAAGCATACATCGTTTCCTCATTGTTGAGTATTTAGTGGTGGATTTCACCATTTATGGTGGATAGATTCCAGGCCCATTGTCTGTAAGTCCTTATAGGATATTCAACAAGTGAGAAGGTTAAATGATGGGATTAACTTACCTTAGCTTCAAATACAAGGTTAGTTATGCAGGTAAGTGGGAGGTAATATCCTTTTCTTTTATATGTATTCTATTATCACTTTGCCAAGTGATGAGAATTGTTAGATCTCATGATTAAACCTAGCACTCATTAAAAATTTGGTTTCTAAACCTAGGTTATATTAATATAAATAGGATCCAAAGACTAATAAAGTCTAGACTCTTTGATTCCAAAAGATCTTTTAGCCTATGAATCCTATATAGATGGTAAAATAACCAAGAGGACTAGAGCCAAGGAATGTTTGTAGTTAATGCATACTAACATGTATGGAACTTTTAGAGCCCATGCATGGGGAGGGTATGGGTATTTCATTGTTTTTAGTGATGATTACTCTAAGTTTGGATATGTACATAGGAGATCTGATGTCTTAGATATATTCATTAAATTTAAGGCGGGATTAGATAACTATTCGGTATACATACCAAGTCACTTCGATTAGATCAAGGTGATATATCTAGTAAGTTTGATTCTTTCCATTGGAGCACCAGATTATTTCCTAGTCATGTGCACTAGGGTCTCCATTGCAAAATGAAGAGATAGAAAAAAGATATCAAACTTGGTTAGATATAGTGAGATCGTGGATAGGTTTCTCATATTTTCCTAGATTTTTTTGGGGATATGTCTTATAAACTATGTAATACCTCTTTTTCTTAAGAGGTATATCAGTTTATAGGATATCTAAGAGGATTTTTGGGTTATTACCTTTATAGTCAAGATCATCAAAAAAATATTTCTTGACATAAATGTCGGATTTTTTATGAAGACTATATGATAAGGAATAAGGCAAAGAGTGATATAGATTGGAGGATATATTATAAGATAGTCCCACATAGCATAGAATACTTTGGATATAGAGGATTAAGAATATCATTCCTATGATTTCTAGTACACTAGTGCTTCATCATAGTGGGAGGTTCATATCCCACAGATTATGATGAAGTGGTGAGCAATGTTTATACTCCCTTAAGGCAAGGAGCTATGAAGAGGTAGTTACAATCTTTTTATTGTAGCATAGTTTGGGTTCTTTTAGAAGCACCTAAAGTGATAACACCCATAGGTGTAAGTTCGTCTATAAGAATAACACAAGAGTAGATGGAAAACTTGAGTTTTATTTAGCTAAGACTATAGCTAAAGGTTATAGATTAAAACTTTGTTTCAACTATGGAAAATCTTTCAACAATGGTCATACTCAAGTCCATTAGATTACTCCTATCTATTGCAGTGTGTCTCATTTATGAGATATAACAACCAAAAATTTTCATAGCAAAGGGCCTTGTGTGTACAAGAAGGCACAGAGAAGTGTGGTGATGCTCTAAGATCTTGTAGGTGGATGATAATCAACTCATTGGATATGACGTAAGGATATTTTCATCAGTCAAGATCTGGTAGTCTACTCAATTCTAAATGAAAATCTAGAGGAAGGTGCAATATATTATTGGGGTTAAGGTCCTTTAGGATTGTTAGAACAAGAAAATTACGCCATGTCACCTACATAGATGAGAATTTAGTCAAGTACATGATGCAAAACTCCAAGAAGGGTTTATCACTCTTTAGATTTGGAGTTGTCTTTCTTAGGATCAATGTTCTTGGACATTTGTGGAGAAAGATCGCATTAAGGTGATAATATCCAAGGCCTCTGTTGTGGATAGCCTTAAGTATGCAATGCTATGTGCTAGACCAAATATTTGCTTTGTTGTAGGAATAATGAGTGGATATTCATTTCCTTATTAGAGCTTTGGGTAGATGTCAAACATATACTCCGGTATCTTTGGAAAATGAGGGATTATATGCTTGTGAGTCTTTGTGATGAGTTGGTACTCCTTCATACTAGGCAATTGGACTTTTAGTCTAATGAAGACTCTTGAAAGTCTACCTCTAGTATTTGTACACTCTAAGTACTATTATGTGATAACAGTGAGACAATGGCATAGTCTAAAGAACTGAAGCACCATTGGAAGAGGAAATTCATAATATGGAAGTGTTACTTTATTATGAGATAGTATAGAGAGGTAATATGATTGTGGAGTAGAATATTTCTGCAACACCCAATTTGTTTTTGGGGATAGTGGGAGTTTGTTGGGATTGAGCCCTAAAAAAGTAAGATATGATGTAACAAGTTAGACTTAATGATCCTCTTTCTATCCCCATAGTATACTGACATTGATTTGAGCATTCACCTTATGTCTCTTACATTGTACATGACTTGGGTGCAATAGGAGTTGCACAAAAGATACAAGTCATGGGTTCCTTATAAGTAGATAAGTTGTCCATAGTTGGTTCATAGATTTGGGCAATCCAATAGAGACCATAGTATACCACCTTCTAATTGGAGGTATGGCTTGTCTTGGCCATTAGGATGAGTTTCCCATGGTGAGTGTACTAGTATATGTGATGCACACTGGACAAGACCTACGGTGAATCATGATGCAAGGCTATCAATTGTCATCATTCACCAAGTTACTATACTGCATGGACTCTCAACCTTGAGAGGATATTGAGTATGTTCCAAAATCAATAGGAGGCTTTGACCTATGGGTGAGACCTTAAAGTGGTAATATATCCATATGCATTAGGTCATTGTTGATGGAGGTTGGTGGCAATAGGTATTCTCAATATAAGCAGTGTGATATCTCATAGGATTGAGATAGTGTGTCTCCTTGGGTGATCCAAAGGACATGTGATCATGAAATTTGTGGCCACAATAATTCCTTTAGTGAAATTTGACATATGCTCCTTAGAGCTAAAGTATGTTATTTGATCACATAAGAAGTGAGATCTGTAACTTAAGAATTTGAGAGGTAATCTTGATAAGTGATAGCACTACCTTGTTAGATTATGGACATCAGTTCATAAGGAGTCTGCATGCAGTGAATAGTAGGTCACAAACTTGAGCACTTAGTGTCTCGTTGTAATATACATAGGGTATTGGAGTGCAATTGACTCTTTATAGTGGGATGTTAGTGATTCATCCCCAATTGGTGTACCTTTGATTCAATCCTCTAATGGGAGTTATCAACAAAATCTATAAACCTAATTCACCATATACTAGGGTAGCATAGCTAGCATAGCATAGTGGTTCTAGGATCGTCCACAGGGATGGGTTTTCATTTCACACCTAATATTAATTTAAAGAATTGGATTGGTGTTTTTTCTTTTATAAGTTAGCTTTAAATGAAAATATAATGATGGTTGAAAAAGGTTTGGTTTTAAGCTAACCAAAAATAGTAATTGAGATTAATTACAAAGAAAAGGTTTCTTGTAGTTTCAGGTCACTAGGTTCAGGTTCCTTATACAAAAGGGGAGATTCCGGATCTTTTCCTCACATTGGGGATTTAACCTATAGTTATCCTCCCAACTGGTGTGTTACAGTTGCTTCCCATTAATGGTTTCAACGCTAAATCCCTCTCATTGATCCATCTTGCAATAGCTCGTACCTCTCACCTAGTATTTGCCATTCAAGGTGATCCTTAACCTTGGATTACCCTTCAAAAGCTTGTAGGAGATAACTAATGGATGTCTCCAGGGAGTAAAAAAACTTACCAAGTGTTGGCTATTCTAGGCAATCCTACCTTTAAACCACCTCCCAGAGGCTTGCAAAAGATAACTAATGGATCTCTATGGATTGAGTCCAAAAGGCTTACCAAGTGTTGGCCCAGGTGATTATAAGGGATTTTAAGTTAACTAAAAATATAAAAACCATTAACGGGTCACAACCTTCTCTTCATTAAAAACTGAAACAAGGAAAACTCCCACTCTTGTATCTGGATCCCTTACCTAGCTTCCTTCAATCCAAGAAACAAAAAGCTTAGCCACTCATCCTCTAAGAAAACTTCCTCAGAGGTTGCTTGGCTAGAAAGAAAATACAATCAAAGTGAGTAGGTAGGGCAAAGCAAAGCTCTGTATATTTCTTACTAAAAATGTACAAGTGATCACCAAGAATTTCTTCCGAGATTCTCTTATAGATATTACAAAAAGAGATATGTTAAGACATATATAGAGAGATATTTTTAACCCCTCAATTAGATATCCTAAATATCTAAAAATATCTTTAGCTTATTACAAGGAGAGAATAGATAATTACACAAAATATCTTGAGGTCAAAATCTAACGGAGTCGGTGCAAAAATATCTGAAGATTACAGGAAGATTTCGCAAGTTAGATATGGGGTTGCAAAAATTTCACAATGGTGAAAAGAGGTTGCGACATTTCCTTTTGGCTTGCGAAAATTTCGCAAGGGGTTGCGAAATTCTTCAGTGTTAGATTCCTTCTCTGATTCTCTTCCTTGCATACTTCATTGAGTTGGCAAAGGCTTCGAAGCTCTCTAAAACTTGGATTCTTCATGTAATTTAGCTTCAATCTTGCTTTTCCATGGATTAGACCAAATTCTCCCTCATTCTTAGCTTGTTTTAATGATCAAAAAGCTATCAAAAACATCAAAACTTGCCAAAAAGTGATTAGTAACACTTGCAAGGGTCCTTAATGTGCCAATTGAGTTAAAAGGTAATAAAACTATTCAAAAGTGTTTAAAAGAGTTTATAAAGAGCTATAAAAGAGCACTTTTTGAGTAGTAATCAATTAGTCAATTTCAAATTTTGATTTTGAGGGAGCCAGTACTTGTATGGGTTCTAGTGGTCCTCACTCTAAGCTCATATTCCTTGTTGGCATGGATTATGAGGGTTGGATGGGTTTTTAGTTCACTTTTGTGCATAAGGGTCTTTTGGTAATTATATAAGTTTGCACAGGGATAAGTGAGTGGTATCTCTAAATTGGGCTAATTGATTAATTAGGCCTTTTATGATTAATTAATCAATTGACAACCTTTTTGAGCTAGATTAAGTGACTCAAGCCCATGGTGGGCTTAAGCCACTTAAGGCCATTAGGAAGCCTATAAATACCCCTTTAGGAGTTAAGGTTTCCAAGTCTTGCTATTCTCCCCTTTAGTCTAGAGAGAGAACCCTAGCCTCCACCTTTGAGATCTCCACCATCTCAGTGCTTAGACACAAGGAAGAGTCATCAGGCAGAAGATCATGGTGTTTGCAAGATCTAGTATGACTTTGGAGTTATCTACATTGATTGGAATCGATTCGAGAACATTCAAATAAAAGGTATATGGCTTTATTCTTTAAATCAATGTTTTCTATAGTATTCTTATTGTTTTTTAATACTTGTTTACCCGTTGCGATAGATTTAAAGAGCTTAGGATAGATCTGTATGCACTCTACATGATCCAAGGCATGAGAACGGAATAATCCAATGTTCCCAACACTCAAGGCTAATCTACTACGCACAGTGATGTGTGTGGGTGCATCCGAAAACCTATGATCTAAAAGAAACAAAGGAAACACACTGGATGCACAAGTATCCATGATATCTATCTCTAGGCTATACAAGTCTTCAAAAATTGAACTACAAGCAACATCAATATGTCCACCTCCTCCATGGTGCTCCCACGCATAGATATAGCCCATCACTAGACCCTAATCTTAACCACTAGCTTAGTCAAAAGATAGTCATAAAGTAACAAGTCTCGTATGAAGTATGAGAACAAGGAAAACAAGGTCAACCAAGACTAGGGATTTGGAAATAAATGGATACAAGTGTGTCCCACACATACAAACAACAAGCAGTCATGTAGAAGAAAGGGTAGCCATGCAACAATCGATCATACAAAGGGCAGATATATCAAGCAAAGCTACACATAATCTAAGAAATGATAGAATAAACATGATGAGCAAAGTAAGCTAAAAGTAAGAAGAATAAAGCAAGCAAGCTAAGCATAAGACATTGAAGATCAATGTGTCATGATAAACAAGATAATTAAATAGCAATGCTAAATGAGACATGTAAAGATAAACAAGACAAGCAATAGGCATAAGTAGTGAATTAATATCTTAACTAAAAATTAATGAATAAGCATAATATCTAGATATGCCAAGATAACGAATGAATATAAGAATAGACAAGCTATCAAGTAAGTAACAAAACAAACTCTCTATGTGCCAACAATCATAAGAAAATCATAGAAAGACACAAAGAAGGGTGTCTAGTTGATGGATGAACCAAATGCTATGATTTCCTAAACTTAAGTTCAAGCTTGATCTTCTATGAAACTAGAGATTCTAGGTTTAACCCCAACAAAGTTACCAATTTGTGGACCCGCATTTTTCACGTGTGTCCTAACTCGAAATGGTGAGACTCACTTTTTATTAATGAAAAACATGTATTTTCGTAAAAAAAAAAAAAATATGAGTCACCACTTATTTTATTTATTTTTAAAGGGAAAAAATATAAAATAAAACTCTAAAAAAGTTACTCCTATCTTTTTATTTGTCCATAATGCAAAAGGGAGTTTCTCTGACCAATCTCGGGAAGTCTCAACCATCTTCCTCAAAATCCTATTTATGTTTTTATTTGTAGCCTATATGCAGAAGATCTATGATGTTGGATGTGATACTTCTACAACGAAGTGTCAACCTTAGCTCGAAAGTGTACCCCTTTGTCTGAAATCAACTCATGTGGAACCCCATAACGACGGATGATGTGTGACCTAATGAAGCCAACAACTCTAGCAGATGTCAACCTCGCATATGATGTAGCTTCTACCTACTTGGTGAAATAATCTATGGCAACTAGGATGAACTCATGACCACTGGAAGATTTTGGTGAAATCTTCCCAATAATATCAATACCCCATACTGAAAACGGCCATGGCGAGGTCAAAGCGTATAACTCTGATGGTGGTGCATGGATGAGATCACCATGAATCTGACACTCTAGTCATTTCTGAACAAACTAACAACAATCTATCTCTATAGTCAACCAGAAATAACCCATCCTCATAATCTTACGGGATAGCATGTGCCTTCTCATGTGTGGACAACAAACTCCTACATGAACCTCTCTCATCATACGGTCTGCGGAATCTTGATCTAAACACAATAGAAGCATACCATCAGTTGATCGCCTATATAGAGTCACTCCACAAATCACAAATCTAGTGGTCAACTGCCTTAGTGTCCTCCGATCCTTGGCTATGGTAGCCTCTAGGTATGTTCCAGATCTAAGAAACTAATAAATGTCATGATACTAAGGTAGATCATCCTGGACCTCTATCTCTCCCGTTAGACAACAGTAAGCCGGTGCAAACCTTGACTCAATCAACAATGGACGTATAACCACATCAGTCGGAAAGTCCACAAAAGAAGCTAAGGTAGCTAAGGCATCACCAAACTGGTTTTGCGCTCTAGGCAGATAAGTGTATCTCAAGTCATCAAATCTCTCAACCAGTAACTCTAAATAAGCATGATACGATCTAAGCTTTACATCCCTAGTTCTCCAATCTCCCTGAATTTGTTTGAGTACTAGATTGGAGTCACTAAACACTTCCATTTGTTTAATGCCCAACTCCAATGTAGTCTCTAGATCGAGGATACATGCCTCATACTCAACAATGTTGTTCATGGCAGGATGTCGATCTGAAAATGCTAAAACGAACTAACTTTGGAATATGATCACCTTGGGAGGATATCAACAAAACACCTATCCCATACCTTGAGTGGTTGACTGCAGCATCGAAGTACATGTGCCAACATGATAAGCTAGTTGAGTATAGATACCTAGGTAGGCTAGGTGATTTCAAAAATAGTATGTCAAGCCAAAAAGTCAAATCATGATCATAAAATAGAGTCAAAGGGTGTGTACTTGAGATGCATCTTAAGCGTTATCACAGAAACATTAAAGTTAGTTCAAATAGTATATCACCTAGCATGCGCTTTATTAGAAATAATCGAACAATTAATCAAATATTAAGACACCCAAGCACTATCAAACATAGACATAGTTCACAATGACAAGCACATTCATAGGATTTAGAATGTGGGTGATAGAGGGCATACCTGAATAGCATAGATAACTTACAATGTGCTTCCACAAGACATGGGGTTATATCAAAGTTATAATAATGATTGGTAAAGGAAAGAATCCTAGCATGTTTGGTATCTAAATAACATACCAAAAATGATCAAGAGTATACGAAAACATCAATTATCACACAAGTCATATAGGTCAGTCTTTAATCAATAAATGACTCTAAATGCATAAAATAACATATTCAAGGGGACCCAGACATAAAGATCCTAGGACACAAGCTTACACTAAATTTAGAAAACTAAAACATGGAATTTTGAGAGTATAAATTAGCAAACAAATTAATGGAAACTAAACTTAAATGACTTAAGAATATTTTTATTATCCTTCAATTTAAATCAGTAAGCCTACAACAATAAATTATAGAAACATGGAATTTCAAGATCAATAGGATACCTAAACTATAATTTTTAAAAGAAGATAAACTAAGCATAATATTTACAAAGCAACTAAACTAATTATCTTAAAAAATAAATTAAACATGACATTAATGGAATAACCAAACTAAATTAAAGTAAACTAAAAGCAATTATGAATTTTCAAACATGGAATAAACTTTCTTAATAAATTAAAATTATTAAAATAAAATCTAAGCTTAAAAAATGAATTAAATACTAATTAAAGTAAATCTAAAACCAAATCTTTAACACATAGGATCAATTATATTAACACACTAAAATTTTATAAGAACACTTAAACCTAAAGTTGAATTAAAAACTAACCAAAACAGATTTTAAAACTAGATCTTTTAACCTATGGGATCAATTATATTAACAGATAAATAAATAAATAACAAATAAATAAATAAATAAATAAAACTTCAAACCTAAAGATGAATAAAAAATGTACCCAAGTAAATTCAAAATAGAATCTTTAACACATTAGATCAATTACATTAACTACTAAAAATATAAAAACACTCAAACCTAAAACAATGAATCAAAAACCAACCAGAGAAAATTTGAAACAAAATCTTCAACACATAGGATCAATTATATTCATTAACTTAGATTATAATTTTTGAAACATGAACTAATTAGTGTTGGATTAATTAATCTAATTAACTAAAAAATGACTATAAACTAGAACAAGGTGAATCAAGAATTCAAGTCAACAAGCATAAAATATGGGTATAATGAAGTGAGAATCTGTTAAACTAATTAAATGGAAATCTGACAAACTCATGAACCCAAATTTGATCAACTAGGAAATAGAAATTAATAGACTTGTGGCATGGACACAATGGAATGAGATCAAGTAAATTTATTTGCCAATATTCTAAAAAAAACATATATACTCAAAAAGGATCTAATTATAAGACCAAACAAAACTCAAACGTTCTGAATCTAATGCAATGAATCAAAACTAAAATTAAACAGAGATCAAATCATTTTTTACCTAATATAATAAATCAAGGCTAAAACTATACAAAATCGAATTTTCTTAATTTAATATGATAAATCAAAACTAAAATTAAACAAAATTCAAACCTTTATGTAATGGATCAAAGTTAAATATAAATGAAATTCATGCTTCCACACTCTGATAAAACAAATCTAAACTAAAACTAGTTAAAAAAATAAATAAATAATCAAATCCACTCAACCTAACATAATGAATCCAAACTAAAATGAAACCAAACTTTAACTTTTCCAAAGAAACCCCATATAAAAGGATTAGATTACCTAGTCGGCTATGGTGCCACAAAACAAACCGAATGATGCATGGCTGATGCAGTGAGGTGTGGGCAGATGGCAATTGATTGCAGTGTGGAGATGGTTGTCTAAAAACCAGCGAGGTGAAGATGTGGGTGTAGTGTTCATATGACGAAACCGGCATGCTGGTGCAAATCTTCAATGGCAGTGAAGTGTTTTCTTTCTAGAGATGGAACGTACTATCATAAAGAGAATACTATGTCGGACCGCAGCATCAAAGATCACTCGTGACCTCTGTTTCATCGCCTAAGACTCCGTTGAGACACTCCAACATCAATTTTCATGACGTCTTCGGCGGTCCCTCATGGCGGTTTTCAAATCAGGTTACACGATACAACTTCGGGGAAGATACAGAATCATTCGCATTGAGATGAGGTGAGGATGGGGTTTTAGTCTACAATCCGTGGACTGGTCTCAGTGAGAAGCCTGTGCTTGGCGAAGACGATGGTAATCGGTGGCGTTACCACAATGAGGACTTCTTCGATGATATATTTAGAGGCGACAATTCTGTGAATACCAGTCTAAGAGGGTACGATCTGGATCCGGCTGCTGTTGTGCCCTTGAAGATGATCAAGTTGGTGATGCCTCAAAACCGTTCTAATGTCCACGACAATGCGCCCTCCCTTCCAACTCTAGTGCCGCTTGCTTTCATCTACTGCTCATGATGATGAAGAGACTACGACGCCGAGAATGACGAGGATGATGATGTTGATATTCATGGTTGCACCACTTTGATCTGTTACGGTTGCATCATCTGGAGATCCACCCAACAACATGAACAGAAGTTCAAAAGGACGATCGAAATGTTGTCACAGTTGCATATCTCAATCCTGAAGCCATCTTCCGAATGGAAAAAGAGCTGATCCATTCTCTTTTTTTTCCCCTTCCTCCTCTTTCACGTAATCATTTTTTTTTCCCTTTCCAAAAACCTCCTTCTACTCCTTCTCTGTATCTTCCCCAAAAATTAGCTTCATTTCTCCACCAGCCTGTGCATCTTCCTCCTTCCTTTTCCCCTCTTGTTGACTCCACCAACATGGAAAGGACACATCACTAGTCCGGAGAGTGATAGAAGTTGTGGAATAAAGGCTGAAAATTTCTTATTATTCAAAATGTGAAACACGTACAACTTATATAAGAAGAGAGGTGGATATTTACATAAAGAGTCCTACTCTAAGTTTAACTAAAAAGGATAAACATTCCTATTCCTAGTTTAACTAAAAGGATAAACATTATAACTGATAAACGTTTACAACAAATAGATATTATCACTTAACATATGGGCATTATCACTTAGTGGCTAAGCATTATCTTTTCTGTTACTCCCCCTCAAGTTGTTGCATGAAGATCTCGAATGCCCAACTTGCTTGATAAGAAAAGGAATTGTTGTCTTCCAAGGGCTTTGGTGAACATGTCTGCTACTTGCAGCTTTGAAGGAAGATATGTTGTCACTATCTCACCGGATTGCACCTTCTCTCGAACAAAATAACAGTCTATTTCGATGTGTTTGGTCCTCTCATGGAATACGGGATTTGCTGCAATGTGTAAAGCAGCCTTATTATCACAGTATAATTTCATTGGCTTATCATGAAGCACTCCCAATGATGCAAGAAGTGATTTTAGCCACGTTAACTCGCTTGCTGCCATTGCCATGGAACGGTACTCTGCTTCTGCTGAAGATCTTGATATAGTTCCTTGCTTTTTGCACCTCCACGAAATTGGTGATGTCCCAAGTTTAACGCAACATCCGCTAATTGATCGTCTTGTCAATGGACAACTTGCCCAGTCTGAATCTGAATAACAATAAAGCTAAAGATCATTTTCTGCCTTCAAAACTATTCCTTGACCTGGTCCTTTCTTTAGATATCGAACGACTCTATAAGCTGCATCTAGGTGTTCTTCCCGTGGGCTTTGCATGAATTGTGACAAAACATGAACAGCATACGTCAGGTCTGGCCTTGTTACAGTCAAGTATATCAATCATCCCACAAGTCGCCTGTACATTCCTGGGTCATTTAGCAATCTCCCACTAGCAAGTGCTAGTTTGTGGTTTTCTTCCATTGGAAATTCCACTGGTCTCGCTCCTAACAGCCCACATTCCTCTATAATGTTTAAAGCATATTTTCGTTGTGATAAAAATAATCCATCCTTGCCTCTTGCCACCTCAATTCCAAGAATGTATTTCAATTATCCCAGATTCTTGATTCCAAATTTTCTGTTAAGAAAGTTTTTGAAAGCTTCGCATACTTTGTTGTCATTCCCAGCCAATATTAAATCATCCACATATACCAATAGGTTCATCACTATGTTTCCACGTCGATAAGTAAAGAGTGAATAATCAGCCAATGATTATTGAAAACCATATTCTTTCAAAGCTGTCGTGAGTTTTGCAAACCATTGTCTCGATGCCTGTTTCAATCCATACAACGATTTTTGTAACTTGCAAACTTTGTTCTTTCTAGTGGCCTTGAACCCTTCTGGTAGCTTCATATATACTTCTTCTTCAAGGTCTCCATGTAGAAATGCATTGTTTACGTCCATTTGGTGTAATTCCCATCTTTTCGCCACTACTACAGCTAGAAAGCACCTTATACTTGTCATTTTTGCCACTAGAGAAAACGTCTCTTGACAGTCTATTCCTTCAATCTGTGTAAATCCCTACACCACTAACCTCGCTTTGTACCGCTCAATTGACCCATCTGCGTTGTATTTTATTTTGTATATCCACTTGCATCTTATTGTTTTCTTTTCTGGCAATAGGTCAACTACTTTCCACGTCTGATTAGTCTCCAATGCTTCAATTTCCTTTGCCATGGCTTCTCTCCATCTGTTGTCTATAACCGCTTCTTTGTAAGTTCTTGGTTCCTTTTCAATATTTATTGCTGCAAGAAAAGCTCGATGGCCAACATAAAATTTTGTATAGGTCACATAATTCGCAATAGGATAAGGCTCACCTGAGGGTACCTTTTGGATTAAGGTTGCCTTGGAACAAAGTGTACTTAAGCTTCTAGCCGAATAACATATATAATCTTGGAGATGTCTCGGTTCGTTGTGTTGTCTATGTCCCCTACCAAGCATCTCCCCCTGGCTTTGATCCTCTCTTGTCTCCATATTTTCTTCCCTTTTCTCCCTTTCACTATTTTTCTCACTCTCTTTTTCACATGTTTTCTTTACTATGACATCATCATCTTCAATGTAAGATTCTATGTTCCCATTGTTCTGGAATTTTTGTTCCTTATCTCCCTTGCTGCTTTGACAAAAAGGAAAAATTGTTTCATGAAATATTATATCCCTACTCTCAAATTGTTCTTTAGTTTCTAGACCGTGAAGTTTCCATCCTTTCTTCCCATAGGGATAACCTACAAATACGCATCGCCGGCTTCTAGCATCAAACTTATCATTACTACGTGATTTTTTATGGGCATAATACAAACTACCAAAGACTCTCAGGTGCTCATAATTCGGTTTCTCGCCAAATAATATTTCATAAGGCGTCTTTCCATCTAATATAGGTGTGGGTGTTCGATTTATCGAGTATGCTGCCGTTAAAACACATTCTCCCCAAAAATCTATTGGTAGACAAGCTTGAAATCGCAATGTCTTAGCAATATTTAATATGTGTTGGTGTTTTCTCTCCACTCTCCCATTTTGTTGTGGGGTGTTTACCAGGCTGCTCTCCCTTAATATTCCTTTTCTCTTATAGAAACTCATCATTTGTCCTGAGCAAAATTCTAATCCATTATCACTTCTGATGCATTTAACCGGTTTATCAAATTGTGTTTTGGTCATAAAACAAAAATTTTGTAAAATATCTTTGGTTTCGCTCTTTTCTTTCATGAGATATATCCACACCCCTCTACTATGATCATCTACAGTGGTAAGAAAATAATGTGCCCCTGAAGTAGTGGGAGTTCGATATGGACCCCATATGTCTACATGTATGAGATTAAAAATTTCAAATGCTCTTTTATTACTCAACTGAAAAGAATTTCGTACTTGTTTTCCACGACAACATGAATCACAAACATAGTCCTCAATTCACTTCATCACATTATTTCCTAAACTATGAATGGAAGCTAAAACACGATCTAAAGGATGCCCTAACCTTCTGTGCCACAATTCGTACTTTTCTTCTACTTTCACTGCATTCACCTTCTCTCCTTGTAATGGCTTGTAGTAGTACACTCCATTCCTTAGCTCACCCACTCCAATCGGATTCCTCGAAGTGTGGTCCTATATCACACAAAACGAATCAGTAAATGTGACTATATAATCTTTTTCTTTTAATAATTGGCCTATAGAGATTAAATTGCATTTCAAGGAAGGGACATATAAAACATTTTTTAAGCATAAATCTTTAGAGAGCTTTACATATCCCATTTCATTTGCTACTGTTTTTATTTCATCAGGCAGTCCCACGCATGTTGTCTCCCATTTACGTAGCCAATCGAACAAATCTCTCCTTCCTGTCATATGCATGGATGCACCACTATCCAATATCCATTCTTCCATAATTTTATTCTTACCGGTCAGTTTTTCTGCATTACTGCTTCCATTTCTGAGTAGAGCCATGATTTTTTGGAAGTTGTCATCATTCAGTCCTGGGATTATACTACGTTCCACATCATGTCCAACGCACTGTCCTTTTTCTTACGTATCTGCTTCAGCAACTACATTTTCATAATGAACGCATCCTGAAGTTTCTCCTCTTCCAACATAACTGTTGCGGCCACGTCCACGTCCCCTTCCTTGTCCCATCTGGGGTGTTGGCCACCAGTCGGGATATCCTTTTAGTTGAAAGCAATCTGCAACATCATGTCCCGTCTTTCCATAATGTGTACAACTCCCACTTTTATTTGTTTGTCCCCCAGGTTTCTCTGTCTTCGCTGCAAAAACTGTTATTTCAGCACGATCAGCTCCTCTGGCCATGCTACGATGGCGTTCTTCTTATGTAACCATTGCATATATTTTTCCCAAAGTAGGTAAGGGATCAAGGGCTAAGATAGACGATCTCACAGTCCCGAATGTAGTGTCATCTAAACCCATGAGAAACTGATGTGCCTTCTCATCTTTTCTGCTTTTCACTATTGCTTGAGTTGCTCCACAAGTGCACTCAGGTATCTCAATGTATTGATTTAATTCATCCCACATGCCTTTTATTTTGGCATAATATGCAGCAATTGTCATTCCTTCTTGTTTCAAGTTCACGATTTCACTTCTAAGTTGATGAACCCTCGGAGCATTTCCAACAACATATCTTTCTTTGAGATCCTCCCACATGTCTTTTGCAGTCTGCGCATAGGCTACACTCGAATGTAAACTCTTGTCGATCACATTAAACATCCATGATATAATCATCGAGTTACATGCTTCCCATGCATTCAATTCGTTTCCATTTTATCCTTTTGGTTTGTTTACTGTCCCATCAATGATCCCAAGCTTGTTTTTCGCTCTCAATGCATTTTTAACAGCCTTCTCCCACATATCATAATTTTCACCATTGAACACACATGTTGTGATGGTTGCCCCTGGATTATCATATGGATGTAGGTAAAGAGGTGAAGATGGTTCTATCATCTTTGTGTGAGTCGAAGGTTTTTCTGCCATGATATATTTTCTTCAGGTATCTGGCTCTGATACCATGACAGAAGTTGTGGAATAAAGGCTGAAAATTTCTTATTATTCAGCATGTGAAACATGTACAACTTATATAGGAAGAGAGGTGGATATTTACATAAAGAGTCCTACTCCAAGTTTAACTAAAAAGGATAAACATTCCTATTCCTAGTTCAACTAAAAGGATAAACATTATAACTAATAAACGTTTACAACAAATAGATATTATCACTTAACATATGGGCATTATCACTTAGTGGCTAAGCATTATCTTTTCTGTTAGAGAGAGCTAGCAATGTCATTGGCGACAGTCAAGCACGATCAAAATTTTTCCCTTTGAACACAACTCTCATTCCATCCACATGCATGCTGCATTTTCTTTCTCTTTTTTTTTCTATGACAAACCACTTTGGTAAGTTTCCTACAAAAACATAAAATTATTAGATTTAATAAATGAATTAAAGGCATTTTAGAAAATTACAAAATAAAAATCAATAAATAATAAATAAAACATATAAAATAAAAAAAGGAAAGAGAGAAAGAAAGAAAACCAAATATCTTGTAAGCCATGCAAGAATGCCATGAAATCATGCAAACCACACACAAATGCAATACATGCCCACTATGCAAATATGAAAAAATTACCTAAAAGGCGACTTAAGTGGGATAGTGTGTGTCTAATGGGCCAAGTACATCTAAATGGGCCTAGGGTGCCTAAGTGAGCCTAAGGTGGTGCCTAATGGGCCAAGTGCATCTAAATGGGCTTAGGGTGCCTAAGTGGGCCTAAGGTGGTGTCTAATGAGTCAAGTGCATCTAAACTGGCCTAGGGTGTCTAAGTGGGCTTAAGGCGGTGCCCAATGGGCCAAGTGTATCTAAATGGGCGTAGTGGGCCTAAGGTGGTGCCTAATGGGCCAAGTGTATCTAAATGGGCCTAAGGTGCCTAAGTGGGCCTAAGGTGGTGTCTAATGGGCCAAGTGCATCTAAATGGGCCTAACAAGGAAGGAAAAAACCTAAGTCTAAATTAAGGCTGCCTAGAATCATAATGGGGTAAGATGAATCCCCCAACCAAAGTCTCCAAGGTGGTGTCTAATAGGCCACCAAGGAATTATTGTAAAGTATCAAACAAACACGTAATAGGACATATGCTAGTAGGACAAAATGGAGGGTTTACAAGGTGTTATTGACATGACAAATAAAAGGATTATTTCAAAAAATAATTATCTAACTTATGAAAAAATGGATTTATTTTAAAATATTTCTAAATAGATGAAGATAAAAGTAATTTATAAAATTTGGGGTTATTTTTTCTATATTTCTTCAAATTAGTTAATCATAACCCACTTTTCCCATTGAAATAAATTTGCTTTTACAAGAAAAAAATTATTTTTGAAGAAAAAATTTATATATATATAAAAAAATTGTTAAGTTATAAAATTCCAACCATAAATAATAATAATAAAGAGTCTTCATAAATAACAACAAAAGAAAATAATATTAAAAAATGAATAAAATCAAGTAGTTATATATATATATATTGAGGTTTTATCCAAGTTCCTTAATAAATTAAGATCGAACACCAATCTATGAAGACAAAGAAAACAATACCATAAATAATAATAATAATAATAATAATAATAATAGAACAAAACAAGCAGAATTTACATGATTCGGATCCAGGATTTGATTCCTACACCACTGATCAAGATCACCTCCAAAAATCCACTAAAATTGAACCATTTTACACCCTTAAGAATCTTGAGAATTATCAAGCTTTCTCTACAGTACAATGAAGAAGACTCACACTCTTAACTCCTCTCACTTTTGTTTTGTAATTCAGAAAACTCACATATCTCTTTTTTTTTTCTTCACACTTTTATACATGAGTACATGAAAAAACTAAGCAAACAGGTATGCTTTCAGTTACTTAATGATTACTACTCAAAAAGTGTTATTTTATAGCTTGTTATAAACTCTTTTAAACACTTTTGAGTAGTATTTATTACCTTTTAACTCAATTGACACATTAAAGACCCTTGCAAATGTTTTTAATCAGTTTTTGGCAAGTTTTTGTGTTTTTGTAGCTTTTTTATCATTAAAATGAGCCAAGAATGGGGGAGAATTTTGTATAGTCCATAGCAAAGCAATTTAAAGCTCAAACACATGAAGAATCCAAGTTTTAGAGAGCTTTGTAGCCTTTTCCAAATGAATCAAGTATGCAAGGAAGAGAATCCGAGAAGAAATCTAACATCCAACAATTTCGCATAGCATGCGAAATGCCAAAAGGAGTACAAGCTGCAGGACAAAGAGCAAGACTGTGAAAATTTCATTTCGCACCCTGTGCGAAATTTCGCAAGCCTTGCGAAAATCTTCTTGTGTAATTTTCAGATATTTTTGCACCGACTCCTTTAGATTTTTATCTCGAGATATTTTGTGTAATTACCTATTTTCTCCTTGTAATAAGCTAAAGATATTTTTAGATATTTAGGATATCTAAATGAGGGGTTAAAAATATCTCTATATATATCTTAAAATGTCTCTTTTGTAAGAAAGACTCGGAAGTTTTTGCCAAAGAACACTTGTAAATTCTTTCAGTAAGAAATACACAGAGCTTTTCTCTGCCTTACCTATTCATTTTGTTTTTATTTTTCTTTCTAGCCAAACAACCTTTGAGGATGTTTTCTCAGAGGATGAGTGGCTAGGTTTTTCGTTTCTTAGAATGAAGGAAGCTAGGTAAGGGATCCGGATACAAAGGTGGGAGTTTTCCTTGTTTTAAATGAGGAAAGTTGTTACCTGTTAATGGTTTTTATTTTAAGGTTTAACTTAAAATCCCTTAAAATCACCTAGGTCAATACTTGGTAAGTTTTTCGGACTCCTTGGAAATCCATTAGTTATCTCTTACGAGCCTTTGAAGGGTAATCCAAGGTTAGGATCACCTTGAATGGCCAATACTTGGTAAGCTTTTTGGGCTCCATGGAATCCATGGATGTCTATTAGTTATCTCTTACGAGCCATTGAAAGATGATTCACAGTGAGAGGTCTTTAGTGTTTGAAACCATTAATGGGAAGCAACTGCAGTTTTTCATGGACTAGTGGGATCAAATCTTGGTTGCTAAATACACACTGGTTCGGGAGATAATCATTCTTTATGTTATTATCCCCAACGCAAGGAAAAGATTTGGAATCTTCCCTTTTTGTCTAAGGAGCCTGAACCTAGTGACCTAAAACTCCAAGAAACCTTTTCTTTGTAATTAATCTCAGTTACTATTTTTGGTTAACTTAAAACCAAACCTTTTCAATCAAAATTATGTTTTCTTTTAAAGCTAACTCATAAAAGAAAAAACATCATTTTAGTACTTTAACTAATATCACTTGTAATATGAAAACTCATCCCTGTGGACGATCCTAGAACCACTATACTATGCTAGCTATGCTACCCTAGTGTATGGCGAATTAGGTTTATAAATTTTATTAATAACTCTCGTCTAAGGACTGAATCAAATGGTACACCAATTGGAGATGAATCAAATGGCATCGTTGCCGGGGATGGTGCCACTTCACAATGATATAACCTTTCTAGAACACTTGTGATCTTCATCACAAGTTTGGTGATTTTTCTTTTCTTTTACTAACCCTTTTTATTTGTTTTTATTTTAGTTTATCTTTTTTTTTAGTTTTTAGTTAATCATAATTTTTTTTTCTCTAGAATTGTTTTTATTTTGTTTTTTTTTCTTTTCTTTGTTTTTGTTTCAATTATTGCTAGTTGTGCATGCCCTATTGGATATGAGATAGTGAGGGAAGACTTGTGAAAATCGAAACTCCTCACGAAACAGAGTTGGAATTGTGCTTGAATGTCATGGAAGCTACACTTGAAGATTAGCATAGTCAACATGCTCAAGAGGAGAATTTCAACGCATATCGATCCATGAGAGACCACATGCATCCACGTCCTATGAGTGCACCGTCATGTATAGTGCCACCTACAGAGCAGCTAATGATCCGACCACATATTGTGCCACTTCTACCTATTTTCCACGGGATGGAAAGTGAGAATCCCTACGTGCATATCAAGGAATTTGAGGAGGTTTGTAATACTTTCCAAGAAGGAGGAGCTTCAATCGACTTGATGAGGCTCAAGCTATTTCCTTTCACCTTAAAGGATAAGGCCAAGGAGTATCCGAACTTGGACTAATTTGCAAGCTGAATTTCTCAAGAATTTTTTCCCGACTCATAAGACCAATGGCTTGAAAAGGCAAATTTCAAACTTCTCAGCTAAAGAGAATGAGAAATTCTATGAGTGTTGGGAGAGATACATGGAAGCTATCAATGCTTGTCCTCACCATAGCTTTGATACATGGCTATTGGTGAGCTATTTTTACGACGGTATGTCTTCCTCAATGAAGCAACTCTTAGAAACGATGTGCGGAGGAGACTTCATGAGTAAGAATCCGGAGGAAGCCATGGATTTCTTGAGTTATGTGGCTGAAGTTTCAAGAGGATGGGATGAGCCGAATGCCAGAGAAGTGGGAAGAATGAAGTCTCAACCTAATGCTCCTAATGCTAAGGCTGGGATGTATACTTTGAATGAAGACATTGATATGAAAGCAAAAGTTGCAGCTATGGCAAGAAGATTGGAGGAGCTAGAAATGAAGAAGATAAGTACAGGCCATTTTTGAAACACCAGTGCAAGCTATGTCGTGTTCTATTTGTCAATCTTTTGAGCACTTGGTGGAGGAGTGTCCTACGATTCCAGTTGTGAGAGAAAAGTTTGGGGATTAAGAAAATGTTATTGGACAATTTAAGCCCAATAACAATGCTTCATATGGCAACACCTACAATTCAAATTGGAGGAACCATTCGAATTTCTCTTGGAAGCCAAAGGCACCTCAATACACGCAACCTGGCCAAGCACCTCCATAAGCCTCGAATCTGGAACAAGCCATTGTGAATCTTAGCAAGGTCGTGGGAGACTTTGTTGGAGACCATAAATCTATCAATGCTCAGCTCAGTCAAAGAATTGACAATGTAGAGAGTACATTGAACAAAATGATGGATGGAATGCAAAATGATCTATCTCAGAAGATAGATAATCTTCAGTACTCAATCTCAAGGCTCACCAACCTCAACACAATGCAAGAGAAAGGAAAATTTCCTTCTCAACCTCATAAGAATCCCAATGGTATCCATGAAGTGGAGGCTCAGGAGGGAGAATCTTCACAAGTGAGGGAGAATCTTCACAGGTGAGGGAAGTCAAAGCAGTAATCACTCTAAGGAGTGGTAAAGAGGTTGATCTGCCTACACCCAAGCCAAAGCATGAACTAGAGAGTGAAGCAGAGAAAGAGTAGAGAGAGGAAATCAAAGGAAAGAGAAAAGGGAATAGTGCAAAGAATGAGGACCTTGAATCTACTGTGAATGAAGAACCGAAGAGGACCATCAACCAGGAAGAAATGATGAAGAAACACACGCCTCCACCTTTCTCCCAAGCTTTGCATGGAAAAAAGGGTATCAATAATGCATCAGAAATTCTTGAAGTGTTGAGACAAGTGAAAGTTAACATCCCTTTTCTAGACATGATTAAACAAGTTCTGACTTACGCAAAATTCCTGAAGGACTTATGCACTATAAAAAGAGGGTTGAATGTGAATAAGAAAGTCTTGTTCACTGAGCAAGTAAGTGCCATTATACAGTGCAAGTCTCTAGTGAAATACAAAGATCCAGGTTGTCCTACCATCTCAGTGATGATTGGAGGGACGTGTGTAGAGAAAGCCTTGTTGGAGTTGGGGGCAAGTGTAAATTTGCTACCCTACTCTGTCTACAAGCAATTGGGACTTGGAGAGTTGAAGCCAACATCAATCACTCTATCTCTAGTAGATAGATCTATGAAAATTCCAAGAGACATGATTGAAGATGTCTTAGTTCAAGTTGATAAATTCTACTACCCAGTGGATTTTTTTGTTCTTGATACGGACCCGGTTTCCAAAAGAACTAACTATGTTCCTATCATACTTGGAAGACCATTCCTAGCTACATCAAATGCAATCATCAATTGTAGGAATGGAGTCATGCAACTTACGTTTGGCAACACGACGTTAGAGCTCAATATCTTCTATTTGTGCAAGAAACAATTCCATCCGGAAGAATAAGAAGGACCAAAAGAGGTGTGCATGATTGACAACTTAGTGGATGAGCATTGTGATAAGAAAATGCTCGAAGATTTGAACGAGAGTCTTGAGGATCTTGATGAAGGGTTACCTGAACCCTCAGATTTGCTTGCTATTCTGCCCCCTTAGAAGAGCAGGGAAGAAATTCTGCCTTTATTCAATGGGGAGGAGACATAAGAAGCAGTTAAGGAGGAGCCCCCAAAGCTTATTCTGAAGCCATTACCCACGGAGTTGAAGTATGCATACCTGGAAGAAAACAAGCAGAGCCCTGTTGTTATTTCTTCATCTCTTACCACTCTTTAGGAGGATTGTCTACTTGAAGTCCTAAGGAGATGTAAGAAGGCGATAGGGTGGCAAATTTCTTATTTGAAAGGAATCAGTTCTTTAGTATGTACCCATCATATATACATGGAAGAAGAAGCTAAGCCAATTCGTCAACCTCAGAGAAGGTTAAACCCTCACATGCAAGAGGTGGTGCGAGCTGAAGTGCTTAAGCTACTTCAAGTTAGTATTATCTACCCCATATCAGATAGCCCATGGGTGAGTCCTACGCAAGTCGTGCCAAAGAAATCAGGGATCACGGTGGTGCAAAATGATAAGGGAGAAGAAGTTTCTACATGTCTCACTTCAGGTTGAAAGGTGTGTATTGATTATAGAAAGTTGAATGCTGTAACAAGGAAGGACCACTTCCTGTTGTCGTTTATTGATCAAGTGCTTGAGAGGGTCTCTAGCCATCCATTCTACTGTTTCTTGGATGGCTACTCCGGGTATTTTCAAATAGAAATTGATGTTGAAGACCAGGAAAAGACCACTTTCACATGTCCATTCGGAACCTACGCATACAGAAGAATGCCTTTCGGCTTATGCAATGCACCTACAACATTCCAAATATGCATGTTAAGCATTTTCAGTGATATGGTGGAGCGTATTATGGAAGTCTTTATGGACGATATCACCATATATGAAAGTACGTTTGACGAATTCTTAATCAACTTGGAAGTTGTTCTGAACCGATGCATTGAGAAAAACTTGGTGCTTAACTAGGAGAAATGCCATTTCATGGTACACCAAGGGATTGTCCTTAGGCATATTATCTCAAAGCAAGGCATTGAAGTGGACAAAGCAAAGGTTAAACTTATTGTCAAGTTGCCATCGCCAACAACTGTCAAAGGAGTAAGGCAATTCCTTGGCCATGTTGGGTTCTATAGGAGGTTTATCAAAGATTTCTCTAAACTTGCAAAACCTCTTTGTGAACTATTGGTAAAAGATGTTAAATTCGTATGGGATGATTGATTTCAACGGAGTTTTGAAGAACTGAAGCTATTTCTGACGACCACTCCAATAGTGAGAGCTCCCAACTGGAAATTTCCCTTTGAAGTGATGTGCGATGCCAGTGACTTTGCTATAGGAGCTGTTCTTGGGCAAAGAGAATATGGAAAGCCCTATGTGATTTACTATGCGAGCAAAACTTTGAATGAAATGCAAAGAAACTACACAACCATAGAGAAAGAATTGTTGGATGTAGTTTTTGCCTTAGACAAATTCCGCGCTTACTTGGTGGGGTCTTTCATTGTTGTTTTCACTGATCACTCAGCCTTGAAATATTTGCTGACTAAGTAGAATGCAAAAGCGAGGCCGATTAGATGGATTTTCTTGCTTCAAGAGTTCAATCTTCAAATCAAAGACAAGAAAGGAGTGGAGAATGTGGTAGCCGACCATTTGTCAAGGCTAGCCATTGCACATAATTCCCATAGTTTGCCCATTAATGATGATTTTCTAGAGGAGTCACTCATGTTGATGGAAATTACTCCTTGGTATGCTCATATTGCTAACTATCTAGTTACCAGAGAAGTTCCAAGTGAGTGGAAAGCACAAAACAAGAAGCACTTCTTTGCAAAACTTCATGCCTACTATTGGGAAGATCCATTTCTATTCAAATATTGTGTGGATCAAAAAATACGGAAATGCGTCCCTAAACAAGAGCAACAGGGGATCCTCAGTCATTGCCACAAAAGCGCATGTAGAGGCCACTTTGCTTCTCAGAAGACATCTATGAAGATATTGCAATCGGGTTTCTATTGGCCATCACTTTTCAAAGATGCCCACACCATGTGCAGGAGTTGTGATAGATGCTAGAGGCTTGGGAAGTTAACACCCAGGAACATGATGGCTTTGAACCCCATTTTAATAGTTGATTTTTTTTATATCTGGGCCATGGACTTCATGGGACCTTTTCCTATGTCCTTTGGCTACTCCTACATCTTGGTGGGAGTAGATTATGTTTCTAAATGGGTTGAAGCAATCCCATGCAAATGCAATGATCACATAGTTGTTCTCAATTTCTCAAAGAGAACATCTTCTCTAGATTCAGAGTACCCAAGGCCATAATCAATGATGGGGGTACTCATTTTTGTAACAAGTCGTTCGAAACTCTCTTAGCCAAGTATGGGGTGAAGCATAAGGTAGCTACACCTTACCACCCTCAGACTTCTAGGCAAGTTGAGTTAGCAAATCGGGAGATCAAAAACATACTGATGAAGGTGGTGAATATGAGGAGAAGATATTGGTCTATTAAGCTTCATGATTCACTATGGGCGTACAGAAAAGCTTACAAGACCATTCTTGGAATGTCTCCTTATCGCCTAGTCTATGGCAAAGCGTGCCATCTCCCCGTGGAAGTGGAATATAAAGCTTGGTGGGCAATCAAGAAGCTCAACATGGATTTGAGCAGAGTTGGCATGAAGAGGTTCTTAGACCTTAATGAGATGGAGGAACTAAGAAATGACGCCTACAATAATTCAAACATTGCAAAACAAAGACTAAAGAGGTAGCATGATCAGTTAGTCTCCCAAAGAATTCTAGAAGGGACAAAGAGTCTTGCTATATGACTCTAAGCTCCACATCTTCCCGGGAAAGCTGAAGTCAAGGTGGATAGGTCTTTTTACTATTCAACAAGTGCATTCAAATGGAGTAGTGGAACTACTCAATTCCAACAGCACCGAGAGTTTCAAAGTTAATGGCCATCGTCTCAAGCCATTCGTGGAGCCTTTTTCTTGAGACAAGGAGGAAATCATCCTCCTTGAGCCACATCAAGCTTAACAAGACAAGTGGTTAGATGGACTTAGTCTGTCAAAAGACATTAAGCCCATAATTTTTTGTTTTAATGTTGATTTAAAGTTTTATTGATTTAGTACTTGTTTTAATTGTAATTTCTTGCTTTAATTTTATTTTGTTTTGATTTAATTTAATATTTGATGGTCAATTGCAGGTGGATTTCAAAACAGATGGAGGAAAAGCCAAAAAAATAGAGCATTTCGCACACTTTGCGAAAATTTCGCAAGGCTTGCGAAAATCCCAAATACCATTTTGCAAGGGGTGCGAAAAATTCGCACACCCTAAAAAAATTTCGTAGGGCATGCGAAAAATTAGCAAACCCAACTTTGCTTTGCTAAAAGCTGTGCAGGTGTGTGAACCCATTTCGCAACCCTAGAACCCATTTCGCAAACCCTATGCGAAGTCCAACAGTCAGTGCAAAAACCAACAATCACTTAAAAGCCTATTTAAAGCCTTCTAAGCCTTGTTTTCATTTCGCACACCCCATCTACTCATAGCGAAACCCTTCATCACCTTGCGACGCCCAAGCTTCCATCATTTTTTCTCCATTGGATGGCTTGCAGCCACCCATTTGAAGAGGCGACCTACACTAAATCTGTGGAACACAGACCCGAGCCTCTCACTCCATTTCTCACATGGTGCGGATTAGAGGAGGTCGTACCGACTTTTCGTTGTCTCGCTAGCCAGGCCAAGAGCCTCCTCTTCGTGAGATTCGACATCTCAGGTCCTCGAGGCCCCGACCATTCCATCTTCTGAGGGTGGAGTGCCCTCTAATCCTCCTCAGTACAGATACGAGAAGCGGAGACCACTAACTACACTCAGGGTGACTTCTTAGCTCCCCGAAAGCTTATTACATCGCACTCCAACTAAGAGGGCCAAGACTTCAGGCCCTAGAGAGTCATCTAGACATTCACAGCCGAATCCTCGGGCCCCTTCCGATTCTCAACGTCCTTCTAGCATGTCACCGGAAGCCATCATCAAATGACCTATGGTCACCACACCGCCCATTGAGGGAAATTCAGATTGTAAAGCCAGACCATTCCATTCCGAGCTATATTTTGACCTTGAGCTCATGCGACAGTAGCCGGAACTTCAGGTTCATTTGGACTGCTCTAAAGGTACCATCTCGAGCACCTTATGACTCCTAGGGAGTTCTTTTACCCCAGAGTGGCAATGGACTTCTATCAGTCTATGACTACTCATAGCGCCCAGAGTCCAGCCGTCATTCACTTCAGCATTGATGGGCTCCAGGGTATCCTTGAGGTTAGACACGTTGCGAAGGCTCTACATATTCCATAGGAGCTAGTGGATCCAACAGATTTCCAGGAGTGGTTCCCTGTATCTCAGCAGGACATAGTCTACATCTTATCCAAGGGAACCTCTGTAGATTCAGTCCTTCTACATAAGGATCTTCCACCTGGGATGCTCCTAGTAGATGTGTTGCTGCAGTCCAACCTTTTTCCTTTTCAGCATTTAGTGCAGAGGTGAAGGCTTCTATTTCGGGCCACATCACTTGATTATGGCCTCTCTCCTCCACTTTGAGGAGAAGGTTCACAGGAAGAAGCTCCAGAGGCCGACACTATTCCACTACTGTTTTTGAGGTTGCTCTGTCACATATTGGAGTGTATGGGCTATCCTATTGAGCCCCACCTTGATCACTGCCACCATTGTCGAAAGCGATTCACTCTCGACAAATAGACACAATTGGTGGGCTATTCGGCACCTCTAGGAGCCCCACCTAGGCCAACACCTCCAGTGCCACCACAGGTTGAGCAGACACAGTAGGATGAGTTTTCCACGGAGTCTGTACCACCTGCCCCTACAGCACCTATGCTTGAGGCCACTTATACTGCTCCTCCTACCACTTCTATCATTCCCCCAGATGCCCCTTCTACATCTGAGGCCTCCATCACCATTTCTGCCACAGAGTTTCGTGCTATGGTACATACATTCCAGACACTAACCACTACACACACTACTTTATTCTGGCAGATGGCCGACATACGTGCTCAGCAAGACTAGCATACTGCCATCCTTTCTCAGATTCAACAGCATTTGGGACTTCTGCCACCACCTCAGCCTGACATTCCTAGACCATCAGAGCCCATAGCTCTAGCTGAGGAGACCACCAGATCCAATTTCCCAATCCAGCCCACTCACGAGGCCACCATAGATCCATCATCTTCACATGATCCTACCACTACTTGATCATCTCTTTATCTTGTATTTACTTATTATATTAGTAGACATAATTACTTATTTTGATGTTTTATATTCTGGGATTGGATGTATTACATGATCATATCTCACATTGTACTTTCTCAGAGTAATATATACACATCATTTTTTATTATATTTGCCATTCTTCTATTTCCTCTACTTATTACTCTTTTGTTTTTTTTAATCATGTGGTTTCTCCTATACGACTCAGACTCCATGTCACTCAGGAGGTACCACTTCCTCCCTTTATTTGCAATCGCTCTTGCCACATTGAGGGCAATGTTGATCTTGGTTGGGGGGAGAGTTAAGGAAGGAAGTTTTGTTAATAAAGCTAGGTTATTTTGTTGTTTTTGCTTAAATTTTTAATAATTTTTAAAGTTTTTACTCTACTCTCCATGATTATTAAAGAAAATTTCTCAAAATGAAATGGGAGAAAGTGAATTCTTACATTTTTACTTAAATCTTAGAGTTTGTACTATGCGTATTGAGGTTGATGAATTATTGAAAATCCTATTGAATTTAACCTTATTTCTTCCACTTTAATCTTACCACATATTGTTCACATTAGGTTCTGTTTATAAGATGAAAAACTATCTCACCCCCTAAACTTAGGAAAATTTCGACTTGGTACTTTTGACCTCTTTTTAATAGTGTTGGGACACCTTATAAAAGGCCAATGAGCCTTTGAAAAAATAAATAAGAAAGAACAAAGTGTTGCACTTGCTTTGAAACCCGAGCAAGGTCTAAGGGGTATATGGCGAAAGTCTTTAAAACTCGATGCCTTAAACCTTTATTGGTTGGGAGCCACCGACCTCAATGCTCGTTACAAGGGTGAATAGGTGGAGTTTAACATATTGTAGGTGCTTGGGTATTAAATTTCATTCTCAAAAGTCCGGGGTGAAATCTAAGGAGTTAGTGGTTGAAAGATCCTTAAAGCTTGATGCCCTAAACCTTCATTGGTTGGGAGTCATCGATGGATCCCCGTTACATGGACACTTTAAGAAATAATACCTTTAGCATTGCACACCTTTAATGAAAAAATTGTGAAATAAAAGAGGTGTGCTCTTAGCCTATTAGAGGTTGGTCAGGTTGCTAAAGTTTGAGAAAGAACTAGGTTGGGGAGACAGATTAGTTCAGTATACTATATTCGAAAACTAATAAGCTTAGCGCATAGATTTTTATGGAAGAGTAAGGATTGAGCCTATGAGACTGGAAATCCTTTTGATGCTTAAATATGCATAATGCCTACTCTTTATGAATTGTGATCAGGCAAGATATTTGGTAAACTCTTGTTGAAGGTTGAGTTTTGCTTCTTTAATGCCCCATGAGAGAGTATGCTCTACATCATGCCACTTGAAATTTTTTTGGAGTGATCAGCATGATTTTGTAAATTATTTTACTGTCTATTTTCTTTTTCTCTCTCCTTCATTGCTAAGGGATTAGCAATATGTCGGTTGGGAGGAGTGATTACTACTCAAAAAGTGCTCTTTTATAGCTTGTTATAAACTTTTTTAAACACTTTTGCATATTATTTATTCCATTTTAACTTAATTGGCACATTAAAGACCCTTGCAAATGTTTCTAATAAGTTTTTAGCAAGTTTTGGTGTTTTTGTAGCTTTTTTATCATTAAAACGAGCCAAGAATGGGGGAGAATTTTGTATAGTCCATAGCAAAGCAAGTTGAAGCTCAAACACATGAAGAATCCAAGTTTTGGAGAGCTTCGTAGCCTTTGCCAAATCAATCAAGTATGCAAGGAAGAGAATCAGAGAAGAAATCTAACATCCAGCAATTTCGCATGGCTATGCGAAATGCCAAAAGGAGTACAAGCTGCAGGACAAAGAGCAAGACTGTGAAAATTTCATTTCGCACCCTATGCGAAATTTCGCAAGTTTTGCAAAAATCCTCCTGTGTAAGTTTAATATATTTTTGCATCGACTCCGTTAGATTTTTATCTTGAGATATTTTGTGTAATTACCTATTTTCTCCTTATAATCAACTAAAGATATTTTTAGATATTTAGGATATCTAAGTGAGGGGTTAAAATATCTCTTTTGTAAGAAAGACTCGGAAGTTTTTTCCAGAGAACACTTGTAAATTCTTTCAGTAAGAATACACAGAGCTTTGTTCTACCCTACCTATTCATTTTGTTTTTATTTTTCTTTCTAGCCAAACAACCTTTGAGGATGTTTTCTCAAAGGATGAGTGACTAGGTTTTTCTTTTCTTAGACTGAAGGAAGCTAGGTAAGGGATCCGGATTCAAAGGTGGGAGTTTTCCTTGTTTTAAATGAGGAGATTTATTACCTGTTAATGGTTTTATTTTAAGGTTTAACTTAAAATCCCTTAAAATCACCTAGGTCAATACTTGGTAAGCTTTTCGGACTCCCTGGAAATCCATTAGTTATCTCTTACGAGCCTTTGAAGGGTAATCCAAGGTTAGGATCACCTTGAATGGCCAATACTTGGTAAGCTTTTCGGGCTCCATGGAATCCATGGATGTCTATTAGTTATCTCTTACGAGCCACTGAAAGATGATTCACAATGAGAGGTCTTTAGTGTCTGAAACCATTAATGGGAAGCAACTGTAGTTTTTCATGGACTAGTGGGATCAAATCTTGGTTCCTAAATACACATTGGTTCGGGAGATAACCATTCTTTATGTTATTATCCCCAACGTAAGGAAAAGATCTGAAATCTTCCCTTTTTGTCTAAGGAGCCTGAACCTAGTGACCTAAAACTCCAAGAAACACTTTCTTTGTAATTCATCTCAGTTACTATTTTTGGTTAACTTAAAACCAAACCTTTTCAACAAAAATTATGTTTTCTTTTAAAGCTAACTCATAAAAGAAAAAGCACCATTTTAGTACTTTAACTAATATCACTTATAATATGAAAACTTATCCCTGTGGATGGTCCTAAAACTACTATACTATGCTAGCTATGCTACCCTAGTGTATGGTGAATTAGGCTTATAAATTTTGTTGATAACTCCCGTCCGACTGAATCAAATGGTACACCAATAGGGGATGAATCACTTAATCAACTAACTTTGCTTACGTGGACAATCAATTTTGGACCACTAATTTTCACACTCTCCACCTTGGTTCATAATTGATTTTGGATTCTTTGGATGAAGATCTAACTTAATCATTAGTTACACATTACCTAGACCAAATCCAAGTAATACCTGAATTTTCTTACTAGTAGAACTTTAGTTGCCATGTCGATTGGATTATCAGCTATGGAAATCTTCTCTAGCTTCATTGCTCTTGAGCTTATAATTTCTCTAATGTAGTGATATCTAACATTGACATGTTTGGTCCTTTCATGAAACAAGGAATTTTTACACAACTGAATTGTACTCTAACTATCTGAAAATATTTCCACTACACTATTCAGCACTCCAAGCTCCTTAACAAGTCCTTACAAGTAGAGAGTTTCTTTCATGACTTTAGTAGTTGTGATATATTCAGCTTCAGCGGTTGAAAGTGCTACAATCGATTGTAGTTGTGACTTCCAGTTAACAGATCCTCCAAATAAGGTGAAAATATAACTTATAGTTGACCTTCTCTTATCAAGATCCCCTGCATAATCTAAATCCACATAACATGTGATACTAGCACCCTCTTTAGAAACTCCAAACTTCAATCCTACACCAAGAGATCCTCTTACATATCTTAGCAACCACTTAACTCCATTCCAATGTTCTCTACCCAGGTTAGCCATAAACCTGCTCAAAACACTTACTGAATGAGCAATATCTGGTCATGAGCACACCATTGCATACATGAGTGACCCTATAGCATTAGCATGTGGAACATAATTCATCTCTTTCTTTTCAACTTCAGATTGAGGACATTGTGTCATTGACAATCTGAAATGTCCTACTAATGGTATACTTACAAGTTTTTAATTGTCCATGGAAAACCTCTTCAAAACCTTTTCTAAGTAGCCCTTTTGAGTACGATCCTCTCTATTTCTTACAATTTCCCTGTTGAGTATTCTTCTTGTGTTCCTAAGATCCATCATGTTAAATTCTGACTTTAGAATCCTCTTCACCTCTTGAATTTGTGACTTATCTTTGCAAGCCAATAGCATATCATCGACATATATTAGAATAAACATCATCAGACTTCCTTATAACTTCCTATAATAGAAACAACCATCATAACTGCTCCTTTTGAAATGAATCTTTAGTATAAAGTTGTCAAACCTTTTATACCACTGTCTTGGGGATTGTTTCAATCCATATAAGGATTTTTTAAGTAAACACACTAGATGATCCTTTTCTAGCTCTTTAAAACCTTTAGGCCGAGTCATTAGAATTTTTTCTTCTAAGTCTCCATGTAAAATGGCAGTTTTAACATCTAGTTGCTCCAATTCCCAATCAAGCTGAGCTACAATGGACATCAATACTCTAATTGAGGTATGTTTCACCACTAGGGAGAATACTTTAGTGTAGTCAATGCCCTTTCTTTGAGTATACCCTCGAGCCACTAATCTAGCTTTGAACCTTATGGGTTCATTCTCAGTGGCACCTTGTTTCCGTTTGAATATCTATTTACAACTTACCACTTTTTTATTTGGCTTTCTTTCTACAAGCACCCAAGTTTGATTTTTTTTTTTTTAAGGATTCAAATTCTTTAATCATTGCTATGAGCCATTTCATTGATTCATTGTTGTTTATAGCTTCTTGATAAGAGAGTGGCTCACTCTCTTCATACTCCATAGCAGTCAATAGAGCATAGGCAATCAGATTTGCAAAACCAAACCTATTTGGGGTTTTATATTCCTCTTAGCCCTATCCCTTGACAGGAGATAATCATGACCAGCTTCTTGTGAGTTGGTTCATGCACCACCTTCAACATTTGAACCTAACACCTTAATATCTTTTGTCTCTAGGCCACCATGTGCTAAATCATTTTGTTGATCATGACTATCTTGAGATGATAACTCCACCTCAAACTCAAAATGGTTTTTGTCAAGTGTCAAGCTCCTGTTTTCAGAATCTTTCTTTGTACTTGCAGTATTAGTCCTCATAGAAAGCATTTGATTTTCATTAAACACAACATCATGACTTATTATTATTTTAACACCTAGAGATTCCTTATTCCATAGGTTGTAACCTTTAACACCCTCTAGATAACCTAAGAAGATACATTTTATTTACCTTGGTTCTAATTTTTCTTCACTTTGGTGAACATAAGCTGTGCACCTAATGATTCTAAGGTAATCATAGTTAAAAGGCTTTACAAACCAAAGCTCTTCTGGAGTTTTAAAGTCTATAGCACTAGATGAAGTTCTATTTACTAAATAGCAAGTTGCCATTACAACTTCACCCCAAAAATGTTTAGATAAGCCAGAACTATACAACATGCACCTTACTCTAAGCCATTTCGTTGAGGTGTATTCCTCACTATTTTGTGTCTTGAAATACCTTGATTTTTATAGAGCATTTCAAATTGCTCATTGCAAAACTCTAGCCCATTATCTGTCTTTAACACCTTTACTCTTTTATTAGTTTGATTTTCAACTAAAGCCTTCCACTCCTTAACCTTTGTTAGGACAGTATGTTCATCTTTAGTATTTAACAAGTATAGCCAAGCTTTTCTAGAGTAATCATCAATCAAGGATAGAAAGTACCTATTTCCACCATAAGTAGAGACTCTTGTAGGCCCCCATAAATCTAAATGCACATATTCTAATACATCCTTTGACTTGTGTATTGAAACTTTGAATGCCAACCTGTGTTGCTTACCAAGAATACAATACTGACAAAAATCAATCTTGTTGATGTTATCTCCACACAATAGGCCCTGCTTGTGCAATTCTTTTAGGCCTCAATCACTTAAGTGACCAAGTCTTCTATGCCAAAGAATTGTTTTATCAGTTTCAATTCTTAACATTGATCCCACTAAACCTTTCAATGTGTGACCTTCTAGGATATACAAGCCATTTCTCTTTTGACCCTTCATGAAAACCATGACACCTTTTGAAATTGTTAATTTCCCATTTTCTACTTTGAAGTTATAGCTTGATTTGTCCAAAGTTCCAAGAGATAATAGATTTCTCTTCAGGTCTAGTATGTGCTTGACTTCTTTGAGAGTTCTTTTCATTTCATCAAACGTGTTAATAACCACTATGCCAATTCCAACCACACTACAGCTCATGTTGTTTCCCAGCAACACCTTTCCACTATTAACTTCTTGATAGGATGAAAACCAATCTCTTCTTGGACATATATGATAGGTGCAACCTGAGTGCAAGACCCATTCTTCATGATTTTAATTCAATGTAACAGTGAGTACCTCTTCATTGTCATAACCATCATCTATAAAGGCAACACTTCCTTGTGCTTGAGTCTTTTCTTCTTCTTGTCTATCTGGACAAATTCTTTTTATGTGTCCCATCTTGTTGCAATGATAGCACCTGACATTCCTATAATCTTTCTTGTCTTTGGACTTTGAGCTTGAATGAGATTTTCCTCATTTTTCATTGTTATTTTTATTCTGAGATCTTCCTTTAGCAGTTAAACTTTCTACACTGTTAGTTTTGTCAAAGGACTTCATATCCAACACCTTATCATTCAAGGTATTCTGAACATCATGAAATGTAATGGCATCTTTGCCATGGAAAATTATATTTGCTCTTTGTAGGTATTATATTGAAAATGATATAAATAAAAATTTAGATCATGCCCGAGTGAATTAATTTTCTTTGTAGGCTAAGTGAACATTTTGGCTTTAAAAAATGTGTGCATTAGGACAAGATTAACAAATTTAATTAATAGCATTTGCATTATTTGTATGATTCTTTGCTTGTTTCATAAGGCTGACAAAGTTATTTTTTATTCTTTACCTACTTGATAAGGTTAGCCTTTCTTTTTTATTATTCTTTACCCATTTCAATCGGATTTGGGCTAGGATTTATGCCCAGATATCCAATGAACAGGTTTACATGTAAGAGAAAAAAGAGGACAACGATGAATATTACAATCACAATGGCAAAAACTATGGATAAGTTTACAAAAAAGTTTTTGAGCCATTCTTTAAAAGGTCCCAGGACTGTTGAACGTAGAGGTGAATATGATAGAAAAAAAAATGGGGACAAGAAGGAATCCAACCACACTTCAAACAACATTTTTTGGATTATGTATCATTGTCAGGATGATTGTTGCTCTAAATGCCATTGCCATCATTGCGACCAAGGACCATACATATAATTCCCTATATCAGATTTTTAAAAAGATATGTTCTGAAGTCTTCTAATGGAAATGAGGATGTAAGGATGGAAAAAAATATACCCACATATATCAAAGCCAAAGTGAGGGAGAACACATCAGCTAAAATGAAAACCACAAAGAAGGATTTAGAGTAAAAGATTGGAATACCGATGTTTCCATAAGAACCTTCTAGTACTATGTAGGCTGCTACAAAGGCAACAATGGCTATGAAAACAGAAAACATGGTACAATTCTCAGTGGTACGCATTAGCCATTCCTTGGCTTCTTGATGGAGTTGCTCATTCCTAGTAGCAAATAATTCTTCAGCGGTCTTGTTCTCTTTGTTGAGAGGATTGCTGACAAGCATCTTACAGGTTGACTTCACTTTCTGCACGCACTCATACAATCACAAGTCGTTATTCTTGGAATGCATAAAAGCATTTTTGTTGTTTGTAGTCCCTTCATTTATAACCAGACTAAATTAAAACATGGTGACTCAAGCCAATTATTAATGAACTTTTAAGCTTTAATCCCAGTAACCTTGATATTATTTTTCTAACAACTTAAACTTATAGGTGCTATAGCTTTTAATAAGTACCTTGGGTTATGGGAAGTCTTGGATTCGAATCTCACTAATGCGTTTAATTATTTTCCCATGCATTTATTAATCATTCTATGATAAGGAAATTGCTTTCCGTATACCTTATATAAAAAAAAGTGATAGGCAACAAAGAACTATATATGTGAAAAATGTTCTTATTTGTTTATACTTCTAATAAGTTTCTATTTATTAACTATATTTAGATTATATTTTTTATACTTAATTTGATTTTATTTATTTATATCTAAGTCTCATCTTTTAGTATTTTTATTTTACAATCAATATCTTGTTCTACACAATAATAGCTCAAATTTAGAATTTATTGTGACACCCATTCAGTAACTTAACATTTTTCTAACTTGATACATATGTCTCATCTATTGCCTAGCTAATAACTTATTTTTTTTGGTAATGAACACAAACAATTAAATTGCCTGGCCCAAGTGAATGTAGGTGAATGATTACTACCAAAAAGTGCTATTTTGTAGACCTAATTATAATGGTTTTAAGCACCTTTGAGTAGTAATCATATTCATTTAACCCAATTAATTCATTAAGGTCCTTAGTAATTGGTTTTAACCATTTTGTGGCAAGTTTACATGTTTTTATCAGCTTATGAATCAATTCAAGCATGCCAAATGATGGAGGAGCTACTTGGACAAGTTATGGAAAAGCTTTTGGAAGCTCAAATTCATGAAGAACCAAGCTTTGGAGCTCCATAGCCCTTTGCCAAAGTCGTTCAAAGTATGCAAAGAGAAGCAAAGAGGAAAAGCAAGCAAAGTGAAGAGAAGCAAAGAGGACAGCAGTTGCAGTCTCCTTTCGCACTTTTGGAGTACTTCCCGAAGTCCATTTTTTACATACTATATACCATTTCAAAGCTCTGGAAGTCAAGAATCCAACGCTTCAAACCGTGCACGATTTGGAGTTGAAATGAGGAAGATATGGCCTTCGGAAGACAACTGCTCCAGGTTATGCGAAAATTTCGCATTCCACAAGGTGTTATGCGAAATTCGCATAACACCTTCAAAATTCGCATAACCCATGCGTGTTGCGAATTTTCCTCTGCCTTTGCCGACTCCACTTTAGATATTTTCCTTTGTATTTTGTGATGTAATTTCCTTTCTTATCCTTGTAACTAACCAATCACAAGCTTTTGCTTTTGTAAATACTATATAAGGGGTGGAAATCACCTCTTGGAAGATATAGAATATAGAAGATATATTACGTTTTACACTTAGACGGATTTACAGAGCTCTCCCGTTTCTATTTTCTTAGTAGCCAAACAGCCTCTGAGGGCTTTTCCTCAGAGGATGATTGGCTAAAACTTTTAGTTTCTCAAAGTATGGATGTTATGTGATGGCTTGGATGCAATCCCATGGAAATTTCTCGCACCCGGAAGGTAAGGTAGTCGTTTTTCATTAAAGGTTCATTAATGCAAAGTTTGGTTTTTATTTCCTTTGGACAACTTCCAACGGCCAATACTTGATAAGCTTTTGGATTTCTATCCATTAGTTATCTCCTACGAGCTATTGGAAAGTGAGGTTTTCAATTCCAAGTTTTGCATTAATCCGTTAGAACCAATGTCAATGGCCATTGAAAGGTGAGTTTATCACCTAGAATGACTTTGAGTTGCCAATATTTGGTAAGCTTTTGGCTTTAGACCATTAGTTATCTCTTACGAGCCATTCAAAGGAAGTCTAAGGTGAATAACCATTGATGAAATTCACTACCATCTGTTTTGCCATTTTAAAGGATTAAAACTTGATTTGCTAAATCCATACCGGTTCGGGAAGCAAGCATCACCATAGTTGCAACCCCAACTCGAGGAGCCTATCCTGAGATTTCCAATTTGCATAAGAGCCAGAGCATAGCTATCCTATCTTTGAGGAACTTGTTTTTACACCCTTTTATTTTAGTCTTTAATGTTAGCTTAGATTAGTTTAAATCTTTCTAAAACATTTACATCTTCTTTTAAAGCTAACATCCATAAGAAAATCACCTATTTTCCTAATTTGAATATCACTAGTGTTTGCGAAAACCCTTCCCAGTGAACGATCCTAGAACCACTATGCTATAGTAGCTTGGCTACTTTAGTAATAGTATCTAAGGTATAAATTTTGTTGATACGCCTTTAAAGCTAAGCTACCATGAGTCGCATCAGTGAACAATGCATACATTTATGACTAATGGGTGAGTAGAAGTGCACCTCAAACAAAAGCAACTCGTCTCACAATTGAGTGTAGGGCTTTACATCTTTTCACTCGCTTGACTTTTTCTTTTTAGACTCACCATATGCAGTACGAAGTTCCCTTCATTATTCGTAGTTGATAATAGCCTTCTTGCAAGTACTTCAAACTTTACCACCATGTCAAATATGTCAATATGACGGTAAAGGATTGTCATATGTTATATGTTCATTCCTTCCTTATCAGTATGCTTAAGTGCTTGAGGCTGGAAGTTAAGTATTGTTTTGACAATTTCTTCAATATTTGACTTTATTGCCAAAAATTTCATAGCTCTTCTTGTACTTGCTAGTTGAACTTTCTTGGGAGTTTTGTCCTCCCTTTTTTGGGACAATATTTCAAAGGAGTGTTCTACTACTTGAGAATTAATACTAGCATCCCATGAAGTATCTTTCTCTACCAAAAGCATGATGAGTTCTTCAAGGGAGTTTCTGCTTTTAGTAACATGAGACACTAAAGATTATTGCTATATAATATTGAAAACTAATTGATGGAAAAGTGCTTTTATGATATGGATCATATTTCATAAATCTAAAATTTAACTACTGGACCATATAAATACTAAATTAGAAGTAAATGACTTGATATTATATGAAACACATAAACAAGCTAGTTCTAGAAAACTTGGTTAATTGAAATATTGAAATTTATCATAAGTAAATGAAAGTATTATATGATATTGAAGTCTAATAGTTTGAGTCCTCACATACATGCCTATACACATTTTGATTAATATTATACCAATGGAATACTATAACAACAATAACTTTCAATTAGTGGGTCAATTGATTCATAAAGAAGACTTTTCCATTGTCTTTTTAATTTTTCTAACAACCTTTTAAACATTACTAATAATTGGGTCATTACCGATCAAAATTATTCACATTGCAAAAAGGGTTACGTTTGTTTGCATATTGACTTTGTATTAATGTCTCATTTTTTGTACCTTATTTTCATTCCTTTGTATAATCTTATCACATATATCAACTCCTTATATTATGAATTACATATAAGGTACCTGTTCTCTACCTTAAAGTTTTCCTTAAAAATTTAACTACTAGATTGATCACAATCAATGTAAAACCTAACTCTCTACCTATTCTTTCTTAAAATTTTATTGTTTATTTGTATATAAGTTTCATTTCTTTTCATAATCAAAGTCATATTTTTATCTATTTTTGTTCTATAGTTCAAATTTGTTTATACACATCAATGAGTGAAATTCAAAGTTGGATACGATGATAAATTTAGATTCTAAAATTTTCCTTTTATTAATGTTCAAGTTGGAAGTTGTTCGAGTTTGTTTTTTCTCCTTCAACTAAAAATTCTAATTATATTTTAAATTTCTTATGCAATAGCTTTTAAAATCACTAACCATTAAAATAAATTATTGTCTAAGGTGCATACCAAAATTTTCATTTCTCACCTTCCATCTCTTATGATGCCTCTTTTAATAAAATCAAGATAAACAATTATTAATGAATGGAAATGAAAAAAATACATATCCAAATTTTATTAGATCAACTAAGAAACAAAATCCATGGGAACAAATCCACATTTTGTTAATCAAAAAAATATTGAGAATAAAACAGTTATACCCATCAAAGCCCCCATTTCAAAACACAAGTCATTAGGGACATTGAATATGACTCAATTCCATTCTACTACATATCTAGCTTGCATCATGGCTCCTATTCTATTTATGGAGAATAAATATTACTACTATGTATTAAAGCAATTAAAATGGGTTCAATTGAGTTAAATACATGAAATTTTGAATGTATATCATACATTATTCTATATGTTTCTCCTCTTTTGTTCCCCATAACAATATATAAGTCAATTTCTGGGACTAATAAAATATAATTTGGAACATTATCGAAATTACAACTTTCTTTCAAATCAAAATCATATAAGTTATAAATTAGCCTATAAACATTTTAAAAGATATAAATCATAAAGAAAGAGTTTAATATCACACGAATGAAGTAGTTTATTGATGCAACTATGATGAAAGTAGCAAGCTTGTAGTAGCCTAAAGTTGGCGAGCTGATATAAATATCATTAAAGAAGATTATAAGCGTTAGTTAGAGCAAGTCCCTTGAAGAAAGTTGCAATTGAACTATCAATTCACCTCCATATAAGTTCGTATGTTATTTTCAAAAAGCAATGTAAACTAAACAAAAGAATGAGCTGCATTTTATAAGATTGCTAGCTAGTTAACTCAACTTTGAACTAAATTTTTCAAAAAGAGAGAATATTAATCCCACACCTAGTTTCTACATGATTTTGCCTTCTAAATAAAAATGCAAATGAGAGTAATTCAATAAATAAAGAATAGATGATGATGATGATGTTGAAGGAATATACATAAATAGATTATATACTTTACAAATTCTTGTTCCTTTTTAATTTCAGATTTGCTGAGTTACTCTATAAATCCTTATCTTATTTGTATTTTCCCTCTTCTGAATACAATTGGATTGCATGCGAGATATTGAAGAGTAGTCATTGAGGCTAGTGCTTGGCAATTAACAAGGCTAAATCTGTTTCATATCAATTATGTAGAGATAAGACGAAAAACAAAAATATTAAATTAGTAGTAATAATTAAATTAAATTAAATATATGCTTTATAAAGTCGACATTCAAATACTTTAGAAGTTGCATTTCATCTTAAAATTCTATTTGTAGCAAAAAGTTCTTCAAAGGCTTTAACAACTTAAGCCATTCACAATTGAACAACTTAGGTTATGTTTGGTTCCTAAAAATTTTAGAGAAAATGCAAAGAAAAGAAAATAGAGTAAAATGAAAGGAGAAATGAAGAAAAATAAAAATATAAAAGTCAATAAATTATTTGTGTATAATACTTTATACACTATTCAATTATTTTAAACATTTTATATAAATATTAAATAATTTAAAAATGTATACATTTGTAACTACTTTTAATACAATCAAACAAAAAAAAAAAATTTCTTTTAACATTTTTTTCTTTTCGGTGGTATCTTTTGGAAATCATACATAACCTTAATTTTGTGAGGCTTGAGAAATAATGATATTAGAAATAGAAGTGGACTAGGACTTGGAGATGAATTAAGAGCATAATAACTCACCAGAACACTCAGAGGCGATGGAAATTTGAAGAACTGTTGTGCCATCATTCCTCTGCAAATGAGCTTTACTATCTTCTGGACTTTGTCGCTCAAGTCCCATTTTGTTAGCCAAAAACTTGAACTTTAAAGTTTGACCATAGCGGGTTGCACAAAAAATAGGCTTCACTCCTAAGTCGTTGCACGCAATTAGCATGTTTGCATTGTTGGAGCTGAGGTCCCAAACTTCTGGCTATTTTTCGTCTCGCTTTTACGTGCAATTCAAGGCTTGCCTAGTGATGCCCAAGCAGACCCCTCCGAGGGTAAAGCCAATTGGCGCCCCATGGGAGAATGAAAATTACTTTTTATTAAGTTCATTTTTTCTTATTGTTATAAAAAATAATAAATAAATAAATAAAACTTCGGATTACCTTTTTAACAAAAATCCAAGATCCAATAAAATTGTTTCACTATTCAAATCTTCAGCCCAGATCTTTAATGGAACCATAGTCAAATCAGGAACCACCTAGTTTCACAGCACAAAAACCTTTCACCTACTCTTTGGAGAACTTTTCTTTTCGAAGTTCTCTCTATCCTTTTCTTTTTTTTAAAAATGCGAGAGTTAAAGAGCCAGAGAGATTGAGTTAGAGATAGATTGTGTCAAAGAGAGATTTTATATATATATATATCTTTAGTGGGGAGGTTTCTAAGCAGTTTTTTATAGTTCCAACTCCTAGAAACCGCTCCCCCCATATCTCTGACATATTAGATCGGGTTGGGTTAGCCCAACTTGGGCACCCACCCAATTCAAACATCTCCCACTTGCACAAGATGGGTAGATACAACCGATCAATAATCATCCAACTCCATTCTCTTAGCTTTTTTAAGGTGATTCATACAGGCAAATGGGCCATGTGACCATGCGAGCACATCTACTATTTGGGAGCTTATAAAGTTATGTACTTGTTAGGGATACATAATAGCTTAACCCCAAAATTATTAGTGAACAGTTATAATCATGTCTCATTGTACCCTAGATTATTTAGTCACATTTTAATGTATACACTTAATCCCTCAAAGTTGTATACTACTGAACAATATAAATGTATTCACAATTATATTAGCTACAAAAGCAATATAATTGGTTTACCGTGAATACATCTTTATCAATTTAACTCAAAAAAAATCTTTCTTTTAAGCTCATGTCTTTTAGATTCAAATTAATCAGTTGCCTAATATGTCCCATAAGGATAAATTATTTTATTTCTATTGGAAACATACCAAAGTAGCGGCATTAATTTGTCACCTCAAAACATAGCCAAAAATACAAAGAGTACAATACTAGGTTATTATAATTGTAATAAGCCTTAAGAATCTCACACAGTGAGAATGCATGGATTAATCACTCACTTTCCTTATCAGTCACATTCACACATGTAGTATGAAATACATGTTATGGTGGTTTCTCTTCACTTAGAGAGTGTATGTCAAACTACCACCATACGGACTTCAACTAAGAGCTTCACATCAACAACTTGTTTGAGTTTTACATCTATGGTTCTCCTTAAACCTTATATGCTAAAACTCAAGTCCGGTTCAAACAGACAAATGTAATTGTGGGTGATTACATTCGGTCAAGATGTCATCTATTATAGACCTCATCTTGATACTTAATCAAGGCAACACTCATCATCCTTTGTATAGTTTTGACTAATTTATCATCATTAGTATTTTGTGTCTCATCCCAACTCATAAACATATTATTTGGGGTGGTTGCTCGTGTGAGAGAGCCAACCTCTGCCTGTTGACATACATTTAAGAGCATATATGTATAAGTACTATTTACAAAATTCAATGATATGAATAACAAATACTCGTCTCATTTGATCATTTACAGAGTATCTTATGTCCAATCAATAATGATCCATGTCATATAATCAACATAAAGTATAACCTACGCAGTCTTACTGACTTTACATGTATAGTAAACATGTCTCTCGAAATGGATTTCGTGAATGGATCAGCAACCATCTCATGCGTAGGTAAATATTTCAGGATTACTTCATTTCGTGCAATAATATCTCTTATAAAATTATTCTTGGTATCTATATGCTTAGTTCTTTCATGATATTTTGGGTCCTTTACATAAGCAATCGTAGCTTGACTATCACTATAGACTGTTGTTGGCCCAAAAACATTCTTAACTATTTTCAAGCTTTGCAAAAATCTTCTCAACCATATAGTTTCTGTGTTCCAGCTGGACAAGCAATAAATTCGACTTCCATGGTTGACAAAGCAATACAAATCTATTTCTTGCTTCTCCACGAGATAGCACCATTGTTAAGCAAGAATATATATCCAGATGTTGATTTGCGCTCATCTAGATCACCAGCCCAATCGACATTTGAATAACCCACCAAACACAATTCTTTGCCTTGATAACAAAGAAAATAATCCTTAGTGCCTTTTAGATGCCTAAGAATTCTCTTTATTTCTTTCCAATGCATCATTCCAATATTTGCTTGGTAACAACTAACCATTCTAGCAGCATAGTAAATGTTTGGTCTTGTGCACATTGTAGCATACATTAGACTCCCAACAGCATTGGAGTAGGGAACATTACTCGTTTTTTTTCTTTTCTTCTGGAGTCTTTGGACCCATTTCTTTGCTTAATTTTCACCTCTTGCAAATGGAGTATCAATGGGATTGCAATCTTGCATATTAAATCGTTCAAGGATTTTCTTAATATAGTGTTTTTGTGAAAGAGCCACTAATCTTTTAGAACAATCTCTATGGATCTTTACTCCAAGAATATAAGATGCTTCTCCCATATCTTTCATCTCAAAAGTAGATGATAACCATCTCTTAATGGTTTGAACAAACTCCAAGTTATTTCTAACTATAAGTATATCATCCACATATAAAGATAATAAGGCATATTTATCTTTATATTGTTTAATGTAAACATAATGGTCCTCATTAATCATTGTAAAATTGTATGAAGTTGTCACACAATGAAATCTCAAGTACCACTATCTAAATGATTGCTTAAGGCCATAAATCGATCGATTTAACTTACACACTTTGCGTTCTTGGCCTTGGATAATGAAACCTACTGGTTGTTCCATATAGATTTCTTCATTCAACTCTCCATTAAGGAAAGTTGTCTTAACATCCATTTGGTGTAGCTCTAAATCCATATTAGCTACTATAGCTAGAATGAGGAAAATTGAGGCAAACCTAACTACTGGAGAGAAAGTTTCCTCATAGTTTATACCCTCTTATTGGGTATAACATTTAGAAACTAATAGAGCTTTATAATTTTCAATAGATCCATCTGCCTTTCTTTTTATTTTAAAAACCCATTTGTTCCCAATAGCTTTTCAATCTGAAGGCAGATCAACCAAGTCCCAGACTCTATTCTTTTGCATTGACTCCAATTCCTGTTCCATAGCTTTTCTCTATTCATCCTTAGTTGGACACGTTAGAGCCTCCTGAACCGACTTAGGCTCAGCATCATCATATTGAGTAACAATATGAACTTCCCCTTCAATCTTAAATCATCATCAAGGAATAATTTGTATATAACTTTTTCTCAATATTGACTCATTCATTGTACTTGTTACAGGTACCAGTTCACTCCTACTAGGTTCAGGCATCAATTGTTGTTTGGGTGTAGATATTATGCCAAGATCTATCATTTCATAAAGATGTAAATCCCTATCAATCTCACCCATACATGGGAAATCCTCCTCTAAGAATGTGGCATCTCGTGATTCTAATTCAGTTACTTTTCCATCTTCATGCTCACCTATGAACACATATCCTTTGGAGTGTTCATTGTATCTTATAAAGATATATTTCCTTCCTCTAGGACCTAATTTTCCATATTTATGAGAAGGAATGTGAATATAAGCTGCTAACCCTCATGGTCACAAATTGCTTAAATTAGACTTTCAATTATTCCATAACTCATATAGAGTAGATGCAATAGTCTTTGAGGGTACTTAATTAAGTACATAGGTAGCAGTCAACAATGCATCTCCCCAATATGAAATGGGAAGATTTGCTTGAGCCATCAATGACTTAGCCATGTCTAACAACATTCTATTCCTCCTCTCAGCAACATCGTTTTGTTGTGAAGTCCCTGAAATAGTCAGTTATCTACTAATACCCTTTTCATCACATAAATATTTAAATTGTTCTAATAGGTATTCTCTACCTCAGTCTGTTCTTAATGTTTTAATCTTTTTACCAAATTGATTCTCAACTAAATTAATGTAGCGTTTGAAGCAATCTAATACTTCTAACTTATAAGAAATCAGATAAACATGACCGTAACGAGTAAAGTCATCTATAAATGTGATGAAATACAAGGCGCCATGCCTTGCTTTAACACTCATAGGACCACAAATGTCAGAATGGATCAATTCCAATGGTATTTCAGCTCTAGTTCCTTTTTCGAATGGTTTTCTTATTGTCTTACCTGCTAGGCAATATTCACAAGTTGGCATATCAATTTTAGTGAATTGACCTAGTAGATTTTCTCTAGCTAGTCTATTCATTCTTTCTTATCCAATATGCCCAAGTCTATCATGCCATATGATCACATTATCACATGTATTTCTAGAAGTAGTCATCAATGAATAATAACTATCTTTAGTATTAGACGATACACAATTATCAATGTCAAGAACCATAAAACCATTCAGAATAAATCCAAAACCATAGTATGTTGTTTCCCAAATACAACTCCATTATTGAATCATGAAAATTCAAATTAAAACCTAAACCAAGAAGGATTAACATATAGACCAAATTTCATCGAATATCCGAAGCATAAAGAACATCATGTAGGAATAGGGTACGTCCTCTACGTAACTCCAATTCACACGTTCTAATGCCCTTGACTTCAACTTTGAAGTTGTTTCCTACATAGATACATCTTATACCAGAACTAATTTTTTGAAACTCTACATATGCTCCCCGGTCTCTAGCTATATGGTCTTTGGCGGCTGAGTCTACAGTCCACAAAGGAATGGATTCAGTTAACATTACACAACTAGAAACATAAGCACATGAGTTATTTGAACAAGACCATACCTATTTCGGCTCAGTGCACTCACGAGTGAAATGACCCTTGTTGCCATAATTGTAGCATTTCAATTTGATCTTGTCCTTCTTAACACACTTGAACTTCTTACGTGCCCCGATTTTTCCTTTCTTTGAAGCATCATCAGATTTCTTATTCATCTTAAAGAATTTTCTATTACGCTTAAAGCTAAAAGTTTTGCGTCAACTAAGTGTTACTTATTAGCTTCCGAATATAGTATGTTGAACTAATCTCTCCCCCCAACCTAGTTCTTTTTTTTTGAGTTTAGCAAACTGATCAACCTCCAATAGGCTAAGAACGCACCTCTTTTCTCAAAAAAAAAATTTTATTGTAGGAGTACAAGGCTTAAAGGTATTTCTTTTCTAAATTGTCCATGTAACGGGGATCCATCGATGACTCCCAACCAATTAAGGTTTAGGGCATCAAGTTTTAAGGATCTTTCAACCACTAACTCCTCGAATTTTACCCCGGACTTTTGAGAATGAATTTTAATACCCAAGCACCTACAGTATGTTAAACTCCACCTATTCACCCTTGTAACGAGCATTGAGGTCGGTGACTCCCAACCAATAAAGGCTTAGTGCACCAGGTTTTAAAGATTTTCACCATATACCCCTCGGACCTTGCTCGGGTTTCAAGGCAAGCAAACATTTTTTCTTTCTTTTTTCTTTTTTTTTCAAAGACTCATTGGCCTTTTATAAGGTGTCCCAACACTATTAAATGAGGTCAAAGGTACCAGGTCTAAAATTTTCCTAAGTCAAGAGGGAAATAGTTTTTCATCTTATACTCGGAACCTATTGTGCACAGTGTGTGAATAGCTTAAAGTGGAAGAACTAAGGTTGAATTCAATAGAAGTTTCAACAATTCATCAACTTTAGTAAGCATAATACAAAATCTAAGTCAAGTAAAAAGACAAAAATTCAATTTCTCCCATTTTAGTTTGAAAATTTTTCCTTAATAACCATGGAGAGTAGAATAAAAACTTAAAAAATTTAAAAATTAAGCAAAAAGCAACTAAATTACCAAAATAACTTAGCATCAATAGCAAAAACTTCCTTCCTCAACTCTTCCCCCAACCAAGCTGAATATTGTCCTCAATGTGACAAAAACGATTGAAAAATAGGGAGGAAGTGGTACTTCCTGAGTGACATGGAGTCTGAGTCATATAGGAGAAACCACATGTTTCAAAGAAAACATAAGAGTTAGTGAGTAGAGGAAATAGAAAAATGTCAAGTTTAAACAAAAAATGATGTTTATATATGATGTATCGTCAATAATATATCCAATCCTAGAATATAAAACATCAAAACATGGAATTATCTATACTAATATGTAAATACAAAAAATGAAGAGATGATCAAGTAATGGTAGGGTCCTGTGGAGCTGATGCATCTGTGGTGGCCTCTTGAGTGGGTTGGATCAAGACTTTGACCTCTGTTTTGGTAGTCTCCTTAAGTGGCATAGTCTCCTCAACTGGAGCTCTCAATTGGAGCTATGGGATTTGATGGTTTAAGGAGGTCAGAAATGGAGTGAGAGACTTCTTGTGTGTGATCTCAGGGTGCATGGGGCTCTCCTCTTCAGATGCATGGTGCGGGGCTTTGTTGGCATTTTCGCAACATCCCTTGGCTTTGCAAGGTGTTTTCACAAACCCCCCTCCATTTCGCAAGTCAATTTCGTAGCCTGAAGGCCATTTCGTAGCTTGGAGGTGATTTCGCAGCCATTTCGAAGCTTGGAGATTATTTCGCAGCAAAATGGTGATTTCGCAGCGGAGGCCATTTTCACATGGGGCTATTTTGGGCTGCGAAATTTCGCAGACCACTGAATTTTCATGGTTCTGAGCTCCTTTTAGCTCCCTGAGACCTTCATTCACTTCTTTTGCAATTCCTCCTAATTTTGATCATCCAAAAACCTATATTACATAAAAAAAAATTAGAATTAAAGCATTGAAATCAAAATTAAAGCATTGAAATCAAAATTAAAACAAGTAATAAATAAAACAAAAAGATATGGACTAGCTAGTCTTTAAAAAGACTAAGTCCATCAAAAAGTTTGATCCTGATTTAGCTTGCCCGGATCCCATATGAAGTTTGCATCCCTTACTTGAGATTTGGTTTGTATGATTTTGCCATACAAAGCTTGGGGGACAAGAGGAGGCATGTGTTTCTTCATCAATTCTTCCTTGATGACTATCCTCTGTGGTTCTTCATCTATATAGTCATCTTTCTCTATGCTTTTCCCCTTTCTCTTTCCTTTGATTTCCTCCCTCTTTTCTTTCTCTGTTTCACTCTCTACCTTATGCTCTAACTTGCATGTGGGTAGATCAACCTCTTTACCACTCCTCAAAGTGATAACCGTTTTAACTTCCTTCACCATTGAAGATTCTCCCTTTTGAGCCTCCACTACATGGATACCCTTGGAATTTTGATAAGGTTGAGAAGGAAAGTTTCCTTTCTCTTGCACTTTGTTGAGGTTGGCAAACCTTGAGATTGAATATTGGAGATTATCTATCTTCTGAGATAGATCATTTTGCACTCCATCCATCTGTTTGTTCAATGAACTCTCTACACTATCAATTCTTTGACTGAGCTCAGCATTGATGGATTTTTGAGCTCCAACTAAGTCTCCCACGACCTTGCTAAGATTCACCATAGCTTGATCAAGGTTTGAGGCTTGCTGTGGTGCTTGAGTAGGTTGCTTGTACTGAGGTGGCTGTGGTTTCCAAGAGAATTTTGGATGGTCCCTCCAATTGGAATTGTAGGTGTTGCAATCACCAAACATTTCTCTCACCGTTGGAATGGTAGGACACTCTTCCACCAAGTGCTCATAAGATAGACAAATGACACAAGGCATAGCTTGCAATGGTGTTTGAGAGATGGCTTGCACTTCTTGCATCTTCATCATTTCTAGCTCTTCCAATCTCCTTGCTATAGCTGCAATCTTTGCCTTCATGTCTATGCCGTCATTCAAAATATACCTCTCACCCTTAGCATTAGGTTGAGATGTCATTCTTCCCATATCTCTAGCATTTGGTTCATCCCATCCTCTTGAAACTTCAGCCACATAACTCATAAAGTTCATGGCTTCCTCTACTATCTCGTATTCAACATGGCATGCACAACTAGCAATTTGTGAATTACAAACAGAGAAGACAAAAGAAAACAAAAGAAAAACAATTCTAAGAAAAAAATTAAGGTAACCTAAAAACTAAATAAAAGGTATACTAAAATATGAACAAAGAAAAAGAAACAAATAAAAAGAGTTAGTAAAAAGAAAAGAAAAGTCACCAAACTTGTGATGAAGATCACAAGTACTCTGAAAAGGTCATATCACTGTAAATTGGCACCATCCCATGCAACGGCGCCATTTGATTCGTTCCCAATTGGTGTTTCAGCTGATTCATGTCCTCTCAATGGTCCCTGACAGTGGTGCCATTTGATACGTGTCCAGCTGGTGTCCTTTGATTGTGGTCCTCAGAAGGGAGTAATCAACAAAATTTATAACCTATTACACCATGTACTAGGATAGCCTTAGCTAGCATAGCATAGTGGCTCTAGGGTCGTTCACTGTGATGGGTTTTCACTCCACAATTGATATTAATTCAAAGCTGAATTGGTGCCTTTTCATTTCAAGGTTAGCTTTAAAAGAAAACATAAAGATGTTTGAAAAAGGATTGGTTTTAAGCTAACAAAAAATAATAGCTGATTTTAATTACAAAGAAAGTGTTTCTTGGAGTTTCAGATCACTAGGCTCAGATTCCTCATACAAAAAGAAGAGTTCTGATCACTTGTTTCTTTTCCTCGCATTAGAGAATTAACATATAGTTAATTCTCTAACCGGTGTGGTACAGATGCTTCCCTTTAATGGGTTCAAACACTAAATCCCTTTCACTGATGCATCTTGCAATGGCTCGTGCCTCTCACCTAGCATTTGCCATTCAAGGTGATCCTTAACCTTGGATTACCCATCAAAAGCTCGCAAGAGATAACTAATGGATGTCTCCTTAAAGTCCAAAATCTTACCAAGTGTTGGCTATTCTAGAAAATCCTACCTTCAAACCACCTCCCAAAGGCTCGCAAGAGATAAACTAGTGTATCTCAATGGACGGAGACCACTTGCCTTATCAAGTGTTGGCCCAGGTGATTAAAAGGCGTTTTAAGTTAACTAAAAAGATAAAAACCATTAACGGGTTACACTTTCTCTTCATTAAAATCTAAAATAACAAAACTTCCAATTTATGCATAAGAAAACTTACCCGGCTTTCTTCACTCCAAGAGACGAAGAGCCTAGCCTCTCATCCTCTGAGGAAAAATCCTCAAAGTTTGATTGGCTAGAAAGAAAACTAACGAGAAAACAAAAATATATATGAAAAGCAGAGCAAGTGCTCTGTATTTTACTTCCTTGCAAAACTATACAAAGGATGCGTCTGAGAACATGCTCCCGACAGACTCTCTTTAAAATGAAAATTACAAAACAATATATATAAGGTTATTCACCCTTTTGTTCTTGCATAAAGACTAAGGAATCCTATAATTGGTGGGTTACAAGGATAGTTTGGGGATTTAGACATCAAATATCTAAAGCAAAATATCTCATAATGTCGGTCGCAAATATCGAGAAGCTTCAGGAGAAAACCGCGGCACTATGCAAGATGGCTGCAAAACTCTTCGGGTAAGCACTATCAGAGGATCCAGATATGTCTGACCGGGGAAGTTGAAACGCCCTCCTCTCCCATCCGGCGTCAGGCACCGGATGTGAAATATCCGAAGAAGGTGGAATGTCAGCTGGACAGAATTCCGGATGTGAGATATCCGAAGAAGGTGGAACGTCGCAAGGGGGACCGTCTGCGTGTGCAAGGTGTAGGGAACCCTCCCCCTAATGACACGGAGCGCGCATCGCTATCCGGAGCAACTCCATCCGGATTCCCCAAGAGGACACGTGGCGCGCTCCCCTATCCGGACTCCCTCAGGGAGAAGCACACGGCACTCGCGATCATCACACCCGGGCGATAGCATATCCTATCCGGATATGTTGTCCGGATCATTGACTAAAGTGCACAAACCTTGCTACGTCATTCCGACAGCCTGCCACAGCCCACGTTCCGCTGCCCTTCGATGGTGTGTCCGGATGCCCTGTCCGGACATCTTTTGCCATGGATTCCAAAGAACTCTCCTCAATCTCGGATTGCTTTGGTGATCAAAAAGCTATCAAAACACCAAAACTTAACACAATTTTATTAGAATTGATTGCAAGGGTCCTTAACATGCCAATTGAGTTAAAAGGTAATAACTACTACTCAAAAGTGTTTAAAAGAGTTAATTACAAGCTATGAAATAGCACTTTTTGAGTAGTAATCACTACATTAGCTTGTTCATTAGGCCTAGCAACCACAAGTCGCTCGACTTCCAATTCAAGATGGTGAACTATATCATCAAAGGTCTTGACACTCTCATTATGTGTCATGTTCATCACCATGTGTTCCCAGCTCTTTGGTAGAGATCTAATGACTACCTTAACCTGTTGCTCATCAGTGAGGACATGTCTGGATGTCTTAAGCTCTCTTATCATTCTTTTCATCTCCTTGAGATGTTGTTTCATTGTATGGTTCAGTCACATCTTGTAATTTCCAAATTTCATTACAAGTTCTCTCAGCTTTGTAGCTGAAAGTCCACCATACTTTTCTTTTAAAGCTTTCCACATCTCATGAGCAGTTTGGTACACCTCACGTTCAATCAAGAGATCATCTTGCATACAACTTAACAATGTAATGCGAGCTAAAGAATTCTTTTTCTTCCAGGCCACATAAGTCTCCTGATCTTTTCTATGTTGAGCAGAGTTCCCTTGTTCAGGTTCTTGCATAATATGATTTAGTGTTTTAAGAGCTTCTTGCTCTTCAAGGATGTATCAAACCTTGCGATGCCAAATCTCATAATTATCACCATTCAGTTTTTCACCCTTATTTAGTTCTGCTATGATGTTTTTAGTTGCAATCAACATATTCAACTACATAGAGATATTGCACAAATCTTATTAGTTGGTACTTTTATGGATATCTATACTCATACTTGCTCTAATTATCTTCTAATATGTAATAACCTTAATTGTAATAGAAACGATAGTTCCCTATGTTTCCAATCAGCTCCTATACACAATTTTAATTATTACTAATTAGAAATAATCTATGCAAGTAGTACCATATCTATATTTTATATTTTAGGCAAGAAATTACATAAATTTCCTTTAACCTAAAACTTCTCACTTCATGAAATAATATTGTACAACTAGTATGTGTTGACAATATATATATAAAGAACTGAAGACATGCGAATAAATAAATAAATATATATATATATATATATATATATATTAATTCAACAAGATAAATATACACGTCATGTCTTGCATATCAAAATATTTAGATTTTATGTACAAAGCATAAAAGAAAAAATAATATATAGAAGAAAAATTAATCTTCTCCCTTGAAACTAAAAGGAACAATGTTAGGATTATACACAATGTCTTCTATAACTCTAGAAGTTGTTTTTAATAACCATAACCCTCTAAGATTTTTATGCCTGATAGAATTGAAAATTTTGCATTTTGCAAGTTAAGAGAAATAGAAAGCACTGTTGTTCGTCTAATGACATTCTTCACAAAACATATTTGCCAATGTTCCTTGAAAAGAGCTACCAAGTCATCAAAAAACCTATTTGTCAAACCTTGAGGCCCTTCTTGAACAAATTCCCATATGTTTTCTAAAACTTTATCCTCAGGTTTTGTGAATGACATTTGTAAAATTTGCTTTTTATGGTCTAGCTGGAAAATATATCCCACTTCCAAATACTTGATCATATTAACCACATGATTCACACATTCATTTATAGAATGACTAGGGTCCCTCTTGTAATTCATAAGTGTATCTAAAAACGACCAGGGTCCTCTACCCCTTAGTACTCTCCTAGTTCTCTTCATTCGTACCATTTTGTACCTGACCAAAAGAATTTAATTTAATTTTAATGAGTAACATATACTCATACTTTAATTAAATATTTGAACAAACCAAAATTTAATTAGAAATACACAATTAAAAAAAATGTCTTTCATTATCCCTCAAAATTTTTATTATTATTCTTATTTTATACATAAGTCAACATTCATCATTTGAAATAAACAATATAGGACCAATAAATGGTATTTTATGTCATATCAAATGTTGGTACTTTGATGGTAATAAGGAACTCTTTTAAAATAACCGACTTAGGTTCGAATCCTAGGATATCCCGTAATTTATTTATTTATTTTATTCTAATATCCAATTTCCACTATACTACATTTTATTTATTTATTTATTTATTTTATTCTTATATCCAATATTATCTACATTTTATTTCCTTTTTTTTTTGGATATATCTGGATTATGGGTGAGTCTAGGATTATTGTCTCATCCCATCATTCAAATTTTTATTTTATTTTATTTTATTAATTATAATATCCAATTTTGCGTCCGACATTACCAATAAACTTCATTATTAGATATTATCCTCTTTCCGTGCGTTCTTACGTGCATCCAATGCATCCATCATTTTCATATTCGATGCACATCCATCATCATTTACTCACTGCATCCATTATTATTTTTTTATTTTATTTACGATAACTCTTCTTTCCAAAAACAAATCAAAAGAAGAAACTATGTCCTTTCTCAAAAGAAAATAAAACAAACCAACATGCTTTGATACCATTGTTATAAAAAAAAAAACTTTGGATTACCTTTTTAACAAAAATCCAATATCTAATAAAATTGTTTCACTGTTCAAGTCTTCAATACTCCAGGTCTTTAATAGAACCACAATCAAATCGGGAACCACCTACTTTCACAGCACAAAAACCTTTCACCTACTCTTTAGAGAACTTTTCTTTTCTAAGTTCTCTCTATCCTTTTCTTTTAGAAAAAAAAATATGCGAGAGTCGGAGAGCCAGAGAGATTGAGTCAGAGAGAGATTGTTTTTTTATTTATATATATATATTTAGTGGGGAGGTTTCTGAGCAATTTTTCACAGTTCCAACTCCTAAAAACCATTCCCCCCATATCTCTGACATATTGGATCGGGTTGGGTCAACCCAACTTGGGCACCCACCCAATTCCAACACTAACCTTCTCATTCCATGATTGAGATCTTATATGCTTCTCTGCTTATCAACGAGGGCGGAAGTAATGGGGGTATCCTCTGCCACTCTGCTTTCCACTTCGCCATTTTCACACGATTCCTGACTTTGGGCTAACTGCTCCCACTACTTCAGATGGTTTCCTCCCATAGCTCCCATGTGTCTTACCCGGTTTCTTCTTGGGTCAAAACATTCTGACCAGGCCCTCTAATAAGGCCCTTAGTTTTTAGCCTTATGGCCCAGGCCCATAATTCCAAGTCCGTTTGGGTTCCTACGCGCATCTCTCCTCAAAAGCTCCTCCGCCACACTGATCGTGGTGTTGCTGGTGGCTACTTCGTGGAGTATAGTGTTGCCGTCTGCAGGCAACATCTTCAGCAATTCGAGTACCAGATTTTTTTTGTTCGGAGTGAGCGACCATGTGGAGGACTGTGTCGTTGTAAATACTAGTTCTCTGTAATGGGCCTTCATGAAGTTTACGGCAGAGTCGTCTCACTTTCCAGTACATTTCGTAGTCCGCCATATGAGCGTCTTTGGAGAGGAGAGAGCAAAGGTCTTACAGTGAGGGCAGTACTGCAAAATCTTTTCGTCACAATTTTCCAATTGATAAGGTTATAATTATTTATTAAAAAGAAGAAAAAATTGGTAACCTAATTGCTTAGGGCCAGTTTGTCAATATTTCTGAATATATATTCAAGATAAAGAATAAAATATTATTATTATTATTATTATTATTATTATTATTATTGTTATTATTATTATTATTGTTGTTGTTGTTATTATGGAATATATTTAATCCAAATCACTAAAAATATATGTTAAAATCTAAATCCTTAAATAAATATATAAATAATAAGACCTTAAGTGTAAAAAAATAGAAATAGGTATAAACAATGAAATTGAAGTACTAAATGATGAAACAAATGTATACAACGTTCCAAATAATGGGATCTATACACTTGTGGTGCAATTTGATTAATTGCAATTTTGATAAGTAGCAATTCAATAGTGTAGTGAGAACCAAGAGTATACAACATGAATGTTCATATTTTAATAAAAATATAAGTTATGTTTTTTGTTAAAATAAATAATAATTTTTCTAAAAAAAATACTGATTAATAATATTTTATTTAAAATGAATTCTAAAAGACGTACATAACTTTTTTTTAAAATATTTAAATAATCTTATTTTTTTCTTTTTTCTTTTGCTTTTTTATTTTTTTTATTTTTTATTTTTATTAAGGAACATGTTTACTATCTAATTATTTTGAGTATTTTATACCAAATTTAGTGTTGGAATTTTTGCTATTAAATGAGTTGCAAATACAAATTTTCTATTCAAGAAGTTCACGCACAATGGGTTACATTTTTGCACTCCTTGTCCATTAATGCATTTATGAAATGATACGCTAATGTTTTGAAGTAAAATAAATGTTTATGGTCTATTGATAAGAATTAAAGAACTTCTTGTTTATGATTCTCTCGTCTATCCATATGAGACTTGTAAGCAATTATAGGCTTCTCAAATCACCATGCATATGATTGGAGATGGTGTATGAAAATAAGGTCATGAAACTTATAACAATAAGATGATTAGCTGCTTTGTAGCTTAAATAAAACTTTTTTTCTATTATAAAAACTGAAAAATAAAAAAATTATATAGAAATTTGATAATTGAATTACATTTAAGAAACCTTAAATGTTGTTTCATATATTTAAAATACAGTACCTTAATAATTAAAAATAATATAAAAATGAATATACACATTTAAAATCTATTTGCTTATTAAATAAGTTTAAGTTGTTAGGTAATACATCCCATCTTATCCTCCAAAGGGATAAGAATCAACCTATTTCTTAACATTTCAAAATTTTAAGCAAATAGATTCAATGTTTTCTATAGCTTAATATGAATATAAAAATTTGAGATAATGAAATTGTTGTTATATAATACATTCCATCTTATCCTGTGAATGAATAAGACATTGCCTAACAACTCAAATTTGTAAGCAAATAGATTTTAAAAGGCGAACAACTGGTTGATGATCGATATTTAAGAAATTCAATGTTTTCTCTAACTTAAGATGAATATAAAAAATCTAGATAACGAAATCATTGTTTCATATGTTTAAAATATAGTACCTTAACAATTAAAATATATATATATAATATACATAGTATTTAAAATCCATTTGCTTATGAATTTAAGTTGTTTAGTAATGCATCCCATCTTATCCTTCAAATGAATAAGACATTACCTAACAACTCAATTTGTAAACAAATGGATTTTAAAATGTAAATAATTAATTGATGATCCGAAAGAAATTCAATGTTTGACCTAATATGAATATACAAATTTGAGATAATGAAATTGCATGTTGTTTCATATGTTTAAAATACAATACCATAAAAATTTAAAATAATATATATCTATAAAGATGAATATATACACACCATTTAAAATTTATTTGCTTATAAATTTAAGTTTTTAAGTAATACCTCCTATCTTGTCCTCCAAATGAATAAGACGTTACCTACCAACTCAATTTTATAAGGAAATGGATTTTAAAATGCAAATAAGTGATTGGTAATATCTAAGAAATTCAATTTTTAACCTAATATGAATATAAAAGTTTAAGATAACCAATAATTAAAATAATATAAAGATGAATACAAATATTATTTAAAAACTACTTGTTTATAAATTTTGTTTTTAGGTAAGACATCCCATCTCATCCACCAAATGAATAGGTCGTTGCCTAACAACTTAAATTTGTAAGAAAATAGATCATAAAGTACAAACCATTGGTTAATGATATTTAAGAAATCTAATGTTATCTCTCACCTAAGATTAATATAAAAATTTAAGATGAGGAAATAGTTGTTTCATATTTAAAATAGAATATCTTAATAATTAAAAATAATATAAAATTAAATACGTACTGACATTATTTAAAATCTATTTGCTTATAAATTTAAGTTGTTAGATAATACATCCTATTTTATCCTCCAAATAAATAAGATCTTACCTAACAACTCAAATTTGTAAGTAATTAGATCTTAAAATGCGAACAGTTGGTTAATGATATCTAAGAAATTCAATACCTAACAACTCAAATTTGTAAGTAATTAGATTTTAAAATATGAACATTTGATTGAGATATCTAAGAAATTCAATTTTTTCTTTGACCTAAAATGAATATAAAAATTTGGTGTGAGGATTGTTTGCTCAACTATTGAAACTTAATAAGATCGGAAGGGACAAAACTTATGGGGATATGTTTGCCAATAGAGTGAGGAAAATAAGGAATGGGTAGCATTTAGTACTTGATTCAAAGAGTAAAAGTTAAATGGAAGTATCAAGAAACATTGGGTTTGGAAACGATAGTGCACTTTTTAAAAGTCGTATATAGGTAGAATGAAGAGAAAATTAGAACAAATGAACTTTAACTTTTTGGTATTTTCGATACTAAAAGGGTGTTTTGATACAAATGAACAAACGAACATTTTGCTGAGAGAAATGCTTGGAAGGAGTGAGAAAACCTTCTCGCTCTCTCTCTCTCTATATATATATATAGTCTCTAAAATTAAAATTTAAAACATACACGCATCAGAATGAGTCAGCAACTAATACTACACTCTCAATATGCTAATTATTAACTTTACACAGGCAAGTTCTGTTACTTTATAGAAAAAGAAGAGAGGACAACATGCTCTGAAAAGAGTTCTGAAACGAAATTCTGTTTCTTCTTTCAAACTTGAGTAATTGGAGCTGCAGTTGGCTGTGGAGATTGGGTATCGGATTTATTCCCACAAATCCAACGAAAAGACTTTTTCACGGTCCAGAACAGTCCTTTGAAAGCTAGATATAAACAATAAAAGAGGACAAAGACGAATATTCCAACCCCAATGGCAACACCTTTGAGGAATTTTGCAACAAAATTTTTGGAAGATTCTGTGCAACGTCCCAGGACTGCTGAACGTAGAGGTGAATATGAGAGAAAAAAAATGGGGACAGGAAGAAATCCAACCACACTCCAAACAGCATTTTTCCAATTATGTGTCATCATGATCAGGATGATTGTTGCTCCAAACGCCACCGCCATCATTGAGACCGAGAGGATCATACATATAATTCCCTGTGTCAGCTTCTTAAAAAGATATGTTTCGAAGTCTTGTAGTGGAAATGAGGATGTAAGGATGGAGAGAAATATACCCACAGATGTCAAAGCCAAAGTGAGGGAGAACACATCAGCTAATATGAAAACCACAAACAAGGGTTTAGAGTTAAGGATTGGAATACCGGTGTCTTGATTAGGACCTCCTGGTACCGTGTAGGCTGCTGCAAAGGCAACAGTGGCTATGAAAACAGAAAGAATGGTGCAATTCTCAGTGGTGCGCATTAGCCATTCCTTGGCATCTCGATGGAGTCTCTCATTCCTAGCAGCAAATAATTCTTCAGCAGTCTGGTTATCTTTGTTGAGAGGCTTGGTCAAATGCATCTTACAGGCTGACTTCACTTTCTGCACCCACACATACAATCACGAGTAGCACCGTTATTCTAATGTAACACATACAAGCATTTTTGTTCTTTCTAATCCCTCCATTTATCATTAGACTAAATTAAAAATATTAGGGAAAAAAAAAACCTTCAGAGTAATTATTCATGAACTTTTAGGTTGTGTTTGATTCTTAGACAATTCTTAAATAATTTGAGGGAAGCGGAGAAAAATAGAGGGAAAAAGTAGAAGAAAATAAAAAGTAAAAGAAAAAAAAAAGATTTAAAATCAAAAATCATTTTTATATATTACTTTAAACCCATTTTACTTATTTTAACTCTTATCTAAGGATTAAATAATTTCAAAATATTCAAGTATTTTTTTATTAATTTTAATTATATTTTATTTTTACATTTTATATTTTATATATTAAAACAAAAATGAGAAAATTATTTTAATACTTTTTTCTTTCTTTAGTATTTTTCTAATAACTTAAACTTTAAGGTCAATTAGTGGATTTTAACATGGTAAGAGTAGCTTGGTCTTGAGTTTGAATCTCTTTGGTATATTGTTTATTTTCTCTATGCATTAATTTAACCTTGTGTAAGCCTAAAAAAGCCTATAGTGATAACTTAAAGGATCATTTTACAACATTGAAAAGCTAATTTTCATATCATACACAATAGTGATGGCCAAAGAAAAATTGATAGGTGATAAAGATGATCTTATTTATATTTATATTTGTTAAAAAGGTTCTATTTATCTCTATTTGTGAAACCGATCTCGGTTTTGATAATAATAAAACAAAATTTAAAACTAATAATTTATCCTAAGTATGTTTAGGTAAGAAGATTTTCAAAAAAGCAATAAAAGATATACTAAATCAAATAAAAATTAAGAAGAAGGAAAAAACCTCAAAGAGAAGAAGAGTCAAGACCTATTCCCTAGGATCTCTTTGTAAAATTGTTGGTGCACTAGGTTCATAGCACATTACATTTTTATTGAAGTACATAAAATCATCCAAATGTCTAAATAGATTTTATTTTCTTGAATCTAATCCTTCCTAATCAAGCTTTTTTTAAAGGGTTTATGAAGTTGAATAAAAGTTTCCAGAAATTCCAGGCCTCAAACTAGCTAGGGTCTTTTATACACTTTACAATATGATTGGTTGAAGTAGAGAGGAACCGATTAAGCCAATTAGGCTTGATTTAGTAACCCCAATAACTAGTAGCCAATTGATTGGTCGAACCTAGACTGTGTCTAACAACTAGTTTGAGTTTCTAAATCCTATTTAAACATTTCAAATTTCTTATATTGATTAGGAAAAAGTTTTAAATCATTCTTAAATATTATTTAAGCCTTTTTAAAGTGTTTTCAAAGTGGCTTGCTTTCAAACTTGTATTTCATCTTAGTACTATAGGAAAACCCATATTTCTCTGTTCCCTACACCCAAATCAATTTAGGTACATGCAAATCTTTCCTAGGCTTTATCTAAATCCTATATTTAGAGAAAACAAGCAATTTTAAACAATAATAAGATTTAGATATCAAAAAAGAAAACTTTAACTTAATTTGAATATTTTTAAATCAAATCCATGCAGTGAAGTATTTAAATGAAGTCGTTGGAAGTCTCATAGACCCACGGTCTTCCGCTCGATGGCTCTTCCTTAAATCTTGGCACTCAACCGATGGGAAGAAAATGAGGGTAGAGGCTATGACTATTTCTCAGAAAATGGAAGACAAGTCTCTAGAAACCCTCCCTAAATGGGCATTTATAAGGTTCTCCATAAGCTTAAGTGACTTGAGCCCATTAGGGGCTTGGGTCACTTAATCTAAACTAAAAGGTTCCTTATTGATTAATTAGCCTAATAGGGCTATCTAACAAATTAATTAACCCAATTTAGAGACCTTGTTCACTAACTCATGTGCAATCTTATGTAATTATCAAAATGTTTGTATGCATAAAAATGAACCTAGAGCCAATCCAACTCTCATAGACAATGTCATCAAGGTATATGAGCTTGAGCGGGAACCATTGGAACCCATAAGAGAATTAATTCCATAAGAATTCACTTTTGAAGTTGATTCAAGATCCCACGATAGAGAATCAACTACACTTTAGTATCCTATGTAAATAACAACGAGACAAAGCTTGGGTTTGTGACCTACTGTCCATTGCATGTAGAGTACTCCCCATGAACTGGTGTCTATAATCTAATAAGTTAATGTTATATCACCTATCAAGATTACCCTTCCAATCCTTGAATTACATATCTCACTTATTATAGGATTAATTGACATACTCTACCTTCAAAAAGCATATGTCAAATTTCCACTAATGGAAATGTTATAACCAAAGTCTTCTAGATCACATGTCCTTTGAATCACCTAAGGGACACACTATCTCAAACCCATAAGATATTATGGCGCCTCTATTGGGAATACCTGTTACCACCACTAGCCTCCATCAACAGTGACTCCATCCATGGGTCAAAGACTCAATACCTTCTCAAGGTTGAGAGTCTATGCAGTATAGTAGCTTGGTGAATCATGATAATTAATTAATTGTCTTACATCATGATTCACCATTAGTCCTATCCAGTGTGCATTGCATACACTAGAACACTCACTATGGAAAAACCATCATGATAACCAAGACAAGTCATCCCTCCAATTAGGAGATAGTGCACTATAGTCTCACATGGATTTCCCAAATTCATGAACTAATTGTGGACTACTTATCACTCTACAAGGAACCCATGACATGGATCTTTTGTGCAACTCCTAATACATCCAAGTCATATACAATGCAAGTGATGTGAGCATGTATGCTCAAATGACCAATTAATGCATATGGGAAACCCAAAAACATAGATAAGTAAATTTATAAATGAATCTCAATTTGTTACTTTATGTCATGCTTTATAAGGCTCAATCCTAACAAGTACACCATTCAATTCTAGTTTTTGTATATTCCATTGTACCAAAATTGTAAACTAGAAGTTTTATTCTTATCAATTTTCTTCTTATACATCTTGTGAGTTAGGCTTAATTGTATAAGGTATCAATTTAGTGAAAAATTTAAGTGTGAGTTATCACTTAGGGTTGTCCAAGTGTGGAGTGTCACTTGGGGATCTTTAAGAGTGAGACATCTCTTAAACAATGAGGTATCACTTAAGAAAAATTATAAGTGCCTATTAGAGACATCTATTAAAGAGTGAGGTATCACTAAAGAAAAATTATAAGTGCCCATTAGAACAAAAATAGATATCATATTCTTTTTCAGATATGATTATAGGTATTCAAAAACAAAAATGACTTGGTTTTTAAAGTCTATTGATTTTGATTTATGGAAAGTCATTCAAAATAGATATAATATTCCAACTAAAATTGAAAATGAGGTATCCATTCCAAAGTCAATCCATGAGTGAAATGAGTAAGAAAAGAAAAATGCGTAATTAAATGCTAAAACTATATGTCATCTATTAGAATAGAGTCCTTATAAGCATGACATGATGTAATTAGATTTAGAATTAAATTCCTAAATGAATTTTTTCATTTCTAAATAATCAAAAACTCTTCTAAAGGAATGGATATAGTGTCAATCATCATGATAAGGATTATCAAATTGGCATAAGAAGTTTAGAAATGCTTCAAATTGTTTTTTCTATCTTATCCTATTGGTTTGAATTTTTTTCATAAAGAACAATTGAAAATGTATTGAATTATGATCATACAAAGAAAAATCATTTTAATGAAATTGACATAATTGCTATCCCAAGGCTTGTATTAAGAAGAAGTCATCATTTATGAAAACCTTAGGTGAAAAAAAATGATCACATGCTTGCCTGTTTTAATGATGTTAAATTATGCATGTTATGTGTTGCATCTTTTAAATTGCATATGTTGGGAAATAACAATATGCTTTAAATGAAAAATATTTCATTCCCTTACCATTTTTAGCAAATCATGCTCTAAGATTGAGAAAATTTTCATTTGAAATATATTTTCAAATGAAAAAGAAAAAGAAGAGGAAAAATGATGTTATGCTTATTATTTATTTTTTGTGACATCATTTATGATTGATTAATAAATTCTCTTACCATACTTAATTGAGACTTTTTGTTGATGACAAAAAGGAGGAAAATTAGTAATAAGTTATTATAGTACTAGGATGATAATATTTGTTTCAGCAATCTTGAATATTGATGCTTCATACTTCAATTATTATATACATGCATGCATCCTATTTGTTATCTTACCAATTGCTAATTGCTCTTTGTGTTGTTAATATTTGGTTATATTATTTTTTAGCACCTTAAATTTAATCCTTAAGATTCTTAAAATTGAACATTTTCTAAAAATCAAGGAGCATATATTAAGGGGGAAGTATTTGAGCAACTTTGATTTTGTCATCTCAAAAAGGAAATTGTGAAACTAAAGTTTGGTTAATTTTGGTTTTGATGATAATAAAACAAAGTTTGCCACTAATGATTTATTCTAAGTATATTTAGACAAAAAGATATCTAAAGAAGCAATAAAAGAAATATCAAGTCAGAGGAAAATCAAGAAGAAGGAGAAAACTTCAAAGAGAAGAGAAATAAAGACCTATTACCTAGGATCTTTTTGTAAAGTTGCTAGTGCACTAGGTTCATATTACATTACTTTTTTTTATTGAAGCACATAAATTCATCTAAGTATCAAAATCGATTTTATTCTCTTATAAACTAAATGATTTCATGTTCTTGATTAAAACTATGAATCTAATTCTTTCTAAACTTGTTTTAAAAGATTTATGAAGTTGAATATAAGTTGTTAGAGGTTCCAAGCCTCAAACTAGGTCTTTTATACACTTTACAGTGTAATCGATTGAGGTAAGGAGGAACATGTTCAGTTGAGGTGCACTTGCACTTTGTTTCTTTTAATAGCATGTGTTCAACCATTGAGGTTAAGCCTCAACTAGTTGAGCCGATTAGCCAATAATAATCACAATGGCTAGTAGTTGGTCGATTGGTTCTTCGACTTGTTAAACCTAAATTGTGCTTAACAAGCATGACTAGTTTAGGTTTCCAACTCTTATTTAAAGGCTCCAAGATTCTTGTATTAATGGGAAAGAGTTCTAAATGATTCTTAAATATTATTTAAGCTTGAAGGAGTGTTTTTAAAGTGTACTTAGAGAGTTCATCTTAGTGCACCATTCAACCTTATTTTCCTTATAATCCACTATGCAAAAATTGTAAAATAGAAGTTTTATTCTTATTCAATATTATTTTATATACCTTGTGAGTTGGGCTCAATTGTAGGGTATCACTTGAGGGAAAAATTTAAGTGTGAGGTATCTCTTGGAGATCATCAAGAGTAAGGAATTTCTCGAGGAAAAATATAAGTACCCACTGAAGCTAATTAATCCAAGTCTAAACCTTGAAGGCTTGATTTGGAAGCTTTGGGATAGTGGAATCTCAAGCTTGGGATTGAACCTTAAAGAGAATGGATATATGCTAGGTTGCTTGAACCACTATAAAATCTTAAGTTTGCATTTCTCTTTTCCTTTACTTTCTTTACTTTATATTCAATTGCATTTCATTATACTTGTTATATTATTACATACAATTGCCACTTGCTCTTTATATTTAAATTTGTTAAAAGCAACCATCATCCTATTCACCCTCCCCCGGGCAATTATCTTAGGTTGGTATAGTTAAAACCCTAACACTATTTAATTAAGACTTATTTACTGCATCTAGGTTTTATTTCTTAGTACCTTGGTTTTATTTGGAATCTAATGATATAAATTTTATTAAATACATTAATGACTCAAATTTGAAATTTAGTACCTAATAAGTACCTTGTCATTTTCCTAACTTGGATGCATATTTTTCATCCATTACTTAATAACTTGTTATTATTATTATTATTATTATTATTATTATTATTATTATTATTATTATTATTATTAGTAATGAAGATTAATAATCAAATGACTTGCCACAAGTGTATGCATGAGCACTATGTTTATGGTTATAATTAATGGGTAAGTAGAAGTGCACCTTAAACAACAGCAACTCTTTTTGTAGCTGGAATGCAGGGCTTTGCATCTTTTCACTAGCTTGACTTTTTCTTTTTAGGCCAACCATATGTAATAAGGAGTTCCCTTTGTTATCTGTAGCTGATAATAGACTTCTTGCAAGCAATTCAGATTTTGCCACTACATCAAAAATTTCAATATGACGGTGAAGGATTGCCACATGTAGTATGTTCATTCCCTCCTTATTAATATGCTCAAGCGCTTGAGGATGACAAACCAATGTTTCTTCAACAATGTCTTGAATGTTTGACATTGTTGCCAAAAATAATGGAGCTTCATCGCTCTTCTTGTACTCGTAGTTGGTTGAACTTTCTTGGTAGTTTCGCCCTTCATTTTCTTGAAAATTTTGTCCTTTCTTTTCTTGGGAGTTTTGTCCTTCAATTTCTTGGGATATTTTTTCTTCCTTTTCTATATCCAACTCCTTAGTCTCACCTAAGCCAACTTCTTGAGAATTAACACTAGCATGCCATGATGTATCATTCTTTACCAAAAGCTTAACGAGTCCTTGAAGTGAATAGAATCTGCTTTCAGTAATATGAGACATGGTGGATTACTTTTACATAATATATTGAAATATAAAAATGTATCACAAGTAAATAATCTAGCTTTATATGATGTTTAGGTATGGAATATTATTATATTGAAGAAGGTAATTGAAGTCTAATAGTACATATTAATCCAACCACAATAGCTTTCAATAATACATTTGTAATTTAATCGGTTATAAAGGGTGAGGAATATTTTACAATTTTTTTTACTAGTAGTGCGTAGATGGATCTACAAAGAAGATTTTTTTTTTTCCTTTTCTCTTTTTTTAGTATTTTCTAAAGGCCTTTTAAAGTTATTAAAAATTGGGTAATTGCCAAAAATTGGAAATAGTCACAAGGAAAAATAGTTTCATTTCTTTTCTACATTGCCGTTGTATTGAAATATCATTTTTTTTTTAATATACATTTGATTTATTCAACATTGCCTTGGTATGATATATATTTGTTTATACCTTAGAGTTGTTCTTTAAAAGTGTGATCTTTGTATGAAAATATTTATTTTTTAAATTTTCCTTCTTTCACTTTGAGTAAAATAAAAATGGGTTCTAGAATATGTGCATGTGAAGGATTCCCCTTTTGGTCACTCCTAATCATATAATTATTTATCTACCAAAAATTTCACATAGCGTGGCTGAAAGTTATATACCTAAATTATTTAATAATCTCCTATACAACTTATGTAACCTATCATAACTTAATTTATAGAACCCAATATTTTTGAACAAAAAATTATATATATAACTTATAAAATTTTCAATTACCATTTTCAATAATCACTTAATTAATTTGAGTTTAAATATAGATTTATGAGGGATTTTTTGTCACCCATTAGAAATTGGCATCATATGGTTTAGAAAACATCATTACTTTGTACTTGATTATTATGATTTACATATTTAACTCTCATTCCTTTCTATAACTAAGTTCTGTTTCTTCATTTCTTTATTCAATGGTCTAGATTTACCCATACACATTAATGACTCAAATTCAAAATTAAATAAAATAATAAATCAGTATCCTAAATTTTTCTTCTATGAAATCTAAAAGAACAATTGAAGCCTTTTTTAGCCTAGCAATAGGCTTGTGTTGAGTATTGAGTCTTTTGAGCATTTTAGATGTTGATCAATCAAGAACCGTTGTATGTTCAAGAAAGAATTCATGTAGTTTGAGAAGCAATTTGCAAAACCTATTAATAACATTTGTGTAGTTACAAATTGTAGTGAGAAGCTACCCATGTGTGTTTTTTTAATTTGTTTTCCTTTAAGGAATTATGTATGATAAAATTTATGAGGTATTTTGTTTGAATATATTTAAGGATATAAAAGAAATAATGATATATGCATAATATTTTAATTTAAAATTTTTTATAATTTTATTTATAAATTTTAGTTTTTTGATATTTAATTATTATACAAAAAAAATATAAACATATTCATTAAGAAGATTATTATGATAGTTTTTATATTTTGGATGATAAGGCAATGAAATTTACAAATAAAATTTGTTAGCCCAAGGGTTCTCTAATCGTGTTTTGATGATAAGAAACCATGGTTAAGTGGCTAATTGGTTTGAATTATAAAGAATTTCAGGTGTTTGTTTGGAAATTCATCAAATGACTGAATGGATGCAAGATCAAGACATTTGAAGACCTTTAATCATAAGAAACATATGTAAGATGAATGCATGGGTGTACTTAGGATTTTTTATGAATTCCCCAATTTTTTATGGCCAATGCCAAGGGAATTTTGATTTTTGGTAAAAAAAAAAATGATCATTTTCTAAGTATATATCTATATGATGTTCTATATGATGCATATGATTGCATGTTGCGAGAGCACCACTCGAGTGCTCCCCTATGGTCGCTTCCTTTCCCAAGTATTCAAGGATGCTAGCATTGACCTTAGTAGAGAGACGAACTTTGAGGATCCCAGTACATATGATACATATGATGATCAATCCATGGGGCGAATGAAATTTGAGAAGACTCCAAAAAAGCAAAGAGAGCATAGCCACGAGGACAAGATAGACACACCTTAGAGTTAAGAAGGAGGCAAGGATTAAGGAGATGAAGAGTGGAGTAGACCCTTAGGGTGGACTAGACCCTCCGAGTGGCTACTAGCAGAGAGGGCTCGAGCTTGACATTCCCTCACTTCAAATAGAAATTCCTTTATAGACCAAGGGTGTTTAGTTTGAGTCCACTTTTTTTGAGCCGGTGATGACTTAGTTGGCTTTTATAGACCGACCATCTACTCAACCATTATACACCGAGCCCTCATTCTCTAGACCAACATTCACTGAGCCCACCTATACTAAGACACCACAACCTCAGGTACCTTATACTCCTGACCATGCTCCTTAGATGGATGTATTTGCTCTAATTAGCTTTCTTGGTACTTGCATGGTGGAGCTTGCAATGGTCAATGACACATGATTTTATTCTATGGAGGATAGGATGGACAAGTATCAAACTAGGTTCACTTCTCAGTTTAAGTACCTCCAATAGAGAATTGATTGCATTAAGGATTGCATGGTGCATTAGCATGAGGACATTATGGCCTACTTGAGTTCCATGTTTCCACCGCCACGTCCTTAACCTTGATTCGTTGGGCACCTCCCTTGTTCTTTTTTTATGTTGCCAAAGGGGGAGATATTTTAGGATCTAGGAGGCTAGATATAGGAGACTCATACATGCATATCATCTTTATTGGATCATACATTGCTTATGTTTAGTTATGTTAGTTTGATTGGACATATGATGTACTGACTGATACATTTGACTTATGATATATGATATGCCTATATATTTTATGACTTGTATTTTTTTTTTGTAGCAATACTCTCTAACATGTCGTGATCTTTTTGTTTTCAATTCTTAAATTTTGATTGTTAATCCATGATTGGTTTAAGGGGAAGATTTTTTTCCTCTTAGATAACCAATGTTTTTCATCATAAAAAAGGGAGATATTGTTAGCCCAGGGGTTCTCTTAATCATGTTTTGATGATAGTAAATCATGGTTAAGTGACTAATTGATTTGAATTATAAAGAATTTCAGGTGTTTGTTTGAAAATTCATCAAAAGACTCAATGGATGCAAGATCAAGACATTTGGGAGACCTTTAATCATAAGAAACATATGTAAGATGAATGCATGGGTGCACTTTGGATTTTCATATCTTTTCATACATTTTTAAAAACTCGGTTTATGCATTAAAGTTACATTTCCATCAAAAACCCGAGTTTTATCAAATGAACCTTAGGCAAATCTTTTAAAATTTGGCATATTAATTTCCTTAAAGACCTTGCCAAGTGTTAGAAGAGAAAAAAAATAGAAAAAGATAGGTTTTTGGGCCAAAAAAGGTAAATCGGCTGAGGTAGTGCCCAACAAGCTCAATCGATTAGGGTACCGATTTGTCAATTACACTTTCTCAATCAAGTTTCAATCGAGAGAAGCATAAAATCTTTTCTCTCTTCCAATAGCCTTTCTTTCCCGATCGAGGGATATGTCTTCCCGATTGAGGTCCAGTTGAGGCCTAACGGTCACCTGCCATGCATTTAATGCCCAATGGCTAGTGAACTGATTGACCCCCAACTCGATCGACCGATGCTGTTTTTTGGCATTTTGGCTCCCAATGCTAGAAACCTATAAACTGAGAGCTACACTTCATTTATGAGTAAGAGAACACCTACATTTATTTGTTTACCTACTTGTTCTTGCCACAAAAGATCTCATTCTTTCTTTGGTGCATTAAACCTTCATTTGCATATTCCTTACTGCATCCTTGTGATTTTTCTTAGCTTTTAAGTTGTATTTGAGCCCTTGTTGAGTTTGGTTGAGAGATTTAAGCTTACTATTTGAGTATTAAAAGCTTCAAGTGAGTAGAGATTTGAAGGGATTGTGTAAGAACCCATTGGATCCAGAATCCAAGTGTAAAGGTGATTAGAAGCTTGGTTGAAACTTCAAGTATAGTGGAACCCTTACTCAGTTAGGAGCTTGAGGAGAGTGGACGTAGGCAAGGAAGTGTTGAACCACTATAAAATCTGAGTTTGTTTTCTCTAACCTTATCTATTTATATTTGTGCTTCTTGTGCATAAATTTATTGTGTTTGAAAAAGGATTTTTTAAACCCCAATTTACCCCGCCTCTTGGGTGTTTTTCTCTATTAAGATTAGCCTTTATTTTCTCAAATTAAGTTAGTTAAAATAATACAAATTAATTAATTTAATCAAGTTTTAGTTTAATATTTCTTTTTTGCATGGAATGTTGAAATATCATAAATATCAACAGTTGGTCTTTCTCTTGGTGGACCAATATTCTATCGATATATTCGACAATATTGGCCAATTTTTGGCAAGCAAAGATTTCAACTTTTTTTTTTTTTTTTTTGTATCAAGGCTAATATGATATATCGAAATTTTGATTATATTTCTAGAAATTTTAATCTTTGTAAATAACTACTATGTTTCAATTTTAAAAATAAAAAATAAGAAGTATATCCAATTGATACCTTAGTGCTCATTTAGATATGCTTTTTGGTTTTTATTTTGAAGAGTAGAAAATAATAATAGCTTCTATAAAATATATAAAATACAATAACTTTTATATAAAAAGTACAAACTTAACTTCTGTTCTTAAAAATATAAACTTAACTTTCATTTTGAAAAAATACTTTTAAATTTTCTAAAATTTGAAGTAGTAATTTTTTTTTTAAATCTATTATTTTTAACAAATTTTAAAAATCATTCTATTTTTTAATTAAGTTTCAAAGAGTTCTTATAGTTTATAGAGGTATTATGATTACTTTCTATTTTAGAAAAGAGAAACAAAAAGTTTATCCAAATTACACCTTATTGTCTATTGGAGACACTTATTATTTTTTATTTTTAAATGTAGAAAATAGTAATAGTTTCTATATATATGTATAAAATATAGGATTTCTTAGAGGTTTATATTGAAAATGTTATGGATTTAAAAATTGATTGAAAATTGAGATAATAAAAAAATTTACTATCTCAAATTATAAAATTTATTAAAGTAATTTTTAAAGACATAAGATATGTTTACCTTTTGTTTTAGAGTTTCTACTTTTTATTTAGATGTCTCATATTATATATATAGGAATGGAAACAGTGGGTGGTTTGAAAGCCACTAAATAATAAATGTGATATCCTACATTGGATAAGGGAAAATGTTTTTAATGCTATATATATATATATATATATATATATATATATATAGACTTCTTTTAACCTTGTAGACACTTTTTAAAGTCGTGAGGGCTCCTTTAGGTCCATAGTGGTTAATATCTACATGATTGAAAGCGAGTCATTACAAATGTATCAAAGTTGATCCTCGACTCCTGTATGGGGGTTTCTTTTGGCTTCATGCGAAGTGTTTCTCTATTTGACCCTACAATCTCATGACACACAACAAGGATATTGTATCTATTTGACAGAGGAGGGGTTGGGGTATTTATGTCTCACATGGGATAGGGGAATATATATATATATATGAGTTCCTCTTAATCTCATAGACATTTTAAAGTTGTAAGAGCCCCTTTAAGCCCAAAGTAAATAATATCTACACAATTGGGATGAGACCGTTACAATAGATATAATTTTTAAAACTGAGATTAGAATCAAGAAAGGAGGTTTTCTTGGTCAGACCATGGGTGGGGCATTTTTACAAAAGATTGATCCTATTCTTCCTCCTCTTGGCTAGATGCATTAAATTGAAACAAAATCTTATTTACTTAGGAAGTATGTCCAAATGAAGCACTAAAATTTAAATTTCTAATTATATTTTAAATTTCTTATGCAAGAGCTTTTAAGAACATGACTAACCTTCAACATAAATAAGTATGGTGCTTACCAAAACTTTTCATATCTCACCTTTTATCACTTGTCTTGCTGTTGTCCTTGGAGGGCCACTCTGGAAAAGAACTTCAATTGTGAGATGTTTGGGCCACTATTTGTTAGGAAAGAAGCACTACTTAACAATTATAAGAAGTTGAGGTAAATAATTAATGGTGAATGGATATAAAAAAGAACCAAATTTTATTAAACAAATCCATCATACCAAATCCTTATTTTATTGGACAGGAAATTTTGAGGGAAAAAAAATTACATCCATTAGAGCCCCATTTCGTAATATGGAAGAAATTATAAACATTAAATTTTACTTGCTCAAGTTCCATTCTACACCATGCATGGGTTCTATTCTATTTATTGAGCAAATAAATATTAAATCCATTAAAATATGTTCAATTGAGTTGGATTAACTTGAAAGCTTGAATGTAAACCACACATTGTTTTATAAGATAGCTAATTAACTTGTTTCCAAACTATATTTTTCAAAAAAAAAAAAAGGAGAAAATATATAAAACTATATTTAGCATTCAAAAATTATGTTAATGCCCATACCCAATTTCTAAAAAATGTTATTATCCAAAAAAAAAAAAAACAAGAGTAATTGAGTAAATGAAGAATAGATATTGATGAGGAAGGAGTTAAATGTACTATACTTGACTTAATCAGTATCTCCATGAGTCCTTGTGTTGGTACTGTTGAGATCATGAGTTCGTCCATGAATCCTCGTCTTGTTTTTATTTTCTTCTTTTCAAATGCAGTTGGATTGCATGCAAGATATTGAAGAGTAGTCATTGAATCTTGATCTCTTTCTTCAATTAAATATGAGTAGCTCTCCGCAATAAAATGGGCCAATTCTATTTCATGTTAATTTTGTAGAGATAACACAAAAAACAAAAATGTTAGATTAGTGACCTAATGTTGTCTTTGCATCCCAAAAAATATTTGAAAAAGAAAATATACATAAATTATCTTATTTGATTAATTAAATAAAATCAAAATTATTTAAATTTATAAATTTTTATAAACAAAGATAAATAAATTCGAAGATGATATTTAAGTAAAGCTTATTGATTTTAAACTTATTATTAACTTTTTAATTTTTAATTTTTAATTTTTCTTTATTTGCTTTCCTTGATACTTTCTCCATTTCTAAGATCCACATGACATGCACCTAGACTAAAGGGCATATGCAAATTATCTAAAACGTGTAACTTAATATTTTTTTTTACTAGTAACATTTATGTTTTGAACTTTGAAAAGAGAAGACATGACATGATATGTCCCCTTAAAGTATAAACTCCCTTTGTACAAACCCATCACATGCCTTTCAAGCTTAACCAATTAAATATGAAGTTTTTAAATGATTTTAAGTGGGTTATGAATTTTCTTAACCAACATAGTTTTGGGTACCATTTTTAGGACTAAAAAAGAGGTTTTGAATAATAAAAACTCTTTTGTTGTATATTTGATTACATTTAAGAAGTTGTTTGGAGAAAAATATTAAGACTTTAAAGTAGCAAAAGTTACAATATAGCAACTTTTGGCCAAAAAGGGCTTTGGGAAGCTAATATTTCTTTAAAAGTTTATTTAAAAAATTATATCAATATTTATAAAAAAAAATAGAACCTTATATCTTTAAAAATTTTGCAACTTGAGGTAGATAAATTAAATATTTTGATACCTTAATTTGTAAACCATTTTTCTTTTTCTTTTTTATTTTTTATTTTTTATAAATCATTCATTGCTTTTCAATGTAAGTATCTGAAAAAATTTGGTATTTTATATGAAGTTATTATTATTTTGTAATTTTAAAAATAGAACTGAAATGAAAATAATAAATCTATCTTCAAGAAATTAAAGATATTTCTTAAGAAGTTCCTTTTATAAGGAGGAGGAGTTAAGCTACTTCAAACAAGGCTTTCATTAGAACATGTACTAATCTTTTAAATTTTCAGCACTTAGGTTTATTAGAAAACACTATCTAAAGCTTTGTTTGGATTGTAAAATATAGTAGGAAAAAAAAAAACAAAAATGAAAAGTTAATTTATCTTGAAAATAGTGAAAAAAATAAATAAAATAGAATAAAAAATAAGAAATGGATATTATAGGGAAAAACTTGCAGATGAATTGAGAGAAGAACTCACCAAAACACTCGGTGAAGATGGAAATATGAAGAACTGTTGTTCTATCATTCCTCTGCAAATAGTGTTTACCATCTTCTGGATTTCGTTCCGTTAGTTTCATTTCCCCAGCCAGAAACTTAAACATTTCAGTTTGGCCGTAGCGGGCTGCACAAAAAAAAGGCGTCTCTCCTAAGTCGTTACGCGCAATTAGCAACTCTGGACCTCTCTTCAACATCCCCTCCGCCACATCTTTCATAGTATCACTGGCCGCTACTTCGTGGAGTATATTGCTGCCGGCGTTGTTTTTTGTAGCGGCAAGTTCATGGTTGCATTCTTTAGGCAACATTTCCAGTAAGTCGCGTACCAGTTTACTTCGTTTGAAGCGAGAGGCCATGTGGAGGACTGTGTCATTGTAAACACTAATTCTCTGTAGCGGGCCTTCACGATGAGAACTGCAGAGTTGGGTCACCTTCTTGTCGTCTTTGCTGATCAAGTGAAAGAACAATTGAGCTTCCTGTTGGTCCGTAGAGTTGGTGTCGGCCATGAGAGCGTCTTTGGAGAGGGATGGGGTTCTTACAGCGTTCCAGAGTCACTGCAAAATCCCTTTAATATAATTTGAGGATGCCCATAAGCATGATGATGCGACAGGGTTTACGAAGATATGGTTGGTGCCGGTTGCCGGAGTAGTCTCAATCATGATTGGAGCCACTCAGCAATGATGAGTATTAATAATCTTTTCATCACGTTTTCCCAAAAGTCATTTTCTCTAACCTAACATGAATATAAAAACTTGAGATGATTAAATCATTGTTTAATATATTTAAAATATAGTACCTTAATAATTAAAATAATATAAAAGTGAATATACACATTATTTAAACTCTATTTGCTTATTATAAATTGAAGTTGTTAGGTACATCTCATCTTATCCTCAAAATCAATAAGACATTAACTAACAAATTAAATTCTTAAGAAATTCAATGTTTAACCCAATATGAATATAAAATTTTCGAGATAATGAGACTGTTGTTTCATATGTTTAAAATACAAAAACTTAATAATTAAAAATATATAATTTAAAATCTATTTGTTTATAAATTTAAGTTGTTAGGTAATGCATCACATCACATCCTCTAAATGAATTGGACTTTGCCCAATAACTCATTGTAAGATAGATTTTAAAATGGGGACAATTAGTGGATGATATTTAATATTTTCTTTAACTTAAGATGAATATAAAAATTTGTGAAAATGAAACCGTTGTTTCTTATGTTTAAAATACAATACCTTAATAATTAAAAATAATATATATAATTTAAAATATATTTGTTTATAAATTTTAAGTTGTTAGCTAATGCATCCCATCATATCCTCTGAATGAATATGATTTTACCTAACAACTTGAGTTTGTAAACAAAGAGATTTTAAAGTGCAAATAATTAGTTTATGATATTTAAAAAATTTAACAACTCAGAGTTTGCAAGCAAAAAGATTTTAAAATGCGAATAATTGGTTTATGATATTTAAGAAATTTTATATTTTCTCTAATTTAAGATGAATATAAAAATTTGAGATAACGAAATTGCTATTTAATATAGATAAAATTTAGTACCTTGGCAATTAAAGATAATATAAAAATGAATATACACATTATTTAAAATCTATTTGCTTATAAATTTAAGTTGTTAAGTAGTACATCTCGTCATCCTCCAAATGAATAAAATGTTACCTAGCAACTCCAATTTGTCCGAAAATAGATTTTAAAACATAAATAATTGATTGATGATATCTAAGAAATTCAACGTTTGACCTAATATGTGTATACAAATTTGAGATAACAAAATTGTTGTTTGATATGTTTAAAATACAGTAACTTAGTAATTAAAAATAATGGATATATATTCTTTAAAATCTATTTGTTTATAAATTTAAGTTGTTAGGTAATACATCCCATCTCACCCTCCAAAACAATAAGACTTTCTTGGACAACTCAATTTTGTAAGTAAATAGATTTTAAAATACAAACAATTGGTTGATGATACTTATGAAATTCAATATTTTCGCTAACCTAAGATGAATATAAAAATTCAAGATGAGGAAATAGTTGTTTCATATATTTAAGATACAATACCTCAATTATTAAAAATAATATAAAAATAAATATAGACATTATTTAAAATCCATTTGCTTATAAGTTTAAGTTGTTAAATAATACATCCCATCTTATCATCTAAATGAATAAAATGTTCCTTAACAATTCAAATTTGTAAGTAAATAGATATTAAAACAACAACAATTGCTTGATGATGTAGTATCCCACATTGCCTGAGGAGTGAATGGTGAAGAGCCATATACGAAGGGCTTCCACAATACACTATTAAGGCCTTTTATTAAGGATGTAGGTCTAATAAAGAAGTAAAATTCGAGCCAATTGGTGGGATATGTGTACCACTACAACCTTGAATCAGACAATATTTGATGAAGAGTAGGGTTATGACAGAATGGTATCAAAGCCTAATCTTCAACTGAAAGTATGCTAGCGAAGACATTGGTCCCCAAGGGGGTGGACTATAGTGTTCCACGTCACCCAAGGAGTGAATGATGAAGAGTAATATATGAAGGGCTTTCATAATATACTATCAAGACTTTTTTTGAGGGCGTAGGCCCAATAAAGAAGCAAAATCGATGTTGGTTGGTGGGACGTGTGTGTGCTACTGCAACCTTGAACTAGACAATATCGAGTGGAGAGTGGGGCCATGGCAGATGATATCTAAGAATTTGAATGTTTTCTTGGACCTAAAATGAATATAAAAATTCAAGATGAAGATTGTTTGCTCAACTATTGAAACTTAAATGAGAAGATAGGAAGACACAAAATTCATGGTGATGTGTTTGCCATGGAGTAGGGGGGAAACAAGGAATGGGCAGCATTTAGTACTTCATTCGAAGCCAAGAGATATGATAGTGTGCATTTTAAAAGCCATATGTAGAGAGAAGAGAAAATTAGAACAAATGAAGTTTAACTTTTTGGTATTTCAGATTGAGAGGGTGTTTAGTAAAATAATTTAATATTATAGTTTAAAATTAAAAATGACTTAATATATAAAAAGTTAAAATAATTTATTTTTTCTATAGCACAAATATCCTTTATTTTCATAGATTATGTCTCTTTTTTCCATCGTTTATTTGTTACAACCTTTTTATTCAATATCAATGAGGATAAATATATCAATTTAATTGTTTAGAAAAAAATTTAAATTGGTTTAAAAAAAAATTAACACTAGAAATAATAATTAAATATTGAATTTTATACAAATAAATTAATCATAATTTAACTTTAAATTATTTTAATTTATTTAGCATTAAGTACTTTAATTCATTAAGCATTAATGATTAAGTTATTGAACACTTGCTAACTTTCAACCTATTTCTCATCTTTTCCATACCATTCTAAAATAATATATAAATATAATTCAAAACATTGAGATTAATGGATAAAGCTGAAGTTCAAATTGTGGAAAAGATAGTGAAAAGAGGAGATTTATTGATTGGGAAATCAATTTCACTCTATTCCAATTGTTAGAGCTGCAGTACTAGCCCCACAGAAACAACTTAAGTATACCATCTCTATAGCAACAACACAAGTGCACTACGTCTAAGTTTTGCTTTACACAGTATGGTATAAAATTAAAAATAATTCTAATGGTTCAATCGAGCAGTATAGAACTTGATTAGTTGATAAGGGGTTCTCTTAACAGTATGGTATGGATTATGAGGAGACTTTGGCCTTTGTTATAAAGATGACTACTATTTGTACTCTTATAACAGTTTCCTCTATTTGTTAGTGATATATATCTCATGTGGATGTTAAAAATACCTTCTTGAATCATGATCTTTAAGAAGAATTCTACATGGTACCCTCTTTTGATCTTTCTCCTAACCCTGAAGAAGTTTGCAAGCTCAAGAAAGCTTTATATCGTCGCAAACAAGCACTTCAAGCTTGATTTGCAAAGTCCTCTTATGTGTTTACTTCTCTTGGTTTTCATCCCAATCATAATGATCATGTATTCTTTCTAAAATACACTACTATTGATTGTATTCTACTCTCTTTATAAATCATATTTGGCTTTTAATTTTGAAATAAAGAATTTAGGTTCTTTACGATACTTTTTGGGAGGTAACTTTTTCTCCAAAAGGTTATCTTCTCTTGCAGTCTAAGTATACAACTGATATTCTTGATCGTGCTCACCTTATTGATACTAAAAGTACTGTTGATACTCTCCTTCAAGTTAATGCTCGATAATTTTGTTCTTATGATAACCCCTTACCAGACCCTACACTATATCATACTATTGGTAGCAGCTTAGTCTATCTCACCATTATACGTACGAGCATTACTTATGTTGTTCATATTGTTAGTTAGTTTGTTACTTCTCCTACCACATTTTATTGGGTTGTTGTTCTTCCTATTCTATTGTATCTTTGGGGCACTCTATTTTAGAGTATTTTCCTTCCATCCACTTCCTTTTTGGAGCTGTATGCACATTTTAACACTGATTGGGGCCAGTGATCTTAAAGATTGCAAGTCTACCATTAGATTTTGTATTTTTTTTTTGGAGATTCTCTTATTTCTTAGAAGAGCAAGAAATAGACTATCATTTTTTTATCTTCCACAAAAGTTGAATATTGTGTTCTGACATCTACCACTTGTGAGATAGTTTGGTTATGTCAGTTACTTACTGATATGAGTGTTTCTCTTCCTTGTCTCACTCCTATTTACCGTGACAACAAGAGTATTGTTCAAATTGCACACAACTCTTTCTTTTATAAAGGAACCAAACATATTGAGATTGTTTGTCACCTTACTTGTCATCTCCTTTATCATGACACTCTTACTTTGCTTTTTGTTCTGTCTTCCCTATAGATTACAAACTTGTTTACCAAGTTACACCCCACTTCCACATTCTCAGTTTTGGTTGGCAAACTCTTGTTATTTCTTGTAGTTGCATCATGAATTTGTAAGAGGATGTTAGAGTTATTTATTTTTTATATTAAAATTATTATCTTTCTTTTAAGGAATAAAGATAAATTAATCATTTCTTTTTATTTCCTTTGATTGTAAACTTGTTTAAACTTTATTTGTATTATATTTATTTTTTAAGTAATTATATAAAACACCTTAGACTTTCTTTCTTCTCTTTGTTTGTGATTCTTTTGAAGCTCATATTTGTGTAGAACTTGGAACAATCCCTTATGTTTTCTTGAAAGAATAAATCATGGAGTCCATCCGTTCTACCATTTTGGAAACATCTTAGTTTACCTACATGCTGATGCTATAAATTTTAAAAAAAAAAATTACTTGAATTACTTCTTTGAATTGATTCTCCAAATAGACACAAGCAAAATCCTCTTTTTATTAATTTTAAAATTTGGATCATCTTTTAATGTGATTTAACATTACCTAATGAACCCAACATTGGTTTTATGCAGTGTTTGAAAAATCAGCTATCAATAATGGCCAAATCGGTCACCGATAATCGACTGGGAGAAAAATAGACAGAAAATCTACAATTTGGCCAATAAATTGGTGAAATATTGGAGATAAGTCGGGACGTGTGGCAATGCATGCATGGGCGACGGAGTAGTGTCAAAAAAATCGTTCATAAATGGGCGACAATTTTTTTTTTTTTTTAATTTATCCTATTTTTAAAATTTTTAATTATTCATTTTTAATTTATCATTTTATTTTTTATTATCCTTTTATTTTTAACTACTTTCCATATTTATCTCATTAATTCTATTTAAAAAAATTACTATCACTTCAATCTTAATATATATATTATGGATGGTTTTCAAATTATGTAAATAAAGTTTGTGGTTCCTTCTCTTTAAATTTCTTGTTAAATATCTTGTGTATTTTCTTATTTCTCTTATTTGTTTTGAATTTTGGTATAATTCATGTTTTCATTGCATATAACCTTGTCCTGGGTGTCTATGGTATTAGAGCCACAGGAAGGGAAGTCGGGTTTGTTTTGGGTGTTTTGAGCTATCCTAGGATAAGTAGCAGTGTGCCGAGGAGTGTGATCACTGTCGGGTTGAGCCCGTTGTTATCCGTGGATAGGCGTTTGTTAGGGCTGTAAGGGGCTGGGGAGATGTCTCATTAGGTCTGTCAATCTGCTATTAGGCTCTAGATTAAAACCCTAAAATGAGTTCAATTTTCAGAACCATGTCTAGGAAATCCACTAATTCTCAAGATACTGTTGTAAACAGTGAAGAGATCAATTATCCTAAGATCCAAATGATTTAGATGATTGGAAGTTACCCAAGGTGTCTAATCAAGAAATTTATAAGAAAGGAACCTTTAAGTTCTTCACATACTACACCATTAGAACCTCTGAAATGTCAATAAGTTTGGAACAAAACGATCAAGTCATAAGACTCTTAGATAGTAAGTTCGTTGAGAAGCATAAGAAAGACCACTACAACTTCATACACTTTGGTATGATTCAAGTTGCAGCTAAGCCTTTGACAAGATTAGGTTTAAACACCTCTATTGTCATGTGTCTAAGAGATAATAGACATCTCGACTATCAAGATTCTATTATAGGTGCAGTCCAAGCTGGACTGAATGATGGCCCTGTTTACTTCTAGTGTTTCCTTAACTTCACAGTTAGACTAAGAGATGCAAATATCTTAGATTCGATTGCCCTTCATGTTAAGACCCATGGCTTCAAGTTCAAGCAAGGAAATAGTCCTGTTTCCATCATAATCAGGTTTGCCTATAAGAGCATGACCATAAGCGTTGGATCTGGAGCACTGTGCACCAGTCCCAAGGGTGAAACCACTTTCTTCCACTCATATGTTTATCCTTTTAATTTTATTTAATTTTAAATGTTTTTGTTTTAAAAAATTAAAAATATAATTTTACTCAAAAATTGCTACAATACAAAAAAAAAAAAATAATAAAGTTCTAATATTTTATAAATTAAAATTATTTTGATAAGATAAATTATTAATAATTTTAATTATATAAATAAATTAATGTTAATAGAAAAAGTTATCACCACAAGATTTGTAATAAAATTTTAGAAATTAAATCTCAAATAAAATATGTTATATAAATCAATTTAATTTTTTATTTAAATGTAATAAAACATGGTTTAATAAAAATATTTTTGAAATTTTAAAATAAATGAATATAAATATATTAAAGGAATTTAAGCTATTTTTTTTAATAAAAATTTGATAAATATTATCTTTAATCATACTTATCAATTTCAATTACAAAATAACTTTAAAATGTGTATTCTTTATTTTATCATTTATTTTTTTTAAAGTTCTTAAGCATTTTAATGAATTTTGAACTATTTCTGTTCAATCAAATATTTTTGTCAAAATATTTATGATATTTTCGATATATCCGTAAAATCTAAGTACCGATATATCCGTATTTACCAATATTTCAAAGCTTAGGTTGGTGATGTTGCCGGACTAGTGTTAGTCCATGCTTTGATCCATTCAGCTTTAATGAGTAATAATAATCTTTTCATCACAATTTTCCAATTCATAAGGTTATAATTGGTTATTAAAAAGAAGAAAAAATTGGTAACCTAATTGCTTGAGGCCAATTTGTCAATATTTCTGAATATATATTCAAGATACAAAATAAAATTATTATTATTATTATTATTATGGGATATATTTAATCCAAACCACTTAAAATCTTAATCATTAAATAAATTAATAAATAAAGAAACCTAAGTATAAAAGAATAGAAATGGGTACAAACAATGAAATTGAAGTACTAAAGGATGAAACAAATGTATAAAACAATAAGATGTTCAAAATAATGGGATCTATGCACATGTGGTGCAATTTGATTAATTGCAATTTTGATATGTTGCACAATTCAATAGTGTAGTGAGAACCAAGAGCATACAACATGAGTGTTAATATTTTAATAAATATATAAATTATATTTTTTGTTAAAATAAATAATAATTTTTCTAAAAAAATACAGATCAATAATATTTTATTTAAAATGGATTCTAAAAGACATATATAACTTTTTTAAAATATATAAATAATCTTTTTTTTCCATTTATTTATTTATTTTTTAACTTAGGAACATGTTTACTATCTAATTATTTTGACTATTTTATACCAAATTTAGTGTTGGAATTTTTTCTATTAAATGAGTTGCAAATACAAATTCTCTGTTCAAGAGGTTCAAGCACGATGGGTTACATTTTTGTACTCCTTGTCCATTAATGCATTTATGAAATGATACACTAATGTTTTGAAGCAAAATAAATGTTTATGGTCTATTGACAAGAATTAAAGAACTTCTTGTCTATGATTCTCTTGTTTATCCATATGAGACTTATAAGCAACAATGAAATTATAGGCTTCTCAAATCAACATGCATATGATTGGAGATGGTGTATGAAAAATAAGGTCAAGAAACTTATAACAATAAGGTGATTAGCTGCTTTGTGGCTTAAATAATACCTTTTTTCTATTATAAAAACTGAAAAATAAAAAAAATTATATAGAAATTTGGTAATTGAATTACATTTAAGAAACCTTAAATGTTGTTTCATATATTTAAAATATTGTACCTTAATAATTAAAATTAATATAAAAACGAATATACACAATGTTTAAAATCTATTTGCTTATTATATAAGTTTAAGTTGTTAGGTAATACATCCCTTCTTATCCTCCAAATGGATAAGAATCAACATATTTCCTAACAATTCAAAATTTTAAGCAAATAGATTCAATGTTTTCTATAACTTAATATGAATATAAAAATTTGAGATAATGAAATTATTGTTATATAATACATTCCATCTTATCCTCCAAATGAATAAGACATTGCCTAACAACTCAAATTTGTAAGCAAATAGATTTTAAAATGTCAACAACTGGTTGATGATATTTAAGAAATTCAATGTTTTCTCTAACTTAAGATGAATATAAAAAATCTAGATAACGAAATTGTTGTTTCATATGTTTAAAATATAGTACCTTCATAATTGAATATATATATATATATAAAGATTAATATACATAGCATTTAAAATCTATTTGCCTATTAATTTAAGTTGTTTAGTAATACTTCCCATCTTATCCTCCAAATGAATAAGACGTTACCTAACAACTCAATTTTGTAAACAAATGGATTTTAAAATGCAAATAATTAATTGATGATTTGAAAAAAGTTCAATGTTTGACCTAATATGAATATGCAAATTTGAGATAGTGAAATTGTGCATTGTTTCATATGTTTACAATACAATACCATAAAAATTAAAAATAATATATTTAAAGATGAATATACACACCATTTAAAATCTATTTGCTTATAAATTTAAGCTGTTAAGTAATACCTCCTATTTTATCCTCCAAATGAATAAGACGTTACCTAACAACTCAATTTTATAAGCAAATGGATTTTAAAATGCAAATAATTGATTGGCAATATCTAAGAAATTCAATGTTTGACCTAATTCGAGATAACCAAACTGTTGTTTCATATGTTTAAAATATAGTATCTTAATAATTAAAAAATATAAAGATGAATATAAATATTATTTAAAAACTACTTTTTTATAAATTTAAGTTATTAGGTAAGACATCACATCTCATCCACCAAATGAATAGGCCATTGCCTAACAACTTAAATTTGTAAGAAAATAGATTAGAAAGTACAAACAATTGGTTAATGATATTTAAGAAAGTTGTTGTTTCATATTTAAAATACAATATCTTAACAATTAAAAATAATATAAAAATAAATATTGACATTATTTAAAATCCATTTGCTTATAAATTTAAGTTGTTAGAAAATACATCCTATTTTATCCTCCAAATATATAAGATCTTACCTAACAACTCAAATTTGTAAGTAATTAGATTTTAGAATGTGAATAGTTGGTTGATGATATCGAAGAAATTCAATACCTAACAACTCAAATTTGTAAGTAATTAGGTTTTAATATATGAACATTTGATTGATGATATCTAAGAAATTCAATTTTTTCTTTTACCTAAAATGAATATAAAAATTTGTTGTGAGGATTGTTTGCTCAACTATTGAAACTTAATAAGAAGATAGGAAGGGACAAAGCTTATGGGGATATGTAGAGGTGAATATGAGAGAAAAAAAATGGGGACAGAAGAAATCCAACCACACCCCAAACAGCATTTTTCCAATTATGTGTCATGATCAGGACGATTATTGCTCCAAACGCCACCGCTGTCAATGAGACGGAGAGTGTCGTACATATAATTCCCTGTGTCAGCTTCTTAAAAAGATATGTTTCGAAGTCTTGTAGTGGAAATGAGGATGTAAGGATGGAGAGAAATATACCCACAGATGTCCCAAAGCGAGTGAGAACACTTCAGCTAATATGAAAACCACAAAGAAGGGTTTAGAGTTAAGGATTGGAATATTGATTAGGACCTCCTGGTACTGTGTAGGCTGCTGCAAAGGCAACAGTGGCTATGAAAACAGAAAGAATGGTGCAATTCTCAGTGGTGCGCATTAGCCATTCCTTGGCATCTCGATGGAGTCTCTCATTCCTAGCAGCAAATAATTCTTCAGCAGTCTGGTTATCTTTGTTGAGAGGCTTGGTCAAATGCATCTTACAGGCTAACTTCACTTTCTGCACCCACACATATAATCACAAGTAGAACCGTTATTCTAATGTAACACATACAAGCATTTTTGTTCTTTCTAATCCTTCCATTTATCATTAGACTAAATTAAAAATATTAGGGAAAAAAAAACCTTCAAAGTAATTATTCATGAACTTTTAGGTTGTGTTTGATTCTTAAACGATTCTTAAATAATTTGAGGGAAGTGGAGAAAAATAGAGAGAAAAAGTATAAGGAAATAAAAAGAGAAAGAAAAAAAAAAATTTTAAATCAAAAATCATTTTTACATATTGCTCTGAACTCATTTTTCTTATTTTAACTCTTATCTAAGGATTAAATAATTTCAAAATATTTAAGTTTTTTTAATTAATTGTAATTATATTATATTATATTTTATATATTAAAACAAAAGATGAGAAAATTATTTTTTTTAATCATTTTTTCTTTCTTTAGTACTTTTCTAATAACTTAAACTTTAAGGTCAATTAGTGGATTTTAACATGGTAAGAGTAGCTTGGTCTTAAGTTAGAATCTCATTGGTGTATTGTTTATTTTCTCTATGCATTAATTTAACCTTGTGTAAGTCTAAAAAAGCCTATAGTGATCACTTGAAGGATCATTTTACAACATTGAAAAGCTAATTTTCATATCAAACACAAAAGTGATGGCCAAAGAAAAATTGATAGGTGGTAAAAATGATCTTTTTTATATTTATATTTGTTAAAAAGGAAATTTATCTCTACTTGTGAAACTGATCTCGATTTTGATAATAATTAAACAAAGTTTAAAACTAATGATTTATCCTAAGCATGTTTAGGTAAGAAGATTTTCAAAAAAAGCAATAAAAGATATACTAAATCAAATAAAAATTAAGAAGAAGGAAAAGACCTCAAAGAGAAGAAGAGTCAAGACCTATTCCCTAGGATCTCTTTGTAAAATTGTTGGTGCACTAGGTTCATAACACATTACATTTTTATTGAAGTACATAAAATCATCCAAATATGTCTAAATAGATTTTATTTTCTTGAATCTAATCCTTCCTAATTAAGCTTGTTTTAAAGGGTTTATGAAGTTGAATAAAAGTTTCTAGGAGTTCCAAGCCTCAAACTAGCTAGGGTCTTTTATACACTTTACAATACAATTGGTTGAAGTAGAGAGGAACCGAATAAGCCAATTAGGTTTGACTTGGTGCACTTGCATTCTTTTTTCTCTAATAGTATGCATTCAATTGATCAAAGTTAAGCCTGCATTGGTTAAGGCTAAACCTCAGCCAGTTGAGCCAATTGAACAATGATAACCCCAATAACTAGTATCCAATTGATTGGTTGAACCTAGACTATGTCTAACAACTAGTTTGAGTTTCTAAATCCTATTTAAACACTTCAAATTTCTTATATTGATTCGGAAAAAGTTCTAAATCACTCTTAAATATTATTTAAGTCTTGTTAAAGTGTTTTCAAAGTGACTTGCTTTCAAACTTGTATTTCATCTTAGTATTGTAGGAAAACCCATATTTCTCCATTCCCTATACCCGGATCAGTATAGGTACATGCAAATCTTAACTAGGCTTTATCTAAATCCTATACTTAGTGAAAACAAGCAATTTTAAACAATAATAAGATTTAGATATCAAAAAAGAAAACTTTAATTTGATTGTTCTCAAATTAAATCCATGCAGTGAAGTATTTGAATGAAGTTGTTGGAAGTCTCATAGACCCACGATCTTCCGCTCGATGGTTGTTCCTTAAACCTTAGCACTCAATCGATGGGAAGAACAAGAGGGTAGAGGCTATGGCTCTTTCTTTGAAAGTAGAAGACAACTCTCTAGAAACCCTCCCTAAATGGGTATTTATAAGGTTCTCCATAGGTTTAAGTGACTTGAGCCCATTAAGGGCTTGGATCACTTAATCTAGCCTAAAAAGGGTCCTAATTCATTTACTAACTCAATAGGGCTATCCAATTAATTAATTAACCCAATTTAGAGACCTTGTTCACTAACTCATATGCAATCTTATGTAATTATCAAAATGTTTGTATGTATAAAAGTGAACATAGAGTCAATCCAACTCTCATAGATAATGTCATCAAGGTGTATGAGCTTGAGTGGGAACCACTAGAACCCATAAGAGAATTATTTCCATAAGAATTCACTTTTGAAGTTGATTCAACATCCCATGATAGAGAATAAACTACACTTCAATACCCTATGTAAATAACAATGAGACGAAGCTTAGATTTGTGACCTACTGTCCATTGCATGTAGAGTACTCCCCATGAACTGGTGTTCATAATCTAATAAGTTAATGTTATATCACCTATCAAGATTACCCTTCCAATCCTTGAGTTACATATCTCACTTATTATATGATTAATTTACATACTCTATCTTCAAAAGCATATGTCGAATTTCCACTAATGGAAATGTTGTTACCAAAGTCTTCTAGATCACATGCATGTCCTTTGAATCACCTAAGGGGACACACTGTCTCAAACCCATTAGATATTATGGTACCTTTATTGAGAATACCTGTTACCACCACTAGCCTCCATCAATTGTGACCATCTTAGGGACTCACACATAGGTCAAAGACTCAATACCTTCTTAAGGTTGAGAGTCTATGCAGTATAGTAGCTTGGTGAATCATGATAATTAATTAATATTCTTACGTCATAATTCACCATAAGTCCTATCCAGTGTGCATTGCATACACTAATGCACTCACTATAGGAAAACCATCTTGATAACCAAGACAAGTCATCCCTCCAATTAGGAGGTAGTGCATTACAGTCTCACATGGATTTCCCAAATCTATAAATCGATTGTGGACTACTTATCACTTTACAAGGAACCCATGACTTGGATGTTTTGTGCAACTCCTAATGCACCCAAGTTATATACAACACAAGTGATGTGAGCATGTGTGCTTAAATGACCAATAAAATATTTCGAATTCCGTCAATCCAAAATTGACACATGCAATTACTTTTTTTACTTTTCAACCACCGTCCAATACAAGACTTTTCAAACTTGAAATTCCAATGTGGCCTAAAATACCCAGTCATTACATCCTACCCCCTAAAAGAAATCTTGTCATGAAATTTAAATGAGCTTACCTAAAAAAATTATAGAAGAGTTATGGATAGTGTCGCCTCATTTCTTCCTCAGGTTCCCAAGTGGCTTCTTCCATCCCATGGTGTTGCTACCACGCTTTGACTGCGGGAATCACCTTGTTCCTGAATCTATGCTCTCCAACCTCCAAAATTTGCAAAGGTTCCTCCACATAAGAAGTATCTTAGCTAATATGAACATCTTGCAAGTCAACTACCCAAGTTGGATATAGAGTACACTTCCTTAGCATTGACACATGAAAGACATCAATTACATAGGACAACTGTTGAGGCAATATTAACTTGTATGCCACTAAGCCCACTCTCTTATCGATCTAAAATAGTCCCACAAATCTAGGGGTTAGCTTCCCTTTTTTCCTAAATCAAAATATGCCTCTTTGAGGAGACACCTTAATAAAAACCCAATCCTCTTCTTCAAAATCCAAAACCCTTCTGCTTTGGTCTGCATAGCTTTTCTATCTATCTTGAGTAGTCTTAAGTTTTTTCTTGATGAGTTGTATCTTTTTTGTAGTCTCTTGGACAATCTTAAGTCCCAACAAATGACTCTCACCCAACTCTTTCCAACACAAGGGCGATTTATAAGGTCTCCCATAGAGTGCTTTTGTAGACCCTCAATTTTGTCCTCTTAGCACATGTCCTATAAGGTATTTGTTCTGTATTTTACAGCAATCCCCTGGTGGCCCATTACTACTCGTGTAGCCTATCTTTTCTAAGCCACCTTTGGGACTTTGGTTGAGGGATTTATTTAACTCCATTGTGACTCTTGGTAGCCCTAGTTTAGACTTAGGCCCATTTAGGCACACTAGGCCCATTTAGGCACACTAGGCCCACTTAGGCACCTTAGGTTCACTTAGACACCTTAGGCCCACTTAGGCACCTTAGGATCACTTAGGCACCTTAAGCCCACTTAGGCACCTTAGGTCCATTAGGCACCATAGGCCCACTTAGGCACCTAGGGCCCATTTAGGCACCTTAAACCCATTTAGGCACCCTAGGCCCATTTAGCCACACTAGGTCCACTTAGGCACCTTAGGTTCACTTAGACACCTCAGGCCCACTTAGGCACCTTAGGATCACTTAGGCACCTTAGGATCACTTAGGCACCAAGGCCCACTTAGGCACCTTAGGTTCATTTAGGCACCCTAGGCCCATTTAGACACACTTGGCCTATTTAGGCACCCTAGACCCATTTAGGCATACTAGGCCCATCTAGGCCCATCTGACCCACCTAGGCACATCTGACCCACTTAGGCACTTTTCTAGGTTTAGTTTCACTTAAATTTGTTTTTTGTTTTTTTGTATTTATTTATTTTATTGATTGATTTTTAGGATTAAGGAAGTTTTGATTTATTTTATCTTATTTCATTATTATTATTATTTATATTTTATTTATTCATTTTATTTTGTGATTGCATGAAAATAATTTTTTTTTTTGGTGGTTTGAGTTTGACACTTTAATTTTTATTATATGTTGCATTAGTTTAATTTCTTTTTTTTCTTTATTGAATATGTTTGATATTTATTTATTTATTTATGTATTATACCTTTTATCTATTTGTTCATATTTTCTTATTTACTTATTTAATCACTTTTTCAAAATTTAGTGAAACCAATGTTGACTTTTTAATCACTTGAGTTGTTTCGACTTTGGATATGCATGAGATTGCCTAACTAATTTTTAATCGAATAATCTTGTTCCTTTTATCCTCATTTATTTTATTTATCTTCAATCTCCTAATTTTATTTTCTTTATTTCTTTTTATTTTTTATTATTTTATTTTGCATGAGGGTCCCCAAGCTGCTATTGACTCTCGACGAAATACACGGACCTTTAAAGAAGAAAATTTAGCATGTAATAGATGGAAAGGAGGGTCATGTTCAGGCTGGTGAGTGGTCTTTCCAGGTCGGTGAAGTCAACGGAAAAAATGCTGAGCTGTGGAGAGAGAACAGATGGTTTTGGAAAGATGGATAAGGTAGCACGTGGAGGTGAGAGATCCAATATTTTGGAATGGAAGGTAAGAGGGTTGACTAGTTTTTTCTCTGGAAGGGAGGAATCACGCTGGTCTGAAAAAAAAAAAGGATGAAGAGAGAAAAGAAAAAAAAAAAAAAAAGAAACGCACCATTAAGGAGAAGTCTGACCAATGATGGAAAAAATATGAAGTGTGATCCGAATGGAGGAAGGGGACTATTTCTGCTGTTCCTTCCATTACTGTGGCTAGAGAGAGGAGCTGAATGGGGGATTGAGAAGAGATTAAGAAAAAAGAAAAAGGAAAGAAGGAGGAGTCCATGTTTGAAAAATGATATAGGAGACTGTCGTTTGAGAGGATGGAGGAGGGTTTTCAGAGCGAAAAGAGGCTGCTATTTTGGAACCCACATACGCGACTGTTTGCTGATTCACTGACCATTCACCCCGCGATTGGGAAGGTACAGAGGAGAGGGAACGAGAAGATTTGGAAGGGAAAGAAGGGAAACAAGATTTGGACTCACCGACGGTAAGATTCTGAACACCCAGACTATTTTGGTCAACCTTGCCGCTGAAGTTGATGTAGCCAAGTCGGAGTTGGTGTTTGCGTTATCTGAATTTTCCTGTCGCATGAGTCTTCTGAATCTTCCTTTGGCTGAAAACCGGGAACCATCCAAACAACAGCCCACCCATCCATACTTCCTTGAAAACGATTTGAAAGAATAATATTGGCTGAAGAACTAAAACTCGATCAACTCTCATCAACTCGTACACCATTGTTCCCGAGCACCATTGGAGAAGAAAAAACAACTACACACTACCAGGTTGTTTTGGCAAGCCGGCTAGGTAAGTCAGTTTTTTTTTTTTTTTATATATATATACGGGTTTTCAGTAAAATTAAAAGTTTGGTTTATTTTTCAAGTGGGATTATTATTATATTGGGTATATTGGGTGAGTGGTTTGACTTATATTACTAGCTCCAGCATGTATCAGTTTTAATATGACATGTATTTAAAGATTAGAATTGTGTTTAGGGTTAGTTTTGATTTATTATATTAAGAAAACACAATTTTATGTAGTTTTACTTTGAGAAAAAATATAGTTTGATCTTTATTTAATTTAGTTTTGATTCATTTAATTATTAGTTGTTTATTTATTTATTTGCTACTAATTTAATGCTTTGTAATTTATTTATTTATTTATTTATTAATAAGATTGATCCTATGGGTTAAAAATTCAGTTTTAAAAAAAAAAAAATGTGTTGTAGGTAGTTTGAATTGGTTTTAGGTTTAAGTAAAATTTTAGTTTGTTGAAATGATTGGTTTTTATGTGTTAAATATTAGATTTTAAACTTGCCTTAATTAGTGCAAAAAACGTTTGTTAAGCTTAAATTTTATTCTAGTGATGTAAGTTTATTCGAAAAAATTAATTCCATGAGTTCGTATTTTCTTTTATCTATATTTATTTATTCACGGGTTATCTATTTCATTTATTTATTAATAAGACTAATTTTTATAGGTAGGAAATTTAGTTTCAAAATTTGTTTTGGATAGTTTTCAATTTAATTATGCGTTTAAGTGATATTTTTTTTCTTTAAAAATATTTAATATTAAGTGTTAAATATTTGATTTTAGGGTTACCATAAGTGGTGTTAAAAACATTTTTAAGTTTTGATTTCATTTTTAAGTGGGTTACCATATTTATTTATTTATGTGTTATCTACTTATCCATTTATTAATGAATTTGATTTTATAGGCTAGAAATTTTGTTTTAAAATTTGTTTTGGGTAGTTTTATAATTTAATTTTTGGTTAAAGTAAAATTTTAGTTTGTTGAAATAATTGATCTTATGTGCTAAATATTTTATTTTTAAATTTGCCTTAATTAGTGTTTAATTCATATTGAGCTTTGATTTCAATTTAATAATGTAAATTTATTTAGGAAGTTGATTCCATGAACTCATATTTTGTTTTAGCTTGCTTTCATTTCATTTGATTCATTTTAATTGTTTTAGGTGTTTTTTTTTTTTTTAATTTTAAGTTATTAATAAAATCAATTCCAAATTTAGAAGGTGCCTGTGTTTAGTTTACTTTGATTTAATTTCACTCATCTATTCAGTTTAGGTATTTTCTGTAATATTTAGCTCACTAATAAAATTAATTCTATGATTGAAAATTCATGTTTACCCTGATTTAATTTAGTCCATTTTAATCAGTCTAGATGCGTTTGTGTGTTTAATCGATCATGTGCTAATTCATTATTATTACTCTTAATTGATCTGTTTCTTGAATATTAGTCATTAATTTAATTAATTTAAGTTTGAATAGTTTATTGCTTAGGTAGTCTCTGGTAAAACTTACTTTTCGGAGGCCATCGGAAAATAGTGAAGATTGGCCTCCATTATACCACTTTAGTTTGCTCGATTGTAAAAAAAAAAAAAAAAATTCCATTTTATGATTTTTTTTTTTTTTTGTTTGGCTTGGTAGTTTGTTTCTCATGTTTTTTTTTTTGTTTTTGAAATAAAATACTTTTTTTCTCAAAAAATATCTTTGAAAATTTTATGTTAAAAATAATTCATTTAGAGTCCTTAGAATCAAAATCCCATTTTCTTTAAAAATATGCAACCATATTTTGATCGATTTGCATCTTTCTTAGTTTTCAATAAAAATCCTGGTTTTGAATAGAATATGCATTCAAGCTTGTGGTCCCAAACAAATGGGTTGATTCTAGGATGGATTCGTGTATATTAATTGGGGAATTGGCGAAACCCTTACATAAGAAATTTTTTCAAAACTCTTCCTTGCTACCAATTTTCACTCAACCACTGACCATTTAGGGTTAAAATTCGTTACAGCAACTTCAAAATGCTTTTGAAAAAAATTCAAAACTTGTATGACTTTCCTTACTCATTGAACTTGAATTTAAAGTTTCGTTTGAGTTAGAAAGCAATTATGGAATAAAAGATATGAATGAGTTTTTAAGGGGTTCTGTTATCACTCAGTTATGTACACTCGAAATCTTTTTGTAAAAATAAAATAACATATGGTTTTTTAAATTTGATTCAATAATTTTCCTCATTTTTAGGCTTCTTAAAATTGATTTTAGACACAAAATATAAAAAATATGCCTTTTTTGAGGGAGATATAATTTTTAGAATCATACCTATTGTGCATGATGGAATCTAGACATCTGATTGGTTGGACTGTTTTAAAAATATTTTTGAGTACTCCTCGACCTTGAATTTATTTTTTCTCTAATATAGACACCTTGAACGATGTATGTGATTTTTTGTATGATTTTATGTGATGTATTATTATTTTTTTTAAAATTCGTTTATGTATGCCACTATTTTTTTTACCTAATCTAGACCTTCTAAAACTTTTGGGTGTTTTTGCTGCAATTTGACATTTGAATGAGTGTTTGGATTTTGGTATCTTATTCTAGATGTGCAGGAGTTGTTTCCAGATTTTTTTTTGTGATTAAATTCTACTCCAAGACATGTTTTTTAGAAATTATTTTGTGATGCTCCCTTTACTATATGCATGCTGACGACTCAGTACTTGCTTGAATTTGTTATCTACTTTTGGAGACATTTGGCTTACGGTGGCTCACTTTTGGCTTTGGTACTGCATATTAGACATAATAAAGATGTTACATGATTTATACTTGTCCTAACCATTCTAACATTTTTGGAGGAATCTTATAAATTATGCATGCTATCTAGGTATGCTATCTATCACTTACTTTTTCGGAATTTTATGAACATGCATGATTTTGTAAGCCATATCTATGTCTGATTCTATCCTTGGGTGCTTAGATGCATGTTTGATCTTTTTGGACAAAATACATTTTGTGTACTATATTTCTATGCTAACTTTGATGTTTTATGATAGCGCTTGAGAAGTAGTCCAAGTACACACTTTGACTCTCTTTTGTGATCATGATTTAACTTTTTTGGCTTGACATGTTAATTCTAAAATCACCTTAGTCTACCAAGGTACTTTCAATTAATAAATTAATTGCCACATTCCCCTCGACTTAGTCAATAGAGACCTCTTTAGGGCTTAGAGGGGTGCTACTTTTTAAAGGTACCTTCCCAATAGGTAACTTGATCCTCGGACCTAGACTTGGGTTTTTCAAAGACACGCTTTCCAAAAATTATGGAGTCACTTTTTTAGGGTTTTCTTTCTTGTTTTATTTTCCCTTTTAAAATAAAATAAAATAAGTGGCGACTCCGATTTTTTCCAAAACCAATTTTTTACAAACAAAAGTGAGTCTTGCCGATCGAGTGGGGACGCATGTGAAAAATGCGGGTCCACAACTTCATAAGGTGCCATCCCAATGCTAGATTGGTAATTGTTGTTATAAGAAAACTCTCCCAAAGGTAAGTAGTCTATCCAATTCCCTCAAAAGTCCAAAACACAAGCCCTTAACATGTTTTCTAAAATCTGGATTACTCTTTTTGATTGACCATTTGTCTAAGGGTGAAAAATGGTGCTAAACTTCAATTGGGTGCCTATAGCCCTTTGTAAACTCTGCCAAAACTGAGAAGTAAACTTAGGGTCCCTGTTAGACACTATAGACAAAGGTATCCCATGTAACCTCACAATTTCCTATATATACAACTTAGCCAGAGAGTTCATGGAGTTAGTAGTCTTCATGGCTAGAAAATGAGTTGACTTAGTAAGACGGCCCACAATTCCCCAAACTCCATTTTTCTTGCTTCTAGTTCTTGGTAACCCTATCACAAAGTCCATAGTGATATGATCCCACTTCCACTCAGGTATAGGTAAAGGTTGCAACAACCCTATAGGCTTCTAGTGTTAAACTTTCACTTGTTGACAAATTTCACAATTGGCTACATACTGAGCCATGTCTCTCTTCATCCCACTTGACCAGAATTGTCTCTTTAAGTCTTTATACATTTTGGTACTTCCAGGGTGGATAGTATACTTTGCCCTATGAGCATCTGCTAACAGTTCATTCCTCAACTCTACATTCCTTGGCACACATAATCTCCATTTAAATCTCACTCCCATCTACATGCATAGACCAATTTTCATCTACTTCACCCTCTAGCAACCGGGCTTTAACTTTTCTAAAAACTCATAATGAATTTTGGCCTCCACTATTCTTTGGATAATCATTGGGGTAGGCGATATACTGTACAAGCATGGACCTTGTCCTTTCGAACCAAGACATAGCTCAAAATCCTCAATAATTGCATGCATCTTAAACTCTCTCAACCATAAGCTAGACAACTGGTCATAACTCTTCCTATTTAAGGCATCTACTATAACATTCACCTTTCTAGGATGGTAATGAAGAGTAAAATCATAATCTTCCAATGTCTCCATCCATCTCCTCTGCCTAGAGTTTAGATCCCTTTGAGTGAAGATGTATTTCAAACTCTTATGATCAAAGTACACCTCAAACTTCTCTCCATACAAATAGTGTCTCCAAGTCTTAAGGACAAACACTACTACCGCAAGCTCCAATTCATATGTTGGATAGTTTTGCTCATGCGACTTTAATTTCCTTGAGGCATAAGCTATCACCTTGCCTTGTTGCATTAGCACGCACCCTAGCCCCACTATAGAAGTATCACAATAAACCATAAACAACTCTCCACTAATAGGAGTAGTTAACATTAGAGCAATGGTCAATTTCCGCTTCAACTCTTGGAAAGCATTCTCACACTTCTCATCCCATTCAAACTTCACTTCTTTTCTAGTCAACTGAGTCATTGGTGATGCAATTCTAGAGAAGTCTTCCACAAACGTCCTATAATATCCAGTCAACCCCAAGAAACTCTTAACCTCAAATACATTAGTAAGCCTTTGCCACTCCTGCACAGCTTCCACCTTGGAGTGGTCCACTATTATTCCTGCCTCAAAAACCACATGGCCTAAGAAATTTACTTTAGTAAGCCAAAACTCACTTTTTTCATACTTTCCATACAACTAGTGTCTTCTTAAAGTTCTAAGGGTGGTCACCAAATGTTGTTTATTCTCTTTTAAACTCCTTGAGTAAATCAAGATGTAATCCACAAAGATAATCACAAACTGAAGAATTCATAATGCCCGTATCTCATTCTAAAAGTGGTCTTGGGAACATCTTCTTCTCTAACCCTTAATTAAAGATACCCAACTCTCAAGTCAATCTTACTAAAATACTTCACACCCTTCAACTGATCAAACAAGTCATCTATCCTTGGAAAAGGATACTTATTCTTCACAGTAACTTTATTCAACTTCCTATAGTCAATACTTAATCTTAACATGCCATCTTTCTTCTTCACAAACAACATTAAGGCTCCCCACGACGATGTACTTGGACGAATAAAACCCTTACTCAATAATTCCTCCAACTGAGCTTTCAATTCCTTCGACTTAAGAGGGGTCATCCTATAAGGGGATATTGAAAGAGGATCCATTCCTAGATATACTTCAATAGAGAAATCAAACTCTCTATATGGTGGTAAACCTAGTAGCTCATTTTGAAATACATCTTGAAACTTCCTCACCACTGTAATTTCTGTAATGTCCTTCTGGGGTTTCTTCTTACTACGAAGGTAAGTTAGGAAATTTATTGATCCCTTCCTCAACACATACTGATAGCATGGATCAGACTGTGAAAAAGGCAAACTAACACACTTCCCCCTAACAAAGCAAACCTCAAATCTATCTGGTAGACAAAATATTATCCTACGGTGATGACAATCAATAAACGCTCTATATACTATCAGGTAATCCATTTCCAAGATAACATCATACCCAATCATATCCAAAATCCTCAAATCCACCTTAAGTGCTCTATCCGCCAAGGTAATGACGCACCCATTGCATATTCTATCAACTCTATAATTTATACCCATAGGGGACTTGATAAGTAATAGATTTTCTACCATTTTTCGTTTTCAACCCCAATGCATTAGCACAAGATGAAGAAATAAAAGAATGAGTTACACCAATATCAAACAAAACATGCACTCAAGTACTATAGACCAAAATCATACATTCCACCAAAAGAGCGTCATTTTTTTAGCTCTGGTGGGGTCAAGGAAAAAACTCCACCTACAGCCTGCCTCCTTTTAGCACTCAACCCTTGAGAAGATCGAGTCTGACTACTCATAGTGGTTGTTCAGCCTTCCTGCACTGTTGGGGGTAACTATGACATCTAGTAGTAGGGTAAGTGAAACTGAGGGGGCTGGAAAGGTAATGCTAGCTATTGCTGGGGGCCTCATTGAGGATGAAATCGAGCCTGCTATGCGCCCCTTAATGGGTAAGCCCTCCATAAGTGATTTCTTACCCTATAACCATAACATACTCTAACAATTGCCCTCTGAGCACCTTGCTCACCTCCTGCATAGAACGAAGAATGCCCTTCAAATTATTAACCTCTTTGCCTCTGCTACTAGCTCTAGGATCTCCTCTAGGAACTTTCCTCCACTTTTTGTTTCCCTTTTCTATCTCCCCTTTGTTCTTGGATTTGATTGGTGTCCTTTATGTCTTGCTCCACAAATAAAGCTCTCTTAACCAACTCAGAATTGTCCCTTATAGCTAGTAGGATCAATCTATTTCTAATAGCAAGCCTCAACCCTTACTGGAATCTCCTGGCCTTCTCTCATTCCTCACTAATTATCCCTATGGAAAATCTAGACAACTCAGAAAAACGAGATTCATATTCTAATACTGACATAGTTCATTGGACGAGGTGCTCAAACTCTATCCTCTTGGCATGCTTAGCCACCTCTCCAAAATAGGAAGATTCTTTCAAATTCATCTCAAGTCATCATCTCAGTGTCGTATACCCTCTTCATGGTCTCCCACCAAATATTCGCCTTATCTACTAGCATGTAAATTGCCAGACTAACCCTATTTTCCTTAGGTATGTCCAATCCCACTAGAATTCTCTTCATTCTCCTCAACCAATGTTCTGCTGCTTCAACATTGGGCTCTCCATTAAAAGATGGAGGTTGCATCACCATAAACCTTTTCATTGCCTCCAATTGGTTCATTACTGGCCTAGTAGAGTAGCTCCTCCTCTCAGAGTGGTCCGAATCCTCCTAGCCTTGGGTACCTCCTAACCTCCTAGAATCTTGCTCTCTCATTAATTGAACGGTCTTCTGTAATTCCCTTCTAACTTCATGGAGCTCTTTCCTTACTAACTCTAGCTCCTCATTTCTTTTAGTTCTTCTTCTTCTTGGCCTTCTCGCCATTTCAGTCCCAACAAGCCCTAATCCAACCACACTTCCAAGGTGAGCAAAATAAATTCACATATAACAATTTAGCAACTTTAATAACTATTAAAAACTTTTACTTTCATACAATATTCATAATACATAATTCAACATAATTAACACCACAACCCTTCTTACTATCATCAACAAGCACCATAACAAGATTTTTCAAACATCAAGAATAAGCAATTAAATAAATTAATTAATAATTAACTCATTAAATAATTATATACAACAAATCATAAACATAATAATACATACGAACACACATAAACATTGACCCCAAGGTATTATTGCAACCTTATCTCTGATACCATGTCGTCACGACCCAAATTCTAGGTGACCCAGAATCTGACCCATGACCCCAGGTCAAAGGTTTGATCCTAAGGGTTCCTCCTAATCCAAATTGGCAGTCAACTAAAATGCCCTAAGATTTGTAAAAAAAAAAAACATATATCACAACAAAGCTTCCTTTAACTAACATTCTAACTTATAAAAATATAACAACTATTCAAGAGCAATAAGCAATTTAATATCAATAAGATCTCTAACCAAAGTCTAATAAGAGTGTCTCCAATAAAGTGAGTTTAATTCAAAATACAATCCATAAGCAATTACTTAATTTAAAAATCTATTAGAATGTGTTCCAATAAGCTAACACAACCAAGGATAACAAAATTCTCTAAGTTGCTCCAAAATCTCCTAGGGCATTCTTAAGCCCTTCCTATCCCATTTGCTGATCATCAAAAGCTACATCTGCATCTAAAAATATTTAAAAAGCAAGAGGTAAGCATTCCACATTGCTCAGTAGGGTGCCTTATACCCAAGGGTTTAATTGGGATTACTAAGGTTCAAGTGAACACAAAATAAACATTCCACCATAATTCATCAACCTAAACATTTTAATTTTTATAATTATAACAGTTCAACAATTTTTAACAATTAAATAAAATGCATGTGGACATATGACACACAATCATACAACGCACTATCGTTCTCAGGCTTTCACCAAAGGATATGCGTCCATACCCAAATACGCTCCCCATTTAGAGTCTTTATGGGGTAGATTTTTGGGTCTTTCATCGTAGGGATCTCACTTCCTTCTTAATTTGTCTTTTACAGGCCTTTACTTTTCATTACTATTTTATTTTTCTTTCTTTTTCCATTTCATGCACCTTTTACAGTTTTTATTTTTCCTTCACGCAACCATGATGGATATGAAATGCAATGAGATTAATTATCCTCAATCACAAGTATCACAAATATCAAATAAAATTCCCACTAATTCAAATATAAATAAAATTACAATTTATACCATGATTTCATTGTTTCTCAACAATCCAAATAAATTCCAATAATCAAATGAAAATTATTTCTTCACAATTAAATTACCAAAAACAATCAAATAAATTCTCAATAATTCAAATATCAATTAAATATAATTTCTACCAAAATTCCATTATTTGTTAACAATTCCAATAATTCCAACAATCAAACACAATTATTTCTCCACAATTAAATTACCAAAAACAATAAAATAAATTCTCAATAATTCAAATATCATTAAACATAATTTCCATCAACATTCCATTATTTTGCAACAATCCCAATAATTCCAACAATCAAACACAATTATTTCTCCACAATTAAATTATCAAAAACAATCAAATAAATTCTCAATAATTAAAATATCAATTAAACATAATTTCTATTAATACTCCATTATTTCTCAATAATCCCAATAATTCCAACAATCAAACACAATTGTTTCCCACAATTAAACACTTCCATTATCACATAATAATCCCAAGAAAAATTCTTATATCACCCAATAAACTTTTTCGTATCATAAATATTACCTATTCAACTCCCAACAACTAGCTTTATAATTTATTTTTTTTAAAAAGAAAAATGCATTCAATAAAAGTTTTAAGGTTAAGTCTCTCTACCACAGATCTAACAATCCAATCGTGAAAATGAAATGCGCCATCGTAGGAATGTTCCTCGCATCGAGTAGAACTTTCCCTCAAAATTTCACGCAGAAAAGGGCACGTTTGGCCATCGAAATGGCCAGCCAAAGAACGACAACATGTTCTCTTCTCACAGTCGTTGACGCCTTCTACTGCTCCATCTCTCATTTTCTTTATTTCATTTTCTTTCCTTACTTTTTAATCCTCCCAAAGACCAAACAACTACCAATATACATATAATATATTTCATTGTTTTTTTTTTTTTTTTTAGTTTTTGTTCAATTCAATTCGTTTTTCTTTCCTAATTCATTTTTTTAAACAACACTCAAAATAAATTATCAAACACCATCCCAAAAATTTTAATTTTCTCAAATTTATTATTAAGCAATTTAATTTAATTTTTTTTACTTAATTAGTTCTAATTAATTTTAATTAGTTCATTTTTCATTTTTCGTTTTCATTTTTTTTTTTTTCGCTTTTCGTTTTCAGAAATTTTCAATATCTACGATCTTAAGAAATTTCCTACCATAAAGTTGACGTGGTACAAAAATTCAACTCGCTGAATTGACCAATAAAATATTTTGAATTCCGTCAATACAAAATTGACATGTGTTCTCCAATCTTTTTTTTTACTTTCAACCACTGTCTAATAGAAGACTTTTCAAACTTGAAATTCCAATGTGGCCTAAAATACTCGGTCATTACAAAGACTGTTTGGTTAGTGATTGCAGTTGTTATATCTTTCTGAACTTTTTCTTGCACTCTCTTTGTATGCACCATCTCACAATTATCACAACCATTTAAAGATGATCAAAATCAAAGGAGTTCCCAATACTGGGGTTCACTAGTTCGGGTAGTCTTAATTCTGATGCCATGAATGTTTGGGACCATTCTTACAAATTCTTGTTGTCCTCTATAGCTCATCTTGCACTCACAAACCCCAATGGTACCACATCACAATTGTATACATTACTTTTCTCAGTGAGCTCTTAAGTGATCACATATTCAGGATCCATATAACTTAAAACCATCTTCAAAACTCAAGTCTTCATGCCACTCATCACGAAGAATTGGCCATATAAGGTAATTTCCAAATCCGATTACCACATGATCTGTCCTCAAAATGCACACCAATCATATTACCTATGCTAAGATATTTCTGTCCATTTCTCACACCAGCAAAGACAAGTGAGCTCTACAAAGGATTGAACTTATTGTGCCTGTTGTACATCACCTGAGTTAAATATCCATGCACCTTCTTAGGCCCCAAAGATTTTTCGTCACCCCATAAATTGCCATATTTTGAGTCCCAAATCCACTAGTTCAATTAAACTAGATTAAGAAGCATGATGAGAACCAGAATATTATTGTATAGTCTCCTAGGTATTACTACAGATGGAGCCACACTAACCCACAATGAACTTACATAACACCTAAGTTTCAATCTTGATAAGCTAATAGCTTGGACACATTCACACAATAAAACATTTTTAGGACACGATTGGATAAATGCTCAAGAAGCGTGAATGAAATGGAAACTATCTGCTTGTTGTGACTTTCCTATGACATTCTAATGGGATGATTTTTCCTCCTCCTATAGTAACCATCAGAGGATAAAACTGGGGTTTTATTTGTACTTCAAACAAGCATTTCATGTGGATATGAAACAAAAACTAACTAGTTTAACTTGCATCTCACATATTGGAGTAGTTTTTAAGAAATCACCACCAAAAGGCATAAAGGGATGAAACTCAATGGATTGCCTCACTAGTCGTCCAATCAACCTGGCCACTTGTCATTTCCTATCCTTTTTGACACTTGACACCATTGTCCAATCTCATAGATCCACAACTTGGAAATTTGGAATGAAATCCTCGAATTTAATAACATTTCTAGGGAATCACCTTCGGGAATCACCTAAGAATCACTTTCAATTGCAACATTTCTTGTTAAATCCGTCACACCATGATGGTCCTTTGAGTTCATGATTATCATCATCTTCATCCGCTAACGACTTAAAATTATTACCGTCATCTGTTTCTGAAGGTGTCTTCACTTCATTAGTGGCATGTATTGTGATCCCACCAAAATCACCAACTTGAAATACAAGTACCTCATTAAGTCAAATTGAAATCAGGTATTTGAAATGTGCTAACCTAAAAGCATGTCAACTTAAAATAAATAGGGAAATATATGTAACCATACACCAAGGGGCAAAATTTTGCCTTTTAGAAACTTTACTTTTTACTTTTGAAGGTTAGTGGATTTTGGGGAAAATAAATGTCTTTCCATACACTAATATTGAGACCCTTATAAAAATCCCCCCTGCACTTTGACAGCTCTCCTAGTTGGATCACCCACTTTGAAAAGTCATGTAAGTAAGGTCCAAGTCAACTACCCACTAAAGCTGGTGACATGGTTCATATACATGTCATCATCCAACTAGACACTCCACATGCATTGATTTTTTTTTTTTTTAAATATTTACCTCCAAATTTCTTTTTCTCTCTTCAAACAAACCCTAACTCCACAAACCCATGTTTTTTCTTCTTCGTTCACAAGCACAACCCATCACAAGGTGAAACGATCCATAAAAAATCCGGTAGCTTCTCAATTCGCCATAACCCATCAACCCCAAATGAATCTCCAAACATGATCCCTTATTTTGTTTCTCCTCTTTCACCATAAGGAATATGACATCGTCATTTTTCCACCAAACATCAATTCAAAAACAAAAGTCCAAGAGTGTACCCCCTAACAAAGCCTAGGTAGACAAAGAACCCCTTTCCTTCTTCTCATTTTAGCATCGAAAAAATAATTTCTCCCCTTCCTGTACTTCATCTTTTACTTTTTACGTTGAAGAAGGAGAAAAAAATCAATTGAGAGAAAGAAGGAACAAAACATATAAATATTGTAGTTGCATTTAACTTTTAAAGCAAGGGTTTTTCCAAGTGATATATGTATTTCATTAAATTTTGTAAGAACTATTTATTTTGATTTGTCATTTTTGATTCTTTGAGATTTGAATACTATCATAGTTATGTGATTTGTGCAATTTTGTGATTTAAACTTGATTGCATTGCATATTAGTATATGTTGAGTGTTCATTAATATTGTATCTAATTTTATATTTTAATTTATTTAGGGTTTATTTGAAATGAAATATGGTTTACAATTTGATAAATTATGGGAAAATGAGATGGTGGTAAGCTATATTGATTTTGTTTTATTTTCTAAATTGTTGTGTTTGTGTTGTATATGGTTGTTGAGAAGAATACCAAAAATATAAGAAAAATATGGCTATTGAATGAGAAGGGAATACAATTTTTAGGAATGTTCAAACAATTTGTTTTGTTTAATTTTGTTTATATAGTGATTACTACTAAAAAGTGCTATTTTGTAGACCTAATTATAATGGTTTTAAGCACCTTTGAGTAGTAATCATATTCATTTAACCCAATTAATTCATTAAGGTCCTTAGTAATTGGTTTTAACCTTTTTGTGGCAAAGTTGACATGTTTTTATCAGCTTATGAATCGATTCAAGCATGCCAATTGATGGAGGATCTATTTGGGTGAGTTAAGCAAGGATTTTGGACGATTACAGGCTTGAATTTCAAGTGGAAACACGAGCACAAGCAATGGAGAAGAGGAAAACAGAGTGAAGAAAACAGCTGCAGTCTTCTTTCGCACTTTTGAAGTACTTTCTGAAGTCCATTTTTTGCATGCTATATACCATTTGAAATCTTAGGAAGTCAAGAATCCAACGCTTCAAACCGTGTATGATTTGGAGCTGAAATGAGGAAGATATGGCCTTCGGAAGGCAACTGCATCATGTCAAATGACCAATTTCGCAAGGTGAATTTCACATTGCGAAAATTTCGCAAGGAGATTTTCTTCATGGTGCGAAATTTTGCCACTTCGCACCATGAAGAAACACCTTGCGAAAATTTCGCAAGGTGGATTTAGGCACATTGCGAAATTCCTTTGAATCCCCTGTTTTGAGACGTTGTTGATGTTATTCCACTACCGGTTCTCCAAGATATTTTGCTTGATTTTTAGCTTTGTAAATACCTATTTTACCCTTGTAATCAACCAATGAATAGGTTGCTTTTGTAATAGCTCTTGTAATTTAGCTTGTTATTGTCTTTAAATAGAGGTGAAGAGCCTCAGACACGCATCATCTAAGCTTGTAACCTGTAACTTTATAAGTTATAAGAGCACTTTTGTTCATACGCTTCTTTTCTCTTTTCTTTCTCATTTTCTTAGTAGCCAAGCATCCTTGGGGGATGAAATCCCCAAGGATGAGAGGCTAAAACCTTTTAGTTTCTTGAAGTAATGGATGCCATGTGAAGCTCCCGTGTCAGGATGGAGATTTCCAAGCCATAAATGTAAGTAACTGAGCGTCATAAATGTTTTCATTCAAAGTAAAGCTTTTTATCCCTCTGACTTGCTTTGAATGGCCAATACTTGATAATCTTTTGGTCTCAGTGGATTCTTATTGTTAGATCCACTGACGTTCGTTAGTTATCTCCTACGAGCCATTGTATTGCAAGTCGAGGAGATGACCTATATCAATAAAAGAGCATTTATGAGGTTCAGCTACCCTTTTTGTAAGTTTTCAAGGACTAAAACTCAGTTGTTAAACTCATACCGGTTCGGGAAGTAAGCATCACCTTAGTTGCTTCCCCAACTCGAGGTGAAAAGTCCCAAAATCTCCATTTTTACACAGTGAGTTAAGCATGGCTATCCAAAGCTTTGAGAAACTTCTTTTTCCATCTTTTAACCTATTTTCATGTTAGTTTATTTTACAACACCTTCATCTTTTTATGTTTTCATCTTAACCTAATTTTTATTAAGAAAAGTTCACTCCATCCTCCGAACTTCACCAGTTAAAGTAAAAACCCTTCCCAGTGTTCGATCCTAGAGCCACTATGCTACAGTAGCTTTGCTACTTTAGTGTAAGGACCTTAGGTATAAATTTTGTTGATACCCTTACATGCCAAGCTACCAAGAGTCGGGTCATCATATGGCGCCGTTGCCGGGGAAGGTGCTACTTCACTATGAATATATCAGCCGAAGGTAACTTGTGAGACTTCTCATGAGTAAGGTGAATTCTATCTCCTTTTTCATTTACTAACTTTTTATTTTAGTTTTAGAACATTTTTAACTTAGTTTAGATAAGTTTCTTTTAGCTTTTAACTTTCATTTTTAGTTTATTTTTCATACTCTGTTTTTCCTTCCGCATGCTCTGTTTTTTTTTTCTTTTTCTTTGTTTTGTTTATTTGTTTTGTTCCAGCTGAATCCGTGCATGCCCTATTGGATTAGAGACCAAGAGGGAAGGTTAGTGCGGATAGAGACTCCACGAGCTACTGAATTAGAGATTATTTTGGAAGTCATGGAGAATCAGCCAGAGGATCAACATTCACAACACGGGCAGGGGAATGATCCGAACTTGTATAGGTCCATGAGGGACAGGATGCACCCTCCGAGGATGAGTGCACCATCTTGCATCATTCCTCCTACAGAGCAATTGATTATCAGGCCACACATCGTGCCTCTGCTTCCTACTTTCCATGGGATGGAAAGTGAAAATCCATATGCGCACATAAAGGAATTCGAAGATATGTGCAATACTTTTCAAGAAGGGGGAACAACTATTGAGCTTATGAGGTTGAAGCTCTTTCCATTCACATTAAAGGACAAAGCCAAGATATGGCTCAATTCCTTGAGGCCGAGAAGCATAAGAACATGGACAGAACTTCAAGCTGATTTTTTGAAGAAGTTTTTCCCTACTCACAGAACAAATGGATTGAAGAGACAAATCTCCAACTTCTCAGCACGTGAGAATGAAAAATTTTATGAATGCTGGGAGAGGTATATGGAGGCCATCAATGCATGTCCTCACCACGGCTTTGATACATGGCTTTTGGTGAGCTATTTTTATGATGGCATGTCATCTTCAATGAAGCAGATATTGGAGACAATGTGTGGGGGTGATTTCATGAACAAGAACCCTGAGGAGGCTATGGACTTCCTAAGTTATGTCTCAGAGGTTTCCCGTGGATGGGATGAGCCCAATAGTAGAGAAATGGGGAAGAGGCCAGTTCAGCAAATGTCAAGAGGAGGGATGTACAGTCTGAGTGAAGACATGGAGATGAAAGCCAAGGTAGCTGCCATGGCTAGAAAAATAGAGGAAATGGAGTTGAGAAAAGTTCACGAAGTCTAAGCTATTTCAGAACCTCAACAACCAGCCAATCCTTGCTCCATATGTCAGTCATTTGAACATATGGTGGAAGAATGTCCCACCATTCCGGCAGCAAGAGAAATGTTTGGGGAACAAGCTAACCTGATTGGCCAATGGAAGCTAAATTCAAATGCTCCCTATGGCAACACGTACAACTCTAGTTGGAGGAACCACCCAAACTTTGCATGGAAGCCAAGGCCAAACCCATATCAGTCACCAGCCCAATCAAACCAACAGAGTCAAGGTCAATCCTCAGTTGAGCAAGCACTCATAAGCCTTAGCAAGGTTATGGGTGACTTTGTGAGCGAGCAAAAATCCATCAACTCTCAACTAAATCAGAAGATTGACAACGTAGAGAGTACATTGAACAAGAAGATAGATGGGATGCATAATGAGTTGTCTCAGAAAATTGACAACATCCAATATTCCATCTCAAGGCTCACAAATTTGAACACTGTCAATGAGAAAGGGAAGTTTCCCTCTCAGCCTCACCAAAATCCTAAGGGGATACATGAAGTGGAATCCAAAGATGAGGATTCTTCAAAGGTGAGGGATGTGCAAGCTATTATCACTTTGAGAAGTGGTAAGGAAGTGCATCAGCCGGAGCATGATCAGAGGAAAGCCAAAGAAGACAAGGCTGATAGAAAAGAAGAAAAGAAGAAAGAACAAAAGGGAAAGGAAGTTCAGATGAAAGAAAGCATCATTCCAAGCATGGATGAGGAACCTCAAATTCTTTTAAAGGAAGAAATGATGAAGAATCACATCCCTCCACCTTTCCCCCAAGCTTTGTATGACACCATCATACAAAGCAAGTCTCAAGTGAGGGATGCAAACTTCATATGGGATCCGGGCAAGCTAAACCAAGGATCAAATTTTTTGATGGACTTAGTCTTTTTAAAGACTAGCTAGTCCATATCTTTTTTGTTTTATTACTAGTTTTGATTTTGATTTTTTATGTTTTTAATGGAGCTTTGATGTCCAATAGCAGGTACGAAAGCTCACAAGCTCACAAATGTGGAAAGAAAGGTGAAATAGGGGAGAAATATACCTAAGTCCAAGCTTAAAAGCCCATTTCGCAAGGTGAATTTCACCTTGCGAAATGCACATTTTGGCAAGATGCAAAATGCAACCTCTCGGGATTGCACTTTCGCAAGGAGTAACCAGTGTGAAAATTTTCGCAAGTCATTTTTAAGGGGAGTAGCCAGTGCGAAAATTTGGCAAGGTGAATTTTCACCTTGCGAAATTTTTTCTTCATGCTTACCAAGGTTTTGATTCTTTTTAAATTCATTTTCACAGCTATCCTGGACCAGCACTCCGCCATGCTATCTTAGATCCACCATCACCTGGGCATATCACCTCCTCCACCTCAGGAGCCACATCCATGATTGGATATTTCTATCTCCATTTTGTATATGTTTTTTGTAGATGTACATGTTTTATATTCTGAGATTGTATGTACCTCATGCTTATATCTTGTACTCAACTCTCTCAGTTTATATAAGCATCATTTTTTGTATCTTATTTCCTCTCTCACGTTTCTTATGGTTTTTGAATCATGTGGATGCACTCACACGCCTTGAATACCACATCACCATAAGGTATATCATTCCTTCCTCGTCTTTTTCGATAGAAACATTGGGGACAATGTTCATCTCGGTTGGGGGGAGAGTTGAGGAAGTAAGTATTTCCTATTTTAGTTAGTTATTTTGTTGATTTAGTAGTTTTTGCCCTTTTTCAAAATTTTTTGTTTCATTCTCTATGGTTGTTAAAGATAATTTCTCAAAATAAAATAGGATAAGTCGAGTTTTAACTTAATTACTTAAGTCTTAGAGTTTGTTTTATGCTTTCAAAGTTGATAATCTATTGAAGCCCTCTTTGATTTCGAACTTATTTCTTCCATTTCAAGCTTTACACACACCGTGCACATTAGATCCCGGATTTATGATGTAAAACTTTCTCACCCTCTAAGCTTAGGAAAATTTTGACTTGGTTCATTACTTAACCTCTTTTTAATAGTGTTGGGACACCTCAAAAAGACCAATGAGTCTTAGAAAAAGAAAAAGAGAAAAAGAAAAAGAAAAAGAGAATAAGCTTCTATTCTTTCCTTGAAACCTAAGCATGATCCGAAGGGGTGGCGAAAGCCTTTAAAACCTGATGCCCTAAACCTTGATTGGTTGGGAGTCATCGATCCTCTGCTTGCTACATAGGTGAATTGGTTAAGTTTAGTGAGTAAAAAGAATTGTGAATAAGAAGGTGCGTTCCTAACCTATTAAGAGTTGGTTAATTTTGCCAATGTCCGAGAAAAGCTTAGGTTGGGGGGAGAGGATAGTTGTGCATACTATATCCGGAAGCTAATCTCATTAACACTTAGCTCATTATGGAAGAGTTTGATCCGGAACCTTGAGAGTAGAGATTCTTTTGATACTTAATTGCATAATCTCCACTCTTTGTACTTTTTGTTTAAGTTTTAGCTTTGACAACTCCTATTGCATTTTGAATCTTCGTATCTTTAGTTCACCATGTGAGGTGTGTTTTGATTTCAGTCATGCCACTCGATTATTTTTTGGAGTGATTTGCATGATCCCTTTTATGTATATTATTATAGTTTACTTAGTTTTTATCTCCTCCATTACTAAGGGACTAGCAATGAGTCGGTTGGGGGGTGTGATTACTACCAAAAAGTGCTATTTTGTAGACCTAATTATAATGGTTTTAAGCACCTTTGAGTAGTAATCATATTCATTTAACCCAATTAATTCATTAAGGTCCTTAGTAATTGGTTTTAACCTTTTTGTGGCAAAGTTGACATGTTTTTATCAGCTTATGATTCGATTCAAGCATGCCAATTGATGGAGGAGCTATTTGGGCGAGTTAAGCAAGGATTTTGGATGATTACAGGCTTGAATTTCAAGTGGAAACACGAGCACAAGCAATGGAGAAGAGGAAAACAGAGTGAAGAAAACAGAGTGAAGAAAACAGCTGCAGTCTTCTTTCGCACTTTTGAAGTACTTCCTGAAGTCCATTTTTTTCATGCTATATACCATTTGAAAGCTTAGGAAGTCAAGAATCCAACGCTTCAAACCGTGTATGATTTGGAGCTGAAATGAGGAAGATATGGCCTTCGGAAGGCAACTGCATCATGTCAAATGACCAATTTCGCAAGGTGAATTTCACATTGCGAAAATTTCGCAAGGAGATTTTCTTCATGGTGCGAAATTTTGCCACTTTGCACCATGAAGAAACACCTTGCGAAAATTTCGCAAGGTGGATTTAGGCACATTGTGAAATTCCTTTGAATCCCCTGTTTTGAGACGTTGTTGATGTTATTCCACTACCGGTTCTCCAAGATATTTTGCTTGATTTTTAGCTTTGTAAATACCTATTTTACCCTTGTAATCAACCAATGAATAGGTTGCTTTTGTAATAGCTCTTGTAATTTAGCTTGTTATTGTCTTTAAATAGAGGTGAAGAGCCTCAGACACGCATCATCTAAGCTTGTAACCTGTAACTTTATAAGTTATAAGAGCACTTTTGTTCATACGCTTCTTTTCTCTTTTCTTTCTCATTTTCTTAGTAGCCAAACATCCTTGGGGGATGAAATCCCCAAGGATGAGAGGCTAAAACCTTTTAGTTTCTTGAAGTAATGGATGCCATGTGAAGCTCCCGTGTCAGGATGGAGATTTCCAAGCCATAAATGTAAGTAACTGAGCGTCATAAATGTTTTCATTCAAAGTAAAGCTTTTAATCCCTCTGACTTGCTTTGAATGGCCAATACTTGATAATCTTTTGGTCTCAGTGGATTCTTATTGTTAGATCCACTGACGTTCGTTAGTTATCTCCTACGAGCCATTGTATTGCAAGTCGAGGAGATGACCTATATCAATAAAAGAGCATTTATGAGGTTCAGCTACCCTTTTTGTAAGTTTTCAAGGACTAAAACTCAGTTGTTAAACTCATACCGGTTCGGGAAGTAAACATCACCTTAGTTGCTTCCCCAACTCGAGGTGAAAAGTCCCAAAATCTCCATTTTTACACAGTGAGTTAAGCATGGCTATCCAAAGCTTTGAGAAACTTCTTTTTCCATCTTTTAACCTATTTTCATGTTAGTTTATTTTACAACACCTTCATCTTTTTATGTTTTCATCTTAACCTAATTTTTATTAAGAAAAGTTCACTCCATCCTCCGAACTTCACCAGTTAAAGTAAAAACCCTTCCCAGTGTTCGATCCTAGAGCCACTATGCTACAGTAGCTTTGCTACTTTAGTGTAAGGACCTTAGGTATAAATTTTGTTGATACCCTTACATGCCAAGCTATCAAGAGTCGGGTTATCATATAGGATTCAAGATGTTTTATTATTTAATGTTGTTTGTATAGGATTCCAAAATGAGTAGGTTGAGTGATTTTTCATAGTTGTTAATTGGTGAATTTAATGCATGGGAAAAGAATTCATGTTTAGTCATGAGTAGATAAGTATAAATTTTAAAAATGATTGGGAGTAAAGTTTGAATAAATTTATTCATAAAATTTTTGAATTTGTAATGAATGGGGGTTGAATTGAAAAAGAAAATAAAAAAAATATAGTAAAGCATACATGAATTTATGTGGGAATTAAGGAAAATAGTAGTGGAGCCTTAGGTGCAAATCTGATGCTCACAGCCACAAATATGAAATTTGTTTTGTTTATGTGTGTAGTAGTCATAGTATGGGTCTACCCTTGAATGAAAGGGCTGACCGTAATTCAGGTAATGACATTTGGATGAAATAATTGTTTTCATAAGAGGTTGCAGTAAGTGAATTATAGGCTAACCCATTTGTTTGGAGACAAGCCCTTAGTTGTTAACATTGTTGTGATCTGATCTAGGCAGTAGGCAAAATAAAGGAAGACCCATTGTTTCAGGGGCTGGCCTAAAGACAGGGACATTAACACAATTTGGTTTGAAGAGTTACAAAAACAATGGTTGGCTCATGAATTGAGATGTTCACTCCCCAACTTATATAACATAGCAAATTACTACCAAATAAAATAGAATAATCGCATTGGTTAATGTTAAGTATACACTATGCATGTCTATATTTACAACATTAATTGTAGACCATGAAATGTAAATGAAGCTTGCTTGTAAAGTTCCAAAGATAAATGATGAATTAATATATGATGGTCATAGGCATGATAATCAGTTTTGATATAAGTAATTTGGTTTAGGCAATGTTATTAAGAAATTAGTTAATGGTTTCAACTTGACTAAAGGTTCATGTTTTTAAACATGGGCTACACATGATCGAGTACCATTTAAATGGATCAAAGTAATACAATTTATTGTTATCTGGATATTGGAGAGGAACTAGTAAGGGGTGAACATGGCAGTGTAGAATATATGGGTGGGAGATAAGAGAACATAAGTTTAGAACAATCACTGACATATAATGATTTTGTTTCAAGGATTTATAGGAAAATGAGCATTGATATAGTGGGACCAACATTTTTTTATACTCTCCCGTTTGATCTATATGCACTTTGAAAAGTGATGAAGACTTGATAAACATGTTTCAATTTAGTGACTAATTAACATGTGAATATATATGTTTATCATCAATAGTTGAAGATGATGAAACAGTTGAGAATGGAGGACAAGGGTAAGTTATATGAAAAGAATATCTAATCTTAAATGATTCCATGTATTTATTTATTTTTGAATATTTATGTTTATTCATTAGATGATAAGTTGATAAATAAACATATTTATAATGTAGATTGAACGAAACAATGGTAGAGTCTAACTCATTGGTCCCATATTCAATAAGGGATATTGATATTAGAATGCAATCACGAGGATTTCATCAAAGATGTGTTGAATCACATGTCGGTCCACTAGAGTCAAGTCATTTTGAGAGCACAATATTAGGTAGTGGGCATCCTTTCTCAACTGAAAATGACTTTTAGGGTGTAATATATCTCATGTCATTAGGATGCCGTTTTAGATATAAGTTCAAGAGGAATTGTCTTAAGCATAGGGTTGTAATATGTGTTGTTGAAGGATGCCCTTGGAAAGTAATTGCTCGTGCTATTAGTAGAACAAAAATAGTTCAGGTGCATATATTTAGAAATGAACATAGCCACTCTTTAGAAGATGTGTCAAATTTCAAACCAGCAGTTCGTTGTAATCAAGCCACAACTATGATTGATGATGTTATTCTTTCAAATCCAGATTACTTGCCCTGTCAAATATGTAAAGACTTTCATCAACAATACGAAATGCAATTGAATTATTATCAAGCATGGAACTTGAAAGAGAAGGCTAAAGAACGAATTCACGGTGTGCCCTAATGTTCATATAAGTTGTTACCTTGGTTGTGTCCAAGGATTATTGAAACAAATCTAGGGTTGATTGTTAAATATAGATGTTCGGATGATAGTCACTTCATACAATTGTTTGTTGCCCTTTCAGTGTCAATACATGGGTTTAAAAGGGGGTGTCGGCCTATTATATTAATAGATTCATCCCACATGAGTGGGCCATACAAGGGTGCTTTATTTTCAGCTTCTTCGTATGATGCTGACAATGGCATGTTTCCACTTGCTTATAGCTTATTTAGCTCTGAGAATTACAAGGATTAGCTTTGGTTCTTAGAGAAATTGAAGATGGTCATAGGTAAAAGAGAGGCTATAATAATATCTTATAGGCACCAAGGGATTATCCATAGTGTTTTAGAGATATTTGGCAGTGAAAACCATGCACATTGCTATCGTCACATTAAAGAAAACTTCAGTAGCTTTTTAACAAAGCTGAACATTAAAGGGAGGAAAGAGAAGGAAAATGCTTTGCAAATGCTCAATTCTATTGCCTATGCTAGGTTAGATTGTGATTATGAGGTTACAATGGATACTTTAAGGACATTTAATCATGATTTGAAGAAAATAACCCTCAACATTGGGCAATCTCTAAATTTAAGAAGATGTGTTGGGATAAGATGACAAGTAATCTCACTGAGTCTTTCAATTCTTGGTTAAGACATGAACGACACCATAACATTTGTGTTTTCTTCATTGAGCATATGGATAAGTTAGGATATCTTTTAGTCGAGCACAAAAATGGACTTGTAAAATGGAATGGGTGCATTGGTCTTAAAATAAAATAAAAGATTGCATTGAAGGTTACAAAATGTGAAAATGATATCACTTATTTAAACTTGGGTAGTTCGATGAAAGCATCCAATGGAAAAGCATTCTTGGAAGTGGACATAATAGAGTGACCTTGCACATGCAAAACATGGCAAATGTTTGGAATCCCATATGATCACACTCGTGCAACTATACGGCGAATGGGGTTCAATGTATTTGATTTTGTTGATGATTGGTATAAGTACAATTTGCAAGAGAAGATATACTCTGAAAACATGCGTACTTTGGTAACACATGACATGCCAATGATTGATGAAGATGGAACCGTTCGTGATGCCTTGGGTCATACTTATCCCTATCTTAATCCTTCAACCATAAAGTGACCTCTTGGAAAACCTAGGAAACGTCGAACCAAGTCTCAATTCATGTAAAAAAAAAAAACAGTTCATTGTTCTCATTGTAATGAGTCTTAGCATAATCATGTGACATGTAATAACCCATTGTCGTAACTATTTGATTAAACTTCATAAAGTAACATCGACTTTATATTAGTGTGTAATAGTTTGGTAATCTTCATTGTTGTTTCCCTGATTATAAGCAATGACTAATTTATTGAATTTGTAGTGTTTGGTGTACACATTTTGTGATTGTATGTTGTTCTTCAATATTATGAGATATTTTACATGATAATGTAATTGTAATAACAAATGTGTACCTTGGTGATGATTGTTCGAAGATGCCATTCAAGTCACATAGATTCACATGGTGTCTTTGGCAAAAAAACAAATTGTTAACCAATGGGCATAATCGTGGCCGACCTTTACATGTAAGGGCTGCCGCTTTTTGGCTAATGACCCTTAATCATATTATTTGGTTTTATGTAAAATGAGCAGTAGCCAAAATAAGGGTAGGTCTGTTAGGTCATAGGTAGTCCTATGATTTTTCTTTTTTAAAATTAGCTTTGTGTTATGTGAAGAGTCGGTAAAAGGGAGGTTGACCCATTGACACCATGGGAAGGCATTCGAATGTTTACATTGTACCCTTATAATCAATGGAATTTCTTTTATACAATAACATTAGTTTGGTATGTTATGTGTAGAAGTCAATCTAGGGGTGGCATGGGCATGGGTATGTTAACATTATTTTGGTATGCTATATGCAGTACGCAAACTAAGGGCACACTCTTGATTTTAGAGGCATGCCTATTGGTGAAACCATTATATTAGTAGGCTATGTGCAGTAGTCAACCTAAGGGCATAACCTTCAGGGAAGACACATGAATGTGGGTGAAAAACTTAATTTTGTTAATCTATGTGCAATAGGAAAAAGATAAGCATGACTTTTTTGTTTGAGGCATGCCTTCAAGATGACTAGATTTGAGGTATGGGTTAGGCAGTAAGGCAAATGGAGGCATGCCTAAAGCTTGAAAGATTGACACTTAACATTCATATGAAATAAGCGAGCACCAAAGGAATAAATGAAGAAAAGTTATGCATTATCAGATGTTTGGTAGAGACCATACGTTCTAATGTTTAGCACATTAATGTCATACCATCTAGTGTTAATGAAGTTGAGTTGTATTGTTTGTAATCTAAATGAGACATTAATAATAATGACAATAGGTGTGAATGTGACAATTGTTATAGTTAATTAATTTTGGCAAGGTTAGTTACAAACATTGCTGTAAGCAATTAAATACCTAATAGGGTCCAAAGAGGGGATTAATATAATTTATGCTCATTTTATAAATGATGTAAGTCTTTTTGTAAGGAATATACATATTATTGCACATATTAATGAACACACACACACACACACACACACACACATATATATATAGATGTATTAAAGTAAGAGGGCATGAAGTCTCGAATTGATGTTAAAAAAATGTACAATACTTTATTAAAGTTAATAAGGAACATATTGATCTTAAAGATATACAGAACACCATGGACAATGTTACTAGGGTTTGAAACTCCGTTAGATGGTGGTGAACAACTTCCCATCATTTCTTATGGGTTCTCGATAGCATGAGGCTTTGAAATACCAAATTTTCTTACAAATGTACCAAATTTTATAAAAGATGTACCAAAAGTTGTAAATGATGTAGCAAAATTTGTAAAGGATGTACCAAGGGTTTAAAAGTCCATTCAGGAGTAGCGAATGACCTTTAATCAATTAACATAGATCCCTAAATGAAATAATGGACCATAGGTGATAATATGGTTGTCTTTGTGGTAATAGGATTAGATGTACCAAATTTTATAAGGGGTCTCGACAACAATAGGATCAGATGTACCAAATTTTATGAAAAATGTACCAAATTTTGTGAAGGATGTACCAAGCGTTCCAACGTGCATTTAGATATGGGGATCGCCCCCCAATCACTTCCTTATAGGTTCCCAAATGAAATTATGGACCCTAGGTGATAAGATGGGGGTCATGAAAACAATAGGATGAGATGTACTAAATTTTATAAAGGATGTACCAAATTTTGTGAAGGATGTACCAAGGGTTCCAAAGTGAATTTAGAGATGAGAATCAAACCCCAATCACTTTCTTAAGGGTCCCTAAATGAAATTATGGACCATCCATGTTCAGATGGGGGTCTTGAAAGCAATAGGATCAAATGTACAAAATTTTGTGAAGCATGTACTAGATTTTGTGAAAGATGTACCAAGGGTTCCAAAGTGTGTTCTAAGGTGGGGATTGACCCCCAATCACTTCCTTATGGGTTCCCAAATGAAATTATGAACCCTAGGTGATACAATGGGGGTTCCAAAAGCAATAGGATGGGATATACCAAATTTTATAAAGGATGTACCAAATTTTGTGAAGAATGTACAAAATTTTGTGAAAGATGTACCAAGGGTTCCAAAGTACATTCGGAGGTGGGAATCGGCCCCCAATCACTTCCTTAAGGGTTCCTAAATGAAATTATGGACCATCCATGTTCAGATGGGGGTCTTGGAAGCAATAAGATCCGATGTACCAAATTTTTGTGAAGCATGTACCAGATTTTATGAAGAATGTACCAAGGGTTCCAAAGTGCATTCCAAGGTAGGGATCGACCCCCAATCACTTCCTTATAGGTTCCCAAATGAAATTATGGACCCTAAGTGATATGATTGGGGTTCCAGAAGCAATAAGATGGACCAAATTTTATAAAGGATGTACCAAATTTTGTGAAAGATGTACCAAGGGTTCTAAAGTGTGTTCTGAGGTGGGGATTGACCATGAATCCCTTCCTTATGGTTCCTAAATGAAATTATGGACCTTAGGTGATAAGCTAGGGGTCCCAAAAGCAATAGGATTGGAGGTACCAAATTTTATAAAGGATGTACCAAATTTTGTGAAGGATCTACCAAATTTTGTGAAGGATGAACCAAGGGTTCCAAAGTGCATTCCAAGGTGGGGATAGAGCCTTAATCACTTCCTTATGGGTTCCCAAATGAAATTCTGGACCCTAAGTGATAAGATGAGGGTCTTGACAACAATAGGATTAGATATACAAAATTTTGTGAAAGATGTACCAAATTTTCCAAAGCGTGTTGCGAGGTGGGGATCAACCAACAATCACTTCCTTATGGGTTCCCAACTAAAATTATGGACCCTAGCTGATAAAATGGGGATCTCATAAACAAAAGGATGAAATGTACCAAATTTTATAAAGGATATACCAAATTTTGTGAAAGATATACCATGGGTTCCCAAGTAAAATTATGGACCCTAGGGGATAAGATGGGGATCCCGGAAACAATAGGATGGGATGTACCAAATTTTACAAAGGATGTACCAAATTTTGTGAAGGATATACCGTATTTTGTGAAGGATGTACCAAGGGTTCCAAATGCATTGCCAAGTGGGGATCGACCCCCGATTACTTCCTTAAGGGTTCCTAAATGAAATTATGGACTATCTATGTTCAGATGGGGGTCTCGGAAGCAATGGGATTGGATGTAAAAAATATTGTGAAGGGTGTACCAAGGGTTCCAAAGTGCGTTCTAAGGTGGGGATCGACCCCCAATCACTTCCTTATGGATTCCCAAATGAAATAATAGACCCTAGGTAGTACTATGGGGGTTCCAAAAGCAATAGGATAGGATGTACCAAATTTTGTGAAGGATGTACCAAGGGTTCAAAAGTGCGTTTGGAGGTGGGAATTGACTCCCAATCACTTCCTTAAGGATTCCTAAATGAAATTATGGACCATCCAATTTTAAATGGGCATCCCAAAAGCAATAGGTTTGAATATACCAAATTTTGTGAAACATGTACTAGATTTTGTGAATGATGTACCAAGGGTTCCAAAGTGCATCCTGAGATGGGGATCAACCCCCAATTACTTCCTTATGGGCTCCCAAATGAAATTATGGACCCTACCTAATACAATGGGGGCTCTAGAAGTAATAGGATGGGATGTACCAAAATTTATAAAGGATGTACCAAATTTTGTGAAGGATGTACCAAGGGTTTCGACGTGCATTTGGAGGTGGGAATTGGCCCCCAGTCACTTTCCTAAGGGTTCCTAAATAAAATTATGGACCATCCATTTCCAGATGGGGGTCTCGGAAACAGTAGGATTGAACATACCAAATTTTATGAAACATGTACCAAATTTTGAGAATGATGTGCCAAGGGTTCCAAAGTACATTTCGAGATGGGGATCAACCCCCAATCACTTCCTTATGAGTTCCCAAATGAAATTATGGACCCTAAGTGATACGATGGGGTTTCCATAAGCAATAGGATTGGATGTACCAAATTTTATAAAGAATGTACAAAATTTTGTGAATGATGTACCAAGGGTTCCAAAGTGCGTTTAGAGGTGGGAATCGACCCCTAATTACTTCCTGAAGGGTTCCTAAATGAAATTATGGACCATCCATGTTCAGATGGGGGTCCCGAAAGTAATAGGATCAGATGTACTAAATTTGTTGAAGCATGCATAACATTTTCTGAAAGATGTACCAAGGGTTCCAAAGTACGTTTTGAGGTGGGGATCGACCCTTAATAACTTTTTTATGGGTTCCCAAATGAAATTATGGACCTAAGTGATACGATGGGGGTTCCAAAAGCAATAGGATGGGATGTACCAAATTTTGTGTAGGATGTACCAAGGGTTCCAAAGTGCATTCTGACGTGGGGATCGACCCCCAATCACTTCCTTATGGGTTCCCAAATGAAATTATGAACTCTAGGTGATACGATGGGGGTTTCGGAAGCAGGTGGATGGGATGTATCAAATTTTATAAAGGATGTACCAAATTTTGTGAAGGATGTACCAAGGGTTCCAAAGTGTGTTCGGAGGTGGGAATCGGGCCCCAATCACTTCCTTAAGGGTTTCTAAATGAAATTATGGATCATCCGTGTTTAGATGAGGGTTCCAGAAGCAATAGGATCGGATGTACCAAATTTTGTGAAACATGTATTAGATTTTGTGAATGATGTACCAAGAGTTCCAAAGTGCATTTCAAGGTGGTAATCGGCCACGAATCACTTCCTTATGGGTTCCCAAATGAAATTATGGACCCTAGGTGATAAGATGGGGGTCTTAGAAGCAATAGGATTGGAGGTACCAAATTTTCCAAAGCGTGTTTCGTGGTGGGGATCAACCACCAATCACTTCCTTATGGGTTCCCAAATGAAATTATGGCCCTTAGCTTATAAGATGGGATGTACCAAATTTTATAAAAGATGTACCAAATTTTGTGAAGGATGTACCAAGGGTTCCAAAGTGTTTTCCTAGGTGGGGGTCAAGCCCCGATCACTTCCTTAAGGGTTCCTAAATGAAATTATGGACCATCCATGTTCAAATGAGGGTCCCAAAAGCAATAGGATCGAATGTACCAAATTTTGTGAAGGATGTACCAAGGGGTTCCAAAGTGCTTTCCAAGGTGGAGATGAGCCCCCAATCACTTCCTTATGGGTTCCTCAATGAACCACATTGGACCATAGGTCATAAGATGGGGGTCCCGCTAGCATTAGGATTTGGTATACCACATTTTATAAAGGACGAATTAGTAACACAAACATGCATAGACGCTATTTAAAAATATTCCTTAATTAAAATGATAAGTATGACCACCACAATCGAAATTTGTAGGAAATTTGACAAGACGCTTTGATTGCGTGGGAAGTAACAATTTATTTTGCCATAACTACTGTAAAAATCCACCTATTTTACATTGCCAAAAATCATCGTAACAAAATTTATGACATAATTATTTCCATCCATTACTCGGGCTCATTGTTTGACATATGAAAATCATATCTATATCCTAGCATCATATGGTGATAGTTGATTTCTATCTCAGATAGAATTCTATTGTTATCCTCTATGTTTGTTGTGGAAACATTGAGGATGTAATATCTTGCCTTTTGAATTAGCATATGATTGTTATCTTCTCTTATTTGTAAAATAGCTATCGCATATTCCACTATGTTACGATGAGCCATTGTTAATGAATGCCTTTGCACTCTTAGGCAATTTAACGTGCGAAGATCCTTTATGAATGCATTCGACTGATCAACATGATTAGACCATTCACGTTCTAACTTTCCATAATATGTTCTTTGATCCTTATACCATAGACCTCCATAGCTATATGGTTTCCCTATTACCCAATGACGATTGTATCGCTTGTGGGAATGTAACCTCTCTATAATGGGATCACTCATTTTTCCTATATGGGAGACACTTTGTTTACAACGTTGTGTTTTAAACACATCTAGCATGGCCGAAATGAAACAGTGTTGCATTAATGTTGATGTTGTTGCCTAGTTGTCATATCATAATATTGATTCTTTTTCATTTGCTTGAGTAACATTGTAGGTGCAAGTACAAAGGCATCGGGTGCTATACATATGATAATGTGGCTAGTCATGTTAGGGATTGGTACATAGTTAAATCTATTGTTTCATATGAGACATCATTGTTACGTCATCCAGTAGCAATAAGTATATTAGGGTATAAAGTTGTTCTTTTTAGCCTACCATTACGAGAAGAGTCGAACAAATCCACAGAGATGGCGAATAACTACCTTTACTCAATGAGTTGTTTCGGAAAATTTTACAGCCCGCAACAAATCTATGAAATCACTTGTCAATATTGGGCATTAGAGGATGAGTTTTATTACCCAATGACATCGTGTGATCTTTATAGTGATATTATTGCATGTGCATATGGTGCAACAGGAGTGGACATTCAGAGTAAACCAAGCTAAAGTATTGAGGGAAGATCTTCGATTCTTAGGGAGTCCTACTCCTAAACGCCATGCAATAGTGATTCGTTCCCAATTGGTGTACCAGTTGATTCTTGTCCTCTCAATGGTTCCCCGACAATGGAACCATTTGATTTCAGTGCCCAACTGGTGTACGTCCTATTGATTGGTGCTCAATCAACTAGTGTACCTTGATTTCGGTCCTCAAACGGGAGTAATCAACAAAATTTATAACCTATTTCACCATGTACTAGGATAGCCTTAGCTAGCATAGCATAGTGGTTCCAGGATCGTTCATTGGGATGGGTTTTCACTTCATAATTGATATTAATTCAAAGTTGAATTGGTGTTTTTTCATTTCAAGGTTAGCTTTAAAAGAAAACATAAAGATGTCTGAAAAGGTTGGTTTTTAAGTGAAACCAAAAATAAAGTAACGGAAATTACTTACTAAGAAAAGTGTTTCTTGGAGTTGTTGGATCACTGGGCTCAGGTTCCTTGTACAAAAAGGGAGTTTCGGTCACTTGAATCTTTTCCTCGCATTGGGGATTTAACATATAGTTATTTCCCGAACCGGTGTGGTACAGATGCTTCCCTTTAATGGGTTCAAACATTAAATCCCTCTCACTGATGCATCTTGCAATGGTTCATACCTCTCACTTAGTATTGGCCATTCAAGGTGATCCTTAACCTTGGATTACCCGTCAAAAGCTCGCAAGAGATAACTAATGGATGTCTCCAGGGAGTTCGAAAAGCTTACCAAGTGTTGGCTATTCTAGGTAATCCTACCTTTAAACCACTTCCTAGAGGCTCGCAAGAGATAACTAATGGATCTCAATGGATGGAGTCCGAAAAGCTTACCAAGTGTTGGCCCAGGTATTTTAAGGGATTTTAAGTTAACTAAAAAAATAAAAACCATTAACGGATCACAACTTCTCTTCATTTAAAACTGAAACAAGGAAAACTCCCACTTTTGTATCCGGATCCCTTACCTAGCTTTCTTCAGTCCAAGAAACAAAAAGCCTAGCCACTCATCCTCTGAGAAAACAACCTCAAAGGTTGTTTGGCTAGAAAGAAAATAAAATCAAAATGAGTAGGTAAGGCAGAGCAAGGCTTTGTATATTTCTTACTAAAAAGAATGTACAAGTCTTCTCTGGAATTTCTTCCTAGAGATTACAAGTGATCCCAAGAATTTCTTTCGAGATTCCGAGATATTACAAAAAGAGATATCTTAAGACATATATAGAGAGATATTTTTAACCCCTCAATTAGATATCCTAAATATCTAAAAACATCTTTAACTGATTACAAGGAGAGAATAGGTAATTACACAAAATATCTTAAGATAAAAATCTAACGGAGTTGGTGCAAAAATATCTGAAGATTATAGGAAGATTTCTCAAGGCTTGCGAAAATTTAGCAAGGGATTGCGAAATTCCTTCTTCACAGCCTCGCGCTCTATCCTGCACCTTGTACTCCTCTTGGGCATTTTGCAAGTTTGCGAAATTTTCGCAAAGGGGTTGCGAAATTGTTGAATGTTAGATTCCTTCTCTAATTCTCTTCCTTGCATACTTGATTGATTTGGCAAAGGCTTCGAAGCTCTCCAAAACTTGGATTCTTCATGTAATTTAGCTTCAACTTGCTTTGTCATGGACTACACAAAGTTCTCCCTCATTCTTGGCTTGTTTTAATGATAAAAAAGCTATCAAAAACACCAAAACTTGCCAAAAACTGATTAGTGAAAATTGCAAGGGTCCTTAATGTGCCAATTGAGTTAAAAGGTAATAAATACTACTCAAAAGTGTTTAAAAAAGTTTATAAGAAGCTATAAAAGAGCACTTTTTGAGTAGTAATCAGTAAGGCATTGAGAAGATATCTCAAAAATCAAGTGCAAAAAGGAAAACTACACCAATATGTGAAGAAAAACTCTACATAGCCTAATCTGAACTTAGAGGTCAAGCACAATGATTTTGCAGACACGATAAAGCTGAAAGTTAACCCATCACCAGTCATACAAGTTGTCAATGACTATTTGGCCAACTAAACTCAACGTTGACTAAATAATTGAAGTTTACAGCGCCTAATGAAGCATCGAGAACTCACCCAACCTAAGGTGCATGCTCAGATGATAGGTTGTGTGAAGGTGAATGCACCAACTATTGAGTTCATAGTAAAGGATCCAAGTCATGTATTCTTACCTCATGATGACCCTCTTATGGTCACATTACAGCTCAGGTCATATGAGGTACATCGAATTCTTATAGACACAGGGAGTTTAACGAATATTTTATGTAAGTGTTATAAATTAACGAATATCTTAAGACATATATAGAGAGATATTTTTAACCCCTCAATTAGATATCCTAAATATCTAAAAGGATCTTTAATTGATTACAAGGAGAGAATAGGTAAATACACAAAATATCTTAAGATAATAATAATAATAATAATAATTGGAGTTGAGAATAATTTGGTATGTTTCTTTAAAAAATTGTTGTTCTTCTTCAACATTCAATTGACTTAGGATTTGTCAACTAGGTTATAGTACAAAAAGATTGTGAGAGAAAAGACAGGGAAATGCAATATAGGGTTTGAGATTGAGATTGAAGAAAAACTAACCTGAAAAAGATAGTTCACTCGATAAGAGAGAGACACAATATTGAGAGTAAAAAAATATATTTTGTGTTATGTTGATGCTATTTTAAAATACTATCACTATAGCTCTCCTTTACTATCAACATTGTCCTAAAATTTCCTATGTTGACTCAATTTTCTTTGTGTCAACATTGATGTCGTAAACAAATATCTTTTTTCTTATAGTGTGATGGATTAGATTTTATTGACTTTGATATATCTTAATTTCTTTAAATTTTCTAGTTAAAAATTGATCTTCTAACGAATGATAAAAATATTCTTATTAATTGATGATACATAGTATGTTGTCATTATATTTATTATTTTTATTTATCATATATCTTTTATTCAAATTTTATTCATATATGAGAATGCATATGTTGTTTTCATGATAAACAAGGAAGATGTATGTCTCAAAGATTGTGTAATAATTAATAATCATTATACAATCCTTTGAGATAAAAGGTATTTTTCAATTTGACGTTAGTAAAGGCTAATGTTAGTACTATTTCAAATATTATAAACTTGATTCGAGACTTCAAAAGAGCAAATATTATGCTATCAAAAGGAACTATATTTCATATAAATGTTGTTTTATATTCTAGAAAAAGTATAAAATAAAATAAAATTCTTAGTCTTAAAAGATATTCATAGAAATGTATATCATCTTAAAACTATGAATGTAGGTAATGTAGAATATATTTAGATTACTTCTATTATTTCTAGCCAAAAGCTTATAGTGGAAAAGCTCATAGCTTTCTTCTTTGGGTTGTATTATGTAACCATAAAGTCTATTGAGTCATATGTTGTCATGAACAAGAATTCTACAATCTAAAAATTTTATGCTTTAGCATAAACAGTTAGGCCACTCGAGGACTTAAATGATGCATTGAATGGTAGAGCACATAAAAGGGCATCTATTAAAGAACTAAGAAATTCTTTTACCTGATGAATATTCATAAGCTACTTACTCACAAGGAAAATTGATAGTTAAACCATCTTGAACTAAAATCATATTTAAGTTGTTAGTCTTCTTAAAAAGAACACATAAGGACATATGTAGGACTATCCATCCACCATATGAATCATTCTGTTACTGTATGATCTTAATAGATACCTCTAGTAGGTAGTCACAAGTCTGTCTCCTTTCTACACATGATATTGCTTTAGCTAGGCTCTTGGCATAAACAATCAAACTACAAGCACAATTTCGAGATTATTCAATCAAGACAATACAACTTAATAATGTTGGAAAATTTACTTCTCAAACATTCATTGATTATTGCATGTCGGTTAGGATTGATATTGAGCATCTCGCTACTCATACCCATAATGATATGAAGAATCTCTTATCAAAAGCATATAATTAATTGCTTGACTCTTACTAATGAAAATTGGATTACCTACTTCTTTTTAGGGACTTGTTAAGCATGTTGTAGCTTACCATGAATAATCCCCTTCATAACTTGTACTTATAAAACAATTGAATGTCTCTCACTTATGAATCTTTGATTGTGTAGCACATATACAAATTGTACCTACATAATTCACTAAAATAGTCCCCAATAAAAACTTGAAATTTATGTGGGTTTTGATTCTCCATCCATCGTAAAATATCTTGAATAACTAATAAGTGATGTTTTTATAGCTGCTTGGTTGATTGCTATTTTTATAGCTACTCGGAAACTTACTAATGAAAGGGTTGAGCTGTTGAGGAAAGCAGAAGAGGGAAAGGATGAAGCTGAAGCTGAGGCTCATCGGGTGCCTAAGGAGAGGGAGGTGATGGAGGCTAGCAAGAAGAAGGCCAAGGAGGAGACTGAGTGGCTGAGACAAGAGCTGCAGGAGCTCTGGGCGGGGTTCGTCGTTCAGAAGGAAGAGTTAGAAGTTGAGTATCAGAAACAAGTGGATGACATGTTCTTCTATGGCTATCGATGTTGTATGAAGAAACATGGCATTACCTAAGATACTCCTAGTTTTCCTTCTGATGATGAGGACGGAGCTATAGGCGACCTTGCTTGGGGAGAAGGAGATGCTTCTAGAGCCAGACGCTCTAGCGGACATGCTTGACCTTGTTATTTTTTTTAAGTTTTTCCTAGCCAAAGATAGCCTAGGCGGAAATTTTTATAGACATTGAACATTTATTATCTATATATATATATATATATATATATATCTTTATCTTTTTTATTTACTTTTCTCATACTGTGTTCATGGGTAAACTTCATTGATAGTATTGCTTTAGATTGGATACATCCAAGGATGGAGTAGGGGTACGCCGTCCAGTATGTGGAGATGGTATGCCCCTGAGCTTCCAACCTTAGTCACAACGTAAGGCCCTTCCTAATTAGCCTAAAGCTTTTCGACCCCCCCTTTCGGCTGTGTTCTCGAAGACTTCTTTAAGAACTAGGGTTCCTGTTCGGAAACTTGTGGCCATGCCTTTTTGTTGTAATAAGAAATTGCTCTCTGGCGATAGGAAGCCATCCGGATAGCCGCGTTTCCTCGTGTTTCATCTGCCCAATCCATCTATTTTTTGAGTTCCTTATTGTTGTCTCTTTGACCTTGCACAACCGTTTTGGCGGTAGGCATGCCTATCTTAGTCAAAATAACGACTTCCATTCCATAGGCAAGGGCGAAAGGGGTAGCTTCTATTGGTCGTCTAGACATTGTTCGATAAGCCCACAAAACTTTGGGCAATTCGTCTACCTATTTCCCCTTAGCTCATTCCAGCATTTTCTTTATTGCAATCAGTAGGGTCTTGTTTGTTATCTCCACTTGCCCATTGCTCTAAGGATGGCGGGTCGTTGAATATAGGTTCTTAATGTTTAACTTCAAGCAGAACGTTTTGAAAATGATAGTGTCAAATTACGACCCATTGTTTGCCACAATCGCTTGTAGGACTTCAAACCGGCACACGATGTTTTTCTAGATGAACTTGGAGACATCTTTGTCCTTCATACTAGCGTAGGCTTCTGCATCTAGCCATTTGCTAAAATAGTCGATTGCTATGAGCAAAAATTTCTTTTGTGCTACTACAACGGGTAAGGGGCCAACTATGTCCATCCCTCATTGTAGGAACGACCATAGGCTTGTGACAAGATTGAGAGCTTCATAAGGCACACAAGGGATGGGAGTGTACCTTTGACACCGGTTGCACCTCTTAACATAATTTTCAGCATCTTGCTTCATGGTGGGCTAATAGTACCCTTGCGTATAAGCGCAATAGGATAGAGTTCGTCCGCCTGGGTGATTGCCGCACACACCTTCATGGAGTTCGACCAGGACATATTTAGCTTCCGGATCGCTCAATGATTCGTTCCCAATTGGTGTCTCAGCTGATTGATGTCCAGCTGGTGCTCCTTGATTGAGGAAGTAATCAACAAAATTTGTAACCTATATCACCATGCACTAGGATAGCATAAGCTAGTATAGCATAGTGGCTCTAGGATCGTTCACTGGGAAGGGTTTTCAACTTACAACTGATACCAATTCAAAGTTGAATTGGTTCCTTTTTATTTCAAGGTTAGCTTCAAAAGAAAACATAAACTTTGGTTGAAAAAGGTTTGGTTTCAAGCTAACTAAAAAGAAAGTAATGGGAATTACTTATAAAGAAAAAGCGTCTCTTGGAGTTTTAGGATCACTGGGGTCAGGCTTTTCATGCAAAAACAGAGTTCTGGTCACTTTGGTTCTTTTCCTCGCATTAGAGAATTAACATATAGTTCATTCTCCAACCGGTGTTGTACAAATACTTCCCTTTTATGGATTTCAGCACTAATTCCCTCTCACTGATGCATCTTGCAATGGCTCGTGCCTCTCACCTAGCATTTACCATTCAAGGTGATCATTAACCTTGGATTTTCCTTCTTAAGCTCGCAAGAGATAACTAATGGATGCCTCCTTAGAGTCCAAAAGCTTACCAAGTGTTGGCAATTCTAGAAAATCCTACCTTCAAGTCACCTCCCAAAAGCTCGCAAGAGGTAAACTAGTGCATCTCCATGGACGGAGATCACTTGCCTTACCAAGTGTTGGCTCAGGTGAATTGAAGGTGTTTTAAGTTAACTAAAAACATAGAAATCATAAACAGGTTACACTTTCTCTTCATTAATAGCTGAAACAACAAAACTCTCAATTCTTGCATTCGGGACCTTACCCGGCTACCTTAGCTCCATGAAACGAAGAGCCTAGCCACCCATTCTATGAGGAAACATCCTCAGAGCTTGTTTGGCTAGTAATGAAAAATACAATCAAATTGAGTAGGTAAGGCATAGCAAAGCTCTGTATTTTACTTCCTTTCAAACTATACAAAAAGTTGTCTCTGAGAACAAGCTCCCGAGCTCTTCTTCTTGTAAAGAAAATTACAACTATATATAAGAGGTTATTCACCCTTGGTTCTTACTTAAAGACTAAGGAATCCTATGATAGGTGGGTTACAAGGATAGTTTGGGGATTTAGACATCAAATATCTAAAGCAAAATATCTCATAATGTCGGTTGCAAATATCGGGAAGCTTCAGGAGAAAACCGCGGCACTGTGCAAGATGGCTGCAAAACTCTCCGGGTAAGCGCTATCAGAGGATCCGGATATGTCTGACCAGGGAAGTTGAAATGCCCTCCTCTCCCATCCGGCGTCAGGCACCGGATGTGAAATATCCGGAGAAGGTGGAACGTCAGCCGGACAGAATTCTGGATGTGAGATATCCGAAGAAGATGGAACGTTAGTCGGACAGAATTCTGGATGTGAGATATCCGGAGAAGGTGGAACGTCGCAAGGGGGACCGTCTGCGTGTGCAAGGTGTAGGGACCCCTCCCCCTAATGACACGGAGCGCGCATCGCTATCCGGAGCAACTCCATCTGGATTCCCCAAGAGGACACGTGGCGCGCTCCCCTATCCGGACTCCCTCAGGGAGAAGCACACAGCACTCGCGATCATCACACCTGGACGATAGCATATCCTATCCAGATATGTTGTCCGGATCATTGACTAAAGTGCACAAGCCTTGCTATGTCATTCCGGATTTGCTTATGGCAAAGGACTTCAAAGCTTCGGTTCTTCATGTTTCTGAGCTTTCCATTTGCTTTTCCATGGATTCCAAAGAACTCTCCTCAATCTTGGATTGCTTTGGTGATCAAAAAGCTAACAAAAACACCAAAACTTACACAATTTGATTAGAAATGATTGCAAAGGTCCTTAATATGTTAATTGGGTTAAAAGGTGATAACTACTACTCAAAAGTGTTTAAAAGAGTTAATTACAAGCTATGAAATAGCACTTTTTGAGTAGTAATCACTCAAGCATCTTAGGTATGGTCCCCCAAATGACCATCTATAAAGACGGTCATTGATTAGAGTGAAGCGGACGACCTGTATACAAACTTTGTGTGCATGCTTCTCATCTTCTGGTAGTTCTCCCATCTAGAGGTATTTCACAATGTCATGCATCCAACCGGGGTCCATCTCAATGGTACTACATACTGGATTTGGTGTGATTGAGGATGTGGCTTGGAGGTAGACGAACAACATTACTGCCTCTCTTATAGGAAGAGTGGAAGCTATTTCGGCCAATGCGTCAACCTTCAAATTCTTCATCCGAAGTATTCGTCTGATCTTCCATTCATCTAGCCTTTCAAGCAGTCTTTAACCATTGTGAGATAGCTAGCCATGTGTTCATCATTTGCTTCGTATTCTTTCTGAATTTGCCTGATGATTAGTTGAGAGTCGCTACGTATTTCTAACTTTGTTGCAACCAAATTAAGGGCAAGGTCTAACCCAACTAGGACAGCTCATACTCTGCTTCATTGTTAGAGGTAAAAAAGTTGAGTTGGATACCTACTCTAATAGTTCTTTGGTTGGTGACTATAGGATCAAACCTACTCCGGAACCGGAAGCTCTAGACACTCTGTCCACATAAAGTGTCCCATTCGAGCCTTTTTTTTTTTCATGCGGGCGATATTTTAGTAGGTAAATTAACCTGACCATTCCTCCACAGGGGACTCAACTGAATGTGCCAATTTTTGGGAGAGTTCGACTATAAAGTCAGCCATGACTTGCCCTTTCAATGCTAATCTTGGTTGGTATTCGATTCCATATTCACTCAACTTAATAACCCATTTCAACATTCGTCCAGACAAATCTGGTTTGTGCAAGGTGCTTCAAAGTGGTTGATTAGTAAGTATAGTCACTTGGTGAGCCTAGAAGTACGGGCGGAGTTTCTGGGAGGTGCTTGTCAAGGCTAGGGTCATCTGCTCCATTCTGAAGTACTGGGTCTCTGCGTCTACCATTGCTTTGCTCACATAGTAGATAGGTTTTTGCTCTTTGTCTCATATGTGCCAAAATTGAACAACATTGACTGCATAGTCCGATATGACCAAATACATGTAAAGTTGTTCGCCAGACTAAGGGTTGTTCAGAATGAGTGACTTAGTGAGGTAGTGCTTGACTTCCTCAAACGTCTACCTTCATTCATCCGTCCAACCAAATGTGCTTGCCTCCCTGAGCGTGAGGAAGAAATGCCTTAGCTTGTTTGTGAAACGGGCTATGAAGCACCCCAAAGCGGCCAGACGACACGTGAGGCACTACAACTCTTTTTTACTACTCGGGGCAAGTGTTTCAAGGACGACTCTTGTATGATCCGGATGAACTTCAATTCCTCTTTGAGTCACCATAAATCCTAGAAACTTTCTCGCATTGACGCCAAAAGCGCACTAAGCTAGGTTGAACTTCATGTTGTATGCCCGCATCAAGCTGAATGTTTCTTCTAGGCTCTAAGCGTGTTCACCTCGGGTTCTACTCTTCACAACAATGTCATCGATGTAGACTTCCACAGTTTAGCCGATCAAGGGCTTGAAGATCTTTGTTATTAATCTCTAATAAGTAGCGTCAGCATTCTTGAGCTTGAACGGCATGACATTGTAGCAGTACAGCCCGTGTGGTGTCACAAAGGTTGTCTTTTCTTCATCTGGTTGGAACATGGGGATCTAGTGGTATCCGAGAAAGAATCTATGAAAGAGAGCATTATATACCCGATAGTGGCATCAACTATCTAATCTATTCGAGGTAAGGGAAAACTATCCTCCGGACAGAAGTCATTCAGGTTGGTGTAGTCGACGCAAACTCACCATTTCCCATCCTTCTTTGGAACGACCACAACGTTTGCCAACCAATCTGGATGCTTGACTTCCCTAAGAAATCTGACTACTAGCAACTTGTCAATCTCATCCTAGATGATCATCTGCCTATCCGGATGGAAGTGTTGAACCTTCTATCGGACGAGACGCGAGGAGGGTATGATGTTGAGCATGTGAGAGGCCATAAATGGATGGATTCCTAACATGTCAGAATAAGTCCAAGCGAAGATGTCTTTGTGTCATTGAAGCATCCTTCAGAGCAATTCCAATTCATCTGGTGTGAGAAGGGAGGTAGCATAGTGATTACTACCCAAAAAGTGTCATTTTGCGCCTTTAATTCATTATGTTTTAAGCACTTTTGTGTAGTAGTTCTCCATCTTTATCCCAATTGGCATGTTAAGGACTTAGCAATGACTTCTAATCATATTTGTGGCTAGTTTTAGTGTTTTGACAGCTTTTTGGATCATTAAGACAAGCCAAGCAAAGGAGAGAAGCAAAGAGAAGCAAAGAGGAAAAGCAAGCAAAGTGAAGAAAACAGAGGACAGCAGCTGCAGTCTTCTTTCACACTTTTAGAGCACTTCCCGAAGTCAATTTTCTACATACTAACCATTTCAAAGCTCAGGAAGTCAAGAATCCAACGCTTCAAACCGTGTACAATTTGGAGCTGAAATGAGGAAGATATGGCCTTCGGAAGAGAACTGCATCAAGCCATGGGAACACCATTTCGCAAGGAGATTTTCTTCATGGTGCGAAATTTGGCCATTTCGCACCATGAAGACCCACCTTGCGAAATTTCGCAAGGTGGCTTTTCACCTTGCGAAATTTGGACCCTTCATCTTTCCCCTTTGCGAAAATGCCTTTGAAATCCCCTGTTTTGAGACGCTGTTGATGATATTCCACTGCCGGTTCTCCAAGATATTTTGCTTGATTTTTAGCTTTGTAAATACCTATTTTACCCTTGTAATCAACCAATGAATAGGTTGCTTTTGTAATAGCTCTTGTAATTTAGCTTGTCATTATCTTTAAATAGAGGTGAAGAGCCTCAAACAAATATCTTGTAACCTGTAACTTTATAAGTTATAAGAGCACTTTTGTTCATACGCTTCTTTTCTCTTTTCTTTCTCATTTTCTTAGTAGCCAAACATCCTTGGAGGATGAAATCCCCAAGGATGAGAGGCTAAAACCTTTTAGTTTCTTGAAGTAATGGATGCCATGTGAAGCTCCCGTGTCAGGATGGAGATTTCCAAGCCATAAATGTAAGTAGCTGACCGTCATAAATGTTTTCATTCAAAGTAAAGCTTTTAATCCCTCTGACTTGCTTTGAATGGCCAATACTTGATAACCTTTTGGTCTCAGTGGATTCTTATTGTTAGATCCACTGACGTTCATTAGTTATCTCCTACAAGCCATTGTATTGCAAGTCGAGGAGATGACCTATACCAATAAAAGAGCATTTATGAGGTTCAGCTACCCTTTTTGTAAGTTTTTAAGGACTAAAACTCAGTTGTTAAACTCATACCGGTTCGAGAAGTAAGCATCACCTTAGTTGCTTCCCCAACTCGAGGTGAAGAGTCCCAAAATCTCCATTTTTACACAGTGAGTTAAGCATGGCTATCCAAAGCTTTGAGAAACTTCTTTTTCCATCTTTTAACCTATTTTCATGTTAGTTTAGTTTACAGCACCTTCATCTTTTTATGTTATCATCTTAACCTAATTTTTATTAAGAAAAGTTCACTCCATCCTCCGAACCTCACCAGTTAAAGTAAAAACCCTTCCCAGTGTTCGATCCTAGAGCCACTATGCTATAGTAGCTTTGCTACTTTAGTGTAAGGACCTTAGGTATAAATTTTGTTGATACCCTTACATGCCAAGCTACCAAGAGTCGGGTTATCACATAGGTAACTCGATTTGTGTCATGTGAGAGGCACAATGGTTGGAGTAGATTGGACGCAGGTGGATCCTTCTCCACCGAGTTCAGTAATTGTTATTACTCCTTTGCATTTGATGGTTTTGGGCATGCCTCGTTGCTGGCTGGATGTCTGGAATCTAGTGTCACTTGATAGCATTGGAGCGTGGCTAGCTAACAGCCAAGATGGTCGATTTGTTTATCCTCGACGAGGTAGCTCACCATCTGATGCTATGTAGAGGAAATGACTTTCATTCTATAAAGCCATGTGCGTCCCATGATGGCCTTGAAAGGGGATAAATCCTCTACCACTGAGAATTGCACGTTCAAGGTGATCGGGCCAGCTTGGATGGGTAATACAACATTGCGTTGAGAAGTCATCATAGCTCCATTGAACTCGGATAACAACTGCCTTGCTTGTAGGTTGACATTTATAAGAGGTCAGCTGAGCTACCCGGATTAATCAGAACCTTTCTCACATTGAACCCACTTATTCCTAGGATTAGGACTAGGGTGTCTTTGTGTGGTTGCAATACCCTGTTAGCATTTATTGGAGGGAAGGTACTTGTGCCATCAACGGGGCGTATACTTCCTTTTGGAAAGTTATGCTGAACAGAGCTGATCCCTTCTCTTACGGAGGTCGCGCCCAGCAACCTTTGCCTTTTCCATTTAGAGTAATATCTCTAAACAGCGGGGCCTTCGTGAATGTATTTGATGATAACTCTAGGAGCTGCTAAAGTCGTAGGGGCTTGGATGGCTAGATCTCGGGCCGTCTCTCTTTATTTGCCAGTTGTGCAGACATATTGTTTCAGGTATCCAACCCTGATTAGTCTTTCCACTAAGTAGTGGAGACTTCTACATTGTTCGGTGGTATGACCATGATCTTTATGATAGAGGCACCTTCTACTTTGATCCCGTTTAACCGGATATGTATTGATCGGCTCTGGCCACCTAAAATCAGACAGATTATATCATTTAGATCATAACTAGCAGATTTGCTAACAATGTCCATTAAAGTAGAATCATTCATGACCTTGGCAATGTTTGAAAGTAGCTTAACATTATTTCTTTTTTTGATGGTGTAGCCATATTTGATTAAAGCATAAACTTAATCATCATCAAACAAAAATATTTTTAAGAGTGAGACAATGCGAAAAGGATTCATAATTTTCTTACTTTTACTTTTTATTAATTAGCACATGTAGTATGAAATACATGCTATAATGGAGTATATTTTCCTAGAATGGAGAGTGTATGTCATTGTCTCATACTTTACAAATCATAGTCTAGTCACTGTTTTTTCTTGGCATTCTAGGTACACTTATATAAATTTTATTTTCACTTGGCTACTACTATAGGCATGAAAGTTGGTAGTTTTTTTTTTTTTTTTTTTTTTTTTTACTATCTACCACCAAATATATTGTTGGGCCATATTAAGGTGATATTTTTAGCTAATTAACATGTTTCCCAATTTTTGTGAGACATATTAAGTATATCCCATTCTTTCTAGTTTCCAAAGAAGCAAGAAGGAAATTATTGCTCATATTTCATGGTTGATGATGCTTTATTAAGCCATAAGACCAAGAAATTTGATTTTGTGGCATTAAACCTAAGATAGAAATGAATGACCTTCGGGATGACATTCATAATGAGGAAGGGATGAATGTGCAAGGGTTATAATGAGAAAGGGAGAGATTTATGAGGTGAATTTGGACCAAAATATTTTAACAAACATGATAACTACACAACAATCTTGCTTTTAGCAATACATAAATATACAAACTCTAAACCTAAAATTTTGAAATCAAGTCATGGAATATATAAGCTAAAAGTTAAAAGCTCAAACACCTAAATTATCTAGAGCATTCATAATCATTACTTGTTTTTCTACAAAAATTATTTTTTTTAACCTGTTTTCCATTAACACTCAACCTTTAACTCTATATCTAGCCAAGTGTGCTCCTAAGATATGATCGTTATGGTAAAACTCTATTTTTTTTTTCTTTAAAGTTTGTGAATTAAGTGGATTATAGAGATTAAAGTTGCAAAAAAAAAAAAAAAAAAAAAAGGTTCCTGAAGTATTTGGGTTTAGATTAAATGCAACTAGGATATATTTGTATTTTTGAGTTCCAATATTTCACATGGATTATAGCTTTTTGAGTACTTTTCCCTCTCCTTTAGGGATTTCTTCAATTAGTAAATGATATGGTAGAACTATTCATTTGTCCCTAAGTTTTTCAAGGCTACTATGCATACTTTCATATCACATTTGAAAATTTTATGGCCTAGTTTGTCAATTCATTTGGAATGTTCTTTTATTCTACTTCAAACTAAATATTGTACCTATAAGATATTCAATGGGCTTTTGTTTCTTAAAATTGATCAAACCTATGTCTAGTTATATTCACCTCATTTTAGAAATATACATTTAATCAATCATTTATTGCACTTAACAATAAATTTATGTTTTTATACTAATTTGTATTTTTTTTTTCCCTCCAAATCACTACATTATGAGTTTTAAGATAATCAAAACTTCTAGTTCATGATATTCAAGTCAAATTAACTCATATAATATTCTTGATTGATTGACTTGACATATTTATGTTAGGATTGGATGCTAAAGAATCTTTGCAAAAAAAGGATGAATGTTGTGGTAGTCATTATTTTAAGCCTTGGCCAAGGTGATTGTTTAATAATGATATTTTCAACATTTAAATAAATGGTATTTGTCTTTATTTCCTATTTCTTATAATGCTCCACTTAATTTAGAATTACAATTATGTGGCTTGATTGATGTTCACTTAGTTTTTTTGAGATTCATATTAGATATATGTTTGCTTTGTGACCTAAAAACACATTTACTTATAGTGAAATTATCTTTAGAAGTAAAGAGAGGCTTAAAAGAGAGAGACAGAGAGAAAGAGGGAGAAAGGGAGAAACAGAGAGAGAAAGAAAGATAAATTTTGCATTATTTGTATTTCTTTATTTATTTTTATTCCTTATGATGCTCTAGTTATATTAGAATAAGTAGATTTTGAGATATATTTAAACATATGTTTGTTTGATGACCTAAACGTACATTAAATTAAGGTGTGACCTTCTCCTTAGAGGGGGATAGAAGGGAATGGGAAGAGAAATAGTGTGAAAAAGATAAAGAAGGCGTGGAGAGAGAGAAAGAGAGAGTGATTTGTATTGGTATGGTACTGAAATTCTAAAGTAGTCAAAAGACAAAAAAAAAAAAAAGGATACTTTTGTTCAATATTTGATAATTCATGGTTCCTTGTGACAAAGGCCAAAATAAACATACCCTTAAAATAAGCATTAAATTTGTTTGTGTGTGTTTTATCTAGGAATCTCTACTTATCTTTGAATTAATCATGTCTTCAAGTATTAGCTTATGTGAGACTTGAGCTATGTCATCTTGAAGACCTATTGTCATCTAATTAGAGAACAATAACATACGATTCACCATTAGATTGTTTTATATCATTAGGATCAAGCTACTATCCTTGAGATGAAATCTAATAAACAGGAAGACATGTTTGACATGAACCTTCAAATGATAGAGTGTTAGAATTCATTTCCAGATGGTAAATGAAAAATTTAACTCTTTTTTAGTCTTCACTACTTATAATCCATATATATAAGGAAATAAGACTTACCATTTGGAAGATAGTAAAATCTATTAAAAATAGTTTGATATTACAAGAGAAGGTCTAAAGCTGCCAAACCACATAAATCATTGAATCATTCTATGATTATTATTATTATTATTATTATTATTATTATTATCATTATTATTATTATTATTATTATTTATTAAAAGCATAGGGTAAAGACTCTTTAGCTACGAGAATGTCTTGTATATAAATTAATGAACTCATGGATAAAGCATAAAATGATATTCTAATATTCTTATAAGTTATCAATAAAGTTGGGAAGCTTATTAGCAGCTCCTAAATGAGTATACCATATTGTGTAGTCCTTAAATGTAGAAAGAAATTATAGTTAAGAGTCTTAGTGAGTTGAGAATAGTCCATGAGGAAGTGGTCTTTAGGGTACAAGTGAGTGTAGTTTTTTATGGTGACTTATTCATTCAGGGGTTAAAAAATAAAATAAAATAAATTAAAAAAAAAAGTTTCATAAACTTTCTTAAAAACAAGGGGGAAACCTAAGTGAAACTAAGATGAAATTAGATTTGAAAATTCTTGCAAAAGTGTTGAGCATTGAGGGATTGATTGGATTCCCTTGCTTCTATGAAAAGGCCTTCCATCAAATTAAGACAATTAGGATTACCTACAAGTATTCTTAGATGGAAGGTTTTTAATACAAACTTAACTAATTTGAAAGTCTCATACTTATGAGTTACACTTCTATGTGCGCCAAGTTTTAACTACTTATTTGTTTGTCAAATCATATATCTAAGAGCACAATAAAAGTTAACTTACATAAAAAAAAAAAAAAAAATGGCTTTTGACTATTATACACTTGAGATACTCTTAAAACGGTTCTTAAACTTTAGTTTCATAGCATCAAGGACTAATGTTCTAGTCAAAACAAAGAAGTGTTGATCACAACCTAAGTTTACCAAACACCCAAGATTTGAAAAACATTTCATGGGCAAAAGAGAGGTCATAAGGGTCTCTATCTCCTCAACCTAGGTTGCTACTTTGACTGCTCCCAAATATGTATGTCAAAGTGCAGTTTCTAAGTACAAGGAGTCGATTTTAATTTTAAAATCCAATTAATCGGGTGTCGAACTACAAGGAGGTGATTTTAGGTGAATAGCGTAATTGGAAATATTGGAGGAAGATTAGAATTTTTTAGGCAAACTCTTTCACTTAATTGCTTGAAAAATGGGTTGATGAATTTTATAAATAAATCAATACAGGAGAAAAACAAGTACATTTAAATTGAAATTTGACTTAGCATGATTTAAAAAGGTATTAGGAAGTTCTTGGAGCTCCCTTCTTACCATGAAAAGAACCTTAATTAAGTTAACCCAACTAATACTACCTATAAATGCTCTTAGTTGGAGAATTTTTAACACAAACACAATTTAACTCAAGCCCCCATAGTTAATTTGTTTACCGAATTATATAATTAAGGCTTAATAATGATCATCTCAAATCAAAATGACTTTCACCACTAAGTGCTTGAGATGCCCCTCAATGGGGGCCTCTAAAGTCTAATTTCCAAACATCAACACTTTGTATTCTAATTAAAATGGAGTGTTCTAACTTATAAGTTGAGTAAATCGTTACTTAAGATTTGAGGGCTATTTCATGGGCACTAGGGAAATCCTAAAGATTCCCTTCTCCTTAGCCTAAACCACTATTCAAAAGACATGAAAATAAATAGCAAAATCATGGAGTAATGAAATCATCATTAAAACTCAAGATTCAACTTCAATATTGTATTAAACCAAAACTTATAAGTGTATATAAGAATATTTAAAAGAAGTATGAGAGATTAGAAAATAACTAAAAGGAGAAAAACATTACAAAAATTGAAGTTGTAACAAGTTTAAAAGTTGGAGGTTGAAGAAGAGTTCCCTACCAAGGGGACTCCTCCAAACTCCCTTCTCTAGTCTCAAAATCTCTTTAAATAGGTGATCTTATGTTCCCTAAGTTTTATACCATGTGGAGGCATCTAAAACAAGGTGAGAGATCTAATGGTGGCTTGAGAGAAGTCCAAGAATGTGGACTTCTTTTGCTCAAAATGACACTAAGTTAAGCAGAAAATGGCACCAAGGCTTGTGGCAATGCCATTCCGCACCATTTTTTTTATTTTATAAAAAGCTCCTTAGTTTCCTTCAACATTCATGTTTTTCATTAATATTTACTGATTTCTTCGCAACTAAAAATCATGTCCACATATTCTCAAAATTATTAAAATTGATATTTAAAGAGTATAGAATTTAACATAATTTACTTAAGCTCATTTGAACATCCATAACCCCCTTGAATTTCCTCAAACTTTGGATTGGTTGAAATAAGATTGCTTCATTGATCTTCATGTGACTTTGATCCTTTAGTGTTAGGACAAAGCCCTTAAAAGCATGACATATTTTAACATTTTTATACATTATTATTTATTTAATACGATTCTAATTTCTCTTATTATCTATCCATTCCATGCATTACACTTTTTTAGCATTCTAGCCTAACATCTTTTGTATCGTACATGACTTAGGAGCATTAGGAGTTGAATAGAAGATCCAAGCCATGAGTCCTTGCAAGTAATGGATTAGATCATAATCGATTCATAGACTTAGACAATCCATTTGAGGCATAGTGCACTACCTACTACTTAGGGGGATGATTGACATTGTCTATTGGGTAATCATGATCTCACCAACCTACTATATTATATAATCTCTCAACCTTGAGAGGATACTAAGCCTGTGTTAAAGTTTGTAATGTGTTAAAGTTTGTAACAAATTTGGCTTATGGGTGAGATCCTAAGGTGGTCATAAATTCCCTATGATTTGGGTCACTATTGATGGAAGTTAATGGCAACAAATATTCTCAATAGAGGCACCATGATATCTCATGGGACTGAGATAGTATGCCTTCTCATGTGATCTTAAGGATATGTGATCGAGAAAGTTATGGTTGTAGTAATTCCTTGATTGGAGTTTGACATATGCTCTTAATAAGCTCAAGTATGTTCGTTGATCACATAATAAGAAGATTTATAACTCAAGGATAGTAGAGGTAATCTTGAGAGGTAGATAACATTCACATTGTTAGATTATAGACACCAATTCATAGGGAACCTACATATAGTGGATAGTAGGTCATGGACCTGAATTCTTGTATCTCATTGTAATATACATAGGATATTGAAGTGTAGTTGATTCTCTATAGTAGGATATTAAATCGACTTCAAAATTGGATTCTAAGGGAGCCAATATTTGTCTATGGGTCCTAATGGTCCCCTTTCGAGCTTATATTCCTTGATTGCATGGTTTATGAGGGTTAGTTAAGTTTTTTCTTCTCATGTACGCATAAGGTTGTTTTAGTAAATACCCAATGTTGAACAAGAGCTTGTGAATGGTCTATTTAGATTGGACTAATTGATTAATTGGAGACTAACAGGGCTAGTTAGTCAATTAGGACCCAAGTGGAATAATTTAAGTGACCTAAGCCTAGGATGGACTCAAAAATAGCATATTTTAGATAACAATTCTCATGAGTTTCACATCTTTTGAGTAGTAATTATGTCTAAAACACTCAATTAACATGTGGTTACCCTTACAAGAGTTACTAACAAGTTTTTATGAAGTTTTAGAGTCATTTCAAGGTATGATTTTGATAAATTGGTAACAAAAGATATGAATCAAATTGAAAAGAACAAATAATGTTGATGATGATTCAAATGCATAATGAAATAAGTAATGCAATTGGTTTGGACTAGGATTTGAGTTGATTTAGAGGTAGTTGAAGTGGAATCAGAAGAAGGAAATGGAAGAAATGAAAAAAGAAAGCTTAAAAATCAAATATTTCCATTTCGCATGATTATGCGAAATGGGCCAGAAGGTGGAATTGTGTTGCAAACAAAGACGAATTGCCAAGCTGATTTCTCATGACTGTGCGAAATGGTCTAAGAGGCTATAACTGCTACTGCTGAATTCTTGATTTTGCACAACCATGCGAAATTGGTTGAGGTTGTGCGAAATGGTCATTTTGTTGTTAAACTCCAAATTGTTTGATGAAGAAGCTTTCGGAAGAGCTCTTAGATGATGCCAAGTGTCCACTTGACCTTGGCCTATAAATACAAAATTGAATTTCTCATGTAAAGAGCTTTTGGACACTTCTAACTGTAGAATTTTTTAAATTCTCTCTCTTAATAGAATTCTCTATTTTCCTTCATTTTCTCACTAGCCAAACATACCTTATGAGACCAAATCTCCAAGCATGAGTGGCTAAATCTCGTTTTTCTCAAAGGAAAGAGGATCTAGAGGCAAGATCTATAGTGAATTAGAGAAATGAGCTTTAATTGCAAAGGTAATTTGATCCAATTGATTGATTAATTGAATTTTGGAGATTTTTCTCTTCAATTTGTCTTGGATGACTACTACAATGCAAACTAGGTAGATTCATTAAATTCTTAAAGCTAGTTTTGATGAGATTGAATAATTGCATTGTGTGAATCATTTGAAGATAATTTAAGATGAATTGAATATATGATTTGAATTGATCTCTTAGATTAAATAACCTAATTTGAAGATAAATTAGATCTAGACCTAAAGCTAAGTCAAAAATCTGTTTAGATGAGAATTTAGATTTTCAATCTAACTTGATGAAAAATAGATCTCAACATGTATTCACCATAGAGATTGTTTTCTAAAAAATCCTAACTTCGAGAGTTTTTTTTCTTATTAATTTCCTTTTATTTTACATTTTATTGTTCGTCACAATTTGAAATCATTGTTATTTTCAACTTTTATCATGAATTGTCAAATCAATTTCACTTTATCACAATCACTTCTTTTCCTCCCATTTAAGCCTTAATTACCGAGAATAATCCATCCCAGTGGATGACACCTAAGACCGCTATACTACCATAACTTTTGCTAAAAAAACCTTTTTGATTGGGCAAGAGTTACCTTAGCATAGTTGAATTAGGTTATAAATTTTATTTTGATCCAATAAATGATGAAAAATCAATTGATCAGGGATTAAGGCTTCAGTCTTGTGTTCCTATTCACATTGGAGATAAGAACGCACTAGCCACCAAGCCTTTAAGATTACAACCCTCTAGTTCTCAGATTCAAGGAGAAAGAGACATTGTGATAGAAGTTCTCTAGGTTTGTGAGATCTACAATGATTTTGATACTTCTACTTCTTCACCAACTGGATTTGATCTTGGAACATTTAAATCTAAGTTAATACACTAATTTTCTAGATCTAAAGGTTTTAAATGTATATTTGCTTCCGTGAAAGTATCAAGAGAGCCCTAGGAAGATTTGCATGTACCCTAATGGTTTAAAGATAAGGAATGGTGATTACTACTCAAAAAGTGCTATTTCATAGCTTGTAATTAACTCTTTTAAACATTTTTGAGTAGTAGTTATTGCCTTTTAACCAAATTAACATGTTAAGGACCCTTGCAATCAATTCTAATCAAATTGTGTTAAGTTTTGGTGTTTTGATAGCTTTTTGATCACCAAAGCAATCCGAGATTGAGGAGAGTTATTTGGAATCCATGGCAAAGCAATGGAAAGCTCAGAAACATGAAGAACCGAAGCTTTGAAGTCCTTTTCCATAAGCAAATCTGGAATGCAAGGAGGGAAAGCAAAGAGAAATCTGCCATGAAGTATTTTTTATGACAGTCATGTCAGCCACTTTTGGAGCACTTCCTGGAGCCCAATTTATGCATGCTATATGTTGTTTCGAAGCTCAGGAAGTCAACAATCCAATGCTTCAAATGGTGTGCGATTCGGAGTTGAAATGAAGGAGTTACAGCCATTGGAAGGCGATCACTCCAAGCTGAAGGAAGAATTTTGCACGGCTGCGAAATGATTTCGCAGCCATTTTGCACAATGCTGTGGAATTTCTCCTGAAGTTTCCCGATATTTGCGACCGACACTTTTTGATATTTTGCTTTAGATTTTTGATGTCTAAATCCCCATTTTCTCCTTGTAACCCACCAATTATAGGATTCCTTAGTTATTAAGTTTGGAAAAGGGGTGAATAACCTTAGATATTTTGTTTTGTAATTTTCTTTATATATAGCTCTCGGGAGCCTGTTCTAAAAGAGAGGACGAGGAGGATGAGAACCTTTTGTAATAGTAAGGAATATATTTTACAGAGCACTTGCTATGCTTTTCATATATATATTTTTGTTTTCTCGTTATTTTTCTTTCTAGCCAATCAAACTCTGAGGATTTTTCCTCAAAGGATGAGAGGCTAGGCTTTTCGTCTATTGGAGTGAGGAAAGCCGGGTAAGTTTCCACATGCATAATTTGGAAGTTTTGTTGTTTTAGTTTTTAATGAAGAGAAAGTGTGACCCGTTAATGATTTTTATCTTTTTAGTTAACTTAAAACGCCTTGAAGTCACTTGGGCCAACACTTGGTAAGGCAAGTGATCTCCGTCCATGGAGATTGACTAGTTTATCTCTTGCGAGCCTTTGGGAGGTGAATTGAAGGTAGGATTTTCTAGAATAGCCAACACTTGGTAAGCTTTTGGACTCCAAGGAGACATCCATTAGTTATCTCTTGTGAGCTTTTGACGGGTAATCCAAGGTTAAAGATCACCTTGAATGGCAAATGCTAAGTGAGAGGCACGAGCCATTGCAAGATGCATCAGTGAGAGGGATTTAGTGTTTGAACCCATTAATGGGAAGCATCTATACAACACCGGTTAGAGAATTAACTATATGTTAATTCTCTAATACGAGGAAAAGAAACAAGTGACCAGAACTCCTTTTTTGTATGAGGAATCTGAGCCTAGTGATCTGAAACTCCAAGAAACATTTTTCTTTGTAAGTAAAATCAGTTACTATTTTTGGTTAGTTTAAAACCAAACCTTTTTTCATTCAAACATCTTTATGTTTTCTTTTAAAGCTAACCTTGAAATGAAAAGGCACCAATTTAACTTTGAATTAATATCATTTGTGAAGTGAAAACCCATCCTAGTGAACGATCCTAGAGCCACTATGCTGTAGTAGCTTTGTCTTTGCTACCCTAGTTCATGGTGTAATAGGTTATAAATTTTGTTGATTACTTCCTTAATCAAGGAGCACCAGCTGGACATGAATCAGCTGATACACCAAGTGTGCACGAATCAAATGGCGTCGTTGCCGGGGATGGTGCCACTTTACAGTGATATCACATTTTTAGAGTACTTGTGATCTTCATCACAAGTTTGATGACTTTTCTTTTCTTTTTACTAACTCTTATTATTTGTCTATTTTCCTTTGTTCATATTTGAGTATACTTTTTATTTAGTTTTTAGTTTACCTTAATTTTATTTTTTTCCTTTGAATTGTTTTTCTTTTGTTTTCTTTTGTTTTCTCTATTTTTAATTCACAAATTGCTAGTTGTGCATGCCATATTGAATATGAGATAGCAGAGGAAGCCATGAACTTTGATCTACCCACATACAAGCTAGAGCATAAGGAAGAGAGTGAAACAGAGAAGGAAAAGAGGGAGGAAATCAAAGGAAAGAAAAAGGGGAAAAGCATAGACGAAGATGACTATGATTTTGATATAGATGAAGAACCACAGATGATAGTCATCAAGGAATTGATGAAGAAACACATGCCTCCATCTTTCCCCCAAGCTTGGTATGGCAAAATCATACAGAGAAAGCCCCAAGTGAGAAATGCAAGCTTCATATGGGATCTGGGCAAGCTAAATCAGGATCAAATTTTTTGATGGACTTAGTCTTTTTAAAGACTAGCTAGTCCATATCTTTTTGTTTTGTTTTTTACTTGTTTTAATTTTGATTTCAATGCTTTAATTCTAATTTGTTTTGATGTAATATAGGTTTTTGGATGATCAAAATCAAGAGGAATTGCAAAAGAAATGAAGGAAAGTCGTTTGGAGCAAGAAAAGTGCAAAAACAGGGGAAAAACAGGGGTCTGCGAGATTTCGCAGCCTCTGCGAAATCGGCACTTTGCTGCAAAACCATTTCGCAGCCCCAACAAGTTCGCTGCAGAATCGCCACTTCGCCGCGGAATAGTCATTTTGTTGCAAAACCATTTCGCAGCCTCAGGCCCCTCTCTACGAAAATTTTCGCAACTGCGAAACCATTTTTGGCACACGAGTGCCATTTCGCAGCACAGTGGCCCTCATTTTGCAGCTGCGAAACGGCTGCAAAGTCCCAAAATGTGAAAAATCCCAATTTCGCAGCCAAAGCTCCATTTCGCAGGGTATTTCGCAGCTGCGAAACCAACTTTTGGCACACGAGTGCCATTTTGCAGCACAGTGACCCTCATTTTGCAGCTGCGAAACGGCTGCGAAGTCCCAAATCGTGAAAAATCCCAATTTCGCAGCCAAAGCTCCATTTCGTAGGGTATTTCGCAGCTGCGAAACCAACTTTTGGCACACGAGTGCCATTTCACAGCACAGTAAACCTCATTTCGCAGCTGCGAAATGGCTGCGAAACCAACAAAAAAAAAAAAAAATCACAGCCAAAGCCCCATTTCGCAGGGTGTTTCGCAGTTGCGAAACCAACTTTTGGCACACGAGTGCCATTTCGCAGCATAGTGACCCTCATTTCGCAGCTGCGAAACAGCTGCGAAATGCCAAAGCGTAAAAAATCCCAATTTTCGCAACCAAAGCCCCAGTTCGCAAGGAGTTTCGCAACTGCGAAACCACCCTTTGGCACACGAGTGCCATTTCGAAGCCTCGTACACTCATTTTCGCAGCTGCAAAAATGGCCTTTGGCTGCGAAATCACCTTTAGGCTGCGAAATGGTCTGCGAAAATGCCACTTTGCTGTGAAATCATCTCCAAGCTTTGAAATGGCTGCAAAATCACCTCCAAGCTTCAAAATGGCCTTCAAATTGCGAAATTGACTTGCGAAATGGAGGAAGGTTTGCAAAAACACCTTGCAAAGCCAAGGGAAGTTGCTAAAATGCCATCAGAGCCCCGTGACCATGCATCTGAAGAGGAGAGCCCCACGCACCCTGGGATCACACACACCAAGCCTCTCACTCCATTTCTGACCTCCTAAAACCATCAGATCCCAAAGCTCCAACTGAGGAGACTATGCCATCTAAGGAGACTACCAGAATAGAAGTCAAAGTCCTGATCCAGCCCACTCAAGAGGCCACCATAGATGCATCCGCTCCACAGGACCCTACCATTACTTGATCATCTCTTTATTTTTTGTCTTTACATATTATATTAGTATAGATAATTCCATATTTTGATGTCTTATATTCTGGGATTGGATGTATTACTGATGATGCATCATATATAGACATCATTTTTGTTTAAACTTGCCATTTTTCTATTTCCTCTACTAACTAACTCTTTTTTTTTTTTGAAACATGTGGTTTCTCCTATACGACTCAGACTCCATGTCACTCAAGAGGTACCACTTCCTCCCTATATTTTCAATCGCTTTTGTCACATTGAGGACAATGTTCAGCTTGGTTGGGGGGAGAGTTGAGGAAGTAAGTATTGTTAATAATGCTCAGTTATTTTGGTAATTTAGTTGTTTTTTGCTTAATTTTTTAAAAAAATTTAAGTTTTTATTCTACTCTCCATGGTTATTAAGGAAAAATTTTCAAAATGAAATGGGAGAAATTGAATTTTTGTCTTTTTACTTGACTTAGAGTTTGTATTATGCTTACTAAAGTTGATGAATTGTTGAAACTTCTATTGAATTCAACCTCAGTTCTTCCACTTTAAGCTATTCACACACTGTGCACAATAGGTTCCGAGTATAAGATGAAAAACTATTTCCCTCTTGACTTAGGAAAATTTTAGACTTGGTACTTTTGACCTCATTTAATAGTGTTGGGACACCTTATAAAAGGCCAATGAGCCTTTGAGAAGAAAAAAAAGAAAGAAAGAAAAAATGTTTGCTTGCTTTGAAACCCGAGCAAGGTCTGAGGGGTATATGGTGAAAATCTTTAAAACCTGGTGCCCTAAGCCTTCATTGGTTGGGAGTCACCGACCTCAATGCTCGTTACAAGGGTGAATAGGTGGAGTTTAACATACTGTAGGTGCTTAGGTATTAAAATTTCATTCTCAAAAGTCCAGGGTAAAATCCGAGGAGTTAGTGGTTGAAAGATCCTTAAAACTTGATGCCCTAAACCTTAATTGGTTGGGAGTCATCGATGGACCCTCGTTACATGGACAATTTAGAAAAGAATACCTTTAAGCCTTGTACTCCTACAATGAAAAAATTGTGAAAAAAGAGGTGCGTTCTTAGCCTATTGGAGGTTGATCAGTTTGCTAAGCTTTGAAAAAGAACTAGGATGGGGGGAGAGATTAGTTTAACATACTATATTCGAAAGCTAATAAGTAACACTTAGATTTTTGTGGAAGAGTAAGGTTTGGTCCTTTGGAAGTGGAAATGATTTTAAAGCTTAAATTTGCATAATGCCTTCTCTATAAGAATTGTGATTAGACAAGTTATTTGATAACTCTTGTTGAAGTTTGAGTTTTATTTCTTTAATGTTCCATGTGAGAGTTAGATCATCATGCCACTTGAAAATTGTTTTTTTGATCAGCATAATGTTGTAAATTATAGTATTGTTTATTTTTATTTTTCTCTCCTTCATTGCTAAGGGACTAGCAATATGTTAGTTGGGGGGAGTGATTAATACTCAAAAAGTGCTATTTCATAGCTTGTAATTAACTCTTTTAAACACTTTTGAGTAGTAGTTATTGCCTTTTAACCCAATTAACATGTTAAGGACCCTTGCAATCAATTCTAACCAAATTGTGTTAAGTTTTGGTGTTTTGATAGCTTTTTTATCACCAAAGCAATCCGAGATTGAGGAGAGTTATTTGGAATCCATGGCAAAGCAATGGAAAGCTCAGAAACATGAAGAACCAAAGCTTTGAAGTCCTTTGCCATAAGCAAATCTGGAATGCAAGGAGGGGAAGCAAAGAGAAATATGCCATGAAGCATTTTTGATGACAGTCATGTCATCCACTTTTGGAGCACTTTCTGGAGTCCAATTTATGTATGCTATATGTCGTTTCGAAGCTCAGGAAGTCAACAATCCAATGCTTCAAATGGTGTGCCATTCGGAGTTGAAATGAAGGAGTTACAGCCATTGGAAGACAATCACTCCAAGCTGAAGGAAGAATTTTGCACGGCTGCAAAATCACCCTTTTACTGCGAAATGATTTCGCAGCCATTTTACACAGTGCTGTGGAATTTCTCTTGAAGTTTCCCGATATTTGCGACCGACACTTTTGGATATTTTGCTTTAGATTTTTGATGTCTAAATCCCCATTTTCTCCTTGTAACCCACCAATTATAGGATTCCTTAGTTATTAAGTTTGGAAAAGGGGTGAATAACCTCAGATATTTTGTTTTGTAATTTTCTTTATATATAGCTCTCGGGAGCCTGTTCTAAAAGAGAGGACGAGGAGGATGAGAACCTTTTGTAATAGTAAGGAATATATTTTACAGAGCACTTGCTCTGCTTTTCATATATATATTTTTGTTTTCTCGTTATTTTTCTTTCTAGCCAATCAAACTCTGAGGATTTTTCCTCAGAGGATGAGAGGCTAGGCTTTTCGTCTCTTGGAGTGAGGAAAGCCAGGTAAGTTTCCACATGCATAATTTGGAAGTTTTGTTGTTTTAGTTTTTAATGAAGAGAAAGTGTGACCCGTTAATGGTTTTTATCTTTTTAGTTAACTTAAAACGCCTTGAAGTCACTTGGGCCAACACTTGGTAAGGCAAGTGATCTCCGTCCATAGAGATTCACTAGTTTATCTCTTGCGAGCCTTTGGGAGGTGACTTGAAGGTAGGATTTTCTAGAATAGCCAACACTTGGTAAGCTTTTGGACTCCAAGGAGACATCCATTAGTTATCTCTTGCGAGCTTTTGACGGGTAATCCAAGGTTAAAGATCACCTTGAATGGCAAATGCTAGGTGAGAGGCACGAGCCATTGCAAGATGTATCAGGGAGAGGGATTTAGTGTTTGAACCCATTAATGGGAAGCATCTATACAACACCGGTTAGAGAATTAACTATATGTTAATTCTCTGATGCGAGGAAAAGAAACAAGTGACCGGAACTCCCTTTTTGTATGAGGAATCTGAGCCTAGTGATCTGAAACTCCAAGAAACATTTTTCTTTGTAAGTAAAATCAGTTACTATTTTTGGTTAGTTTAAAACCAAACCTTTTTCATTCAAACATCTTTATGTTTTCTTTTAAAGCTAACCTTGAAATGAAAAGGCACCAATTTAACTTTGAATTAATATCATTTGTGAAGTGAAAACCCATCCCAATGAACGATCCTAGAGCCACTATGCTATAGTAGCTTTGTCTTTGCTACCCTAGTTCACGGTGTAATAGGTTATAAATTTTGTTGATTACTTCCTCAATCAAGGAGCACCAGCTGGACATGAATCAGTTGATACACCAAGTGGGCACGAATCAAATGGAGTAATCCATATATTCCTTAAATTTAGCTCTACTCATACCATGCTCTTGCTTTTGAGATGTTCTAAGAGAATTCTAAGACCATCATTATTCATTAAAGAAGTTTTAAACATTAAAAACTACTAGAAAATACAAGAAAACGAATCATATGATAGGTAGCATACAATTAACTAGTTTAGGAGTGCGTTTAATATTGAAATTAAGCTTAAGAAATGATTTTTGTTCCAATTGCCATGAAATTTATGGCATCAATCATAATAAAAAAAAAAGGCATGAAAACAATACTTAACTAAAAAGTAAAAATAGAGCGCTCAAACTTATATAAAACTAAATTGTGTCAATAGTAACATCCAAATATCATTGAAGAGAGTTTAAAACATTAGAATATTACAAAGACCATAGAGGTAGTAGCAATTCCTTAATGAATGTTGAATCTCCCCTAAGGTTCTCCAAAATACTCCATTCATTTGCTCAATAAAAAAGTATTTGCATGTGCTCATAGTTGCCTTAAGTGAAAGTATAAAAACAAAGTAGGAGATGCTAGGGTGAGATGCTAAGGTAAGGTACGAATTATACAAAATAATGTACCCCATGCTATCAAAATGAAATGGCACTAAGGTGGCACAACCACTTGTCTAATTCCATCCTAGAGTGCCATTTTACCTAAAGGTTGCATTTTCCATAGAGGAAGATGGCACTAGGTGAAAGCTAAAATGGTGTTAGGAGCTATGTAGCTTTATCTTTGTGTTATTTTTCATAAAGAGTTAATTAAGCTATCATTTACAAATTCCACTACTAATCCATGCTCCTTCACTTTTCTTACATGTCTTTCACCAACTCTAAAATGCCTTAAAAGCTACATAAAATACCACATTCCAAGCATAAAGTTAAATAATTGGGCTTTCTAAGGTTAGTTCAAAGTCAAATGATTTTAGGAGTGTGCTTGTCACCTATCATGCACCTAAGATGTAATTTTAGTCTAATTAGATATGCAACTTATGACTTTAATCGATTATAAATATCATTAAGCTAATGATAAGTTGTTTCTATTTGAAAAAAATTGTTTTATCTTCAAATATATAGAAAGAATTATGTTGAAGACTATCTTGATGATTTCAATTTAACCATTATGGTTTTAAGGAGTATTGTTGTTAATGCCCATGCAATATGGTAAAGATACTTTTTCCATGGAGAAAGTGGAGCCGATTAGGTGATTTTAGTTGCTAAAGGGAGAATATAAAAGAGTATTTATGGTAACAAAGGTGAATGTGGATACAATATGATGTATAAGAGAAACAAGTACTTTAGTTGTTATAAAAAAAGGTACATCATGGAAAACTATTTAGAGCATAAAGAGCATGAGAAGGAAGCTCAATCAGTTACATTGAAGAATCTTCTTACAAGATCACATAATTTTGTCCATATAAAATATAGTACATCTAAAAAAAAGGCACAAAAAATATATAGGTATACATAGAATTCAAGTTTTGAACTTGAACCTTAAGTAGCAGCTTCATAATCTTCAACTACACCATTATGAGACCAAATATTTTAGCAAATGAAGTTCATCATTTGAATAGTGCAATTTCATAAATATAGATGCCCCAAACAAAATGCTTGGATCTTCTAGTTATTTATGAAATGAATTTCAAATGTCTCTCTTCACACACCTAAAGACAAATCCATGACTACCGAGTTAGATGTTGCTACAATGTTTAAGGATTTCATTTGGTTACTCTAAAAATCGATTGTGAGAATTTCATGTCTCTTTAAAAAGAATCCTTTCTATGTCTTCTATCTCGAATTGGAAATATAAAAAAATAATAATAATACATAAAGGAAAATTACATAATTTTATTTCAAATTTGATAATTTTAGGAAAGTTTTTAATCTAAAATAGAACTTTAGATTATCGAAGATTCTAAAATTTGCAATCAATTTAAAATGGCATGAATTAGGAAGGTTCTACCATCCACTATCACATTGGTGAACTCAAGTTTCTTGCAAGATCAACAATGAAAGATAGTCATTAGTCAAATGGTAAAATCAAGATCAACAATGAAAAATAATCATTAGTCAAATGGTAAAATCTTTTATTCTACCAATCTAATGAAAGGCTTAATCAATAAAGGTTAAGTTTTTATAATCTCATTTTCATTTATCCTAATTTAGTTCTGTTTAATAAAGGTTTCTTTATTAGAAGAGGTTGACCACATAGATATTGGCTTTAAGAAGAAATGTGGTGGACATTGCATTTGCCCTACAGACAATAGTGATTCCATCCCTTTTTGAATCTGACCAAAGGAGGTCTAATGATTTATATATCATTATTTTTTTAGAAAGCTTCAAAATCTAGTCATTAAACCAAAACCCTCCAACCATCCTATATAATTAGTCGAGGAAGAGGTAAGTTATCTATCAAGATGGACCAAGACCACATTAAGGACCAAGACCACGTTAAGGACATCAAGCCTTACTACCAAGTGAGATGAAACTGAAACATTAGTTTACATGTTCATAGGCACCCTAGAAAGAAATGTAAAATATGAGCTTACCAATGAAGTGATAATTCTTCATGATCCTTGCACCAAATGTATCCCCTTGATAGAGTAACTAGGTGCTTACCTTTCATGGCCTCTTGGAAAGAATGTTAATTCATATAACCACTTTTTTGAGAAGTTATGAAAATGATAATTGAAGGAACCCTTGATGAAGTAAGAAAGTTCCAATTAAAGCCAACTAGTGAATGTTAATTGAAAGGATCTAACCTTGACATGCAAAGTACACAACTAGCAATATCTCCTTGAGGCACTTAGCATGCACAGATGGGATAGCCACATAAGCATGTCCATGCTTGACTACTTCTTCATATATAGATATATACATACACAGAGCACATGTGAATGGATGTCATGACTATACCTTTCACTTAAAATTAATTTTTTTCTTAAGACTCAAGACTAAAGTTTTAAAGATCAAATTTACAAGTAACATGATTTACCAATCATGTTCCTTAAACAACTACCCTCTCCATATATATCCATTATTGGAATGTCCATCCTCGAACATTTTTAATGAAAAAAATTAGACTTCACTTTAATGATAGTTTGTTTATGACTTATGTCAGTATGGGAAGTTGAAATCTTAACTTTTACTTGAATTCATAGTTATCATTGTACTTGGATATCTTTATTTGAAAGCTATCAAGTTAACTTTTAGATAGTTTCATGTACTTAAAAGGAATATTTAATTATATAATAGCATTTTGTTTTATTTTTTTAATAATGTGAGGAGCATGAGAATGCAGAAACATTTTTCTACCTATTTGCATTTAAACCAAATATCAACAAGGAGAGTGGAAGGAAATAAGCATACCCCACAGGTAAATATAAAATTCTATTATATTTTAATTTATAATTTTCACCTAAACTTACTTGAACTATAACTTCAATGCTTAGTCACATGAATGTGTAAATGGCTATGATGGACTTACATTTCTAAGTGTTTCTACAATGGAATACAATGATCAAATAAGTACCTTGGACTCCATAGTACAAGTGGATGATAATAAGATTGAGGTGAATTACTATGTTCAACCACTTTAACTTTACATGTTGTTCATAAACCTTCCAACAACTTACCAAAATTTGAGATATCAAATTCAAAAGAGGTTTAGCTTAAGGAAAGGGATGATATGGATAAGAACACATACTTGTCATAACACTATAGATGTCATACAATTGAGCAGGCCTATTTGGTACATATAGTGTGGTAAACAACCTATAGATAGTTGAAAGCATTTTGAGAACAACAACAATGTCCTTTACCTCTTGAATTTTTGCCATGACCTTGAAACGGGATAAATAACCTTGTTCAGAAGTATTTTATGAAGAATAGTGCTCTCAAAATTAAAAGGAATATCAACACACAAAAATGGTGTTGTGTTATTCTATACATAGTTGTTCTAAGTGTTTTCAAAGGATCATAAGTGAACTTGAAAACATTCCATTGAAGTATCATTAAAATGGTGGTACAGTTTGTAAATGTTGAGGTTATGTTCATATCGAAGACTATAGAAATCATTTGTTGAAGATTGGATTCATGTATAACTTAGACAAATCATATAATAAGTATTTTTACATGTTTAAGATAAATTCACCAAATTTTTTACTACCCTGTATTAATGCATGTTTAAAAATCACCATAAAAAAATTTGATAATTGCACATGAATAAAGTGAAAATTGGCATTCAATAGCATGTCAAATAAGTTGTGTGGTAAGGAGATCAACATGTGTAAGGATTTAGAGAGTAGTACTAGTATCTATCTAGTAAGATATAGAATTTCATTTTTTTAGGCCATGTATAGTTTGATATTTGAGTTCTTTATATTATCTTTAGATATGGTGTATTGATGAAGAGAAGAAAATGCTCTAGTAACATAGCCATCAAGGTCATAACCTTTGAGTGAAGAATTTGAGATTGCCATAGTTGATGAATTTGATAATCTAGTTTGATTGATAAAAGATATATGATGTTGTCATTTAAAGAAAGTTGATAACAAGAAGTAATAACAATAGAAACAGAGACTATTTGTTAAAAGAAAACAAAGAAGTGGAAAGGAAAGTTATAAAAATAGGGCATCTTCTTAAAATGACTTTAAATTCATAATAAACTAATAATTAATCCCAAAATCTTGAGTTTTTTAGATAATGAACCTCTTAGCTACTAAGTGGAACCCTATCTTTATGCTATTATAACTATCATATATTAAGGTAACAAAGGTTTTTCATATTATGTAGGTTGTACTTGATTGATCATCATTGTGACTTCTTTCTCTTGTATGTAGCATCAGGTCAATCGTTCGCCTTAACTTGCCTTGCTTTCCTGATAGACCCAATGTAAAAAAAAAAATGTAAGTTCTCTTTCTTAAATGTTCTCTTTTATGTCCAAAGAGAAGAGTGATTTATTCTTATGGCTGCAACAAGCCAACCTTATGATCACATCATTAGATGTCTCATTGAAGAATCATAGTTGATTTTGATGTACAGAAGAAATTTAAAGATCCTTTTGTAAATGATGAGATTCTTGAAGTTATTTGTTTTAGAGATGCATGACATGGAGATGATTTTCTTCCTTCCAAAGATCAAGGGGAATGTCTTGCATAAGTAGTTAGAATGCACTTATATTTTCCTTAAACTTGGAACTAGGCAATGTTTTAAGGTGTTTGAACTCAAGGATTTTCATAAAACAAACTTACAAATATGAAGTCTTAATCTATATTTGGATATTCATACTATAATATTAAATAAGTAATCAAATAAGAAAACAAGTAAAAATTTATTGTGGAAACCTAAAGGCTAACCAATAATACTATTATACAAAAGAAATTTTATATTTAGTGTTGATGTAATAGAACTACCAAAGGGTGTGTGAATATATAGTCCTTCAATTAATCCCAAAATTTTATTCTTAATTACCTACTTAGTTTGTCCCTTTAAATTAATTTTTTAGTGAGTAAAAATTTCAAGCATAGATAAATAAAATTGATTCTAACAATACATTAGGTATAACATAAGAAAACCACCTAACAACCTACTAAGTGTGAAAACCACAGGTGGTCTCTCAACCACAAATGATTCACTAAATTTGAAAAGATAGTACATAGTTTTACCTGACTAAATACGCCTACTCCCTAGGGTCTTAGATCCGCAACACCACCTATCTTCCACATTCCCGGTAAAGCATTCCCATGTGCTCCTTAGTGAATCCCTTAAAGCTCTCATCGAGGTTTAGTCGTTCAAGTCCAAACTTTTGTTGAAACCTAGATGAACTTTCAAGAGTGATCTTGAAAAGTTTGAGAGTTGGAGGATGAAGCTTTGAGATGGTAGTTGCTCTCTTAGGGCTCTTTCACTTGGAATTTTCTTGGAGTCCCATAATTTTCAATTAAACAAATCCTTTTATATTTGAAACACCCGAGACTTCCATTATAAAAAGTTTCCTAATTATAAAACATTCCAAAAACCCTAGTAACCAATTAGGAGAGTTTCCAATTTTTAAAACATTCCAAAAATCCTTTCTTAAATCAAACTACAATTTAGGAATAAAAATGATTTTAAAACTTCAAAAACAACTTTTGGAATTAAAAAAGTAATAGAAACCAAATTAGAAAACATAAAGTAATTTTCATCCTAATTTCTTGTATTAGTTATTCAAAAAGTTTTACCAATCATAAATACATACTTACTTAGAATTAGACGACTTTGCACCTTCCTGAACTCAATTCCATAGAAGATTAAAGTTTTCTTAACCATTAAGACAAGTTGTATCTAATAAGTAAGAATTGAATAAAATTGTCAACTAACCAAAATACACTAATACTATGCATTTATATTCTAGATTGACAACTTCTACACCCATGGTGACAAGTTAATTCTTAATTTTCAATTGAAAGACTGGTTGATTAAAATAACTTGAAGCAATTTTTTCTATTGTATATCCCTAGCTATTTAGGTGTGGAATAACTCATAGTTTGCAAGGATACACCATCAATTCAATAATCTTTATCAATAATTTTCAATTATAGAAATATTTAATGTTAATCAAATACCTATTACTCATTAATTACATGGTTTCATGATAAACAAAGTCATCTCATAGAGAAAATCTGATCCTATTTTAGTTTAGGAAATTAATCTATCCTAATTTTTATTATGTCATAATAGTGATCAAGACTATAAAGAATAAAATCTATTAAGATATGATTTATTTTTACTTTCCGATTCAAGTGGGGACAATCCGGTTTGAGCTTTACAATAGTGCAGTCAGCCACATCCATATGAGCATTGATGGGAATAGATGGAAACACCCTCTCCCCATTGAGGATGACAATAAGGTGATTGAGATTTATCATTCAGGAAAAACAAGAGTGTATGTAAATTCCAATTCAAAATGCAAATTCAAATAGCTTCATATGAGAATGTTTTAGAAGAGTTGAGTAGTATTCTCAGTTTCATGGTTTAACAATCTAGTTGAATTGCTTTAGTAGCGAATAAATATTTATATAATTGCTATGCAACTAAGTAGATGGAGATAATTGTTTTTCATTTCATAAATTTTGATGAGAAAAAAGAATTTTATTTTCTTGATCATTATTTATAGATATTTTATACTCTAGATTGCAGCTCTAAAAAACAATGGAGGGAGCTGTTTGGTTTGGGTTGGTCTTGGTTTGGTATGCTTAAATAGAGGGAGACAAATTTGAGAATCACCATTCCTAGAATGAGAAACTGTTTATGCTAGGATTTTGTGTATGTACGGCTGTTTTCACCAAATAAAAGATGCAAAAGAATTAAAGAGAAAAATAATAAAAGAAAGTAAAAAGTATATGAAAGTCATTTATAATTGGAATGAGCAATAACTTTTGTGGATGGTCCCCTTCTATGCTTCAAACCTGCAGGTTGAAGTTTCACTGCAGTGTATATATATATATATACATATTTGAAGATGGATGGTATTGGGAACAACATTTTACCGCTTGACAACAGAGTAAAGCTTCGAGAGTGAATGTGGAGCTTCTATTTTTTCCACATGATAAAAAAAAAGGTTTGTTACAAAAAGCAACACGAGAAATATTGTCTTTGCTTCTAATCAGGCACTTTGTAAAACTACAATGATTTGATTACAATTATTCAAACATACATAAAAGTTCTTATTCCGATAAACTGAAGTCAATTCAAACAAGATTTGAATAAATAACAAAAATAAAATAAAAAAACTTCTATTCAACAATATGATGAGTAGTACCATACTTTTCTACATTCTAGCAAAATAACTAACTCTTCTTTTATTTTGAGACTTACTATAATTTGTAAGGCCTATCTTAAGTAATGTTTTTGTTTTGTTTGTTATTTTTATTTTCAAATTTGGGACATGAAATTATGTTTAGCTCATTTCCCCTCCAAGGTTTATATTGTTAATTATTTACTATTTGAGATTAATGCTTAGTTTTAGAAGAAAAGTATTGAGTAAAGAAAAAACAATGTTTAAAAATATTATTCTCTTATATTTGGTTTACCATGAAAAATATTTGAAATATAAATAAAATTAATTAAAATTTTATGTATTTTCAAATTATTTAATCTTTTTATATATATATAAACAAAAATAAGTGAATTAATTTGAATCAGCATATAAAAATAATTTTACAACTAGCATATTGCCCCCCTTCAATGCAGTGCAAACCCCTACCCTACACTTAAAACTGTACCCAAAAAATAAAAAATAAAAAAATAACTTCACAAAAAACAAATTGTGAGAATAACTTGACACAGATGGAACACTGTTATAGTCATCTTCATTAGATATGAAACCCTAATCATCCAAATAGGTGATAGCACACGCTAAGAGATTAGCAGCAGGAGAGAGAGTTGCAGGGCATGTACCTGTTTGGGTCAGCTCAAGCTGTTGATGCAGAAGGCTCCAAATAATGATTTTAAACTCATTCAAAGAACGATGACAAAGAAAATATTTTGCACAGGAAAGAAATGAGAGATTTCTATCACCAAACTGAACAAAAACCTATCATACCACAATGTAAAGACTAAAACATTTAGTAAACTAGATTATTCCTTGCAAAATAATCTAACTGGAAATCTACGAACTTAATAAAAAATAGTTTTTTTATTGAAAACTCTGTATAATAAATGTATGATCTTTTTTTAAAAAATAATTCAGTTTTATTTATCTTAATTATTACAAGAGAGACAACTACAAATTTTTTAATCAAGTTATTCACTATTTATTAAAAGGTTTAAACATTTTGGTAAAACAAAATGATGAAATTATTGAATTTTGTAAATATAAACTAGTTTTAAAACTTTTTTCAAGAAAAATTCTTACTAAATTTTTAGTGAAATCAAGACTTTCATTTATAATTTTTAAAAAATAAAACTATATATTCATCATAATTAATATATATATATATATATATATAATCGGTTAGTGAACGGTGTCGATAGGTGAAACAATGCCTTTGTCGGCTTAGAAAGAATTCCCCCGATAAGCGCTGGTTAAATGGCTAAGCCCAATTCCTGAGAAAAGCAAGCGCTATAGAAAGAATAGCTTTGAAGCCACGTTTAGAATGGGATTCCAACTCAACACTTTTCTTTCTTTTTTTGAGAAGAATTGCTCTTTGGAGAGCACTGTACGATGAAAGTTGTAAGCTACAAGAACCAAATTCTTAATGTTCATAGACACTTTGATCAAAATTGTGAAAATTCACTCTTTTATATATATATTCAATTTCAAGAAAATTTTAAAATATAATAAATAAAATCTTTCTCAAAATCTATTAAATATTCAGATAGTTTTTATTTTTTTTAAGTTGCAACCATTATCTTTATTTATTTTTTATTAATTTTCATTTAATCATTATTACTTTTTATCTTAAAATTTTATGTTTAAAATTTAATTAAATCACATGTAAAAACACATAAAATATAGGGAAAATTTGGCTGTTATCCTCATATGAAAATATTATTAAAATCAAAACCTAACTATTCTTATTTCAAATTAACAACTTTATTTCCAAAAATATTTGGGTCTTCATGCACTCTCTTGGCTTATGTGTTTTTTAATGTCAAAAATGTCCTCCCTTTGCCACGCAAGACTCCAGCTAACCTGCCCACATGAGAAAAAAAAAAAAGGGCAAAACAAAACTCCAACGTTCTTTTTTCTTCATTTTATCTATTGAGCACTGAACCAAACAAAAAAAAAAATCCCCATCTCCTATTCTCCCTATCAGAAACCCAACTTCGTGAAACCCAACGTTATTTGGATGCATTGTTTTTTTAAATTATTATTTTTTATTTTGATTTTGTAAAAACATTGTAAATTAAATTTATATAATATTAATTAAATTTTAAACATAATTCACTATATAATATTAATTAAATTTAATAAAATTCTTATTGAAAATAAAATTAGTTTTGTATTTAAACAAAAAATAGATTTTAGTAAAATAGGAATGGTAATATTATTATATTACAATCACAAATTTATATATTTTTTTTATAAAAGTTATACCATTTTACCCTTTATTATGGAAATATGGATATAATTGATTTTTTATTAAAAAAGAATAACAATGTTTTAAAAACAATAATTATTAATTATATTATTTAAAATGAATTTATTATACTATTTTCCTCTTTATTATAGAAATATGGATATTGACATCTTTGTAAAATAATAATTGATTTTTTTATTAAAAATTAATAATAATATTTAAAAAATAAGAATGATTAATAGTATTATTTAAAATAAATAAATTCAACAAAAAATATTGTTTTATTTCAATTCTATTTTTCTAGTTAAAGAAATTATAATAATATAACTATGTTCATAAATAAATAATAGAATAGATCATTTTTTATCCAAAAATTTATGGTATTAATTGGTTAACTATTTGATTTAATTTTTTTTTTTTTTTACTATTATTTAGACTTGTTAATAAATCAACCGCATTAAATTTTATTTAATTTGAAGGTTATATTTTTAGTAAACAATTTTTTTTTTTTAAAGATGATTTTATATAGAAAATAAACAATAAAGTTATTAGTTTTTTTTTCATAGATTTATTATATTAATTTGATCACTATTTGAGTCAAAGGGTCACAAAGGAAAGCTCGAGGCTTGGAATAGGTAGAACCCAACTTTAATTGACGTAGTACCTAAGGTCCCTTAAGGTAATACCCAAGGTAGATTAAGGTAGTACCTGAAGGATAATAAGGTAGTACCTAAGGGCTATTAAGGTCCCAAAAAAGCAAAGGTGAACCCCTTGACCACACAAAAGAATCACATAATGGCATGGTCTAAGGGTCACAAAGGTCCGAGGATTGGGAAAGGTAGACCCCAACTTTAACTAAGGTAGTACCTAAGGTCCCTTAAGGTAGTACCTAAGGGCTATTAAGGTAGTACCTAAGGTACAGGCCTAAAAAAGCAAAGGTTAACCCCTTCCCCACACAAGAGAATCACATAATGGCATGGTCTAAAGGTCACAAAGGGAAGTCTGAGGCTTGGGAAAGGTAGAACCCAACTTTAATTAAGGTAGTACTTAAGGTTCCTTAAGGTAGTATCTAAGGTACATTGAGGTAGTACCTAAGGGCTATTAAGGTAGTATCTACGGTATAGGCCTAAAAAAAGCAAAGGTTAACCCCTTCCCCACACAAAAGAATCACATAATGGCATGGTCTAAGGGTCACAAAGGAAAGTCCGAGGCTTGGAAAAGGTAGAACCCAACTTTAACTAAGGTAGTACCTAAGGTCCCTTAAGGTAGTACCTAAGGTATATTAAGGTGGTACCTAAGGGCTATTAAGGTAGTATCTAAGGTATAGGCCTCAAAAAAGCAAAGGTTAACCCCTTCCCCACACAAGAGAATCACATAATGGCATGGTCTAAGGGTCACAAAGGAAGATCTGAGGCTTGGGAAAGGTAGAACCCAACTTTAACTAAGGTAGTACCTAAGGTCCCTTAAGGTAGTACCTAAGGTACATTAAGGTAGTACCTAAGGGATATTAAGGTAGTACCTAAGGGCTATTAAGGTCCTAAAAAAGCAAAGGTAAACCCCTTGACCACACAAGAGAATCACATAATGGCATGGTCTAAGAGTCATAAAGGAAGGTCCGAGGATTGGGAAAGGTAGACCCTAACTTTAACTAAGGTAGTACCTAAGGTACATTAAGGTAGTACCTAAAGGCTATTAAGGTAGTACCTAAGGTCCCTTAAGGTAGTACCTAAGGTCCCTTAAGGTAGTAGCTAAGGTCCCTTAAGGTAGTACCTAAGGTACAGTCCCAAAAAAGCAAAAGTGAACCCCTTCACCACACAAGAGAATCACAAAATGGCATGGTCTAAGGATCACAAAGGAAGGCACAAGGCTTAAGATAGGTAGAAACCAACTCTAACTAAGGTAGTACCTAAGGTCCCTTAAGGTAGTACCTAAGGGCTATTAAGGTAGTACCTAAGGGCTATTAAGGTAGTACCTAAGACCTTTTTGGTTCTATTTTTTGTAGTTTTTTTAGATGAATGTTAGTATGGTTCATATGGAGAAAGGTGAAAAAATTATTGACAATAATAGCCCTTAGGTACTACCTTAATGTATCTTAGGTACTACCTTAAGAGACCTTAGGGACTACCTTAGTTAAAGTCGGGTTCTACCTATCCCAAGCCTTGGGCTTTCCTTTGTGACCCTGAGACCATGCCATTATGTGATTCTCTTGTGTGGGGAAGGGGTTCACCTTTGCTTTTTTGGGATTGTACCTTAGGTACTACCTTAATAGCCCTTAGGTACTACCATAATGTACCTTAGGTACTACCGTAATGTACCTTAGGTATTACCTTAAGGGACCTTAGGTGCTACCTTAGTTAAAGTTGTGTTCTACCTATTCCAAGCCTTGGACCTTCCTTTGTGGGCCTTAGACCATGCCATTATGTCATTCTTTTGTGTGGGCAAGTGGTTCACCTTTGTTTTTTTGCGGACTGTAACTTAGGTACTACCTTAATATCCTTCAGGTACTACCTTAATCTACCTTGGGTACTACTTTAAGGGACCTTAGGTACTACATCAGTTAAAGTTGGGTTCTACCTATCCCAAGCCTTGGGCTTTCCTTTGTGACCTTTAGACTCAAATAGTGATAAAATTAATATAAGAAATCTATGAAAAAAAAATTAAGAACTTTATTGTTTATTTTCTATATAAAATCATATCTCTTTTTTTTTAAATTTTGTTTACTAAAAATATAAGCTTCAAATTAAATAAAATTTAATGCGGTTGATTTATTAACAAGTCTAAATAATAGTAAAAAATAATTTTAAAATCAAATAGTTAACCAATTAATACCATAAATTTTTGGATAAAAATTGATCTATTCTATTATTTATTTATGAACATAGTTATATTATTATAATTTCTTTAACTAGAAAAATAGACTTGAAATCAAACAATATTTTTTGTTGAATTTATTTATTTTAAATAATACTATTAATCATTCTTATTTTTAAAATATTATTATTATTTTTTAATAAAAAAATCAATTATTATTTTACAAAGATGTCAATATCCATATTTCTATAATAAAGAGGAAAATAGTATAATAAATTCATTTTAAATAATATTATTAATAATTATTATTTTTAAAACATTGTTATTCTTTTTTAATAAAAAATCAATTATATCCATATTTCCATAATAAAGGGTAAAATGGTATAAATTTTATAATATATATATAAATTTGTGATTGTAATATAATATTACCATTCCTATTTTACTAAAAACTATTTATTGTTTAAATACAAAACTAATTTATTTTCAATAAGAATTTTATTAAATTTAATTAATATTATATATTGAATTATGTTTAAAATTTAATTAATATTATATAATTTTAATTTACAATGTTTTTACAAAATAAAAATAAAAAATAATAATTTTAAAAAACAATGCATCCAAATAATGTTTGGGTTTCACGAAGTTGGGTTTCTGATAGGGAAAATAGGAGATGGGAACTTTTTTTGTTTGGTTCAGTGCTCAATAGAGAAAATGAAGAAAAAAGAAAGTTGGAGTTTTGTTTTGCCCTTTTTTTTTCTCATGTGGGCAGGTTAGCTGGAGTCTTGTGTGGTAAAGGGAGAACATTTTTGACATTAAAAAACACATCAGCCAAGAGTGCATGAAGACCCAAATATTTTTGGGGATAAAGTTGTTAATTTGAAATAAGAATAGTTATGTTTTGATTTTAATAATATTTTCATATGAGAGGATAATAGCCAAACTTTCCCTAAAATATATAGGTTGAAAACATTTGAAAGTTCCTAAAAAGACTTTTTTCTAAAAATATTATATAACTATTTTTCACTAGTTTTTTAGGACCTATTTTTTAAAAATAATTATAAAAATATTATAAAAAATAAATAAATCAAGCTCTACATATTAATATTATTTTTTTTTTTAAATATTTGGTAAAACAAAAAATAGGTTGAAAATATTTCTAAGTTTTCAAGCAAGCTTTTGTTCAAAAGAAATATTAGATAACTATTTTCTAAAATTGTTCTCACTATGTTTTGTAATATGAAATTAATTCATATTTTAAATTAAAATGTAATTTTAAATTTTAAGAGTTATTTGTTGGTCAAATTTAACCTTTAGGGAAAGATTTTTTTTATAAAGAATTGTATGATTCTCGCCATTTTGTGGACCCCGCGTTTTCACATGCGTTCTCACTCAACAGCGTGACTCGCTTTTTTATTTGTTTAGTGAAAATTTTATTTTTTGAAAAAGACTTGGAGTCGCCACTTATTTTTATTTTATTTTTTAAGGGAAAAACAAAATAAGAAAGAAAAACCCTAAGTGTGACTCCTGAATGGCTTTCTAGGAAACAAAAAAAAAAGAAAAAAAAAAGAAAATTAAGAGTAGAACAAAAATGGAGAAATGGGAGGAAGATGGGAGAAGAGGGGGGAAGAGAAAAGGGCCGCATGGTGCATATCTGGAAGTGGGGTATGGTAGAGGAAGAGAAGGAAAAAAAATGGAGGGAAAAATATTGGAAGAAAAAATGGGTAGGAAAAGAAGAAAAATAAAATAAATAAAGAAAAAAAATGAGGTGGGGGGGGGGGGGGGGGGGAATGGGGGCCGGCCAACCTTGGGAAATGGAGGGAGAAAAAAATAAAAAAATAAAAAGAAAAAAGATGATGAAGAGTGGAGATTTGGACGTGGGGGTACGGGTGGTAGGTGAGGGTAGGTGGAGAAAGAGAAGAGAGAGGAGAGAGAGAAGAAAGAGAAAATAATAAATATATATAGGAAGTGAGTGTATACACAAAAGAAACGAAGTGAACTTTGCCGAAGAACAAGAAAGACTACCAAATTTGTCCCAGTATGACATGGGCTCTCTTAAACCAAAACAAGAACAAAGAGACTCTAAAACCTTACAAAAATGAAGTAGCATGAACGGAAACTCCTAATGTGCCCCTAAAGTTACACTATTGATCCAAACTACCCCTGAAAAGTCTCCAAAAGTGGCTCGAAAATTGATATCGAAGTCGAGTAACAATCAAACCACCAAAGAGCATAGGAACGAGCATAATAGGAAAAACCATACATGCACCATACAAGGACATAGGGCGTAGGGTGTCTAACAATACAATCAAGACACAAGCTACGAGCTCAAAGAGCCATATTAAACACAATGGAGAATGACAAACTTTAGAAAATCACAACTTCGAACGCTTGAAATGCGGCTCTAAACGCCAAGACTAAGACGAATGATTTTGAACAACTAAACTATGGCTTTGAATGTCTAACTGTGAGCAATGGCTCTGAATGCCAAACTATGGAGAGATAGTGGCTCTGAACGCCTGAAACTGGAAGAGATGAGTGGCTCTGAACACCTAAAACTGATGAAAGAAATGGCTTTGAAAGCCTAAAATTGGAAAAGATGGCTCTGAACACCTATGAAGGAAAATGGTGGCTCTGAACACCTAAAGGGTAAAAATGGCTCTGGATCGTGCTCTAAATGCTAAGAATGACTCTAGGTTATAAATGAGAAGAATGACTCTAGGTTGTGAGCTCAGGACTCTAAATGCTAAGAATGACTCTGAGTCATAAATGAAACGACTCTGGGTCGTGAGCTCAGGGCTCTAAAAGGATAGCCAATCAGGATGCTTTCCGGCTCATGGTGTCAAGCCAAGGCCACTCATAAGTGGTTAGAATAATGAAAATGAAACATCTCAAGGATGTGAAAGATAGGAACGACTCTAGGTTGTGAGCTCAGGGCTCAAAATGCCATGAATGACTCTAGGTCATGATGCAATGAGTAACTCAGGGTTACAATGAATAGCTCAGGGCTATGTGAACAACTCAAGGTTATGAGCTCCAGGCTCTATGACTGATCGGTTAGAAAGAGAATGCGATACGCAAACTCCAGGTCATACCACTCATGGGTGACCAAATGATGAAGGCTCGGCTTAGGGTTGGAAAGACTTTGGGTCTTGAATGAGAAAAATGACTCTGGATCTTGAGCTAAGGGTTCTAAATGGAAAGAATGACTCTGGGTCATGAATAAGAAGAACGACTTTGGGTCTTGAGCTCAAGGCTTTAACTAGAAAGAATGACTCTTGGTCAAAGATGAAATGAGAGACTATAGGTCGTGAGCTCAGGGCTCTAAATGGAAAGAATGATTTTGGGTCATGAATGAGAAAAAAGACTATGGGTTGTAAGCTCAGGGCTCTAAATGGATAGCTGATTAGGATGCTTTTTAGCTCATGGTGCCGAGTCGAGGTCACTTGCAAGTGGCTAGAATGATGAAAATGAAATGTCTCAAGGATGTGAAGGATGCAAATGGCTCTAGGTCGTGAGCTCGGGGCTCTGGATGCTATGAATACTCTGGGTCATGATGCAATGAGTAACTCAGGGTTACAATGAATAGCTCATGGCTATGTGAACAACCCAGGGTATGAGCTCTAGGCTCTATCATTAATCAGCTAGAAAGAGAATGCGATACACAAACTTCAGGTCTTACCACTCATGGGCAACCAAATGATGAAGGCTCAGCTCAGAGCTAGAAAGACTCTAGGTCTTAAGTGAGAAAAAATGACTTTGGATCGTGAGCTCAGGGCTCTAAATGGAAAGAATGACTCTAGGTCATGAATAAGAAGAACGACTTTGGGTCGTGAGCTCAAGTCTTTAATTATAAAGAATGACTCTGGGTCATAGATGAAATGAACAACTCCGGGTCGTGAGCTCAAGGCTCTAAATGGAAAGAATGACTCTGGGTCACAAATAAGAAAAACGACTTTAGGTCGTGAGCTCAGGGCTCTAAATGGAAAGAATGACTCTGGGTAATAAATAAGAAGAACGACTCTGGGTCGTGAGCTCAAGGCTCTAAATGGAAAGAATGACTCTAAATGCTAAACTAAAAGAAAATGACAACTCTAAATGCTAACAATGTGGCTCTGAACGCTGAACTAAAGGAAACTGGTGGCTTTAAATGCCAGGCTAACTAACGACTCTGAATGCCAAGCTGACCAATGGCTCTGAATGCCTGACTGTGAACGATGGCTTTGAATGCCAAATTGTGGAAAGATGGTGGCTCTGAACGCTTGACTGTGAACAATGACTCTGAATGCCAAACTGTGAATGATGGCTATGAAAGTCAAACTAAAGATACGATGGCTCTGAACGTCAAATTGAAGATATGACTCTAAACGTCAAACAAAATAAAGACATGATGGCTCTGAATGCCGAACTAAAAACGAACAATGGCTATGAACACCAAACTAAAGATGTGGCTTTGAACGCCGAACTGAAGGTGTGGCTCTGACTGCCAAACGAAAAGAAAACATGATGATTCTGAATGTTGAACTAGAAACAAACAACGACTCTAAAAGCCAAAATGAAGATGTGGCTCTGAACGCCAAACCAAAAAAAATGTATGATGGCTATGAATTCCGAACTAGAAACAAACGACGGCCCTAAACGCCAAAAGGAAGATATGACTCTGAACGCCAAACTGAAAAGGAGGTGGCGCACAATAAGTCAGACACCTCTAACTCAAAATGCTCCGTTGGAGGAGTCCATCGTCATCTCAAATGAATGATCCAATGGGGAGTCTCAAGAGAATAGTCTGTCGGGGTAACTAGTGCGACCTCAACACAAAAATCTACTGAAAAGTCATGGATAGCGGGGTAATCAAAACCCAGAACGTCGTGCTCCTCTAGAGGCTCATCTCGGCCAATCACCGAAACTATGACCAATAATGCAAAGAAATATCCCTCGTCCCAATAATGAAGACTGTAATAGGTCTGTGAGAAAACAATCATCTCCACAACTAAAAGAGGGAAATATACCCTAGTATAGCAACTAGAGCATCCGGTTTGTCCTAATAACTCGAGAATAACTCAATGAGGATGTATAAGAGATCTGACATGTACTCCACTGAAATGATGATAAGGGAGTCTGTGCACCAGAGATAACTCCATCCAAGAATCATGACAACATCAGAAAGTATGAGCCTGACGAAATGACTCAAGAAAGGCTCCACCAAAGAATCAGGACAAAATGAAATCAAATCATCAGCTTAGTGTGTATCTCGTAACTGGGGATGATCATGCAAATCAATGGAGATCTACAAATCTCAACCGAAACGAAAATATGCCCCAATATGGCATTTGATGTGTGGTAAGTCAGAAAATCATATGGCACCAAATCATCCACCACTAAGTGTGTAATCCTAGTCATCCATGTCCATTACTGCATCATACCCACATATAAAAAAGAAGTATCCCAGAAGAAGAAGTATGATGACATCCAAATGCTGAAAAGTGTGAGTATGACTGAATGGCTCAAAAGGGACTCCACTAGAGGATCATGACAAGATAAGGAAAGATTATCAACTCAACATGCATCTCGTGAGTGATGAGGATCATGTGACTCCATGAAGATCTACAAATCTCAATCGAAAAAGAAATATGCCCCAGCATGACATCAGATGTATGGTAGATCGAAAAATCAGACAACCTCAAATCATCCATCATCAAATGCGTGATCCCAGTCATCCAAATCCACAGTTGAATTGAATCCACATATCAAAAGACGTTTCTCAGAAGAAGAAGCATGAGAACATCTAAATATAAAAAAGTGTGAGCCTAACCGAATGGCCCAAGAGATACTCCACTGAGGGATCATGATAAGACATCAAACAGGTCATCGTCTCGGTGTGCATCTCATAGGTGGAGATGATCGTGCAACTCCATGAAAATCTATAAATCTCAATCGAAAAGGAAATATGCCCCAGTATGGCATCAGATGTATGGTAGATAAAAAAAACCAGACAACATCGGATCATCCATCATCAAATGTGCAATCCTAGTCATCCATATCCACAACTGAATCAGGTCCAAACATCAAAAAGGCGTCTCCCAAAAGAAAAATCCTAATGATATCTAAATATCAACCAAATTTCAAATACCTGTCCAAGTAGGGGCTGTCGAAGACGACATCTGATCCCATGGCCTCAAAGTGGTCTTAAGACACAGGACGTAACATAGGTTAAGGTGATAGGGTAATAGAAATGAAGGGAAACTAGGCCCAAATACCCAATGATAAAAAACCCATGCCCTCATGTATAAAATGCAACATGTATTAAAAAACTCATGAGCCATGGACCTAAAAGTGCCCAATGTGAATATAATATCAATAATGAGATGATGAAGCAAATCAAACTGATAATGAAATGCGCAAGAATGATGCAAGGGAAATATCAAACCTGGAATAGATCAGTGTAAGAAAAGAACAAGGGAATGAAGCGAATGGGATGAATCATAAGCAATGACAAGGATGATAGCAAAACAATGAATATACAAAGAAAAGTGATGATCAACTCAAGTCAAACATGGAGTGAAGTCACATCAATAATGAATGTAACGATGGAAATGACAATGACCCAGAGTCCCTAGGAGAAGGTCACTCATCTCACTCTCAAAGAAATATGACAAAGTAAATACAAAGAAAATAGAATCTCAAAAAGCTCACATGCGAACTCTCAACAATAGACATACTAGATAAAATGACCCTCAGATATCAATATGTGCACTCAATGATGGAGAATACTATGCACATACACACATGTGGTTTTTTTTTTTTCTTTTCCTTTTTTTCATTTCAATTTTTTCAGTTTTTTTTTTTTTTTTTTTACATGTATACAAATGCACATGCCCTGAACATAAACAAATGAACCCTAAAGATGATATCAATAATGGATAGACACACTCTTAAGTGCTAAGGTAACAAAAACTCTCTTTGACGAGATGACCTTCTCAAACTAAGGATCTCTAAATCAGTGTCCGTGGGATAGATAGTGAAAATGATGTGACTTTCCTCTATGTAATAAACGGAGGAGGATCACCACTCAGGGTAGAGAGAATATGAAGCGACATAAGTAGTAGATAGAATAAAGAAGAAGAAATGAAGAACACGACCAATGAGATGTGATGAAATGCAGTAGTGTCATGGTAGGAAAAAATAATGAGAGAAAAATGCACCCGTAGGCCCAAGGCTCATGAAACTCCTGAATGAAGCATGCATACACTAAAGGGCCCCTATCCCGGTGTAGAAGTGTAAGCAAGATAACAAGAAAGAAAGGCTCAGATTCACATGCGAGGCTTAATGGGCTAACAACGGTTTGTATATCAAAAGGGGATAACAAGGTATATGGCTAATTGAAGTGATGGCCACCCATCCTACAACCATGGTCTCAAACATAATACTTCTTCAGCTGATCTACATTAGTTGGTTCCGAGAATCGGTTTCCATCTAGATCCATCAACCATGCAGGGCCCTCTAGGGTCAACTCCCTGATGAAATAAGGTCCGCTCTAACTGGGTCTGAATTTCTCTCTAGGATTTCTGATCAATCCCCTGATGACCCTCAATACTAAGTCATCTCTCTGTAATGGTCTATCAACAATCTCTTCTATCTTTCCCTGCCAACGGGGAATGAAGGAAGAAATGGACTCATTTGATATCTGTCTCAAAGCCTCAAGTTCTCTCCTCGACACATCTACAACAATATTAAATGAAAATTATCGCAAAAACTCCTAGGCTAAGTTGTCCCATGGCCTGCATCATGAGGACTCCAAATATGCAAACCAACGCTGGGCCACTCTACTCAGATAATGGGAATAAACTGATCATTTGTGACTCATCTAACCCATGGACCCTCATCACTACACTGTAAAGTCGGAGGTGAATGCGAGGACAACCAACACCCGTGTACCTCTCGATCTCAGAGAGGGTAGGAGAAAAGTTGGGGAAGAAAAAGAATCAGGGGGACCGACTGTTCTTGGGAAAATGGGAGAAAAGGAAAAATGGAGAGAATTGGAGGGAAAAAATGGGGGGGGGGGGGGGGGGAACGGGGGCCGGCCAACCTTGGGAAATGGAGGGAGAAAAAAAAATTTTAAGGAAAAAAAATGATGAAGAATGGAGATTTGGACGTGGGGGTTATGAGTGGTAGGTGGAGAAAGAGAAGAGATAGGAGAGAGAGAAGAAAGAGAAAATAATAAATATATATATATATATATATATATATATATATATATATATATATATACATATATATAATTGATTACTACTCAAAAAGTGCTCTTTTAGGGCTAGTTATAAACTCTTTTAAACACTTTTGAGTAGTATTTATTATCTTTTAACTCAATTGGCACATTAAGGACCATTGCAAGTATTACTAATCAGTTTTTGGCAAGTTTTGGTGTTTTTGATAGCTTTTTTATCATTAAAACAAGCCAAGAATGAGGGAGAACTTGGTATAGTTCATGGCAAAGCAAGATTGAAGCTAAATTACATGAAAAATCCAAGTTATGGAGAGCTTCGAAGCCTTTGCCAAATCAATCAAGTATGCAAGGAAGAGAAACAGAAAATGAATCTATCATTCAAGAATTTCACAACCTTTTGCGAAATATTCGCAAGCTTGCAAATTGGCCAAGAAGGAATTTCGCAAGACTTGCAAAACTGATGAATTTCGCAACCCCTTGCAAAATGTTCATGTAATCTTCAAATATTTTTGCATTGACTCCATTAGATTTTTATCTCAAGATATTTTGTGTAATTACCTATTCTCTCCTTGTAATCAGCTAAAGATCTTTTTAGATGTTTAGGATATCTAATCGAAGGGCTAAAAATATCTCTCTATATATGTCTTAAGATATCTTTTTTTTTAATATCTTAGAATCTCGGAAGAAATTCTTGGGGATCACTTGTACATTTTTAGTAAGAAATATACAGAGCCTTGCTCTGCCTTACCTACTCATTTTGATTTTATTTTCTTTCTAGCCAAACACCCTCTAAGGATGTTTTCTCGAAGGATGAGTGGCTAGGATTTTTGTTTCTTGGACTGAAGAAAGCTAGGTAAGGGATCCGGATACAAAAGTGGGAGTTTTCCTTGTTTCAGTTTTTAATGAAGAGAAGTTGTGACCCGTTAATGGTTTTTATATTTTTAGTTAACTTAAAATCCCTTATAATCACCTGGGCCAACACTTGGTAAGCTTTTCGGACTCAATCCATATAGATCCATTAGTTATCTCTTGCGAGCCTCTGGGAGGTGGTTTAAAGATAGGATTACCTAGAATAGCCAACACTTGGTAAGCTTTTCGGACTCCCTAGAGACATCCATTAGTTATCTCTTGCGAGCTTTTGAAGGGTAATCCAAGGTTAAAGATCACCTTGAATGGCCAATACTAGGTGAGAGGTATGAACCATTGCAAGATGCATCGGTGAGAGGATTTTAGTGTTTGAAACCATTAATGGGAAGCAATGTAACACACCGGTTTGGGAAATAACTATAGGTTAAATCCCCAATGCGAGGAAAAGATTCGAAATCTCCCCTTTTGTATAAAGAACCTGAACCTAGCAATCTGAAACTCCAAGAAACATTTTCTTTGTAATTAATCTTAGTTACTATTTTTGGTTAGCTTAAAACCCCTTTTTCAACCATTATTATGTTTTCTTTTAAAGCTAACTTAGAAAAGAAAAAACACCATTTCAGAGCTTTAACAAATATCATGTGTGAGATGAAAAACCATCCCTGTGGACGATCTTAGAACCACTATGCTATGCTAGCTATGCTACCCTAGTATATGGTGAATTAGGTTTATAAATTTTGTTGATAACTCCCGTCTGAGGACTGAATCAAGAGTACACCAATTGGGGACGAATCAATAATATAATATAATATAATAATAACAAATAAAAATAAAAATAAAACAATTTACAAAATAATAAAAACTAAGAATTAAAGGGTGAAAGGGCAAAAAATATCACATGTAATCAGGATTTAAAATCTGAGGACAAAATTGGGGTCAAAATTAATGTAAAAATAAAAATTGGGACAAATTTTGGGGTCTACACATGGGCTTCCTTTTTATTGGCTAGGGGCCCTCAAAATTAGGATTCAAGGAATGACATGAACTTTCTTTGGATAAATGGAAATACTTTTTTTTTTATTTAAAAGAAAAAACACTTCCACCTCTCCTTGCCATGCCTACAAAGAAGAAAATAATCTAACTCTTAGGCTAAGTTTAGTTCCAAAAAATTTTAGGGAAAATATGAGGGAAAGAAAATAGAGAGAAAAAATAGAAGGAAAGAAAAAAAAAACCAAGAAAATAAAAATAGATTTGAAGTCAATAAATTATTTTTGTATGTTTCTTCAAATTCATTTTATTTATTTCCCTCCGTAATATAAAGATTGAGTAATTTTAAAATTTTAAAATTTCTAACTAAATTTAATTAAATTTGATTTTCTTTCATATTTTTCATAATGAAATCAAACATAAGAAAATAATTTTCCTTAATAATTTTTTCTTTTCTTAGTACTTTCCGAAAACCAAAACATAGTCTTAAACAATGTTGAATAAAGAAAATCTACAAACTTAATTGAAAAAATAGATTTTTTTTAAAAAGAATTTGTATGATATATTTAAAAAAATCATATATTCCTCTTAACATTTAATTTATTTTTATTCTTTTTTATCTTCTACAATTTAAATTATCTTAGTTATTATATGAAAGAAAACTATAATTTTTTTAATTAAAGTATTAACTGTTTATTAAAAAGGTTTACACATTTTGGCAAAACAAATTAATGAAATTATTGAATTTTATAAATATAAACTACTTTTAACACTTTTTCCCTTGAGAAATCAAGACTTGTATTTATAATTTTTGTTATTAACATTATTGATTTGTTAATAAATTATTATTTTTAAAATATCTTTTAATTTTTCTATTGATTTTTTTTTCTTTAAATCATCAAAATCAATAAAACTTATATTTGTAATCTATCATTTCATAAAATTTCAAATTTTTTTTTCATGAAAAATTTTAAGCTCCTTTTTATTTGAAAACACATGTAGGTCAAATTTTTGCATTCATTTTTTATTTTTATTTTTTTGTTCTTTTTGAAGTGACATAATTTTTAATTTGAAGAGTTATTTGTGGGTCAAATTCAGTCTTTAAGGAATACTTATCAAAAAAAAAAAAAAAATTAGTCTTTAAGGGAAGAAATTTATTTTTAATTAGTACTTTATTAAAGTATAAAGAGGATTCTTTGTTGAGACAAAGGAATGCATAATCATCAAAGGCCAGTGGATGTATAACAACTATTCTTTGCTTAAGCACACAATTATATACAAAAGAATGAAGAGCTTTCCTTTCCCTGTTGCTTGTTCTTTTCCCGTCATCAAGTATGTTATATGTCTAAGTATTAAACTAGATCAATGAAATAAGAACTAAATTCTTATCAAGTAAGTTAGACACACAAAGATTCGCTAGGTTGATGAACAAATCAATTCTTGAACAATGCAAAATGAGTTGAACATAGGGATAAATATAATTGATAATTGGTAGACTAGTGAGCACGCCATTGAAGGAGTTATTCCTTCTGTTTAAAAAGATCTTGAAAAACTCTAGGTTATCAAGAATCTTACCCTTAAAATGCGAATAATCTCTCACAAAATAGGAACAAAATCATTGATTTCTTTCATGTGGGTGATGTCAGTTTGGTACTTTTATTCCATTTAATTAGTTATGTTGTCCTTGGAAACATTTATATTGAAAGTGGCTTTAACCACAATCTCATATGTACATATAGCAATGCCCTTGGTCTTCTATAGAGTATCAAAGTTAGCATGTGAATTGGAAGATAAAACTAGTGCATGGTAACTAAGCTATTAAATAAAGACTTGATAGACTTTGAGAAAAGTTTGGAGAATCATAAGAAGATAGGTAGTGCTAGGAAAGAATGCAATGGATAAGGTGAATAAGATTTAACCTTAACTTTTAATTAGTAGAATAGTCAACTACACCACCTTAAGGTAATTCTTTAGCAATAAAAAAAGATCTCCAATTTTAGGTTTGCTCTTGGCTTGCATTTGTAGAAGAAGAAGTCTTATGAAGCCATTTTTAAGCAAAACTCATGAAAGAAAATGGGGTAAGAGACTCAGGAGACCAATAGGTGGATGAATAAAAACGGTTGAAAAATGAATATATTTAGGAGCAAATTTAAGTAAAACCTCTCCATAAACTAAAAAGGATGTTAAATGGGTAGGATAATTTTTTTTCCCTAGCTACAGAAAATAAGTTTACAGTCATAAATAATTAAGATCATGACTTTCCAAGCATGTTTATTTTAAAATTTCTATACTAATGTGATAGTCACACATTATTTAATTTTGCTAAACCACTCATGAGAAACATATCAATGAGTATTGATTCCTCAAACATAATCTCAAATTAGAAAGAACCATCCTTTAGCATATTAATCATTATATGCATTAATGCTTCAAGTGGATGAAAGTTTATTTTATTGTTTTAGGACTGATACTTCTTATAATAATACTTTTTATAGGAAAGTGACAGAATTTCATGCAACATTTTGGAACTACATTATTGGTAAGAGCTTTATTTTACTCACTTTTTCCCTTTTCTTCTAGGTTATGTCTTTATTCTCTATCAAGATTCATTGTTACATAGATGCATTTTTGAAACATTAACCTATATTCCAAACCTTTTAGTATTATCTTGTTTTCTCTCTTTGTTTCATGAGACTAAGAAAATAAGTTTCATACTATCTTTTTATGTTGATTCATTCCACTTTAATTTTTAAATTGCCTATTAATTATATAGCTATTGGGTTATATTTATACTCATTTATATACAAGGCTTACTTATGAAGGAGCTCTAGAAGATAGCTTTTGCAAGGTAGCATAATAAATTGTTGCTTTGACTTTTCAAATTTGATAAAAATGCATCATTTTAATTAACTTGATTTTTCTTAGTGGCCTAACAAACAAAAAAATAATTCATATTAGTCGGTAATAGCGAGCATAATGTTATGTCATGAGAAATAAATTTGCAAAAACAAAGAAATAGTCCAAAGGAAAGAAACTATGAGTAGATCATGTTGAGGAAATAGAATAATTTTGAATATTTAGTCAATTTCAACATTGCTTGTTCAATAATCATTACAACATTTTTCTATTAAGATTTGAGATATTTTAAAACCTTCAAACTTATTTACCCATGATAAAAAATTTAAAAGATTATAACATTTGTCCACTTTGCTAATCTATATCCAATACCAATTGATAGGAGAGAGACATATGTGCATTAGTACAGTTATTGGTAGCTTTATATTCATGCATAATCACAATGAATCAACAGTTTTTATAAGAAGCATGCATTTAATCCAATAGTTATTAAACATATCTTGTCTCATGGGTTTCATAGAGTTATTTTTCCTTTTTAAAATTATAAGAAATTACGAATCCTAAAGTAGGAATAATTTCTTAAAATTCATGGATGCATTGCTCTAATATTCTCCTTAGAAGATCCTCCTCATCTCGATATCAAGGTTTTTAGCCACTTATACTTAATCTAACAACTGATATTAAATTCAAGGAAACTAATTAACAACTACTAAAAAAGAAAGAACGTAAATAATCACCAACCCACCTTATTAAAGACCCTAATGTCGGTATTCGTGTATACTTCTTAACCCTAAAAACATTAATAAAATGCCTAAAATATGAGAAAATAAATAAGTAAAATAGAATAATTATTAGAAACAAAATAACAAAATGCACAATTGATATCAATTTTTTGATAAAGGGTCTCATCTTTCAACTGCTTGTTTCAAACTATGTATCAAACATGATTTTGAAATTTCTGGTGTTGGTACCAAAAATTGGCAACTTCAAAAGTATCATTCCTTGTGTGGCTTTCTTTGATTGGTTAGACCTTAAACACACCCTAATCATCACAAATTACTCATTAAAAAGACCATTATTATGGAATCAAGTTGAAAAAGAAAAATTGCATACTTATATCAAAATTTTGGATGAGAGATCATGCTAGCATTAAAATTTTGATAATTAGCTAGAATAATCTTTGCCAGAAATTGATAAATGAGTATATTAGTAAAGGGGGTATCAAATCTTTGATATTAAGGATTGCTTGTATCAAATTTGTATTCGAAGTATTGTTAATTATAATAGATAAATGACACTAAGGCTTGACATCTCTAAGGCCTCTATCAAAATTTCAATAAGTCTAAGTCATGTATCAATTTGGTTTTGATATAGACCATTAGGCTTCTAAATGCTATTGTTCACAAGTTGGGGGTTTTACCAAAATTTAACATTGCATTCTATACAACATGCCCCTTGTTTCAAAATGCTTTGAATCATTCCCTTCCTTGTTTTAGGTGTCGAAGTAAAGCTTTAAGTATAGATTTGGCTCTTGCATTTTGACAATACCCTTTTTCATTCCCTTTTTCATATTTTCTTGTAAAAAAAAAACAAAAAAGGATCTAAACTTCTACACCTTGTTTCCATCACCCTTAAGACTCTCAATTGCCTTGACACTTCCATGAGTTTCATGTTTTATTTTGTTTTCATTGCATTCTTTACTAGATAAATATATTCATACTGAAGTTGTAGCTTAGCATATATTTAGGCTAAAAAGAAATGATTAGCAGTCATGATATATGAAAATCCATATTCTTTAGCACATATAAACTTGCTTTGAGTTAAAACCAATATTTTTTTCTCAAATCTACTAAACTAAAAATATGATCATACTAGCCAATGGGTTGTGTGGGACAATTGACAGTACTAATATGCTAAATCTCTATACTAGAAACTCGATTAGAGCTAATATAGAAACATCAAACCTTCATTAGAAGTATAAGTCTTAATATTCCCTAGATTCAATTTGTCACATCAGCACAATTATCTTTAATACCTAAAAGAGTTATACTTGAATCTCAAGATTTGAATGAATTGTAAGTTAGATGTCATAGGAAATAATCTCACTTTCCCTTATAACATTTAGATCATAACTAGTAAATTTGCCAACAATGTCCATTAAAGTTAAATCATTCATGACCTAGGCAATGTTTGAAAGTAGCTAAACACTATTTCTTTTTTTGATGGTGTAGCCAAATTTGATTAAAGCATAAACTTGATCATCATCAAACAAAAGGATTTTTAGGAGTGAGATGATGCGAAGAGGATTCATGATTTTCTTACCTTTACTCCTAATTTATTGGCACATGTAATATGAAATACATGCTATAATGGAGTACATCTTCCTACAATGGAGAGTGCATGTCATTATCTCATACTCTGCAAATCATAGTCTAGTCATTGTATCTTCTTGGCATTTAAGGTACAGTTAGATAAATTTTATTTTCACTTGGCTACTACTATAGGCATGAAAGTTGGTAGGATTATTTTTTATTTTTTTACTATCTACCACTAAATCTATTGTCGGACCTTATTAAGGTGATATTTTTAGCTAATTAACATGCTTCCCAATTTTTGTGACACATATTAAGTACATCCCATTCTTTCTAGTTTTCAAAGAAGAAAGAATGAAATTATTGCTCGTATTCATGGTTGGTGATGCTTTATTAAGCCATAAAAATTTGATTTTGTGGTATTAAACCTAAGATAGAAATGAATGTGCTTGGGGATGACATTCATAATGAGGAAGGGATGAATGTGCAAGGGTTATAATGGGGAAGGGGGAGATTTAAGAGGTGAATTTGGACCAAAAGATTTTCACAAACATGATAACTATACAACAATCTTGCTTTTAACAATAAATAAATATACAAATTCTAAACCTAAAATTTTGAAATCAAGTCATGGAATATATAGGCTAAAAGTTAAAAGCTCAAACACCCAAATTATCTAGAGCATTCATAATCATTACTTGTTTTTCTACAAAAATTATTTTTTTAACCTATTTTTATCCATCAACTGACAACCTTTAACTCTATATCTAGTCAAGTGTGCTCCTGGGATATGATTGTTATGGTGAAACTCTATTTTTTTTTAAGGTTGTGAATTATGTGGATTTTATATATTAAAGTTGCAAAAAATTAAGTTCCTGAAGTACTTGGGTTTAGATTAAATGCAACTAGAATATACTTGTATTTTTGAGTTCCAATGTTTCACATAAATTATAGCTTTTTGAGTACATTTCCCTCTCCTCTAGGGCTTGCTTCAATTAGTAAATGATATAATATAACTATTCATTTGTTTTTAAGTTTTTCAAGGCTACTATGCATACTTTCATATCACATTTGAAAAATTTATGGCCTAGTTTTTCGATTCATTTGGAACGTTCTTTTATTTTACTTCAAACTAAATATTCTACCTATGAGATATTTAGTGGGCTTTTGTTTCCTAAAATTGATCCAACCCATGTCTAGTTATATTCACCTCATTTTAGAAATATACATTTAATCAAACATTTATTGCACTTAACAATAAATTTATGTTTTTATACTAATTTCTATTTTTGTTCCCTCTAAATCATTGCATTATGAGTTTTAAGCTAGTCAATCAAAAAACTCCTAGTTCATGAAAATCAAATCAAATTAACTCATATTACATTCTTGATTGATTGATTTGGCATGTTTTTGTTAGGATTGGATGCTGAAGAATCTTTGCAGAAAAAATATGAATGTTGTGGTAGTTGTTATTTTAAGCCTTGGCCAAGGTGATTGTTTAATAATGATATTTTCAATATTTACATAAAATGGTATTTGTCTTTATTTCCTATTTCTTATAATGCTCTACTTAATTTAGAATTACAATTATGTGGCTTGATTGATGTTTACTTAGTTTTGTTGAGATGTATCTTAGATGTATGTTTGTTTTGTGACCTAAAAACACATTAATTATAGTGAAACTATCTTTAGAAGTAAAGAGAGGCTTAAGAGAGAGAGAGAGAGATGGAGAAAATGAGAAAGAGAAAGAAAGAGAAAATTTTCATTATTTGTATTTCTTTATTTTTTTTATTCCTTATGATGCTGTAAGTAGATTAGAATAAGCAAATTTTGAGATATATTTAAACATATGTTCGTTTGATGACCTAAAAGTACATTAAACTAAGGTGTGACCTTCTCCTTAGAGGGGGATAGAAGGGAAAGGGAAGATAAATAGTGTGAGAAAGAAAAAGAGAATGAATAGGGAGAGAGAAAGAGAGAGTGATTTTTATTGGTTTTGGTATTGAAATTCTAAAGTCGTCAAAAGACACAAAACTATAGGATACTTTTGTTCAATATTTGGTAGTTCATGATTCCTTGTGACAAAAGTCAAAATAATCATAACCTTAAATAAGCATTAAATTTGTTTGTGTGTGTTTTATCTAGGTATCTCTACTTATCTTCGAAATAATCATGTCTTCAAGTATTGGATTATGTGAAACTTGAGCTATGTCATCTTGAAGACCTATTGTCATCAAATTAGAGAATAATAGCCTAGGATTCATCTTTAGACTATTTTTGATCAGTAAGATCATGCTAGTATCCTTGAGATGAAATCCAATAAACAAGAAGACATGTTTAACATGAACCTTCAAATGATAGAGCATTAGAATTCATCTTTAGATGGTAAATGAAAAATCCAACTCTTTTTTGTTAGCTTCCTCACTACTTGCAATCCAAATATATAAGAAAATAAGGCTTACCATTTGGAAGATAGTGAAATCTATTAAAAATAGTTTGGAAAGGATCCAAATGTGTCAAACCACATAAATCATTGAGCATTAGAATTCATCTTCAGATGGTAAATGAAAAATCCAACTCTTTTTGGGTAGCTTCTTCACTACTTATATTCCAAATATATAAGGAAATAAAGCTTACCATTTGGAAGATAGTGAAATCTATTAAAAATAGTTTGGAGAGAGTCCAAAGGTGTCAAACCACATAAATCATTGAATCCTTCTATGATTATGATTATGATTTATTCATAATCATAGATAAAGGTAAAGACTCTTTAGCTGTGAGAATGTCCTATATGAAAATTAATAAACTCATATATTAAGCATAAAATGATATTCCAATATTCTTATATGTTATCAATAGAGTTGGGAAGCTTATTGGAAACTCATAAATGAGTATACCATATTGTACAGTCCCTAAATGTAGAAAGGAGTTGTAGTTAAGAGTCTTAGTAAGTTGAGCATCATCCATGAGGAGATGGCTTTAGGGGTACAAGTGAGTGAAATTTTTTATGGTGACTCTTTCATTTAGTTGTTAACCAAAAAAAAAAAAAAAGTTTCATAAAACTTCTCAAAAACAAGGGGGAAACTTAAATGAAACTAAGATGAAATTAGATTTGAAAATTCTTGCAAAAGTGTTGAGTATTGAGGGATCCATTGGATTCCCTTACTTCTATGAAAAGACCTTCAATCAAATTAAGATATTAAAATTATCTAAAAAGTATTCTTAGCTAGAAGGTTTTCAATACAAACTTAACCAATTTGAAAGTCTCACACTTGTGAGTTACACCTCTATATGTGTCTTAACTACTTATTTGCTTGCCAAGTCATATATCTAGGAGCACATTAAAAGTCATCTTACATCAAAAATGGTTTTTGACTATTATACACCTGAGATACTCTTAAAAAGGCTCATAAGCTACAATTTCTTAACATCAAGGACTAACACTCTAATCGAAACAAGGAAGTCTTGATCACAACCTGATTTTACCAAACATTTAAGATTTGAGAACATTTCATGGGCAAAAGAGAGGTCATAAGGGTCTCTATCTCCTCAACCTAGGTTGCTACTTAAACTACTCCCAAATGTGTATGCCAAAGTGCAGTTTCTAAGTATAAGGAGTCAATTGTAATTTTAAAATTCCAGTGAATTGGGTGTCAAACTACAAGGAGGTGATCTTAGATGAATAGGGGAATTGGAAAGATTTGAGGAGGATTAGAATTTTTTAGGCAAAATCTTTCACTTAATTGCTTGAAAAAAAGGTTGATGAATTTTATAAAATCTATATATATAAATATATATATATATATATATATATAACAAGTGCATTTAAATTCAAATTTGACTTAACATGATTTACAAAAGTACTAAGGAGTCCATTGAGCTCTCTTCTTACCATGAAAAGAACCTTAATTAAGTTAACACAACTAAAACTACCTATAGGTGCTTTAGTTGGAGAATTTTCAACACAAGCACGATCTAACTAAATCCCTCACAGTTAATTTTTTTTGCCAAATTATATAATTAAAGGTTTAATAATGGTCATCTCAAATAAAAATGACTCTCACCACCAAGTGCTTAAGATGCCCTCAATGGGGGTCTCTAAACTCTAATTTCCAAGCATCAAGGCTTTGTATTCTAATTAAAGTGGAGTGTTCCAACTAATAAGTTGAATAAATCATGACTTCCTTAAGATTTGAAGGTCATTTCATGGGCACAAGGGAGATCTTAGAGACCCACTTCTTCTTAGACTAAACCACTACTCAAAAGACATGAAAATGGAGTGAAAATGAAGAGCAAAATCATACGGTAAGGAAATCATCATTAAAACTCAAGATTCAACTTCAATATTGTATTAAGCCAAAACTTATAAGTATATATGAGAATAATTAAAAGAAAGAAGTATAAGATATTAAAAAATAACTAAAAGGAGAAAAACATTACAAGGATTGAAGTTATAACAATAAGTCAAAAAGTTGGAGGTTGAAGAAGTGCTCCTTACTAAGGGGACTTCCCCAAAATCCCCATTTACTAGTTGAAAAATCTCTTTAAATAGGTTCTCTTATGTTTCCTAAGTTGTATACCATGTCAAGGCATCTAAAACAAGGTGAGAGATCTAATGGTGGCTTGAGAGAAGTCCAAGAATGTGGATCTCATGACTTCTTGGAGTTTCAAAACAAAATGATGGCAGTTTTAGTGAAAATGGTGCTAGGTTATAAGGTTGCACCATCTTGGCACCATTTTTTTTTTAATAGGTGGACTTCTTCTACTCAAAATGGCACTAGGTTTAGAAAATGGCACCAAGGCTTGCGGTGGCACCATTTTGGCACTATTTTTTATACAAAGCTCCATAGTTCCGTTAACATTCCTGTTTTTCATCAATATTTACTGATTTCTTTGCAACTAAAAATCATGTCCACATATTATCAAAATTGTTGAGATTGATATTTAAAGAGTCTAGAATTTAAAAGAATTTACTTAAACCCATTTGAACATCTCTAATCCCATTGACCTTTCTCAAACTTTAGATTGGTTGAAATAAGATTGTTTCGTTGATCTTCATGTGACTTTGATCTTTTAATGTTAGGAAAAAACCCTTAAAAGCATGACATAATTTAACATTTTTATGGATTTATTATTTACTTAATAAAATTATAGTTTCCCTTATTATCTATCTATTCCATGCATTATACTTTTTTAGCATTCTAGCCTACCATCTTTTTTATTGTACATGACTTAGATGCATTAGGAGTTGTATAGAAGATTCAAGCCATGAGTCTTAAAAGTAAATGATTAGATCATAACTAGTTCATAGACTTAGGCAATCCATTTGAGGTTGTAGTGCACTACCTACTATTTAGAGGGATGACTAGTCTTGGTCATTAGGATGGGGTTACTATGGTGAGCATACTAATGTGTATGGTTACACATTAGATTAAATCTACAATAAGTCATGACATTGGCTATCAAGTAATCATGATCTCACCAACCTGCTATATTATATGATCTCTCAAACTTGAGAGGATACTAAGTTTGTGCTAAAGTTTGTAATAGCTTTGACTTACAAGTGAGATCCTAAGGTGGTCAAAGATTCCCTATGATTTGGGTCACTATTGATGGAAGTCAATGACAATGGATATTCTTAACAAAGGCATCATGATATCTCATGGGATTGAGACAGTATGTCCTCTCATGTAATCCTAAGGACATGTGATTAAGAAAGTTATGGTCATAGTAATTCCTTATTGGAATTTCACAAATGCTCTTTATAAGTTCGGGTATGTCCTTTGATCACATAATAAGAAGATTTGTAACTCAAGAATGGTAGAGGTTGATAGCGTTCACATTGTTAGGTTATAGACACTAGTTCATAGGGAACCTACATATAGTGGATAGAAGGTCATGGACCTGAGTTCTTGTATCTTGTTGTAATATACATAGGATATTAGAATGCAGTTGACTGTCTATAGTGAGATGTTGAATCAACTTCAAAAATGGATTTTGAGAGAGCCAATATTTGTCTATGGTCCCAATGGTCCCCTGTTGAGCTTGTATCCCTTGATTTCACTATTTATGAGGGTTAGTTGAGTTCTTTCTTCACATATGTGCGTAAGGTTGTTTTGGTAAATACGTAATATTTCACAGGAGCTTGTGAATGACTTATTTAGATTAGGCTAATTGAATAATGAGAGCTCAATATGGTTAATTAATCAATTGGAACCCAAGTGAGATAGTTTAAGTGATCCAAGCCTAAGATGAGCTCAAATTACTTGAGCCCACTAGAAGCCTATATAAACTCCTTTTAGTGGTTAAGGCTTTAGTCTTGTATTCTTAGTCACACCAAAGAGAAGAAAGCTCTAGCCACCAACCTTTTAAGAGGATTACATCCCTCTAGTGCTTGGATTCAAGAAAAAAAGACATTACAACAAAAGATCTCTAGGTTTGTGAGATTTACAATGATTTTGATACTTATTCACCAATTAGATCTAATCTTGGAACATCTAGATCTAAGTTAATATACTAATTTTCTAGATTTAAAGGTTTTAAATGTCTATTTGCTTTCGTGCAAGGATCTAGAGAGCCCTAGAATACCCTAATGTTCTAAAAATAGGGAATGGAGTAATCCATATATTCCTTAAATTTAGCTCTACTCATACCTTGTTCTTGCTTTTGAGATGTTCTAAGAGAATCATAAGACCACCATCATTCATTAAAGAAGTTTTAAACATTAACAACTAATAGAAAATACTAGAAAACCAATCATATGATAGATAGCGTATAAATGAACTAGTTTGGGAGTGTGTTTAATGTCGATATCAAGCTTAAGAGATGATTTTTGCTTTCATTGCCATGCAATTTATGGCATCAATCATACTTAAAAGACATAAGAATAATACTTAACTAAGGAGTATAAATAGAATATTCAAACTTAAAAAAAACTAAATTGTGTTAATAGCAACATGCAAATATCACTGAGGAGAGTTTAAAACATTAGAATATTAGAAAGACTATAGAGACCGTAACAACTCTTCAATGAAGGAAGAATCTCCCCTAAGGTTCTCCAAAATACTCCATTCATTTGCTCAAAAAAAGTATTTACATGTGCTCATAGTTGCCCTAAGTGAAGGTATAAAAAACAAGGTAGGAGATGCTAGGGTAAGCTACGAATTATCCAAATAATGTACCCCATGCTATCAAAATGAAATGGCACCAAGGTGGCCCTACTGCTTGTGTAGTTCCATCCTAGTTCCATTTTGCCTAAATGTTGCATTTTCCATAAAGAAAGATGGCACTAGGTGAAAGTTGAAACGGTGTCAATAGTTATGTAGCTTTATCTTTGTGATATTTTTCATACAGAGTTAATTAAGCTATCATTTACAAATTTCACTACTAACCCATGCTCCTTCACTTTCCTCACATGCCTTTCACCAAATCTTAAATGCATTAAAAGCTACATAAATACCACATTCCAAGCATAAAGTTAAATAATTGGGCTTTCTTAAGGTAGTTCAAAGTCAAATTATTTTAAGAGTGTGCTTGTCACCTATCATGCATCTAAGATGTAATTTTAGTCTAATTAGATATGAAACTTATGACTTCAATCGCTTATAAATATCATTAAGCCAATGATAAGTTGTTTCTATTTGAAAAAATTTGTTTTATCTTCAAATATATATAAAGAATTATGTTGAAGACTATCTTGATGATTTCAATTTAACCATTATGGTTTTAAGGAGTATTGTTGTTAATGCCCATGCAATATGGTAAAGATATTTGTTCCATGGAGAAAGTGGAGCCAATTAGGTGATTTTAGTTGCTAAAGGGAGAATATAAAATAATATTTATGGTAACAAAGGTGAATGTGGATACAATATGATGTATAAGAGAAACAAGTACTTTAGTTGTTATAAAAAAAGATACATCATGAAAAACTATTTAGAGCATAAAGAGCATGAGAAGGAAGCTCAATTAGTTACATTGAAGAATATTCTTACAAGATCACATAATTTTGTCCATATAAAATATAGTACATCTAAAAAAAAGGCACAAAAAATATATAGGTATACATAGAATTCAAGTTTTGAACCTTAAGTAGCAGTTTTCACAATCTTCAACTACGCCATTATGAGACCAAATATTTTAGCAAATAAGTTTATCATTTGAATAGTAAAATTTCATAAATCTAGATTCCCCAAAGCTAAATACTTGATCCACTAGTTATTTATGAAAATGAATTTGAAATATCTCTCTTCACAAAGCTAAAGGCAAATCCATGAGTACTGAGTTAGATGTCGCAACAATGTCTACGGATTTAATTTGGTTACTCTAAGAATGGATTGTGAGAATTTTATGTCTCTTTAAAAAGAATCCTTTCTATGTCTTCTATCTCAAATTGGAAATATAAAAAAGAAATAATAAATAAAGGAACATTACATAATTTTATAATTATTTTAAAATTGATATTTTTAGGAAAGCTTTTAATCTAAAATAGAATTTTAGATTATTGAAGATTCTAAAATCTACAATCAATCTAGGTTGGCATGAAATAGGAAGATTGTATCATCCTCTATCAGATTGGTGAACCTAAGTTTCTTGCAAGATCAACAATGAAAAATAGTCATTAGTCAAATGATAAAATCTTTTATTCTATCAATCTAATGAAAAGTTTAATCAATAAAGGTTAAGTGTTTATAATCTCATTTTCATTTATCCTAATTTAGTTCCTTTTAATGAAGGTTTCTATATTAGAAGAGGTTCACCACATAGATATTGGCTTTAAGAAGAAATGTGGTGGACATTGCATTTGCACTATGGACAATAGTGGTTCCATCCTTTTTGAATATGACCAAAGAAGGTTTGACAATTTATATATCATTAGTTTTTTAGAAAGCTTCAAAATCTAGTCATTAAACCAAAACCCTCTAACCATCCTATATAATTAGTAGAGGAAGAGGTAAGATATCTATCAAAATGGACCAAGACCATGTTAAGGACATCAAGCCTTACCATCGAGTGAGATGAAACTAAAACATATAGTTTACATGTTCATAGGCTCCCTTGAAAGAAATGTAAAATATGAGCTTACCAATGGAGTGATTAAATTCTTCATGATCTTTGCACTGAATGTATCCCCTTGATAAAGTAACTAGGTGCTTACCCGTCATGGCCTCTTGGAAAGAATGTTAATTCATATAACCACCTTTTTGAGAAGTAATGAAGATGATAATTGAAGGAACCCTTGATGGAGTGAAAAAGTGCCGATTAGAGCTAACTAATGAAGGTTAATTGAAAGGATTTGACCTTGACATGCACAGTACACAACTAGCATTATCTCCTTGAGGCACTTAGCATGCATAAATGGGATAGCCACATAAGCATGTCCATGTTTAACAACTTCATATATACATATATACAAACATAAAGATCATGTGAATATATGTCATGACTATACCTTTCACTTAAAATTAATTTTATTCTTAGGATTCAAGACTAAAGTTTTAAAGATCAAATTTACACTTTTCAATGATGTACAAGTAACATGATTTCCTTATCATGTTCCTTAAACAACTACCCTCTCCATACATATCCATTATTGGAAAGTTCATGCTTGAACGTTTTTAACACTAGAATTAGAATAGTTTATTTATGGCTTATGTCAACATGGGAAGTTGAAATCTTAACTTTTGCTTGCATTCATAGTTATTAATGTGCAAGGATATCTTTATTTTCAATCTATCAAATTGAATTTTAGATGGTTTTATGTACTAAAAAGGAATATTTAATTCTATAATAGCATTTTGTTTTATTTTTTAATAATGTGAAGAGCATGAGAATGCAGGAACATTGTTCTACCTATTTGCATCAAAACAAAAGATCAACTAGGAGAGTGGAAGGAAGTAAGCATACCCCACAAGTAAATATAAAATGCTACTATATTCTAATTTATAATTTTCAATTAAACTTCCTTTAATTATAACTTCAATCCTTAGTCACATTTCTAAGTATCTCTACAATGGCTAGGACGGGCTTACATTTCTAAGTGTCTCTACAATGGAAGACAATGATCAAATAACTACCTTAGACTCCATAGTACAAGTGAAATGATAATAGGATTGAGGTGAATTACTATGTTCAACCACTTTAACTTTAGATTTTGTTCATAAACCTTCCAACAACTTACCAAAATTGAGATATTAAATTTGAAAGAGGTTTGGCTTAAGGACAAGGATGATATGGATAATGACAAGTAAAAATGTCGTACAATGGTGCAGGCCTATTTGGTGCATATAGTGTGCATGGTAAACAACCTATAAATAGTTGAAGGCATTTCAAAAACAAAAACAATGTCCTTTACCTCTTGAATTTATGCCATGACCTTGAAAAGGGATTGGTAACCTTGTTCAAAAGTATTTAATGAAGAAAAGTGCTCTCAAAATTAAAAGGAAAATCAACACACAGAAATGGTGTTGCACTATTCTATACATAGTTGTTCTAAGTGTTTTTAAAGGATCATAACTGGACTTGAAAACATTCCATTGAAATATCATTAAAATGGTGGTAAAGTTCATATATGATAAGGTTATGTTCATATGGAAGATTGTAGAAATCAATTGTTGAAGATTGGACTCATGTATAATTTGGACAAATCATATAATAAGTATTTTTACATGTTTAAGATCATTCACAAGTTTGACTACCTTGTATTAATGAATGTTTAAAGATCACCATAAGAAATTTAGATAATTGCAAATGAATAAGGTGAAAATGGGCATTCAAAAGCATGTAAAAAGATATAAAATTTTCATTTCTTTTTTTTTTAGGCCATGTATAGTTTGATATCCGAGTTCTTTATATTATCTTTAGATATGGTGTATTGATGAAGAGAAGAAAATGTTCTATTAACATAGCCATCAAGGTCATAACCTTTGAGTGAAGAATCTAAGATTGTCATAGTTGATGAATTTGATGATCTAGTTTGATTGATAAAAAATATGCGATGTTATTTAAAGAAGGTTGATAACAAAAAGTAATAGTAATAGAAAAAGAGACTATTTGTTAAAAGAAAACAAAGAAGTGGAAAGGAAAGTTATAAAAATAGGGTATCGTCTTAGAATGACTTTAAATTCATAATAAACTAATAATTAATCCCCAAAAGCTAAAGTTTTTTAGATAATAAACCTCTTAACTGCTAAGCAGAGCCTAGCCTTTGTGCTATTATAACTACCATGTATTAAGGTACTAAAGGTTTTTCATATTATATGGGTTGTACTTGATTGATCATCATTGTGACTTCTTTCTCTGATATGCAACACCAGGTCAATCGTTTGCCTTAACTTGCCTTGCTTTCCAGATAGACCAAATGTAAAAGAAAAATATGTAAGTTCTCTTTCTCAAATATTCTCTTTCATGTCCGATGAGAAGAGTGATTTCTTCTTATTGTTATAACAAGCCAACCTTATGATCACATCATTAGATAGCTCTCTAAAGAATCATAGTTGATTTTGATGTACAGAGAAACTTCAAAGATTCTTTTGTAAATGATCAGCTTCTTGAAGTTATTTGTTTTAAAGATGCATGGCATGGAGATGATTTTCTTCCTTCCAAAGATCGTGGGGAATGCCTTGCACAAGTTAGTTAGAATGCATTTATATTTTCCAAAAACTTGGAACTAGGTAATGTTTTAAGGCATTCGAACTCAAGGATTCTTACAAAACAAACTTACAAATATGAAGCATTAATCTATATTTGGATATTCACAGTAGTGCATTAAATAAGTAATTAGGCAAGAAAACCGGTGAAATTTTATTGTGGAAACCTAAAGGCTAACCAATAATACTACTATGTGAAAGAAATTTTATAGTTAGTCTTGATGTAATAGAACTACCAAGGGGTGTGTGAATAGATAGTTCTTGAATTAATCCCAAAATTTTATTCTTTATCACCTACTTAGTTTGTCCTTTTCAATTAATTTTTTACTGAGAGTAAAAATGTCATGCATAGATAAATAAAATTGATTCTAACAATACATAGGGTATAACACGAAAAACAACCTAGCAACCTATTAAGTGTGAAAACCATTAGTAGTCTCTCAACTGCAAATGATTCACTAAATTTGAAAAGATAGTACATAGTTTTACCTAACTAAATGTGCCAACTCCCTAGGGTCTTAGATCTACAACCCCACCTATTTTCCACATTCCCAATAAAGCACTCCCTTATGCTCCTTAGTGAATTCCTTAAAGCTCTTATCAAGGTTTAGTCGTTCTAGTCTAGACCTTTGTAGAAAACTAGATGTACTTTCAAGAAGGATCTTGAAAAGTTTGAGAATTGGAGGATGAAGCTTTGAGATGACAATTGCTCTATTACAGCTCTTTCACATAGAATTTTCTTGGAGTTCGATAATTTTCAATAAAACAAATCCTTTTATATTTGAAACACCCTAGACTTCCATTATGAAAAGTTTCCCAATAGTAAAACATTCCAAAAACCCTAGTAACCAATTAGGAGAGTTTCCAATTTTTAAAACATTCCAAAAATCCTTTCTTAAATCAAACTAAAATTTAAGAATAAAAAAAAATTTTAAAAATTTGAAAACAATTTTTGGAATTAAAAAAGTAATAGAAACCAAATTAGAAAACACAGTAATTTTCATCCTAATTTATTGTATTAGTCATTTGAAAAGCTTTACCAATCATAAATGTATGCTTACTTAGAATTAGACGACTTTGTACCTTCCCAAACTCAATTCCACAGAAGATTAAAGTTTTCTTAACCATTAAGACCCAAGTAAGTAAGTTGCATCTAATTAGTAAGAAATTGAACAAAATATCCAACTAACCAAAATACACTAATACTATGCATTTATATTCTTGATTGACAACTTCTACACCCATGGTGACAAGTTAATTGTTAATTTTCAATTGAAAGACTGGTTGATTAAAATAAGTTGAAGCAATTTTTCTATTGTATATCCCTAGCTATTTAGGTGTGGAATAACTCATAGTTTGCAAGAATACACCATCGATTCAATAACCTTTATCAGTAATTTTCAATTATAGCAATATTTAATGTTAATCAAATACTTGTTACTCATTAATTACATGGTTTAATGATAAACAAATTCACCTCATAGAGCAAATATGATCATATTTTAGTTTAGGAAATTCATCTCTTCTAATTTTTATTATACCATAATAGTGCTCAAGACTATAAAGAATAAAATCAATTAAGATATGCTTTATTTTTATTTTCCAATCAAGTGGGATCAATCCAGTTAGAGCTTTACAATAGTGCAGTCAGCCACATCCATATGAGCATTGATGGGAATCGATGGAAACGCCCTCTCCTCATTGAGGATGACAATAAGGTGATTGAGATTTTTTATTTAGGAAAAACAAGAGTGTATGTAAATTCCAATTCAAAATGCAAATTCAAATAGCTTGATATGAGAATGTTTTAAGAAGAGTTGAGTAGTATTCTTAGCTCCATGGTATAACAATCTAGTTGAATTGCTTTAGTTACCAATAAATATTTATATAATTGCTATGCAACTAAGTAGATGGAGATAATTGTTTTTCCTTTCATAAATTTTCATGGGAAAAAGAATTTTATTTTCTTGATCCTTATTTATAGATATTTTATACTCTAGATTGCAGCTCTAAAAACCAATGAAGGGAGCTGGTCTTGGTTTGGTATAGTTAAATAGAGGGAGACAAATTTGAGAATCACCATTCCTAGAATGAGAAACGGTTTATGCTATGATTTTATGTATATACAACTATTTTCACCAAATAAAAGATGCAAAAGAATTGAAGAGAAAAATAATAAAAGAAAGAAAAAAGTTTATGAAAGTCGTTTATAACTAGAATGAGTGATTACTTTTGTGGATGGTCCCCTTCTATGCTTCAAACTTGCAGCAGGCTGAAGTTTCAATGCGGTGTATATATATGAAGACAGATGGTATTGGGAACAACATTTTATTTTATCGCTTGACAACAAAGTGAAGATTCAAGAGTGAATGTGGCAATGACTACAATGACTTGATTACAATTATTCAATTATACGCAAAAGTTCTTATTCGGGTAAACAGAAGTCAATTCGAACAAGGTTTGAATTAAAAAAACTAAAAAAAAAAACACTAAAACTTCTATTCAACAATATGATGAACTAAGGGAACTCACCTAATAAGGACCATACTTGTATACCTCATCGCAAAATAACTAACTCTTATTTTATTCGGAGACTTACAATAATTTGTAAGGCCTATCTTTAAGAAATATTTTTGCTTTGTTGGCTATTTTTATTTTCAAATTTGTTTTAAAAATATTATTCTCTTGTATTTGGTTTGCCATGAAAAATATTTGAAAATTAAACAAACAAAATTAATTAAATATTTATATATTTTCAAATTATTAAATTTTTATATATAAAAAAAACAAAAATAAGTGAATTAATTTGAATAAGCAAAAAATAATTTTACAACTAGCATCTTGTCCCCCCTTCAATGGAGTGCATAAACTAAATGACTTTATTTTAAAGGAGAGTTCGAAAACTATACAGCAGGAATAACTACAAACAGAGAAGATATTAGCATCTTTCATTTCCATATATATTCTTTAGGTTCATGATGTCAGAGACGAGATAAAGGGATGCACCACCTCTTCTCTTCCACAGATAATGAGATAACCAATCAAGATTAAAAGCAATTCAATTCAAGGGCAGAAACACACACAAATTGAAGAACACACAATCAGAAATCTTCTTATAGCACAGTTTTATATCGGTTACTAACACCGGATTGGAAAAGCAAACCCCAGCTGAGATGAGCCCGCCCCTCTTCCCTACGCTTAAACCAAACATGGAAAATAAATGGAACTAACTTGTCAAAACCACTTCTGTTCATATCACAACTAAGATATCATGGAGAGCCACTATCAGAACTACAGTTCAAGTGTCAGACCAGCCCCTACATGCCTTGTTGTTGCTAAAATAGACATCACGAATAGGTGGCACGGAGTTCAATTAATTGTCCCTGCAGTAAGTGTAAAGCACCACTTAAAGTAAATTATAGAAGAAGAAATATCTTGAGCAACAAGTTACACACAAAAAATGCCTGAATTGCAATTTCAAAGGTTTCCCTTCTTCACTCAATTTAATGGCCCGTTTACATAGATCATTGAAACGTTGCACCCTACAATGAAGCCCATTTGATACTTCATCTATGGTTTGCCCCATCTTTGGGTCTGTTGTCCAACGCTTCAATATATAGTGAGATGGGACGTTGGATACACCGGATATTTGAAGAATAAGCAATGCATGTCACCCATTGTAGACATGTTCACTAACATGAATTCCATCAGGGAAATCAACAATATCATGATTCGTCTTTGATCCAGTTGTTGAACTTGTCCTCTTGGCCTGAAGGCAGTTCGAGATCAATCTCCATAGAGAAAATTACTATCTATAAAATTAAGATCTAAATCAAGCTCTATATTTGTTTCATGCCCAAATTCCGAAGTAATGTAAGTACAGCATTTCCAAGCTTTGTTGGCACATCCATATTTTGGATATGATTATTCACCATAGAAACAAGGTTGATACTTGTCTGAAGCATATTCAGAAGAGAGGAGAATTAATTATGATGGTTGTACACTAAGCAACTTGAGGCAGCCAGTCATTTTCTAGTAATTTGATATGGAAAACCAACAAAGAAAATGGAAATATATATATATATATATATATATATATACATAAATTCATAATTTACAAATTTGTACATGTTTTATAGAGTTGTAATTTAATTAATTTTTTTAAAAAAAATTAATTTTCAAAATAAAAAATAATAACAATGGAACATTAAATTAATGAAAATAAATTAAGATAAACATGTTTTATAAAATTGTTATTTAATTAAATTTAAAAAAAAAAGTGCAAAATTTTATAATAACAAATACTAATAATGGAATGTTAGATGAATGAAAATTAAATTAAGATAAACATTGTGTTATTTAATTAAATTTCAAAATAAAAAATAATGATAATTGAATGTTAAATTAATGAAAAAAAAATTAAGATAAACATGTGTTATAAAATTGTTATTTAATAAATTTTTTTTAAAAAAAAGTGCAAAATTTTATAATAACAAATACTAATAATGGAATGTTAGATTAATGAAAATTAAATTAAGATAAACATTGTGTTATTTAATTAAATTTCAAAATAAAAACTAATAATAATAGAATGTTAAATTAATGAAAATAAGTTAATATAAATATGTCTTATATAGTTGTTATTTAGTTAAATTTCAAAAATAAAAAATTATAAAATAAAAATAATAATATTAATAATCAAATATTAAACTAATAAAAAATAAAGTAAGACAATGTTGCAACTTAAAAAAAATAAATAAATCATATATGAATACTAAATAGATTTTTGAAAAAAAAATTATTATTATTTAATTTTTCTTGTAATATTAATGTATTAATTATTATGAGTACTTAATTGTCCAATTTTAAGAAAGACTCTTAAAAGTATTTTGGGTATTTATGGATAATACATTAGCGTTATAATTTCATAACTTCTTTTAGCTTTTAACACTATTTATGTAAAGTTTAATCCTTTAGAGCAATTTTCACTCTCATCCATCTCTAAAGCATAATTGTCCTTTTTTTTAAAGGTACAATCTCTATTAACAACAAATAAACCTAAGGTCACATAAAATACATATTTGGGCTCAAAATAATGAAATTTTATAAATTTGGATGATAGATGTCACATAAACATTGCAACTATTTAATATATTAATATTTATCCTTTAAGTATTCCCCATAATTAACACATTAAATTTCAAGAAAATTTTAAAAAAATATTTAAAATCTTTCTCAAAATCTATTAAATATTCAAATAGGTTTTTTTTTTCAAGTTGCAACTGCTATCTTAATTTATTTTTTAATAATTTTTATTCCATAATCATTATTTTTATCTTAAAATTTTATTTTTGAAATTCAATTAAATAACAATTGAAAAAGGCATGTACACACACATAAAATAGGTCAAGGACATTTCAAAAACTCAAAAAAACTTTTCTAAAATTGTTCTTAAAAACTGTGTTTTTTAATATGAAATTAACTTATTTACTAGTGCCGAAACTAACTTCCATATCATCTTATGATTCATTAAACATTTATTTTTTACCAATGTATAACCTAATAACATATCTAGTTTTTAAAGATTAAAATCCAAACTTCCAAATTGGATCATAAGCATTTTATAATTTAAAATAAGGTTACGAGAATAGAATACACCAGTCACTAAGTCCAAACTTAAACCCAAGAATTACATAATAAGGATGTAGCAACCTAGATCAAGAGATAGAAAAACTAAGCGACTTCATGATTTAACCTACACATGTAGGAAATAAAGAATGGCCAAATTTCTCCGAACTTAGAATTTTCAGCACGTGATGTGGCTCTCAAATTCTGTTAGGGTCTTATTTTGAGCTCATCTTCATGCTCAAATTCTTCCTAATGCTTAAGGCATCTTCCTGAACATTTTTGCACACTCTAAAAAGGAAATAAAACATGTAAATATGCCGAAAATAAGGAAAAAAAAATGAAAATGGCTAGACATGTTGAAATAGATATAAAATGATCGACTATGAAATGAGAATACTCAACAATGCTCCAAAAATATATTAAAATACTACAAGTAATGAGCAATTTTGAATATTAATAAGACATGAAAGGTGTCTTGTTGGTTGAAGATGTAAAGTTGTAGATTTATGAAATAATGAATTTTCATTTATGAGAAAATCAATGTAAAAAATTAAACTCCATATTTATATAATTACTACTAATCCAATAAAGTAAGATTTTAAAATAAATAATTGAATTAAATTTTACATTAAAAATAATGATATAAACATAGTAAAAAGAGTTTTTTATGTAAACTAATTTGTAGAGAATGTTGAGATTTATTTGAATGTTGAAAATTGAAAAATTAAATAAGTAAATAAAAAGAACTAAGAATGGTGCAACCTTAAAGTGATCTTGTTATGGTGTAATAACATCACTCTTAATCCTTGGAATGGATCACTCAAATGATAATTCTTAGAATAGGTCCCTGTGGTATGATGTCAAATATTATAAAAGGTTTTACTTATCTTCACTAAACATCAATTGGTTTTTAGATAAAAATAGTTAAAACTTGATTTAACAATTGGTATCAGATCCAAATGTCATGGGTTCAAGTCACGTGGAGTAATGTCAAATACCATATAAGTTTTTATAACTTTATTTAAAAGTTGGTTTTTATAGTTCTCTTATGTACTATCTTTTTCTTTCTTTCCATATTTAGGTACAATCTATTTTTCTATTTGATTCTATTTGAAATATACGAGTGAACATGGTACATATAAGAAAATTATAAGGAAGATTCATTATTTAAGAAAGAGGCAATCATCCTAGGCATAAACACCCATAAAATATAAAGAGAACCTTTACCTCCTTTAATTTATTCCTTTTATTGCTCTTTATTCTTCCCCATTTCCTTCAAACATACTAAATTCTTTCTCTAAAACAAGGAAGGCTTATAAAAAATATTATATATGTAAGGTCAACAAAGGCAGTATTACCTTTACAATAGCTTTCATTTGTGGGCTACTCCATGCATTTCTTAGTGCAATGCCCAAAAGCAAATCCAATGTGGTACTAATAAATTACTAAAATAATGTTCTCTTGTGAGAAAATTAAAATATGATTTGTATGGTCTCTTCTTCTCTTTTGTAGCTGAAAAAAGGTAAATTTCAAATGAATATTTGATTTTAAAAAAATAGAAACACATTTTGTTTCTCAGTTATTTTCAAAACAAGTTTTTTAGAATTATTTTAGGGGTTTTTAAAAAAAAGTAATTATACAAAAAATGATTAAATATAAAACACTAAATATAAAATTTATTTTCAAAAATATAAAACAGGTTGAGAATATTTCAAGTTATTTAACAAATTTTTATTCTAAATATATATATATATATATATATATATATATATATATATATATATATATTATGTTTTGAAAATTATTTTCAAAAATATTTGTAAACTCATTTTTTCTTTCTTTAATAAAAAAGTGGGCATATAAATATAACTAAACTTTTTCAACAAAGAGGCTATTGCTAAAATTAATTTATATTTTTTCCTTTATTTTTTGAATTGACATGTGATTTTATGCCATGGGCCAACTTCCTTTTTATAGGCCACGAGGCCCCTCAAAATTAGGAATCAAGGAATGGTATGGGCTTCTTCTCGATAAAAGGAAGGGAGAAATTCAAATAAATAAAAAGAAAAACTTGCCTCTCCGCCTCTCCTTGCGTGGTGATAAGAAAATAATTTAATTGGATATCTACAAACTTAGTAAAAAAATAGGTTTTTTTTTTCTGGAAAACAGAAATTGTATAATACATTTAACAAAATTAGTTTTTTTTTTTTTAATTTTTTTTAATTTAATTTATCTTAATTATTACAGGAGAGAAAACTATAAATTTTTTAATCAAATTATTCACTCTTTATTAAAAAGGTTTAAACATTTGGTAAAATAGAATTACGAAATTATTGAATTTTATAAATATATGGCAGTTTTAAAACTTTTTTTTTCAAGAACAAAATTCTTACTAAATTTTCTAAAAATTATTGAAATCAAGACTTGTATTTAAATTTTTTAATAAATTTTTATTTTTAAAATATCCTTTAAAAGAATTTTTGTTATTGAATTCATTTTTTTTTTTTTAAATTATAGAAATCAAGAAGACTGAAATTTATTAAAATAATTTATTTTTTTTAAACAAAAAAAAAAACAGATTTCCAAAATGATGAGTGATAAAAGCAAGATGGTGAATTTTGAACTTTGAAGAGTAAAAGTAGGCAATTAATGGTATTCCTTGTAGCTTTACTTGTTTGCTTTAGGGTTATGTGCCCTTTCTCACTTCTCAAAAATGTTCCTTGCGATGGAAGATGCCTTTTGTGAAACCCAATTGTCCACGAATTAAGAATCTCAACACTTCATCAAAATGGAGGATTCTTTGCTTAAGAAGAAAGAAGAAATTTCTTTCTTCGTAGAGGAGGAAAGCACAATATATGCAAGGGAGATTGAGAACTTTTATTGAGACCATAAACCTCGCCATTTTAGCAAATACATCTAACCTCATCATCAATTTGAATGTCATCTAATAAAATGTCTATTGATCATTTTCAGTTTTTGAAGAACAAGTTCATCGAGCACTTGGAAGACATGGAGGAGGAATATACCGAGAAAAATGAGATCCCCTAGGCTCTCATTTTCTGTATGTTAGAGATAAAATGCATTAGAGCAATTTTCACTCTCAATAATCCTTAAAAGTATAATTGTTCCCCCTTCTTTTAAAGGGACAATCTCCATTAACAACAAGTGAGTTTAATGTCATGGACTTAGTCTTTCCCTAAACTCGTACGACACTTAGACAAGTGAAGACACTTAATATGTGAAGCATCTTGTGACACTAATTTCATATAAAATGCCTATTTGGGCTCAATTAATGGAATTTTATAAATTTGGATGATACATGTTACACAAGCATTGCAACTATTTAATATATTAATATTATTCCTTAAGTACTCATCATAATTAATATTATTAAATTTCAAGAAAATTTTAAAAAATAATAAATAAAATCTTTCTCAAATTTTATTAAATATTAAGATATTTTTTGTTTTATTTTTATTTTTTTTAAGTTGCAATTGTCATGTTAATTTAATTTTCATTTGATTATTATTATTTTTTATCTTAAAATTTTATTTTGAAATTTATATATAAATAACAACTATAAAAGGCATGTACAAACACATAAAATAGGTTGATAACATTTCAAGTTCCCAAAAAGACTTTTTTCTAAAAATATTAGATAACAATTTTTCACTTGTTTTTTTAGGGATTATTTTAAAAATAAATTACTGCGTATTAATATTATTTTTTAAAAATATTTGGAAACACATAAAACAAGTTGAGGATATTTCTAACTTTTCAAATAGATCTTTGTTCTAAAAAATATTATATAACTATTTTTTAAAATTGTTCTCAACATTTGCATTGTGTAATATGAAATTAATTTATATTTTTTTAAATTTTGATGTAATTTTAAATTTTAAGATTTACTTGTTGGTCAAATTAAACTTTTAGGGGAAAGCTTTTTTAGAAAGAATTGACATGGACTTCCTTTTTATGGTCCAAGGCCCTCAAAATTAGGATTCAAGGAATGTCATGAACTTTCTTTGGATAAATAGAAAAAAATAAAAATAAAAACAATAAAAAACACTTGTCTCTCCACCTCTCCTTGTCATGCCTACAAAGAAGAAAATAATCTAACTCTTAGGCTAAGTTTGGTTCCAAAAAATTTGAGGGAAAATATGAGGGAAAGAAAATAAAGAGGAAAAAGGGAAAAAAAATAAAAAATAAAAAATAAAAAAAAGAAAAAAAATTCAAATTAATAAATTATTTTTATATGTTTCTTCATATTCATTTAACTTTTTTCCCTCAATAATATAAAGATTAAGTAATTTTAAAATCTAAAAATTTATAGCTAAATTTAATTAAATTTGATTTTCTTTTGTATTTTTTATAGTGAAATCAAACATGAAAAAATAATTTTCCTTAGTATTTTTTTTTCTTTCCCTAGTACTTTCCACATAGCCTTAAACAATGTTGAATAAAGAAAATTTATAAACTTAATAAAAAAATAGAATTTAAAAAAAAAGAATTTGTATGATATATTTAACAAAATCATATATACCTCTTAATAGTTAATTTTTTAATTCTTTTTTAGTTTCTAAATTTAATTTATCTTAGTTTTTATATGAAAGAAAACTATAAAAAAATTAATTAAAATATTAACTATTTATTAAAAAGTGTTGCCCCAAGGGTTCTCCTAATTACGTTTTGATGATAACAAATCATGGTTAAGTTGCTAATGATTTTGAATTAGAAGAGTTTTGAGTTTTGATTTGATAATTCAAAAGGATATTTAAGAAAATCATCAAAGGACCAAATGAATGCAAAAAGACTTTTTAATCTTAGGAAATATAGCTAAGGTGAAGGCATGAGTGCACCTAGGTTTTTCATACTAATTCATGCATAATTAAAAAATCGGTTTATGCATTAAAGTTAAATTTCAATTAAAACCCAAGTTTTCTCATACGAATCATAGACAAACTGTTTTAAAATTGACATATCAATACTGTTAAAGACCTTGTCTAAGTGTTAGAAGTGAAAGGAACAGAAAATAAAATAAAATAAAATAATATATATATAGTTTTTTGGGCCAAAATAGGTGAATAGGTTAAGGGGACTGGTGAATTAGCTCAACCAGTCATGGAATTGATCAATCGACTAAGCCTTCTCGATCAAGAACCGACTAAGGGATGCACAAATCTTCTCTCTCTTCTAATAGCCTTGCATTCTTGGTCAAGGTGAAACCTCTCCCAATCAAGGGGTAGGTCTTCCTAGTCGAGGCCTAGTTAAGGCCCAATGGTTATCTGTCATGAAGTTAATGCCTAACGACTAGTCAACCAGTCAAACCAAAGCTCAATCAATCAAGGCTGTTTTTTGGCATTTTTGGGGCCCAAAGTTAGAAACCTAAAAATTGAAAGCTCCATTTCATTTATGAATTAGAGAGCACTTGCAATCAATTGCCTACCTACCTATTCTTCATTCATAGCTCTCACTTCTTTCTTTTGGTGCATTAACTCTTCACTTGCATACCATTTAGTGCACCTTTGTCATTCATCCTTGCTTTTCCTTATATTTGAGCATTTATTAACCTAAGTTGTGATTAAGTGAGGTTGTGTGTATAGAATTCTTCAAGTTGGTGATTACTTAAAGAATTGTGTAAGAGCCCATTGAAGCTGGAATCTAAGTATAAAGACTTTTGAAGCTTGGTTGAAGTTTTAAGAATAGTGGAACCCTAACTTGATTAGGAGCTTGAAGAGAGTGGACGTAGGCAACGGGTGTGAAACCATTATAAAATTGTGTTTGATCTTTCTAACTCGATTTCTTTACATTTGTTTGTTATTTTGCTTAAAATTGTTGTGCTTGAAAAAGTTTTTCAAAAACCCAATTTACCCCTCCCCCTCTTGGGTGTTTTTTCTTTTTAATTAGATTAGCCTTATTTTCTCAATTGGTATCAAAGTTAGGCTCCTTGTTTAAGACTTAATCGTCTAAGAGGTAATGACTAATCTATCAATTTCATCTCACTTTGAAAGTTTTGCAACCAATAGACCTCCATTTTTTACTGGAACCGATTATCCTTATTGGAAAACTAAAATGACTTGGTTTTTACAATACCCCGATCTTGACCTTTAGGATGTCATTGAAGATGGTCCCACTATTCCTTCAAAACTTATTGATGGGGTCATGGTTCCAAAACCCAAACAAGAATGGGATGAGCGTGATAGAAGAAATATTCAATTGAATGCTAGAGTCATTTATACTTGAGTGTGTTATAGATAGAAATGAATACAATAGAGTTTGTCAATGCAAACTGGCTAAAGAAATTTGGAGATTACTTAAAGTAACTCATAAAGGAACAAATCCAGTCAAAGAGTCAAATATCAATTTACTTGTTCATAGTTATGAATTGTTTTTATGAAAGATAATGAAATTATTGTTAAGATGATTAGTAGGTTCACCGACATTGTCAATGGTCTTGAAGTTGTTGGAAGTCTCGTAAATCCATGATCTTTTGTCTGATGACTCAACCTTATTCTTAACACACTTCCAGTGGAAAGAAAAGGAGGGTGGAGGTTATGGCTCTCTTTCTCTTTGGATGGTGGAAGACAAAAATTTATGGAAACCCTAACTCCTATGAAGTATTTATAGGATTCCTAACTAAGGTTAAGTGACTTGAGCCCATATGGGCTTAGGTCACTTAATCTAACCTAAAATGGGTTCTAATTGATTAATTAACCCAATAATGCCTACTAATTAATTAATTATCCCAATCCAGACACCTTGTTCACTTACCCCTATGCAATCTTGCATAGTTACCAAAACACCCTTATGCACAAAAGTGAACCTAGAGCCAATCCGACCCTCATAATCGGTGCTAACAAGGTATATGAACTCAAAGCGGGGACCATTGGGACCCATAGGAGTATTGGCTCCCTCATAATCCAACAATAAAATTGATTCAACATCCCACTATAGAGATCAATTGAACTCTAGTATCCTATGTAAATAAGAATGAGACACTACGTGCTCGAGTATATGACATGCTATCCATTATGTTCAATCTCCCCATGAACCAATGTCCATAGTCTAACAAGATGAAACCTATCAACCTTTCAAGACTACCTCTACTATCCTTGAGTTACAGATCCTCCTATTGTGTATTCAACTGACATGTCTTAGTTCTCAAAGAGCCTATGTCAAGTTCCACTTAAGGAACTACTATGGTCATAGTTTCCATGAAAACACCTCCTTAGTATCACCCAAGGGGACACACTATCTCAATCCCATGAGATATCATGGTGCATCTATTGAGAATACCTATTGCTACCAATTTCCATCAACAGTTACCCAATCCATAGGGAATATATGATTAGCTTATGATCTCACTCGTAAGTCAAAGCCACTGCTAACTTTAGCATAAACTCAATATTCTCTCAAGGTTGAGAGACAACACAATGAAGCAGTTTGGTGAGGTCATGACTCACCATAGGTCTTTTCCAATGTGTAACCATACACACTAGCACACTCACCATGGGAAACCCATCCTGATAGCCAAGAACAATCATCCCTCCAATTAGAAGGTAGTGTACTACAACCTCTAATGGGTTGCCTAGACCCACAAATTAGTTGCGAATAAGTCATCTATTTGCAATGAACCCATGAATTAGATCTTTTGTACAACTCCTAATGCACCTAAGTCACGTACAATGCAAAAGATGCAGACAAAAAATGCTCATAAACTATACTACATGGAATAAGGATAGATAAAAGTTAAACTAGAGCATCATTATATAAATAACGAATTCCAAATTTATTACATCACTTCATGCTTTTAAGGACTCTATCCTAACTGAAGGTTCACTTCTAGAATAGACTTCTTTGAAAATGAATTTTCATCAAATGGTGACAAAGAAAGATGAGATGAGAAGAAGGACTTGGTGTGCTTCAAGTCACGGAACTAAGACACGTTAAATGTGATTGTCCTCTCTAAAAAGTTGAAGCCAAGAAGAGAACAAAGAAGACAATGATAGCCACATGAAGTGAAAATGAAGATGAATCCTTTAAAGAAGAAAATGAGAAAGAAGTGGCAAACATGTGCTTCATGGCAATAGATGAACTCGATGAGGTAAATTCTAATATTAGCTATGATGATTTACATGATGCCTTTGAAGATTTATATGAGGATCTTGAAAAACTTGGCTTGAAAAATGCTTATCTCAAAAAGAAAATTCAACAACTTGAAAAAAACTTAGAGAAGTAAAAGAAAAGTTTTCAAATGTTGAAGTCTCTAAATCTCTCTTGAAAAAAAAGAATGAGATTTTGAGAAAAAAAAAAAATGAATAGTTGACCTTCTCTCTTTCAATATTTTCTTATGGACAAAAATATTTTAAAATGATCCTAGCTAGCCAAAAATTTATCTTTGATAAACAAGGGCTAGGATTCAAATCCTTAAAGAATCAAAAGTATTTTAAAAACTATTTTGTAAAGAAATCCACAAGTGCAAGTCTTTCCACTACTTGCAACTTTTGTGGAAGAGAATGACACATTAGTTGCAAATGTACTCTAAGAAGTGGTTCTCGATCAACAGACTTTAAATACAAAAACTAAGGAGATCTAGGTTAAAAAATCCGAGGTCACTAACTCTCAAGGACCCAAAAAGATATAACCACCTAAATCAACTTGAGTTATGTGTTGTAGGGCTTAAAAAAGGACAAGTGGTTCTTGGATAGTGGATGCTCAAGACACATGATCGAAGATGAATCTAATTTCACTTTCCTTACAAAGAAAAATTGAGGATATGTTACCTTTGGAGACAATGCAAAAATAAAAATCATTGGTCAAGGAAATATTGGTAATTGGCATATCCTCTCTCATTGAAAATGTTTTATTAGTAGATGGTTTAAAACATAATCTTTTAAGCATTAGTCAACTTTGTGACAAAGGTTTTAAAGTGATTTTTGAAGCCTCTTATTGAATTATCAAGGATATTCAAAATGACAAAATCATCTTCATAGGAATAGATGTGACAATGTTTACATTATAAATAACTCAAAATATGATGACCATGATAGATGTTTTTCAAGCATGCATGATCAAAATTGATTGTGGTATAAGAGGTTGGGACATGCTAACATGGACTTCATTTAACAACTCAAAAAAAATGAACTTGTTAGAGACCTTCCTAAAATAAATTTTCAAAAAGATAAAGTTTGTGAAGCTTGTCAAGTGGGAAAGATAATAAAAAACTCTTTTAAAAACAAAAACATCATTTCTACATTTAGGCCACTTTAGCTGTTACATATGGATTTATTTGGTCTATCTAGGACACCAAGTCTTGGAGGAAAGTCTTATGTTTATATTATTGTGGATGACTTCTCTAGATAGACATGGGTCTTGTTTTTAAGCCAAAAAAATGAAGTTTTTTTTTTATATGAGATTTTAGAGTTTTGCAATAAGGTTCAAAATGAAAAAAGTTTTACAATCACTTGCATAAGAAGCGATCACGGGAGAGAATTTAAAATATTGATTTTGAAAACTATTGCAATGAGCATAGAATTTACCACAATTTTTCGACTCCTAGAACTTCTCAACAAAATAGGGTAGTTGAAAAGAAAAATATAACTATACAAGAAATGGCAAGAACCATGCTAAATGAAAGTAACTTACCAAAATATTTTTGGACCAAAATAGCTATGTTTTAAATTGAGTTTTACTAAGGCCCATACTTAAGAAAATTCCCTATGAGCTTTGAAAAAATAAGAAACCCAACATTAGTTATTTCAAATTCTTTGGATGCAAATGTTTTATTTTAAACACCAAAGACAACCTTGGAAAATTTGATGCAAAATCAGATGTTGGAATTTTCCTTGGTTACTCAACTTCAAGTAAAGCTTTTAGAGTTTTCAACAAAAGAACCATGGTTGTAGAGGAGTCCATCCATGTGATTTTTATGAATCGAACAATTCTTTTCAAAGAAAAGATAGTGTTGATGATGAGTTAGGTTTGGATGACTCCATGGGAAGATTGCAAATTGAAAATAGAAGATAACAAGAAGAGAAAGAATTAGATCCCAAGAAACAATGATCACCATTGGCACTACCACATCCTCAACAAGTGCATGGAAATCAAGTCGAGACCTTCCTAAATAATAGAAATTCGTCATCAATAATCCACAAGATAAAGTTATAGGTAATCCATCTAGTGAGGTAAGAACTAGATTTTCTCTTTGAATAATCTAGCTTTTATTTCTCAATTTGAACCTAAAAATATAAATGGTGTTTTAGATGATGAAAATTAGATCATTGCTACGCAAAAGGAGCTAAATCAATTTCAAAGAAGTGAAATATGAGAATTATTACCAAGACCTTCAAATCAAAGAGTTATTGGAACTAGATGGGTCTTTCGAAATAAAATGGATGAAAATGACATAATTGTTAGAAACAAAGCAAGGTTAGTAGCCCAAGGGTTTAATCAAGAAGAATGGATAGATTATGAAGGAATGCTACTTACCTTTGCATTCTTTAAACACTTTGTGTTATATCAAATTGATTTGAAAAGTGTCTTCTTAAATGGTTTTATAAATGAAGAAGTGTATGTTGAACAACCACCTAGTTTTACAAGTTTTAACTTTCCTAACCATGTTTTTAAACTTAAAAAGATACTTTATGGTTTGAAACAAGCACCTAGAGCATGGTATGAAAGATTAAGAAAATTCCTTTTAGAAAATGGTTTTAAAATGAGTAAAATTGATACAACTCTCTTTATAAAAACCTATATATATATATATATGCTCTTAGTTCAAATTTATGTTGATGACATTATATTTGGTGCTACTAATGTCTCTCTTTGTGAATAATTTGATAAGTGCATGCATAGTGAGTTTGAAATTAGCATGATGGGATAGCTCAATTTCATTCTTGGATTACAAATCAAGCAATTAAGGGAATGAACCTTCATCAATCAAGCAAAGTACATCAAAGATCTTCTCAAAAAGTTCAACATGGAGGAAGTCCAAACAAGGAAGACTATAATGAGTTCATCTATCAAGCTTGATAAGGATGAGAAAGGTAAATCCATTTACCTAACTATGTATAGAGGCATGATAGGTTCTTTGCTAGACTTGATTGCTAATAGACCCGATATCTATATGTTTGTATGCTAGATTTCAATCTTGTCCTAAGAGTGATAACTTTGAATTAATTGGTTTTTCGAATGTCGATTTTGTCGATTGTAAGGTTGAAAGAAAAAGTACTAGTGTCACATATCATTTCTTAGGACACTTACTTGTTTCATGGCATAGTAAGAAGCAAAATTCAGTAGCTTGTCAACAGTTGAAGTCGAATACATAATAGTCAGCTTGTGTTGTGCACAAATTCTTTGGATGAAACAAACACTTCATGATTTTGGTTTATCTTTTTAGCATGTTCCTAGTAAATATGATAATACTAGTACTATAAGCATTTCTAAAAATCTCATGCAACACTCTAGGACTAAGCATATAGAGATTAGATATCACTTTCTTAGAGATCATGCACAAAAGGGTGACATAACACTTGAATTTGTAAGCACTAATGATCAATTTGTTAATATCTGATTACCCGACTCTTGGTAGCTTGGCATGTAAGGGTATCAACAAAATTTATACCTAACGTCCTTACACTAAAGTAGCAAAGCTACTATAGCATAGTGGCTCTAGGATCGAACACTGGGAAGGGTTTTTACTTTAACTGGTGAAGTTCGGAGGATGGAGTGAACTTTTCTTAATAAAAATAAGGTTAAGATGAAAACATAAAAAGATGAAGGTGTTGTAAACTAAACTAATATGAAAATAGGTTAAAAAATGGAAAAAGAAGTTTCTCAAAGCTTTGGATAGCCATGCTCAACTCACTGTGTAAAAATGGAGATTTTGGAACTTTTCACCTCGAGTTGGGGAAGCAACTAAGGTGATGCTTACTTCCCGAACCGGTATGTGTTTAACAACTGAGTTTTAGTCCTTCAAAACTTACAAAAAGGGTAGCTGAACCTCATAAATGCTCTTTTAATGATATAGGTCATCTCCTCGACTTGCAATACAATGGCTCGTAGGAGATAACTAATGAACGTCAGTGGATCTAACAATAAGAATCCACTGAGACCAAAAGGTTATCAAGTATTGGCCATTCAAAGCAAGTCAGAGGGATTAAAAGCTTTACTTTGAATGAAAACATTTATGACGCTCAGCTACTTACATTCATGGCTTGGAAATCTCCATCTTGACACGGGAGCTTCACATGGCATCCATTACTTCAAGAAACTAAAAGGTTTTAGCCTCTCATCCTTGGGGATTTCATCCTCCAAGGATGTTTGGCTACTAAGAAAATAGAAAATAGTAGAGAGAAAAAGAAAGCAAAAGATACTCTATATTTCACTAAGTGTAAAATTTACATAAGTTGGTCTCCTGGAGAAAGTTCCCCCAACGTCATAAAATGAAAATTACAAAACAATATATAACAGGTTGTTTACCCCTGTATTCTTGCTTAACAACTAAGGAATCATCTAATTGGTGGATTACAAGGAGAGAATTGGGATTTAGACAACAAATATCTGAAGCAAAATATCAAAAAACGTTGGTCGCAAATATCTGGAAGCACTCAGGAGAATTTCGCAGGCGCACAAAATGGCTGCGAAATTTCGCAGCCGAAGGCTGATTTCGCAGCCCTGCGAAATTGGCCTTCAGCTTGGAGTGATCTGCTTCCATTGGCTCTAACTTCTTCATTTCAACTCTGATTTGCGAACCGTTTGAAGCATTGGATTGTTGGCTTCCCGATCTTCGAAACGACATAAAGTATGCATAAATTGGACTTTAGGAAGTACTCCAAAAGTGGCTGAAATGACTGTCATAAAAAATGCTTCAAGGTAGATTCTCTCTTTACTTCTCCTCCTTGCATTCCGGATTGGTTATGGCAAAGGACTTTAAGGCTTCAAAGCTCTGATTCTTCATGTTTCTGAGCTTTCCATTGCTTTGCCATGGATTCCAAATAACTCTCCTCCATCTTGGATTGCTTTGGTGATCAAATTACTAACAAAAACACCAAAACTTACACAAAGTGATTAGAAGTGATTGCAAAGGTCCTTAATATGTTAATTGGGTTAAAAGGCAATAACTACTACTCAAAAGTGTTTAAAAGAGTGAATTACAAGCTATCAAATAGCACTTTTTGAGTAGTAATCAATATCTTTACAAAACTTCTAAGTGAAGAACAATTTGTTGATATTAGAAGACAACTAGGGGTGATTTCATTATGATCTAATTCTTTTTTATGAATGTCTAATGATTATGCCTTCTAATTACATAAATTTCCATGTTACATGCATCATATAGAATATCATATGGACTCACACTTAGAAAATGGTCAATTTTTAACCAAAAATTAAAATTCTCTTGGCATTAGACATAAAAAATTAGGGAAACCATTTGAAAAAAGAAAAAAGAGGATCAAGAAATGAAATTTTGCTCAAAATTGGAAAGTTAAGGAGCATTGACCAAGCGGTCAACCAGTTGATGACTGGTTGACCGGTTCGTCGGGCTAGGAACATAAATAGTCTTCCCTCGCCTCTTCCTCTATGCTTTCCTCCTCCATTCTCCAAGGGTCTTACCGATTTTGTCTTTTGGAGGTTGATTTTGGTGCATTTTAGACTTTTTAAGCTAATTTTTGGAGAGATTTTCGGAGGTATTTAAGTAGTTTCTTCTTCCATCCAAGCCTCATAATCATTTTAGCTTCTAGTCCCATTCACTTTCGTAAGTATTCGGTTGTGCACAGGCTTCTTAGCCTCCTTTCCTAGACGAGAGTCAACTACATTAGGGCTCAAGGCAAGCACTTTACTCAATCTTCACAACTAGAGGCATGTCGAAAGGCGCATTTTGACATTGTCTTGTTTAGTACCACGGAGGAGTACCAGTGGTACAAACAATATTTCTCTTGTAGGCATGTAGTTTCGGGGAGAAACATCAATTTTGCCATATTTTAATACTTTGGATTTGAGGGATTGTTTACTAGGATGGGTTGGTTGTTGATTGTTACAATTTTTGAGATGGTTTTTCCTATACTGGTACAAGCATTCCACTTGAGAATGACTCACTATATGGGTGGCCCGATCTCATCCACTGTCAAAGAAGTAGAGATTTGCTCAGATTGTATCTTTGATGTTGCTCTCGATGAACTCAAAGTATATGAGTCCAAGATATGACCCACTATCCTAGGATTTGAGCCTAAAAAGGTTATTCAAAGGATTTATGGACTACCAAATGCTCATGGGATGGGCAAGCCCTAGACACATAGCTTGACTATCATCAATAGAGTACTCCCTCATATGTTATGTTTCACTTTTCTACCACAAGGTAGACACTGAGGGTATCCTATTATGAGGTATTCTTTATAGATTCCATTCTAACTATGAGACAAATTCATTTGGGATACCTAATAATGATGCACATAATTGCTTGTTGTGAGAGCATGACTCGTGTATTTCCCTATGGTCGCTTCCTTTCTAGAGTCTTCAAAGATTCTAACCTTAACCTTAGTAGAAAGACGGATTTTGAGGTCCCTAGTATCTATGACACATATGATGATGAGTTCATGGGGATGAAATTTGAGAAGGCTCCAGACGGTTCTTGAGCTAGAAAAGCAGAGATAACACAAGCACATGCACAAGCTTAGCCACGAGGACAAGGATAAGGATAGATACACCTTAGAGTTGAGAAGGAGGCAGAGATTCGATAGATGGAGGGTGGAGTAGACCCTGAAGTTGGCTTAAAACCTCAGAGTGGCTGGCAAAGTGAGCTTGAACTTAATATCCCCCCATTTCAGACAGAGATTCTTTCACAGATTGAGACTGTTCGGTTCAAGTCTAACTTTTTCTAATTTGATGATGACTGAGCTTGCCTATACAAATGGACCTTCTACTGATCATGCTCCATATACTGAGTCTGACTTCTCTAGACTAGCATACGCCAAGCCTACTTCTACTGAGATACCATAACCATAGGCACCTTCTATTCCTTATTACGCTCCATGGATGAACCTATTAGCTAGTGAAATCAGCTCCCTTGGTACTCATATGGAAGAGCTTGTAGTGGTTAGTGACACATTTTTATTTCATGGAGGATAGGATGGACTAGTATCAAAGTGGGCTCACCTCTCAGTTTGATTACCTACAACAGAGGATGGATCAAATAGAGGATCGTCTTGCTCGACATCATAAGGAGATGATGACCTATTTATGATCCATTTTTCCTCCTCCTCTTTCTCATCCTTAATCGCTATTTGGAAACCCATCTTGTTCATTTTTTATGTTTCCAAATAAGGAGATATTTTAGGATCTAGGAGGATGATATAGTAGATTCACTCATTTTGGACATGACATGCATATCATTTTCGTATTTTGGACAAATATATGACTTGTTGATTATTCACCACTTTAGGATAGCATGGGTTGTACCATTTTGATAATGATATTTGATATCTGATATGCCTATATATATTTGATACCTACATTAGATGCTTAGATGACTTATTGTTTGATTATTTTTTGTTTCAATACTCTTAAGCTAAGTAAATCTAATTAACATGCTTGATCATTTTGTTTTAAATTTTGTTAATATTAAATGATCTATTATTGGTTTAAAGAGGAGATGCATTTCCTCCTAGATAACCAAAGTTTTTCATCATAAAAAAGGGGGAGATTGTTGGTCCAAGGGTCCTCCAAATTATGTTTAGATGATAACAAACCATAGTTAAGTTGCTAATGATTTTGAATTAGAAGAGTTTCAAGTTTTATTTTGAAAATTCAAAAGGATATTCAATAAAATCATCAAAGGACCAAATGAATGCAAGATTAAGCATGCAAGAAGAATTTTTAATCTTAGGAAATATATGTAAGGTGAATGCATAGGTGCACTTAGGTTTTTTATACTAACTCATATATTATTAAAAACTCAGTTTATGCATTAAAGTTAAATTTCAATTAAAACCCGAGTTTTCTCATATGAATCTTAGGCAAATGGTTTTAAAATTGACATATCAATACTTTTAAAGACCTTGCCTAAGTGTTAGAAGTGAAAGGAATAGAAAAAGATAGGTTTTCAAGCAAAAATATGTGAATCGGTCAAGGAAACTAGTGAACTAGTTCAACCAATCATGGAATTGATCTACCGATAAAGCCTTCCTAATCGAGGATTAGTCAAGGGATGCAAAAATCTTCTCTCTCTTCTAGTAGCCTTGCATTCCGAGTCAAGGTGAGACTTCTCCCAATCGAGGGGTAGGTATTCTCTATTGATGCCTGATCAAGGCCCAACGGTCACCTGCCATGCATTTGGTGCTCTTTGATTGAGGGAGTAATCAACAAAATTTATAACCTATATCACCATGCATTAGGATAGCTTTAGCTAATATAGCATAGTGGCTCTAGGATCATTCTCTGGGAAGGGTTTTCAACTCACAACTGATACCAATTCAAAGTTAAATTGGTGCTTTTTCATTTCAAGGTTAGCTTAAGAAATAAAACACAAACTTTGGTTAAACGAGGTTTTGTTTCAAGCTAACTAAAAAGAAAGTAATGGAAATTACTTATGAAGAAAAACATTCCTTGGAGGTTTGGGTTCACAGGGGAGGTTCCTTATGCTAAAACAGAGCTCTGGTCATTTGGTTCATTTCCTCGCATTAGAGAATTAACATATAGTCAATTCTCTAACCGGTGTTGTACAGATATATCCTTTAAATGGATTTCAGCTCTAATTCCCTCTCACTGATGCAACTTGCAATGGCCCGTGCCTCTCACTTAGCATTTGCCATTCAAGGTGATCTTTATCTTTGGACTTCCCTTCTCAAGCTCGCAAGAGATAACTAATGGATGTCTCCTTGGAGTCCAAAAGCTTACCAAGTGTTGGCAATTCTAGAAAATGCTACCTTCAAGTCACTTCCCAAAAGCTCGCAAGAGGTAAACTAGTGCATCTCCATGGACGGAGATCACTAGCCTTACCAAGTGTTGGCTCAAGTGAATTGAAGGTGTTTTAAGTTAACTAAAAACATAGAAATCATTTAAGGATCACACTTTCTCTTCTTTAATGGCTAAAACCACAAAACTACTAATTCTTGCACTTGGAACCTTTCCCGGCAACCTTAGCTCCAAGGAACTAAAATTCTAGCCACTCATTCTCTGAGGAAACTTCCTCAGAACTTGTTTGGCTAGTAAGAAAAATTAGATGAATATAAACAATCTAAACAAGTAGGTAAGACAGAGTAAAAACTCTTAATTTTACTTCCTTTCAAAAACTATACAAAGTGTCTGTGTACAAGCCCTGTTTTTTGTTGTCCCCCTTTCCTCTGAGGAAACTTACAACCATTAAATATGGGTTAATTTACCCTTTGTTCTTGCTTAAAGACTAAGGAATCCTATGATAGGTGGGTTACAAGGAGAGTTTGGGAATTTAGACATCAAATATCTAAAGCAAAAAAATCTCTAAATATCGGGAAGCTTCAGGAGAACACCCGTGCGCTGTGCAAAATGGCTGCAAAAATTTTGCAACAAAAGGACAAGATTTTCGCAGCAAAAGGCTGATTTTGCAGTCGTGCAAAAATCTTCCTTCAGCTTGGAGTGATCTGTTTGCAATGGCTGTAACTCCTTCATTTCAACTCCGAATCGTGCACCATTTGAAGCATTGGATTGTTGACTTCCTAATCTTCGAAAAAACATATAGCATGCATAAATTAAACTCCAGGAAGTGCTCTAAAAGTGGCTGAAATGACTGTTATCAAGAATGCTTCATGGCTGATTCTTGTTTGCTTCCCCTCCTTGCATTCCAGATTTGCTTATGGAAAAGGACCTTAAAGCTTCAGTTCTTCATGTTTCTGAGCCTTCTATTGCTTTGCCAAGGATTCCAAAGAACTCTCCTCAATCTCAGATTGCTTTGGTGATCAAATTACTAACAAAAACACCAAAACTTACACACTTTGATTAGAAATTATTGCAAAGGTCCTTAATATGTTAATTGGGTTAAAAGGCAATAACTACTACTCAAAAGTGTTTAAAAGAGTTAATTAAAAGCTATGAAATAGCACCTTTTGAGTAGTAATCACTCCCCCCAACCGACATATTGCTAGTCCCTTAGCAATGAAGGAGAGAAAAAGAAAAATAAAAAGTACTAAAAAGTAATAAACTTTACAAGATCATGCTTATCACTTGCAAAAAATTTTAAGTGGCATGATGATTATAGTCCCACATGGAACATTAAAGAAATATAAACTCAAATTTCAACAAGAGTTATCAAAAACTTTGCTAAACACCATTGATAAAGAGAAGACATTATGCAAATTGAAGCTTTAAAATCATTTCCACTTCCATAGGACCAAACCTTACTCTTCCACCAAAGTCTAAATGTGAGATGATAGTTTCTAAATATAGAATGCTAAACTAATCTCTCCCCCCAACCTAGCCCTTTTCAACACTTAGCAAACTAACCAAATTCAATAGGCTAAGAACACACCCTCTTGTTTCACCATTTTTTTTTTTTTCATTGTAGGGGTGCAAGGCTTAAAGGTATTCTTTTCTAACTTGCCCATGTAACTGGGGTCCATCGATGACTCCCAACCAATTAAGGTTTAGGGCATCAAGCTTTAAGGATCTTTTAACCACTAACTCCTCAAATTTTACCCCGAACTTTTGAGAATGAATTTTAATACCCAAGCACCTACAATAAGTTAAACTCCACCTATTCACCCTTTTAACGAGCATTGAGGTCGGTGACTCCCAACCAATGAAGGTTTAGGGCACCAAGTTTTAAAGATTTTCACCATATACCCCTCAAACCTTGCTCGGGTTTCAAGGCAAGCAAACATTTTTTCTTTCTTTTTCAAGGGCTCATTGGCCTTTTGTAAGGTGTCCTAACACTATTAAATGACGTCAAAGGTACCAAGTCTAAACTTTTCTAAGTCAAGAGGGAAATAGTTTTTCATCATATAATCGGAACCTAGTGTGCACAGTGTGTGAATAGCTTAAAGTGGAAGAACTAAGCTTGAATTCAATAGAAGCTTCAACAATTGAACAACTTTAGTAAGCATAATCCAAACTCTAAGTCAAGTGAAAAGCAAAAGTTCAGTTTCTCCCATTTTAATTTGAAATTTTTTCCTTAGAAACCATGGAGATTAGAGAAAAAACTTTAAAAATTTTTAAAATTAAGCAAAAATTATCTAAATTACTAAAATAACTTAGCATAAGTAACAAAAAAGAAAACTTCCTTCCTCAACTCTCCCCCCAACCGAGCTAAGCATTGTCCTCAATGTGGCATGAGTGATTGAGATTATAGGGAAGAATTGGTACCTCCTGAGGGATATCAATTTCGAATATTGATTGGAGAAACCACATGTTTCAAAAAGGATAAAAGATGTGAGTAGAGGAAATAAGAATAAAATAATGCTAAGAGTAATAAAAAAGTGCTAGACTTGTATTACTTTAATTCATGTGAGTACAATTGGAAAATAAGCAATACAAGTAACCCCATTATATAATATCAAAATGATGGGATTTCATAAAAGACCAACATAAACGAAATACATAAAAGAAATATAAGGGAAATGTGTAAATGATCAGATGGTGGGTGGATGATGCTGTGGAAATCATGGCTCAGCTACCTCCCTTGTAAGAGGCTCCTCTTGAGGCATAAGCTGATCAACAAAAGGAAGAGCCTGTGATGGCTCTAATGAGCCGGGAATGGCATGCTCAGGAGCTGATATAATGCCGAGATGATGCTGGATCTGCCTCAGGATGGCAGTGTGCTGGGCCTGAGTGGCAAGAATCTGCTCCTGCTGAGAGCGAAGGGTTGTGATCTGCTGAGTGATGATGCTCTGAGAAGTGGCCAATGCCTAGTAAGTGTGGGAAAGGCCTCAATACTCGAGGATGGGAATAGCTACCCTTGGCTCAGCTGAAGGAGATGGTGTTGATGGAGGTGGAATGACAGGGGGAGCCTGTGGTGTGGCCTGAGGAGCAGATGATGGAACCTCTGGTGGAGACTCACAAAGGGTCACTGCAGGGGCAGGTGGCTGAGTGTCAGCAGGTGGTTCAACTGGCTCCTCTGGCTGCTTTGCTCCAGCTGGTGCTCCCTAGTCTGCACCACCATAAGCTGTCATACTATTCCATTTGTCGAGAGTAAAAATCTCACGACAAAAACGTTTACGCTCATGTTGAGGCTCTGCTGGATATCCCAGGTGCTCCAATATCTGGCATAATAGCCTGGGGAAGAGGAGTGGAATGGCATCAGCTTGGAGCAGCTTCTTTCGATGCACCTTCTCTTCAAAGTATAGAAGAGCAGCTAAGATGAGATAATGAGGGCTAAAAAAGTATCCCTCAGAGATCCTAAACGAGGCCTCCAGCAACACTCCTCGCCTCTGCACCCAATGCTGAAGTGGAAAAATGTTATGGTGCAAGAGTGCATCAATGAAAAACATGCTGGGGGGAAGCTCCTTCCTCAGGATGTAATGGCATGAAGATGCCCCTCTAGACAAAGTATGCACAATGTCACTCTGTGAAGGGCTAGTCCAGGCTCGAAAATCCCCTGGGCATGCTGGCTCATAGGGGATATGGAGTGCCTCTGCTATATGCCGAGCTCCCAAAATCCCATGTCATCCATCTATGGTAAAATGGATGGCTGTAGGATCGCGGACTTGGTTTGTGGTCATGGACTGATAGAAGTCCAATGCCACTCGGGGATAGAAAAAATTCCTGGGAGTTAGCAAATGCTCCATACGGTACCTCTGTAGTAGACGAAAGGACTCCTTGAGCTCAGGTTGAATTCGGAAGGTGGCTATGTCGAAACAGAGCTCAGAATTAAATGACCTTGCTCTACAATCCAGATTTCCTGCAATTGGCGGCTGTGTCACCATGGGGCGTCTGATGGCTTCCTCAGGAGTCATATCCGAGGGAATTTGAGATTCTCTTGTTGGCGCCTGAGATGGTTGAGGCTTCTTGACAGGAGATGGAGACTTTTTAGCAGGCGGCAGAGATTTTTCAGTAGGCGGTGGAGATGGCGTAGGCTCTGATTCAGGCTCCGAAGATGACTCGGTCAGATCAATTGGCTCAGAGACCTTTGCTTTCTTCTTTGGGGGTCATCTGGAAGAGCTCGCACCGGCAATGGTAAGCAATCTCCTTGTATTATAGCACCTGGCCGAAGGACTGGTAGGTGCGCTCTTGATTGGTGGTGGGTCGGGGTGAGGCCACGGCGGCTCAGAGGTGGAGTCTTGGATAGGTGCGCCTCTTGGGATTCTCAGGCGAGTCGATGGAGACGAAGACTTTGCTCCTTGTGTTCTGGCCATGGCGATGTCAGCGAAAACGACCGGAAATGGGCGTAGCTTGCTCAGGCGAAGGAGACAGATGAGAGGGTGCTCTGGCTTGGCTCCTTTTGGCACCTTCTTAAAGTTCAAATAATGGTTTAAAAATAGGAAAAATGGAATTTATACCGTTTAAAAAGAACACTAAAGGTCGCTATTCATTTTCGTAGCAGAAGGGTTTTTTCGCAACGAGGAGGCACGAATTTCGCAGCAGCTAGGCGTTTTCGCAGCGAGGGGAAATTCGACATCGATTTCGCAGCCCATTTCGCAGCTGCGAAACGGGCGTACGGCTCTGCGAACTAGCGCTCGTGTGCCAAAGGGGGGTTTCGCAGCTGCGAAACACCCTTCGAAATGGTGATTCGGCTGTGAAACAACGGGTCTCCAAGCGTGGAAAAAGTCGCAGCCAATTCGCAGTTGCGAAACGATGGTACTCGGCTGCGAAATGGCACTCGTGTGCTAAGGAGGGCTTTCACAGCGGGCACAAGGCGGCTGCGAGACGATTTCGCAGCGAAGATCGATTTTTGCAGAGGGAAGAAGGATTTTCGTAGCGACTCCTGAGGGCTGCGAAATTTTTTCGTAGTAAAATGCGATTGTCGCAATGACCCCCTTTTGGCTGCGAAATTTCGCAACCAAAGCTTTTTCCTTGCTTTTGAGCTTCTTTTGATTCCTAACTTCCTTCTTTCGATTTTTTTTGCAATTTCTCCTGATTTTAATCATTGAAAAAAATTAAGTTAGTTATGATTAACATAATTTAAGACCAAAATTAAAATCAAATAATTTACAAAACTTAAAAATTAACATATTTAAACAAAATTTATGGACTTTGGTGAAACCAAGTCCATCTAACCCTTCTCTAATCAGGCTTTTTGTGGCTCAAGGAAGTTGATTTCCTCATTTTCTGGCTTGAACAGCTCAATGAATGGCTCGAGGCGATGACCATTGACTATAAAGGTGTCTATGCCATTGGAATTCAGTAATTCCACCACTCCATTGAGATGTACTTGGTGAATAATGAAAGGACCTATCCACCTTGACTTGAGCTTCCCTGGAAAGATATGGAGCCTTGAGTCATAGAGTAGGACTCTTTGTCCTTTCCGAAAATCTTTGTTGGAAATTAGTTGATCATGCCACTTCTTCATCCTCTAATTTGCAACTTTGGAATTGATGTAAGCATCATTTCTTAATTCCTCCATCTCATTAAGGTCTAAGCACCTCTTTGCCCCAACTCTGATCAAGTCCATGTTCAACCTCTTGATTGCCCACCAAGCCTTATATTCAACTTCCACAGGGAGGTGGCATGCTTTGCCAAAGACGAGACGATAGGGGGACATGGCAAGAATAGTCTTATAAGTTGTTCTATATGCCCATAATGAATCATGTAGCTTAATAGACCAATTTTTTCTGCTTGTAATCACCACTTTCATCAGTATGTTCTTTATTTCCCTGTTTGCTAGCTCCACTTGCCCGGAAGTTTGAGGATGATAAGGTGTAGCTACCTTATGCTTCACTCCATACTTGGCTAATAGGGTTTTAAAAGGTTTGTTGCAAAAATGAGTACCTCCATCACTGATTATGGCCTTGGGCACCCCAAATCTTGAGAAGATGTTCTCCTTAAGAAATTTGAGAACCACCTTGTGATCATTATGTTTACAAGGGATTGCCTCCACCCATTTGGAAATATAGTCCACCCCCACCAATATATAAGAGTTACCAAAAGACATTGGGAAAGGTCTCATGAAGTCAATACCCCAAACATAAAAAAGATCAACTATAAGGATGGGGTTCATGGGCATTTGGTTTCTTTTTGTAAGCTTCCCGAGTCTTTGGCATCTATCACAACTCCTACACATGATGCGGAAATCTTTGAAAAGCGATGGCCAAGTAAACCCTGATTGCAAGACCTTCATGGCTGTTTTCTAGGAGACAAAGTGGCCTCCACATGCATTCTCATGGCAATGGCTGAGGATACCTTGTTGCTCTTCTTCAGGGACACACTTCCTTATGATCTGATATGCACAATACTTGAAAAGGAAAGGCTCTTCCCAATAATAAGCATGAATCTTTGCAAAGAAGTGCTTCCTGTCTTGCGCTTTCCACTCACTTGGAACTTCACCAGTAACCAAATAGTTAGCAATATGAGCATACCAAGGAGCTTTCTCTAGCAACATAAGTGATTCCTTAGGGAAGTCATCATTAATAGGTAATACATGGGAATTGTGTGCTATAGCCAACCTTGAAAGGTGGTCAGCTACCACATTCTCCACCCCTTTCTTGTCTCTTATTTGGAGATCAAACTCTTGTAATAAAAGAATCCATCTAATCAACCTTGCTTTTGCATCTTGCTTTGTCAATAAATACTTCAAGGCCGAATGGTCAGTGAAAACAATGATGAAAGACCCTACCAAATAAGCTCGAAACTTATCTAAAGCAAACACCACAGCCAACAATTCTTTCTCTGTAGTTGTGTAGTTTCTTTGAGCTTCGTTCAATTTTTTGCTTGCATAATAGATCACATAGGGCTTCCCATCTTCTCTTTGGCCAAGTACAGCTCCTATAGCAAAGTCACTAGCATCACACATTACTTCAAAGGGTAATTGCCAGTTAGGAGCCCTTACTATTGGAGCGGTTGTCAAAAATTGCTTTAATTGATCAAAACTCTTTTGACATCTTTCATCCCAGAAAAACTTAGCATCCTTAGCTAAAAGTTCACAGAGAGGCCTTGAAAGCTTAGAGAAGTCTTGTATAAATCTCCTGTAGAACCCTACATGGCCTAGAAATTGCCTTACTCCTTTTACAGTGGTTGGGGATGGCAATTTGGCAATAAGTTCCACCTTTGCTTTATCAACTTCAATACCTTTCTCGGAGATGATATGGCCAAGGACAATTCCTTGATGTACCATAAAATGACATTTCTCCCAATTGAGCACCAAGTCTTTTTCAATGCATCTTTTAAGAACCGCATCCAAATTTACTAAGCATTCTTCAAATGTACCTCCATATATGGTGATATCATCCATGAAAACCTCCATAATTCGCTCCACCATATCACTGAAGATACTAAGCATACATCTTTGGAATGTTGCAGATGCATTGCATAAACCAAAAGGCATTCTTCTGTAGACATATGTTCCAAACGGACATGTGAAAGTGGTCTTCTCCTGATCTTCAACATCAATTTCAATTTGGAAATACCCTGAGTACCTGTCCAAGAAAAAATAGAAAGGATGGCCAGAGACTCTCTCCAGCACCTGATCAATAAACGGGAGTGGAAAATGATCTTTACTTGTTACAGCATTCAATTTCCTATAGTCAATACACACCCTCCATCCTGAAGTGATGCGTGTAGCAATTTCTTCTCCTTTTTCATTCTGAACCACAGTAATCTCTGCCTTCTTTGGTACCACTTGAGTAGGACTCACCCAAGGGCTGTCAGATATGGGATAAATAATACCCGCTTGGAGTAGCTTTAGTACCTCAGTTCGCACCACTTCTTGTAAATGAGGATTCAATCTTCTTTGAGGTTGACGAATTGGTTTAGCTTCTTCCTCCATATATATGTGATGTGTACAAACCAAAGGACTAATTCCTTTCAAGTCAGATATTTGCCATCCTATTGCTTTCTTACACCTCTTAAGAACTTCAAGTAGAGAAATCTCCTGATGACTGGTAAGAGATGAAGATATAACAACAGGACATTGGTTATTTTCTTCCAGGTATGTATATTTTAATTCCATGGGCAGAGGTTTCAAATTGAGCTTCGGGAATTCTTCTGTTACATCATCTTGTCCCTCATCTTTATTGAATAAAGGTAGGATCTCTTCTTTCCTCCTCCAACCTTGTAGAGTAGCAAGGACATCGGCGGGTTCAGACAACCCTTCTTCAAGATCCTCAAGACTTTCATTCAACCTGTCTTGCATATTCTGATTACAATGCTCCTCCACTAGAGTGTCAATAATGCATACCTCTTCTGGACCTTCTTCTTCTTCCGGAGCAATTAGCTTCTTTTTGACATATGAAAGATATTAAGCTCAAGTGTCATGTTGCCAAAAGTGAGTTGCATAAGTCCATTCCTACAATTTATGATTGCATTTGAAGTAGCAAGAAATGGCCTTCCAAGGATGATAGGAACATAATTAGCTTCCTTAACTAAAGGATCAGTATCAAGAACAACAAAATCTACTAGATAGTAGAAATTATCAACTTGAACTAAAACATCCTCAATTATCCCCCTTGGAATTTTCACTGATCTATCATCTAAAGATAGAGTGATTGATGTTGGCTTTAATTCACCAAGTCCCAATTGCTTATAAATAGAGTATGGTAACAAATTCACACTTGGTCCCAAATCTAACAAAGCTTTTTCCACTACCTTTCCCCCAATCATGACTGAAATGGTAGGACATCCCGGATCTTTGTACTTCAAAGGAGATTTGCATTGTATGATGGCACTTACTTGCTCAGTCAAGAAGGCTTTCTTATTCACATTCAACCCTCTTTTGATAGTACACAGGTCCTTTAGGAACTTTGCATATGTTGGAACTTGCTTAATCATATCCTACAATGGAATGTTGACCTTCACTTGCCTCAATACTTCAAGGATTTCTGATGCATTTTTTATCCCCTTTTTCCCATGCAAAACTTGAGGAAAAGGTGGAGATGTATGTTTCTTCATCAATTGTTCCTTAATAAGCTCTTTCTCCGGATTTGCATTAACTGTTGAATCATGGTCCTCCTTCCTTTCACTGATATCTTTCTTATTTCCTTTCATTTCCTCCCTCTTCTTTGTCTCTTCTTCTTCCTTATCTTAAACATATAGCTTGGGTGTTGGTGACTCAACCTTTTTACCACTCCTTAGAGTGATCAAGGCTTTAACATCTCTCACCTGTGAAGATTTTCCCTCATGAGTTTCCACTTCATGGATACCCTCGGGGTTTTGGTGAGGTTGAGAAGGAAATCTACCCTTCTCTTGCATTGTGTTCAAATTAGTGAGCCTTGAGATTGAGTATTGGAGATTATTTATCTTCTGAGATAAGTCATTTTGCATCCCATCCATCATTTTATTCAAAGTATTCTCTACACTGTCAATTCTTTGACTGAGTTGAGAATTGATGGATTTTTGGTCTCCAACAAAATCTCCCACAACCTTGCTGAGATTCACTATTGCTTGTTCAAGACTTGAAACTTGTTGGGATGGTTGAGATGGTTGAGCCGGTTGTTGGTACTGAGGTGCTCTTGGCTTCCATGAAAAATTTGGATGATTCCTCCAACTTGAGTTGTAAGTATTGCCATACGAAGCATTGCTATTGGGTTTGAATTGTCCAATGACATTTGCTTGTTCTCCAAACATTTCTCTAGCAATTGGAATTGTAGGGTACTCCTCTACCAAGTGTTCATAAGATTGACAAATAGAACATGGCTTTACTTGCACTGGTGTTTCAGCAACAGCTTGCACTTCATGCATCTTTTTCAGTTCTAGCTCTTCCACTCTTCTTGTCATAGCTGCAAATTTTGCTTTCATATCAACATCTTCATTCAAGGTGTACATCCCAGCCTTAGCATGAAGAGCATTTGGTTGAGACTTCATCTTTCCCACTTCTCCTTTGTTCGATTCATCCCATCCCCTTGAGACTTTAGCTACATAACTCAAGAAATCCATAGCTTCCTCAGGATTCTTACTCATGAAATCCCCTCCACACATTGTTTCGAGGAGTTGCTTCATTGAAGAAGACATCCCATCATAGAAATAACTCACCAACAGCCATGTATCAAAGCTATGGTGAGGACAAGCATTAATGGCTTCCATGTATCTTTCCCAACACTCATAGAATTTCTCATTCTCTTTAGTTGAGAAGTTTGAAATTTGCCTTTTCAAGCCATTTGTTCTGTGAGTAGGAAAAAACTTCTTGAGGAATTCAGCTTGTAAATCAGTCCAAGTATGGATACTCCTTGGCTTTAAAGAATTAAGCCAAATCTTGGCCTTATCCTTTAAAGTAAAAGGAAATAGTTTAAGCCTCATCAGGTCGATAGAAGTTCCTCCCTCTCGGAATGTATTACAAACATCTTCAAATTCCTTGATATGGGCATAGGGATTCTCACTTTCCATTCCATGAAAAGTTGGTAGAAGTGGCACAATATGGGGTTTGATCACTAGCTGCTCTGTAGGGGGCACTATACATGATGGTGCACTCATACAAGGTGGATGCATGCGGTCCCTCATTGATTTGAATTCATTGGGATTGTCCTGATGACCATGGTGACTATGCTAATCCTCAGGTGTAGTTTCCATGATGTTCAAGCTCAATTCCAACTCCTTGTTATGAGGTGTTTCAAGTTTAACAAGCCTTCCTCCACTATCTTGTATCCACTTTGGCATATACAACTAGTATCAACTATAACTAAAAAAAACAAAAACAGAGGAAAACAAAAACAAAGCTACCAAAAATAGTTCGATTAACTAAAACTAAATTAAAAGCTATGCTATAATATAAACGAGTAAAAGAAAAAACTAAAAGAGTTAGTAAAATGACAGAAAACTCGCCAAACTTGTGATGAAAACCACAAGTAACTGAAATAATATCACTATGAAGTTGGCACCTTCCCCGGCAACGGCGCCATTTGATTCATGCCCAATTAGTGTCTTAGCTAATTCATGTCCAACTAGTGCTCTTTGATTGAGGGAGTAATCAACAAAATTTATAACCTATATCACCATGCATTAGGATAGCTTTAGCTAATATAGCATAGTGGTTCTAGGATCGTTCTCTAGGAAGGGTTTTCAACTCACAACTGATACCAATTCAAAGTTAAATTGGTGCTTTTTCATTTCAAGGTTAGCTTAAGAAATAAAACACAAACTTTGGTTAAACGAGGTTTTGTTTCAAGCTAACTAAAAAGAAAATAATGGAAATTACTTATGAAGAAAAACATTCCTTGGAGGTTTGGGTTCAAAAGGGAGGTTCCTTATGCAAAAACAGAGCTCTGGTCATTTGGTTCATTTCCTCGCATTAGATAATTAACATATAGTCAATTCTCTAACCGGTGTTGTACAGATATATCCTTTAAATGGATTTCAGCTCTAATTCCCTCTCACTGATGCAACTTGCAATGGCCCGTGCCTCTCACTTAGCATTTGCCATTCAAGGTGATCTTTATCTTTGGACTTCCCTTCTCAAGCTCGCAAGAGATAACTAATGGATGTCTCCTTGGAGTCCAAAAGCTTACCAAGTGTTGGCAATTCTAGAAAATGCTACCTTCAAGTCACTTCCCAAAAGCTTGCAAGAGGTAAACTAGTGCATCTCCATGGACGGAGATCACTAGCCTTACCAAGTGTTGGCTCAAGTGAATTGAAGGTGTTTTAAGTTAACTAAAAACATAGAAATCATTTAAGGATCACACTTTCTCTTCTTTAATGGCTGAAACCACAAAGCTACTAATTCTTACACTTGGAACCTTTCTCGGCAACCTTAGCTCTAAGGAACTAAAATTCTAGCCACTCATTCTCTGAGGAAACTTCCTCAGAACTTGTTTGGCTAGTAAGAAAAATTAGATGAATATAAACAATCTAAACAAGTAGGTAAGACAGAGTAAAAACTCTTAATTTTACTTCCTTTCAAAAACTATACAAAGTGTCTGTGTACAAGCCCTATTTTTTGTCGTCCCCCTTTCCTCTGAGGAAACTTACAATCATTAAATATGGGTTAATTTACCCTTTGCTCTTGCTTAAAGACTAAGGAATCCTATGATAGGTGGGTTACAAGGAGAGTTTGGGAATTTAGACATCAAATATCTAAAGCAAAAAAATCTCAAAATGTCAGTTGCAAATATCGGGAAGCTTCAGGAGAACACCCATGCACTGTGCAAAATGGCTGCGAAAATTTCACAACAAAAGGACAAGATTTTCGCAGCAAAAGGCTGATTTCGCAGCCGTGAAAAAATCTTTCTTCAGCTTGGAGTGATCTGCTTGCAATGGCTGTAACTCCTTCATTTCAACTCCGAATCGTGCACCGTTTGAAGCATTGGATTGTTGACTTCCTGAGCTTTGAAAAGACATATAGCATGTATAAATTAAACTCCAGAAAGTGCTCCAAAAATGGCTGAAATAACTGTCATCAAGAATGCTTCATGGCTGATTCTTGTTTGCTTCCCCTCCTTGCATTCCGGATTTGCTTATGGAAAAGGACTTTAAAGCTTTGGTTCTTCATGTTTCTGAGCCTTCCATTGCTTTTCCAAGGATTCCAAAGAACTCTCCTCAATCTCAGATTGCTTTGGTGATCAAATTACTAACAAAAACACCAAAACTTACACACTTTGATTAGAAATGATTGCAAAAGTCCTTAATATGTTAATTGGGTTAAAAGGCAATAACTACTACTCAAAAGTGTTTAAAAGAGTTAATTACAAGCTATGAAATATCACCTTTTGAGTAGTAATCAACTAGTCAACCGGTTGAACCAGAACTCAATTGGTCAAGACTATTTTTTGGCATTTTTTGGTACCCAAGGCTAAAAACCTATAAATTGAGAGTTTCACTTCATTTATGAATTAAAGAACACTTGCAATCAATTGTCTACCTACCTATTCTTCATTCAAAGCTCTCACTTCTTTCTTTTGGTGCATTAACCCTTCACTTGCATATCATTTAGTGCACCTTTGTCATTCATCCTAGTATTTCCTTGTATTTGAGCATTTATTGAGCTAGGTTGTGATTAAGTGAGATTATGTGTATAGAATGCTTCAAGTTGGTGAGTACTTGAAGGATTGTGTAAGAACCCATTGGAACCGAAATCTAAATGTAAAGACTTTGGAAACTTTGTTGAAACTTCAAGGATAGTGGAACTCTTACTCGGTTAGAAGCTTGAGGAGAGTGTGCGTAAGTAAGGGGTGTCGAACCACTATAAAAATGTGTTTGATCTCTTTAATCGGTTCTTAGTTGGGTTTGTGTTGAAAATGGTATCAAGTATCAGACTCGGTGCAGAAAGGTTCAAGGCGATACGACTTGGGCGAGTCAGGTATGGAATGTTATTGGAATACCTGAAAGAATATAGGTTGAAAATGAAAGACAAGGTTTTAAAGCATTACAATGGCCTCCCATTAGCAATGCACACATTGGCGGCGACGATTCATAAGCAAATATTAGGAATAAAGTGATGTCTAAGCATTTTTGGTTTTTTTTTTTGTTTTAACAGTTTCATAATTTAATTCATTTAATTATAGAAATATGAGTTATTTTAGGTGAATTATCTATATTACACAACAATTAAGGTTTAAAAATTATTTTGGATTATTCATTAAGGTTTAAAATATTTATACAATATTTTTTAATATTCATATTCCATTTATATTTATGATATTCACATATTTAAAAAAAATATATTATGGATCCATAAGATTATTCTTTTTCCTTTGTTGGGTTGAACTTCAGTTTTTGAGGGAAAAAAAATTGAAAATGTCAAATTGGTGTTTTAGTTGTTCTTTTTGTAAACTCACAGTTTCTAAAATAAAATGAAAATGGAAGAAAAATATTCAAAATATGCTATGATATATGATTTCTATTTTTTAAAATAAAAAAATAAAAAAAAGTATAAACAAATTGAACTTCCCCAGTTTTTTAATGTTTTCCTTCCATATTATTTATTTTTATGTGAAAGCTATTTAAATATTTTAATTAAATCTTTAAAATTGTTGTTACGGGTACAATTGGAAAATATTTGTTGGGATAACATTGATCAATTGTAAAGATGATGCAATGTTGGGAAATGAGTTGTTATTATCATGTTGTAGCATCTCATACAAGGATTATATAGTAAGGTTTTAAAACTTAACTTTTTATATTATGATAAAAGATTTATTTAATTGTTTTTCTATAATATAGTTTGCTTTCCATCTTTAGATTGATGTATCAAAGGTTCCTCTTCATCATATATTCAACAAAGTCAATGAATATATAAAAACTTCGGGTTCAAAAAACGCAATAATTGTAAGATGAGTTGTAATCACTTTCTATACATGCTCTTTTTGATATTATATTATCCATTGGATTTGCTTTGAGATCACACACACACACACACACACACACACACACACACATATATATATATATACCAGGTTTGGAGTGGGGATGCAATGGCTAATCAACTCATGCAATTAATCACATAAGCAATCAAAAATGTGAAACCCGATTCAAACCCACCAACTCTCTTATTGCCTTTGGGATATAAAGCTAATATTTTCTTTTCACTTGGATGGGTAAGTTAAACATAAATGTAAATTGACATAACATATCTCATTGCATATACTGTCAATTTGGAAGGTTTTTTCCTTCTTCTTTTATTTGAGTTGAATACTATATTATATAGATATAGAGCAAAGGAATTTGGGAACCTATTCTAGCCTATACACGGGTTGTGGCAGAAATTGTGGATCACGCTTGAAGTATAGAATTTACATTAATAGATTTTCTCTAATTATCTAATTAGATAGCTCACGCCAACACTCCCCCTCAAGTTGGAGCATAGATATCTCTTATGCCCAACTTGTCAAGTGAGTTGTAGTAGTTCCTTGCAGACACTGCTTTTGTGAGTATATCAGCCAACTGGTCTTCTGATTTAACAAATGGAAGCTGAATAATCTTTTCTTCAAGGTTCTGTTTGATGAAGTTCTGATCCACCTCAACGTGCTTAGTGCAATCATGTTGGACTGGATTGTGGGAGATAGCAATGGCTGCCTTGTTATCACAGAATAGGTTCATTTCAGAGTTGGGAGCAATGCCGATATCAGCTAGCAGCTTTTTTAGCCAAAGAAGCTCACATATTCCTTTAACCATTCCCCGAAATTCAGTTTCAGCACTAGACAATGCAACTACCTTCTGTTTCTTGCTCCTCCATGTAACCAGGTTGCCTCCCACAAAAGTAAAGTACCCTGAAGTAGATTTCCTGTCCATGATGTTCCTTGCCCAGTCAGCATCTATGTAGCCAGCAACATTCAAATGACCATTCTTTGAGAACATAAGTCCTTTCCTAGGAGAGGACTTCAAATAACGAAGGATCCGCATTACGACATCCATATGGTCTTCACTCGAGCAATGCATGAACTGACTCACAATACTCACAGCATAAGCAATATCTGGTCGAGTATGAGATAAATAGATGAGTTTACCCACTAACCATTGATACCTTTGTTTGTCCGCTGGCACCTGGTCTACATATTCTCCAAGTTTATGATTCTGGACAATTGGAATATCAACAGGCTTACACCCTAGTAATCCTACCTCTGCCAGCAAATCTAGTATATATTTCCTTTGGGAAAGAAATATGCCTTGTCTTGACCTTGCTACTTCAATGCCTAAAAAATACTTAAGCCCTCCTAAGTTTTCATCTCAAACTCAGTTGACAATTGCTCTTGAAGCCTGGAGATTTCTTCTACGTCAGCCCCTGTAATGATCATGTCGTCTACATAGATGATAAGGGCTGTTATTTTTCCCACTTGATGTTTTAGGAAGAGTGTATGATCAGAATTGCTTTGTTGAAACCCATATTTCCTCATTTCCGAACTAAACCTACCAAACCATGCTCTAGGTGATTGCTTTAGTCTATACAATGCTCGTTGTAACCTACATGTGATCTTAGCCTCTGAGGTAGCAGTATAACCTGGTGGAAGATCCATGTAAATTTCCTCTTCAAGATCACCATGGAGGAAGGCATTTTTCACTTCCAGTTGGTGTAATGGCCAATCTAAGTTTGCTGCAAGAGATGACAAAACTCTAACAGTTTTTAGTTTGGCTACAGGTGAGAAAGTTTCCTTATAATCTATACCATATTTCTGTGTATAACCCTTTGCTACCAACCTTGCCTTGTATCTATCAATAGACCCATCTGCTTTATATTTAATGGAGAAAATCCACTTGCACCCCATCGTCTTCCTTCCTTCAGGCAATACACTCAAAACCCATGTGTTATTTTTCTACAACGCCTCCAATTCCTCTTTTATAGCTTCAGCCCATTTTGAATCTGATAAAGCTTCTTTAACACTACTCGGAATCTGACATGAGGAGAGTGTATGTGCAAAGGCCCTGAGAGGTTCAGATAATCTTTGATTGGACATATAATTGGCTATTGGATACTTGGATTGTCGCTCTTCTATGTCTGGGGAGTATCGAGTTGGTGGCTTGCCTTGATTGTGTCTGAAAGGTAGAACGTAACCTGTAGATGTATCTATAGCATTAGTTTGTAAAGGTGTGATAGAAGAGCTTACCTCGGGGATATTCTCAGGAGGAGGGTTGTTGGGTACTAAAGAGTGAAGGGATTCATCAGATTCTGCATCTTTCGATGATTTGGGTACAGGTTCAACTTCAATTCTTAGAGGTTCAACCATGTCGTTGCCATCATTTGGATGTGCTAGATTGTCACCAACGTCCAGCATTTCAACATCCAACCAATTCCGTTCTTCACCATGGATCTCCCCCTGAAGAGGGGAATTGGACACCGGTGATGGGAAAAAAATTTCAGATTCTAGGAAGGTGACATCCATGGTGATGTAGGTTCTTTTGGCAATGGGATCGTAGCATCTATATCCTCTCTTTTTTACTCCATACCCCAAAAATAGACACTGGATAGCACATGGATCCAACTTAGTTCGTTGATTCTTATGGATGTGAACAAAAACAACATAACCAAAAATTCGGGGAGGAATCATCAAAACATTAGGTAATGAGACATGATCGGAAAGCACCTTAACTGGAGTCTGAAATTGTAAGACTTTGGTTGGCACATGGTTCAAAAGATGCACGGCTATGGCAACGACATCACTCCAGTATCTATTCGGCACATGTGCATTGATTAATAGAGCACGGGCAGTTTCTAAGATATGTCTATTCTTTCTTTCAGTAGTACCATTCTGTTGTGGGGTTTAAGAACATGAGGTTTCATGGAGAATACCATGACTGTTGAAGTATGTTTGGAATTGTTGGTTAACATACTCCCCTCCATTGTCAGAACGAAAGATCTTAATTTTTGCAGAAAATTATCTTTGAACCATGGTATGAAATGATTGGAAAACAGCAAATACTTGATCTTTGTGTTTTAGGAGGTAAAGCCATGTCATTCTTGTACAATCATCAACAAAAATTACAAACCAACGGTGACCAGAAGACATAGTAACTGGGTAAGGTCCCCATACATCAGAATGGATTAAATCAAACGGAATCATACTTTTATTCATACTCAAAGGATAAGAAGCTCTATGACTTTTGGCTAAGATACAAGTATCGCATTTAAAATTTAAGTGTGATACTTTGGAAAATAAACCAGGCAGTAAGTGCTTCAAATACCCAAAAGATGGATGCCCAAGTCGATGGTGCCATAACCAAATATGTCTTTCCTTGTTACTAACCGTGTGGTGCATGTGATTTGCTCTTCCCGAACTGAAGTCATCAACGTAGTATAATCCCTCCCTCTTAGTACCATGCCCAATTATCTCCTTGGTGAGAATATCCTGAAGAAGGCAAAAAGTAGAGTACATTACTACTACACAATTAAGATCCGCAATAACTTGACTCACAGACATCAGTCTATTTGAAAGAGAAGGTATAAGTAATGTATTAGATAATGAAAGGGAAGGAGATAAAGTCACTGTTCCAGCCCTTGTAACCGGATAAGTGACCCCATTGGCATTTGTAACACAACTCCATCTCGGCTGAGTTGCATTAGAAAAATCATTTGAATCAAATGTCATGTGGTCTGTAGCACTAGAGTCGAGAATCCAGTCATCATCATTATTGTGAGTAGAGATATGAAGTGCCTTACCAGAAGTACCAGAAGTACCTGGATCATGTGAAGATTCTACTTGAGGGATGAGGGATAATGAAGGATCACAAGTAACCACAGCAGCTCTCCCAGTGTGGTCATCATTAGTAGAGGTTTCACGTTTTTTTCGTGCTTGAAAATCATTCCACCAATCTGGATACCCATGTAGTTTGAAGCAGGTGTGACGGGTATGTTTGGAGTTGCCACAATGTGTACACTTCATGCCATCAAATGGTGGTTTGGTTTTGGATTTTCCCCTGCTTAGAGAAAGAGTCCTTGGTTTCGGTGTTGTCTGGTAGTGGCTTCCCTTGATCCCTTTGGATATCATAACTCCTCCAAGAGTGGTATCTGTACCTGAGATCATCACAGCCTGCTTGACATCTTCCCTATGAACAAAAGCGTAGGCCTATTCCACTGTAGGGAATGGTTTTAATTGGAGCACATCACTTCGAGTTTTATCCAATCTATCATCTAGTCCATCAAGGAAAGTATAAACCCGATCTTCTTGTAGAATCGAGTTGTATTTCTGTATGTCAATAGCACACTCCATCGGGTTAGGACGACGAAAATTGATTTCTCGCCACAACCCTTGAAGATCGTTGTTGTATTTTTCAATGGATCCACCCCCTGCTTCATACGAGTAACACGACGCCGGAGATCATAGACTTGAGATGAATCTGTCCCATCAAAATAGGTTGTAGTAGTAGAATCCCAAACCTATTTTGCAGTTGGGAAGCGGATAAAGTTGGCAATCAAGGAAGGGTCCATCGAATTGATCCACCATCCCTTGACAATGGCGTTTTCGGTTCGCCATTTTCCTGAGTGAAGGATCAGTTTCTGGCGGTTGAGGGGAATCTCCATTAATATATCCTAACTTATCCTTGCCAGAGATATACATCTCGACAACCTATGACCATAAGGCATAGTTGGATCCTTCCAACTTGATATCGATCGGAGCAGTTGAGGAATCGGCAAGCAGAGGTTGAGGAGAGGTTTGGGCTTGAGTCAAGACCTCCGTCATTTTTGTCATCAAATCGTTAAGGATGGAGTTGGTTTGGGGAATGAGAGATTGTGCTAGGTCTCCGGATTCCGCCATGGATTCTATTGGGTCTTGGTTCTTTCCTGGTCAAGCGACACCACAAAAAATGACCAAGTCGGCAATGGTGTAGGCCCTGTTAATTGGAAAATCTGCCGAGGTCATCTCCGACAAACTCTGGAGAGGATCTGGGGTCGACTTCGAAGTCGTCTCCCAGGTCTGTGGAGACTATGACGAAGGCGCAATTCGCTGATGCACCGAGAGTGCAGGCCCCGCCAGTTGGAAAATCCGTTGGTGTTGGAACGTCGTCTCCGACGAACTCTAGAGAGGATCTGGGGTTGACTTCGACGTCGTCTCCCAGGTCTGTGGAGACTACGACGAAGACGCAGTCCACTGATGCACAGAGCTGGTGCAAACGAAGCTGTGGGTCCGGCGTGGCTCTGATACCATGTCAATTTGGAAGGTTTTTTCCTTCTTCTTTTATTTGAGTTGAATACTATATTATATAGATACAGAGCAAAGGAATTTGGGAACTTATTCTAGCCTATACACGGGTTGTGGCAGAAATTGTGGATCACGCTTGAAGTATGGAATTTACATTAATAGATTTTCTCTAATTATCTAATTAGACAGCTCACGCCAACATATACTACTTTAAAATATTATGTCCATAAGATATGCATATCTAAATATATCATATCCCACTGGAAATCATATCCCAAGATATCTATTTCCTATTCAATGGGATATGATATCCCATGATATACATATCATATCCTATCATATTCTGCCAACCAAATGTAGCCTAATAGATTATTTATAAATTGGTGTTTGATAAAACTTAATACTTAATATTTGATGACTCGATATAAATTTTATTAAAATTAGACTAATATTATTTACTTAAAACTTATGATATAATTCTTATTAGTAAATTACTTATTATCTATTTTTTACTTTAAATACTAAAGTTATTTCATAAAGCTAAAAAAAAGACTTTTTTTAACTATTAAATTGACATATTTGCATTCTTATGAGAGAGAAACAAGAGAAGAAACAAATATAACCTATTATGGTAAAGGATGCTTGTAATTTAGAAAAAGACAATTATTTTAACTTACTACTTTTAAGTTATTTTATCAACCATACTAAATGTACTAATTTAAATCATTAAACCATATCAAACCATTCTTTTTATTTGACAAACATCATTTAAAAGTAATGCAAGTATTATCAAGATGAGTTTTATAGACTAAAGAAATATTGTTATGAAAATCACTCTCAAACCTCTAAATTATTTGGCAGTACACCAATTCAAGTAAATAATATGTATATGGTGATGAAAGGGTATGTGAAAATGAAAAATTAAAAATTAAAAACTTACTAGAAAATGGCGATCAGGAGGCATTTAGAATGGGATACAGGGAGAGGCATATGAATGAGGAGATGAATATTTTGTCCACACACTTCGCCAAGAATTCATCATGCTGCAAAATGATGATGATTGTAGGAAATGTACATTCCCTACCACTTAATAGTAAAAACAACCCTCAAAGGATCCACAAGAAGATGGATTTGTTACTATCAATTTCAGCACACTATTGGCTTACCCCTTGCCTCACACATGCTTAAGGCATCCAAATAGTTCTCCCTTTTTTCTTTTTCTTTTTTGTAGGATCCCATGAAGCATAGCCCATTTTTCAATGTGTCACAAAAAAATAACAATGATGTAATTCTCCTTCAAACACACCTTTTAGGCTAAAGTGTTTCTAAAAAATATTACAAAAATGACTCGTAGAAGAGTTTAAAGAATTTATTGAGTTTAAATGTCTTTTTTTTTTAATTGCCTGAGTCTAGGACTATTGTCTCATCCCATCATTCAAAATTTTATTTTATTTTGTTTTTAAATTATAATATCCAATTTTGCGTTATCGGATATTACCAATAAACTTCATTATTAGATATTATCCTCTTTCCATTTCCCTGTAGATATCTAGTCTTTGGATATAACTTCATTATTAGATATTATCCTCTTTCCATTTCCCTATAGATATCTAGTCTTTGGATATTATTACTCACTGCATCCATTATTATTTTTTTATTTTATTTATGATAACTCTTCTTTCTAAAAAAAATCCGAATAAGAAACTATGTTCTTTCTCAAAAGAAAATAAAACAAACCAACATGCTCTGATACCATTGTTATAAAAAAAAAAAAAAAAAAAAAAAACTTCGGATTGCACAGTCAAATTGGGAACCACCTAGTTTCATGGCACAAAAACCTTTAACCTACTCTTTAGAGAACTTTTCTTTTCGAAGTTCTCTCTATCCTTTTCTTTTTTTAAAAAAAATGCGAGAGTCGGAGAGCCAGAGAGATTGAGTAAGAGACAAAATTTTCATATATATATATATATATATATATATATATATCTTTAGTGGGGAGGTTTCTGAGCAATTTTTGACAGTTCCAACTCCTAGAAACCACTCCCCCCATATCTCTGACATATTGGATCGGGTTGGGTCAACCCAACTTGGGCACCCACCCAATTCCAACACTAACCTTCTCATTCCATGATTGAGATCTTATATGCTTCTCTGCTTATCGACGAGGGCGGAGTAATGGGGGCATCCTCTGCCACTCTGCTTTCCACTTCGCCATTTTCACTCGATTCCTGACTTTGGGCTAACTGCTCCCACTACTTCAGATGGTTTCCTCCCATAGCTCCCATGTGTCTTACCCCGTTTCTTCTTGGGTCAAAACATTCTGGACAGGCCCTCTAATAAGGCCCTTAGTTTTTAGCCTTATGGCCCAGGCCCATAATTCCAAGTCCGTTTGGGTTCCTACGAGCATCTCTCCTCAACAACTCCTCCGCCACACTGATCGTGGTGTTGCTGGTGGCTACTTCGTGGAGTATAGTGTTGCCGTCGTTGTTTTCTATATCGGAAAATTGATGGTTGCCGTCTGCAGGCAACATCTTCAGCAATTCGAGTACCAGATTTTTTTGTTCGGAGTGAGCGACCATGTGGGGGACTGTGTCGTTGTAAATACTAATTCTCTGTAATGGGCCTTCACGAAGTTTACGGCAGAGTCGTCTCACTTTCCAGTACCTTTCGTAGTCCGCCGTATGAGCGTCTTTGGAGAGGAGAGAGCAAAGGTCTTACAGTGAGGGCAGTACTGCAAAATCCCTTTTGGGGATGCCACAGGATTTACGAAGATGTGGTTGGCGACGTGGCCGGACTAGTCTTAGTCCATGCTTTGACCTACTCATCTTTAATGAATACTAATAATCTTTTCGTCACAATTTTCCAATTGATAAGGTTATAATTATTTATTAAAAAGAAGAAAAATTGGTAACCTAATTGCTTAGGGCCAGTTTGTCAATATTTCTGAATATATATTCAAGATAAAGAATAAAATAAGAATGTTATTATTATTATTATTATTATTATTATTGTTATTGTTATTGTTATTATGGGATATATTTAATCAAAATCACTAAAAATATATGTTAAAATCGAAATCCTTAAATAAATGTATAAATAATAAGACCTAAGTATAAAAAAATAGAAATAGGTATAAACAATGAAATTGAAGTACTAAAGGATGAAACAAATGTATAAAACAATACAATGTTTGAAATAATGGGATCTACACACATGTGGTGTAATTTGATTAATTGCAATTTTGATAAGTAGCAATTCAATAGTGTAGTGAGAACCAAGAGTATACAACATGAATGTTCATATTTTAATAAAAATATAAGTTATGTTTTTTGTTAAAATAAATAATATTTTTTCTAAAAAAATACTGATTAATAATATTTTATTTAAAATGAATTCTAAAAGACGTACATAACTTTTAAAAAATATTTAAATAATCTTCTTTTTTTCTTTTTTCTTTCTCTTTTTTTTTACTAAGGAACATGTTTACTATCTAATTATTTTGAGTATTTTATACCAAATTTAGTGTTGGAATTTTTGCTATTAAATGAGTTGCAAATACAAATTCTCTATTCAAGAAGTTCACGCACAATGGGTTACATTTTTGTACTTGTGGACCCCGCATTTCGATCTCTCGAATGCGTTCCCCCACTCGATGGCGAAACTCGATTTTCATTTTATTTGAAAAAATGATTTTTATTGATTAAGAAAATGACTTGGAGTCGCCACTTATTTTTGTTTTATTTTTAAAGGGTAAACAAAATAAGAAAGATAAACCCTAAGTGTGACTCCTGATTTTTGGAAAAGGTGGTCTGTGAAAACCGGATCGGGTTCGGGGGTCAGGTTACTTATTGGGAAGGTACGGTAAAAACCGTAGCACCCCTCTAAGTCCCTAAAATCGGGTTTCTACTAATAGACTGAAGCTGACATGGCAATCAATGAGGAAATCAGCGGATACTCAAATCAAACTTGCACATATGAAAATAAGAGCATGCATAGAGAATAATCAAAATGAGAATGAGTGTGTACCTGGACCTCCAGTGACAAATGCGCTATCATGAAACAGGATTAGTGAACAATGAACAGATGTAATTAAGCGCATATCAAGGAATAGAGTAAACCAATCATGCATGGCAAATAAATCAATCGATTAGTCAATCAATCATGAAGTCAAGTATGTGGGGCCCCCACCAAAGCCCGTTCATTTTTGCATGAATTAATTCCATAAATACCATTATTTGGAATTACGGAATTTGATTCTTACTTATTTTAAAAACATTTGAAAAAACAAAGAAAATGCAAAAGTGGTTTGCCGAAAAGAAAATGGCAACCAAATTTTATTGAAAATGAGATTTTGGAACCTAAAAACCATAAAGATGAAAAATGAGAGAGTTGGAATTATTTGAAAAGCTAAATTTGAGAAGATATTTGCAAAATGTGATTTGGAGCAATTATTTTTCAAAAACAGAGATGAGAAGACAGGAGATTATATGCAGCCCAAAGATGATCATTTCAGGCCCTTCAGAGTATGCCTTTAGGGACTCTGATTTAAGAAACTGAAGCTACATCTGTAAACCATGGTTGCCAGCACTGACACCCTCAAGGCATTCAGAGTCGGATGAAATCTCTCCTTTGAATGATAATTCCGAAATGGAAACTGGGCTTGGTTAATAAGCCTCCTCTAAGCTCATAAAAGATTAAGGGTTTGTTTCGGTGCAGCGTGAGGAAACTGAACCTCCACCAGAGGATCCAATTGATGCTTCTTCTAGAATTGGAGCCATTGAGTCACAGCCTAGCAGAATCTCCATCTCTCACCAACAAGATGTCGGCTATTGGTTTAGACTGCTGCTTATTGGTGATTCCAAACGACAAGCCAATATCCTCAGTTTCAGAATCAGCCGCAATGTTGGCAACGACACCTCAGGAACCCCATAACTTTGTTCAGACAGATTATTCTCCTCAATTTTGTGCTTCAGTTCACTCAAGATCACACAAACTTCTTGTGCAGCACAACTATTTCTCTGAATCCAAGAAAGGGATGGACGCAGACTTCTGAGAGCCTAGTCTTGAGTTTCTGGGTCTTGAACGTACTTGCAACCTCCTTGATGTTTTTGTAAGCTCATCTTTTACACTTCCCGGAACAAGTCTGCGAAGAGCAATGCAAGGATGCTGGGATAGGCCTGACTCCTGAAGCTTCTAGAACTGAGTCTTCCCACTTGAGATTCTGAAAACAGTCTCCTCTGAGAAAGGAGTTAACCAAAGCTGAAGGAAATGGTTCGAGGTGTTTCGGCTGATGATGAAGGTTGGGTACTGATGTAAATGATACGAAAGATAACAAATAAGGTTGGTGATGGATATCAGGGGGCATGAAGAGCGAACAGTGGCGTCATTCCTATGTATACGGGTAAGAAATGGGTAAGAAATAGGCATTGACAGATGAAGGTCTAAAGAAAGGACATAGGTGTAATGATACGGCTAGGGAAAGTGGAAGTGGGTATGAATTATGGCTGTTCTAGAAGACTTTTCAAACCATCGTCCAAATGAGTTTGCAAAAGGTGGTGAATTCAAAACATCCATGCAATGAATAGTTGACTGAGACGTTCACAAAAGAGACGAAGTGAGTTCCACGAGTCCTAAGGATCTACTGGCCTTCCACTCAAATCAACATGTGTCCCATCCATAGCATCACCACAGGTTGGATCAGGATAATGCAACATCAAACGTCCCGAACTATCAGTAATTGTTGCACTAGTATAAACTCAGGCAGCTACCCCATCTTCTCTTCTGAACCGTAGTCGACTGGACTCGACTCTCGGCCGTGACAATTGCGTTCGCCGCTGCGTTCATGGTCTCTACGCTATTATTCACACTTACCATCTTCCTTATAAGTCACAAAATCCCCATATTCTCAACTCAAACCTCCTCCGGCACTGAAACTTCTAATTCCGGCTATTTGTGCTTAAAACTCACTATAAGAAGCAGCAAGTTTTCCGACGAGATTCCGATATGGAGCTGTGAGTCCGAAGAGAACCATTCTGCTTTCTGGTTTGGAGAGTTTTTGGTCGGATTCGTCATGGGTAAGAGCATCCACAGCAATATTATTAGGATTAACAAACCCATTCACCGCCCCGATACAACCCATACTGACCATAAACCTACTGGCCAGAGATTCAACGCCGTCCCCATCTCTCATTACATAGCTCATCAAATAATTGCAGTCTAGATCCACTTGAGACTCGTCTTTATGAATTACAGAAGCTCCAAAGTTACGTCCAATGCTACGCGTAAGCTGGTGGCACAACCTCTTTATGGAACAGAGGATGATGATCTTAAAATCCCGTTCTTGGGATCTGTGAGTCTGTTCCAAGCGACTGCTGGTGGATTGACACTCAACCATAGCACTTGAGGGACCCCCCACATGGCGTAAAGCAGTCCACTTCCAGTCTGTTGCACTTCTGAATTATGGGGTTCCGCAAATTCAGCTTGTAAATTCAGCTAGCTCAGTCTCCTCAAATCCTGGGTTGACTTGTAAAGCCTCTTCAACTTTTTCATATGTTTCAGTGACTAGATTACCTTGCTCTTTCATTTGAACGGCTCCAACCTCTAACTCCTTGATAGGCCACTGCAAATTTTAGTGACTTTTCTTCACCAGATATGCACTGCCCGCAATATCCACTTGTGAATCTGTGAAGTTTCGCAAACATCGGAACGGCCCCATGATCAGCAGCCTCTTCAATCTCCACCACTCGCTTTGGAGTGAGCTTTTCATAGTAGTTGTAGATATATCCTTCAGGTCCAGTTGAATAGTCTGCCACTATGATCATAGGAGCATTTACACAACATCCCATGCATTCTATTTCACTGACAGAAAACAAGCCATCCTTTATCACCTCATTGCGCTTCACTCCTCAGTGTTTTAGCTAGGCATCTTCTATTTCTCGTGAACCACGTATCATACCAGGACAGCCTGATAACAAACCACAGTTTAAAAGCAACGGAACCCTTGACTGAAATCAGGCAAGCCGACGGCGAGGAGAAGGATTCCGCTGGTGCAATATACGGACGTTCCGGGAGTGTTATGCAACGAGCAATGTCGTTCTTGGAGGATGAGCTCTGGACGCTTCTAGAAGATTCTAGAAGCCATATTTCGGATTCTAAGAGTTTGAAGACTAAGCATCCGTCGTTCAACTCCAAAGAAAAACACTATCGATGTCCGCTGCTAGAATCTGGGTCCACCGGCGATGATGAGTATCCTACATTCTCGCCGGAGGTCGTCGCCAGCATGAAGAAAATTGCGATGGCCATAATCTCCACAGGGTATGAGACAGAGTGTTGCCAGGTTTTCAGCATAGATAGGAAGAAGAAGAGAGTGAGAAAGAGAGATTTCTTTTATATCTTGACAATACAACCCCTCTGCTATATATATAGCAGGGTTTAGAAAAACAGAGGCTAACAGAGTTTTAACAAAAGAAAACTAAAACATAACTAAACCAAAAAATAACTAATGCTGTTGTAACAAACTAAACTACTAGTTGTTAATTGCTACTTTGCCTAATTGCTACTTTGCCTAATTTGCTCCCTCAAATGAAGCCTCTAAGAACCACTGAACCTGCTACTACTTTGCCTAATTTGCTCCCTCAAATGAAGCCTCTGGGAGCGAGCCTCTGGGAGCCACTGAACCTGCCACCATGAGTCACTGAACTTTCAAAAGAAGATCCGGAGAACATCCCAGCAAATGAACCTGCCACCATGAACCACTGAACTTTCAAAAGAAGATCCAGAGAACATCACAGCCAGCAACTGAACCTGCCACCATGAGCCACTGAACCTGCCACCATTAACTTCAATCATTCAAGCTTTTTACCACTCAGTAGAAGCAATCAGACTTTCAAAAAGGACTAATCTCCATTCTTCAGATCAAGAGAAGCAACAGTAAGCTTTTCACGCAGCTTGTCAAAGAACCTGAAAGATAAAGGCTTTGTGAACACGTCTGCAACTTGATCCTCAGTTGGTACATGATTGACCACCAGCTTCCTCTCCATTACTTTCTCTCTTACAAAATAAAGGTCTAACTCCATATGCTTAGTCCTCGAATGCAAAACTGGATTAGCTGAAAGGGAAACAGTACTTATATTGTCACACCAAATTACAGGAACCATAGTCATCTTAGTTTGGAGCTCAGACAAAAGGGACTGCAACCATAACATTTCTGAGGTCAAGCTAGCCAAGCTTCTATATTCTGCTTCAGTACTAGATCTGGAAGTAGTGTGCTGCTTTTTTGAACTCCATGAAACCAAGCTTTTCCCAAGAAAAACACAATGCCCAGATGTAGACCTTCGATCATCAACATCACTCCCCCAGTCAGCATCACAAAACCCCACTAAATTCATAGTTTCTGATGGCTTCAACACAATACCAAGATCTGTAGTGCCATTGAGATACCTTAAAATTCGTTTGACAGCCTTCCAATGAGTATCTAAAGGCTTCTGCATAAATTGGCAAACCTTGTTAACACTAAAAGCAATCTCGGGTCTAGTGATGGTTATGTATTGCAAAGCTCCAACAACACTTCTGTACTCAAAAACATTATCAATTGGATCACCCATTCCAGCTGAAAGTTTTAGACCAGAAAGCATAGGAGTGGGAAGTGACTTAGCTCCATCCATTTTAGTCTTCTTGAGCAAATCCTGAATGTATTTTTTTTGAGAAAGATGAAGTCCACCATCTGCAGTTTTCTTTACCTCAATTCCCAAAAAATAGCTAAGCTCACCAAGATCTTTAAGGGAAAACAAACCCCTTAACCTTGAGATAAGCTCGTGAATCTCTTGACTACTACTCCCTGTCACAACAATGTCATCAACATAAACAAGAACAAAGAGAGAAGAACAGTTGGTAAACCTTACAAATAGGGACTGATCTGACTTAGTGGAAGAAAAACCAAACTGTTGAAGAGAAATCTTGAGTTTGTCAAACCAAGCCCGAGGTGCCTGCTTTAAGCCATACAAGGCCTTATGTAGTTTGCAAACTAGCTTTTGTTCTTGATTGGTTTTTCCATCAAAACCTGGAGGTTGGTCCATGTAAACTTCCTCTTGCAATTCACCATTTAAAAAGGCATTATTGACATCCAACTGCCTTATACACCAGCTTTGAGAAACAGCAATAGCAAGAACAACTCTAATTGTAGTAGGCTTCACAACTGGGCTGAAGGTTTCATAAAAATCAAAACCAGGAACTTGAGAGTAGCCCTTTGCTACTAGACGAGCTTTGTACCTAGAGACAGAACCATCAGGATTCCTTTTGAGTTTAAAAACCTATCTGCACCCAACAGAAGTTCTGTTAGTTGGAAGAGAAACCAAAGACCAAGTCTTGTTCTTCATCAAAGCTCTAAATTCTTCATCCATTGCTTCTTTCCATTTGGGATGAGAGATTGCTTCCTGGAAAGTATTAGGTTCTTCAACATTAAGATCAACAGTATAGACTTTTGGTTTAAAAATACCATTCTTTGACCTCGTAACCATATGATGTGGCTGTTGTGGGAAAGTGACTGGTCTTGTATTGATAGATTCATTTGGTTCATCTGAATTTGTTGATAAAGGAATTGTACCAGGAAGAGCATATAGATTAGAAGAAGAAGGTATGGAAGCTGACTCATTTAGAATTGGCACAGTTGAAGAAGAATCAGTGTTTGATAAATCTTGTTGAACAGACCTAATGTCTGAACCAAGATTCTCATCAAGTTGATGACTTGATTGAGCTGAAGATGTGGGAAGTGACAGTGAAGGACTGACACTTAGTGGCTCTAGGTTCTTAACTAAAGGAATGCAAGGAAGACCAACCGTTGAATGTGAAACAATTTGAACAGGTTTTTGAAGTCTATCTGCAAAAGGAAACCTAGTTTCATCAAAGACAACACTTCTAGAAATAAACATTCTTCCTTGCTGATTTAAGCATTTATACCCTTTGTGTTTAGAACTGTAACCAAGGAAAGTACAAGGTGAGGACCTAAAATCTAGTTTATGTTTATTGTAAGGTCTTAGGTGAGGAAAACAAAGGCAGCCAAACACCTTAAGTTGAGAATAATTGGGTTTAGAATTAAACAAAAACTCATAGGGACACTTTTGCTTTAAGACCTCAGTAGGCAACCTGTTGATAAGAAAAACAGCTGTGGAAAAAGCATCAGGCCAATATTTAAGTGGAAGAGAAGCTTGAGCAAGAAGAGTCAAACCTAATTCCACTATATGTCTATGCTTTCTTTCAATAATGCCATTCTGTTTTGAAGTATGAGGACATGAAAGCCTATGTATTATACCATTTTGTTCAAAATAGGTTTTCAAACTTCTAAATTCACCACCCCAATCTGTTTGAAAGGTTTTGAGTTTACAACCAAATTGGAGTTCAGCTTGAGCTTTAAACATTAAAAAGGCTTCTCTAGTTTGTGACTTAGTTTTCAAGAAATAAACCCAGGTGTATCTAGAGTATGCATCAACAAAAGAAACATAATATGTGAACCCATAAGAAGAATTGATTGGAGCTGGCCCCCATAAATCTGATACAACTAATTGAAGAGGCTTAGTATACACAGTTTGAGAAATTGGAAAAGGCAAATTATGACTTTTCCCGAGCTGACAAGCTGAACAAATTGAAGAACCAGATTTGGTAGAAAATGGAATTTTATTATCATTGAGAACCTGTGTTACAATTTTTGAGGCCGGATGACCAAGCCTTTTATGCCACAGATCAAAAACATGAAAACTAGAATTGGTCTTTTCAGGAAAATCAGAATTGTCATTATGCACAAGAGAAGCATTACAACATGTAAGTTCATTTTTACCATTTGATAAAGAAAGACCAGATGCTTTTCCAAATAGTTTCTTTGATAGGTTGAACTGATAGAGTCCTTTATGCAGATTGCCCTGCAAGAGTAAAGAGTGATTAGATTTGTCTTTAACAAAACAAACCTTTGGATGAAACTCAAAATAAACATTATTATCTCTAGCAAATTGAGAAACACTTAACAAATTCTTCTTAATTGCAGGAACTCTAAGAATATTTTTAAGGAAAAGAACTTTATTTGGACTAGAAGAAGAAGGAAAAACAGATAAACCAATGTGTGAAATTTTAAGTCCAGTCCCATTTCCCATGTGGATTTTTGAGTTACCATTATACTCAGCACCAGAATTGAGGTTGCCAAGATCATGAGTAACATGGTTTGTGGCTCCTGAATCTGGGAACCAACAACAATTTTGAAGATCTTCAGGAGTGGCAACCATTGCTTCCATTTCTGAGTAATCTTGATTTTCTTGAGCATCATACTCAGTGAGATTGACATTTCCAGCACTAGAAATTGAACCAGATGCTCCATTCCTTGCACCACTTCCTAAAACACCAGGAGTAGGTCCATTAGCAGGCATATTCCCATGGAAATTTGGATCATACCTATAGAAGCAACGATGAACAGTATGACCAAATTTATTGCATAGTTGACACTGAGGCTTGATTCCTCCTTGAGCTCTGCCACGACCTCTTCCTCTGTTATGAACAAAAGACCCTCTAGTCACCTGATTTCCTCCAAATTGATTCCTATTCTGAAAACCACTAGAAGGGTAGCCATTAGAGTTCCAAGAGGAAGAAGGACCTCTATTAGAATACTGAGAGGTGTAATTCACAGAAAGATCATTAGAAGAGATTTTGTGTGCAATTCTTCCTTCATGAGCAATCAAAGTCGAGGTGACATATTGAAGAGAAGGAGAAGACTTTTTCGAGGAGATAACAGCAATGACAGACTCGTATTCATCTCCGAGACCTTGCATTATAGCAAGTATATGATCTGTGTCTGAAATTTTGTGACCAGCAGTAGCAAGAAGATCACAATAATTCTTCATTTTGGTAAGATAATCTCTCATAGTCAGACCATCCTTTTTTAACATCTGCATTTGACTCTTGTAGAACATAACCTTTGCAGAAGATTGAGAATTGAAATTCTGGGAAATTGTATTCCATACCTCAAAAGCTGAAGAACACCCAACAACTTGAGGCAAGAACGCACTTCCGATTGAAGATAGAAGCCAAGAAATCAACAGATGATCTTGGCGTTGGTAATCTCTGAACTTGGGATTTGGAACCAAAACCCCTATTTTATCAGTGACCATCTTTGGTGGAACTTGCTCTGTTCCAAACAAGAAACCTTCAAGACCATAACCCCGTACAGCATTTTCAATTTGATACTTCCACATCAAGAAATTATCATCCTCCAGACGCATCGTAATAAGCTGACTCAAAGGGCTTATTACCATTCTCAAAGATTCGTCTGTGGTCGTCGGATTGCCTCTTCTAGCTTCAGCTGAAGGATCCGAATGTAACACCTCTCCAGTAGTCTGATTCACAGCGGCCATTGATGCGTGAGCACTGTAGCTCTGATACCAAGATAGGAAGAAGAAGAGAGTGAGAAAGAGAGATTTCTTTTATATCTTGACAATACAACCCCTCTGCTATATATATAGCAGGGTTTAGAAAAACAGAGGCTAACAGAGTTTTAACAAAAGAAAACTAAAACATAACTAAACCAAAAAATAACTAATGCTGTTGTAACAAACTAAACTACTAGTTGTTAATTGCTACTTTGCCTAATTGCTACTTTGCCTAATTAGCATTCTGTCCGGCACTCCCTGCTGTAGGATTCAGAGGTATCATCGGGAGTTGATTCCTTGTAATAATAAGGATTCCGCTTGTCATCCGGAGTTGAGGCACGGGACGTGGCCGGAATTGGACATCCTCGGTGGTAGCGGCAAATCTTCCTCTGGCTTCCGTTGCGGAATCACCACATGTCCACCACTAGCAACCTACAGAGTTAACAGAGATGGCGCCCTGAAACTGGAATTCACTGCAACCTCCAAATATGATCTCAACCCATTTAATAAGGCCTCAACCACTGCATCAGGTCCTTATCTCGAATACTAAGTTAGGCTTCTAAGCATGATACCAGGAGAGCTTCTGTAAGATGATGGGTAAGGCACTTTCCTGGATCGATGAACTTCTACTCACATAATAGACAATGAGGCACATGAATCTCAGAGGTTTTGCTACTGAGCTCTTCCAAAGATATCCCAATGCAGGCAACCAACTCCAAACATGATACTCACGCTAAATATATCAGAGACAGAAGGCACAGTGAAGGAAAGCAGAGTATATGAAATAGGTAACACGATTAAATCTGTCTTTCCTCCATGAAAAACCATGAGAGTTAAGAGCTGGTGGGGAGTTTTTGAGTCATTTTAACACAAATAAACAGTATAATCACAATGCAACTCATATAGAGAAATGAAAGAAAAAAAAAACAAACAGAGATTAAACGAATGGAAGCTGAGAAACCGATTTTCATATTCGACAGCCAAAATACGCATCCAAATATCCCGGAGAAAAATGGAGCGACTGAAATAATGGAGAACTTAAAGTGTAAAAATCGCTAAACCTGAGTGATCCTCTCGATCAAAAGTTGTTTGATTCTCAGCTAGCTGCAACCTCTCTCCTCTGTTCCTGCCTCTTCTGTGAAAGCTCCCTCCTCCTCTCTCTCAAGTTCTCTCCTGTAGCCCCTTCTCTCTGCTTTCTTCTCGTCCTCAACAGAGTCTCTCCCTCTCTAATAATATCACTCTCTAATCCCCAACTCCCTCTGGACTCCCTTCTCTCTCACAAAAGCAGTTTTTTTCCTTCTCACTCAAAGCAGCCTCTCCCTTGAAAACTCTCTCTCCCTCTAGCTCTCTCTAGCAATGGAAATCCACCCCTCAAAAACTCTATGCCAACAAGCAAGGAACTCTCTCCTTTTTTCCTCCAACGGCCTGCTCCCTATCTCTCAAAACTCCCTTCTACCTCCTCAAAAAATCTTCTCTCCTCTCATCAACGGAAAATCCCCCTATCTCCCAGAAACGTACCTCCCCTCTGCCTCACTACCATGCAGCTGGCCCCCCAAAAAGCATCCTCTCATCTACCCAAAATATCTCCAACGGCCTGCTCAGAGAGCTCCTGCCAGCAGCCCAGGTACCTTTCTCCACTCTGCCAGGCCCCCTCTCTCATACGCTCCTCCCAGCTTGCACTAACGGCCAGCCGATTTTCTCAGAATCACCTTTACAGGTGTCCACCCTGATTGCTCCTCCAAGTCCACTATTTGATCCTATATTGACTAATCCGGGAGAGACACGTGGCCAGAATGAACTGCAACAAATTCAAAAAGAAAGTGCTCCCAAAATGGGGGTCTACAGTACTCCTTGTTCATTATTGCATTTATGAAATGATACGCTAATGTTTTGAAGTAAAATAAATGTTTATGGTCTATTGATAAGAATTAAAGAACTTCTTGTTTATGATTCTCTCGTCTATCCATATGAGACTTGTAAGCAACGATTAAATTATAGGCTTCTCAAATCACCATGCATATGATTGGAGATGGTGTATGAAAATAAGGTCATAAAACTTATAACAATAAGATGATTAGGCTTTGTAGCTTAAATAAAACCTTTTTTCTATTATAAAAACTGAAAAATAAAAAAATTATATAGAAATTTGATAATTGAATTACATTTAAGAAACCTTAAATGTTGTTTCATATATTTAAAATATAGTACCTTAATAATTAAAAATAATATAAAAATGAATATACACATTTAAAATCTATTTGCTTTTTAAATAAGTTTAAATTGTTAGGTAATACGTCCCATCTTATCCTCCAAATGGATAAGAATCAACCTATTTCTTAACATTTCAAAATTTTAAGCAAATAGATTCAATGTTTTCTATAGCTTAATATGAATATAAAAATTTGAGAAAATGAAATTGTTGTTATATAATCCATTCCATCTTATCCTCCAAATGAATAAGACATTGCCTAACAACTCAAATTTGTAAGCAAATGGATTTTAAAAGGTGAACAATTGGTTGCTGATATTTAAGAAATTCAATGTTTTCTCTAACTTAAAATGAATATAAAAAATCTAGATAATGAAATCGTTGTTTCATATGTTTAAAATATAGTACCTTAACAATTAAAATATATATATATATATATATATATATATATATATAATATACATAGTATTTAAAATCCATTTGCTTATGAATTTAAGTTGTTTAGTAATACATCCCATCTTATCCTCCAAATGAATAAGACATTACCCAAGAACTCAATTTTGTAAACAAATGGATTTTAAAATGTAAATAATTAATTGATGATCCGAAAGAAATTCAATGTTTGACCTAATATGAGTATACAAATTTGAGATAATGAAATCGCATGTTGTTTACAATACCATAAAAACTAAAAATAATATCTATAAAGATGAATATATACACACCATTTAAAATTTATTTGCTTATAAATTTAAGTTTTTAAGTAATACCTCCTATCTTGTCCTCCAAATGAATAAGACGTTACCTACCAACTCAATTTTATAAGGAAATGGATTTTAAAATGCAAATAAGTGATTGGTAATATCTAAGAAATTCAATTTTTAACCTAATATGAATATAAAAATTTAAGATAACCAATAATTAAAATAATATAAAGATGAATACAAATATTATTTAAAAACTACTTGTTTATAAATTTAAGTTATTAGGTAAGACATCCCATCTCATCCACCAAATGAATAGGTCGTTGCCTAACAAATTAAATTTGTAAGAAAATAGATCATAAAGTACAAACCATTGGTTAATGATATTTAAGAATTTAATGTTATCTCTCACCTAAGATTAATATAAAAATTTAAGATGAGGAAATAGTTGTTTCATATTTAAAATAGAATATCTTAATAATTAAAAATAATATAAAAATAAATACGTATTGACATTATTTAAAATCCATTTGCTTATAAATTTAAGTTGTTAGATAATATATCCTATTTTATCCTCCAAATAAATAAGATCTTACCTAACAACTCAAATTTGAAAGTAAATAGATCTTAAAATGCGAACAGTTGGTTGATGATATCTAAGAAATTCAATACCTAACAACTCAAATTTGGAAGTAATTAGATTTTAAAATATGAACATTTGATTGATGATATCTAAGAAATTCAATTTTTTCTTTGACCTAAAATGAATATAAAAATTTGGTATGAGGATTGTTTGCTCAACTATTGAAACTTAATAAGAAGATCGGAAGGGACAAAAGTTGTGGGGATATGTTTGCCAATAGAGTGAGGAAAATAAGGAATGGGTAGCATTTAGTACTTGATTCAAAGAGTAAAAGTGAAATGGAAGTATCAAGAAACATTGGGTTTGGAAATGATAGTGCACTTTTTAAAAGTCATATATAGGTAGAATGAAGAGAAAATTAGAACAAATGAACTTTAATTTTTTGGTATTTTCGAGACTAAAAGGGTGTTTTGATACAAATGAACAAATGAACATTTTGCTGAGAGAAATGCTTGGAAGGAGTGAGAAAACCTTCTCTCTCTCTCTATATATATATAGTCTCTAAAATTAAAATTTAAAACATACATGCATCAGAATGAGTCAGCAACTAATACTACACTCTCAATATGCCAATTATTAAGTTTACAGAGGCAAGTTCTGTTACTTTATAGAAAAAGAAGAGAGGACAACATGCTCTGAAAAATGTTCTGAAACGAAATTATGTTTCTTCTTTCAAACTTGAGTAATAGGAGCTGCAGTTGGCCGTAGAGATTGGGTATCGGATTTATTCCCACAAATCCAACGAAAAGCCTTTTTCACGGTCCAGAACCGTCCTTTGAAATCTAGATATAAACAATAAAGGGGGACAAAGACGAATATTACAACCCCAATGGCAACACCTTTGAGGAATTTTGCAACAAAATATTTGGAAGATTCTGTGCAATGTCCCAGGACTGCTGAACGTAGAGGTGAATATGAGAGAAAAAAAATGGGGACAGGAAGAAATCCAACCACACTCCAAACAGCATTTGTCCAATTATGTGTCATGATCAGGATGATTGTTGCTCCAAACGCCACCGCCATCATTGAGACCGAGAGGATCATAAATATAATTCCCTGTGTCAGCTTCTTAAAAAGATATGTTTCGAAGTCTTGTAGTGGAAATGAGGATGTAAGGATGGAGAGAAATAGACCCACAGATGTCAAAGCCAAAGTAAGGGAGAACACATCAGCTAATATGAAAACCACAAAGAAGGGTTTAGAGTTAAGGATTGGAATACCGGTGTCTTGATTAGGACCTCCTGGTACCGTGTAGGCTGCTGCAAAGGCAACAGTGGCTATGAAAACAGAAAGAATGGTGCAATTCTCAGTGGTGCGCATTAGCCATTCCTTGGCATCTCGATGGAGTCTCTCATTCCTAGCAGCAAATAATTCTTCAGCAGTCTGGTTATCTTTGTTGAGAGGCTTGGTCAAATGCATCTTACAGGCTGACTTCACTTTCTGCACCCACACATACAATCACAAGTAGCACCGTTATTCTAATGTAACACATACAAGCATTTTTGTTCTTTCTAATCCCTCCATTTATCATTGACTAAATTAAAAATATTTGGGAAAATAAAATAAAATTCAAAGTAATTATTCATGAACTTTTAGGTTGTGTTTGATTCTGAAACTATTCTTAAATAATTTGAGGGAAGTGGAGAAAAATGGAGAGAAAAAGTAAAAGGAAATAAAAAGTGAAAGAAAAAAAATATTAAAATCAAAAATCATTTTTACATATTACTTTAAACTCATTTTACTTATTTTAGTTATTATCTAAGGATTAAATAATTTCAAAATATTCAATTTTTTATTATTAATTTTAATTATATTTTATTTTATATTTTATATTTTATATATTAAAACAAAAATGAGAAAGTTAATTTTTTAATACTTTTTTCTTTCTTTAGTACTTTTCTAATAACTTAAACTTTAAGGTCAATTAGTGGATTTTAACATGGTAAGAGTAGCTTGGTCTTGAGTTTGAATCTCATTCGTGTATTGTTTATTTTCTCTATGCACTAATTTAACCTTGTGTAAGCCTAAAAAAGCCTACAGTGATAACTTGAAGGATCATTTTACAACATTGAAAAGCTAATATTCATATCATACACAAAAGTGATCGCCAAAGAAAAATTGATAGGTATTAAAAATGATCTTATTTATATTTATATTTGTTAAAAAGGTTCTATTTATCTCTATTTGTGAAACTAATCTCGGTTTTGATAATAATAAAACAAAATTTAAAACTAATAGTTTATCCTAAGTATGTTTAGGTAAGAAGATTTTCAAAAAAGCAATAAAAAATATATTAAATCAAATAAAAATTAAAAAGAAGGAAAAGACCTCAAAGAGAAGAAGAATCAAGACCTATTCCCTAGGATCTCTTTGTAAAACTGTTGGTGCACTAGGTTCATAGCACATTACATTTTTATTGAAGTACATAAAATCATCCAAATGTCTAAATGGATTTTATTTTCTTGAATCTAATTCTTCCTAATTAAGATTTTTTTTAAAGGGTTTATGAAGTTGAATAAAAGTTTCCAGGAATTCCAGACCTCAAACTAGCTAGGGTCTTTTATACACTTTACAATATAATTGGTTGAAGTAGATAGGAACCGATTAAGCCAGTTAGGCTCGACTTGGTGCACTTGCATTATTTTTTTTTTCTTTCTAGATGTATGCATTTAACCGATCAAAGTTAAACCTAAATTGGTTAAGGATAAACCTCAGCCAGTTGAGCCAATTGAACAATGGTAACCCCAATAACTAGTAGCCAAACCATTCTTAAATATTATTTAAGCCTTGTTAAAGATTTTTCAAAGTGACTTGCTTTCAAACTTGTATTTCATCTTGGTACTATAGGAAAACTCATATTTCTCTATTCCCTATACCTAGATCAGTTTAGGTACATGCAAATCTTTCCTAGGCTTTATCTGAATCCTATACTTAGCAAAAATAGGCAATTTTAAATAATAATAAGATTTAGATATCAAAAACAAGAATTTAACTTAATTTGAATGTTTTCAAATCAAATCCATGCAATGAAGTCATTGGAAGTTTCATAGACCCATGGTCTTCCGCTCGATGGCTCTTCCTTAAACCTTGGCACTCAACAGATGGGAAGAAAAGGAAGGTAAAGGCTATGACTCTTTCTCTGAAGCTGGAAGACAACTCTTTAGAAACCCTCCCTAAATGGGTATTTATAAGGTTCTCCATAGGCTTAAGTGACTTGAGCCCATTAGGGCTTTGGGTCACTTAATCTAGCCTAAAAAGGCTCCTAATTGATTAATTAACACAATAGGGCTATCCAATTAATTGATTAACCCAATTTAGAGACCTTGTTCACTAACTCATATGCAATCTTGTTTAATTATCAAAATGTTTGTATGCATAAAAGTGAACCTAGATCCAATCCAACTCTCATAGACAATGTCATCAAGGTATATGAGCTTGAACGGGAACCATTGGAACCCATAAGAGAATTAATTCAATAAGAATTCACTTTTGAAGTTGATTCAACATCCCACGATAAAGTATCAACTACACTTTAGTACCCTATATAAATAACAATGAGACAAAGCTTGGATTTGTGACCTACTATCCATTGCATGTGGAGTACTCCCCATGAACTGGTGTCCACAATCTAATAAGTTAATGATATATCACCTATCAAGATTACCCTTCCAATCCTTGAGTTACATATCTCACTTATTATATGATTAATTGACATACTCTACCTTCAAAAAGCATATGTCAAATTTCCACTAATGGAAATGTTATGACCAAAGTCTTCTAGATCACATGTCCTTTGAATCACCTAAGGGGACACACTGTCTCAAACCCATAAGATATTATGGCACCTCTATTGAGAATACCTGTTACCACCACTAGCCTGCATCAACAGTGACCTCATCCATAAGGATATGTGACCAACTTAGGGTCTCACCCATAGGTCAAAGCCTCAATACCTTCTCAAGGTTGAGAATCTATGCAGTATGGTAGCTTGGTGAATCATGATAATTAATTAATAGTCTTACATCATGATTCACCATAAGTCCTATCCAATGTGCATTGCATACACTAGTGCACTAACTATGGGAAAACCATCCTGATAACCAAGACAAGTCATCCCTCCAATTAAGAGATAGTGCATTGTAGTCTCACATGGATTTCCCAAATCCATGAACCGATTGTGGACTACTTATCACTCTACAAGGAACCCATGACTTGGATATTTTGTGCAACTCCTAATGCACCCAAGTCATACACAATGCAAGTGATGTGAGCATGTATGCTCAAATGACTAATTAATGCATATGGGAAACCAAAAAACATAGATAAATAAATCTATAAATGAATCTCAATTTGTTACTTTATGTCATGCTTTATAGGGCTCAATCCTAACAAGTACACCATTCAATTATAGTTTTTGTGTATTCCATTATACCAAAATTGTAAACTAGAAGTTTTATTCTTATCAAATTTTTTCTTATACATCTTGTGAGTTAGGCTTAATTGTATAAGGTATCTATTTAGTGAAAAATTTAAGTGTGAGGTATCACTTAGGGTTGTCCAAGTGTGAAGTGTCACTTGGGGATCTTTAAGAGTGAGACATCTCTTAAACAATGAGGTATCACTTAAGAAAAATTATAAGTGCCCATTAGAGCTAGTTAATCCAAGAGTAAAGTATAAAGGCTTGGTTTGGAAGCATAAATATAGTGGAACCTTAAGCTTGAGGAGAATGGATATAGGTTGAGTTGCTTCAAACCACTAGAAAATATTACGTTCACATTTCTTTCTTCCCTTACTCGTTTTACTTTATATGCAATTGCTACAATTGTCAATTGTTTTGTAAGTTTAAATTTATAAAAAGTGATCATCACCTTATTCAACCTCCCCCCCTCTTCCTTTCTCTTTTAGAGTGATTACCTTAGGTTTGGTATAACTAGAATCATAACAATTGATATCAAAGTAAGGCCTTTTGCTTAAGACTTAATAATCTGTAAGGAATAGCAAATCAACCTAAGTCTCTACTCATGAGAGGTTTTTCAGTTTCAAAATAGATGTCATATTCCAACTAAAATTGAAAACAAAAATAGATATCATATTCTTTTTCAGATATGATTATACGTATTCAAAAACAAAAATGACTTGGTTTTTAAAGTCTATTGATTTTGATTATTGGAAAGTCATTCAAAATAGATATAATATTCCAACTAAAATTTAAAATGAGGTGTCCATTCCAAAGTCAATCCATGAGTGAAATGAGTAAGAAAAGAAAAATGCATAATTAAATGCTAAAACTATATGTCATCTACTAGAATAGAGTCCTTATAAGCATGACATGATGTAATTAGATTCAGAATTAAATTCAAAAATAAATTTTTTCATTTCTAAAGAATCAAAAACTCTTCTAAAGGAATGGATACAGTGTCAATCATCATGAAAAGGATGATCAAATTGGCATAAGAAGTTTAGAAATGCTTCAAATTGTTTTTTCTATCTTATCCTATTGGTTTGAATTTTTTCATAAAGAACAATTGACAATGTATTGAATTATGATCATACAAAGAAAAATCATTTTAATGAAATTGACAGAATTGCTATCCTAAGGTTTGGATAAGAAGAAATCATCATTTATGAAAACCTTAGGTGAAATAAAATGATCACGTGCTTGCATGTTTTAATGATGTTAAATTATGCATGTTATGTGTTGCATCTTTTAAATTGCATATGTTGGGAAATAATGATATGCTTTAAATGAAAAATATTTCATTCCCTTACCATTTTTAGCAAATCATGCTTTACATTGGAAAATGCTATAAGATTGAGAACATTTTTATTTGAAATATATTTTCAAATGAAAAAGAAAAAGAAGAGGAAAAATGATGTTATGCTTATGATTTATTTTTTGTGACATCATTTATGATTGATTAATAAATTCTCTTATCATACTTAATTGAGACTTTTTGTTGATGACAAAAAGGAGGAAAATTAGTAATAAGTTATTATAGTACTAGGATGATAATATTTGTTTCGGCAATCTTGAATATTGATGCCTCATACTTCAATTATTATACACACACATGCATCCTCTTTGTTATCTTACCAATTTCTAATTGCTCTTTGTGCTGTTAATATTTGGTTATATTATTTTTTAGCACCCTAAATGTACTCCTTAAGATTCTTAAAATTGAACATTTTCTAAAAATCAAGGAGCATATATTCAGGGGGGAAGTATTTGAGCAACATTGATTTTGTCATCTAAAAAATGAGGAGATTGTGAAACTAAAGTTTGGTAATTTTGGTTTTGATGACTAAAATTTGATACTAATGATTTATTCTAAGTATATTTCGACAAAAAAAATCTAAAGAAGCAATAAAAGAAATATCAAGTCAAAGGAAAATCAGGAAGAAGGAGAAGACTTCAAAGAGAAGAGGAATAAAGACCTATTATCTAGGATCTTTTTGTAAAGTTGTTAGTGCACTAGGTTCATATTACATTACTTTTTTTATTGAAGCACATAAATTCATCTAAGTATCTAAAACGATTTTATTCTCTTAGAAACCAAATGATTTCATGTTGTTGATTAAAACTATGAATCTAATTCTTTCTAAACTTGTTTTAAAATATTTATGAAGTTGAATATTAGTTGTTAGAGGTTCTAAGCCTAAAACTAAGTTTTTTATGCACTTTACAGTGCAATCAATTGAGGTAAGGAAGAACATGTTCAGTTGAGGTGCACTTGCACTTTGTTTCTTTTAGTAGCATGTGTTCAACCATTGAGGTTAAGCCTCAACTAGTTGAGGTGATTGGCCAACAATAATCACAATGGCTAATAGTTGGTTGATCGGTTCATTGACTTGTTAAACCTAAATTGTGCTTAACAAGCACAACTAGTTTAGGTTTCTTGCTCTTATTTAAAGGCTCCAAGATTCTTGTATTAATGGGAAAGAGTTCTAAATGATTCTTAAATATTATTTAAGCTTGAAGGAGTGTTTTTAAAGTGTACTTAAAGAGTTCATCTTAGTGCACCATTCAACCTTATTTTCCTTATAAGTAGTAGTAGTAGTAGTAATGTTTCTTCAACAATGTCTTGAATGTTTGATATTGTTGCCAAAAATATTGGAGCTTCATTGCTCTTCTTGTACTCGTAGTTGATTGAACTTTCTTGGTAGGTTCGCCCTTCATTTTCTTGGAAATTTTGTCCTTTCTTTTCTTGGGAGTTTTGTCCTTCAGTTTCTTGGGATATTTTTTCTTCTTTTTCTATATCCAACTCCTTAGTTTCACCTAAGCCAACTTCTTGAGAATTAACACTAGCATGCCATGATGTATCATTCTTTACCAAAAGCTTAACGAGTCTTTGAAGTGAATAGCATCTGCTTTCAGTAATATGAGACATGGTGGCTTACTTTTATATAATATATTGAAATACAAAAAATGTATCACCAGTAAATAATCTAGTATTATATGATGTTTATGTATGGAATATTATTATATTGAATAGGGTAATTGAAGTCTAATAGTACATATTAGTCCAACCACAATAGCTTTCAATAATACATTTGTAATTTAATTGGTTATAAAGGGTGAGGAATATTTTACAATTTTTTTACAAGTAGTGCGTAGATGGATCTATAAAGAAGAATTTTTTTTTCTTTTTTTTTATTTAATATTTTCTAAAGGCCTTTTAAAGTTATTAAAAATTGGGTAATTGCCAAAAATAAGAAATAGTCACATGGAAAAATAGTTTCATTTCTTTTCTACATTGCCTTTGTATTGAAATATAATTTTTTTATATATATATATTTAATTTATTCAGCATTGCCTTGGTATCATATCTATTTGTTTATACCTTAGAGTCATTCTTTAAAAGTGTGATCTTTGTATGAAAATATTTATTTTTAAAATTTTCCTTCTTTCACTTTGAGTAAAATAAAAATGGGTTCTAAAATATGTGTATGTGAAGGATTCCCCTTTGGTCACTCCTAATCATATAATTATTTATCTACCAAACATTTCACATAGCATGGCTGAAAGAGATATACCTAATTTATTTAATAATCTCCTATACAACTTATGTAACCTATCATAACTTAATTTATAGAACCAAATATTTTTTAACAAAAAAATTATATATATATATAACTTATAAAATTTTCAATTACCATTTTCAAAAATCACTTAATAAATTTGAGTTTAATTATAGATTTATGAGGGATTTTTTGTCATCCATTAGAAATTGGCATCATATGGTTTAGAAAACATCATTACTTTGTACTTGATTATTATGATTTACATATTTAACTCTCATTCCTTTCTATAACTAAGTTCTGTTTCTTCATTTCTTTATTCAATGGTCTAGATTTACCTATACACATTAATGACTCAAATTCAAAATTCAATAAAATAATAAATCGGTATCCTAAAATTTTCTTCTATGAAATCTAAAAGAACAATTAAAGTCTTTTTGAGCCTAGCAATAGGCTTGGGTTGAGTATTGAGTCTTTTGAGCATTTCAGATGTTGGTCAATCAAGAATCGTTGTATGTTCAAGAAAGAATTCATGTAGTTTGAGAAGCAATTTGCAAAACCTATTAATAAAATTTTTATAGTTACAAATTGCAGTGAGAAGCTACCCATGTGTGTTTTTTAAATTTTTTTTTTCCTTTAAGGAATTATGTATGATAAAATTTATGAAGTATTTAGTTTGAATATATTTAAGGATATAAAAGAAATAATGATATATGTATAATTTTTTAATTTAAATTTTTTTATAATTTTATTTATAAATTTTAGTTTTTTGATATTTAATTATTATACAAAAAATATAAACATGTTAATTAAGAAGATTATTATGATAGTTTTTATATTTTGGATGATAAGCCAACGAAATTTAAAAATAAAATTTGTTAGCCCAAGGGTTCTCCTAATCATGTTTTGATGATAACAAACCATGGTTAAGTGGCTAATTGGTTTGAATTATAAAGAATTTCAGGTGTTAGTTTGGAAATTCATCAAATGACTCAATGGATGCAAGATCAGGACATTTGGAAGACCTTTAATCACAAGAAATATATGTAAGATGAATGAATGGGTGCACTTAGGATTTTTTTATGAATTCCCCAATTTTTTATGGCCAATGCCAAGGGAATTTTGATTTTTGGTAAAAAAAAATTGACCATTTTCTAAGTATATGTCTATATGATGTTCTATATGATGCATATGATTGCATGTTGCGAGAGCACCACTTGAGTACTCCCCTATGGCTGCTTCCTTTCCCAAGTATTCAAGGATGTTGGCATTGACCTTAGCCGAGAGACGAATTTTGAGGCTCGTAGTACATATGATACATATGATAATTAGTCCATGGGGCAAATGAAATTTGAGAAGACTTCAAATGGTTTTTGCATCAAAAAAGCAGAGAGAGCATAGCCAGGGGGACAACAATAGACACACCTTGGAGTTGAGAAGGAAACAAAGATTAGGGAGATGGAGAGTGGAGTATGACCCTCAAGGTGGACTAGACCCTTAGAGTGGCCATTAGCAGAGAGGGCCCAAGCTTGATATTCCCTCACTTCAGACAAAGATTCCTTCATAGATCGGGGGTGTTTAGTTTGAGTCCACCTTCTCTAAGTCGATTATGACTTAGCCATCTTATATAGATGGACCATCTACTAAACTGTTATACACCGAGCCCTCCTTCTCTAGACTAGCATTCACTGAACCCACCTATATTGAGATACCACAACCTCAGGCACCTTATACTCTCAACCATGCTCCTTTGATGGATTTATCCGCTCAAATTATCTTCTTGGTACTTGCATGGAGGAGCTTGCAGTGGTCAATGACACACGATTTTATTCTATGGAGGATATGATGGACCAGTATCATACTAGGTTTACTTCTCAGTTTGAGTATCTCCGGTAGAGGATTGATTACATTAAGGATTGCATGGTGTGTTAGCATGAGGAGATTATGGCCTACTTGCGTTCGTGTTTCCACCTCCACCTCCTTAACCTTGATTCGTTGGACATCCCCCTTGTTCCTTTTTTATGTTGCCAAAGGGGAAGATATTTTAGGATCTAGGAGGCTAAATATAGGAGACTCATACATGCATATAATCTTTGTTGGATCATACATTGCTTATCTTTAGTTATGTTAGTTTGATTGGACATATGATGTACTACTGATACATTTGACTTATGATATATGATATGCCTATATATTTGATGACTTGTATTGTTTGTTGTTGCAATACTCTCTAACATGTCTTGATCTTTTTGTTTTCAATTCTTAAATTTTGATTGTTAATCCATGATTGGTTTAAGGGGAAGATTCTTTTCCTCCTAGATAACCAAGGTTTTTCATCATAAAAAAAGGGAGATTGTTAGCCCAAGGGTTCTTTTAATCATGTTTTGATGATAGCAAACCATGGTTAAGTGGCTAATTGGTTTGAATTATAAAGAATTTCAGGTGTTAGTTTGAAAATTCATCAAAGGACTCAATGGATGCAAGATCGAGACATTTGGAAGAACTTTAATCACAAGAAACATATGTAAGATGAATGCATGGGTGCACTTAGGATTTTCATATCTTTTCATGCATTTTTGAAAACTCGGTTTATGCATTAAAGTTACATTTTCATAAAAAAAAAACCCAAGTTTTATCAAATCAACCTTAGGCAAATCATTTCAAAATCGGCATATTATTTTACCTAAACACCTTGCTAAGTGTTAGAAGAGAAAAGAATATAAAAAGATAGGTTTTTGGGCCAAAAAAGGTTAACCGGTTGAAGTAGTGGCCAATCGGCTAAATTGACTAGGGTATCGGTCGGCCAGTTACACTTTCCCTGTCGAGTTTCAATCGAGAGATGCAAAAAATCTTCTCTCTCTTCTAGTAGCCTTTCTTTCCTGGTCAAGGGATTTGTCTTCCTGATCGAGGTCCGGTCGAGGCCTAATGATCACCTACCATGCATTTAATGCCCAACGACTAGTGAACTGATCGACCCCCAATTCGACCGATTGAGCTATTTTTTGGCATTTTGGCTCTTGATGCTAGAAACCTATAAACTGAGAGCTCTACTTCATTTATGAGCAAGAGGGTACCTGCATTTATTTGTTTACCTACTTGTTCTTGCCGCACAAGCTCTTATTCCTTTTTTGGTGCATTAAACCTTCATTTGCATATTCTTTAGTGCACCTTTGTGATTCTTCTTAGCTTTTAAGTTGTATTTGAGCCCTTGTTGAGTTAGGTTGAGAGATTTAGGCTTATTATTTGAGTGTTAAAAGCTTCAAGTGAGTAGAGATTTGAAGGGATTGTGTAAGAGCCCATTGGAACCGAAATCCAAGTGTAAAGGTGATTAGAAGTTTGGTTGAAGCTTCAAGTATAGTGAAACCCTTACTCGATTAAGAGCTTGAGGAGAGTGGACGTAGGTAATGAAGTATTGAACCACTATAAAATCTGAGTTTGCTTTCTCTAACCTTATCTATTTATATTTGTACTTCTTGTGTTTGAAAAAGAATTTTTTAAACCCTAATTCACCTTGTCTCTTAGGTGTTTTTCTCTATTAAGATTAACCTTTATTTTCTCAAATTAATTAAGTTAAAATAATTAAAATTAATTAATTTAATCAAGTTTTATTTTAATATTTCCTTTTTTTTTGCATGGGATGTTGAAATATCATAAATATCAACAGTTGGTCTTTCTCTTGGTGGACCAATATTCTATCAATATATTCAACAATATTGGCCAATTTTTGGCAAGCCAAGATTTCAATCTTTTCTTTTTTTTTTCTTTTCTTTTATTGTATCAAGGCTGGTATGTTTACCTTTTGTTTTAGAGTTTCTACTTTTTATTTAGATGTCTCATATTATATATATATATAGGAAATGGAAACAGTGGGTGGTTTCAAGGCCACTAATAATAAATGTGATATCCTACATTGGATAAGGGAAAAAGTTTTTAGTATTATATATATATATATATATATATATATATATATATATATACACATTTTAAAGTCGCGAGGGCCCCTTTAGGTCCATAGTGGTTAATATCTACACGATTGAAAGCAAGTTGTTACAAATGTATCAAAGTTGATCTTCGACTCCTATGTGGGGGTTTCTTTTGGCTTCATAAGAAGTGTTTCTCTAATTGACCCTACAATCTCGTGAGACACAACGAGGATATTGTATCTATATGATGGAGGAGGGGTTGGGGTATTTATGATATCTCACATGGGATAGAGGAATATATATATATATATATGAGTTTCTCTTAATCTCGTAGACATATTTTAAAGTTGTAAGAGTCCCTTTAAGCCCAAAGTAAACAATATCTACACGATTGGGATGAGATCGTTACAATAGATATAATTTTTAAAACTGACATTTGAATCAAGAAAGGAGGTTTTCTTGGTCAGACCATGGATAAGGCATTTTTACAAAAGATTGATCCTATTCTTCCTCCTCTTAGATAGATGCATTAAATTGAAACAAAATCTTATTTACTTAGGAAGTATGTCCAAATGAAGCACTAAAATTTAAATTTCTAATTATATTTTAAATTTCTTATGCAAGAGCTTTTAAGAACACTAACCTTCAAAATAAATAAGTATGGTGCTTACCAAAACTTTTCATATCTCACCCTTCATCACTTGTCTTGCTGTTATCCTTGGGGGCCACTCTGGAAAAGAACTTCAATTGTGAGATGTTTAGGCCACTATTTGTTAGGAAAAAAAAAACATATGTAACAGAAAAGGAAAGAAGCACTACTTAACAATTATAAGAAGTTGAGGTAAATAATTAATGGTGAATGGATATAAAAAAGAACTAAATTTTATTAAACAAATCCATCAGACCAAATCCTTATTTTATTGGACAGGAAAATTCGAGGGGAAAAAGTTTACATCTATTAGAGCCCCATTTCGTAATATGGAAGAAATTATAGACATTGAATTTTACTTGCTCAAGTTCCATTCTACACCATGCATGGGTTCTATTCTATTTCTTGAGCGAATAAATATTAAATCCGTTAAAATATTTTCAATTAAGTTGGATTAACTTGAAAGCTTGAATGTAAACCATACATTGTTTTATAAGATAGCTAATTAATTTGTTTCCAAACTATATTTTTCAAAAAAAAAAAAAAGGAGAAAATATATAAAACTATATTTAGCATTCCAAAATTATGTTAATGCCCATACCCAATTTCTAAAAAAATGTTATTATCTAAATAAAAAATCAAGAGTAATTGAGTAAATGAAGAATAGATATTGATGAGGAAGGAGTTAAATGTACTATACTGGAGTTAATGAGTATCTCCATGGTTCCATACCATTCTAAAATAATATATAAATATAATTCAAAATATTGAGATTAATGGATAAATCTGAAGTTCAAATGGTGGAAAAGATAGTGAAAAGAGGAGATTTATTGATTGGGACATCAATTTCACTCCATGCCAATTGTTAGAGATGCAGTACTAGCCCCACAGAAATAACTCAAGTATACCAGCTCTATAGCAACAACACAGGTGCACTACGTCTAAGTTCTGCTTTACACAGTATGGTATAAAATTAAAAATAATTCTAATGGTTCAATTGAGCGGTATAGAACTTGATTATTTGATAAGGGGTTCTCTTAACAGTATGGTATGGATTATGAGGAGACTTTTGCCTTTGTTATAAAGATGACTACTATTTGTACTCTTATTGCAGTTTCCTCTATTTGTTAGTGACATATATCTCATATGAATGTTAAAAATACCTTCTTGAATCATGATCTTTAAGAAGAATTCTACATGGTACCCTCTTTTGATCTTTCTCCTAACCCTGAAGAAGTTTGCAAGCTCAAGAAAGCTTTATATCGTCTCAAACAAGTACTTCAAGCTTGATTTGAAAAGTTCTCTTTTGTGTTTACTTCTCTTGGTTTTCATCCCAATCATCATGATCATGTATTCTTTCTGAAATACACTACTATTGGTTTTATTCTACTCTCTGTATAAATCATATTTGGCTTTTCATTTTGAAATAAAGAATTTAGGTTATTTACGATACTTTTTGGGAGGTAACTTTTTCTCCAAAAGGTTATCTTCTCTTGTAGTCTAAGTATATACAACTGATATTCTTGATCGTGCTCATCTTATTGATACTAAAAGTACTGTTGATTCAAGTTAATGTTTGATAATCTTGTTCTTATGATAACCCCTTACCAGACCCTGCACTATATCATACTTTTGTTAGCAGCTTAGTTCATCCCACCATTATAAGTATGAGCATTACTTATGTTGTTCATATTGTTAGTTAGTTTGTTACTTCTCCTACCACATTTTATTGGGTTGTTGCTCTTCCTATTTTGTTGTATCTTTGGGGCACTCTATTTTAGAGTATTTGCCTTCCATCCACTTCTTTTTTGGAGCTTTATGCACATTTTAACACTTATTGGGGCCAGTGATCTCAAAGATTGCAAGTCTACCGTTAGATTTTGTATGTGTTTTTTTTTTTGTGGGGATTCTCTTATTTCTTAGAAGAGCAAGAAATAGGCTATCATTTTTTTTATCTTCCACAAAAGTTGAATATTGTGTTATGACATCTACCACTTGTGAGATAGTTTGATTATATCAGTTACTTACTGATACGAGTATTTCTCTTCCTTGTCTCACTCCTATTTACTATGACAACAAGAGTATTGTTCAAATTGCACACAACTTTGTCTTTTATAAAGGGATCAAACATATTGAGATTGTTTGCCACCTTACTTGTCATCTCCTTTATCATGACACTCTTACTTCGCTTTTTGTTCTATCTTCCCTATAGATTGCAGACTTGTTTACCAAGTTACACCCCACTTCCACATTTTCGGTTTTGATTGGCAAACTCTCGATATTTCTTGTAGCTGCATCATGAATTTGTGAGAGGATGTTAGACTTATTTATTTGTTAAGAGTTATTTATTTTTTATATTAAAATTATTATCTTTCTTCTTAGGAATAAAGGTAAATTAGTCATTTCTTTTTATTTCCTTTGATTGTAAACTTGTTTAAACTCTATTTGTATTATATTTATTTTTTAAGTAATTATATAAAAGACCATAGACTTTCTTTGTGATTCTTTTGAAGTTCATATTTGTGTAGAACTTGGAATAATCCCTTATGTTTTCTTGAAAGAATAAATCATGGAGTCCATGCATTCTACCATTTTGGAAACATCTTAGTTTACCTATATGCTGATGCTATAAATTTAAAAAAAAAAAATAATGTTACTTGAATTGATTCTTCAAATAGACACAAGAAAAATCCCCTTTTTATTTATTTTAAAATTTGGAGCATCTTTTAATGTGATTTAACATTACCTAATGAACCCAAGATAAAATGCAATGGCCAAACTCTATTCATCCTGTAGATAATATTGGTGGAATCATGAATTTAGCAGATGGCTGTAAATGCAATGCCCTTCCATTTAGCTTGGGCAATTTCCAACATCGGTTTTATAAGGTGTTTGAAAAATCGGCTATCGACAAGTCGGGACGTGTGGCAATGCGCACGTGGGCGATGGGGCAGTGTCAAAAAATCATCGATAAATGGGCGGCAGTTTTTTTTTTTTTAAATTTATCCTATTTTTAAAAAATTTTAATTATTCATTTTTAATTTATCATCTTATTTTATATTATTCTTTTATTTTTAACTATTTTCCATATTTATCTCATTAATTCTATTTAAAAAAAATTACTATCACTTCAATCTTAATATTTTTTTTTTATATTTATCCTTTTAATTTAATTTTATTTAATTTACATATTTTTGTTTTAAAAAATTAAAAATATAATTTTAAAAAATTACTACAATATAAAAAAAATAATGAAATTCTAATATTTTATAAATTAAAATTAATTTAATAAGATAAATTATTAATAATTTTAATTATTTAAATAAATTAGTGTTAATAGAAAAAGTTATCACCACAAGATTTGTAATAAAATTTTAGAAATTAAATCTCAAATAAAATATATTATATAAATCAATTTAATTTTTTATTTAAATGTAATAAAACATGGTATAATAAAAATATTTTTAAAATTTTTAAATAAATGAATGTAAATATATTAAAGAAATTTAAGCTATTTTTTTATTTATAAAAATTTGATAAATATTATCTTTAATCATACTTGTCAATTACATTTACAAAATAACTTTAAAATATGTATTCTTTATTTTATCATTTTTTTTTTTAAGTTTTTAAGTATTTTAATGAATTTTGAACTATTTATGTTTAATCGATATTTTTGTTAAAATATTTTTTATATATCCGTAAAATTCAAGTCCGATATATCGGAATTTATCGATATTTCAAACCTTGGGTTGGTGATGTTGTCGGACTAGTGTTAGTCCATGCTTTGACCCATTCATCTTTAAGGAGTACTAATAATCTTTTCGTCACAATTTTCCAATTCATAAGGTAATAATTGACTATTTAAAAAGAATAAAAAATTGGTAACCTAATTGCTTGAGGCCAATTTGTCAATATTTCTGAATATATATTCCAGATACAATAAAACAACAACAACAACAACAACAACAATAATAATAATAATAATGGGATATATTTAATCCAAACTAATAAAAATATATGATAAAATATAAATTGTTAAATAAATTAATAAATAAAAAAACCTAAGTAGAAAAGAACAGAAATGGGTACAAACAATGAAATTGAAGTACTAAAGGATGAAACAAATGGGATCTATGCACATGTGGTGCAATTTGATTAGTTGCAATTTTGATATGTTGCACAATTCAATAGTGTAGTGAGAACCAAGAGTATACAAAATGAATGTTAATATTTTAATAAAAATATAAGTTATATTTTTTTTGTTAAAATAAATAATAATTTTTCTAAAAAAAATACCGATTAATAATATTTTATTTAAAATGAATTCTAAAAGATGTACATAGCTTTTTAAAAATGTATAAATAATCTTTTTGTTTCCATTTATTATTATTATTTTTAACTAAGGAACATGTTTACTATCTAATTATTTTGAGTATTTTATACCAAATTTAGTGTTGAAATTTTTTCTATTAAATGAGTTGCAAATACAAATTCTCTATTCAAGAAGTTCAGGTACGATGGGTTACATTTTTGTACTCCTTGTCCATTAATGCATTTATGAAACGATACGCTAATGTTTTGAAGCAAAATAAATGTTTATGGTCTATTGATAAGAATTAAAGAACTTCTTGTTTATGATTCTCTTGACTATCCATATGAGACTTGTAAGCAACAGTGAAATTATAGGCTTTTCAAATCAGCATGCATATGATTGAAGATGGTGTATGAAAAATAAGGTCATGAAACTTATAACAATAAGATGATTAGTTGCTTTGTAGCTTAAATAAAACCTTTTTTTTATTATTATAAAAACTGAAAAATAAAAAAATTATATAGAAATTTGATAATTGAATTACATTTAAGAAACCTTAAATGTTGTTTCATATATTTAAAATATAGTACCTTAATAATTAAAAATAATACAAAAATGAATATACACATTGTTTAAAATCTTTTTGCTTATTATATAAGTTTAAATTGTTAGGTAATACGTCCCATCTTATCCTCCAAATGGATAAGAATCGACCTATTTCTTAACATTTCAAAATTTTAAGCAAATAGATTCAATGTTTTCTATAGCTTAATATGAATATAAAATTTTGAGATAATGAAATTATTGTTATATAATACATTCCATCTTATCCTCCAAATGAATAAGACATTGCCTAACAATTCAAATTTGTAAGCAAATAGATTTTAAAAGGTGAACAACTGGTTGATGATATTTAATAAATTCAATGTTTTCTCTAACTTAAGATGAATATAAAAAATCTAGATAACGAAATCGTTGTTTCATATGTTTAAAATATAGTACCTTAACAATTAATATATATATATATATATATAATATAAATAGTATTTAAAATTCATTTGCTTATGAATTTAAGTTGTTTAGTAATACATCCCATCTTATCCTCCAAATGAATAAGACATTACCTAACAACTCAATTTTGTAAACAAATGGATTTTAAAATGTAAATAATTAATCGATGATTCAAAAGAAATTCAATGTTTGACCTAATATGAATATACAAATTTGAGATAATGAAATCGCACATGTTTCATATGTTTAAAATACAATACCATAAAAATTAAAAATAATATCTATAATGATGAATATATACATACTATTTAAAATTTATTAGCTTATAAATTTAAGTTCAAAAAACAAATTCTGTAAATATAATTTAAAGCATAAAAATAAACATAGACACATAAAATGGATTTGAAATAAACTTTGTGTTCAAAATTATACCTTGATTATAGAGATATTGAGTCTTGATTATAAGCTTGTTGACAATAGAAGATTTTGATTACATAGGAAAGATTTTGAAATGAGAGGGATTATAAAAAAGCAAATAATATTTTTTGAGAACACTCTTGCTAGCTCTTATCGTCTCTTGTTCACCTCTGTTTTGCAAAGAATTTGATGACTCTATTTATGGAGAAATTTGACATACTTGAAACTTGTCGAAATCCATGGAATTGAAACTTGTTTGAATCCATAACATTATTTGAGTAAACAACTTGTTGTTTCTTGTTGCAGTTCTTACATCTTGAAGTTTATCAAGAATCTTGAACAATTCTTAAAAATATTGGATTTTTTGTCATAAACAACTATTCACATCACCTTTCTACTATTTACATCACTTTTCTACTATTCACATCATGTCTTACAACTTTAAACGTTTTTTTTTCGTTAATTATACAACATATGGATGATATTGTTCAAATAGAATTTAGTCTAGCTTTAAGATATTCATTTACTCAAGAATTTCTCTCTACCAGATCTTCTACTTCAAGTACAAATTTAAATAGTGTCAATTTTGCTTCAAATATTCCTATTCATGTCTATCAACAACAAGAATTTCCTACTTATGTCTCCCACTCATTCTAATATGTGTCCTTCTCAAGTCAATATTATTTATAAGAAAAATTATAAGAAAATTACTTTTCCTCAACTTTATCATCATCATCATCATCATCATCATCTTCTACAAAGTCTTAAGACCAACATTTCATTATTCCCATAAATGTTGCTAAATAAAAAATACAACTCTTTACTCTAATAAAAACAATATTGTTAAAAGAAATACAACTTAGATTAGATAAACTAAAACATTAATGGTATTAATCAAAATATGAATCAAATTCAAACCATAAAAAAAAAAAGATAAATAAGAAATTAATAAAATAAAAGAACAACTCAAAATGTCTTCGAATTCAATAATTACACCCCCTTGCACAGTTAATGCAATATCTAATAATTTTGTAAGTAGAAAAAATCATTATTCAAATCCTTCTTTTCTTGATGTATAATTAGAAGAATGAAATTATCAATTAGTTGCAAACTATGATAATAGTAGCTTTTATGAATGGAATATAGATTGACTGAGTGAACATCAAATTATTAATTTACTTCATGAAATGATGATGGTTGTTAATGCCTATAGAATCAAGACTAATAATTCTGATTTTCATGTTGTTGGTGTATTGGTAATAAGGTTCATTGGTTTACTTAAAGGATGGTGGGATCATTATTTGAGTCCAATTGATAAAGAATATATATTAAATACAAAAAAGACAATAATTAAAGAAGAAGGAACCCAAACCTATGAAGAAAATGTTGTCAATACTTTAATATTTGTAATAACAAAACATTTTATAGGAGATCCAGTTTATCTTTCAAGAAAGAACTTCTAAAATTCATGATAATCTTAAGTGTCTAAAAATTCAAAATTTTAAGTGGTATAAAGATATGTTTTTAGTCAAGGTCCTGACCAGATTTGATTGTGGAAGTCATTATTGGAAAGAAAAATTTATACAAGGTTTACCCATTTTATTTGCTGAAAAAGTTAGACAAAGAATTGGAAATGTTTATAATGGAAGAATTCCTTATGAGTCATTAACATATGGAGAATTAATTACCTTTATCAATTAAAGAGTCAAATGAAAAAAGAAAAACATGGTAGTAGAGAGAATTAGGAAAATTTTGTTCATATTATGGGCACAACACTATAATAGCCCATTTAAAATGAAAAAATAAACAAAATAATATAGAAGGTAAGAAGTCATCAACTGAGTCAAAATTTCAAAAGAAATTTGTAAAAAAATAATAATAAATCAAAATCCTCCAACAAAACAACTTTAAAAAAAGAAGACACCAACATGTTACTAATGTGGAAAAATAGGTCATTATTTAAAAGATTGTCAACTAGAAAACAAAATTAATTCTTTAGAAATAAGTGATAAACTAAAAAAATTAACGATAGGATTAATGATTAATAAAGAAGAAGAAGATTCAATTGAATACTATGAAATAAAAGAATAAAATCAAATATTAATAACTCAAGAAACATCAAGTGACGAGTCAAATCAAATCAAGATGAATCAGATGATTAAAAGGAATGTAATGGTATTTGTGCATGCTCTAATAAATCAATAAATTTGATTTCAAAATATTCAAAAACCCCCACAAGCATTTTTAATCAAAAAACAAACAAGCATTTACCTCATAAATTCAATATATTTTCAATTCTGGTATGTTAAAAATGAACTACTCAAATATCTTATCCATGAGTCAAATACTATACTCACATTTAAAATTTTCTTATAGATGGAGCAAGAATAGATTAATTTTGAGAAATTTAATCTTCTTGTATTTCTTAAAAGTAATATGTCATTCAAGATTCATAAAGATGTAGAAAATTTAGACAGATCACAAAAATGCATTTTAGACAATTTCTCGAATACGTACATGAAGTGATATTCAAAAGTTAGAAACTTTAAATGTGTTATCTTTTTTACTTTAAATAGATTAATGATAATTTAGACAGATTTTCTAACACTTGAAGTTCTAGTAGACATTGCACCACAATGGATACAAATCTTGAAAATTTCAATTGTAGGAAGCAAAGAAAAATTTGTAAAGAGTCAAAAGTTATATTTTCAAAGACTCTTCAATATTTTCAAAATGAATTTCTACAACTTTCAAAAGAAGGCCAAGAATATCAAAAAACAAGATTTTCTTTTCATCGACAAAAGATTTTAAATCTTCCACAAAACCTTAGATAGATGATAAAGTAAAGACCCAAGCTACATGAGAAGCAAAACTAGAGATTTGGAAGAACTAGATCTACTTAATCTCCTTATAATATTACTCATTGTCATAGAAAATAATCACAATCTTATCCTTGATTAATTCAAATAATTTTTTGAACAAGGACCACCACAAGCGGATCAACATAGAACTTACTCTCCTTTTGCCCTTCAAACACCACTATCTAGGTTGACCAAGCCATTTACAGAAAATTCAATTTGAACTAACTCATGAATAAATCAATGATTATAGATTGTTCCAAGTCATAATATCACTCAATTCTTAAGTAGAACTTGACTCTGATAGCATTTTGACCCAAGACATAAAACAATTCATAAATCAAAAGATAAATTCTGAAAATATAAGTTAAAGCATAAAAAATAAACATAGAATTGAATCTGAAATAAACTTTGTATTGAAAATTATACCTTGATTACAGAGAGGTTGAATCTTGATTACAAGCTTCTTGACAACAGAAGGTTTTGATTACAAAGGAAAGGTTTTTGAAAGGAGATGAATTACAAAAAAGCTAAAAGAATTTTTTGGGACACTATTGCTAACTCTGATTGTCTCTGCCTTATGATGAACTTGATGAGTTGATGACTCTATTTATAGAGAAATTTGAAGGACTTGAAACTTGTTGGAATTCGCATAATTGAAACGTGTTGAAATCCACAAATTATTGGAGTAGACAACTTGTTGTTTTCTTGTTGCTGAAGGTTGAAAAATTCTTTGTTGTTAGAGAACCTTCAAGCAGGCTTCAAAAAAAAAAAAAAAAAACATTTGGCATGTTTTCTCTTTCAGGAGAGCAAATGACTAGGGGGAGTTACTTTTCAAAAGTAAACTTTCTTGTCATATCCCCTTTTGATTTTTGATTTTTGATTATTTTTATTGAATAAATACAAGGAGACAAATGTATAAAGATTCTTGAAATATATAATTGCACAAAAAGATTCTTGAAATCTTTTAGCTGAACATTCCTAAGAAAGGTTTTTCACATTCTCTTCTAGCTTGCTTCTCTTGGACGTATTCTCTTTTGTACATATCCACAAGATAGAAGAATTTAGTTTGGAAAAGAAAATGGACTTTAGGAAAGACATTTGTAGAAATGATTTTTTTAATATTGTCTTCAACAATGAGTTTATAGTTAGAAGAACTATAATTATCAGAATCTAAATCTTTGTAATCATTCTTGATCTCCAATGTCGAATTTATTTTTTGCGACTGAATTTATAGGGCCAAGAGAGCTTTGTACCAAACAAATGATGTTTTCTTGAACGAGTTGTTAGGAAAATAATATATTGAGTTGGGTAAACTCCTCCATCGTTTGACCACTTTGGAGGCTTGCTCTCAATGATAAGTTCAATTGATTTGAATCCTTGAATGAATGAATTTAAAATACATACTATTAATTTTCTTCCAAACCCATTAGTTTGCTCAAGATTAGAGAAAATTAATTGATGTACTACCCCATAATCCATGAGGAGGGCATGGGTTAATTCTATTGACTCAATGTTGAATCTAATGACTATTGAGTTATAGTTGTCTAGGTCAATATTGGTCTTGCAAATATTACAAGTGAGAGCACACTTACAGTTTTGTCTTTCTAATGAAATTTCTCTACATAAGGGATTAAGCTTTGAACATGCATTTTTTGCCCTCTAAATGTGAACATAAAAATTGAAGACACAACCATAAGTAATGGATTTTGATCATTTTATCAATTTGTTTGCAAATGATGTTAATCAAAAGGGAGAAAACATTTGTCTTTTTTCCAAAGATATTACCTTAATTGGAACCACAAGAACTTAACTAAGACCCAAGTAAAACACATAACTTTATTAAGGGAAGGGATTCTTAATTTACTAAAGAAAGACATGCTTGAGGAGAATTTATTTAGCCTTATGCTACATTTGTTTGAACTTGAGGCAAATCAGTTTCGAATGAACAACCATGCAAAAACAAAACCATAACAACATATATGTGATTATTATTTGCTTCAAAAGGAATTGATCTGAGCAAAATCTAGTGACTTCTTCCCTTCATGAGCTTTCCCAAAAAAGTTGTTCATGTACTCCTCAAACACAAACTCGCGATAATGAGCAACCCCATCTCTCTCAACCACTTGAGGCAATGGCCCGATCTTCTCATTTGGTCTAGGCATGGTGAATATAGGGATCGACACTCTGGATTGAGTGCTTGTGGTACGCACCCTATGTTCTGCGCTTTTGTACTTCCCATTGCTTAATATCTGAAAATTTGCATACATTCATATCAAAGAAATGTCCATTAGAGTAAGATTTTATGTACTAAGTAAATTTTGTAAGTATATTAGTGTTAATCTAACCTGTAATGTATCACCAACATTGATGATCAATGCGCCTGGTATAGGTGGTATCTCCACCCACTCTCCCTTCTTTCCAGCATCGGTGATGTCTTCCTCCATTTTCACATATAATCCGCCGATACCATCTTGTAGCAACACCGTTAACATGCCCATATCAGAGTGGCGTGCCACACCAACGGTGAGATCAGGGTTGGGGCAGATGGGGTAGAAGTTCATGTTCACGATTTTTAAACCAATGAAGCCATCCATTCTTGATTCCTCTAGTGTTACTCCAAGCTTCTCCATTAACACTTCTAGTATTCTTCTCACCATTGAGCTGGATGCTTTCAGGTACTCTAGTGCTACTTCCCTGCGGAAAATATGAATAATTTTGCATGCCATGAAGTTTATCATAAACAAGGTCTAAAAAGTGCTCCATGTAAGTGGACCACTCTACCATCTCGCAAGTTTCTCATTCCTTTTTTAGTATATTGATATATAGATCTAATCAGCTACCGATCTGGAGTTAGATTTATTTGTACATTTCATAAATTACTACAATGAATATTTCTATATAATATGAACCATTTATATAAGAATCTTGTTGTTGTATGTCACTTGAAGGGTCTAGTAATAGTTACTAAAGAAGACTCTTTAACATGCTTAGACCCATTTTTTCAAATTGCGAAGGTTAGTAGGTTTAAAGTAGATAATATTTATATGGGATATAAATTATATCAAAATTAATTCTTAGCCAAAAAATATAATAATTAAGCTATATGGAACTTAAATAATATCAAAATTAATTCTTAGTCGAAAATATAGTAATTAAGCCACACATAAATTCATGGGTCATGATGAAGATGCATGAAAAGATTACTACAATATTCCACAATGCATGGTTAGAAGTTTCTAACACTTCAAAGAAACAACCTATTAAATATAGGGCTATTTGATTAAAAGGGTAAGTGAAAACCCAAAATTTGAAATTTAACCCTTTGTCAATTTTTTATTTTTATTTCATTTTGATAAAATTGTTTTCATTATTTTCTTGTAAAAATAACATTTTGGTTTGAAACCTACATGTTAATACTTGAAATGGTAAAAGATATTTATTTTTTTATAAAAAAAAAAGTTACTTTTCAAGAAAAAAAATGAGAAGGGTTAGATTCATAATTTGAAGATTATTTTATCCCTTTTAATTAAATATTTCTATAATATATATAGATGACTTTTACTTTATGTGAAAATTTGAAAGACTCACATATTCAAAGTTTTATGTAAGGATGACAATGGGGCGGGTTTTTTCGAGTACCTGCCCCGCCCCTAATGGGACGGGGTTCAATTTTAATAAATGAGTTTGGGATGGGTTTGGGCTCGCATCGATTATATATAAAATTAAATTTAAATTTAATTTAAAATTTAAAATTAATTTAATTTAAATTTTATTTTACTATTTTTAATATGTAGATAGTAAAAAAATAATTTTAATAAAATAAGTTATCAAAAATATAATGATTTAATTATTTATAAAATATATTTATTTTAATGTAATTAAAAATTTTAAAAGTAATTTTTTTAAAAAAAACCGAAAATAAGTTAAACAGGGCGGGGCGGGCGTGTATGGGAATTTATCATACCCGCCCCGCTCCGCCCCATTTAATTTTTTAAATGGGACGGGAATGGGAATTGCTTTGAATAAACGGGGCGGGGTTGGGATGGGGGCGACCCGTCCCAAACCCGCCCCATTGCCATTCCTAGTTTTATGTCTATTTCGTTCAAACCATGGACTTAATCATGAGGCATGAGTAGTATACACATCTATCAAGTTATCACAAAATAACATATAATATCATAGGATTAGGGTCAGTTGAAAATTCTTACTGGCATTCATTAGGCCAAAATTCAAGTGCTTCGCCATCGCTGGTATACACCATACTAACATAGTCCTTCCACTCCAATGCTTTCTCTTTCTCAGGCACAAAGCTCGTCCCATACTTCACATATGGGCTAGGGCTCACGCCCTTCCGATACACCGCCTTCTTCTCAGGCGCTTGTCCAAAGAACTCATGCGCCGCGCTCTTAACCGACTCCAGAACTTCAATGGGCACCCTATGGTTCACAACTTGGAAGAAACCAACCCTCTCGGCTGCCTCAGCTATCAATCCCACCACTTGGCTATGCTGAGGTCCATCAAGCATTGATAAATCTATTGGTGGTCGATCATAGGAACTTGCTTTGAGCTTGTCTATGCGCTCATGATGTGGCTGGATGTATTGCTCTGGCACCTTCTCCAGGCCAAGATCCACCATGCCTTTGACTCCATTGCCATCTCTGACCACAAAGTTGTACACTGAATCTCCATCATCAAAGTTAGGTGCCATTGTCGAATGAAGCTTGAAAATCTTCTAGTTTTGTTGAATGTTGATGATTCAATAACCTTATACCAATGATCCCAATTATTATTGTCTAGTGATCGTTGACTTTTGTGTGGTGTCGAAGCAAGACTCAGGGCCTTGAAGCTGGATGGAGTAAGGGAAAGTACACATAATGCCACTGGGGTTTGGTGGCCGTGGTGGGGTTTAGGTGAATAGAAAAATACAAAAAACTCATCCTCCAGGTTACCAACCAGTCAACAATCACATGCCAAGGAAATAATCCCATGCCAACACAAAAATATATGATCTTTACAATAACCAATTATATAATTTCAGGAATTATTTTATAAAAGTTGTAAAATATTTAATATTTTGTAAAAATAAAAATTTTGTGAAAGAGAAGTTACAATTTAATTTGTAGGATATAAAGTGATAAACTTAAGACCTTAAGAAAAATAAATTTAAATTTGAAATAAACTAATATAGTATACATGGTTAAAAATTAAAATGGTGATATAATTTATAAATTGAGAATTGCATAATTAATTTATATTATTTTAATTTCAAATTATGAGTGGAAAAAATTAGATGAAATATTGAAAGTGTGAAAAGCAATATAATTGGTATTTGAAGTGGAAAAAAAATTGAATCATTTCAATTAATTGTAAGTATAATTACACTTTTAAAAAAATGTAAATAAATTAAAATAAGTATACATTGTTAAAAATTAAAATGGTTTTGTACTAATTATTGATTGAAAATTGTATTAATAAATTATTTCTTACAATTTAAAATTATTTATAAAAAATATTAGATAAAATATTGAAAATACCAAAAATAATATAATTAGTATTTGAAGTGGAAAAATGAATTGTATCATTTCCATAAATTTTAGTTGTATAAATTGCATCATTTTGATAAATTTTAATTGTATAATAGTCTTTTTAAAGAATGAAAGTGAATTTTTGTTTTTCAAATTCAAAGAATTAGATATTTGAGAGGGTAAGAAAAATGTGAGGAATACACAAATTATTTGGATCATTTTTATTTTTTTAGTATTTTTTATCATTGAATTTTTTAGGCATGAATTCCGCAACCCCTAAGTGTAATTAACCTATTTAAACAATATCTAACTCATATGAGATTCAAATTAAATAAAAAATAAAAATTCAAAGAAGTGGAAATTTGGGAGGGTACGAAGAATATGGAGATTCCTCACATTCTTGCTAATTTGTTAGTATTTTTGGATTTTGATTTTTTTTTTGGCATGAACTCCTATTTAAGCAATATACAAACAATATGAGATCCAAATTAAAAAAAAAAAAAATCAAAAAAATGGAGATTTAGAAGGGTACGAATAATGTGAGGATTCCTCACATTCTTTGTACCCTTACTAATTTTTTTTAGTATTTGTGGATTTCAAATTTTTTGGGCATCAATTCTACACCCCTTAGGTGTAATTAACTTACTTAAACAATATCCAACCCATGTGAGGTCTAAAACAAAAAAAAACAAAAAAAAAAAAAGAGTGGAGATTTGAGAGGGTATGAAGAATGTGATGACTAATTTTTAAGTATTTTATGATTTCAATATTTTTGGACATCATTTCCACACCCTAATTGGAGCCAAAATATGTGCTCTAATGACACATATTCGATATGATTTATGCATCAAAGGACATTCAAATCACTCACCTTGACCTAAATCGATGCTAAGGCCCTAGTCATGAGTTTAACTTATATTTTGAATATTTATCTCAGGTTCAAGGGAAGAAAACGGTGCAAGTTGAGTGGCTTTAGATTTTGAAAGATCAAGAAATGGTTAAATGAGGAAATAAGTAAGCCAAGATTCATGGACCATGAGGAAAGGCAAGAAGAGGATATCATGAGTTTGGAAGATGAGAAATGACCATTATGGAGCAAGAAAGAAGGCAAGAAAACATAAGAAATGAGACATGAAGCAAGATTTAGTTGCATGGAAATTTATAACTCAAAATCTGATGACAACATATACTCTGAATTTGAGAACAAAGTTGGAGCACTTTCCAAAGTCCATTTTATACATACTATATATCATTTCGAAGATCGGGAAGTCAGAAGTGTAACGCTTCAAATGCTGTGTAAATCAAAGTTGAAATGAAGAAGTTATGATCATTTGAAGACAACTGTGCAAATCTAAAGAGCCATTTCCAAATGATTTCGAAATTCAACTTATGAATTCGAAATGATTTCAAAATTCAACTTATGAATTTGAAATCCAATTCAAAATGACCCCAATTTCAAATTCACCTACTGTCACTTTGATGTTTCGCCTCATTTACCTCGGGAATTGCATCTAGGACATTCTATCCGCCCTAAGTGGACACAACACGACTAGAAATCACCATTTTATTATTATTTTAATCATTTTTAGGTAATTATTTTGTAATAAGTGGCCAATGAGAGTGTGCCACATATTAGGTAATTGGTAATATTATATAAATATTATATTAGGAATCTTTTTCCGGAGAGTTTGACATTGAAGGTGAAAGAAGACGAGAACTTTGGTTTGTTTTCTTTTTCTTCTTTATTAAATATATTGTTTTTAGTTTCTTTTTATTCAAATTATTAATTTTTACCCTATTATAGATTGTAAATGTGACATCACCTCCATGAGAGGCTAAAAATTTTGGGCTTTGTGGAGCCTAGTTTTGTTTGATCCGGTTTGACGACCCGACCCGAATAATATTGCATGGCCTTTTTAATGGGAGATTTATTGAGGCCTGTTGAGCCCGTTTAGCCCATTGTGGAACCACCTTTTGTAATTAGGGTTTTTTAGTATGGTAGGGTTGCCGTGCTATATATATATAGAGAATATTGTAGCCGCCAAGTAGTACTCTGTATTCTTCCCTGATAATAGTGATATCCCTGCAACTCCGTGGACGTAGGCAAATTGCCGAACCACATAAATACTGTCTTGTGCGTGTGATTGTTTTTCTTTGGCGTGTGTTTTTTCTCTAATTTTTGTTTCTCACGGGTTGGGAATTCGGTTTAATTCCCTACAACTGGTATCAAAGCCTAGGGTTAGGTTTGAGTGGGAGCAATGGCAGAGGAAGCAGGAAAGGCGTCTGGAATAGAAAAGTTTGATGGCACAGACTTTGCGTATTGGAGGATGCAGATTGAAGATTATCTCTATGGGAGGAAATTACATCTGCCTCTTTTGGGGACAAAACCTGAGAGTATGAAGGCTGAGGAATGGGCGCTTCTTGACAGACAGGTTTTAGGAGTTATTAAGTTAACTCTGTCTAGGTCTATTGCACACAATGTTGTAAAGGAGAAGACCACAGCAGATCTGATGAAGGCTTTGTCCGGTATGTATGAAAAGCCATCCGCAAACAATAAGGTGCATCTGATGAAGAAATTGTTCAATTTGAAGATGGCAGAGAATGCATCAGTAGCACAACATCTGAATGAATTTAATACAATCACAAATCAATTGTCGTCTGTAGAAATTGATTTTGATGATAAGATTCGTGCTCTGATCGTCTTGGCTTCTTTGCCAAACAGTTGGGAGGCAATGAGGATGGCAGTAAGCAATTCTACGGGAAAGGAAAAACTCAAGTACAATGATATACGAGATTTAATTCTGGCTGAGGAGATTCGCCGAAGAGATGCAGGTGAAACCTCAGGATCTGGTTCTACCCTAAACCTTGAGACAAGAGGTAGAGGTAATAACAGAAATTCAAATCAAGGTAGATCAAATTCCAAAAATTCTAATCGGAACAGAAGCAAATCTAGATCAGGCCAACAAGTACAATGCTGGAATTGTGGGAAAACAGGTCACTTTAAAAGGCAATGCAAAAGCCCTAAGAAGAAGAATGAAGATGATTCTGCTAATGCTGTAACAGAAGAGGTACAGGATGCATTACTTCTTGCAGTAGACAGTCCACTTGATGATTGGGTTTTGGATTCAGGAGCTTCGTTTCATACCACTCCACACCGAGAAATCATACAGAATTATGTTGCAGGTGATTTTGGTAAGGTATATTTGGCTGATGGTTCAGCCTTGGATGTTGTGGGTCTGGGAGATGTCCGGATATCGTTGCCCAATGGGTGTGTTTGGTTACTGGAGAAGGTTCGACATATTCCTGACCTGAGGAGGAATCTGATTTCTGTTGGACAACTTGATGATGAAGGACATGGAATACTATTTGTTGGTGGTACTTGGAAGGTTACAAAGGGAGCTAGGGTATTGGCTCGTGGAAAGAAGACTGGCACTCTGTATATGACCTCATGTCCAAGAGACACAATTGCAGTTGCTGATGCAAGTACTGATACAAGCCTATGGCACCGCAGACTTGGTCACATGAGTGAGAAAGGGATGAAGATGTTGCTGTCAAAAGGAAAACTACCAGAATTGAAGTCCATTGATTTTGACATGTGTGAAAGTTGCATCTTAGGAAAGCAAAAAAAGGTGAGCTTCTTGAAAACTGGCAGGACACCGAAGGCTGAAAAATTGGAACTAGTACACACTGATTTGTGGGGGCCTTCTCCGGTTGCATCCCTAGGAGGTTCAAGGTACTACATCACCTTTATTGATGACTCAAGTAGAAAGGTATGGGTTTATTTTCTGAAAAATAAATCTGATGTATTTGTAACTTTTAAGAAGTGGAAGGCCATGGTTGAGACAGAAACAGGTTTGAAAGTAAAATGTTTGAGATCAGATAATGGAGGAGAGAGTACATAGATGGAGGATTCAGTGAGTATTGTGCTGCATAGGGAATTAGGATGGAGAAGACCATTCCTGAGACACCACAGCAGAATGGTGTGGCTGAGCGCATGAATAAAACTCTCAATGAGCGTGCTAGAAGTATGAAGTTGCATGCTGGACTACCAAAAACTTTTTGGGCTGATGCTGTTAGCACTGCAGCTTACCTGATAAACCGAGGACCATCAGTTCCCATGGAGTTCAGACTTCCTGAGGAGGTTTGGAGCGGTAAAGAGGTGAAGTTTTCACATTTAAAAGTTTTTGGTTGTGTTTCTTATGTTCATATTGATTCTGATGCTCGTAGTAAACTTGATGCAAAGTCAAAAATATGTTTTTTCATCGGCTATGGTGATGAGAAATTTGGCTATAGGTTTTGGGATGAACAAAACAGGAAAATTATCAGAAGTAGAAATGTGATATTTAATGAACATGTTATGTACAAGGACAGGTTAACTGTAACGTCAGATGTTACAGAGATAGATCAAAAGAAATCTGAGTTTGTCAACTTAAATGAATTGACTGAAAGTACTGTCCAAAAAGGGGGTGAAGAAGATAAGGAGAATGTAAATTCAAAGGTAGATTTGAGGACACCTGTAGTTGAAGTTCGCAGATCTTCCAGGAACATTAGACCTCCACAGCGTTATTCACCTGTTTTAAATTATCTCCTGTTGACTGATGGTGGTGAGCCAGAGTGTTATAATGAAGCCTTGCAAGATGAGAATTCAAGCAAGTGGGAGTTAGCCATGAAGGATGAGATGGATTCCCTATTGGGGAATCAGACATGGGAACTAACTGAATTGCCAGTAGGAAAGAAGGTTTTGCACAACAAGTGGGTATACAGAATAAAGAATGAGCATGATGGTAGCAAACATTACAAGACTAGATTAGTTGTTAAAGGGTTCTAACAAAAGGAGGGCATTGACTACATAGAGATATTTTCTCCAGTTGTGAAGATGTCAACAATTAGACTTGTACTTGGAATGGTGGCTGTAGAAAACTTACATCTTGAGCAGTTAGATGTGAAGACAGCATTCCTTCATGGTGACTTGGAGGAAGACCTTTGCATGATTCAGCCAGAAGGGTTCATTGTTCAGGGACAAGAGAATCTAGTCTGCAAACTGAGAAAGAGCTTGTATGGCCTTAAACAAGCTCCTAGACAGTGGTACAAGAAGTTTGACAATTTTATGCATAGAATTGGGTTCAAGAGATGTGAAGCTGATCATTGTTGCTATGTTAAGTCCTTTGACAATTCTTACATCATATTACTATTGTATGTGGATGATATGCTTATTGCAGGGTCTGACATTGAGAAGATTAATAATCTGAAGAAGCAATTGTCCAAACAGTTTGCAATGAAGGATTTGGGAGCTGCAAAGCAAATCCTTGGTATGAGAATCATTAGAGACAAGGCTAATGGTACATTGAAACTTTCACAGTCAGAGTATGTGAAGAAAGTTCTCAGTAGGTTCAACATGAATGAAGCTAAACCAGTGAGCACACCCTTGGGTAGTCATTTCAAACTAAGCAAAGAACAGTCACCGAAGACAAAAGAAGAAATGGACCATATGAGCAAGGTGCCCTATGCCTCAGCTATTGGCAGCTTGATGTATGCTATGGTGTGTACAAGGCCAGACATTGCACATGCAGTGGGAGTTGTGAGCAGATTCATGAGTAGGCCTGGAAAGCAGCATTGGGAGGCAGTCAAGTGGATTTTAAGATATCTGAAGGGTTCATTAGATACATGTCTTTGCTTCACAGGTGCAAGTTTGAAACTGCAGGGTTATGTAGATGCTGATTTTGCTGGTGATATTGATAGTAGAAAGAGTACTACTGGGTTTGTTTTTACTCTAGGTGGTACAGCTATATCATGGACTTCAAATCTACAGAAGATTGTTACTTTGTCTACTACAGAAGCTGAGTATGTTGCAGCAACTGAAGCTGGAAAGGAGATGATTTGGCTACATGGTTTCTTAGATGAATTGGGTAAGAAGCAGGAGATGGGCATTCTACACAGTGACAGTCAGAGTGCAATTTTTCTTGCCAAAAATTCAGCTTTTCATTCAAAGTCGAAACATATACAAACAAAATACCACTTTATCCGTTATCTTGTTGAGGATAAACTGGTAATACTTGAGAAGATTTGTGGATCTAAGAACCCTGCAGACATGTTGACTAAGGGTGTCACTATTGAGAAGTTGAAGCTGTGCGCAGCTTCAATTGGTCTTCTAGCTTGAGGATAGGAGGATGAGTTGTAGGGATGAGGGATCATTTCTTGGAGGATAGCGGTTTGATGTTGGTGATTGGACTAGTCTCCAAGTGGGAGATTTGTTGGGCTTTGTGGAGCCTAGTTTTGTTTGATCCGGTTTGACGACCCGACCCGAATAATATTGCATGGCCTTTTTAATGGGAGATTTATTGAGGCCTGTTGGGCCCGTTTAGCCCATTGTGGAACCACCTTTTGTAATTAGGGTTTTTTAGTATGGTAGGGTTGCCGTGCTATATATATAGAGAGAATATTGTAGCCGCCAAGTAGTACTCTGTATTCTTCCCTGATAATAGTGATATCCCTGCAACTCCGTGGACGTAGGCAAATTGCCGAACCACGTAAATACTGTCTTGTGCGTGTGATTGTTTTTCTTTGGCGTGTGTTTTTTCTCTAATTTTTGTTTCTCACGGGTTGGGAATTCGGTTTAATTCCATATAAAAAAGCCAACTTGGGGCTTGAAGCATGAAAACCTAAGGGCTAGGAAACCTATAGGGGTAATGGGTACATTATTATAACAATGAGATTAATTATTAGTTAGGTGACAATTTATCATTTTCTTTTATCCTATCCTTGTGAGTTAGTTTGGGGAATGATACGATAGGTTACCCGATACTAGTGATTCATGATAATTCTTGATCATTAGTTATCCTCGTATTCCCTATCGTTATTTGCCCCAAAACAAAGCTATAAGGAGTAGGAAGGGTTAAAAAGTCAAATCTTAAACTAGTAATCAATCTAATTTATTTGATGGTTATAGGAATCTGTTTTTAAAAATGAAAAATTAGGTTTCAGATGCAATTTTGAGTTATAGAACTCAAATTGATCATGAGCGACCAAGGATCCCAAAACCCTAAGATCACTTTACTTAAGAAACCATTGTTCTCTCTATTTCTATACCTTAAGTTAGATTGTGGAAAGCCCTAAACTTGAATCGATTGAATTAAAAATCAATTTATGTTTTTTTTTATTTTAATTTAGTTCTTTTACTTAGTTTCACTTCATTCACATATTATTTTTCATTTTAGGATTTAAACAAAAGCAATTCATTTGTTATAGTATTAACAATTTCCATAAGTCTGTCCCTGAGGACGATACCCGAAGTACTACAAAAGCCGTAGTGACTCTTTCTCTAGTTTTTCATGTACTCCTCAAAGACAACCTCGCGATAATGAGCAACCCCATCTCTCTCAACCACTTAAGGCAATGGCCCGATCTTCTCATTTGGTTTAGGAATGGTGAATATAGGGATCGACACTCTAGATTGAGTGCTTGTGGTACGCACCCTATGTTCTGCGCTTTTGTACTTCCCATTGCTTAATATCTGAAAATTTGCATACATTCATATCAAAGAAATGTCCATTTGAGAATGATTTTATGTACCTCTATAACTAAATTTTGTAAGTATATCAGTATTAATCTAACCTATAATGTATCACCAACATTGATGACCAATGCGCCTGGTATGGGTGGTATCTCCACCCACTCTCCCTTCTTTCCACCACTCGTGATGTCTTCCTCCATTTTCACGTATAATCCATCGATACCATCTTGTAGCAACATCGTTAACGTGCCCATATCAGAGTGGCGTCCCACGCCAACGATGAGATCAGGGTTGGGGCAGGTGGGGTAGAAGTTCATGTTCACCATTTTTAAACCAATGAGGTCGTCGATTCTTGATTCCTCTAGTGTTACTCCAACCTTCTCCATTAACACTTCTAGTATTCTTCTCACCATTGAGATGGATGCCTTCAGAAACTCTAGCGCTACTTTCCTACGGAAAATATGTATAAATTACATGCCATGAAGTTTATCATAAACAAGGTCTAAAAAGTGCTCCATGTAAGTGGACCACTCTACCATCTCGCAAGTTTATCATTCCTTTTTTAGTATATAGATATATCAATCCCACCACTTGGCTATGCTGAGGTCCATCAAGCATTGATAAATCTATTGGCAGTCGATCATAGGAACTTGCTTTGAGCTTGTCTATGCGCTCATGCTGTGGCTGAATGTATTGCTCTGGCACCTTCTCCAGGCCAAGATCCACCATGCCTTTGACTCCATTGACATCTCTGACCACAAAGTTGTACAGTGAATTGCCATCATCAAAGTTAGGAGCCATTGTCGAATGAAGCTTGAAAATCTTCTAGTTTTGTTGAATGTTGATGGTTCAACAACCTTATACCAATGATCCCAATTATGATCGTTGCCTTTTGTGTCTTTATCGAAGCAAGACTCATGCCCTTGAAGCTGGATGGAAGAAGGGAAAGTAGACATAATCATTAGGTTTTGGTGGCCGTTGTGGGGTTTAGGTGAATAAAAAAAATAGAAAAAAGCTCATCCTCCAGGTTACCAACCAGGCAACAATCACATGCCGAGGAAATAATCCCATACAAACACAAAAATATATGATCTTTACAATAACCAATTATTGTGAGGAATCCACGAATTCTTTGGATCTTTTTCTTTTTATAGTATTTTTTGTCCTTGAATTTTTAGGGCTTGAATTTGGCAACCTTAAGTGTAATTAACCTATTTAAATAATATCCAAGTCATATGAGGTCTAAATTTTTTTAAAAAAAATTCAAAGAGGTGGAGATTTGAGAGGTATAAAGAATGCAAGGATTCCTCACATTCTTTGTATCCTTACTAATTATTTAGTATTTTTGGATTTTGATTTCTTTTAGGCATCAATTCCACAACCATAAAGTGTAATTAACCTATTTGAACAATATAGAGACCATGTGAGGTAAAAAAATAAAAATAAAAAAGTAGTGATTGGGGAGGGTACGAAGAATGTGATGATTTATCACATTCTTTCTAATTTGTTAATATTTTTGGGCATCAATTCCACACCCTCTATGTGTAATTAATATATTTAAGCAATATACAAGTCATATGAGAACCAATTTTTTTTAAAAAAAAAATTCAAACAAGAGGAGATTTAGAAGGGTACAAATAATGTGAGCATTCATCACATTCTTCGTACATTTGCTAATTTTTTATTATTTTTGGATTTCAATTTTTTTTGTGCATCAATTCCACACCCCCTAGGTGTAATTAACTTATTTAAACAATATTCAACCCATATGAGGTCAATTTTTTTTTATAAAAATTCAAAGTGGAGATTTGGAAGGATATGAAGAATGTGAGACATCATTTCCACTCCCTCTAAGTGTAATTAACCTATTAAAACAATAGAGAAGTTATATAAGGTCCAAATTAAAAAAAAAAATAAAAATTAAAAGAAGTGGAGATTTGGGAGGGTGCGAAGAAGGTGAGGATTTCTCATATTTTTCGTATCCTTACTAGTTTTTAAGTATTTTTGGATTTTGATTTTTTTTGGGTCTCAATTTCATATCCTCTAAGTGTAATTAATTAATTTAAACAATATCCAACCCATATCTAAAAAATTATAAAAAATTCAAGGAAGTAGAGATTTGGGAGGATATAGAGAATGTGAAAAAAAAATTCTCAACTTCTTGACAACTAAGGTGGTGTTTGTTTTTTTACTTAATTCTAAATAGAAACTTAATACTTAATATTATTAAATATTAGGTTGTTTGTTTTTGTAGTATTTTATTTCTATTAAGTATTAAAAAGTAAAAAAACACCATTGTGTTATTTTTTCTATTTAGAAAAAGCCACATATTTTGGTTTTTTCTATTTAGTAAAAAGTTTATAATAAGTCATGAAAAAGTAAAAAAACAAACAACCTAAATTCTAAAACTAAATGGTTTTCAGCAAAAAGCCAAAAAAACAAACACCACCTAAATTTAACAAGCTTATTTATACAATATGAAAGCCATATGAACGTGATTTTTTTTAAAAAAAAAAAAATTCAAAAAAAATGGAGATTCTCATTAGGGTATGCATTTTTTAAAACTTCAACATTCAATCAGGACCAGACGACCACATGTGAGAAGCGTTTGAATGTTTTTCTCTACTGCTAGCCACTGCCATTTTATGTGGACAATGAGCATATTAGCCGACCAACCGCTAGTGAGGAGCGGTCGAATTTTTTCTCTACCGCTAACCAGTATCACTTTATGTGGATAATGGGTATATTAGTCAGTCAACCACTTTAATTGGTTGCGGTCTAGTATTTTCCCCTACTGCATGCCACCGCCACTAGGACACTAGAAGTTCCAAAATCATTATCATTATTCTTGCCTTGTGATTTTGGTAGCTTATTTTTAAGAGATCTTCAACAAATAAAAGTGTTGTTTAGCTACTCATCGCACAATTTTATGTATATTAGAAAATATGAACATATAATAATCAATAAGACATAAGAAAGGTTGGTGAATTCTTTTGCTACCTCCATGCAATTCAAATATAAGCACTTCAAATCCCATGTACACTTACCAGAAACAAAACCAGAAATTTCAAACCTCCCATCCCTAACCCAAGTGGAACAACTTTGGCTTCCTCAAGAATATCCTGCCTTTGGCTCGATCTTGGAGCATCATTTGAAGCATCTGCTAAACCTTTTGTTGCTTGATCACTGTCACTTGAGCAGCTCAAAGAGCCTTCAATTGCATTAAATTAAACAAAATTATAAATAAATAAATTTAAAAAAAAAATCATATGATCGACCACTAAACAATGAACAATAAGAATCCAATTTCACTATTTATTAAACACGAATTTCATTCTAATTTGCCTTCTTGATTATCATCATTAGTGAAATGGATGAAAATGAATATAATTACCAACAATGACTAACTAAATATATAATAAAGTGAATAAACAGAAGGCAAGAAATTCATAAATATAAGATTTATAGTGGTTATGCCCTATATTGTCTGATTACTACTCAAAAAGTGCTATTTGATAGCTTGTAATTAACTCTTTTAAACACTTTTGAGTAGTAGTTATTGCCTTTTAACCCAATTAACATGTTAAGGACCCTTGCAATCATTTCTAATCAAATTGTGTAAGTTTTGGTGTTTTTGTTAGTAATTTGATCACCAAAACAATCCAAGAATGAGGGAGAATTGTATATAGTTTATGGCAAAGCAATGAAGAGCTCAAATTCATGAAGAACCAAGCTTTGGAGCTCCATAGCCCTTTGCCAAAGTCGTTCAAAGTATGCAAGGAAAGAGCACAGGAGAGAGGAAAAACAGAGTGAAGAAAACAGAGGAAAGCTAGCTGCAGTCTTCTTTTGCACTTTTGGAGCACTTTCCGAAGTCCATTTTCTACATTCTATATACCATTTCAAAGCTCGGGAAGTTAAGAATCCAATGCTTCAAACGGTGCGCGATTCGGAGTTGAAACGAAGGAGTTACAGCCATTGCAAGAAGATCACTCTAAAGTGTTGCGAAATCAGCCTTTTGTTGCGAGAATTTCGCAGCCTTTTTGTACAGTGCTATGGAATTCCTCCTGAAGCTACCCGATACATGCCGCAAGCTGGAACGCTGAGAACCTCAAGGTGGAAGCCAATTTCGCAGCCCTGCGAGTTTAACTTGTTGTTGCGAAAATATTTCGCAGCCCTCTTGAGTGTCTGCGAAATCTCGCAGACACCATTTTCACCTGCGAAATGTGCCTGAAGCTTCCCGATATTTTTGCACCGACTCTTTTAGATATTTTTGTATAAATTTCCATTCTTCTCCTTGTAAGCCACCAACCATAAGATTTCTTAGCTAGGAAGGTTGGAAAAACTCCTCTATATATATTCCCTTGCATCCAATGTAACCATATATGTAATATCATGTAATCCAATATATAGAATCAAGGAACAGAGCACTTGCTCTGTTTTTCATATATATTCTTGTCTTTTATTTCATTTTCATTTTCTAGCCAACCAAACTCTGAGGATTTTTCCACAGAGGATGAGAGGCTAAGCTTTTTGTCTCTTGGAGTAAGGAAATCCGGGTAAGTTTCCACATGTATAATTTGGAAGTTTTGTTGTTTTAGTTTTTAATGAAGAGAAAGTGTAACCCGTTAGTGATTTCTATGTTTTTAGTTAACTTAAAACACCTTAGAGTCACCTGGGCCAACACTTGGTAAGGCAAGTGATCTCCGTCCATGGAGAGGCACTAGTTTACCCCTTGTGAGCCTCTGGGAGGTGACTTCAAGGTAGGATTTTCTAGAATAGCCAACACTTGGTAAGCTTTTGGACTCCAAGGAGACATCCATTAGTTATCTCTTGCGAGCTTGAGAAGGGAAGTCCAAGGTTAAAGATCACCTTGAATGGCAAGTGCTAGGTGAGAGGTATGAGCCATTGCAAAGTGCATCAGTGAGAGGGATTTAGTGTTTGAATCCATTAATGGGAAGCATATGTACAACACCGGTTGGAGAAGGAACTATATGTTAATTCTCTAATGCGAGGAAAATAAACAAGTGACCGGAACTTCCTTTTTGTATGAGGAACCTGAGCCTAGTGATCTAAACTCCAAGAAACATTTTTCTTTGTAAGTAAAATTAGTTACTATTTGTGGTTAGTTTAAAACCAAACCTTTTCCAACTCAAGTTTATGTTTTCTTTTAAAGCTAACCTTGAAATGAAAAGGCACCAATTCAACTTTGAATTAATATCATTTGTGAAGTGAAAACCCATCCCAGTGAACGATCCTAGAGCCACTATACTATAGTAGTTTTGTCTTTGCTACCCTAGTATATGGTGTAATAGGTTATAAATTTTGTTGATTACTCCCTCAATCAAGGAGCACCAGCTGGACACGAATCAGCTGAGACACCAATTGGGCACGAATCAAATGGCGCCGTTGCCGGGGATCGAACCTCGAATCAAATGGTGCCAATGCCACTGCCACTGCTAGGGACGAATCATTGTCCTATGTCTACTTTTCTCAAACTCTTAAGTTAAGGATTAAACTAGCTTTTAATACTTCAACCAAGCCTTAATTCTTTACACTTAGATTCTTGATTCCAAGACACCTTCTTACACTTTTCCTCAAGACATTTCTCATTCTTGAATAGACTCAAAATGTAATAATTTAATAAAGTTAATGTCACAAAATCCTAGCACAAGTTTAAGTTGAACATGACAGAATTGAAAAGCAAGAATGAAGGCAATGCACTTAAACAAGGTGTTGAAAGTCTTTGGATTGAGGAGTGGTAAAATCATAAAGCTCTCCTAAGAATAAAAGCTTAAATAAGGTCTTACATATGGGATAGAAAGTCAAAGTAGCTGTTAGGTATGGTTTACCTCAACCGGTTAACCTTAGCTGGTTCACCAGTATGCTAGCCATTGGAGGTACAGACATAATAAGTAATTGTTAAAATGCAAACATGCTTGATTGGTTGAATTGGGTGATCCACTAGTGGGCGCAACCAGCTTTTAGTGCAACTGATGGTTAGTACCAAAATATTCTATAAATTATAGAAAGTATAGAATGTAAAGAAATTAAAGTGAAGAAGATATTTGGAAAATCAATACAAGATATCAGGTAATGCATACATGAATCATTTATAATAGGCGAATAGCAAGTAAGTATATACAATAACATACGATCATTTAGTAGAAGAAACTTCCCAACATTATGGAAATATAAGCTGATGAAATGCATAAATCCAAAACTAACAAAAAAAAAAAAAAAACTATGCCTAATGTTTAGGTAAATATTGTTGGGAACCCTGAATTACTTCATTCCCATGTCATGGATCTCATAGGGGGCATGCATTTATCCCTAGGGATCTCTAAATCTAATGCAACAGAAAAAAAATGGCTTCAAAACCATTTTAGAATAAAGATCTAGAGATTTGAAACTTATACTTGTGATATGGATATTCCTAAATTAAAATCTATTTGATGAAGAACATGCCTAAAAAATCTAGAGGTCTCGTACACCTAAGATCTTTCACTCGATGACTCAAACCATGATCTTGGCACTCCAAAGTGTGGGCAATGGAAGAGAGAAAACTTTGGATCTTTTTTTTTTTTTTTTTTCGTTCTCTTTGAAAGTGGAAGACAACTAATTGAAAATCATTAGGAAACCCTATGGGGTATTTATAAGGTTACCCACTAGACTTAAGTGACTTGAGCCCATCAAGACTCGAGTTACTTAATCTAACCTAAAAAGGGTCCTAATTAATTAATTAACCACATAAGGTCATCTAATTAATCAATTAGTCCAATCTAGAGACCTTGTTCATTATTCCCTATGCAACCTTCGTAATTTCCCAAATGCCCTTATGCACAAGAATGAATTTAGAGCCAATCCATCCCTTAAAAACCATATTATCATGGTATATGAGCTTAGAGCGGGGACCACTAGGACTCATAGGAGTATTTGATCTCTCATAATCCAATTTTGAAGTTGATTCAACATTTCATTAAAGAAAATTAATTGCACTTGAGTACCTTATGTAAATAACAACGAGACGAAGTTCGAGTCTATGACCTACTATCCATTACATACAAACTCCCCATAAACTGGTGTCCCTAATTTAACAATGTAGTGCTATCATCTATCAAAATTAAATTTCAAATCCTTAAGCTACAAATCCCACTTATTATGTGATTACTTGACATACACTAGCTCCAAGGAGCATATGTCAAATTTTACTAAAGGTATTACTGTAGCCATAGATTTCATGATGCTTTTATTGAGAATACCTGTTGCTACTAACCTTTATCAATAGTGACTCAATCCTCCTACCTGTTTCGAACAAGAAGCACGCATGGATAGTGGGTGAGTTCAAAATTCACTATGAATTTCAAACTTACCTTGTTGATTTCAAATTGGATATTTTTTCCCTCACCTATGAGTTTGAAATTGATTTGGAACTCACCAAAATTTTCAACTCAACCACTGTTGATTGATTTTGAGCTCCGAAACACGTCAAAACCAATTCGAATTGCCTTATTCAATTCAAAATGCATCATACTCATTTAGAACTCATAATTTTTGGAGTTTTTTTTAGTTTGTTTATGACTTTTCTTTGTAATAAGTGGCCAATGCCATGTGTTAGGTTATTGAATTTACTATATAAATTCTCTTAATTCTAAGGTTTAAGAGTTGTCTTCCGAGTTGTTTACATTTGTGGTGGAAAAAGACGGTGGTTTGTTTCTTTTCTTCTTTGTTGAATACATTGTTTATAGTTTTTTTATATTCAAATTATGGATTTTTACTCTATTATGGATTGTGAATGTGACATTACCCAAGCCAACTTGGGGCTTGAAGCATGAAAACCTAAGGGCTAGAAAACTTATAGGGACATTGGGTAAATTATTGTAACAATGAGATTAATTAATAGTTAGGTTACAATTTATGAATTTTCAATCCTATCCTTCCTAGTTATTTTAGGGAATGATATGGTAGGTTATTACCTAATATTAGTGATTCTTGGTAACTCTTAATCATTAGTTATCTTGGTCTTCTCTATCATTATCTACCCCAAAACAAAGCTATAAGAAGTAGCAAGGGTTAAAAAGCCAAACCTTGAATCGTTAATCAATCTCATTCATTTGATAGTTTTAGGAATCTATTTTAAAAAGGAAAAAAAAATTAGTTTTTAGATACAATTATGAGTTATAGAGCTTAGGTTGATCGCGAGCGACCGAGGATACCAAACCCTAAGATCACTCTACCTAAGAAACCCTTGTTCCCTCTGATTTTTATACCTAAAGTTGGATTGTGGAAGGCCTCAAATTTGAATCAATTGAATTAAAAATCAGTATTCACTTTATTATTGTTTTAGTTTCCTTTACTTAGTTTCATTTCATAAAAAAATTAATTCACATATTATTTTTCACTTTAAAATAAAAATAAAAATAACTCATTTATCTGAGTATTGACAAATTCCACAAACCAATCCCTAAGCACAACACCTAGAATATGACAAGAACTGTGGTGATTCTTTTTTTGGTTTTTCTTGGCCAGAGTTGCTATGTTCAAGGCTTAAGTATTTTGGTACAACAAAGAGAATCGATCATGGCATCAACAATATAAGCAACATCAATAGCTACTAGGTGGTTGGGACCACTTTCTTGAACAAATGTACCAATGGCTACCACATGCATTTTCCTTTGTGCCCATCGCCAAATAACACATTCATACCTTAATATGTTAGAAAATGTGAGTGTTACAAATAAATAAATACATATTTTAAATGAGAAAATAGACATTAAAGATAATTTAAATTATGAAGAAAAAAAGTTTCTTGTAAAAATGACTATAAGAACATAAAGAAAAGGCGATAACAAGACTACAAGAGTGTATCAATAATGAGTGTTAAACCTAGCATTATCTCATGGGTTTTGTTTTTGTTACTTTTCTAGGCATGAATGAGTGCGTTATTAGGGATTTCAAAATAAAAGGCTATGCATCAAATAGATTCACTACTTCATTTGTAAATAAGAGCATGAGATTAAAAATTGAATATAAAAAGAAATTAGATTATTGCAAGAGTAAAATAGATTTTCTTTTTGTTTGGTTTTTTATTTTTTGATATGACACTACAACATTCCTATTCATGTGTTAAGATATTTAGGAGACTTTTTATATAGTATTATTATATTTCTATTCTTAGTCTCCCAACTAAGTTCTCAAGGTCTAAATAAATCTCTATAGCCATCCAAAGATAAATTAGTGAGGTGACACTTGTGTAAGACTACTATTTGTAAATAAGGTGTCATTATTTATTGCAATAAATATATACAATCATGTCATATTCTTCATTCTTTGTTCTTTAATCTCTTTTTCGATTATATATTTAATTTTATCTTTGTAATTTCATTATTTTCATATATCATTCTAATTAATCATTCAGCGTTATTTTTAGTTTTCTATTTTCTTATAATTGTGTATTTAATCATTATTATTCCTAATTTGTTATATTTTTCTTTCATTTTTTATTTTTACTTTTAGTTACACATTTATTTTATCATTTTAGTTTCATTATTTTCATATATTATTATTAAGAAAATGATAAATTTTTAAATATAGATCAATATCTTCCATCATCCTATTTAATCACTTAGTTTTATTTTTATTTTTCTATTTTCTTATAATTTTATATATAATTATTATTTATCTTAATTTTTGGTTTTATTTATATCGTAGATGGTAGTTAACAGAATTTGTATTAAATTCATTTATTAACGGATAAGGAAATGATTTGTTTTGATAATAGACATTATCAGGAAGATTTTTTTACTTAATCCTCCCCTCAAAATAACGACATCAGTTATAAAACTCAAAATAATGAAATCTTATTGAAAAGGTGAACCTCTTTAGCACATTAAAATAACCCAAATTGTTATATCTTGTTTGATATTAAATTTATCTACTGTTACTTCAATAAAATCATCTTTATCAAGCATATCACTTCATTTTTTATTGATTAAATTTAGAGTTTTTTAGAATTCATAACAATACTCAAAAGAAGTCTTCAAAAGAATAAAATTTTCACATACCTGGACTATGATCGTAAGAACTTGATTGTTAATTAGATCTCTAAGAGTCTTCCAACGAGAACATGAAATAAAAAACTTCTTTGATGGTCTTTTGAACTTGATTGCGAGTGAGATTCCCTGAAGAAAAAAAAGAAAAAAAACTCTCAAACTTATCAAGAAAAAAAAAGAGATTTTGAAACTTTCATTTTTTTCTTTTTAATTTTAGTGTAAAATGGGAAAAAATATTGTCTATTCATGCACTCCAATAGTGTTTTCAAATTTATTCCACAATTACTCTTAAAAGTAAAGGACAAAGTACACACCAATTTAATACCACCTGTTAACAAGTACATGTGTCATTTATTTTTATTATTTTTCTCACATCAATATATCTCTCTTACCATTTTCCACATTTCCATTTTTTTCTTTTTTTTTCCTCTTCTGCCACCATAATCCATTGTCACCTATTATAGTTTTTATTATTATTTTTCTTTTCTTCATTTATATTATTTTTAATATGCTTGTGCATTTTTTTCATAAAACTTCTTTAATTTAAATTTATTTTTACTCTCTAATTTGTCTATATTTATTGATTTTAATTATTTTTTTGACATATTAAACTTAAAATGATAATATATATAATAAATAATTAATATAAAAAATTAAATAAAAACAAAATATATAATGGACAAAAATGAAAATATTATCCCACAAATAATAATGATTTTAAATATTAATTATAATAATAAATTTTATAAATTAAGGTTTAAATTTAAAATTTCCATTTTATTATTTAGAAGTTTATAATATAAGATTTTTTATATTAATACTAAACAAAATATTTATTTATTTTGTAAATTCTATCACATGTAAAAGTAAAAATATCATTGTAATACTATTTTATTATTTACATTATTTTTCTTTTAACTTTTATTTTAAATTTATCATATCAAAATCACAATAAGTGATGGTACTTTTATAATTTTTCTTATGATTTTAAATTGATTGTGGATCTAAGTTTTTTTTTGTTAAAATCTTTAATTTTTAATAAAAATAAAATATAAAATAAAGTATATTTTTTATAAAAATTGTATTTAACCTTTTATATTAATTTCATAAAAAATAGGTACATACTTAAAAAAAAAAAAAAGAAGGTAAATTAATGCTTAGGAGAACTAGAAACACTACATACTTATCATGGTGTATATATTCATTTGGGACCCTCGATAAGTAATTGGAGGTCTTTGCCCACCTCAAAAAGAACTTTGGGATCCTAGGTATATCCATTCTTAGAGGAACCAAGACCCCTATTTTCATTTTCATGGTTCATATATTCATTTGGGGACCCTTGAGAAGGAATTAGAGGTTATTCCCCACCCTAAAATGGACATTGGAACCCAATGTACATCCTAAAGACAAATTGGTATATCATTTACAAAATTTGGTACATAGTTCATAAAATTTGGCACATCCTTAAAACAATTTTGTACATCCAATCCATGAGCTACCAGGACCTCTATATTATTACCCATGGTTCATTTATTTCTTCAGGGATCTTTAAGAAATAATTAGAGGTTGTTCCCTACTCATAAAAGAACTTTGGAACCCTAGGTACATCCTTTAAGTAATACCTCCTATCTTGTCCTCCAAATGAATAAGACGTTACCTACCAACTCAATTTTATAAGGAAATGGATTTTAAAATGCAAATAAGTGATTGGCAATATCTAAGAAATTCAATGCTTAACCTAATATGAATATAAAAATTCAAGATAACCAATAATTAAAATAATATAAAGATGAATACAAATATTATTTAAAAACTACTTGTTTATAAATTTAAGTTATTAGGTAAGACATCCCATCTCATCCACCAAATGAATAGGTCGTTGCCTAACAACTTAAATTTGTGAGAAAATAGATCATAAAGTACAAACAATTAGTTAATGATATTTAAGAAATTTAATGTTATCTCTCTCTTAAGATTAATATAAAAATTTAAGATGAGGAAATAGTTGTTTCATATTTAAAATAGAATATCTTAATAATTTAAAATAATATAAAAATAAATACTAACATTATTTAAAATCCATTTGCTTATAAATTTAAGTTGTTAGATAATACATACTATTTTATCCTTCAAATAAATTAGATCTTAGAATGCAAAACAATTGGTTGACTATATCTAAGAAATTCAATACCTAACAACTCAAATTTGTAAGTAATTAGATTTTAAAATATGAACATTTGATTGATGATATCTAAGAAATTCAATTTTTTATTTGACCTAAAATGAATATAAAAATTTGGTTTGGGGATTGTTTGCTCAACTATTGAAACTTAATAACAAGATCGGAAGGGACAAAACTTATGGGGATATGTTTGCCAATAGAGTGACGAAAATAAGGAATGGGTAGCATTTAGTACTTGATTCAAAGAGTAAAAGTTAAATGGAAGTATCAAGCAATATTGGGTTTGGAAATGATAGTGCACTTTTTAAAAGTCATATATCGGTAGAATGAAGAGAAAATTAAAACAAATGAACTTTAATTTTTTGGTATTTTCGATACTAAAAGGGTGTTTTGATACAAATGAACAAATGAACATTTTAGGAGCTGTAGTTGGACATGGAACACTACCCTCTGCTTGTATCTATCCACCCATGTCGCCTGCAGTTGAAGGTTGGCTTCAAATGTCAGGAAATGGGGTTTTTCCTTATTATTATCCTCCACAACCAAAGTTCCCAACTACAGATGAATCCCTTAGGCCACCAATGGTTCCTGCAGAAGTCTGGGCCCATGTCAATCCTTTGAACCACCACCCTGTGTGACAAAAGTTGTGCAATAAAGGCTGAAAATTTCTTATTATCCAGAATGTGAAACACACATGACTTATATAGGAAGAGAGGTGGATATTTACATAAAGACTCCTACTCCCAGTTTAACTAAAATGATAAACATTCCTACTCTTAGTTTAACTAAAAGGACAAACATTATAACTGATAAACGTTTACAACAGATGGACATTATCACTTAGTGGCTAAGCATTATCTTTTCTGTTACTCCCCCTCAAGTTGGTGCATGAAGATCTCGAATGCCTAACTTGCTTGATAAGAAAAGGAATTGTTGTCTTCCAAGTGCTTTGGTGAATATGTCTACTACCTGCAGCTTTGAAGGAAGATATGTTGTCACTATCTCACCTGATTGCACCTTCTCTCGAACAAAATGACAGTCTATTTCGATGTGTTTGGTCCTCTCATGGAATACGGGATTTGTTGCAATGTGTAAAGCAGCTTTATTATCACAATATAATTTCATTGGCTTATCATGAAGCACTCCTAATGATGTAAGAAGTGATTTTAGCCATGTTAACTCGCTTGCTGCCATTGCCATGGAACAGTACTCTGCTTCTGCTAAAGATCTTGATATAGTTCCTTGCTTTTTGCACCTCCACGAAATTGGTGATGTCCCAAGTTTAACGCAACATCCGCTGATTGATTGTCCTTTTAATGGACAACTTGCCTAGTTCGAATCTGAATAACAATAAAGTTGAAGATCATTTTCTGCTTTCAAAACTATTCCTTGACCTGGTCCTTTCTTCAGATATTGAATGACTTTATAAGCTGCATCTAGGTGTTCTTCTCGTGGGATTTGCATGAATTGTGACAAAACATGAATAGCATACGTTAGGTCTGGCCTTGTTATAGTCAAGTATATCAATCATCCCACAAGTCGCCTATACATTCCTGGGCCATTTAGAAATCTCCCATTAGCAAGTGCTAGTTTGTGGTTTTCTTCCATTGGAAATTCCACTAGTCTCGCTCTTAACAGCCCACATTCCTCTATAATGTTTAAAACATATTTTCGTTGTGATTAAAATAATCCATCCTTGCCTCTTGCCACCTCGATTCCAAGAATGTATTTCAGTTGTCCCAGATTCTTGATTCCAAATTTTATGTCAAGAAAGTTTTTGTAAGCTTCGCATACTTTGTTGTCATTCTCAGCCAATATTAAATCATCCACATATACCAATAGGTTCATCACTATGTTTCCACATTGATAAGTAAAGAGTGAATAATCAGCCAATGATTATTGAAAACCATATTCTTTCAAAGCTGTCGTGAGTTTCGCAAACCATTGTCTCGATGCCTATTTCAATCCATACAACAATTTTTGTAACTTGCAAACTTTGTTCTTTCCAGTGGCCAGCAGCTTCATATACACTTCTTCTTCAAGGTCTCCGTGTAGAAATGCGTTGTTTACGTCCATTTGGTGTAATTCCCAGCTTTTCGCCACTACAACAGCTAGAAAGCACCTTACACTTGTCATTTTTGCCACTGGAGCAAACGCCTCTTGATAGTCTATTCCTTCAATCTGTGTAAATCCCTGCGCCACAAACCTCGCTTTGTACCACTCGATTGATCCATTTGTGTTGTATTTTATTTTGTATATCCACTTGCATCCTATTGCTTTCTTTTCTGGCGGTGGGTCAACTACTTTCCATGTCTGATTAGCCTCCAATGCTTCAATTTCCTTTGCCATGGCTTCTCTCCATCTATTATCTGTAATCGCTTCTTTGTAAGTTCTTGGCTCCTTTTCAATATTTATTGCTGCAAGAAAAGCTCGATGGCCAACATAAAATTTTGTATAAGTCACATAATTCGCAATAGGATAAGGCTCACTTGAGGGTACCTTTTGGATTGAGCTTGCCTTGGAACAAAGTGTACTTAAGCTTTTAGCCGAATAACATATATAATCTTGGAGATGTCTCGGTTCTTTGTGTTGTCTATGTCCCCTACCAAGCATCTTCCCCTGGCTTTGACCCTCTCATGTCTTCATATTTTCTTCCCCTTTCTCCCTTTCACTATTTTTCTCACTCTCTCTTTCACATGTTTTCTTTACTATGACATAATCATCTTCAATGTAAGATTCTATGTTCCCATTGTTTTGGAATTTTTGTTCCTTATCTCCCTTGCTGCTTTGACAAAAAGGAAAAATTGTTTCATGAAATATTACATCCCTACTCTCAAACTGTTCTTTAGTTTCTAGATCGTGAAGTTTCCATCATTTCTTTCCATAGGGATAACCTAAAAATACAAATCGCCGGCTTCTAGCATTAAACTTATCATTACTACATGACTTTTTATGGGCATAACACAAACTACCAAAGACTCTCAAGTGCTCATAATTCGGTTTCTCACCAAATAATATTTCATAAGGCGTCTTTCCATCTAATATAGGTGTGGGGGTTCGATTTATCAAGTATGCTGCCGTTAAAACACATTCTCCTCAAAAATCTATTAGTAGACAAGCTTGAAATCGCAATGTCCTAGCAATATTTAATGTGTTGGTGTTTTCTCTCCACTTTCCCATTTTGTTGCGGGGTGTTTACCAGGCTGCTCTCCCTTAATATTCCTTCTCTCTTATAGAAACTCATCATTTGTCCTGAGCAAAATTCTAATCCATTATCACTTCTGATGCATTTAATCGGTTTATCAAATTGCGTTTTGGTCATAAAACAAAATTTTTGTAAAATATCTTTGGTTTCGCTCTTTTCTTGCATGAGATATATCCACACCCCTCAACTATGATCATCTACAATGGTAAGAAAATAATGTGCCCCTGAAGTAGTGGGAATTCGATAGGGACCCCATATATCTACATGTATGAGATTAAAAATTTCAGATGCTCTTTTATTACTCAACTGAAAAGAATTTCGTACTTGTTTTCCATGACAACATGAATCACAAACATAGTCCTCAATTCCCTTCATCACATTATTTCCTAAACTATGAATGGAAGCTAAAACACGATTTGAAGGATGCCCTAACCTCTTGTGCCATAATTCATACTTTTCTTCTACTTTCACTGCGTTCACCTTCTTTTCTTGTAATGGCTTGTAGTAGTACACTCCATTCCTTAGCTTACCCACTCCAATCGGATTCCTCGAATTACGGTCCTGTATCACACAAAACGAATTAGTAAATGTGACTAGAGAATCTTTTTCTTTTAATAATTGGCCTATAGAGATTAAATTTCATTTCAAGGTAGGGACGTATAGAACATCTTTTAAGCATCAATCTTTAGAGAGCTTCACATATCCCATTTCATTTCCTATGGTTTTTGTTCCATCAGGCAGTCCCACACATGCTATCTCCCTTTTACGTAGCCAATCGAACAAATCTCTCCTTCCTGTCATATGCATGGATGCACCATTATCCAATATCCATTCTTCCATAATTTTATTCTTATCGGTCAGTTTTTCTGCATTACTGCTTCCATTTCTGAGTAGAGCCATGAGTTTTTAGAAGTTGTCATCATTCAGTCCTGGGATCATACTACGTTCCACATCATGTCCAACGCACTGTCCTTTTTCTTGCATATCTGCTTCAGTAACTGCATTTGCATAATGAACGCGTCCTGAAGTTGCTCCTCTTCCAGCATAACTGTTGCGGCCACATCCATGTCCCCTTCCTCATCCCATCTGGCGTGTTAGCCACCAGTCGGGATATCTTTTTAGTTGAAAGCAATCTGCAACATCATGTCTCGTCTTTCCGCAATATGTACAACTCCCACTTTTATTTGTTTGTCCCCCAGGTTTCTCTGTTTTCGTTGTAAAAACTGTTATTTCAGCACGATCAGCTCCTCTGGCCATGCTACGATGGTGTTCTTCTTGTGTAACCATCGCATATATTTTTCCCAAAGTAGGTAAGGGATCAAGGGCTAAGATAGACGATCTCACAGTCCCGAATGTAGTGTCATCTAGACCCATGAGAAACTGATGTGCCTTCTCATCTTCTCTACTTTTCATTATTGCTTGAGCTGCTCCACAAGTACACTCAGGTATCTCGATGTATTGATTTAATTCATCCCACATGCCTTTTATTTTGGCATAATATACAGCAACTGTCATTCCTTCTTGTTTCAAGTTCACGATTTCACTTCTAAGTTGATGAACCCTCGGAGCATTTCCAACAGCATATCTTTCTTTGAGATCCTCCCACATGTCTTTTGCAGTCTGCGCATAGGCTACACTCGAATGTAAACTCTTGTCGATCACATTAAACATCCATGATATAACCATCGAGTTACATGCTTCCCATGCATTCAATTCGTTTCCATTTTCTCCTTTTGGTTTGTTTACTGTCCCATCAATGATCCCAAGCTTGTTTTTTGCTCTCAATGCATTTCTAACAGCCTTCTCCCACATATCATAATTTTCACCATTGAACACACATGTCGTGATGGTAGCCCCTGGATTATCAGATGGATGTAGGTAAAGAGGTGAAGATGGTTCTATCATCTTTGTGTGAGTCGAAGATTTTTCTGCCATGATATATTTTCTTCAGGTATCTGGCTCTGATACAATGACAAAAGTTGTGGAATAAAGGCTAAAAATTTCTTATTATCCAGAATGTGAAACACGTACGACTTACATAGAAAGAGAGGTGGATATTTACATAAAGACTCCTACTCTCAGTTTAACTAAAAGGATAAACATTCCTACTCCTAGTTTAACTAAAAGGATAAACATTATAACTAATAAACGTTTACAACAGATGGACATTATCACTTAGTGGCTAAGCATTATCTTTTATGTTATTGTGCCACCAGTGATTACTGCAGAAGTCTAGCCCCATGTTAATCCTTCGAACCACCCTGTGCCACCAGTGGTTCCTGCAGAAGTCTTGGCCTACGTCAATCATTCGAACCACCACCCTGTGCCACCAGGGGTTCCTGCACAAGTCTTTGCCCAAGTCAATCCTCCAAACCACCTTGCGCCCCCGATGGTTCCAATTCTACCCCAAGTCAATCTTGCAAACCATGGCGAGGCCATTTATCAAAATGGACCAACAATACTCAATGTCCAGCAAATGCTCACTCTTCAGCAAATGCGCAGGACTGCTCAGGTTCGCTAAACCAGCTTCAATCCATTTTTTGTTTTGTTTTTCGTTTTCGTTTCTGTTTTTGTTTTTTGTTTTTAGTTTTTTTTCTTCCCAACTCTTCTACACGTGTTTTCTCTCAAGCTACTTCTTTCCACCAAGTAAAAGTGCATTTGAGAATAATTGTGAAAAGTATTTATAGTTTTTCTAACATTTGAATTATAAAAATTTTCAAATATTAAAAATATTAAAAGTCATATATAGGTAGAATGAAGAGAAAATTAGAACAAATGAGCTTTAATTTTTTGGTATTTTCGATACTAAAAGGGTGTTTTGATGCAAATGAAGAAATGAACATTTTGCTGAGAGAAAATATTGGAAGGAGTGAGAAAACCTTCTCTCTCTCTCTATATATATATATATATAGCCTCTAAAATTAAAATTTAAAACATACATGCATCAGAATGAGTCAGCAACTAATACTACACTCTCAATATGCTAATTATTAACTTCACACAGGCAAGTTCTGTTACTTTATAGAAAAAGAAGAGAGGACAACATGCTCTGAAAAGAGTTCTGAAACGAAATTTGGTTTCTTCTTTCAAACTTGAGTAATAGGAGCTGCAGTTGGCTGTGGAGATTGGGTATCGGATTTATTCCCACAAATCCAACGAACAGGTTTACATATAATAAACTCAAAAGCCTTTTTCACGGTCCAGAACAGTCCTTTGAAAGCTAGATATAAACAATAAAAGAGGACAAAGACGAATATTGCAACCCCAATGGCAACACCTTTGAGGAATTTTGCAACAAAATATTTGGAAGATTCTGTGCAACGTCCCAGGACTGCTGAACGTAGAGGTGAATATGAGAGAAAAAAAATGGGGACAGGAAGAAATCCAACCACACTCCAAACAGCATTTTTCCAATTATGTGTCATCATGATCAGGATGATTGTTGCTCCAAATGCCACCGCCATCATTGAGACCGAGAGGATCATACATATAATTCCCTGTGTCAGCTTCTTAAAAAGATATGTTTCGAAGTCTTGTAGTGGAAATGAGGATGTAAGGATGGAGAGAAATATACCCACAGATGTCAAAGCCAAAGTGAGGGAGAACACATCAGCTAATATGAAAACCACAAACAAGGGTTTAGAGTTAAGGATTGGAATACCGGTGTCTTGATTAGGACCTCCTGGTACCGTGTAGGCTGCTGCAAAGGCAACAGTGGCTATGAAAACAGAAAGAATGGTGCAATTCTCAGTGGTGCGCATTAGCCATTCCTTGGCATCTCGATGGAGTCTCTCATTCCTAGCAGCAAACAATTCTTCAGCAGTCTGGTTATCTTTGTTGAGAGGCTTGGTCAAATGCATCTTACAGGCTGACTTCACTTTCTGCACCCACACATACAATCACGAGTAGCACCGTTATTCTAATGCAACCCATACAAGCATTTTTGTTCTTTCTAATCCCTCCATTTATCATTAGACTAAATTAAAAATATTAGGGAAAAAAAAACCTTCAGAGTAATTATTCATGAACTTTTAGGTTGTGTTTGATTCTTAGACAATTCTTAAATAATTTGAGGGAAGCGGAGAAAAATAGAGGGAAAAAGTAGAAGAAAATAAAAAGTAAAAGAAAAAAAAAGATTTAAAATCAAAAATCATTTTTATATATTACTTTAAACTCATTTTACTTATTTTAACTCTTATCTAAGGATTAAATAATTTCAAAATATTCAAGTATTTTTTTTATTAATTTTAATTATATTTTATTTTTATATTTTATATTTTATATATTAAAACAAAAATGAGAAAATTATTTTTTAATACTTTTTTCTTTCTTTAGTATTTTTCTAATGACTTAAACTTTAAGGTCAATTAGTGGATTTTAACATGGTAAGAGTAGCTTGGTCTTGAGTTTGAATCTCATTGGTGTATTGTTTATTTTCTCTATGCATTAATTTAACCTTGTGTACGCTAAAAAAGCCTATAGTGATAACTTAAAGGATCATTTTACAACATTGAAAAGCTAATTTTCATATCATACACAAAAGTGATGGCCAAAGAAAAATTGATAGGTGGTAAAGATGATCTTATTTATATTTATATTTGTTAAAAAGGTTCTATTTATCTCTATTTGTGAAACTAATCTCGGTTTTGATAATAATAAAACAAAATTTAAAACTAATAATTTATCCTAAGTATGTTTAGGTAAGAAGATTTTCAAAAAAGCAATAAAAGATATACTAAATCAAATAAAAATTAAGAAGAAGGAAAAAACCTCAAAGAGAAGAAGAGTCAAGACCTATTCCCTAGGATCTCTTTGTAAAACTGTTGGTGCACTAGGTTCATAGCACATTACATTTTTATTGAAGTACATAAAATCATCCAAATGTCTAAATAGATTTTATTTTCTTGAATCTAATCCTTCCTAATCAAGCTTTTTTTAAAGGGTTTATGAAGTTGAATAAAAGTTTCCAAGAATTCCAGGCCTCAAACTAGCTAGGGTCTTTTATACACTTTACAATATGATTGGTTGAAGTAGAGAGGAACCGATTAAGCCAATTAGGCTTGATTTAGTAACCCCAATAACTAGTAGCCAATTGATTGGTCGAACCTAGACTGTGTCTAACAACTAGTTTGAGTTTCTAAATCCTATTTAAACATTTCAAATTTCTTATATTGATTAGGAAAAAGTTTTAAATCATTCTTAAATATTATTTAAGCCTTTTTAAAGTGTTTTCAAAGTGACTTGCTTTCAAACTTGTATTTCATCTTAGTACTATAGGAAAACCCATATTTCTCTGTTCCCTACACCCAAATCAATTTAGGTACATGCAAATCTTTCCTAGGCTTTATCTAAATCCTATATTTAGAGAAAACAAGCAATTTTAAACAATAATAAGATTTAGATATCAAAAAAGAAAACTTTAACTTAATTTGAATATTTTTAAATCAAATCCATGTAGTGAAGTATTTAAATGAAGTCGTTGGAAGTCTCATAGACCCACGGTCTTCCGCTCAATGGCTCTTCCTTAAATCTTGGCACTCAATCGATGGGAAGAAAAGGAGGGTAGAGGCTATGACTATTTCTCAGAAAATGGAAGACAAGTCTCTAGAAACCCTCCCTAAATGGGCATTTATAAGGTTCTCCATAAGCTTAAGTGACTTGAGCCCATTAGGGGCTTGGGTCACTTAATCTAAACTAAAAGGTTCCTTATTGATTAATTAGCCTAATAGGGCTATCTAATAAATTAATTAACCCAATTTAGAGACCTTGTTCACTAACTCATGTGCAATCTTATGTAATTATCAAAATGTTTGTATGTATAAAAATGAACCTAGAGCCAATCCAACTCTCATAGACAATGTCATCAAGGTATATGAGCTTGAGTAGGAACCATTGGAACCCATAAGAGAATTAATTCCATAAGAATTCACTTTTGAAGTTGATTCAAGATCCCACGATAGAGAATCAACTACACTTTAGTATCCTATGTAAATAACAACGAGACAAAGCTTGGGTTTGTGACCTACTGTCCATTGCATGTAGAGTACTCCCCATGAACTGGTGTCTATAATCTAATAAGTTAATGTTATATCACCTATGAAGATTACCCTTCCAATCCTTGAATTACATATCTCACTTATTATAGGATTAATTGACATACTCTACCTTCAAAAAGTATATGTCAAATTTCCACTAATGGAAATGTTATAACCAAAGTCTTCTAAATCACATGTCCTTTGAAGCACCTAAGGGACACACTATCTCAAACCCATAAGATATTATGGCGCCTCTATTGGGAATACCTGTTACCACCACTAGCCTCCATCAACAGTGACTCCATCCATAAGGATATGTGACCACCTTAGGGTCTTACCCATGGGTCAAAGACTCGATACCTTCTCAAGGTTGAGAGTCTATGCAGTATAGTAGCTTGGTGAATCATGATAATTAATTAATTGTCTTACATCATGATTCACCATTAGTCCTATCCAGTGTGCATTGCATACACTAGAACACTCACTATGGAAAAACCATCATGATAACCAAGACAAGTCATCCCTCCAATTAGGAGATAGTGCACTATAGTCTCACATGGATTTCCCAAATTCATGACCTAATTGTGGACTACTTATCAATCTACAAGGAACCCATGACATGGATCTTTTGTGCAACTCCTAATACACCCAAGTCATATACAATGCAAGTGATGTGAGCATGTATGCTCAAATGACCAATTAATGCATATGGGAAACCCAAAAACATAGATAAGTAAATTTATAAATGAATCTCAATTTGTTACTTTATGTCATGCTTTATAAGGCTCAATCCTAACAAGTACACCATTCAATTCTAGTTTTTGTATATTCCATTGTACCAAAATTGTAAACTAGAAGTTTTATTCTTATCAATTTTGTTCTTATACATCTTGTGAGTTAGGCTTAATTGTATAAGGTATCAATTTAGTGAAAAATTTAAGTGTGAGTTATCACTTAGGGTTGTCCAAGTGTGGAGTGTCACTTGGGGATCTTTAAGAGTGAGACATCTTTTAAACAATGAGGTATCACTTAAGAAAAATTATAAGTGCCTATTAGAGACATCTATTAAAGAGTGAGGTATCACTAAAGAAAAATTATAAGTGCCCATTAGAACAAAAATAGATATCATATTCTTTTTCAGATATGATTATAGGTATTCAAAAACAAAAATGACTTGGTTTTTAAAGTCTATTGATTTTGATTTATGGAAAGTCATTCAAAATAGATATAATATTCCAACTAAAATTGAAAATGAGGTATCCATTCCAAAGTCAATCCATGAGTGAAATGAGTAAGAAAAGAAAAATGCGTAATTAAATGCTAAAACTATATGTCATCTATTAGAATAGAGTCCTTATAAGCATGACATGATGTAATTAGATTTAGAATTAAATTCCTAAATGAATTTTTTCATTTCTAAATAATCAAAAACTCTTCTAAAGAAATGGATATAGTGTCAATCATCATGAAAAGGATTATCAAATTGGCATAAGAAGTTTAGAAATGCTTCAAATTGTTTTTTCTATCTTATCCTATTGGTTTGAATTTTTTTTCATAAAGAACAATTGAAAATGTATTGAATTATGATCATACAAAGAAAAATCATTTTAATGAAATTGACATAATTGCTATCCCAAGGCTTGTATTAAGAAGAAGTCATCATTTATGAAAACCTTAGGTGAAAAAAAATGATCACATGCTTGCCTGTTTTAATGATGTTAAATTATGCATGTTATGTGTTGCATCTTTTAAATTGCATATGTTGGGAAATAACAATATGCTTTAAATGAAAAATATTTCATTCCCTTACCATTTTTAGCAAATCATGCTCTAAGATTGATAAAATTTTCATTTGAAATATATTTTCAAATGAAAAAGAAAAAGAAGAGGAAAAATGATGTTATGCTTATTATTTATTTTTTGTGACATCATTTATGATTGATTAATAAATTCTCTTATCATACTTAATTGAGACTTTTTGTTGATGACAAAAAGGAGGAAAATTAGTAATAAGTTATTATAGTACTAGGATGATAATATTTGTTTCAGCAATCTTGAATATTGATGCTTCATACTTCAATTATTATATACATGAATGCATCCTATTTGTTATCTTACCAATTGCTAATTGCTCTTTGTGTTGTTAATATTTGGTTATATTATTTTTTAGCACCTTAAATTTAATCCTTAAGATTCTTAAAATTGAACATTTTCTAAAAATAAAGGAGCATATATTAAGGGGGAAGTATTTGAGCAACTTTGATTTTGTCATCTCAAAAAGGAAATTGTGAAACTAAAGTTTGGTTAATTTTGGTTTTGATGATAATAAAACAAAGTTTGCCACTAATGATTTATTCTAAGTATATTTAGACAAAAAGATATCTAAAGAAGCAATAAAAGAAATATCAAGTCAGAGGAAAATCAAGAAGAAGGAGAAAACTTCAAAGAGAAGAGAAATAAAGACCTATTACCTAGGATCTTTTTGTAAAGTTGCTAGTGCACTAGGTTCATATTACATTACTTTTTTTTATTGAAGCACATAAATTCATCTAAGTATCAAAATCGATTTTATTCTCTGATAAACTAAATGATTTCATGTTCTTGATTAAAACTATGAATCTAATTCTTTCTAAACTTGTTTTAAAAGATTTATGAAGTTGAATATAAGTTGTTAGAGGTTCCAAGCCTCAAACTAGGCCTTTTATACACTTTACAGTGTAATCGATTGAGCTAAGGAGGAACATGTTCAGTTGAGGTGCACTTGCACTTTGTTTCTTTTAATAGCATGTGTTCAACCATTGAGGTTAAGCCTCAACTAGTTGAGCCGATTAGCCAATAATAATCACAATGGCTAGTAGTTGGTCGATTGGTTCATCGACTTGTCAAACCTAAATTGTGCTTAGGTTTCCAACTCTTATTTAAAGGCTCCAAGATTCTTGTATTAATGGGAAAGAGTTCTAAATGATTCTTAAATATTATTTAAGCTTGAAGGAGTGTTTTTAAAGTGTACTTAGAGAGTTCATCTTAGTGCACCATTCAACCTTATTTTCCTTATAATCCACTATGCAAAAATTGTAAAATAGAAGTTTTATTCTTATTCAATATTATTTTATATACCTTGTGAGTTGGGCTCAATTGTAGGGTATCACTTGAGGGAAAAATTTAAGTGTGAGGTATCTCTTGGAGATCATCAAGAGTAAGGAATTTCTCGAGGAAAAATATAAGTGCCCACTGAAGCTAATTAATCCAAGTGTAAACCTTGAAGGCTTGATTTGGAAGCTTTGGGATAGTGGAATCTCAAGCTTGGGATTGAACCTTAAAGAGAATGGATATATGCTAGGTTGCTTGAACCACTATAAAATCTTAAGTTTGCATTTCTCTTTTCCTTTACTTTCTTTACTTTATATTCAATTGCATTTCATTATACTTGTTATATTATTACATACAATCGTCACTTGCTCTTTATATTTAAATTTGTTAAAAGCAACCATCATCCTATTCACCCTCCATCGGGCAATTATCTTAGGTTGGTATAGTTAAAACCCTAACACTATTTAATTAAGACTTATTTACTGCATCTAGGTTTTGTTTCTTAGTACCTTGGTTTTATTTGGAATCTAATGATATAAATTTTATTAAATACATTAATGACTCAAATTTGAAATTTAGTACCTAATAAGTACCTTGTCATTTTCCTAACTTGGATGCATATTTTTCATCCATTACTTAATAACTTATTATTATTATTATTATTAGTAATGAAGATTAATAATCAAATGACTTGCCACAAGTGTATGCATGAGCACTATGTTTATGGTTATAATTAATGGGTAAGTAGAAGTGCACCTTAAACAACAGCAACTCTTTTTGTAGCTGGAATGCAGGGCTTTGCATCTTTTCACTAGCTTGACTTTTTCTTTTTAGGCCAACCATATGTAATAAGGAGTTCCCTTTGTTATCTGTAGCTGATAATAGACTTCTTGCAAGCAATTCAGATTTTGCCACTATATCAAAAATTTCAATATGACGGTGAAGGATTGCCACATGTAGTATGTTCATTCCCTCCTTATTAATATGCTCAAGCGCTTGAGGATGACAAACCAATGTTTCTTCAACAATGTCTTGAATGTTTGACATTGTTGCCAAAAATAATGGAGCTTCATCGCTCTTCTTGTACTCGTAGTTGGTTGAACTTTCTTGGTAGTTTCGCCCTTCATTTTCTTGAAAATTTTGTCCTTTCTTTTCTTGGGAGTTTTGTCCTTCAATTTCTTGGGATATTTTTTCTTCCTTTTCTATATCCAACTCCTTAGTCTCACCTAAGCCAACTTCTTGAGAATTAACACTAGCATGCCATGATGTATCATTCTTTACCAAAAGCTTAACGAGTCCTTGAAGTGAATAGAATCTGCTTTCAGTAATATGAGACACGATGGATTACTTTTACATAATATATTGAAATATAAAAATGTATCACAAGTAAATAATCTAGCTTTATATGATGTTTAGGTATGGAATATTATTATATTGAAGAAGGTAATTGAAGTCTAATAGTACATATTAATCCAACCACAATAGCTTTCAATAATACATTTGTAATTTAATCGGTTATAAAGGGTGAGGAATATTTTACAATTTTTTTTTACTAGTAGTGCGTAGATGGATCTACGAAGAAGATTTTTTTTTTCCTTTTCTCTTTTTTTAGTATTTTCTAAAGGCCTTTTAAAGTTATTAAAAATTGGGTAATTGCCAAAAATTAGAAATAGTCACAAGGAAAAATAGTTTCATTTCTTTTCTACATTGCCGTTGTATTGAAATATCATTTTTTTTTAATATACATTTGATTTATTCAACATTGCCTTGGTATGATATATATTTGTTTATACCTTAGAGTTGTTCTTTAAAAGTGTGATCTTTGTATGAAAATATTTATTTTTTAAATTTTCCTTCTTTCACTTTGAGTAAAATAAAAATGGGTTCTAGAATATGTGCATGTGAAGGATTCCCCTTTTGGTCACTCCTAATCATATAATTATTTATCTACCAAAAATTTCACATAGTGTGGCTGAAAGTTATATACCTAAATTATTTAATAATCTCCTATACAACTTATGTAACCTATCATAACTTAATTTATAGAACCCAATATTTTGGAACAAAAAATTATATATATAACTTATAAAATTTGCAATTACCATTTTCAATAATCACTTAATAAATTTGAGTTTAAATATAGATTTATGAGGGATTTTTTGTCATCCATTAGAAATTGGCATCATATGGTTTAGAAAACATCATTACTTTGTACTTGATTATTATGATTTACATATTTAACTCTCATTCCTTTCTATAACTAAGTTCTGTTTCTTCATTTCTTTATTCAATGGTCTAGATTTACCCATACACATTAATGACTCAAATTCAAAATTAAATAAAATAATAAATCAGTATCCTAAATTTTTCTTCTATGAAATCTAAAAGAACAATTGAAGCCTTTTTTAGCCTAGCAATAGGCTTGTGTTGAGTATTGAGTCTTTTGAGCATTTTAGATGTTGATCAATCAAGAACCCTTGTATGTTCAAGAAAGAATTCATGTAGTTTGAGAAGCAATTTGCAAAACCTATTAATAACATTTGTGTAGTTACAAATTGTAGTGAGAAGCTACCCATGTGTGTTTTTTTAATTTGTTTTCCTTTAAGGAATTATGTATGATAAAATTTATGAAGTATTTTGTTTGAATATATTTAAGGATATAAAAGAAATAATGATATATGCATAATATTTTAATTTAAAATTTTTTATAATTTTACTTATAAATTTTAGTTTTTTGATATTTAATTATTATACAAAAAAAATATAAACATATTCATTAAGAAGATTATTATGATAGTTTTTATATTTTGGATGATAAGGCAATGAAATTTACAAATAAAATTTGTTAGCCCAAGGGTTCTCTAATCGTGTTTTGATGATAAGAAACCATGGTTAAGTGGCTAATTGGTTTGAATTATAAAGAATTTCAGGTGTTTGTTTGGAAATTCATCAAATGACTGAATGGATGCAAGATCAAGACATTTGAAGACCTTTAATCATAAGAAACATATGTAAGATGAATGCATGGGTGTACTTAGGATTTTTGATGAATTCCCCAATTTTTTATGGCCAATGCCAAGGGAATTTTGATTTTTGGTAAAAAAAAAAAATGATCATTTTCTAAGTATATATCTATATGATGTTCTATATGATGCATATGATTGCATGTTGCGAGAGCACCACTCGAGTGCTCCCCTATGGTCGCTTCCTTTCCCAAGTATTCAAGGATGCTAGCATTGACCTTAGTAGAGAGACGAACTTTGAGGATCCCAGTACATATGATACATATGATGATCAATCCATGAGGCGAATGATATTTGAGAAGACTCCAAATGGTTTTTGGATTAGAAAAGCAAAGAGAGCATAGCCACGAGGACAAGATAGACACACCTTAGAGTTAAGAAGGAGGCAAAGATTAAGGAGATGAAGAGTGGAGTAGACCCTTAGGGTGGACTAGACCCTCTGAGTGGCTACTAGCAGAGAGGGCTCGAGCTTGACATTCCCTCACTTCAGATAGAAATTCCTTTATAGACCAAGGGTGTTTAGTTTGAGTCCACTTTTTTTGAGCCGGTGATGACTTAGTGGGCTTTTATAGACCGACCATCTAGTCAACCATTATACACCGAGCCCTCATTCTCTAGACCAACATTCACTGAGCCCACCTATACTAAGACACCACAACCTCAGGTACCTTATACTCCTGACCATGCTCCTTGGATGGATATATTTGCTTTAATTAGCTTTCTTGGTACTTGCATGGTGGAGCTTGCAATGGTCAATGACACATGATTTTATTCTATGGAGGATAGGATGGACAAGTATCAAACTAGGTTCACTTCTCAGTTTAAGTACCTCCAATAGAGAATTGATTGCATTAAGAATTGCATGGTGCATTAGCATGAGGACATTATGGCCAACTTGAGTTCCATGTTTCTACCTCCACGTCCTTAACCTTGATTCGTTGGGCACCTCCCTTGTTCTTTTTTTATGTTGCCAAAGGGGGAGATATTTTAGGATCTAGGAGGCTAGATATAGGAGACTCATACATGCATATCATCTTTATTGGATCATACATTGCTTATGTTTAGTTATGTTAGTTTGATTGGACATATGATTTACTGATTGATACATTTGACTTATGATATATGATATGCCTATATATTTTATGACTTGTATTTTTTTTTTTTTTTTGTAGCAATACTCTCTAACATGTTGTGATCTTTTTGTTTTCAATTCTTAAATTTTGATTGTTAATCCATGATTGGTTTAAGGGGAAGATTTTTTTCCTCTTAGATAACCAATGTTTTTCATCATAAAAAAGGGAGATATTGTTAGCCCAGGGGTTCTCTTAATCATGTTTTGATGATAGTAAATCATGGTTAAGTGACTAATTGATTTGAATTATAAAGAATTTCAAGTGTTTGTTTGAAAATTCATCAAAAGACTCAATGGATGCAAGATCAAGACATTTGGGAGACCTTTAATCATAAGAAACATATGTAAGATAAATGCATGGGTGCACTTGGGATTTTCATATATTTTCATACATTTTTAAAAACTCGGTTTATGCATTAAAGTTACATTTCCATCAAAAACCCGAGTTTTATCAAATGAACCTTAGGCAAATCTTTTAAAATTTGGCATATTAATTTACTTAAAGACCTTGCCAAGTGTTAGAAGAGAAAAAATATAGAAAAAGATAGGTTTTTGGGCCAAAAAAGGTAAATCGGCTGAGGTAGTGCCCAACAAGCTCAATCGATTAGGGTACCGATTTGTCAATTACACTTTCTCCATCAAGTTTCAATCGAGAGAAGCATAAAATCTTTTCTCTCTTCCAATAGCCTTTCTTTCCCGATCGAGGGATATGTCTTCCCGATTGAGGTCCAGTTGAGGCCTAATGGTCACCTGCCATGCATTTAATACCCAATGGCTAGTGAACTGATTGACCCCCAACTCGATCGACCGATGCTGTTTTTTGGCATTTTGGCTCCCAATGCTAGAAACCTATAAACTGAGAGCTACACTTCATTTATGAGTAAGAGAACACCTACATTTATTTGTTTACCTACTTGTTCTTGCCACAAAAGATCTCATTCTTTTTTTGGTGCATTAAACCTTCATTTGCATATTCCTTACTGCATCCTTGTGATTTTTCTTAGCTTTTAAGTTGTATTTGAGCCCTTGTTGAGTTTGGTTGAGAGATTTAAGCTTACTATTTGAGTGTTAAAAGCTTCAAGTGAGTAGAGATTTGAAGGGATTGTGTAAGAACCCATTGGATCCAGAATCCAAGTGTAAAGGTGATTAGAAGCTTGGTTGAAACTTCAAGTATAGTGGAACCCTTACTCAGTTAGGAGCGTGAGGAGAGTGGACGTAGGCAAGGAAGTGTTGAACCACCATAAAATCTGAGTTTGCTTTCTCTAACCTTATCTATTTATATTTGTGCTTCTTGTGCATAAATTTATTGTGTTTGAAAAAGGATTTTTTAAACCCCAATTTACCCCGCCTCTTGGGTGTTTTTCTCTATTAAGATTAGTCTTTATTTTCTCAAATTAAGTTAGTTAAAATAATACAAATTAATTAATTTAATCAAGTTTTAGTTTAATATTTCTTTTTTGCATGGAATGTTGAAATATCATAAATATCAACAGTTGGTCTTTCTCTTGGTGGACCAATATTCTATCGATATATTCGACAATATTGGCCAATTTTTGGCAAGCAAAGATTTCAACTTTTTTTTTTTTTTTTTTTTGTATCAAGGCTAATGTGATATATCGAAATTTTGATTATATTTCTAGAAATTTAATCTTTGTAAATAACTACTATGTTTCAATTTTAAAAATAAAAAATAAGAAGTATATCCAATTGATACCTTAGTGCTCATTTAGATATGCTTTTTGGTTTTTATTTTGAAGAGTAGAAAATAATAATAGCTTCTATAAAATATATAAAATACAATAACTTTTATATAAAAAGTACAAACTTAACTTCTGTTCTTAAAAATATAAACTTAACTTACATTTTGAAAAAATACTTTTAAATTTTCTAAAATTTGAAGTAGTAATTTTTTTTTAAAATATATTATTTTTAACAATTTTTAAAAATCATTCTATTTTTTAATTAAGTTTCAAAGAGTTCTTATAGTTTATAGAGGTATTATGATTACTTTCTATTTTAGAAAAGAGAAACAAAAAGTTTATCCAAATTACACCTTGTTGTCTATTGGAGACACTTATTATTTTTTATTTTTAAATGTAGAAAATAGTAATAGTTTCTATATATATGTATAAAATATAGGATTTCTTAGAGGTTTATATTGAAAATGTTATGGATTTAAAAATTGATTGAAAATTGAGATAATAAAAAAATTTACTATCTCAAATTATAAAATTTATTAAAGTAATTTTTAAAGACATAAGATATGTTTACCTTTTGTTTTAGAGTTTCTACTTTTTATTTAGATGTCTCATATTATATATATAGGAATGGAAACAGTGGGTGGTTTGAAGGCCACTAAATAATAAATGTGATATCCTACATTGAATAAGGGAAAATGTTTTTAATGCTATATATATATATATATAGACTTCTTTTAACCTTGTAGACACTTTTTAAAGTCGTGAGGGCTCCTTTAGGTCCATAGTGGTTAATATCTACACGATTGAAAGCGAGTCATTACAAATGTATCAAAGTTGATCCTCGACTCCTATATGGGGGTTTCGTTTGGCTTCATGCGAAGTGTTTCTCTATTTGACCCTACAATCTCGTGACACACAACAAGGATATTGTATCTATTTGACAGAGGAGGGGTTGGGGTATTTATGTCTCACATGGGATAGGGGAATATATATATATATATATATATGAGTTCCTCTTAATCTCATAGACATTTTAAAGTTGTAAGAGTCCCTTTAAGCCCAAAGTAAATAATATCTACACAATTGGGATGAGACCGTTACAATAGATATAATTTTTAAAACTGAGATTAGAATCAAGAAAGGAGGTTTTCTTGGTCAGACCATGGGTGGGGCATTTTTACAAAAGATTGATCCTATTCTTCCTCCTCTTGGCTAGATGCATTAAATTGAAACAAAATCTTATTTACTTAGGAAGTATGTCTAAATGAAGCACTAAAATTTAAATTTCTAATTATATTTTAAATTTCTTATGCAAGAGCTTTTAAGAACATGACTAACCTTCAAAATAAATAAGTATGGTGCTTACCAAAACTTTTCATATCTCACCTTTTATCACTTGTCTTGCTGTTGTCCTTGGAGGGCCACTCTGGAAAAGAACTTCAATTGTGAGATGTTTGGGCCACTATTTGTTAGGAAAGAAGCACTACTTAACAATTATAAGAAGTTGAGGTAAATAATTAATGGTGAATGGATATAAAAAAGAACCAAATTTTATTAAACAAATCCATCAGACCAAATCCTTATTTTATTGGACAGGAAATTTTGAGGGAAAAAAAATTACATCCATTAGAGCCCCATTTCGTAATATGGAAGAAATTATAAACATTAAATTTTACTTGCTCAAGTTCCATTCTACACCATGCATGGGTTCTATTCTATTTATTGAGCAAATAAATATTAAATCCATTAGAATATGTTCAATTGAGTTGGATTAACTTGAAAGCTTGAATGTAAACCATACATTGTTTTATAAGATAGCTAATTAACTTGTTTCCAAACTATATTTTTCAAAAAAAAAAAAAAAGGGAAAATATATAAAACTATATTTAGCATTCCAAAATTATGTTAATGCCCATACCCAATTTCTAAAAAATGTTATTATCCAAAAAAAAAAAAAAAAAAACAAGAGTAATTGAGTAAATGAAGAATAGATATTGATGAGGAAGGAGTTAAATGTACTATACTTGAGTTAATGAGTATCTCCATGAGGCCTTGTGTCGGTACTGTTGAGATCATGAGTTCGTCCATGAATCCTCGTCTTGTTTTTATTTTCTTCTTTTCAAATGCAGTTGGATTGCATGCAAGATATTGAAGAGCAGTCATTGAATCTTGATCTCTTTCTTCAATTAAATATGAGTAGCTCTCCGCAATAAAATGGGCCAATTCTATTTCATGTTAATTTTGTAGAGATAACACAAAAAACAAAAATGTTAGATTAGTGACCTAATGTTGTCTTTGCATCCCAAAAAATATTTGAAAAAGAAAATATACATAAATTATCTTATTTGATTAATTAAATAAAATCAAAATTATTTAAAATTTTAATTTTTTATAAACAAAGAAAAACAAAGAAAAAATAAATTTGAAGATGATATTTAAGTAAAGCTTATTGATTTTAAACTTATTATTAACTTTTTAATTTTTAATTTTTAATTTTTCGTTATTTTCTTTCCTTGATACTTTCTCCATTTCTAAGATCCACATGACATGCACCTAGACTAAAGGGCATATGCAAATTATCTAAAACGTGTAACTTAATATTTTTTTTACTAGTAACATTTATGTTTTGAACTTTGAAAAGAAGACATGACATGATATGTCCCCTTAAAGTATAAACTCCCTTTGTACAAACCCATCACATGCCTTTCAAGCTTAACCAATTAAATATGAAGTTTTTAAATGATTTTAAGTGGGTTATGAATTTTCTTAACCAACATAGTTTTGGGTACCATTTTTAGGAAAAAAAAGAGGTTTTGAATAATAAAAACTCTTTTGTTGTATATTTGATTACATTTAAGAAGTTGTTTGGAGAAAAATATTAAGACTTTAAAGTAGCAAAAGTTACAATATAGCAACTTTTGGCCAAAAAGGGCTTTGGGAAGCTAATATTTCTTTAAAAGTTTATTTAAAAAATTATATCAATATTTATAAAAAAATAGAACCTTATATCTTTAAAAATTTTGGAACTTGAGGTAGATAAATTAAATATTTTGATAGCTTAATTTGTAAACCATTTTTCTTTTTCTTTTTTTTTTCTTTTTTTTTTTATAAATCATTCATTGCTTTTCAATGTAAGTATCTGAAAAAATTTGGTATTTTAAATGAAGTTATTATTATTTTTTAATTTTAAAAATAGAACTGAAATGAAAATAATAAATCTATCTTCAAGAAATTAAAGATATTTCTTAAGAAGTTCCTTTAATGAGGAGGAGTTAAGCTACTTCAAACAAGGCTTTCATTAGAACATGTACTAATCTTTTAAATTTTCAGCACTTAGGTTTATTAGAAAACACTATCTAAAGCTTTGTTTGGATTGTAAAATATAGTAGAAAAAAAAAACAAAAATGAAAAGTTAATTTATCTTGAAAATAGTGAAAAAATAAATAAAATAGAATAAAAAAAAGAAAATAATGAGTTTTCATACACTCATGTAAAAAATAATTATAAAATAAAAATTCTCTAAAAATAATTCAAGTTTTATACTAGGGTCAAATGTAGTATTTAAGATGGTCAAAGGTAGTACCTATATTATTAAAATGTAGTACTTGAATGGTCAAATATACTAACTTTTGACCAAAAAATGTATAAATACTAATTATTTTTATATAACTATTTGAAATTTGTATTTTATAAACTTAAGTTTCTATTTTGTGGTTTTTTTTCATTTGAGTGTATGAAAATACATTTTTCCAAAAAAATAAAATAGAATGAAAAATATTTAAAGTTTATATATATAGGAGAGAAAAAGAAGAAAAAGAAATTGGGAGAATAATATAAGAAAAATCTATTATGCTGAACTTTTTTTTTTTTAATATTTATTCAAAATTTTCTTTTGTGGACCTTTTCTTATTTTTATTTTTCCATCATCCTCCTATTTTGTCACATCTAGCAAGAACTCGAAACATCCTCACCTAACGTACCTAGATTGGTTGGGATAGCCTATAAGTTCTATATTTAATAATAGAAATGGATATTATAGGGAAAAACTTGCAGATGAATTGAGAGAAGAACTCACCAAAACACTCGGTGAAGATGGAAATATGAAGAACTGTTGTTCTATCATTCCTCTGCAAATAGTGTTTACCCTCTTCTGGATTTCGTTCCATTAGTTTCATTTCCCCAGCCAGAAACTTAAACATTTCAGTTTGGCCGTAGCGGGCTGCACAAAAAATAGGCGTCTCTCCTAAGTCGTTACGCGCAATTAGCAACTCTGGACCTCTCTTCAACATCCCCTCCGCCACATCTTTCATAGTATCACTGGCCGCTACTTCGTGGAGTATATTGCTGCCGGCGTTGTTTTTTGTAGCGGCAAGTTCATGGTTGCATTCTTTAGGCAACATTTCCAGTAAGTCGCGTACCAGTTTACTTCGTTTGAAGCGAGAGGCCATGTGGAGGACTGTGTCATTGTAAACACTAATTCTCTGTAGCGGGCCTTCAGGATGAGAACTGCAGAGTTGGGTCACCTTCTTGTCGTCTTTGCTGATCAAGTGAAAGAACAATTGAGCTTCCTGTTGGTCCGTAGAGTTGGTGTCGGCCATGAGAGCGTCTTTGGAGAGGGATGGGGTTCTTACAGCGTTCCAGAGTCACTGCAAAATCCCTTTAATATAATTTGAGGATGCCCATAAGCATGATGATGCGACAGGGTTTACGAAGATATGGTTGGTGCCGGTTGCCGGAGTAGTCTCAATCATGCTTGGAGCCACTCAGCAATGATGAGTATTAATAATCTTTTCATCACGTTTTCCCAATTCATAAGGTTATAAGCAATCTTATAAAACTTGGATGGGAGTGGCCAAACAAACCGTTGACCGGTCTTCTATCGGATTCCATTTGCTAATTGAACCGCTTCAAGCTTCAAAAACGAATTAAACCGAGAGAACACTCGAATGAGAGACTTTCCATCGAACCAAGTTTTGATGTCATCTTCAACTACTAATTTTTAATTTTTATTTTTTAATAGAGGCCCGACACTTGATTTTTTGAATTTTTATGAAACCATTAAATGGTGGATCCCATTGCTGGTTTCATTTTTTTCCCATAATGGGGCTATTTTGGCCTAAAACTCATTTTCTCTAACCTAACATGAATATAAAAACTTGAGATGATTAAATCATTGTTTAATATATTTAAAATATAGTACCTTAATAATTAAAATAATATAAAAGTGAATTTACACATTATTTAAACTCTATTTGCTTATTATAAATTGAAGTTGTTAGGTAATACATCTCATCTTATCCTCAAAATCAATAAGACATTAACTAACAAATTAAATTCGTAAGAAATTCAATGTTTAACCCAATATGAACATAAAATTTTCGAGATAATGAGACTGTTGTTTCATATGTTTAAAATACAAAAACTTAATAATTAAAAATATATAATTTAAAATCTATTTGTTTATAAATTTAAGTTGTTAGGTAATGCATCACATCACATCCTCTAAATGAATAGGACTTTGCCCAATAACTCATTGTAAGATAGATTTTAAAATGGGGACAATTAGTGGATGATATTTAATATTTTCTTTAACTTAAGATGAATATAAAAATTTGTGAAAATGAAACCGTTGTTTCTTATGTTTAAAATACAATACTTTAATAATTAAAAATAATATATATAATTTAAAATATATTTGTTTATAAATTTTAAGTTGTTAGTTAATGCATCCCATCATATCCTCTGAATGAATATGATTTTACCTAACAACTTGAGTTTGTAAACAAAGAGATTTTAAAGTGCGAATAATTGGTTTATGATATTTAAAAAATTTAACAACTCAGAGTTTGCAAGCAAAAAGATTTTAAAATGTGAATAATTGGTTTATGATATTTAAGAAATTTTATATTTTCTCTAATTTAAGATGAATATAAAAATTTGAGATAATGAAATTGCTATTTCATATAGATAAAATTGAGTACCTTGGCAATTAAAGATAATATAAAAATGAATATACACATTATTTAAAATCTATTTGCTTATAAATTTAAGTTGTTAAGTAATACATCTCATCATCCTCCAAATGAATAAAATGTTACGTAGCAACACCAATTTGTAAGAAAATAGATTTTAAAATGTAAATAATTGATTGATGATATCTAAGAAATTCAATGTTTGACCTAATATGTGTATACAAATTTGAGATAACAAAATTGTTGTTTGATATGTTTAAAATACAGTAACTTAGTAATTAAAAATAATGGATATATATTCTTTAAAATCTATTTGTTTATAAATTTAAGTTGTTAGGTAATACATCCCATCTCACCCTCGAAAAGAATAAGACTTTCTCGGACAACTCAATTTTGTAAGTAAATAGATTTTAAAACACAAACAATTGGTTGATGATATTTATGAAATTCAATATTTTCGCTAACCTAAGATGAATATAAAAATTCAAGATGAGGAAATAGTTGTTTCATATATTTAAGATACAATACCTCAATTATTAAAAATAATACAAAAATAAATATAGACATTATTTAAAATCCATTTGCTTTTAAGTTTAAGTTGTTAGATAATACATCCCATCTTATCATCTAAATGAATAAAATGTTACTTAACAATTCAAATTTGTAAGTAAATAGATATTAAAATAACAACAATTAGTTGATGATGTAGTATCCCACATCGTCTGAGGAGTGAATGCTGAAGAGCCATATACAAAGAGCTTTCACAATACACTATTAAGGCCTTTTGTTAAGGATGTAGGTCTAATAAAGAAGTAAAATTCGAACCGATTGGTGGGATATGTGTACCACTACAACCTTGAATCAGACAATATTTGATGAAGAGTGGGGTTATGACAGAATGGTATCAAAGCCTAATCTTCAACTGAAAGTATGCTAGTGAAGATATTGGGCCCCAAGGGGGTGGACTATAGTGTTCCACCTCGCCCAAGGAGTGAATGATGAAGTCATATATGAAGGGCTTTCATAATATACTACCAAGACTTTTTTTGAGGGCGTAGGCCTAATAAAGAAGTAAAATCGGTGTTGGTCGGTGGGACGTGTGTGTGCTACTATAGCCTTGAACTAGACAATATCGAGTGGAGAGTGGGGCCATGACAGATGATATCTAAGAATTTGAATGTTTTCTTGGACCTAAAATGAATATAAAAATTCAAGATGAAGATTGTTTGCTCAACTATTGAAACTTAAATGCGAAGATAGGAAGACACAAAAGTCATGGTGATGTGTTTGCCATGGAGTAGGGGGAAAACAAGGAATGGGCAGCATTTAGTACTTCATTCGAAGAGTAGAAGTTAAACTGAAGCACCAAGAGATATGATAGTGTGCATTTTGAAAGCCATATGTAGAGAAAAGAAAAAATTAGAACAAATGAAGTTTAACTTTTTGGTATTTCAGATTGAGAGGGTGTTTAGTAAAATAATTTAATATTATAATTTAAAATTAAAAATGACTTAATATATAAAAAGTTAAAATAATTTATTTTTTCTATAGCGCAGATATCCTTTATTTTCATAGATTATGTCTCTTTTTCCCATCGTTTATTTGTTACAACCTTTTTATTCAATATCAATGAGGATAAATATATCAATTTAATTGTTTAGAAAAAAAATTTAAATTGGTTTAAAAAAAATTAACACTAGAAATAATAATTAAATATTGAATTTTATACAAATAAGATAATCATAATTTAACTTAAAATTATTTTAATTTATTTAGCATTAAGTACTTTAATTCATTAAGCATTAATGATTAAGTTATTGAACACTTGCTAACTTTCAACCTATTTCTCATCTTTTCCATACCATTCTAAAATAATATATAAATATAATTCAAAACATTGAGATTAATGGATAAAGCTGAAGTTCAAATTGTGGAAAAGATAGTGAAAAGAGGAGATTTATTGATTGGAAATCAATTTCACTCTATTCCAATTGTTAGAGATGCAGTACTAGCCCCACAGAAACAACTCAAGTATACCAGCTCTATAGCAACAACACAGGTGCACTACGTCTAAGTTTTGCTTTACACAGTATGGTATAAAATTAAAAATAATTCTAATGGTTCAATCGAGCAGTATAGAACTTGATTAGTTGATAAGGGGTTCTCTTAACAGTATGGTATGGATTATGAGGAGACTTTGGCCTTTGTTATAAAGATGACTACTATTTGTACTCTTATAACAGTTTCCTCTATTTGTTAGTGATATATATCTCATGTGGATGTTAAAAATACCTTCTTGAATCATGATCTTTAAGAAGAATTCTACATGGTACCCTCTTTTGATCTTTCTCCTAACCCTGAAGAAGTTTGCAAGCTCAAGAAAGCTTTATATCGTCTCAAACAAGCACTTCAAGCTTGATTTGCAAAGTTCTCTTATGTGTTTACTTCTCTTGGTTTTCATCCCAATCATAATGACCATGTATTCTTTCTAAAATACCCTACTATTGATTGTATTCTACTCTCTTTATAAATCATATTTGGCTTTTAATTTTGAAATAAAGAATTTAGGTTCTTTACGATACTTTTTGGGAGGTAACTTTTTCTCCAAAAGGTTATCTTTGTTGGACAAAAACAAGACAAAACAATAGCAAGGAAAAAAAATAGAGCTCTTTAACTCTAAAAAAATAGAGCTTCACCAGACCAAAGAAAATGCTTTTGGATATTTTATTGCAGTCATTAATTCCACTACAGCAAACATGTCTATTTATAAAAAAAACAAAGAGGACACAATCTACCCCACTACACCACTAACACTTGATTTTAGCAACAAGCTCCTTATTTGACTAACTCAACCATAAGAATAGGAATATGCCAACAGCCACTTTGAATCAGTCTTCAACACTCCCCCTTGATTCAAAGTTGCAAACTCCAAGCTTGCTTCTGAAGTAGACATGCTTGTCTCTAGATAAAGCTTTTGTCAGCACATCCGCTACCTGCTCATTGGTGTTACAATACTGCAAAACAACTTTACCTTCAACCACAAGATCTCTTATGAAATGAACCCGAATATCAACATGTTTTGTCCTTCCATGGTAGGCTGGATTCTTGGTCATTACTATGGCAGATTTGTTGTCACAGTAAATTACAGTTGACTCCTCATGTTCTTGATTAATATCAGCAAGAATTCGCCTCAACCACACTGCCTGGCATGCGGATGAGGTTGCAGCTGTATACGCAGCTTCAGAAGAGGACAAGGCTATCACTGCTTGCTTCTTTGAACTCCAACAGACTGCACCTGACCCAAGAGAAAACATATAGCCTGAAGTGCTTTTTCTATCCTCTAAGCACCCTGCCCAATCACTATCAGTGTAGCCAACCAATTTGAACTCTTGAACATGACCATACCATATCTCGAAATCATATGTTCCAGCAATGTATCGCAACAATCTCTTTGCAGCTCCAAGATGTTGCTTCGAAGGACAATGCATAAATCTGGAGATCACCCCAACTGCAAAAGCTATATCTGGCCGTGTATGTGTCAGATAAATGAGGCCTCCAACCAGACTTCTAAACCTCCTAGCATCAGCTCTTTCAGTGCCATCTTCAGCCTGCAACTTCTCATTTGAATTCATAGGAGTAGCTACTACTTTGCAATTTAACATATTGAACTTCTTAAGCAAATCAACAGCATACTTTCTTTGTGAAACAAAGACTCCATCCTCTACTTGTTTTACCTCTAAACCAAGAAACAAATGCAACAGCCCTAGGTCTGACATCTCAAACTTCTTCTTCATACAGGCTTTAAACTCATTAATAAGAAAAGAGGATGAACCCATATAGATCATGTCATCTACATAAAGACAAATAATAAGAAGATCATTTTTACCTTGCCTTTTCAGGTAAAGATTTGGCTCACTCTTGCTCCTTTTAAAGCCATTCTCAACAAAGTAAGAATCTATCTTACTGTACCATGCTCGTGGGGCTTGTTTCAACCCATAAAGGGCCTTCTTTAGTCTATACACGTGCTCTTCTTTACTAGGAACTATGAAGCCTTCAGGCTGAGATACATACACCTCCTATACTAGCTCTCCATTAAGAAAAGCAGACTTGACATCAAACTGATAAACACACCAATGCATATGAGCAGCTAAGGCTAATAAGGTCCTTACTGTTTCAAACCGTGCAACTGGTGAGAAGGTGTCATCATAATCAACTCCATGTTGCTGTGCATAGCCCTTTGCCACTAACCGTGCCTTGTGCTTTTGTATACTACCATCTGCTAAGTACTTGGTTCTGAAAACCCATTTAACACCTATCACATTCTTGTCTTCAGGAAGCTCCACCAGTTCCCAAGTCTCATTCTTCTCAATGGCAACTATCTCTTCTTTCATAGCACTGCACCATTCTTCCTTCTCCACTGCTTCTTCAAAGGTTGTTGGATCAGCTACAAACAAGACTTGTGTAGTCTCATAGATGTCCCTTAAAGATCTGAATTTCCTTGGAGGGGTTTCCTCTGAAGATTGTGAAGAACTGCTGCTACTCAAATTTGGGGAACTAGGTGAATGAGAGGGAGTTGGATTTGCTGGAATTTGAACAGAAGGCTGCTGATCTTCACTCTGTGCCACTTCACTTTCACTTGAAATCTCCACAAGAGCACCGTCTTCACTTACACGCCAAGTCCAGCTAGCTTTTTCATCAAACACCACATTCCTGCTAACAATTATCTTACCACTAACAGGGTTATATAGCTTATATCCTTTTGATTGAGAGCAATAACCAATAAAGATGCACTTTACTGATTTTTCATCAAGCTTACTACGGTTATGTGAGTCAATCAACGTATAGGCAACACTACCAAAAACCTTTAAATGGCTTACCCAAGGTTTCCTCCCATACCAAGCTTCATATGGAGTTCTATTCAACACTGCCTTGGTTGGAGAAATATTCAGCAAGTATACAGCTGTAGCAACTCCTTCTGCCCAAAAATGGTTTGAAAGGTCCTTGGCCTTCATCATGCTTCTAGCCATCTCAACCACCGTTCTATTCTTCCTCTCAGCCACACCGTTTTGCTATGGTGAATAAGGAGTAGTCAGCTCTCTATGCAAGCCTTCCTCTTCACAAAACACTTTAAAATCATTTGATAAGAACTCTCCACCTCTGTTAGTCCGCAGCACCTTAATGCACTTGCCACTCTGCTTCTCTACAAATGCTTTGAACTTCTTGAAGGTCTCAAAAGTCTCTGCCTTTGATTGAAGAAAATACACCCAACTCATCCTGCTATGATTATCTGTAAGCAACAAAAAATATCTACTGCCACCAAATGAAGCAGTTTGCATAGGACCACATAGATCAACATGTATAATCTCAAGACAACTAGATGCCCTCCTTGACCTTCCCTTAGGGAATGGTTTCTTGCTTTGTTTCCCATAAATACAACCCTCACACACATTCACCGAGTCAAATTTAGGTAGTCCAAACACCATTTCCTTTTTACTTAGTAACTTCAACCCTTTGACATTTAGATGACCATACCTTAAGTGCCACAGATTAGACTCACTAGTCTCTTTAACAACAAGAGCATGCTTTTCTATACTTGACACTTCAAGAGGAAACAACTTGTTTGCGGCCATACGAACATCAACTATTATTTGATCAGACTTTTTATCTTTGATCACACAAGTAGCGCCATCAAACAAAATGGAGTATCCACTAACCATAAGTTGCCCCACACTTAACAAGTTTTGAGTCAAACTAGGAATAAAGTACACATTGTAAAGGAGCTTTACATTACCATGACCATTGTTTACTGCCATGGTCCCCTTGCCTTCCACTTGCACTTGTTTGTCATCACCAAGTTTCACCTTCAACTTGTGTGATTCATCCAACTCCTTAAAGAGTGACTTTATCCCTGTCATGTGGTTAGAACATCCACTATCCAAAAACCAAATATTGTTGGAAGATACTACCTCTTCATTATAGGCCATGAACAACTTGACTTGATCTTCCTCTTGCTCGACATAGTTAGCTTGTTTTTCTTGCCTTTCTTTCTTCCAACATTCAACTTGAACATTTCCAAACCGCTTGCAGTAGTAGCACTAGATATTACTCTTGTTTCTGCTCTTCTCAGTTGACTACCTTTGGTCACCTTGTGCATCACCTCGGCCTCTGCCACGACCACCTCTTCCATGAGCACCTCCTCTGCCACATCCTCTACCAGTAGCTTCTCTGCCTCCATTCTTCTGATCTGATGTCTCCCCCTTCGTGTAAAATGCCTTTTCTTCATTCTTCTCCTCTGTTCTGGACAGCCTCACTTCATGAGATTGCAAGGATCCCATGAGCTCATCAAATGAATAGGTTGACAGATCCTTAGACTCCTCAATGGCTGCAACTACATGATCAAACTTAGGCGTTAAACTCCTTAACACCTTTGCTACGACAGTTTGATCAAGAATATCTTCACCATACGACCTCATTTGATTAACTATAGCAGCAACTCTTGACAAAAAATCTTGCACTGACTCTCCATTTTTCATGTGCAAGGTTTCAAAGTCACGGCGCAAGGACTGGAGCTTCACCGTGATCACTTTAGAGGAACCCTGAAATGCAGTTTTCAAGGTTGTCCATGCCTCTTTTGCTGTGGTTGCTGCTGCAATCTTTGAGAAGATTGATTCATGTACAGCCTGTTGAATAAAGAACAATGCCTTGGAGTCCTTTTTCGTATTTTCTTTCAACCTAGCTTCTTCGTCCGGATAAGGATAACCATTTTCAACCAAGTCCCACAGATCTTGAGACTTGAATAAAGTCTTCATTTTGATGCTCCAAAACTCATAGCACTCACCTTTGAAAATGGGAATTGCTGGTTGAGACACACTCACCATACTGTCGTTGGTTGTTGCCATTATTCGCCCAGTTCAGAAGGAACCTGGTTGCTCTGATACCAAAAATTGTTGGACAAAAACAAGACAAAACAATAGCAAGGAAAAAAAATAGAGCTCTTTAACTCTAAAAAACAGAGCTTCACCAAACCAAAGAAAATGCTTCTGGATATTTTATTGCAGTCATTAATTCCAGTACAGCAAACATGTCTATTTATAAAAAAAAACAAAGAGGACACAATCTGCCCCACTACACCACTGACACTTGATTTTAGCAACAAGCTCCTTATTTGACTAACTCAACCATAAGAATAGGAATATGCCAACAACCACTTTGAATCAGTCTTCAACAATCTTCTCTTGCAGTCTAAGTATACAACTGATATTCTTGATCGTGCTCACCTTATTGATACTAAAAGTACTGTTGATACTCTGCTTCAAGTTAATGCTCGATAATCTTGTTCTTATGATAACCCCTTACCAGACCCTACACTATATCATACTATTGTTAGTAGCTTAGTCTATCTCACCATTATACGTACGAGCATTACTTATGTTCATATTGTTAGTTAGTTTGTTACTTCTCCTACCACATTTTATCAGGTTGTTGTTCTTTCTATTCTATTGTATCTTTGGGGCACTCTATTTTAGAGTATTTTCCTTCCATCCACTTCCTTTTTGGAGCTGTATGCACATTTTAACACTGATTGGGGCCAGTGATCTTAAAGATTGCAAGTCTACCATTAGATTTTGTATTTTTTTTTTTTTTTTGGAGATTCTCTTATTTCTTAGAAGAGCAAGAAATAGACTATCATTTTTTGATCTTCCACAAAAGTTGAATATTGTGTTCTGACATCTACCACTTGTGAGATAGTTTAGTTATGTCAGTTACTTATTGATATGAGTGTTTCTCTTCCTTGTCTCACTCCTATTTACCGTGACAACAAGAGTATTGTTCAAATTGCACACAACTCTTTCTTTTATAAAGGAACCAAACATATTGAGATTGTTTGTCACCTTACTTGTCATCTCCTTTATCATGACACTCTTACTTTGCTTTTTGTTCTGTCTTCCCTATAGATTACAAACTTGTTTACCAAGTTACACCCCACTTCCACATTCTCAGTTTTGGTTGGCAAACTCTTGTTATTTCTTGTAGTTGCATCATGAATTTGTAAGAGGATGTTAGAGTTATTTATTTTTCAAGAGTTATTTATTTTTTATATTAAAATTATTATCTTTCTTTTAAGGAATAAAGATAAATTAATCATTTCTTTTTATTTCCTTTGATTATAAACTTGTTTAAACTTTATTTGTATTATATTTATTTTTTAAGTAATTATATAAAACACCTTAGACTTTCTTTCTTCTCTTTGTTTGTGATTCTTTTGAAGCTCATATTTGTGTAGAACTTGGAACAATCCCTTATGTTTTCTTGAAAGAATAAATCATGGAGTCCATCCGTTCTACCATTTTGGAAACATCTTAGTTTACCTACATGCTGATGCTATAAATTTAAAAAAAAAATTTACTTGAATTACTTCTTTGAATTGATTCTCCAAATAGACACAAGCAAAATCCTCTTTTTATTTATTTTAAAATTTGGATCATCTTTTAATGTGATTTAACATTACCTAATGAACCCAACATTGGTTTTATGCAGTGTTTGAAAAATCAGCTATCGATAATGGCCAAATCGGTCACCGATAATCAACTGGGAGAAAAATAGACAGAAAATCTACAATTTCGCCAATAAATTGGTGAAATATTGGAGATAAGTCGGGACGTGTGGCAATGCATGCATGGGCGACGAAGCAGTGTCAAAAAAATCGTTCATAAATGGGCGACAACTTTTTTTTTTAAATTTATCCTATTTTTAAAATTTTTAATTATTCATTTTTAATTTATCATTTTATTTTTTATTATCCTTTTATTTTTAACTACTTTCCATATTTATCTCATTAATTCTATTTAAAAAAATTACTATCACTTCAATCTTAATGATTACTACTCAAAAAGTGCTATTTGATAGCTTGTAATTAACTCTTTTAAACACTTTTGAGTAGTAGTTATTGCCTTTTAACTCAATTAACATGTTAAGGACCCTTGCAATCATTTCTAATCAAATTGTGTAAGTTTTTGGTGTTTTTGTTAGTAATTTGATCACCAAAACAATCCAAGATTGAGGAGAGTTATTTGGAATCCATGGCAAAGCAATGAAGAGCTCAAATTCATGAAGAACCAAGCTTTGGAGCTCCATATCCCTTTGCCAAAGTCGTTCAAAGTATGCAAGGAGAGAAGCAAGGAGAGAGGAAAAACAGAGTGAAGAAAACAGAGGAAAGCTAGCTGTAGTCTTCTTTCGCACTTTTGGAGTGCTTCCCGAAGTCCATTTTCTACATTATATATACCATTTCAAAGCTCAGGAAGTCAAGAATCCAATGCTTCAAACGGTGCACGATTCGGAGTTGAAACGAAGGAGTTACAGCCATTGCAAGCAGATCACTCCAAAGTGTTGCGAAATCAGCCTTTTGTTGCGAGAATTTCGCAGCCTTTTTGTACAGTGCTATGGAATTCCTCCTGAAGCTACCCGATACATGCCGCAAGCTGGAACGCTGAGAACCTCAAGGTGGAAGCCAATTTCGCAGCCCTGCGAGTTTAACTTGTTGTTGCGAAAATATTTCGCAGCCCTCTTAAGTGTCTGCGAAATCTCGCAGACACCATTTTCACCTGCGAAATGTCCTTAGTGCTTCCTGATATTTGTGCACCGACTCTTTTAGATCTTTTCTTCAGATATTTTTGTATAAATTTCCATTCTTCTCCTTGTAATCCACCAACCATAAGATTTCTTAGCTTGGAAGGTTGGAAAAACGTCTCTATATATACCCTTGCATCCACTGTAAAAAATATATATCATGTAATCGATCAATATATAGAATATACAGAGCCTTGCTCTGTTTTTCCTTCTCTTTCATTTTTCATTTCTTTTTATTTCTAGCCAACCAAACTCTGAGGATTTTTCCACAGAGGATGAGAGGCTAAGCTTTTTGTCTCTTGGAGTAAGGAAATCCGGGTAAGTTTCCACATGCATAATTTGGAAGTTTTGTTGTTTTAGTTTTTAATGAAAAGAAAGTGTAACCCGTTAGTGATTTCTATGTTTTTAGTTAACTTAAAACACCTTAGAGTCACCTGGGCCAACACTTGGTAAGGCAAGTGATTTCCAACCATGGAGATTCACTAGTTTACCCCTTGCGAGCCTTTGGGAGGTGACTTGAAGGTAGGATTTTCTAGAATAGCCAACACTTGGTAAGCTTTTGGACTCTTAGGAGACATCCATTAGTTATCTCTTGCGAGCTTTTGAAGGGAAGTCCAAGGTTAAAGATCATCTTGAATGGTAAGTGCTCGTGAGAGGCATGAACCATTGCAAGATGCATCAGTGAGAGGGATTTAGTGGTTGAACCCATTGATGGGAAGCATCTGTACAACACCGGTTAGAGAATTAACTATATGTTAATTCTCTAATGCGAGGAAAAGAAACAAGTGACCGGAACTCTCCTTTTTGTATGAGGAATCTGAGCCTAGTGATCTGAACTCCAAGAAACACTTTTCTTTGTAAGTAAAATCAGTTACTATTTTTGATTAGTTTAAAACCAAACATCTTTATGTTTTCTTTTAAAGCTAACCTTGAAATGAAAAGACACCAATTCAGCTTTGAATTAATATCATTTGCAAAGTGAAAACCCATCCCAGTGAACGATCCTAGAGCCACTATGCTATAGTAGCTTTGTCTTTGCTACCCTAGTATATGGTGTAATAGGTTATAAATTTTGTTGATTACTCCCTCAATCAAGGAGCACCAGCTGGACATGAATCAGTTGAGACACCAATTGGGCACGAATCAAATGGCGCCGTTGCCGGGGATCGAACCTCGAATCAAATGGTGCCATTGCCACTGCCACTGCTAGGGACGAATCACTTAATATATATATTATGGATGGTTTTCAAATTATGTAAATAAAGTTTGTGGTTCCTTCTCTTTAAATTTCTTGTTAAATATCTTGTGTATTTTCTTATTTCTCTTCTTTGTTTTGAATTTTGGTATAATTCATGTTTTCATTGCATATAACCTTGTCCTGGGTGTCTATGGTATTAGAGCCACAGGAAGGGAAGTCGGGTTTGTTTTGGGTGTTTTGAGCTATCCTAGGATAAGTAGCAGTGTGCCGAGGAGTGTGATCACTGTCGGGTTGAGCCCGTTGTTAGCCGTGGATAGGCGTTTGTTAGGGTTGTAAGGGGCTGGGGAGATGTCTCATTAGGTTTGTCAATCTGCTATTAGGCTCTAGATTAAAACCCTAAAGTGAGTTCAATTTTCAGAACCATGTCTAGGAAATCCACTAATTCTTAAGATACTGTTGTAAATAGTGAAGAGATCAATTATCCTAAGATCCAAAATGATTTAGATGATTGGAAGTTACCCAAGGTGTCTAATCAAGAAATTTATAAGAAAGGAACCTTTAAGTTCTTCACATACTACACCATTAGAACCTCTGAAATGTCAATAAGTTTGGAACAAAACGATCAAGTCATAAGACTCTTAGATAGTAAGTTCGTTGAGAAGCATAAGAAAGACCACTACAACTTCATACACTTTGGTATGATTCAAGTTGCAGCTAAGCCTTTGACAAGATTAGGTTTAAACACCTCTATTGTCATGTGTCTAAGAGATTATAGACATCTCGACTATCGAGATTCTATTATAGGTGCAGTCCAAGCTGGACTGAATGATGGCCCTGTTTACTTCTAGTGTTTCCTTAACTTCATAGTTAGACTAAGAGATGCAGATATCTTAGATTCGGTTGCCCTTCATGTTAAGACCCATGGCTTCAAGTTCAAGCAAGGAAATAGTCCTGTTTCCATCATAACCAGGTTTGCCTATAAGAGCATGACCATAAGCGTTGGATCTGGAGCACTGTGCACCAGTCCCAAGGGTGAAACCACTTTCTTCCACTCATATGTTTATCCTTTTAATTTTATTTAATTTTAAATGTTTTTGTTTTAAAAAATTAAAAATATAATTTTACTCAAAAATTGCTACAATACAAAAAAAAAAAAAATAAAGTTCTAATATTTTATAAATTAAAATTATTTTGATAAGATAAATTATTAATAATTTTAATTATATAAATAAATTAATGTTAATAGAAAAAGTTATCACCACAAGATTTGTAATAAAATTTTAGAAATTAAATCTCAAATAAAATATGTTATATAAATCAATTTAATTTTTTATTTAAATGTAATAAAACATGGTTTAATAAAAATATTTTTGAAATTTTAAAATAAATGAATATAAATATATTAAAGGAATTTAAGCTATTTTTTTATAAAAATTTGATAAATGTTATCTTTAATCATACTTATCAATTTCACTTACAAAATAACTTTAAAATGTGTATTCTTTATTTTATCATTTATTTATTTTTAAGTTCTTAAGCATTTTAATGAATTTTGAACTATTTCTATTCAATCAAATATTTTTGTCAAAATATTTATGATATTTTCGATATATCCGTAAAATCTAAGTACCGATATATCTGTATTTACCAATATTTCAAAGCTTAGGTTGGTGATGTTGCTAGACTAGTGTTAGTCCATGCTTTGATCCATTCAGCTTTAATGAGTAATAATAATCTTTTCATCACAATTTTCCAATTCATAAGGTTATAATTGGTTATTAAAAAGAAGAAAAAATTGGTAACCTAATTGCTCGAGGCCAATTTGTCAATATTTTTGAATATATATTCAAGATACAAAATAAAATTATTATTATTATTATTATTATGGGATATATTTAATCCAAACCACTTAAAATCTTAATCGTTAAATAAATTAATAAATAAAGAAACCTAAGTATAAAAGAATTGAAATGGGTACAAACAATGAAATTGAAGTACTAAAGGATGAAACAAATGTATAAAACAATAAGATGTTCAAAATAATGGGATCTATGCACATGTGGTGCAATTTGATTAATTGCAATTTTGATATGTTGCACAATTCAATAGTGTAGTGAGAACCAAGAGTATACAACATGAATGTTAATATTTTAATAAATATATAAATTATATTTTTTGTTAAAATAAATAATAATTTTTCTAAAAAAATACAGATCAATAATATTTTATTTAAAATGGATTCTAAAAGACGTATATAACTTTTTAAAAATATATAAATAATCTTTTTTTTTCCATTTATTTATTTATTTTTTCACTTAGGAACATGTTTACTATCTAATTATTTTGACTATTTTATACCAAATTTAGTGTTGGAATTTTTTCTATTAAATGAGTTGCAAATACAAATTCTCTGTTCAAGAGGTTCAAGCACGATGGGTTACATTTTTGTATTCCTTGTCCATTAATGCATTTATGAAATGATACACTAATGTTTTGAAGCAAAATAAATGTTTATGGTCTATTGACAAGAATTAAAGAACTTCTTGTCTATGATTCTCTTGTTTATCCATATGAGACTTATAAGCAACAATGAAATTATAGGCTTCTCAAATCAACATGCATATGATTGGAGATGGTGTATGAAAAATAAGGTCAAGAAACTTATAACAATAAGGTGATTAGCTGCTTTGTGGCTTAAATAATACCTTTTTTCTATTATAAAAACTGAAAAATAAAAAAAAAATATAGAAATTTGGTAATTGAATTACATTTAAGAAACCTGAAATGTTGTTTCATATATTTAAAATATTGTACCTTAATAATTAAAATTAATATAAAAACGAATATACACATTGTTTAAAATCTATTTGCTTATTACATAAGTTTAAGTTGTTAGGTAATACATCCGTTCTTATCCTCCAAATGGATAAGAATCAACATATTTCCTAACAATTCAAAATTTTAAGCAAATAGATTCAATGTTTTCTATAACTTAATATGAATATAAAAATTTGAGATAATGAAATTATTGTTATATAATACATTCCATCTTATCCTCCAAATGAATAAGACATTGCCTAACAACTCAAATTTGTAAGCAAATAGATTTTAAAATGTCAACAACTGGTTGATGATATTTAAGAAATTCAATGTTTTCTCTAACTTAAGATGAATATAAAAAATCTAGATAACGAAATTGTTGTTTCATATGTTTAAAATATAGTACCTTCATAATTGAATATATATATATAAAGATTAATATACATAGTATTTAAAATCTATTTGCCTATTAATTTAAGTTGTTTAGTAATATATCTCATCTTATCCTCCAAATGAATAAGACGTTACCTAACAACTCAATTTTGTAAACAAATGGATTTTAAAATGCAAATAATTAATTGATGATTTGAAAAAAATTCAATGTTTGACCTAATATGAATATGCAAATTTGAGATAGTGAAATTGTGCATTGTTTCATATGTTAAAGATGAATATACACATCATTTAAAATCTATTTGCTTATAAATTTAAGCTGTTAAGCAATACCTCCTATTTTATCCTCCAAATGAATAAGACATTACCTAACAACTCAATTTTATAACCAAATGGATTTTAAAATGCAAATAATTGATTGGCAATATCTAAGAAATTCAATGTTTGACCTAATTCGAGATAACCAAACTGTTGTTTCATATGTTTAAAATATAGTATCTTAATAATTAAAAAATATAAAGATGAATATAAATATTATTTAAAAACTACTTTTTTATAAATTTAAGTTATTAGGTAAGACATCACATCTCATCCACCAAATGAATAGGTCATTGCCTAACAACTTAAATTTGTAAGAAAATAGATTAGAAAGTACAAACAATTGGTTAATGATATTTAAGAAAGTTGTTGTTTCATATTTAAAATACAATATCTTAACAATTAAAAATAATATAAAAATAAATATTGACATTATTTAAAATCCATTTGCTTATAAATTTAAGTTGTTAGAAAATACATCCTATTTTATCCTCCAAATATATAAGATCTTACCTAACAACTCAAATTTGTAAGTAATTAGATTTTAGAATGTGAATAGTTGGTTGATGATATCGAAGAAATTCAATACCTAACAACTCAAATTTGTAAGTAATTAGGTTTTAATATATGAACATTTGATTGATGATATCTAAGAAATTCAATTTTTTCTTTTACCTAAAATGAATATAAAAATTTGTTGTGAGGATTGTTTGCTCAACTATTGAAACTTAATAAGAAGTTAGGAAGGGACAAAGCTTATGGGGATATGTTTGCCACAATAGTGAGGAAAATAAGGAATGGGTAGCATTTAGTATGATAGCGCACTTTTTAGAAGTCATATATAGGTAGAATGAAGAGAAAATTAAAACAAATGAACTTTAATTTTTTGGTATTTTTGAAAGTTAGTAAAATAATTTAATATTACAACTTACAGTTAAAAATGACTTAATATATAAAAGGTTAAAATAATTTATTTTTTCAATATCACAACTATCCTTTCATTGGTTATGTCTCTTTCTTCCATTGTTTATTTTTTTTATAGTAAAATAATTATTTTTTCAAATAATTATAATAAAAGTACAAATAATTAAATATATCAATTTAATTGTTTAGAAAAAAAATTAAATTGGTTTTTAAAAAAACTTAAACACTAGAAACAATAATTATATACTGAATTTTATATAAATAAATTATTCATAATTTAACTTAAAATTATTTTAATTTGTTAAGCATTAAGTACTTTAATTCATTATGCACTAACTATTAAGCTTTACTGAAAGCTAGATATGAAGAAAGAAAGAGGACAAGGACGAATATTCCAACCCCAATGGCAACGCCTTCGAGGAATTTTGCAACAAAATTTTTGGAAGATTCTGTGCAACGTCCCAGGACTGCTGAACGTAGAGGTGAATATGAGAGAAAAAAAATGGGGACAGAAGAAATCCAACCACACCCCAAACAGCATTTTTCCAATTATGTGTCATGATCAGGACGATTATTGCTCCAAACGCCACCGCTGTCATTGAGACGGAGAGTGTCGTACATATAATTCCCTGTGTCAGCTTCTTAAAAAGATATGTTTCGAAGTCTTGTAGTGGAAATGAGGATGTAAGGATGGAGAGAAATATACCCACAGATGTCCCAAAGCGAGTGAGAACACTTCAGCTAATATGAAAACCACAAAGAAGGGTTTAGAGTTAAGGATTGGAATATTGATTAGGACCTCCTGGTACTGTGTAGGCTGCTGCAAAGGCAACAGTGGCTATGAAAACAGAAAGAATGGTGCAATTCTCAGTGGTGCGCATTAGCCATTCCTTGGCATCTCGATGGAGTCTCTCATTCCTAGCAGCAAATAATTCTTCAGCAGTCTGGTTATCTTTGTTGAGAGGCTTGGTCAAATGCATCTTACAGGCTAACTTCACTTTCTGCACCCACACATATAATCACAAGTAGAACCGTTATTCTAATGTAACACATACAAGCATTTTTGTTCTTTCTAATCCTTCCATTTATCATTAGACAAAATTAAAAATATTAGGGAAAAAAAAAACCTTCAAAGTAATTATTCATGAACTTTTAGGTTGTGTTTGATTCTTAAACGATTCTTAAATAATTTGAGGGAAGTGGAGAAAAATAGAGAGAAAAAGTATAAGGAAATAAAAAGAGAAAGAAAAAAAAATTTTAAATCAAAAATCATTTTTACATATTACTTTGAACTCATTTTTCTTATTTTAACTCTTATCTAAGGATTAAATAATTTCAAAATATTTAAGTTTTTTTTTTATTAATTGTAATTATATTATATTATATTTTATATATTAAAACAAAAGATGAGAAAATTATTATTTTTAATTATTTTTTCTTTCTTTAGTACTTTTCTAATAACTTAAACTTTAAGGTCAATTAGTGGATTTTAACATGGTAAGAGTAGCTTGGTCTTAAGTTAGAATCTCATTGGTGTATTGTTTATTTTCTCTATGCATTAATTTAACCTTGTGTAAGTCTAAAAAAGCCTATAGTGATCACTTGAAGGATCATTTTACAACATTGAAAAGCTAATTTTCATATCAAACACAAAAGTGATGGCCAAAGAAAAATTGATAGGTGGTAAAAATGATCTTTTTTATATTTATATTTGTTAAAAAGGAAATTTATCTCTACTTGTGAAACTGATCTCGGTTTTGATAATAATTAAACAAAGTTTAAAACTAACGATTTATCCAAAGCATGTTTAGGTAAGAAGATTTTCAAAAAAAGCAATAAAAGATATACTAAATCAAATAAAAATTAGGAAGAAGGAAAAGACCTCAAAGAGAAGAAGAGTCAAAACCTATTCCCTAGGATCTCTTTGTAAAATTGTTGGTGCACTAGGTTCATAACACATTACATTTTTATTGAAGTACATAAAATCATCCAAATGTCTAAATAGATTTTATTTTCTTGAATCTAATCCTTCCTAATTAAGCTTGTTTTAAAGGGTTTATGAAGTTGAATAAAAGTTTCTAGGAGTTCCAAGCCTCAAACTAGCTAGGGTCTTTTATACACTTTACAATACAATTGGTTGAAGTAGAGAGGAACCGAATAAGCCAATTAGGCTTGACTTGGTGCACTTGCATTCTTTTTTCTCTAATAGTATGCATTCAATCGATCAAAGTTAAGCCTGCATTGGTTAAGGCTAAACCTCATCCAGTTGAGCCAATTGAACAATGATAACCCCAATAACTAGTATCCAATTGATTGGTTGAACCTAGACTATGTCTAACAACTAGTTTGAGTTTCTAAATCCTATTTAAACACTTCAAATTTCTTATATTGATTCGGAAAAAGTTCTAAATCACTCTTAAATATTATTTTAGTCTTGTTAAAGTGTTTTCAAAGTGACTTGCTTTCAAACTTGTATTTCATCTTAGTATTGTAGGAAAACCCATATTTCTCCATTCCCTATACCCGGATCAGTATAGGTACATGCAAATCTTAACTAGGCTTTATCTAAATCCTATACTTAGTGAAAACAAGCAATTTTAAACAATAATAAGATTTAGATATCAAAAAAGAAAACTTTAATTTGACTGTTCTCAAATTAAATCCATGTAGTGAAGTATTTGAATGAAGTTGTTGGAAGTCTCATAGACCCACGATCTTCCGCTCGATGGTTGTAGCTTAAACCTTAGCACTCAATCGATGGGAAGAACAAGAGGGTAGAGGCTATGGCTCTTTCTTTGAAAGTAGAAGACAACTCTCTAGAAACCCTCCCTAAATGGGTATTTATAAGGTTCTCCATAGGTTTAAGTGACTTGAGCCCATTAAGGGCTTGGATCACTTAATCTAGCCTAAAAAGGGTCCTAATTCATTTATTAACTCAATAGGGCTATCCAATTAATTAATTAACCCAATTTAGAGACCTTGTTCACTAACTCATATGCAATCTTATGTAATTATCAAAATGTTTGTATATATAAAAGTGAACATAGAGTCAATCCAACTCTCATAGATAATGTCATCAAGGTGTATGAGCTTGAGTGGGAACCACTAGAACCCATAAGAGAATTAATTCCATAAGAATTCACTTTTGAAGTTGATTCAACATCCCATGATAGAGAATAAACTACACTTCAATACCCTATGTAAATAACAATGAGACAAAGCTTAGATTTGTGACCTACTGTCCATTGCATGTAGAGTACTCCCCATGAACTGGTGTTCATAATCTAATAAGTTAATGTTATATCACCTATCAAGATTACCCTTCCAATCCTTGAGTTACATATCTCACTTATTATATGATTAATTTACATACATTATCTTCAAAAGCATATGTCGAATTTCCACTAATGGAAATGTTGTTACCAAAGTCTTCTAGATCACATGCATGTCCTTTGAATCACCTAAGGGGACACACTGTCTCAAACCCATTAGATATTATGGTACCTTTAGTGAGAATACCTGTTACCACCACTAGCCTCCATCAATTGTGACCACCTTAGGGACTCACACATAGGTCAAAGACTCAATACCTTCTTAAGGTTGAGAATCTATGCAGTATAGTAGCTTGGTGAATCATGATAATTAATTAATATTCTTTCGTCATGATTCACCATAAGTCCTATCCAGTGTGCATTGCATACACTAATGCACTCACTATAGGAAAACCATCTTGATAACCAAGACAAGTCATCCCTCCAATTAGGAGGTAGTGCATTACAGTCTCACATGGATTTCCCAAATCTATAAATCGATTGTGGACTACTTATCACTTTACAAGGAACCCATGACTTGGATGTTTTGTGCAACTCCTAATGCACCCAAGTTATATACAACACAAGTGATGTGAGCATGTGTGCTTAAATGACCAATAAAATATTTCGAATTCCGTCAATCCAAAATTGACACATGCAATTACTTTTTTTTACTTTTCAACCACCATTCAATACAAGACTTTTCAAACTTGAAATTCCAATGTGGCCCAAAATACCCAGTCATTCCATCCTACCCCCTAAAAGAAATCTTGTCATGAAATTTAAATGAGCTTACCTAAAAAATTATAGAAGAGTTATGGATAGTGTCGCCTCATTTCTTCCTCAGGTTCCCAAGTGGCTTCTTCCATCCCATGGTGTTGCTACCACGCTTTGACTGCGGGAATCACCTTGTTCTTGAATCTATGCTCTCCAACCTCCAAAATTTGCAAAGGTTCCTCCACATAAGAAGTATCTTAGCTAATATGAACATCTTGCAAGTCAACTACCCAAGTTGGATTTAGAGTACACTTCCTTAGCATTGACACATGAAAGACATCAATTACATGGGACAACTGTTGAGGCAATATTAACTTGTATGCCACTAGGCCCACTCTCTTATCGATCTAAAATAGTCCCACAAATCTAGGGGCTAGCTTCCCTTTTTTCCTAAATCAAAATATGCCTTTTTGAGGAGACACCTTAATAAAAACCCAATCCTCTTCTTCAAAATCCAAAACCCTTTTGCTTTGGTCTGCATAGCTTTTCTATCTATCTTGAGTAGTCTTAAGTTTTTTCTTAATGAGTTGTATCTTTTTTGTAGTCTCTTGGACAATCTTAAGTCCCAACAAATGACTCTCACCCAACTCTTTCCAACACAAGGGCGATTTATAAGGTTTCCCATAGAGTGCTTTTGTAGACCCTCAATTTTGTCCTCTTAGCACATGTCCTATAAGGTATTTGTTCTGTATTTTACAGCAATCCCCTGGTAGGCCATTACTACTCGTGTAGCCTATCTTTTCTAAGCCACCTTTGGGACTTTGGTTGAGGGATTTATTTAACTCCATTGTGACTCTTGGTAGCCCTAGTTTAGACTTAGGCCCATTTAGGTACACTAGGCTCATTTAGGCCCACTAGGCCCACTTAGGCACCTTAGGTTCATTTAGACACCTTAGGCCCACTTAGGCACCTTAGGATCACTTAGGCACCTTAAGCCCACTTAGGCACCTTAGGTCCATTAGGCACCTAGGGCTCATTTAGGCACCTTAGACCCATTTAGGCACCCTAGGCCCATTTAGCCACACTAGGTCCACTTAGGCACCTTAGGTTCACTTAGACACCTCAGGCCCACTTAGGCACCTTAGGATCACTTAGGCACCAAGGCCCACTTAGGCACCTTAGGTCCATTTAGGCACCCTAGGCTCATTTAGACACACTTGGCCCATTTAGGCACCCTAGACCCATTTAGGCATACTAGGCCCATCTGACCCACCTAGGCACATCTAACCCACTTAGGCACTTTTCTAGGTTTAGTTTCACTTAAATTTGTTTTTTGTTTTTCTGTATTTATTTATTTTATTGATTGATTTTTAGGATTAAGGAAGTTTTGATTTATTTTATCTTATTTCATTATTATTACTATTTATATTTTATTTATTCATTTTATTTTGTGATTGCATGAAAATAATATTTTTTTTTTGGTGGTTTGAGTTTGACACTTTAATTTTTATTATATGTTGCATTAGTTTAATTTCTTTTTTTTCTTTATTGAATATGTTTGATATTTATTTATTTATTTATGTATTATACCTTTTATATATTTGTTCATATTTTCTTATTTACTTATTTAATCACTTTTTCAAAATTTAGTGAAACCAATGTTGACTTTTTAATCACTTGAGTTGTTTCGACTTTGGATATGCATGAGATTGCCTAACTAATTTTTAATCGAATAATCTTGTTCCTTTTATCCTCTTTTATTTTATTTATCTTCAATCTCCTAATTTTATTTTCTTTATTTCTTTTTATTTTTTATTATTTTATTTTGCATGAGGGTCCCCAAGTTGCTATTGACTCTCGAGGAAATACACGGACCTTTAAAGAAGAAAATTTAGCGTGTAATAGATGGAAAGGAGGGTCATGTTCAGGCTGGTGAGTGGTCTTCCCAGGTCGGTGAAGTCAACGGAAAAAATGCTGAGCTGTGGAGAGAGAACAGATGGTTTTGGAAAGATGGATAAGGTAGCACATGGAGGTGAGAGATCCAATATTTTGGAATGGAAGGTAAGAGGGTTGACTAGTTTTTTCTCTGGAAGGGAGGAATCACGCTGGTCTGAAAAAAAAAAAAAGGATGAAGAGAGAAAAGAAAAGAAAAAAAAAAAAGAAACGCACCATTAAGGAGAAGTCTGACCAATGATGGAAAAAATATGAAGTGTGATCCGAATGGAGGAAGGGGACTGTTTCTGCTGTTCCTTCCATTACTGTGGCTAGAGAGAGGAGCTGAATGGGGGATTGAGAAGAGATTAAGAAAAAAGAAAAAGGAAAGAAGGAGGAGTCCATGTTTGAAAAATGATATAGGAGACTGTCGTTTGAGAGGATGGAGGAGGGTTTTCAGAGCGAAAGGAGGCTGCTATTTTGGAACCCACATACGCGACTGTTTGCTGATTCACTGACCATTCACCCCGCGATTGGGAAGGTACAGAGGAGAGGGAACGAGAAGATTTGAAAGGGAAAGAAGGGAAACAAGATTTGGACTCACCGACGGTAAGATTCTGAACACCCAGACTATTTTGGTCAACCTTGCCGCTGAAGTTGATGTAGCCAAGTCGGAGTTGGTGTTTGCGTTATCTGAATTTTCCTGTCGCATGAATCTTCTGAATCTTCCTTTGGCTGAAAACCGGGAACCATCCAAACAACAGCCCACCCATCCATACTTCCTTGAAAACGATTTGAAAGAATAATATTGGCTGAAGAACTAAAACTCGATCAACTCTCATCAACTCGTACACCATTGTTCCCGAGCACCATTGGAGAAGAAAAAACAACTACACACTACCAGGTTGTTTTGGCAAGCCGGCTAGGTAAGTCAGTTTTTTTTATTTTATTTTATATATATACGGGTTTTCAGTAAAATTAAAAGTTTGGTTTATTTTTCAAGTGGGATTATTATTATATTGGGTATATTGGGTGAGTGGTTTGACTTATATTACTAGCTCCAGCATGTATCAGTTTTAATATGACAACATGTATTTAAAGATTAGAATTGTGTTTAGGGTTAGTTTTGATTTATTATATTAAGAAAACACAATTTTATGTAGTTTTACTTTGAGAAAAAATATAGTTTGATCTTTATTTAATTTAGTTTTGATTCATTTAATTATTAGCTGTTTATTTATTTATTTGCTACTAATTTAATGCTTTGTAATTTATTTATTTATTTATTTATTAATAAGATTGATCCTATGGGTTAAAAATTCAGTTAAAAAAAAAAATGTGTTGTAAGTAGTTTGAATTGGTTTTAGGTTTAAGTAAAATTTTAGTTTGTTGAAATGATTGGTTTTTATGTGTTAAATATTAGATTTTAAACTTGCCTTAATTAGTGCAAAAAACGTTTGTTAAGCTTAAATTTTATTCTAGTGATGTAAGTTTATTCGAAAAAATTAATTCCATGAGTTCGTATTTTCTTTTATCTATATTTATTTATTCACGGGTTATCTATATCATTTATTTATTAATAAGACTAATTTTTATAGGTAGGAAATTTAGTTTCAAAATTTGTTTTGGATAGTTTTCAATTTAATTATGCGTTTAAGTGATTTTTTTTTCTTTAAAAATATTTAATATTAAGTTTTAAATATTTGATTTTAGGGTTACCATAAGTGGTGTTAAAAACATTTTTAAGTTTTGATTTCATTTTTAAGTGGGTTACCATATTTATTTATTTATGTGTTATCTACTTATCCATTTATTAATGAATTTGATTTTATAGGCTCGAAATTTTGTTTTAAAATTTGTTTTGGGTAGTTTTATAATTTAATTTTTGGTTAAAGTAAAATTTTAGTTTGTTGAAATAATTGATCTTATGTGCTAAATATTTTATTTTTAAATTTGCCTTAATTAGTGTTTAATTCATATTGAGCTTTGATTTCAATTTAATAATATAAATTTATTTAGGAAGTTGATTTCATGAACTCATATTTCGTTTTAGCTTGCTTTCATTTCATTTGATTCATTTTAATTGTTTTAGGTGTTTTTTTTTTTTTTAATTTTAAGTTATTAATAAAATCAGATCCACATTTAGAAGGTGCCAATGTTTAGTTTACTTTGATTTAATTTCACTCATCTATTCAGTTTAGGTATTTTCTGTAATATTTAGCTCACTAATAAAATTAATTCTATGATTGAAAATTCATGTTTACCCTGATTTAATTTAATCCATTTTAATCAGTCTAGATGCGTTTGTGTGTTTAATCGATTACGTGCTAATTCATTATTATTACTCTTAATTGATCCGTTTCTTGAATATTAGGCATTAATTTAATTAATTTAAGTTTGAATAGTTTATTGCTTAGGTAGTCTCTGGTAAAACTTACTTTTCGGAGGCCATCGGAAAATAGTGAAGATTGGCCTCCATTATACCACTTTAGTTTGCTTGATTATAAAAAAAAAAAAAAATAATTCCATTTTATGATTTTGTTTTTTTTTTTTTTTTGTTTGGCTTGGTAGTTTGTTTCTCATGTTTTTTTGTTTTTGAAATAAAATACTTTTTTTCTCAAAAAATATCTTTGAAAATTTTATGTTAAAAATAATTCATTTAGAGTCCTTATAATCAAAATCCCATTTTCTTTAAAAATATGCAACCATGTTTTGATCGATTTGCATCTTTCTTAGTTTTCAATAAAAATCCTGGTTTTGAATAGAATATGCATTCAAGCTTGTGGTCCCAAACAAATGGGTTGATTCTAGGATGGATTCGTGTATATTAATTGGGGAATTGGTGAAACCCCTACATAAGAAATTTTTTCAAAACACTTCCTTACTACCAATTTTCACTCAACCACTGACCATTTAGGGTTAAAATTCGTTACAACAACTTCAAAATGCTTTTGAAAAAAATTCAAAACTTGTATGACTTTCCTTACTCATTGAACTTGAATTTAAAGTTTCGTTTGAGTTAGAAAGCAATTATGGAATAAAAGATATGAATGAGTTTTTAAGGGGTTCTATTTTCACTCAGTTATGTACACCCGAAATCTTTTTGTAAAAATAAAATAACATATGGTTTTTTAAATTTCATTCAATAATTTTCCTCATTTTTAGGCTTCTTAAAATTGATATTAGATACATAAAATATAAAAAAATATGCCTTTTTTGAGGGAGATATAATTTTTAGAATCATACATATTGTGCATGATGGAATCTAGACATCTGATTGGTTGGATCGTTTTAAAAATATTTTTGAGTACTCCTCGACCCTGAATTTATTTTTCCTCTAATATAGACACCTTGAACGATGTATGTGATTTTGTGTATGATTTTATGTGATGCATTATTATTTTTTTAAAAATTCGTTTATGCATGCCACTATTTTTTTTACCTAATCTAGACCTTCTGAAACTTTTGGGTGTTTTTGCTGCAATTTGACATTTGAATGAGTGTTTGGATTTTGGTATCTTATTCTAGATGTGCAGGAGTTGTTTCCAGAATTTTTTTGTGATTAAATTCTACTCCAAGACATGTTTTTTAGAAATTATTTTGTGATGCTCCCTTTACTATATTCATGCTGACGACTCAATACTTGCTTGAATTTGTTATCTATTTTTGGAGACATTTGGCTTACTGTGGCTCACTTTTGGCTTTGGTACTGCATATTAGACATAATAAAGATGTTACATAATTTATACTTGTCCTAACCATTCTAACATTTTTGGAGGAATCTTATAAATTATGCATGCTATCTATCACTTACTTTTTCGGAATTTTACGAACATGCATGATTTTGTAAGCCATATCTATGTCTGATTCTATCCTTGGGTGCTTAGATGCATGTTTGATCTTTTTGGACAAAATACATTTTGTGTACTATATTTCTATGCTAACTTTGATGTTTTATGATAGCGCTTGAGAAGCAGTCCAGGTACACACTTTGACTTTCTTTTGTGATCATGATTTAACTTTTTTGGCTTGGCATGTTAATTCTAAAATCACCTTAGTCTACCAAGGTACTTTCAATTAATAAATTAATTGCCACATTCCCCTCAACTTAGTCAATAGAGACCTCTTTAGGGTTTAGAGGGGTGCTACCTTTTAAAGGTACCTTCCTAATAGGTAACTTGATCCTCGGACCTTGACTCGGGTTTTTCAAAGACACGCTTTCCAAAAATTATGGAGTCACTTTTTTAGGGTTTTCTTTCTTGTTTTATTTTCCCTTTTAAAATAAAATACAATAAGTGGCGACTCCGATTTTTTCCAAAACCAATTTTTTACAAACAAAAGTGAGTCTTGCCAATCGAATGGGGACGCATGTGAAAAATGCGGGTCCACAACTTCATAAGGTGTCATTCCAATGCTAGATTGGTAACTGTTGTTATAAGAAAAATCTCCCAAAGGTAAGTAGTCTATCCAATTCCCTCAAAAGTCTAAAACACAAGCCCTTAACATGTTTTCTAAAATCTGGATTACTCTTTTTGATTGACCATTTGTCTGAGGGTGAAAAATGGTGCTAAACTTCAATTGGGTGCCTATAGCCCTTTGTAAACTTTGCCAAAACTGAGAAGTAAACTTAGGGTCCCTGTTAGACACTATAGACAAAGGTATCCCATGTAACCTCACAATCTCCTATATATACAACTTAGCTAGACATTTCATGGAGTTAGTAGTCTTCATGGCTAGAAAATGAGTTGACTTAGTAAGACGACCCATAATTCCCCAAACTCCATTTTTCTTGCTTCTAGTTCTTGGCAACCCTATCACAAAGTCCATAGTGATATGATCCCACTTCCACTCAGGTATAGGTAAAGGTTGCAACAACCCTATAGGCTTCTAGTGTTAAACTTTCACTTGTTGTCAAATTTCACAATTGGTTACATACTGAGCAATGTCTCTCTTCATCCCACTTGACCAGAATTGTCTCTTTAAGTCTTTATACATTTTGGTACTTCCAGAGTGGATAGTATACTTTGCCCTATGATCATCTGCTAATAGTTCATTCCTCAACTCTACATTCCTTGGCACACATAATCTCCCTTTAAATCTCACTCCCATCTACATGCATAGACCAATTTTCATCTACTTCACCCTCTAGCAATTGGGCTTTAACTTTTCTAAAAACTCATCATGAATTTTGGCCTCCACTATTCTTTGGATAATCATTGGTCTAGCCAATATACTGTACAAGCATGGACCTTGTCCTTTCGAACCAAGACATAGCTCAAAATCCTCAATAATTACATGCATCTTAAACTCTCTCAACCATAAGCTAGACAACTGGTCATAACTCTTCCTACTTAAGGCATCTGCTATAACATTCACCTTTCTAGGATGGTAATGAAGAGTAAAATCATAATCTTCCAATGTCTCCATCCATTTCCTCTGCCTAGAGTTTAGATCCCTTTGAATGAAGATGTATTTCAAACTCTTATGATCAAAGTACATCTTAAACTTCTCTCCATACAAATAGTGTCTCCAAGTCTTAAGGACAAACACTACTACCGCAAGCTCCAATTCATATGTTGGATAGTTTTGCTCATGCGACTTTAATTTCCTTGAGGCATAAGCTATCACCTTGCCTTGTTGCATTAGCACGCACCCTAGCCCCACTGTAGAAGTATCACAATAAACCATAAACAACTCTCCACTAATAGGAGTAGTTAACATTAGAGTAGTGGTCAATTTCCGCTTCAACTCTTGGAAAGCATTCTCACACTTCTCATTCCATTCGAACTTCACTTCTTTTCTAGTCAACTGAGTCATTGGTGATGCAATTCTAGAGAAGTCTTCCACAAACGTTGATTCGCTTGAATTCCCAGCCGGGTCTTTTAATAAAAAATATTTATAAAACCTATGACCTTATACTGGCGTAGCAAAGCTACTATAGTATAGCAGTTCTAGGGTCGAACTCAGGGATGGGTTTTCACTCTATCAGTGACAGACTCTAAATTAGAAATTGATTCTGATGATTTCCTTTAGCACAAACTTGAAATTTAAAAGAAACTAAAATTGTTTTGAAAGTGGTGATTTAAACTAAACTCACATAGAACTAAGTAAAAAGTGGAGAAAAGAAAGTCTCCCGGAGCTAAAGGTTGCTAGGTTCAAGTACCAGATGCAAAGTGGAAAATTCCGGATTTTTCTCCTCGCATTGGGGATTTAACCTATAGTTATTTCCCGAACCGGTATAGGTTTGACAATGAAGTTTTAATCCATAAAAAGTCACTAGAGATGGTAGTCAAGGTCCATTAATGGCTTAAGACACTATGGGCTATCACCTTGAATCACTTTCCAATGGCTCGTACATGATAACTAATGGACTGATATGGATCTAGCAATAAGCATCCACAGAGACCTTAAGCTTACCATGTATTGGCCAGTCAAAGTGATCCTAAGGGATTTAAAGCAAAACTTTGAATTTAGAAACCATTTATGGACTCCAACTACCTGAATTTAATGCACGGGAATTTTCCACCTTTTAATCTGGACTTTTCACCTAGCTTCCTTTACTCCAAGAAACTTTTGGTTTAGCCTCTCATCCTCTGGGAAAACATCCTCAGAGGGTGTTTGGCTTGCAAGAAAATAGAAAATAGAAGAGAGAAAATAAACAAAAGAGATCTATGTATAACAAAGTTACATAAGTTGGTCTCCTGGAGAAAGCTCCCCCGAAAAAGATACCTTTTCAGTGATTACAAGAGAATTTATATAGGAAGGTAATTTTACCCTTCCTTGGATACTTTCTAGCTAAGGAATTACATGAGTGGTTGAATACAAGGAGAAAATGGAAATTTAGACACAAAAATATCAGAAGAAAAAGAGTCGGCAAAAATATCCAATTTTCGCACGCTGAGTTCCAATTTCGCACTTTGGTTTGAGGTGTGCGAAATTTTCGCACAGTGGACTGAGGATTTCGCACCTTGATTTCCATCGTGCGAAATTTTCGCTCAGCCTGATGCAGTTGTCTTCCGAAGGCCATATCTTTCTCATTTCAGCTCCAAATCATACATGGTTTGAACCGTTGGATTCTTGACTTTCTGAGCTTTGAAATGGTATATAGAATGTAAAAAATGGACTTCGGGAAGTGCTCCAAAAGTGCAATGAAATACTGCAGCTGTGTCCCCTGTTTTCCTCTTCTCCATTGTTTCTTCCTTGTATACTTTGAACCACTAAGGCAAAGGATTATGAGGCTCCATAGCTTGATTTCTTCATAAATTTAAGCTTTCAAAAGCTTTGCCCTGAACTATAAATAGCTCTCCCTCATTCTTAAATTGCTTTGGTGAGCATAAAGCTATCAAAAAGCACCAAAACTTAACACAATTGTTAGAAACGATTGCAAGGGCTCCTAACATGCTAATTGGGTTAAAAGGTAATAATTACTACTCAATGGTGTTTAAAAGAGCTAATTACAAGCTACAAAATAGCATGTTTTGAGTAGTAATCAAACGTCCTATAATATCCAGTCAACCCCAAGAAACTCTTAACCTCAAATACATTAGTAAGCCTTTGCCACTCCTGCACAGCTTCCACCTTGGAGTGGTCCACTATTATTCCTGCCTCAAAAACCACATGGCCTAAGAAATTTACTTCAGTAAGCCAAAACTCACTTTTTTCATACTTTCCATACAACTAGTGTCTTCTGAAAGTTCTAAGGGTGGTCACCAAATGTTGTTTATTCTCCTTTAAACTCCTTGAGTAAATCAAGATGTCATCCACAAAGATAATCACAAACTAAAGAATTCATAATGCTCGTATCTCATTCTAAAAGTGGTATTGGGAACATCTTCTTCTCTAACCCTTAATTAAAGATACCCAACTCTCAAGTCAATCTTACTAAAATACTTCACACCCTTCAACTGATCAAACAAGTCATCTATCCTTGGAAAAGGATACTTATTCTTCACAATAACTTTATTCAACTTCCCATAGTCAATACTTAATCTTAACATGCCATCTTTCTTCTTCACAAACAACATTAAGGCTCCCCACGACGATGTACTTGGACGAATAAAACCCTTACTCAATAATTCCTCCAACTGAGCTTTCAATTCCTTCGACTCAAGAGGGGCCATCCTATAAGAGGATATTGAAAGAGGATCCATTCCTAGATATACTTCAATAGAGAAATCAAACTCTCTATGTGGTGGTAAACCTGGTAGCTCATTTGGAAATACATCTAGAAACTTCCTCACCACTGCAATTTCTGTAATGTCCTTCTGGGCTTTCTTCTTACTACGAAGGTAAGTTAGGAAATTTATTGATCCCTTCCTCAACACATATTGATAGCATGGATCAGACTGTGAAAAAGGCAAACTAACACACTTCCCCCTAACAAAGCAAACCTCAAATCTATCTGGTAGACAAAATATTATCCTACGGTGATGACAATCAATAAGCGCTCTATATACTATCAGGTAATCCATTTCCAAGATAACATCATACCCAATCATATCCAAAATCCTCAAATCCACCTTAAGTGCTCTATCCACCAAGGCAATGACGCACCCATTGCATATTCTATCAACTTTATAATTTGTACCCATAGGGGACTTGATAAGTAATAGATTTTCTACCATTTTCGTTTTCAACCCTAATGCATTAGCACAAGATGAAGAAATAAAAGAATGAGTTACACCGATATCAAACAAAACATGCACTCAAGTACTATAGACCAAAATCATACATTCCACCAAAAGAGCGTCATTTTTTTAGCTCTGGTGGGGTCAAGGAAAAAACTCCACCTACAGCCTGCCTCTTTTTAGCACTCCCCTTGAGAAGATCAAGTCTGACTACTCATAGTGGTTGTTCAACCTTCCTATACTGTTGGGGGTAACTATGACATCTAGTAGTAAGGTAAGTGAAACTGAGGGGGCTGGAAAGGTAATGCTAGCTATTGCTGGGGGCCTCATTGAGGATGAAATCGAGCCTGCTATGCGCCCCTTAATGGGTAAGCCTTCTATAAGTGATTTCTTACCCTATAACCATAACATACTCTAACAATTGCCCTCTGAGCACCTTGCTCACCTCCTGCATAGAACGAAGAATGCCCCTCAAATTATTAACCTCTTTGCCTCTGCTACTAGCTCTAGGATCTCCTTTAGGAACTTTCCTCCACTTTTTGTTTCCCTTTTCTATCTCCCCTTTGTTCTTGGATTTGATTGGTGTCCTTTATGTCTTGCTCCACCAATAAAGCTCTCTTAACCAACTCAGAATTGTCCCTTATAGCTAGTAGGATCAATCTATTTCTAATAGCAAGCCTCAACCCTTACTGGAATCTCCTGGCCTTCTCTCATTCCTCACTAATCATCCCTATGGACAATCTAGACAACTTAGAAAAACGAGATTCATATTCTAATACTAACATAGTTCATTGGACGAGATGCTCAAACTCTATCCTCTTGGCATGCTTAGCCACCTCTCCAAAATAGGAAGATTCTTTCAAATTCATCTCAAGTCATCATCTCAGTGTCGTATACCCTCTTCATGGTCTCCCACCAAATATTCGCCTTATCTACTAGCATGTAAATTGCTAGACTAACCCTCTTTTCCTTAGGTATGTCCAATCCCACTAGAATTCTCTTCATTTTCCTCAACCAATGTTCTGCTGCTTCAACATTGGGCTCTCCATTAAAAGATGGAGGTTGCATCACCATAAACCTTTTCATTGCCTCCAATTGGTTCATTATTGGCCTAGTAGAGTAGTTCCTCCTCTCAAAGTGGTCCGAATCCTCCTAGCCTTGGGTACCTCCTATTCTCCTAGAATCTTGGTCTCTCATTAATTGAACGGTCTTCTGTAATTCCCTTCTAACTTCATGGAGCTCTTTCCTTACTAACTCTAGCTCCTCATTTCTTTCAGTTCTTCTTCTTCTTGGCCTTCTCGCCATTTCAGTCCCAACAAGCCCTAATCCAACCACACTTCCAAGGTGAGCAAAATAAATTCACATATAACAATTTAGCAACTTTAATAACTATTAAAAACTTTTACTTTCATTCAATCACTACAAGAAAAAAAGCTTTCCTTGACGGTGTTTGACTGTCTTGGAAAGGGTTATATGTTATTGTAGCTTTCTAATTCTATATGTTATCTATGCCAGTGTCAAGATTGAGGTATAAGCAATTTTGACATATGTGCACTATAAGGTAGGTATATTTCACTACTTATCATATGTCATGATCTCCTCAACATATGTTAAGATTAATAGGAACATACGTCAAGGTTGCTCTAACATATGTCAAAGTTATGAAGCACATAGGTCTTGGTGGGCACCATATATGTTAAGGATGGGTACCACATATGTCATGATTGCTCCCGTATATCTCAAATTTGAGTATAATGTATGTCAAGGTAGGGAATAAGTACAACTGTCAAGGTTTCCCTCAAAATTTTTTTAAATTATTTATTAATATGAACTGTTGCCATGTATAATCAATTTGATATTATTTAAGAATGATAATGACAATCAAAGTATCATGAGTTTATATATAATCAAAACATATTTAATATACATTTGATTATTAATTAAAGCACAAATCAATGAACTTGTTTAAAGTTGTCCCCAATTTCTCTATATAAAAGAAACTCATATAATATACAAGGAAATTAAAAACACACTATAAGACAATATACATAAACTTAAATTAAGTTGCTCATGTATATACCTACAACCAAGTCTCTTGCCTCCATCTTGAATCATTACTTTACAGGAAAGCCTTAAATTTCCAACACCCAAACTTCAAATCTGTAGCAAAAAATATAGAGCATATTAACAAATTAAAAATAAAAATGTATAATGAGGAGCAATCAAAAATCAAAGATCCACCACCTAAAAAACTAATGCAAGCAATGCAATTTCATTGATCAACTTGCTCAGTACGAAATTTAAATGTGTTCAAATCATCATCAACCCATTAAAAAAAACATCACAATAAACAAATTGAAACAATACAAGTAAAAGTGCGTTTGAGAGTGATTATAGAAAGTGTTTTTAACATTTATAATACTGAATAATAAAAATTTTCAAGTATTAAAAATATTAAAAACGCTTCTTAAAATCACTACTAAACGGGCTCTAAGTACCTTACATGAATTTTTTATAATTTTTTTTTTTAACTTATGAGCATTTTTTTGTATGGTTTATACTCGAAATCAGACAAACTCAAGAAATGGAAACGGAAATGAAGTAGAAGTTAACACCTTAAAACAAAATCCCACGTGAACATGTTAATTCAATCGAACTACCAAACAAAAACCCATAAACTCAGCCTAGAGCATAACACCTCTTCGACACAAAAGCAAGCATGCACCGACAAGCCTCCAAGTGTAAAGAAAAACCACTTGCAAGTTGCACCGACACAACCCGCAAGAAACCAAAATTGGACGACTTTGCAGTCCCTGAATTTTTTACCAGCCAGAAAATGACCAAACTATATTGAAAAGAAAAGAAAAAAAAAAAAAAAAACTGCAGAACTCAACTCAGCCATTACTGAAAGTTGTTCAGAAGACGAGTTCTTCCAGGCTTTTCCACTAAGAATAAAATATAAATATGTATGAATAAGACATAAAAATCAGGCATGCATGAACTAAGAACTAAAGAAATTAGATGAGTCAACCAAGACTATCCAACTAACACAAAAGCACTTAAAAAAATCAAAACCAAATCTCAACAATTAAACAACCAATTCATTCACAATGATGATTTGGTGCTCTTCTCAAATTACAATATGAGTACCAAGAAATATCCCAAGCACCCCTTCCCCACCAAACTGAAAAATGACAAAGAGAAATAGTAAACCACCCACAAACATAGACCAGAAACCACAAACAGAAACAAGTAATAAAGTAGACAATTCCATATGCCAAATTGAAAATAAGAAAGAGGGCAAAGTGAAGAAACTGGAAGAAATAAAGGCAACACATCATCAATCATCATCTGAGTTAAATGCATCTGGGTTATAAATTCAAATAAAAACATAGATTTATTCATGTGATGAAATCAAGTGAATGCATAAACACATTTTAGGAATCAAAACTGTTTGAAAAATCATATGAATGAAAGCAAGAGAACATGAATTTCCGAACGAGAATATCCAGGTACATAAACTAAGACTGTGAATTCCTCAAACTGCACAGATTTCTGGTAACATGCATGAGCATGAATCATACCCAACAAAAAAAATACATATTTTTGAAAAATTACAGATAAGGGCATAACCCATGTGTGTTGTCGACATTGTACACTCTTAAGGAGAAAAGACTAGTTACCAAAACTTTAGTTTGTGAGCTTATTCATTAGACAGTAAGGGGCTAATAAGAACTGTTAATTAGCGTTTAATTCTCACTGAGTAGTAATCAATCCAAAGAAAATGCCTGAACTTAATTTTTATTTTTTTTGGATTACCGTGGAACCTTTCATGTTTGAGCCCTTGGGACTCTCCACGAGAGCCCCAACGGGCCCAACCTTAGGGTGCTAACTATACCCACCATAACCAGCACCAAAACTGGGTAATCGGGGCATTCAACCAAGGTCGTGCACCTCTACCACACATTACAAGACTCGCCCTAGCCAATTGGGCACCCCATCAGGCTATCTGAACTCAAAAACTATAAATATCCTATTGTAACAATGTAAGCAAATAATAAACGATCTAACAGGACAATCAACTATCCTTGAGTTCAACTCCAAAATACCACAGGGACTTCAGGATTTGAAAGGGGAAATCTTTTTTCTTTTTAATAATAAAAAAAATATGTTTCAGAAAATAATCGCTGAAACCCAACAAGCATGTATTTATCGGTATTTTTACCGATTTTTTGAGAATTTTCCCAATATTTCCTACTAGTCCAACCCGATCACAGGATGCAAAATCTGTCCAATATTTTTTTTAAAAAAAAAACATAAAATGCTATTTGGTAATCTGATCATGTTTTGCAGACAAAGGTTGTGGTTTTTAGCCTGGCTAAAAAATCGTGGATTTAGGGTTCGTGAAATTTAAATCTAATGGCACAAAAGCAAAGAGACCCCTAGAACAGATCCAGAAAACACAGTGGAGCAAAAAAAAAAAAAAAAACAATTTTTTTGGTTTTCCTTGGGGTTTTGCATGGATTTTCTCGAAAATCAAACGAGGATGAATTTTCCCGGAAATCGAATAGGGGATGGATTTTCTTGGGAATCAAACAGGGGTTTTGCAAAGAGAAAACACAAGAAGCAAAAAAAAAGGAAGCAATTTATTTGGTTTTCCTTGGGGGTTTTGCATGGATTTTCTCGAAAATCAAACGAAGATGAATTTTCCCAGAAATCAAATGGGGGATGGATTTTCTTGGGAATCAAATGGGGGTTTTGCCAAGAGAAAACACATGGAGCTAAAAAAAAGTAATTTTTTTTTGGATTTTCTTGGGGGTTTTGCATGGATTTTCTCGGAAATCAAACGAGGATGAATTTTCCCGGAAATCGAATGGGGGATGGATTTTCTTGGGAATCAAACGGGGGTTGCAAAAAAAAAAAACAATAATAACATGATTAGATTAGTACCTGTGAGGATTGAGAGTCGTAGAGAAAAATAGGGCGGATTCTCTTGTCTGGAGGGTAACTTCAGAAAAGGGCTTTTTGATGCCCGAGGCCTCGAGTCACAACAGCAGGTGGCCCTTTTGATTTTTAGATTTAGTAAAGATAAAAAATAAAAAATAATAAAAAAGGAAACAAATCATGAGAACAATTTTCCTCTCTCTATATAAATAATTATTAATTACCCATCTTTATTTTGATTAAATCACTTCCATGGATTAAAATTGGTTTTAATGGATGATATTTTATGAATTAAAATTAATTTGATAAAATAAATTATTAATAATTTTAATTATTTAAATAAATTAATATTAATAGAATAAGTTGTTACCATATATTTTTAATAAAATTTTAGAAATTAAAACTTAAATAAAATATTTTATATAAATTAATTTAATTTTTCATTTAAAATGTAATAAAACGTGTTTTAATAAAAATATTTTAAAAAATTTAAAATAAATATTGTCTTCAACAAGATGGACTCCCCTCATATAACAATATGATGGAACAACATCAATCTTCATTTTGATACTAAGACCTGCAATGTCATATGTATTATATTTATGTATAAATATAATATTTTTCAATAAAATCAAATATTTCTTAACTCAATTCTAACTTTATACACTTCCAAAATTCATATTTATTATTCTTAAAATTCAAATATCGAATCTATCGATATATCTCTGTCTACCGACGTTTTTGTTTTTGATCATATTTATGTCAATTATATTTACAAAATAACTTTAAAATATGAATTCTTACTTATTTTATTATTTTTTGGAGTTTTTCCAAGCATCCCTATAAATTTTAAATCATTTTCGCTCCACTGATATTTGTGAAAAAATATCTACTGATATTTGTGAAAAAATATCTACTTTTTCGATATTTTTGATATATCCGTAAAATCGAAGTATCGATATATTCGTAATTATCGATATTTTCATCATTGGTTTAGAGTAAAAAGTTTCAAACCCTAAGCTCTCAAAATGAATATCGGGTTTTGAGAAAATGAGGAGTGTTCTTTGTAAATACCACAGGGAACCTTGACAAGTAATTATAACATAAAATCTTGACTTATAATCCATAGGTCATTTAAGATCATTTTACTAGAATTAAAATGGCATATATGTTTAAAATCATACATTGACTTTTGATTTTATGTCAAGATAGCCACATTATATAAGTACCTTAACATATGAACATACTAACTATACATTGACTTATAAATTATTTGTCAAGATTCTATTATATAAGTCATGAAAGAATTCAACAAAATTTTATATATGTCATTATTGGTTTAAACAAGTTGTATATGTCATAGTTGTTCATTTAAATAGGCAATATTGACACATATCACCTTAAGTCAAGATAATATATGTCAACAATGACCTTTTTTCTTCTAGTTAATCATAATACATAATTCAACATAATTAACACCACAACCCTTCTTACTATCATCAACAAGCACCATAACAAGATTTTTCAAACATCAAGAATAAGCAATTAAATAAATTAATTAATAATTAACTCATTAAATAATTATATACAACAAATCATAAACATAATAATACATACGAACACACATAAACATTGATCCCAAGGTATTATTGCAACCTTATCTCTGATACCATGTTGTCACGACCCAAATTCTAGGTGACCCAGAATCTGACCCATGACCCTAGGTCAAAGGTTTGATCCTAAGGGTTCCTCCTAATCCAAATTGGCAGTCAACTAAAATGCCCTAAGATTTGTAAAAAAAAAAAAAACATATATCACAACAAAGCTTCCTTTAACTAACATTCTAACTTATCAAAATATAACAACTATTCAAGAGCAATAAGCAATTTAATATCAATAAGATCTCTAACCAAAGTCTAATAAGAGTGTCTCCAATAAAGTGAGTTTAATTCAAAATACAATCCATAAGCAATTACTTAATTTAAAAATCTATTAGAATGTGTTCCAATAAGCTAACACAACCAAGGATAACAAAATTCTCTAAGTTGCTCCAAAATCTCCTAGGGCATTCTTAAGCCCTCCCTATTCCATTTGCTGATCATCAAAAGCTACATCTGCATCTAAAAAGATTTAAAAAGCAAGAGGTAAGCATTCCACATTGCTCAGTAGGGTGCCTTATACCCAAGGGTTTAATTGGGATTACTAAGGTTCAAGTGAACACAAAATAAACATTCCACCATAATTCATCAACCTAAACATTTTAATTTTTATAATTATAACAGTTCAACAATTTTTAACAATTAAATAAAATGCATGTGGACATATGACACACAATCATACAATGCACTATCATTCTCAGGCTTTCACCAAAAGATACGCGTCCATACCCAAATACGCTCCCCATTTAGAGTCTTTATGGGGTAGATTTTTGGGTCTTTCATCGTAGGGATCTCACTTCCTTCTTAATTTGTCTTTTACAGGCCTTTACTTTTCATTACTATTTTATTTTTCTTTCTTTTTCCATTTCATGCACCTTTTACAGTTTTTATTTTTCCTTCACACAACCATGATGGATATGAAATGCAATGAGATTAATTATCCTCAATCACAAGTATCACAAATATCAAATAAAATTCCCACTAATTCAAATATAAATAAAATTACAATTTATACCATGATTTCATTGTTTCTCAACAATCCAAATAAATTCCAATAATCAAATGAAAATTATTTCTTCATAATTAAATTACCAAAAACAATCAAATAAATTCTCAATAATTCAAATATCAATTAAATATAATTTCTACCAAAATTCCATTATTTGTTAACAATTCCAATAATTCCAACAATCAAACACAATTATTTCTCCACAATTAAATTACCAAAAACAATAAAATAAATTCTCAATAATTCAAATATCAATTAAACATAATTTCCACCAACATTCCATTATTTTGCAACAATCCCAATAATTCCAACAATCAAATAAATTCTCAATAATTAAAATATCAATTAAACATAATTTCTATTAACACTCCATTATTTCTCAATAATCCCAATAATTCCAACAATCAAACACAATTGTTTCCCACAATTAAACACTTCCATTATCACATAATAATCCCAAGAAAAATTCTTATATCACCCAATAAACTTTTTCGTATCATAAATATTACCTATTCAACTCCCAACAACTAGCTTTATAATTTATTTTTTTTAAAAGAAAAATGCATTCAATAAAAGTTTTAAGGTTAAGTCTCTCTACCATAGATCTAACAATCCAACCGTGAAAATGAAATGCGCCATCGTAGGAATGTTCCTCGCATCGAGTAGAACTTTCCCTCAAAATTTCACGCAGAAAAGGGCAAGTTCGGCCATCGAAATGGCCAGCCAAAGAACGACGACATGTTCTCTTCTCACAGTCGTCGACGCCTTCTGCTGCTCCATCTCTCATTTTCTTTATTTCATTTTCTTTCCTTACTTTTTAATCCTCCCAAAGACCAAACAATTACCAATATACATATAATATATTTCATTGTTTTTTTTTTTAGTTTTTGTTCAATTCAATTTGTTTTTCTTTCCTAACTCACTTTTTTAAACAACACTCAAAATAAATTATCAAACATCATCCCAAAAATTTTAATTTTCTCAAATTTATTATTAAGCAATTTAATTTAATTTTTTTTAGTTAATTAGTTCTAATTAATTTTAATTAGTTCATTTTTCATTTTTTGTTTTCATTTTTTTTTTCGCTTTTCGTTTTCAGAAATTTTCAATATCTACGATCTTAAGAAATTTCCTACCATAAAGTTGACGCGGTACAAAAATTCAACTCGCTGAATTGACCAATAAAATATTTTGAATTCCGTCAATACAAAATTGACACGTGTTCTCCAATCTTTTTTTTGACTTTCAACCACCGTCTAATAGAAGACTTTTCAAACTTGAAATTCCAACGTGGCCTAAAATACTCGGTCATTACAAAGACTGTTTGGTTAGTGATTGCAGTTGTTATATCTTTCTGAACTTTTTCTTGCACTCTCTTTGTATGCACCATCTCACAATTATCACAACCATTTAAAGATGATCAAAATCAAAGGAGTGCCCAATACTAGGGTTCACTAGTTCGGGTAGTCTTAATTCTGATGTCATGAATGTTTGGGACCATTCTTACAAATTCTTGTTGTCCTCTATAGCTCATCTTGCACTCACAAACCCTAATGGTACCACATCACAGTTGTATGCATTACTTTTCTCAGTGAGCTCTTAAGTGATCACATATTCAGGATCCATATAACTTAAAACCATCTTCAAAACTCAAGTTTTCATGCCACTCATCACGAAGAATTAGCCATATAAGGTAATTTCCAAATCCAATTACCACATGATCTGTCCTCAAAATGCACACCAATCATATTACCTATGCTAAGATATTTCTGTCCATTTCTCACACCAGCAAAGACAAGTGAGCTCTACAAAGGATTGAACTTATTGTGCCTGTTGTACATCACCTGAGTTAAATATCCATGCACCTTCTTAGGCCCCAAAGATTTTTCGTCACCCCATAAATTGCCATATTTTGAGTCCCAAATCCACTAGTTCAATTAAACTAGATTAAGAAGCATGATGAGAACCAGAATATTATTGTATAGTCTCCTAGGTATTACTACAGATGGAGCCACACTAACCCACAATGAACTTACATAACACCTAAGTTTCAATCTTGATAAGCTAATAGCTTGGACACATTCACACAATAAAACATTTTTAGGACACGATTGGATAAATGCTCAAGAAGCGTGAATGAAATGGAAACTGTCTGCTTGTTGTGACTTTCCAATGACATTCTAATGGGATGATTTTTCCTCCTCCTATAGTAACCATCAGAGGATAAAACTAGGGTTTTATTTGTACTTCAAACAAGCATTTCATGTGGATATGAAACAAAAACTAACTAGTTTAACTTGCATCTCACATATTGGAGCACTTTTCAAGAAATCACCACCAAAAGGCATAAAGGGATGAAACTCAATGGATTGCCTCACTAGTCGTCCAATCAACCTGGCCACTTGTCATTTCCTATCCTTTTTGACACTTGACACCATTGTCTAATCTCATAGATCCACAACTTGGAAATTTGGAATGAAATCCTCGAATTTAATAACATTTCTAGGGAATCACCTTTGGGAATCACCTAAGAATCACTTTCAATTGCAACATTTCTTATTAAATCCGTCACACCATGATGGTCCTTTGAGTTCATGATTATCATCATCTTCATCCGCTAACGACTTAAAATTATTACCGTCATCTGTTTCTAAAGGTGTCTTCACTTCATTAGTGGCATGGATTGTGATCCCACCAAAATCACCAACTTGAAATACAAGTACCTCATTAAGTCAAATTGAAATCAGGTATTTGAAATGTGCTAACATAAAAGCATGTCAACTTAAAATAAATAGGGAAATTTATGTAACCATACACCAAGGGGCAAAATTTTGCCTTTTAGAAACTTTACTTTTTACTTTTGAAGGTTAGTGGATTTTGGGGAAAATAAATGTCTTTCCATACACTAATACTGAGACCCTTATAAAAATCCCCCCTGCACTTTGACAGCTCTCCTAGTTGGATCACCCACTTTGAAAAGTCATGTAAGTAAGGTCCAAGTCAACTACCCACTAAAGATGGTGACATGGTTCATATACATGTCATCATCCAACTAGACACTCCACATGCATTGATTTCTTTTTAAAAAAATATTTACCCCCAAATTTCTTTTTCTCTCTTCAAACAAACCCTAACTCCACAAACCCATGTTTTTTCTTCTTCGTTCACAAGCACAACCCATCACAAGGTGAAACGATCCATAAAAAATCCAGTAGCTTCTCAATTCGCCATAACCCATCAACCCCAAATGAATCTCCAAACATGATCCCTTATTTTGTTTCTCCTCTTTCACCATAAGGAATATGACATCGTCGTTTTTCCACCAAACATCAATTCAAAAACAAAAGTCCAAGAGTGTGCCCCCTAACAAAGCCTAGGTAGACAAAGAACCCCTTTCCTTCTTCTCATTTTAGCATCGAAAAAATAATTTCTCCCCTTCTTGTACTTCATCTTTTACTTTTTACGTTGAAGAAGGAGAAAAAAATCAATTGAGAGAAAGAAGGAACAAAACATATAAATATTGTAGTTGCATTTAACTTTTAAAGCAAGGGTTTTTCCAAGTGATATATGTATTTTATTAAATTTTGTAAGAACTATTTATTTTGATTTGTCATTTTTGATTCTTTGAGATTTGAATACTATCATAGTTATGTGATTTGTGCAATTTTGTGATTTAAACTTGATTGCATTGCATATTAGTAGATGTTGAGTGTTCACTAATATTGTATCTAATTTTATATTTTAATTTATTTAGGGTTTATTTGAAATGAAATATGGTTTACAATTTGATAAATTATGGGAAAATGAGATGGTGGTAAGCTATATTGATTTTGTTTTATTTTCTAAATTGTTGTGTTTGTGTTGTATATGGTTGTTGAGAAGAATACCAAAAAGATAAGAAAAATATGGCTATTGAATGAGAAGGGAATACAATTTTTAGGAATGTTCAAACAATTTGTTTTGTTTAATTTTGTTTATATAGGATTCAAGATGTTTTATTATTTAATGTTGTTTGTATAGGATTCAAAAATGAGTAGGTTGAGTGATTTTTCATAGTTGTTAATTGGTGAATTTAATGCATGGGAAAAGAATTCATGTTTAGTCATGAGTAGATGAGTATAAATTTTAAAAATGATTGGGAGTAAAGTTTGAATAAATTTATTCATAAAATTTTTGAATTTGTAATGAATGGGGGTTGAATTGAAAAAGAAAATAAAAAAAATATAGTAAAGCATACATGAATTTATGTGGGAATTAAGTAAAATAGTAGTGGAGCCTTAGGTGCAAATCTGATGCTCACAGCCACAAATATGAAATTTGTTTTGTTTATGTGTGTAGTAGTCATAGTATGGGTCTACCCTTGAATGAAAGGGCTGACCGTAATTCAGGTAATGACATTTGGATGAAATAATTGTTTTCATAAGAGGTTGCAGTAAGTGAATTATAGGCTAACCCATTTGTTTGGAGACAAGCCTTTAGTTGTTAACATTGTTGTGATCTGATCTAAGCAGTAGGCAAAATAATGGAAGACCCATTGTTTCAGGGGCTGGCCTAAAGACAGGGACATTAACACAATTTGGTTTGAAGAGTTACAAAAACAATGGTTGGCTCATGAATTGAGATGTTCACTCCCCAACTTATATAACATAGCAAATTACTACCAAATAAAATAGAATAATCGCATTGGTTAATGTTAAGTATACACTATGCATGTCTATATTTACAACATTAATTGTAGACCATGAAATGTAAATGAAGCTTGCTTGTAAAGTTCCAAAGATAAATGATGAATTAATATATGATGGTCATAGGCATGATAATCAGTTTTGTTATAAGTAATTTGGTTTAGGCAATGTTATTAAGAAATTAGTTAATGGTTTCAACTTGACTAAAGGTTCATGTTTTTAAACATGGGCTACACATGATCGAGTACCATTTAAATGGATCAAAGTAATACAATTTATTGTTATCTGGACATTAGAGAGGAACTAGTAAGGGGTGAACATGGCAATGTGGAATATATGGGTGGGAGATAAGAGAACATAAGTTTAGAACAATCAATGACATATAATGATTTTGTTTCAAGGATTTATAGGAAAATGAGCATTGATATAGTGGGACCAACATTTTTTTATACTCTCCCGTTTGATCTATATGCACTTTGAAAAGTGATGAAGACTTGATAAACATGTTTCAATTTAGTGACTAATTAACACGTGAATATATATGTTTATCATCAATAGTTGAAGATGATGAAACAGTTGAGAATGGAGGACAAGGGTAAGTTATATGAAAAGAATATCTAATCTTAAATGATTCCATGTATTTATTTACTTTTGAATATTTATGTTTATTCATTAGATGATAAGTTGATAAATAAACATATTTATAATGTAAATTGAACGAAACAATGGTAGAGTCTAACTCATTGGTCCCATATTCAATAAGGGATATTGATATTAGAATGCAATCACGAGGATTTCATCAAAGATGTGTTGAATCACATGTCGGTCCACTAGAGTCAAGTCATTTTGAGAGCACAATATTAGGTAGTGGGCATACTTTCTCAACTGAAAATGACTTTTAGGGTGTAATATATCTCATGTCATTAGGATGCCGTTTTAGATATAAGTTCAAGAGGAATTGTCTTAAGCATAGGGTTGTAATATGTGTTGTTGAAGGATGCCCTTGGAAAGTAATTGCTCGTGCTATTAGTAGAACAAAAATAGTTTAGTTGCATATATTTAGAAATGAACATAGCCACTCTTTAGAAGATGTGTCAAATTTCAAACCAGCAATTCGTTGTAATCAAGCCACAACTATGATTGATGATGTTATTCGTTCAAATCCAGATTACTTGCCCTATGAAATATGTAAAGACTTTCATCAACAATACGAAATGCAATTGAATTATTATCAAGCATGGAACTTGAAAGAGAAGGCTAAAGAACGAATTCACGGTGTGCCCTAATGTTCATATAAGTTGTTACCTTGGTTGTGTACAAGGATTATTGAAACAAATCTAGGGTTGACTGTTAAATATAGATGTTCGGATGATAGTCACTTCATACAATTGTTTGTTGCCCTTTCAGTGTCAATACATGGGTTTAAAAGGGGGTGTCGGCCTATTATATTAATAGATTCATCCCACATGAGTGGGCCATACAAGGGTGCTTTATTTTCAGCTTCTTCGTATGATGCTGACAATGGCATGTTTCCACTTGCTTATAGCTTATTTAGCTTTGAGAATTACAAGGATTAGCTTTGGTTCTTAGAGAAATTGAAGATGGTCATAAGTAAAAGAGAGGCTATAATAATATCTTATAGGCACCAAGGGATTATCCATAGTGTTTTAGAGATATTTGGCAGTGAAAACCATGCCCATTGCTATCGTCACATTAAAGAAAACTTCAGTAGCTTTTTAACAAAGCTGAACATTAAAGGGAGGAAAAAAAAGGAAAATGCTTTGCAAATGCTCAATTCTATTGCCTATGCTAGGTTAGATTGTGATTATGAGGTTACAATGGATACTTTAAGGACATTTAATCATGATTTGAAGAAAATAACCCTCAACATTGGGCAATCTCTAAATTTAAGAAGACGCGTTGGGATAAGATGACAAGTAATCTCACTGAGTCTTTCAATTCTTGGTTAAGACATGAAAGACACCATAGCATTTGTGTTTTCTTCATTGAGCATATGGATAAGTTAGGATATCTTTTAGTCGAGCACAAAAATGGACTTGTAAAATGGAATGGGTGCATTGGTCCTAAAATAAAAGAAAAGATTGCATTGAAGGTTACAAAATGTGAAAATGATATCACTTATTTAAACTTGGGTAGTTCGATGAAAGCATCCAATGGAAAAGCATTCTTGGAAGTGGACATAATAGAGCGACCTTGCACATGCAAAACATGGCAAATGTTTGGAATCCCATATGATCACACTTGTGCAACTATACGGCGAATGGGGTTCAATGTATTTGATTTTGTTGATGATTGGTATAAGTATAATTTGCAAGAGAAGATATACTCTGAAAACATGCGTACTTTGGTAACGCATGACATGCCAATGATTGATGAAGATGGAACCGTTCGTGATGCCTTGGGTCATACTTATCCCTATCTTAATCCTCCAACCATAAAGTGACCTCTTGGAAGACCTAGAAAACGTCGAACCAAGTCTCAATTCATGTAAAAAAAAAAAAACAGTTCATTGTTCTCATTGTAATGAGTCTTGGCATAATCATGTGACATGCAATAACCCATTGTCGTAACTATTTGATTAAACTTCATAAAGTAACATCGACTTTATATTAGTGTGTAATAGTTTGGCAATCTTCATTGTTGTTTCCCTGATTATAAGCAATGACTAATTTATTGGATTTGTAGTGTTTGGTGTACACATTTTGTGATTGTATGTTGTTCTTCAATATTATGGGATATTTTACATGATAATGTAATTGTAATAACAAAATGTGTACCTTGGTGATGATTGTTCGAAGATGCCATTTAAGTCACATAGATTCACATGGTGTCTTTGGCAAAAAAACAGATTGTTAACCAATGGGCATAATCGTGGCCGACCTTTACATGTAAGGGCTGCCGCTTTTTGGTTAATGACCCTTAATCATATTATTTGGTTTTATGTGAAATGAGCAGTAGCCAAAATAAGGGTAGGTCTGTTAGGTCATAAGTAGTCCTATGATTTTTCTTTTTTAAAATTAGCTTTGTGTTATGTGAAGAGTCGGTAAAAGGGAGGTTGACCCATTGACACCATGGGAAGGCATTCGAATGTTTACATTGTACCCTTATAATCAATGGAATTTCTTTTATACAATAACATTAGTTTGGTATGTTATGTGTAGAAGTCAATCTAGGGGTGGCATGGGCATGGGTATGTTAACATTATTTTGGTATGCTATATGCAGTATGCAAACTAAGGGCACACTCTTGATTTTAGAGGCATGCCTATTGGTGAAACCATTATATTAGTAGGCTATGTGCAGTAGTCAACCTAAGGGCATAACCTTCAGGGAAGACACATGAATGTGGGTGAAAAACTTAATTTTATTAATCTATGTGCAATAGGAAAAAGATAAGCATGACTTTTTTGTTTGAGGCATGCCTTCAAGATGACTAGATTTGAGGTATGGGTTAGGCAGTAAGGCAAAAGGAGGCATGCCTAAAGCTTGAAAGATTGACACTTAACATTCATATGAAATAAGCGAGCACCAAAGGAATAAATGAAGAAAAGTTATGCATTATCAGATGTTTGGTAGAGACCATACATTCTAATGTTCAGCACATTAATGTCATACCATCTAGTGTTAATGAAGTTGAGTTGTATTGTTTGTAATCTAAATGAGACATTAATAATAATGACAATAGGTGTGAATGTGACAGTTGTTATAGCTAATTAATTTTGGCAAGGTTAGTTACAAACATTGTTGTAAGCAATTAAATACCTAATAGGGTCCAAAGAGGGGATTAATATAATTTATGCTCATTTTATAAATGATGTAAGTCTTTTTGTAAGGAATATACATATTATTGCACATATTAATGAACACACACACACACACACACACACACACACACACACATATATATATATAGATGTATTAAGTAAGAGGGCATGAAGTCTCGAATTGATGTTAAAAAAATGTACAATACTTTATTAAAGTTAATAAGGAACATATTGATCTTAAAGATATACAGAACACCATGGACAATGTTACTAGGGTTTGAAACTCCGTTAGATGGTGGTGAACAACTTCCCATCACTTCTTATGGGTTCTCGATAGCATGAGGCTTTGAAATACCAAATTTTCTTACAAATATACCAAATTTTATAAAAGATGTACCAAAAGTTGCAAATGATGCAGCAAAATTTGTAAAGGATGTACCAAGGGTTTAAAAGTCCATTCAGGAGTAGCGAATGACCTTTAATCAATTAACACAGATCCCTAAATGAAATAATGGACCATAGGTGATAATATGGTTGTCTTTGTGGTAATAGGATTAGATGTACCAAATTTTATAAGGGGTCTTGACAACAATAGGATCAGATGTACCAAATTTTATGAAAAATGTACCAAGCATTCCAACGTGCATTTAGATATGGGGATCGCCCCCCAATCACTTCCTTATAGGTTCCCAAATGAAATTATGGACCTTAGGTGATAAGATGGGGGTCATGAAAACAATAGGATGAGATGTACTAAATTTTATAAAGGATGTACCAAATTTTGTGAAGGATGTACCAAGGGTTCCAAAGTGCATTTAGAGATGAGAATCAAACCCCAATCACTTCCTTAAGGGTTCCTAAATGAAATTATGGACCATCCATGTTCAGATGGGGGTCTTGAAAGCAATAGAATCAAATGTACAAAATTTTGTGAAGCATGTACTAGATTTTGTGAAAGATGTACCAAATTTTGTGAAAGATGTACCAAGGGTTCCAAAGTGTGTTCTAAGGTGGGGATTGACCCCCAATCACTTCCTTATGGGTTCCCAAATGAAATTATGGACCCTAGGTGATACAATGGGGGTTCCAAAAGCAATAGGATGGGATATACCAAATTTTATAAAGGATGTACCAAATTTTGTGAAGAATGTACAAAATTTTGTGAAAGATGTACCAAGGGTTCCAAAGTACATTCGGAGGTGGGAATCGGCCCCCAATCACTTCCTTAAGGGTTCCTAAATGAAATTATGGACCATCCATGTTCAGATGGGGGTCTTGGAAGCAATAAGATCCGATGTACTAAATTTTTGTGAAGGATGTACCAGATTTTGTGAAGAATGTACCAAGGGTTCCAAAGTGCATTCCAAGGTAGGGATCGACCCCCAATCACTTCCTTATGGGTTCCCAAATGAAATTATGGACCCTAAGTGATATGATTGGGGTTCTAGAAGCAATAAGATTGACCAAATTTTATAAAGGATGTACCAAATTTTGTGAAGGATGTACCAAGGGTTCTAAAGTGTGTTATGAGGTGGGGATTGACCATGAATCCCTTCCTTATGGTTCCCAAATGAAATTATGGACCTTAGGTGATAAGCTAGGGGTCCCAAAAGCAATAGGATTGGAGGTACCAAATTTTATAAAGGATGTACCAAATTTTGTGAAGGATGTACCAAATTTTGTGAAGGATTAACCAAGGGTTCCAAAGTGCATTCCAAGGTGGGGATAGAGCCTTAATCACTTCCTTATGGGTTCCCAAATGAAATTCTGGACCCTAAGTGATAAGATGAGGGTCTTGACAACAATAGGATTAGATGTACAAAATTTTGTGAAAGATGTACCAAATTTTCCAAAGCGTGTTGCGAGGTGGGGATCAACCAACAATCACTTCCTTATGGGTTCCCAACTGAAATTATGGACCCTAGCTGATAAGATGGGGATCTCATAAACAAAAGGATGAAATGTACCAAATTTTAGAAAGGATATACCAAATTTTGTGAAAGATATACCATGGGTTCCCAAGTAAAATTATGGACCCTAGGGAATAAGATGGGGATCCCGGAAACAATAGGATGGGATGTACCAATTTTTACAAAGGATGTACCAAATTTTGTGAAGGATATACCGTATTTTGTGAAGGATGTACCAAGGGTTCCAAATGCATTGCCAAGTGGAGATCGACTCCCGATTACTTCCTTAAGGGTTTCTAAATGAAATTATGGACTATCTATGTTCAGATGGGGGTCTCGGAATATTGTGAAGGGTGTACCAAGGGTTCCAAAGTGCGTTCTAAGGTGGGGATCGACCCCCAATCACTTCCTTATGGATTCCCAAATGAAATAATAGACCCTAGATAGTATTATGGGGGTTCCAAAAGCAATAGGATGGGATGTACCAAATTTTGTGAAGGATGTACCAAGGGTTCAAAAGTGTGTTTGGAGGTGGGAATTGACTCCCAATCACTTCCTTAAGGATTCCTAAATGAAATTATGGACCATCCAATTTTAAATGGGCATCCCAAAAGCAATAGGTTTGAATATACCAAATTTTGTGAAACATGTACTAAATTTCGTGAATGATGTACCAAGGGTTCCAAAGTGCATCCTGAGATGGGGATCGATCCCTAATTACTTCCTTATGGGTTCCCAAATGAAATTATGGACCCTACCTAATACAATGGGGGCTTTAGAAGTAATAGGATGGGATGTACCAAAATTTATAAAGGATGTACCAAATTTTGTGAAGGATGTACCAAGGGTTTCGACGTGCATTTGGAGGTGGGAATTGGTCCCCAATCACTTTCCTAAGGGTTCCTAAACAAAATTATGGACCATCCATTTGCAGATGGGGGTCCCAGAAGCAGTAGGATTGAACATACCAAATTTTATGAAACATGTATCAAATTTTGAGAATGATGTGCCAAGGGTTCTAAAGTACATTTCGAGATGGGGATCAACCCCCAATCACTTCCTTATGGGTTCCCAAATGAAATTATGGACCCTAAGTGATACGATGGGGTTTCCATAAGCAATAGGATGGGATGTACCAAATTTTATAAAGAATGTACCAAATTTTGTGAATGATGTACCAAGGGTTCAAAAGTGTGTTTGGAGGTGGGAATTGACTCCCAATCACTTCCTTAAGGATTCCTAAATGAAATTATGGACCATCCAATTTTAAATGGGCATCCCAAAAGCAATAGGTTTGAATATACCAAATTTTGTGAAACATGTACTAGATTTCGTGAATGATGTACCAAGGGTTCCAAAGTGCATCCTGAGATGGGGATCGATCCCTAATTACTTCCTTATGGGTTCCCAAATGAAATTATGGACCCTACCTAATACAATGGGGGCTTTAGAAGTAATAGGATGGGATGTACCAAAATTTATAAAGGATGTACCAAATTTTGTGAAGGATGTACCAAGGGTTTCGACGTGCATTTGGAGGTGGGAATTGGTCCCCAATCACTTTCCTAAGGGTTCCTAAACAAAATTATGGACCATCCATTTGCAGATGGGGGTCCCAGAAGCAGTAGGATTGAACATACCAAATTTTATGAAACATGTATCAAATTTTGAGAATGATGTGCCAAGGGTTCTAAAGTACATTTCGAGATGGGGATCAACCCCCAATCACTTCCTTATGGGTTCCCAAATGAAATTATGGACCCTAAGTGATACGATGGGGTTTCCATAAGCAATAGGATGGGATGTACCAAATTTTATAAAGAATGTACCAAATTTTGTGAATGATGTACCAAGGGTTCCAAAGTGCGTTTGGAGGTGGGAATCGACCCCTAATTACTTCCTGAAGGGTTCCTAAATGAAATTATGGACCATCCATGTTCAGATGGGGGTCCCGAAAGTAATAGGATCAGATGTACTAAATTTGTTGAAGCATGCACAACATTTTCTGAAAGATGTACCAAGGGTTCCAAAGTACGTTTCGAGGTAGGGATCGACCCTTAATAACTTTTTTATGGGTTCCCAAATGAAATTATGGACATAAGTGATACGATGGGGGTTCTAAAAGCAATAGGATGGGATGTACCAAATTTTATAAAGGATGTACCAAATTTTGTGTAGGATGTACCAAGGGTTCCAAAGTGTGTTCTGACGTGGGGATCGACCCCCAATCACTTCCTTATGGGTTCCCAAATGAAATTATGAACTCTAGGTGATACGATGGGGGTTTCGGAAGCAAGTGGACGGGATGTATCAAATTTTATAAATGATGTACCAAATTTTGTGAAGGATGTACCAAGGGTTCCAAAGTGTGTTCAGAGGTGGGAATTGGGCCCCAATCACTTCCTTAAGGGTTTCTAAATGAAATTATGGATCATCCGTGTTTAGATGAGGATTCCAGAAGCAATAGGATCGGATGTACCAAATTTTGTGAAACATGTATTAGATTTTGTGAATGATGTACCAAGAGTTCCAAAGTGCATTTCAAGGTGGTAATCGGCCACGAATCACTTCCATATGGGTTCCCAAATGAAATTATGGACCCTAGGTGATAAGATGGGGGTCTTAGAAGCAATAGGATTGGAGGTACCAAATTTTCCAAAGCGTGTTTCGTGGTGGGGATCAACCACCAATCACTTCCTTATGGGTTCCCAAATGAAATTATGGCCCTTAGCTTATAAGATGGGGGTCTTGGAAGCAATAAGATGGGATGTACCAAATCTTATAAAAGATGTACCAAATTTTGTGAAGGATGTACCAAGGGTTCCAAAGTGTTTTCCTAAGTGGGGGTCAAGCCCCGATCACTTCCTTAAGGGTTCCTAAATGAAATTATGGACCATCCATGTTCAAATGGGGGTCCCAGAAGCAATAGGATCGAATGTACCAAATTTTGTGAAGGATGTACCAAGGGGTTCCAAAGTGCTTTCCAAGGTGGAGATGAGCCCCCAATCACTTCCTTATGGGTTCCTCAATGAACCACATTGGACCATAGGTCATAAGATGGGGGTCCCGCTAGCATTAGGATTTGGTATACCACATTTTATAAAGGACGAATTAGTAACACAAACATGCATAGACGCTATTTAAAAATATTCCCTAATTAAAATGATAAGTATGACCACCACAATCAAAATTTGTAGGAAATTTGACAAGACGCTTTGATTGCGTGGGAAGTAACAATTTATTTTGCCATAACTACTGTAAAAATCCACCTATTTTACATTGCCAAAAATCATCGTAACAAATTTTGTGACATAATTATTTCCATCCATTACTCGGGCTCATTATTTGACATATGAAAATCCTAGCTATATCCTAGCATCATATGGTGATAGTTGACTTCTATCTCAGATAGAATTCTATTGTTATCCTCTATGTTTGTTGTGGAAACATTGAGGATGTAATATCTTGCCTTTTGAATTAGCATATGATTGTTATCTTCTCTTATTTGTAAAATAGCTACCGCATATTCCACTATGTTACGACGAGCCATTGTTAATGAATGCCTTTACACTCTTAGGCAATTTAACGTGCAAAGATCCTTTATGAATGCATTCGACTGATCAACATGATTAGACCATTCACGTTCTAACTTTCCATAATATGTTCTCTGATCCTTATACCATAGACCTCCATAGCTATATGGTTTCCCTATTACCCAATGACGATTGTATCGCTTGTGGGAATGTAACCTCTCTATAATGGGATCACTCATTTTTCCTATATGGGAGACACTTTGTTTACAACGTTGTGTTTTAAACACAGCATGCATGGCTGAAATGAAACAGTGTTGCATTAATGTTGATGTTGTTGCCTAGTTGTCATATCATAATATTGATTCTTTTTCATTTGCTTGAGTAACATTGTAGGTGCAAGTACAAAGGCATCGGGTGCTATACATATGATAATGTGGCTAGTCATGTTAGGGATTGGTACATAGTTAAATCTATTGTTTCATATGAGACATCATTGTTACGTCATCCAGTAGCAATAAGTATATTAGGGTATAAAGTTGTTCTTTTTAGCCTACCATTACGAGAAGAGTCAAACAGATCCACAGAGATGGCAAATAACTACCTTTACTCAATGAGTTGTTTCGGAAAATTTTATAGCCCGTAACAAATCTATGAAATCACTTGTCAATATTGGGCATTAGAGGATGAGTTTTATTACCCAATGACATCGCGTGATCCTTATAGTGATATTATTGCATGTGCATGCGGTGCAACAGGAATGGACATTCAGAGTAAACCAAGCTAAAGTATTGAGGGAAGATCTTCGATTCTTAGGGAGTCCGACTCCTAAACGCCATGCAATAGTGATTCGTTCCCAATTGGTGTACCAGTTGATTCTTGTCCTCTCAATGGTTCCCGACAATGGAACCATTTGATTTCAGTGCCCAACTGGTGTATGTCCTGTTGATTGGTGCTCAATCAACTAGTGTACCTTGATTTCGGTCCTCAAATTGGAGTAATCAACAAAATTTATAACCTATTTCACCATGTACTAGGATAGCCTCAGCTAGCATAGCATAGTGGTTCCAGGATCGTTCATTGGGATGGGTTTTCACTTCATAATTGATATTAATTCAAAGTTGAATTGGTATTTTTTCATTTCAAGGTTAGCTTTAAAAGAAAACATAAAGATGTTTGAAAAGGTTGGTTTTTAAGTGAAACCAAAAATAAAGTAACGGAAATTACTTACTAAGAAAAATGTTTCTTGGAGTTGTTGGATCACTGGGCTCAGGTTCTGATAACCCGACTCTTGGTAGCTTGGCATGTAAGGGTATCAACAAAATTTATACCTAACGTCCTTACACTAAAGTAGCAAAGCTACTATAGCATAGCGGCTCTAGGATCGAACACTGGGAAGGGTTTTTACTTTAACTGGTGAAGTTTGGAGGATGGAGTGAACTTTTCTTAATAAAAATTAGTTTAAGATGAAAACATAAAAAGATGAAGGTGTTGTAAACTAAACTAACATGAAAATAGGTTAAAAGATGGAAAAAGAAGTTTCTCAAAGCTTTGGATAGCCATGCTTAACTCACCGTGTAAAAATGGAGATTTTGGAACTTTTCACCTCGAGTTGGGGAAGCAACTAAGGTGATGCTTACTTCCCGAACCGGTATGTGTTTAACAACTGAGTTTTAGTCCTTCAAAACTTACAAAAAGGGTAGCTGAACCTCATAAATGCTCTTTTAATGATATAGGTCATCTCCTCGACTTGCAATACAATGGCTCGTAGGAGATAACTAATGAACGTCAGTGGATCTAACAATAAGAATCCATTGAGACCAAAAGGTTATCAAGTATTGGCCATTCAAAGCAAGTCAGAGGGATTAAAAGCTTTACTTTGAATGAAAACATTTATGATGCTCAGCTACTTACATTCATGGCTTGGAAATCTCCATCCTAACACGGGAGCTTCACATGGCATCCATTACTTCAAGAAACTAAAAGGTTTTAGCCTCTCATCCTTGGGGATTTCATCCTCCAAGGATGTTTGGCTACTAAGAAAATAGAAAAATAGTAGAGAGAAAAAGAAAGCAAAAGATACTCTCTATTTAGCTAAGTGTAAACTTTTCAAAAGTCGGTTCCCTGGAGAAAGTTCCCCGACCATTTAAAATGAAAATTACAAAACAATATATAACAGGTTGTTTACCCCTGTATCCTTGCTTAACAACTAAGGAATCATCTAATTGGTGGATTACAAGGAGAGAATTGGGATTTAGACAACAAATATCTGAGGCAAAATAACAAAAAACGATGGTCGCAAATATCTAGAAGCACTCAGGAGAATTTCGCAGGCGCACAAAATGGCTGCGAAATCATTTCGCAGCCGAAGGCTGATTTCGCAGCCCTGCGAAATTGGCCTTCAGCTTGGAGTGATCTGCTTCCATTGGCTCTAACTTCTTCATTTCAACTCTGATTTGCGAACCGTTTGAAGCATTGGATTGTTGACTTCCCGATCTTCGAAACGAAATAAAGAATGCATAAATTGGACTTCAGGAAGTACTCCAAAAGTGGCTGAAATGACTGTCATCAAGAATGCTTCAAGGTAGATTCTCTCTTTACTTCTCCTCCTTGCATTCCGGATTGGTTATGACAAAGGACTTTAAGGCTTCAAAGCTCTGATTCTTCATGTTCCTGAGCTTTCCATTGCATTACCATGGATTCCAAATAACTCTCCTCCATCTTGGATTGCTTTGGTGATCAAATTACTAACAAAAACACCAAAACTTACACAAAGTGATTAGAAGTGATTGCAAAGGTCCTTAATATGTTAATTGGGTTAAAAGGCAATAACTACTACTCAAAAGTGTTTAAAAGAGTTAATTACAAGCTATCAAATAGCCCTTTTTGAGTAGTAATCAGGTTCCTTGTACAAAAAGGGAGTTTCAGTCACTTGAATCTTTTCCTCGCATTGGGGATTTAACATATAGTTATTTCCTGAACTGGTGTGGTACAGATGCTTCCTTTTAATGGGTTCAAACACTAAATCCCTCTCACTGATACATCTTGCAATGGTTCATACCTCTCACTTAGTATTGGCCATTCAAGGTGATCCTTAACCTTGGATTACCCGTCAAAAGCTCACAAGAGATAACTAATGGATGTCTCCAGGGAGTCCGAAAAGCTTACCAAGTGTTGGCTGTTCTAGGTAATCTGATTACTACTCAAAAAGTGCTATTTTATAGCTTGTAATTAACTCTTTTAAACACTTTTGAGTAGTAGTTATTGCCTTTTAACCCAATTAACATATTAAGGACCTTTGCAAGCACTTCTAATCAATATGTGTTAAGTTTTGGTGTTTTGATAGCCTTTTTATCACCAAAGCAATCCAAGATTGAGGAGAGTTATGTGGGATCTTTGGCAAAGCAATTTGAAGCTCAGAAACGTGAAGAACTAAAGCTTTAAAGTCCTTTTCTGCCATGAGTAAATCCGGAATGTAAGGAGAAGAAGCAAAGAGAAATCTGTCATGAAGCATATTCTTGATGATAGTCATGTCAGCCACTTTTGGAGCACTTTCTGAAGTCTAATTTATGCATGCTATATGTCGTTTCGAAGCTCAGGAAGTAAAAAATCCAATGCTTTAAACGGTGCACAATTTGGAGTTGAAATGAAGGAGTTACAGCCATTGAAAGCCGATCACTCCAAACTGAAGGAAGAATTTTGCACAGTGCTGAGAAATCACCCTTTTGTTGCGAAATGATTTCGCAGCCTTTTTGCACAGTGCTGTGGAATTCCTCCTAAAGTTTCCCGATATATGTGACACATTGGAAGCCGAACACCACAAGCTGAAAGCCAACTTCGCAGCGCTGTGAGATTAGCCGTTTGCGGCGAATTAATTTTGCAGCCCTTTTTGTGTCTCTGCGAAATCTCGCAGACATCATTTTCACTTGCGAAATGACCCTTAGTGCGTCCCGATATTTGCTACCGACATTGGGAGATATTTTTCATCAGATTTTTGTTGTCTAAATCCCAAAATTCTCCTTGAAAGCCACCAATTATAAGATTCATTAGCTTTTAAGTTAGTAAAAAGAGTAAATATCCATGTAATAATTAGTATTTGTTTTTGTTGATATAAATAGCTCTCGAGAGCCTGTTCTCGGAGAGGAACCCTTTTGTAAAAGTTTGAAAGCAAGTAAAATTCAGGACCTTTGTTTTGCCTTACCTTCTCACTTTGTATTCTTTATTTTTTCTAAGTTATGCACTCTCTGAGGAAGTTTCCCCAGAGAATGAGTAACTAAACCTTTAGTTCTTTGGAGCTAAGGTTGCCGAGAAAGGTTCCAAGTGCAAGAATGCAGAGCTTTGTGGTTTCAGCCATGAATGAAGAGGAAGTGAAATCCTTTAGTGATTTCTATGTTTTTAGTTAACTTAAAACACCTTAGAGTCACTTGGGTCAACACTTGGTAAGGCAAGTGATCTCCAACCATGAAGATGCACTAGTTTACCCCTTGCGAGCCTCTGGGAGATGACTTGAAGGTAGGATTTTTTGGAATTGCCAACACTTGGTAAACTTTTGGACTCCAAGGAAACATCCATTAGTTATCTCTTGCGAGCTTGAGAAGGGAAGTCCAAGGTTAAAGATCACCTTGAATGGTTAAGGCTTAGTGAGAGGCTCGAACCATTGCAAGGTGCATCAGTGAGAGAATTAAACCTGAAATTTAATTAAAGAATGTATCTGTACAACACCGGTTAGAGAATTGACTATATGTTGATTCTCTCATGCGAGGAAATGAACCAACTGACCTGAGCTTTGTCTTTTGCATGAGGAACCTCCCCAGTGAACCTGACCCTCTAAGGAATGTTTTTCTTCCTAAGTAATTTCCATCTCTTGCTTTGTAGTCATTTTAAATCTAAATCTTTACCAGTCAAAGTTTTTGTTTTTATTTCTTGAGCTAACCTTGAAATGAAAAAGTACCAATTCACTTTGAATTGGTATCATTTATAATTTGGAAACCCTTCCCAGAGAACGATCCTTGAGCCGCTATACTATAGTAGTTTTTTCTTTGCTACCCTAGTATATGGTGTAATAGGTTATAAATTTTGTTGATTACTCCCTCAATCAAGGAGCACCAGCTAGACACGAATCAGCTGAGACACCAATTGGGCACGAATCATAATCCTACCTTTAAACCACTTCCTAGAGGCTCGCAAGTGATAACTAATGGATCTCAATGGATGGAGTCCGAAAAGCTTACCAAGTGTTAGCCCAGGTATTTTAAGGGATTTTAAGTTAACTAAAAAAATAAAAACCATTAACGGATCACAACTTCTCTTCATTTAAAACTGAAACAAGGAAAACTCCCACTTTTGTATCCGGATCCCTTACCTAGCTTTCTTCAGTCCAAGAAACAAAAAGCCTAGCCACTCATCCTCTGAGAAACACAACCTCAAAGGTTGTTTGGCTAGAAAGAAAATAAAATCAAAATGAGTAGGTAAGGCAGAGCAAGGCTTTGTATATTTCTTACTACAAAGAATGTACAAGTCTTCTCTGGAATTTCTTCTTAGAGATTACAAGTGATCCCAAGAATTTCTTTCGAGATTCAGAGATACAGAGATATTACAAAAAGAGATATCTTAAGACATATATAGAGAGATATTTTTAACCCCTCAATTAGATATCCTAAATATCTAAAAAGATCTTTAACTGATTATAAGGAGATAATAGGTAATTACACAAAATATCTTAAGATAAAAATCTAACGGAGTTGGTGCAAAAATATCTGAAGATTATAGGAAGATTTCTCAAGGCTTGTGAAAATTTCGCAAGGGGTTGTGAAATTCATTTTCCTCAGTTTCGCAAAAAGGCTTGGGAAAATTTCGCAAGGGGTTGCGAAATTCATTCTCATTTTCGCAAGGCTTGTGAAATTTTGTAAGATTGCGAAATTCCTTCTTCAGAGCCTCGCTCTCTATTCTGCAGCTTGTACTCCTCTTGGGCATTTCGCAAGCTTGCGAAATTGTTGAATGTTAGATTCTTTCTCTAATTCTCTTCCTTGCATACTTGATTGATTTGGCAAAGGCTTCAAAACTCTCCAAAACTTGGATTCTTCATGTAATTTAGCTTCAATTTGCTTTGTCATGGACTACACAAAGTTCTCCCTCATTCTTGGCTTGTTTTAATGATAAAAAAGCTATCAAAAACACCAAAACATGACAAAAACTGATTAGTGAAAATTGCAAGGGTCCTTAATGTGCCAATTGAGTTAAAAGGTAATAAATACTACTTAAAAGTGTTTAAAAGAGTTTATAAGAAGCTATAAAAGAGCACTTTTTGAGTAGTAATCAGTAAGGCATTGAGAAGATATCTCAAAAATCAAGTGTAAAAAGGAAAACTACACCAATATGTGAAGAAAAACTCTACATAGCCTAATCTGAACTTAGAGGTCAAGCACAATGATTTTGTAGACACGATAAAGCTGAAAGTTAACCCATCACCAGTCATACAAGTTGTCAATGACTATTTGGCCAACTAAACTCAACGTTGACTAAATAATTGAAGTTTACAACGCCTAATGAAGCATCGAGAACTCACCCAACCTAAGGTGCATGCTCAGATAATAGGTTGTGTGAAGGTGAATGCACCAACTATTGAGTTCATAGTAAAGGATCCAAGTCATGTATTCTTACCTCATGATGACCCTCTTATGGTCACATTACAGCTCAGGTCATATGAGGTACATCGAATTCTTATAGACACAGGGAGTTTAACGAATATTTTATGTAAGTGTTATAAATTAACGAATATTTTAAGACATATATAGAGAGATATTTTTAACCCCTCAATTAGATATCCTAAATATCTAAAAGGATCTTTAACTGATTACAAGGAGAGAATAGGTAAATACACAAAATATCTTAAGATAAAAATCTAACGGAGTCGGTGCAAAAATATCTGAAGATTACATGAAGATTTTGCAAGGTTGCGAAACTCATCAGTTTCGCAAGGCTTGTGAAATTCCTTCTGGCTTGCGAAAATTTGGCAAGGGGTTGCGAAATTCATCCTCAGTTTCATAAGGCTTGTGAAATTTTTTCTTGGCCAATTCGCAAGCTTGCGAATATTTCGCAAAGGGTTGCAAAATTCTTGAATGATAGATTTCTTCTTTGTTTCTCTTCCTTGCATACTTGATTGCTTTGGCAAAGGCTTCGAAGCTCTCCATAACTTGAATTTTTCATGTACTTTAGCTTCAATCTTGCTTTGCCATGGACTATACCAAGTTCTCCATCATTATTGGCTTGTTTTAATGATTAAAAATCTATCAAAAACACCAAAACTTGCCAAAAACTAATTAGTAACACTTGCAAGGGTCCTTAATGTGCCAATTGGGTTAAAAGGCAATAAATACTACTCAAAACTGTTTAAAGGAGTTTATAACTAGCTATAAAAGAACACTTTTTGAGTAGTAATCACTCCCCCCAACTGACATATTGCTAGTCCCTTAGCAATGAAGGAGAGATAAAGAAAAATAAACAGTAAAATAATTTGCAGAATCATGTTGATCACTCCAAAAAATTTTCAAGTGGCATGATGTAGAGCATACTCTCTCATGGAACATTAAGGAGGCAAAACCTAACCTTCAACAAGAGTCATCAAATATCTTACCGAATCCCGATTTATAAAGAGTAGGCATTATGCAAATTTAAGCATAAAAAGAATTTCCACTCCCAAAGGGCCAAACCTTACTCTTCTACAAAAATCTATGTGTTAAGCTTATTAGTTTACGAATATAGTACTCTGAACAAATCTCTCTCCCCAACCTAGTTCTTTCTCAAACTTTAGAAAACTGACCACTTCCAATAGGCTAAGAACGCACCTCTTTTATTTCACAATTTTCTTCTTGTAGGCATGCAATACTTAAGGTATTGTTTTCTAAAGTGTCTAGGTAATTGGGATCCATCGATGACTCCCAACCAATCAAGGTTTAGGGCATCAAGCTTTAAGGATCTTTCGACCACTAACTCCTCGGATTTTACCCTGGACTTTTGAAATTTGAAATTTAATACCCAAGCACCTACAATATGTTAAACTTCACCTATTCACCCTTGTAACGAGCATTGAGGTTGGTGTCTCCCAACCAATCAAGGCTTAGGGCATCGGGTTTTAAAGATTTTCACCATATATCCCTCGGACCTTGCTCATGTTTCAAGGTAAGTGTAACACTTTGTTCTTTTTTTTTCTTTTTTTTTTTTAAGGCTCATCGGCCTTTATTAAGGTGTCCCAACACTATTAAAACGAGGTCGAAGGTACCAAGTCTAAATTTTCCTAAGTTCAAGGGGTGAGATAGTTTTTCATCTTATAAACGGAACCTAAAGTGCACAGTGTGTGGTAAGATTAAAGTGGAAGAAATAAGGTTGAATTCAATAGGAGTTTCAATGATTCATCAACCTCAATAAGCATAATACGACTCTAATATTCAAGTAAAAAGACAAGAACCCAATTTCTCCCATTTCATTTTGAGAATTTTTCCTTAATAACCATGGAGAGTAGAGTAAAAACTTTAAAATTAAACAAAAATTTTAAAATTAAGTAAAAAGTACTAACTTAACAAAATAACTTAGCCTTATTAACAATACTTACTTCCTCAACTCTCCTCCCAACCAAGATCAACATTGTCCTCAATGTGTCAAGATCGATTGAAAAAATAGGGAGGAAGTGGTGCCTCCTAAGTGACATGGAGTCTGAGTTGTATAGGAGAAATCACATGAGTCAACAAAAAACAAAATAGTCATGAGAAGAGGAAATAGAAAAATGCTAAGTGTAACAAAAAATGATGTCTATATATTACTCTAAGAAAGTACAATGAGATATGATCATGTAATATATCCAATCCTAGAATATAAAATATCAAAACAAGTAATAATGTCTACTAATATACAAAGTAAATACAAAATAAAGAAATGATTAAGTAGCGGGGCTCTCTGATGGAGATGATGGCTCTATGGTTGCCTCGTGAGTGGCCTGGACAGGGACATCGACTCTGGTGGTCTCCTTAGCTGGAATAGCCTCCTTAGCTGGAGCTATGGGCTCTGATGGTCCCGGAATATCAGTATGAGGTGGTGGCAGGAGTCCTAGATGTTGCTGAATCTGACAAAGGATAGCAGTATGCTGGTCCTGCTGAGCACGTATGTCTGCCATCTTCCGGAATAGAGCATTGTGCGTAGTGGTTAGTGTCTTGAACAAATGTACCATGACACGAAACTTTGTGGCAGATATGGTGATAAAGGCCTTTGAGGTGCAGTTGGTGGAACAGGAGGTGTAGCAAGAGGATTAGTAGAGGTGGCCTCAGGCATAGATGGTGCAGCAGGGGCAGGTGATGCAGCAAGGACAGGTGGTATAGATTGCGTGGGATGCTCGTCCTGCTGTGGCTGCTCAGTTCGTGGTGGCACTAGAGATGCTGGCTTGGGCGGTGCTGCTACAGGTGCCGAATAGCCTGCCAATTATGTCCATTTGTCGAGAGTGAAATGCTCTCAACAATGGTGGCGACGCTCATGGTGGGGCTCAGTAGGATAGCCCATGTGCTCCAATATATGACAGAGCAGCCTCGGAAACAACAATGGAATAGTATCGGCTCTCTGCAATTTCTTCCTGTGAACTTTCTCCTCAAAGTGGAGGAGAGCGGCCATAATCAGGTGATGTGGCCCAAAATAGAAGCCCTCGTCTAGGATGGCTCCTCACCTCTGTACTAGATGTTGTAGAGGGAAAATGTTGGACTACAACAATACACCTACTAGGAGCATCCAAGATGTAAGCTCTTTACGTAGAAGGAATGAATCTCCAGAAGTCTTCTTGGATAGGATGCAGACCATGTCTCACTGAGATATAGGGGACCACTCCCCGAAATGTGTTGGATCCTCTGGCTGATATGGAATATGGAAAGCCTCAGCAATGTGCCTAGCCTCTAAGATACCCTGGCATCTGTCAATGCTGAAATGAATGGCGGTGAGACTCTGGGCGCCTTGAGTAGTCATGGATTGATAGAAGTCCATCGCCACTCTAGGGTAGAAAAACTCCCTAGGAGTCATAAGGCACTCGAGATGGTACCTCTGGGGCAATCTAAATGAATCCCAAAGCTCCAGTTGCTGTCGCAAGACCTCAATGTCAAAATAAAGCTCGGAATGAAATGACCTGGCTCTACAATCTGTATTGTTCTCAATGGGCGGCTGGGTAACCATAGGCCTCTTGATGATGGCTTCCGGGGAAATGCCGGAAGGACGCTGAGAATCGGTTGGGGCCTGAGGCTTAGGTTGTGAATGCCTAGATGTCTCTCTAGGGCTTGAGGTCCTGGCTCTCTTAGGTGGAATGTGGCGTACTGATGGCTTAGGGGATGGAGAAGTCGGTGGTCTCCGTGTCGAGTATCGGCGTTGAGGAGGGCTAGAGGGCACCCCACCCTTAGAGGATAGAATGGTCGGAGCCTGAGGTGAATCCTAAGGAGAGGAGGCTCTTAGCCTAGCCTCGCGAGATATTGAAGGGTCGGTATGGCCTCCTCTGATACGCGCCATGGCCGAAATGGAGTGAGAGGTGAAGGTCGCTTCTTCAAATGGGTGGCTGTGGAGCGTGAAATGGAAAGAAAACCAATTCGCAAGGTGGCCAGGTGTGGACCCGTATTTTTCACGTGCGCCCCCACTCGATCGGCGAGACTCGCTTTTTATTTGTGAAAAATTAATTTTTGGAAAAAAAGTTGGAGCCACCACTTATTTTATTTTTTATTTTAAAGGGAAAATAAAACAAAAAAGAAAAACCCTAAAATGTGACTCCATAATTTTTGGAAAAAGCATGTCTTTGAAAAACCCGAGTCTAAGTCTGGGGATCAGGTTACCTATTGGGAAGGTACCTTTAAAAGGTAGCACCCCTCTAAGCCCTATAAAGGTCTCTACTAACTAATTTAAGGGGAATGTGGTAATTAATCGGTTAATTATGGATGCCTAAGTAGGCTAGGTGGTTCCAAAAAATAGCATGCCAAACAAGATCAAATCACAATAAAGGAAGGTTAGGATGTGTACCCGGACTGCTTCTCAAGCACTATCATAAAACATAAGAGATTAGTTTGGAAATATGACACATAATATGTATTTTATCAAAGATGATCAAACATCAAGACAATCAATTATGGCATCAAACATGGTCATGATTCATGATAACATATAGAATTTTAGAGTTGAAGGGTAGAAGGGGCGTACCCGTTTAGCGAGCATCCACATGTCTATGGGAACAATGGTATCTCAACAATAGATATAAAGTGAATTCAAGTATTTCATCAAGAAGAATAAAAAATCAACATATCAAGCAAACAGTATTGAAGTGAGTGTTATGAATGTCGGGCCCCCACTAAAGCCCTAGTTGATTTCGCATGAGTTGGTTCTATGAATTCCATTATTTGGAATCATGAAGTTTGTTCATGCTTGAGAAAATTGAGAAAAATCAAGAAAATCGGTTGAAAATCAAATAAAATAGTGAAAATGCATGCCGGAAGGAAAATGGCAGCAAGAGTATGTTAGAATATGGATTTCATACCTAGAAAGGATCTAAGATGATTTTTTCAAAGCCAGGAATGTTTAGTTGAACAATGGTTCAAAAATTCAATTTAAAACAATAAGTTCCCAATCAAAGAAGCAAATAGAGGAGAAGGTGTGTATAGCAAGGTTGCCATGAAGTGAAGCCAGGAAATTCTGGATAGAAGGGACCAATTCATTGCAAGAGTGTTCAACTATCAAATGCTTCAACTTAAAAGACATCTTGATTTGTAAGCTCAATTGGATTCTCCTCAACAAAAGTCAAATACTGAATTGAAGGTTCAAAATTTCCAATTTTCTGCATTGTTGTATTTCCTGCATTTTGTGTTATTTCCCACCGCCAAGACTTGGTTCAGCAGTATTGTAGGAGTTTGCTTTTTGATTGTAGGCGGAAATGGATCCGGCGAATTGCGAGTATCTGATGAGCCAAGCTATCTGAGTGGAGTGTGAATCGTTGGCCACATATGCTATCCGGATAAGCGTTATCGAAAGGGTCCGGACATGTCTACTCGGGGAAGTTGAATCGTCCTCCTCTACCATTCGGCGGCAGGTGCCGGATGTGAAATATTCGGAGAAGGTGGGATTTCAGCAGGATAAAATTGTGGCTGTGAGATATCCGGAGAAAGTGGGATGTCGGCCGGATAGGATTGCGTCTGTGAGACATCCGGAGAAAGTGGGATGTCGGCCGGATAGAATTGCGACTGTGAGATATCCGGAGAAAGTGGGATGTCAGCCGGATAGAATTGCGGCTGTGAGACATCCAGGTGGAATTAGTGAGAATTTCCGTCCGGGTGGAATGAGCGATGCCACGCGTCGCAAGGAGGGCGGTATGCGCGACCAAGGGAGAGAGAGCCACGTGGCAATTTTTGGGGAGGATCCCACAACTTCAAAGAGTATAATATATTAGAAGCTTCGGCTCCTCAATCATACCATCAAGATTCAATTCAGAAATCTGCACATACATTGCTGAGTCTGGAACTTTCATACCGTTATTTCCTTTATTCGATAAAATATTAAACAGTTTGCCATTCGAAGTACCAGGACGTAAGCCATGCTTTACCGTAAGATTCAGTTCCTTATCAAGGGCTTCCCTAAGAGAAATCCTCAATTCGCTGATTATCTTCTTGACTTGATTTTCAATGCCCCAAAAAAAAAACCTTAATTTTGACCAAACTATCAAACCTTAAATGCCTCATTTTTTATCGTACAAAAACCCAAAGAATACAGATTCATCTTTCAATCACAAACATCCAAGGAACATCTTTATGGTCCAAATTTATGAACATCGAACCCAGCATGCCACAAACTAAGAACCCTCAAGAACTATGGTAACCTCTGCATCTGTTTAACCCCAAGGAAACCTGTTTTACACAGCCTTTATCAAGTTCCCATCTTTCTCGGAATGCTCATGGTCTCCATATCCGAGAATACTAAGGTAAAGAAAGGGAAGAAACATAGATATAGAAGCACACGAAAAGACCAAGAAAGAAAAGAAAAGAAAATAGGGGAAAAGAAGACAGTCGGTGGGTATTTTGAAGCCAGATCGAGACATAAATGGGGGCAAGACCCATAACATCAAATTCAAAGGTAAACCTATATTCAGATTGCTTTCAGATGGAACCAAAGACATTAAAAGGAACATTAAAATAGCATAAACATGCAAGCAAGCTAGTCTCAACTAATCAAATTACGGCCTTTGCGTCCACACCAAACAACAATAATGAATCTTCAGAAAACTAAGAAGTCAGGAAAGATTGAAACTAAATGGTGATATAGCAAAAGTTTGGAAACATACCTGCACGTTCTCCCCTCTAATTGCTTGGTTCCAGGCTGCTACACATTTTCCCGACTGAGAAATCTGCTCCCCAAACCTTTTTCGTCCACCAATCTTCTCCCTCTCTATATGTGTTCCAAGTCCCTCTCTTCTATGCCTCTCTTCCAGACGATCCTCTCCTGCGCCTCCTCTATGTCTTTTTTTTTCAAGTCCCTAAAAAAAAACCTTATATTTGTATCAGCCTCTCAAACTCAATCTGCTCAAGAGAATCCACTTTCCTTTCTTCTATTTCCCTTCATTTTTTTCAAAAATCAGGATGTTTCTCTATTCTCATGCAGGATCTTCTCTTTCCATATGTATGCAGCCACATTAATTCCTTTTTCCTTGCAAAATATTTCTCTTACCTTTTTGAGTGCACATACCTTAGTGAGAGTTGAATAGCAACCCCTATTCTCTTATCAAACAATAAAAAAAATGAAAATAGAGAGAATAAAAACAAAAAGAGTTAGCAATCTTACAACCTATCAAAGATTAAAATAAAAAAAAAAAAAATAAAGTAAAACAAAATAGTTGAATAAAATCGTCAATCCTATGTGGGCCATGCAAGTCATACAAAAAGTGAGTCTAAAAGTGCCTACTGGGCCAAGTGTACCTAAAAGCTATCCTAAAAATGAACGAAAAAAAACCTAAGTCTAAATTAGGGCTGCCAAGAGTCACAATAAGGGGTCAGATAATCCCTTAACTAGAGTCTTCGAGGTGACTCAGAAAAGGGTAAGTTGTACGAGTAGTAATAGGCCACCAAGGAACTACTATGAGGCACTAAAAACGAATTTAAAGACATGTGCTGAAGGGACAAAATTGAGGGTCTACACCAGGGCTTCACAAGGAGTAGATGGGCTTGCGAAACGAATAGAGGCAAATTAGGCAGCGGGAAGTCCTTAAATAGGTTTCTTTAAGCCACCTTTGGCTTTCCCATTAACTGTTGGCATTTTGCACAAAGGCCATTGGAATTCGCAAGGTTGCGAAATGGGTTCTTAAGTTGCTAACTGAGTACGCAACCTCCTTCAAATTTTGCAATGTTTTCGCAAGGCAAAGTTGGTTTGAGAAATGAGTTTGCACAGGCTTTTCAAATTCCGCATCGGATTTCGCAAGGCAAAGCCGATTTGCGATTTTTTCGCAAGGCAGATTTAGGGTTGCGAAATTTTCGCATGCCCTTGCGAATTGCTCTATTTTTCCTCCTTCAGAAAAAAATTTGAAAAGTTTTTCCATCTGTTTTTTAATTCACCTGGATTTGATCATTAAAAATTAAATTAAATCACAACAAAATAAAATTAACGCAAGAAATTTCAATTTAAAACATATACTAAATCAATAAAACTTGAAATTAACATTAAAACAAAAAATATGGACTTAGTGTCTTCCGACAGACTAAGTCCATCTAACCATTTGTCTTTTTAAGCTTGATTTGGCTCAAAGAGGTTGATTTCCTCCTTGTCTCGAGAAAATGGCTCCGGGAATGGCTTGAGACATTGGCCATTGACTTTAAAACTCCTGGTGCTGTTGGAATTGAGTAGCTCTACTACTCCATTTGAATACACTTGTTGGATAGTAAACAAACCTATCCATCTTGACTTCAACTTTCGTGGGAAGATGTGAAGCTTAGAGTCGTACAATAAGACTCTTTGTCCCTTCTGGAATTCTTTAAGGGAGACTAATTGATCATGCCACCTTTTCAATATTTGTTTTGCAATGTTTGAATTATTGTAAGCATCATTTCTCAGTTCCTCCATCTCATTAAGGTCTAGAAATCTGTTCATGTCGGCTCTGTTCAAGTCCATGTTGAGCATCTTGATTGCCCACCAAACTTTGTATTGCACTTCAATGGGGAGATGACATGCTTTGCCATAAACTAGGCAATAAGGAGACATTCCAAGAATGGTCTTGTAAGCTGTTTTGTAAGCCCATAGTGAATCATGAAGCTTAACAAACCAATCTCTTCTGCTCGTATTCACCACCTTTATCAATATGTTTTTTATCTCCTGGTTTGCTAACTCAACTTGCCTAGAAGTCTGAGGGTGGTAAGGTGTAGCTACCTTATGCTTCACCCCGTACTTGGCTAAGAGAGTTTCGAATGACTTGTTACAAAAATGAGTACCCCCATCACTGATTATAGCCCTAGGTACTCCAAATCTAGAGAAGATGTTCTCTTTGAGAAATTTGAGAACAACTTTGTGATCATTACGTTTGCACGGGATTGCTTCAACCCATTTAGAAACATAATCCACTACCACCAAGATGTAGGAGTAGCCAAATGACATAGGAAAAGGTCTCATGAAGTCAATGCCCCATACATAAAAAAGATCAACTATTAAAACGGGGTTCAAAGGCATCATGTTCGTATGTGTCAATTTCCCAAGCCTCTGGAATTTGTCACAGCTCCTATACATGGTGAGGGCATCTTTGAAAAGTGATGGCCAACAAAAACCCTATTGCAACACCTTCATAGCTGTCTTCTGAGAAGCAAAGTGGTCCCTACATGCACTTTTGTGGCAATGACTGAGGATCTCCTGTTGCTCTTGCTCAAGGACACACTTCTGTATTATTTGATCCGCACAATATTTGAATAGAAATGGCTCTTCATAATAGTAGGCATGAATTTTTGCAAAGAGGTGCTTCTTATCTTGTGCTTTCCACTCACTTGGAACTTCTCCGGTAACTAGATAGTTAGCAATATGAGCATATCAAGGGGCAACTTCTATCAACATGAGTGACTCCTCTGGAAAATCATCATTAATTGGCAAACTATGGGAATTATGTGCGATGGCTAGCCTTGACAGATGGTCGGCTACCACATTTTCCACTCATTTCTTGTCTTTGATCTGAAGATTGAATTCTTAAAGCAAGAGAATCCATTTAATCAGCCTCGATTTTGCATCTTGTTTAGTCAACATATATTTTAAGGCCGAGTGGTCAGTGAAAACCACAATGAAAGGCCCCACCAAGTAAGCGCGGAATTTGTCTAAGGCAAAACTACAGCCAACAATTCTTTCTCTGTGGTTGTGTAGTTTCTTTGTGCTTCATTCAATGTTTTGCTTGCATAGTAGATCACGTAGGTCTTTCCATCTTCTATTTGCCCAAGAACAGCTCATATAGCAAAGTCACTGGCATCACACATCACTTCAAAGGGTAATTTCCAGTTGGGAGCTCTCATTATTGGAATGGTTGTCAGCAATAGCTTCAATTCTTCAAAACTCCGTTGACGTCGATCATCGCATACAAATTTAACATCCTTTACCAATAGTTCACAAAGAGGTCTTGTACGTTTAGAGAAATCTTTGATAAACCTTCTATAGAACCCAATGTGGCCAAGGAATTGCCTTACTCCTTTGACAGTTGTTGGCGATGGAAACTTGACAATAAGTTCAACTTTTGCTTTGTCCACTTCAATGCCTTGCTTTGAGATAATATGCCCAAGGATAATCCCTTGGGGTATAATGAAATGGCATTTCTCCCAGTTAAGCACCAAGTCTTTCTCAATGCATCGGTTCAACACAGCTTCCAAGTTGACTAAGCATTCATCAAACTCACTCCCATATACGGTGATATCGTCCATAAAGACTTCCATAATACGCTTCACCATATCACTAAAAATGCTTAACATGCATATTTGGAATGTTGATGGTGCATTGCATAAGCCGAAAGACATTCTTCTATATGCGTAGGTTCCGAATGGACATGTGAAAGTGGTCTTCTCCTAGTCTTCAACAACAATTTCTATTTGAAAATACCCGGAGTAGCCATCCAAAAACAGTAGAATGGATGGCCTAAGACCTTCTTAAGCACTTGATCAATAAATGGAAAAGGGAAGTGATCCTTCCTTGTTATAGCATTCAGCTTTCTATAATCAATACACACCCTCCAACCTGAAGTGAGGCGTGTAGACACTTCTTCTCCCTTATCATTTTTCACCATTGTGATCCCTGATTTCTTTGGCACGACTTGCGTAGGACTCACCCATGGGCTATCTGATATGAGGTAGATAATATCGGCCTGAAGTAGCTTAAGCACTTCAGCTCGCACCACCTCTTGCATCTGAGGGTTCAACCTTCTCTGGGGTTGACGAACTGGCTTAGCTTCCTCTTCCATGTATATATGATGAGTACAGACTAAAGGGTTGATCCCCTTTAGATCAGAAATTTTCCACCCTATCGCCTTCTTGCATCTCCTGAGGATTTCAAGTAGACAATCCTCCCGAGTAGTGGTAAGAGATGAAGAAATAACAATAGGGCTCTGCTTATTTTCTTCCAGGAATGCATACTTCAACTCCGTGGGTAATGGCTTAAAAAAAAACTTTTGGGGGCTCCTCTTTAACGGCTTCTTGTGTCTCCTCATCATTGAACAAAGAGAGAATTTCTTCACTCATCTTCAAAAGGGGCAGAGTAGCAAGCAAATCTGAGGGTTAAGGTAACCCTTCATCAAGATCCCCAAGACTCTCGTTCAAATCTTCTAGCATTTTCTGATCACAATGCTCCTCCACTAAGTTGTCTATCATGCACACCTCTTCTAGTCCTTCTTCTTCTTCCAAATGGAATTGTTTATTGCACATATAGAAGATATTGAGCTATAACGTCATGTTGCCAAATGTAAGCTAAATGACTCTATTCCTACAATTGATGATAACATTTGATGTAGCTAGGAATGGTCTTCCAAGTATGATAGGAATGCAGTTAGTTCATTTGGCAACCGAGTCCATATCAAGAACAACAAAATCCACTGGGTAGTAGAATTTGTCAACTAGAACTAGGACATCTTCATTCATACCTCTTAGAATTTTCACAGATCTATCTGCTAGAGATAGAGTGATTGATGTTGGCTTTAACTTTCCAAATCCCAATTGCTTATAGACAAAGTAGGGTAGCAAATTCACACTTGCCCCCAAGTCCAACAAAGCTTTCTCCACACACGTCTCTCCAATCATCATTGAGATGGTAGGATAGCTTAGATCTTTGTATTTCACTGAAGACTTGCACTGTATAATGGAACTTACTTGCTCAGTTAATAGTTCTAAAGAAAAAAGAGAAATGGCACATGTGTGTGGACTACACTGACCTGAACAAAGCATGTCCAAAGGATAGTTATCCATTGGCACCTATAGAGTAATTGGTAGTCTCCATCATAGGGCATGAGGTCTTATCCTTCTTGGATGATTATAATGGGTAAAAGTAAATTCTTATGTACCTAAAAAACATTGAGAAAACAACATTCATCACTAAACAAGGAACATATTGCTACAAAGTAATGCCCTTCGGACTAAAGAATGTAGGAGAAACTTTCCAACGCATGATGAACCATGTATTTTTTGGATTGATCGGGTCTCAAGTCGAGGTGTATGTTGAGGACCTTATGGTAAAAAGTAAGAGTGTGAGTCAACATCCACGACACCTGATCGAAGTGTTTGCTATCCTACAACACTACAACATAAAGCTTAACCCAACGAAATGTACTTTTGGGGTTACAAGTGGGCGGTTTCTAGGGCACCTTGTTACTTGCAAGGGAATCGAAGCTAATCTAGACCAAATCAAGGCTATTCATAATATGAAAATTCCCATCTCATACAAGAAGGTTCAAGAATTAACTAGAAAAATAGTAGCCTTATCCCGATTTACCTCTTGCTCACCAAAAGGTGCAAACCCATATTTGCTTTGCGTTGAAAAAAGAAAAGTTTACAGTGGGATGACGAGTGCACATAGACCTTTGAGCAACTTAAAGAACATCTAATTCACCTACCTATACTTTCTGCACCTTGCTTAAGTGAAACCCTATACGTCTACCTAACAGTTTCAAATGAGTAATTAGTGTCGTACTATTTACAGGATGATCAAAATCAAGAAAAACATGTATATTATGTAAGTAAAGCTCTTTTAGAACCAGAATTACGCTACAAACCACTAGCTCATCCTAACTCTTCTAGTGACAACACAAAAGTTACACCATATTTCCAAGCTCATACTATTGTCGTACTGACCTCCTACCCAATCTGGTTAGTGCTCCATAAACTGGATTTGTCCGGCAGAATGCTTCGTTCATCAATAGAACTCAGTGAGTATGATATAGCCTATAAATCCCAAACAACCTTAAAGGAACAAGTTTTAGTTGACTTTGTTGCTAAATTCACAGAAGGAGTAAGCCTCGACAATGGAAAATAGTTAACTCAGCCACAACAAGGTTGGTGGACACTTTATGTGGATGGCGCATCAAGTTGTCAAGGAATAAGTGTCGATATTCACTTGGAAACCCCTTATGACAACATTAACAAAAGCATTGCTTTTGGATTTGAAGCATCAAACAACGAAGTAGAATATGAAGCTCTGCTTTAGGGGTTAGAAACTGCACATCTCCTAGGAGCACCAAAACTTCGAGTATATGCAAACTCGAAATTGGTGGTACGCCAAGTCATTGATCAATACTAGGTGAAAGATAAACACATGGATACTTATCTATCTCAGGTCAAGGCAATGAAGTAACTATTTGTTGAATTTGAGTTGAAGCAAATACCTTAAGAGTAGAATGGAATGGTAAACCTACTTGCCAACCTGACTATTCACCGTAAAAATGAGCAATAAGGAACAAGCACCATTGAATACCAATAACAACTGAGTATTGGTGAACTTAAAGTCAATTTGAGTTACAATATAGAAACTGATGAGGAAGACTGGAGAATCCCAATCCTAGAGTATCTCCTACATCAAGCCTATTCTTCCAATAAGAGAGAAGCACACAAACTTCGGGCTCAAGCCTCGTAGTACTTGATAATAGATGGGCACTTGTATCAACAATCTACCTAAGGACCTTATCTAAAACTCTTGTCATTGCCAGAATCCCACTATGTGTTGGCTGAGATAAATCAGGGATAGTGTGGGAATCATATCAACCAAAGTACTCCAGCTCATCACGTAATTAGCCAGGGTATTATTGGCCATATATGCAAAGAGATGCAGCACAACCATGGACTACCAAAAGCAATTGAGTATTGGTGAACTTGAAGTAAATCTGAGTTGCAATATTGAAACTGATGAGAAAGACTAGGGAATCCTAATCCTAGATTATCTCCTACATCAAGCCCATTCTTCCAACAAAAGAGAAGCACACAAACTTCTAGCTCAGGCCTCATAGTACTTGATAATAGAAAGGCACTTGTATTGATAATCAGCCCAAGGACCTTATTTGAAACTCTTGTTGCAACCAAAATCCTAGTATGTATTATTTGAGATAATTAGGGATAGTGTGGGAATCATGTCAGCAAAAGAACTTTAGTTCATCGCATAATCAACCTAGGGTATTATTGGTCGTATATGCAAATAAATGCAATACAATTTTTGTAAGCATGTGAACAATGTCAAAGGTATGCACTTAATCAACATCTACCTCCTCAAGAATACCATGCAATTGCATCGGTTTGGCCATTCGCATATTAGGGAATGGATATTGTGGGTCCACTACCAACCTCATCAAGTCAGAGGCAGTTCTTACTGGTCACTATTGATTACTTTAGTAAATGGATTGAAGCTGAGCCTTTAGCTCAAATCAAAGGTAAGAATGTGTGAAATTTCCTTTGGAAATCTATTGTGTGCCAGTTTGGCATATCCCAAGAGATCACAATTGATAATGGAACTCAATTTGAATCAAGGGAAGTTGAAGACTATGTAGAGAATTGAAAATCGAACATCACTTTTCAACCTCCACTTACCCACAAGGTAATGGCCAAGCTATAATCAGTAACCGAACCATCTTAGCCACACTCAAAAAGAGATTGGAGACTTCCAACAATCCTTTAGGCAAATCGAACTACTTCCATAGTGCAACTAAGGAAAGATCATTTTCATTAACTTATAAATCAAAAGCAGTGGTGCTAGTGGAGGTAAGGGAACCAACCCTTCAAATTTTGGGTTAACACGATAGTTCAAATCAACAAGCACTTTCCATGACAACCACTCTTTTAAAGGAAAAACGCGAAATCATAGTAATTCAAGTGGAAGTCTACTAACAAAGTGTAATGTGAGCATATAATCGGAAAGTTCAACTCCGTCATATGAAAGAAGGAGACCTCATGCTCCGAGCTATGCTGGATCCTAATAGACATCATGGAGAAAGAAAGCTAGTCCCAACTTGGGAAGAACCGTTTCACATTACAAAAATATCAAAGGCAGGAGTATGTTGGTTAGCTCATCTAGATGGAACCTTACTACCTCGACCGTGGAACCAAGTGCACCTGAAAAGGTACTATGCTTAAATTCCCAACTTGCTTACTTTAACTGCTAAATCTTGCAATAAATAGAACTTGGAAATCTTACCTTAGCTACATATATGTGAAAATTTTGATAGATCCTTAGTGAAATAAATCATGTGAGGATCTACTGTACATATTTCAAGATCCAACCTGGGCATCTGAATGAAAAAAAAGCTCCAGTAATAAACCACCCCATCTTATCAAGAGATGGGTCTCCCACATCCACTCTACATAGCAAGGGCATAGCTCGACATCGAGCAACCAACTACTTGGCAAAACCCTATTAAGGATCAAACCACCTAAACAAGGTGTGTAAACAAAAGCCTGCAATATGCAGCAAATTGAAGTTCATCAAAGCCTTCAACATGCAATATAAGTAGATAAATTTGAGCATTAATTGCAATATGTAAGAATCTCTAGCATTCTACGAACTAAAACAAAAAATCCCAATGATTACCAAGTCAATTTAGCATACAAAGAAAAATATGCAAAACCTCATCGTAGCAAGACAATGGTAATATAAAAGTTTTGAAGTCGGATATCATTTAGCACCATTTAATTGCCGTACTTGATCCAACAATACCCTCAGTAGGGACTAAAATGTTCACATTAGTCTAGGGATTTCCATTCTTCATCTCAAAGATGTAACGATTAATAGTAGTTGCTTTATCCTTATTAGTAGGGTCTCTTATTATGATCTCTACAGCCTAAGCTAAACCCACTTGCTGTTAAGGATCCAATCTCAAAATCCTTCTCTTTCTCAGTAGGAATTTTCTCATCACTCATAACAAATTTTTGTAAACAACCCAACACGACTTTTGGTTACCAATCAATAACAAGAAAACCCAAAGGTTTAGGATTAATAAAATAAACACCTCCAAATTGGATTTGGTAAGGTCGCCTTCTACTCCAAGCAACACGTCACCAGACATAAATTGCCCTGACAAACCCTCGGATTTGTTGCTTGGGCAAAATTTGAGATGATCGAAGACCTCCACACCCAACTTTAAGTGAGCTTCACTTTATTTGAAGACATAACCCTCATTTTGATTCTACTCATCACAAGCAAGAAGATCACAAGTTAACTAATTGAATACTCTATCCTAAATGCTTTCCTTCTCTCTACCTCAATTCTCCTGCAATTGAAGAATATCATACTCATATAACATTTTCACCATCCTCAAGCAAATCACTTAATTCATCATTTTCCTTGAAAACAAAAGAAATGTGAAGTTTCAGACTCTTTGAATGCTCATTCAACTGTGTTACTTCATGTTGAAATTGAGCTGAGAACTTTCTTTCCCACTACAACTCAGTGTTGACCCTAGATAACTCATAAGTTAAATAAATCACTTAAGATGATAAGCCTTCAACCTGAGTTGTTAACCCTAACAATGTCAAGCTTAAAGAAGAAAGACGTTGGCTAACATCAAGGTTGATTTGCAAGACATGTTCACAAGCCAAAAAAGAAGGCCAAGATTCAAAAACCAATTCAAAAAAATAACTTTGAAAACCCTTGAAATATACTTGGTAAAAGAGACTAATGGGTCTTTCCATAATAGTTGCATTTGAAAGACCAAAAGACAACTTGGCAGCCTTAATGGTAGACCTAAATCGTCCCCGATAGTTAAATCTTTTACTTTAGCTACCAACCTCTTTCCAAATTCAGCATCAGAAAATGAAAAGGATGAAGGTAACAAGTCTTTGATCTCCACTACTACTGTATCTATAGGAACTATAGACTTTGATGAGCCCTCAACGTCCTCACTACCCTTAGACAAATCAATCAGGGATGTGGAAGAAGTAAATCGGTCCTTAAAGGCACTTACAGAAGACCAAGTTATTCAATTGCTAAGTCAAGTCCTTCCCTGAACCATTGGAGACTTTATGGAACTACCTATGCTAGAACCGATGTTCTGTGACTTGCCCTTAGATGGAATGGGCTTTGAGACTAATTGTTCCTGCTTTTTTTTCAAACAATTGGCTAATGAAAAGAAATGTGGCAAAACAAACTGCCTTGCTAAGGAGTTATCCTCTGACTTAATAAAATAAAGATAGGGTATTGGGAAAATCAGCATCATGGAAACAAATATGGCATATAGTTGCATAGGCTTTTATAGAATCTTCTGGTCCTGTAGCCTAGCATCAATCTTAAACTAATTGGCAATCTTAGCACGCCTCGAATCTTCAATTTTGGGAACTTTAGTATTTTTAATCTCTACATTGTCAATCTCTCACACTATCATCAATGTTCAACAAGAAACAACAAAACATAAACAACTAGCATAATGAATGACATTGAAGTCATACCTGTAATGCCATGAATCCTTGGAACGTGAGGAATATCTGAGGGTTTAGATACCCTAAATTTTCAATTTCTAGACACCACAATGATTCCCCTATCTAATTCTTTGTTTGTAGATGGAGCCCCAGTGATACTCCTGCTCATTCCTGACCAAGAGGAAAGATTCAACTCGTGAGGGATTCGAAAGCTCTTCACATTGTAAATATACAATATATCGCTAAATGAAACCTTCAAACCTCTCATATGGTCAAGCACGACAAGCGACATGATTAGCCTTACGATATTAATATAAATTTGTTTGGGGATAAGCCCATATGATAGACAATGTCCCTAAACAGTGGAAGAAGAGACAATCGTAACCTCGCCTCAAAATAATTTTTAGGTAAAAACAGTTCTTCGAAAATTGGACTCCCAATAGCAAGATCTGCTATACCTTTCTTCCACAAACTGTATACCCATCGAAGAGGGAATGTTGAACTTGAACATAAACTCTTCCAATGATCCAATCACCTTTATATTTCTTCCTTTTTTAGACATGGTTATAGAGAAAATGGTGTAAGTAGCTAGAAATGAGCATTAAATGAAGGGATAAAGGAATTAAAACTACACTTACCTTCCATAAGTGATGCTAAAGGAGGAAAACCACCAGAAAATAGCCCCTGCAATTAAAACCCATTTCAGTGAAGAACATCTTTCATTAAGGGTGATGTGGTGAAATAACAGATGGCAGAATCCCCATTCCTTGATGTGGGAAAGGATAATGCAAACCACCTTGAAAAATGAAGGTCACCTAAAATCCCATTCACTAGTAATGATTAACACTGAAAACTGCTATGTAAACCGCCATTCGTAATTAATTCAAAATTACCATACAAGCCTCAAATTCTTCTAACGGGTAAAGAACTCGAGGCTAGAAGGGGTACTGATCCCACCAAAATCACACCTTGAAATACAAGTATCTGACTAAGTCAAATTACAATCAAGTATCTAAAATGTGCTAACTTGAAAAGCATGTCAACTTAAAAGAAATATCCATATAATGCCCACCTGTGCCAAGTCGAGCTAAAAATCTCAGTAATAAAGAAACCTACTTGTCATGACCCAAATTACAGGCAACCCAAAATTTGGCCCATGACCCTAGGTCAAAGGTTTGACTCGAAGGGTTTCTCCTATTCCAGGCTGGCAATCAACCAAAACGCTCTGATTTTTTTTTTTTTTACACATACATCACACTAGAGTTCCCACCAACTAACAATATCCCAATCACTACTCAAAAGCAACATGATATAATAATTATCATTACAGTCCAAAAATAAAAGTTTATATTTAAACAATTTAATCAAAATAGGATCTCATTACAAATCCATAGTTCACAATTTACTAATGCAAATTCTAGTACAACAAACACAACAAATACACCCCTCTCCACTAGTCCACTCCAAAACCTCCAGGAGTATCTTGAAGTCCTCCCTGTCCCACCTGTGGATCATCAGGAGCGATATTTGCATCTAAAAAGGTGTAAAAAGGAAGGGGTAAGCATTCCACATTGCTCAATAGGGTGCCTAACACCCAAAGGGTTAATGGGGATTACTAAGTTTCAATGAGCACAAACGAAACATTCATCAACATTGATCAAGCCACATATTTTAATATCTATAATTATACATAATTCCATCATTTTTCAACAATTAAATGAAATGCTTATGAACATGTGATGCACAGTCATACAATGTACTGTTGTTCTTGGCCTTTCATCGAACGATATGCATCCGCACCTAAATACACTCCCCATTCGGAGTCTTCCTAGGGTAAACTTTTGGATCTTTCACCTTAAGGATCTCTCTCCCTTCTTAATTCGCCTCACACGAGCCTTTGCTTTTCATCGCTATTCATTTTTTATTTTTTTTTGCCATTTCATGCACTTTTCACAGTTTTTATCCTTTCTTCACACAACCATGATGCAAATGCATGTCATGAGGTTAATTATCCTCATTCACAAGTATCACTAATATCATTGGAATTTCAATCATACCACAATTCCAAAATTTCTCAATAATTTCCAACAATTTCAATACTCAAATATAATTATTTTTCCACAACAAAATTACCAAAAATATTGGGGTTGTTCAAAACAACTTTTTGGTGATCAACTACAATTCATTGTCCTCAAATTCCAAGCTCCAAATGTGGAAAGACAAGTTCCTCATATTTTATAAGGATAAGTTCTTTTTGTATGGAAAAAAAATTATAAAAAAAAAACCTTAAATGAGAAGTTTTAGATGAAACCAGGTATAGTTTGCATTTGCATAAATTTGGTGTTGTTTTAGTTCTTGCTAAATTTGTTCATTTATTATTCCTATCCTCATTCAATATGATGTCATATTTATTTTTTTCATGTACCCTTTTGTATAGCTTGGTAAACTATAGTTGGTTGTGTTGTCATTTTTTCTTGGTCTTTCTAAGCAACCAAATGAAGCATTTGTGCATGATTTGTAGGCTATCTTTGACTTGTATAGTTTGATGGAAACCTTGGACATTTCAGGGAAAATGTTAGGTTAAAAAATCATAATAATGATCTAAATAGTTAAATATCTTGGTTGAGGTTGGATCAAAACAATAACTTCATTAGGTTAAAATGATTTTTGTTTTAGGTTTTGCTCCTAGGTTTAGCCTCCATATGTTTTTGCTATATCTATATTTTAATATTTGAGAGCTAGTTTGTTTACCTATGTTATTAAGAAATAATCTATTATTGTCTAATAAAGGTGTAGTGGCTAGCTTGCTATTAAAATTCTTCATAAAGCTTGATTTGTTAATATGCTCCTCGTTATACATTTTTCTTTTTAATTTGTTAATATGCTCTATATTTTTTGCTATAGATTCGAAGTTTAGGTGTTGTAAATTTAAGGCTTTCCTATAAAGTAATGCTTCAAGATGGAGGCAAGAGACTTGGTTGTAGATATATACACGAGCAACTTAATTTAAGTTTATGTATATTGTCTTATAGTGTGTTTTTAATTTCATTGTATATTATATGAGTTTCTTCTATATAGAGAAATTGGGGATAACTTTAAACAAGTTCATTGATTTGTGCTTTAATTAATAATTAAATGTATATTAAATATGTTTTGATCATATATAAAATCATGATAATTTGATTGTCATTATCATTCTTAAATAATATCAAATTGATTATACATGGCAACAGGTTCAATTTTTCATATTAAAAAATAATTTTAAAATTTTTTGAGGGGAACCTTGACAGTTGTACTTATTCCCTACATTGACATATATAAGCCAATTATGATATATATATAAAATCTAACATTGACATATGTATCTAAAAGCCTTGATATATGTGGGATTAATCATGACATATATGATACCTAACCTTAACATTTGTTGGACTAATCTTAACAAAAGAGTGAGTTAACATTGACATAAGATTAAGTAATCTTGATATAAGTTGAATCCAACCTTAACATATATGAAAGAAACATTGACATATCATATACTAATAAGATTTCATCATTTGTAAAAATAGAGAAATCTTAACATATGTATATGTTAAGTTACCTTTAAACTTTTCTTGTCACTGACATAGATAAAATATATGAACAATAACCTACCTTCATAGATATACCTTACATTGACACTGAAAAACTGTCAACAAAGGCTTCTTTTCTTGTAGTGTTTGATCATTTTTTCTATGCTAATTAGATAACTAGCATGCTAGGATTTCTTTGTTTTATTACTTATTATTCAACCCCTCATGTCTTGCGAAAGCACATTACAAGTTACTTATGCTATCCAAGTATGCCCCCTATTACATTACACCACAGACTCAATAATCTTTATCAATAATTTTCAATTAATTATAATAGTATTTAATGTTAATCACATATTTGTTTTGGTTTCATGATAAACAAAGCCATCTCATCAAGCAAACCTGATCTTATTTTAGTTTATAAAATTAATCTATTTTAATTTTCATTATATCATAATAGTGCTCAAGACTATAAAGATTAAAATCTATTAAAATATGTTCTATTTTTTACTTTCCAATTCAGGTTGAAACAATCCAATTTAAGTTTTACAATAGTGCAGTCAACCACACCCATATGAGAATTGATGGAAATCAATGGAAACACCCTCTCCCCATTGAGGATGACAATAAGGTGGTTGAGATTTATCATTTAGGAAAAACAAGAGTGTGTGTAAATTCTAACTCAAAATGCAGATTCAAAGAGCTTGAACAGTGACATTGAATGTCTTCTGAAAAGTTGAGTAGTGTTCTCAGCTCCATACTATAACAATCTAGTTATATTACTTTTTTAGTGAGTAAATATTTATATAATTGCTATCTAGCTAAGTAGATGGAGATGATTGTTTTTCATTTCATAAATTTTGATAAGAAAAAGAATTTATTTTCTTGATCCTTATTTATAGATATTTTATACTCTAGATTGCAGTTATAAAAACCAACAAATTTTTTTATAAAATACAATTAAAAAAACCAAGAATAGAGAATTTTTATTTAAAAAAATAATAATAATACAAACAAGCAAAGATTAGGTTTAGCAACTAACAAAGCTTTTGTGAATCTCAATGTTTTAAAAGTTGAATCAAGAAGTACTGTCTTGACGGTTGTAAGTAGAAATTAAGCTTAGAAATCTTAGTAGTTTTATCTATGAAATTGCTAAAAATAACAAACAAAAGAAGAAATATAAAGTTTCATTTTCCATTAAAAGTGCTACTACATAATCTTATAAAGGTGCTTGAACAAATCATAACCATAGTGGCAACAAATCTTAGCATTATAACTTTCAACCAATGTTTTTGAAGCTATAGGGAATTGGTTGTTGAACCAATTATTCATTAACAGATTTTGTCTTCGGTTTGGTTCACTTGTAAAGCTATTTTTAGCATGAACCATCATATCTGAGAACCAGCGACTTGACTTAAAGGATGATGCTGAAACCTAGCACTATTTGGTAACTATATTTGAAAAAAATTCTAAAAAACAATTTTTATATTTTGTAGAATCAAAGTTTATTTGAGAACTTGAAATATTTTTAACTTATTTTTAATATTTATAAGTATGTTTTAAATATAATTTTTATATCTAGTGCTTTATTTTTAATTATTCTACATGTTTGTATAATTATTTTTTAAAAATGATTTTTATATCTAGTGCTTTATTTTTAATCATTCTATATGTTTGTATAATTATTTTTTTAGAACAACCTTCAGAAAACATATAAAACAATTAAAATATCTTCTTTGTAAACATTCTATTTTCCATTTTTTAAGAATATAAAACATAAAACAATTTCTAGAAAATAGTTTTGAGTAACAATTTTTGAAAACAATTTTTGAAAATTGTTTTATGATGTTTTGTGTAACAAAAGTTTGTTTGAGAACCTAAAATGTTTTCAATATTTTTATATATGTTTTAAAAATAATTTTTATATTAAGTGCTTTATTTTTAATCATTCCGCATGTTTTATGGTTTTATAATTTAATTTATTAAATTATATAAATATGAATTTTTAGAGGAAATATTTATACTATAAAATAACATTTAAAAAGTGATTTTTGGTTAATAATTAATTTATTCATATATCAACCTTATTTGATTTTTGTAATTATAAAATCAAAGTTGATCAATTGTTAATGTCTTCTAGATTTTGTAGTTGAACTTGATTTCAATTTTGTAATTGAACTTCTTTTTGCAAACTTACTATTTCTAAAAAGAAAATGAAAATGAAAAAGAAAAAAATGATCCAAATATGTTATCATATATGATTTCAATTTTTTTTATAAATAAAAGAGTATAAACAAATAGGACTTCCAGTATTTTAATATTTTCCTTTAATATTATTTATTTTTATGTGAAAACTATTTTGAAGAATATTTTTCAAGTACAAGTTGCTTAAATTAATTCTATATAGTCTTCTATGTATACATGAATTTAGAGTCTTTTTCAATATTTTAATTAAACCTTTAAAATTTTTGTTTTAATGAGATAGATGTCCTTCGTTACACTTCAAAAAGATATATTTTGATAGCATTGATCAACTGTGAAGATGATGCTACGTTAGGAAATGAGTTATTGTTATCATATTGTACCATCTCAAGTTATATGGATTAGGCTAGATTTTAAAACCTAACTTTTTTATATTATGATAAAATATTTCATTTAATTGTTTTTCCATAAGATAGATTGCATTCCACCTTCAGGTGATTGATGTTTTAAAGGTTTTTCTTGATGATATATTCAACGAAGTCAATGAATATATAGGAAATAGGGAATTTACATGTTCACTCGGATAGTAGTAAGTTGGGTTTTATAACTTTCTATAGATGTAAGTACATAAGTATAAATGATTATAAATTGGATTTCCATTTACTCATCTTAAAGATGAGTATAAATGGAAGCCATTTGTAAAGCTTATAAAAGGATTATCATTCTTTATATAATAGACATCCTCAAGCAAGGAAAGTCTCTTTCAACTTCTCTCTCTAACTCTTTCTCTAGTTCTCTCAATTCTCCTTTGTATAACATTGATAGTTCAATTCTCATTTTATAACACGTTATTAGCGCAACTTGTTCTAAAGGTAATTCTTTGATCTTAAATTTGAGGCTGTTAATATAGAATAAATTTTGCTTATTTCTAATAGTATTTATTTTGTTAATTTGTTTTATGTATTGAGAAGCTATAAGCAAATTATTTTGCTATGTCATAGCTAGAAACTATGCACAAATGTCATTTAATATTATCATTTCCAAATATTATATGCAAATTATTATATAGCCAAAAACCATGTAAAAATCATTCTTACAATCCAACGTTATTTGTAAATTATAACTAGAAGTTATACAACAAGTTATTATGTTTAGTCACTGTCGGAAGCTAAGTACAAATTACATTTATATCATTATTGTTAAATGCTATGTGCAAATTATTATGTGGCTAGAAATCACGTAAAAACCATGCTTATAGCTAGAAGCTATTTGCAAATTATAACCAAAAGTTTTGCAAAATTACTTTAACATAATTTACTAAAGAAAAACTTTATATATTTGTCATAGCTAGAAACTAATATAAAGAAAAAAAATTCATAATTGGTATAGCCTGAAGCTACACAATAAAGCAATATCATTCCCTAAAGTGATTATAATTTTATTCCTAGAAGTGAATACAAATCTCCCTCCTTGATTATTAATACTAAAGTGAAAGTTAAAATAACAAAATAAACCACGCAATATCACTAGAAGTGAAATGGTATTGAGAATTATTATGGACATGGTAAAAAAAACTATTAATCACGTACCTATTAAACGCTCAAATATTTAGTCAACTTTTACTAAGTATTAACAAAATTGAAAGGGAAGAAATAAATTTCATTAGTTATAGAAATTATAAAATAGAAAAAGTAATTACTGAGAGAAAAAAAAAACAATACTATTAGTTCAAAGGTAAACCAGGATAAATGACATGAAACTAATATGAAAATAATAATAATAATAATAATAATAATAATTGGAGTTGAGAATAATCTGGTATGTTTCTTTAAAAAATTGTTGTTCTTCTTCAACATTCAATTGACTTAGGATTTGTCAACTAGGTTGTAGTACAAAAAGATTGTGAGAGAAAAGACAGGGAAATGCAATATAGGGTTTGAGATTGAGATTGAAGAAAAACTAACCTGAAAAAGATAGTTCACTCGATAAGAGAGAGACACAATATTGAGAGTAAAAAAATATATTTTGTGTTATGTTGATGATATTTTAAAATACTATCACTATAGCTCTCCTTTACTATCAACATTGTCCTAAAATTTCCTATGTTGACTCAATTTTCTTTGTGTCAACATTGATGTCGTAAACAAATATCTTTTTTCTTATAGTGTGATGGATTAGATTTTATTTACTTTGATATATCTTAATTTCTTTAAATTTTCTAGTTTAAAATTGATCTTCTAACGAATGATAAAAATATTCTTATTAATTGATGATACATAGTATGTTGTCATTATATTTATTATTTTTATTTATCATATATCTTTTATTCAAATTTTATTCATATATGAGAATGCATATGTTGTTTTCATGATAAACAAGGAAGATGTATGTCTCAAAGATTGTGTAATAATTAATAATCATTATACAATCCTTTGAGATAAAAGGTATTTTTCAATTTGACGTTAGTAAAGGCTAATGTTAATACTATTTTAAATATTATAAACTTGATTCGAGACTCCAAAAGAGCAAATATTATGCTATCAAAAGGAACTATATTTCATATAAATGTTGTTTTATATTCTAGAAAAAGTATAAAATAAAATAAAATTCTTAGTCTTAAAAGATATTCATAGAAATGTATATCATCTTAAAACTATGAATGTAGGTAATGTAGAATATATTTAGATTACTTCTATTATTTCTAGCCAAAAGCTCATAGTGGAAAAGCTCATAGCTTTCTTCTTTGGGTTGTATTATGTAGCCATAAAGTATATTGAGTCATATGTTGTCATGAACAAGAATTCTACAATCTAAAAATTTTATGCTTTAGCATAAATAGTTAGGCCACTCGAGGACTTAAATGATGCATTGAATGGTAGAGCACATAAAAGGGCATCTATTAAAGAACTAAGAAATTCTTTTGCCTGATGAATATTCATAAGCTACTTACTCACAAGGAAAATTGATAGTTAAACCATCTTTAACTAAAATCATATTTAAGTTGTTAGTATTCTTAAAAAGAACACATAAGGACATATGTAGGACTATCCATCCACCATATGAATCATTCTGTTACTGTATGATCTTAATAGATACCTCTAGTAGGTAGTCACAAGTCTGTCTCCTTTCTACACATGATATTGCTTTTGCTAGGCTCTTGGCATAAACAATCAAACTACAAGCACAATTTCTAGATTATTCAATCAAGACAATACAACTTAATAATGTTAGAAAATTTACTTCTCAAACATTCATTGATTATTGCATGTTGATTAGGATTGATATTGAGCATCTCGCTACTCATACCCATAATGATATGAAGAATCTCTTATCAAAAGAATATAATTAATTGCTTGACTCTTACTAATGAAAATTGGATTACCTACTTCTTTTTAGGGACTTGTTAAGCATGTTGTAGCTTACCATGAATAATCCCCTTCATAACTTGTACTTATAGAACAATCAAATGTCTTTCACTTATGAATCTTTGATTGTGTAGCACATATACAAATTGTACCTACATAATTCACTAAAATAGTCCCCAATAAAAAACTTGAAATTCATGTGGGTTTTGATTCTCCATCCATCGTAAAATATCTTGAATAACTGATAAGTGATGTTTTTATAGCTGCTTGGTTGATTGCTATTTTTATAGCTACTCGAAAACTTACTAATGAAAGGGTTGAGCTGTTGAGGAAAGCAGAAGAGGGAAAGGATGAAGCTGAAGCTGAGGCTCATCGGGTGCCCGAGGAGAGGGAGGTGATGGAGGCTAGCAAGAAGAAGGCCAAGGAGGAGGCTGAGTGGCTGAGACAAGAGATGTAGGAGCTCTGGGCGGGGTTCGACGTTCAGAAGGAAGAGTTAGAAGTTGAGTATCAGAAACAAGTGGATGACATGTTCTTATATGGCTATCGATGTTGTATGAAGAAACATGGCATTACCTAAGATACTCCTAGTTTTCCTTCTGATGATGAGGACGGAGCTATATGCGACCTTGCTTGGGGAGAAGGAGATGCTTCTAGAGCCGGACGCTCTAGCGGACATGCTTGACCTTGTTATTTTTTTTAAGTTTTTCCTAGCCGAAGATAGCCTAGGCGGAAATTTTTATAGACATTGAACATTTATTATCTATATATATATATATATATATCTTTATCTTTTTTATTTACTTTTCTCATACTGTGTTCATGGGTAAACTTCATTGATAGTATTGTTTTAGATTAGATACATCCAAGGATGGAGTAGGGGTACGCCGTCTAGTGTGTGGAGATGGTATGCCCCTAAGCTTCCAATCTTAGTCACAACGTAAGGCCCTTCCTAATTAGCCTAAAGCTTTTCGACCCCCCATTTTGGCTATGTTCTCGAAGACTTTTTTAAGAACTAGGGTTCTTGTTCGGAAACTTGTGGCCATGCCTTTTTGTCGTAATAAGAAATTGCTCTCTGGCGATAGGAAGCCATCCGGATAGCCGTGTTTCCTCATGTTTCATCTGCCCAATCCATCTATTTTTTGAGTTCCTTATTGTTGTCTCTTTGACCTTGCACAACCGTTTTGGCGGTGGGCATGCCTATCTTAGTCAAAATAATGACTTCCATTCCATAGGCAAGGGCGAAAGGGGTAGCTTCTATTGGTTGTCTAGACATTGTTCAATAAGCCCACAAAACTTTGGGCAATTCATCTACCTATTTCCCCTTAGCTCATTCTAGCATTTTCTTTATTGCAATCAGTAGGGTCTTGTTTATTGCCTCTGCTTGCCCATTGCTCTAAGGATGGCGGGTCGTTGAATATAGGTTCTTAATGTTTAACTTTAAGCATAATGTTTTGAAAATGATACTGTCAAATTACGACCCATTGTTTGCCACAATTGCTTGTAGGACTTCAAACCGGCACACAATGTTTTTCTAGATGAACTTGGAGACATCTTTGTCCTTGATACTAGCGTAGGCTTCTGCATCTAGTCATTTGCTAAAATAGTCGATTGCTACGAGCAAAAATTTCTTTTGTGCTACTACAACGGGTAAGGGGCCAACTATGTCCATCCCTCATTATAGGCACGACCATAGGCTTGTGACTAAATTGAGAGCTTCATAAGGCACACAAGGGATGGGAGTGTACCTTTGACACCAGTTGCACCTCTTAACATAATTTTCAGCATCTTGCTTCATGGTGGGCTAATAGTACCCTTGCGTATAAGCACAATAAGCTAGAGTTCGTCCGCCTGGGTGATTGCCGCACACACCTTCATGGAATTTGACCAAAACATATTTAGCTTCTGAATCGCTCAATGATTCGTTCCCAATTGGTGTCTCAGCTGATTGATGTCCAGTTGGTGCTCCTTGATTGAGGAAGTAATCAACAAAATTTATAACCTATATCACCATGCACTAGGATAGCATAAGCTAGTATAACATAGTGGCTCTAGGATCGTTCACTAGGAAGGGTTTTGAACTTACAACTGATACCAATTCAAAGTTGAATTGGTTCCTTTTTATTTCAAGGTTAGCTTCAAAAGAAAACATAAACTTTGGTTGAAAAAGGTTTGGTTTCAAGCTAACTAAAAAGAAAGTAATGGGAATTACTTATAAAGAAAAAACGTCTCTTGGAGTTTTAGGATCACCGGGGTCAGGCTCCTCATGCAAAAACAGAGTTCCGGTCACTTTGGTTCTTTTCCTCACATTAGAGAATTAACATATAGTTCATTCTCCAACCGGTGTTGTACAGATGCTTCCCTTTTATGGATTTCAGCACTAATTCCCTCTCACTGATGCATCTTGCAATGGCTCGTGCCTCTCACCTAGCATTTACCATTCAAGGTGATCATTAACCTTGGATTTCCCTTCTCAAGCTCGCAAGAGATAACTAATGGATGCCTCCTTAAAGTCCAAAAGCTTACCAAGTGTTGGCAATTCTAGAAAATCCTACCTTCAAGTCACCTCCCAAAAGCTCACAAGAGGTAAACTAGTGTATCTCCATGGACGGAGATCACTTGCCTTACCAAGTGTTGGCTCAGGTGAATTGAAGGCGTTTTAAGTTAACTAAAAACATAGAAATCATAAACGGGTTACACTTTCTCTTCATTAACAGCTGAAACAACAAAACTCTCAATTCTTGCATTCAGGACCTTACCCGGCTACCTTAGCTCCAAGAAACGAAGAACCTAGCCACCCATTCTATGAGGAAACATCCTCGGAGCTTGTTTGGCTAGTAATGAAAAATACAATCAAATTGAGTAGGTAAGGCAGAGCAAAGTTCTGTATTTTACTTCCTTTTAAACTATACAAAAAGTTGTCTCTGAGAACAAGCTCCCGAGCTCTCCTTCTTGTAAAGAAAATTACAACTATATATAAGAGGTTATTCACCCTTGGTTCTTACTTAAAGACTAAGGAATCCTATGATAGGTGGGTTACAAGGATAGTTTGGGGATTTAGACATCAAATATCTAAAGCAAAATATCTCATAATGTCGGTCGCAAATATCGGGAAGTTTCAGGAGAAAACCGCGGCACTGTGCAAGATGGTTGCAAAACTCTCCGGGTAAGTGCTATTAGAGGATCCGGATATGTCTGACCAGGGAAGTTGAAACGCCCTCCTCTCCTATCTGGCGTCAGGCACCGGATGTGAAATATCCGGAGAAGGTGGAACGTCAGCCGGACAGAATTCCGGATGTGAGATATTCGAAGAAGGTGGAACGTCAGCCGGACAGAATTCCGGATGTGAGATATCCGGAAAAGGTGGAACGTCGTAAGGGGGACCATCTGCGTGTGCAAGGTGTAGGGACCCCTCCCCCTAATGACACAGAGCGCGCATCGCTATCCGGAGCAACTCCATCCGGATTCCCTAAGAGGACACGTGGAGCGCTCCCCTATTCGGACTCCCTCAGGGAGAAGCACACGACACTCGCGATCATCACGCCTGGACGATAGCATATCCTATCCGGATATGTTGTCCGGATCATTGACTAAAGTGCACAAGCCTTGCTACGTCATTCTGGATTTGCTTATGGCAAAGGACTTCAAAGCTTCGGTTCTTTATGTTTCTGAGCTTTCCATTTGCTTTTCCATGGATTCCAAAGAACTCTCCTCAATCTTGGATTGCTTTGGTGATAAAAAAGCTAACAAAAACACCAAAACTTACACAATTTGATTAGAAATGATTGCAAAGGTCCTTAATATGTTAATTGGGTTAAAAGGTGATAACTACTACTCAAAAGTGTTTAAAAGAGTTAATTACAAGCTATGAAATAACACTTTTTGAGTAGTAATCACTCAATCATCTTAGGTATGGTCCCCCAAATGACCATCTATAAAGACGGTCATTGATTAGAGTGAAGCGGACGATCTGTATACAAACTTTGTGTGCATGCTTCTCGTCTTCTGGTAGTTCTTCCATCTAGATGTATTTCACAATGTCATGCATCCAACCGGGGTCCATCTCAATGGTACTACATACTGGATTTGGTGTGATTGAGGATGTGGCTTGGAGGTAGACGAACAACATTACTACCTCTCTTATAGGAAGAGTGGAAACTATTTCGGCCAAAGCGTCAACCTTCAAATTCTTCGTCCGAAGTATTCGTCTGATCTTCCATTCATCTAGCCTTTCAAGCAGTCTTTAACCATTGTGAGATAGCCAGCCATGTGTTCATCATTTGCTTCGTATTCTTTCTGAATTTGCCTGATGATTAGTTGAGAGTCGCTACGTATTTCTAACTTTGTTGCAACCAAATTAAGGGAAAGGTCTAACCCAACTAGGACAACTCATACTCTGCTTCATTGTTAGAGGTAAAAAAGTTGAGTCGGATACCTACTCTAATAGTTCTTTGGTTGGTGACTATAGGATCAAACCTACTCCGGAACCGGAAGCTCTGGACACTCTGTCCACATAAAGTGTCCACCATTCCTCCACAGGGGACTCAACTGAATGTGCCAATTTTTGGGAGAGTTCGACTATAAAGTCAGCCATGACTTGCCCTTTCAATGCTAATCTTGGTTGGTATTCGATTCCATATTCACTCAACTCAATAACCCATTTCAACATTCGTCCAGACAAATCTGGTTTGTGTAAGGTGCTTCAGAGTGGTTGATTCGTAAGTATAGTCACTTAGTGAGCCTAGAAGTACAGGCGGAGTTTCTGGGAGGTGCTTGTCAAGGCTAGGGTCATCTGCTCCATTATGAAGTATTGGGTCTCTATGTCTACCATTGCTTTGCTCACATAGTAGATAGGTTTTTGCTCTTTGTCTCATATGTGCCAAAATTGAACAACATTGATTGCATAGTCCGATATGACCAAATACATGTAAAGTTGTTCGCCAGACTAAGGGTTGTTCAGAATGGGTGACTTAGTGAGGTAGTGCTTGACTTCCTCAAACGTCTACCTTCATTCATCCATCCAACCAAATGTGCTTGCCTCCCTGATCATGAGGAAGAAATGCCTTAGCTTGTTTGTGAAACGAGCTATGAAGCTCCCCAAAGCAGCCAGATGACACGTGAGGCACTACAACTCTTTTTTACTACTCGGGGCAAGTGTTTCAAGGACGACTCTTGTATGATCCGGATGAACTTCAATTCCTCTTTGAGTCACCATAAATTCTAGAAACTTTCTTGCATTGACGCCAAAAACGTACTAAGCTAGGTTGAACTTCATGTTGTATGCCCGCATCAAGCTGAATGTTTCTTCTAGGCTCTAAGCGTGTTCACCTCGGGTTCTACTCTTCACAACAATGTCATCGATGTAGACTTCCACAATTTAGCCGATCAAGGGCTTGAAGATCTTTGTTATTAATCTCTAATAAGTAGCGTCAGCATTCTTGAGCTTGAACGGCATGACATTGTAGTAGTACAGCCCGTGTGGTGTCATAAAGGTTGTCTTTTCTTCATCTGGTTGGAACATGGGGATCTAGTGGTATCCGAGAAAGAATCTATGAAAGAGAGCATTATATACCCGATAGTGGCGTCAACTATCTGATCTATTCAAGGTAAGGGAAAACTATCCTCCAGACAAAAGTCATTCAGGTTGGTGTAGTCGACGCAAACTCACTATTTCCCATCCTTCTTTGGAACGACCACAATGTTTGCTAACCAATCTAGATGTTTGACTTCCCTAAGAAATCTGACTACTAGCAACTTGTCAATCTCATCCTAGATCATTTGCCTATCCGGATGGAAGTGTTGAACCTTCTATTGTACGAGACGCGAGGAGGGTATGACGTTGAGCATGTGAGAGGCCATAAATGGATGGATTCCTAACATGTCAGAATAAGTCCAAGCGAAGATGTCTTTGTGTCATTGAAGCATGCTTCAGAGCAATTTCAATTCATCTGGCGTGAGAAGGGAGGTAGCATAGGTAACTCGATTTGTGTCATGTGAAAGGCACAATGGTTGGAGTAGATCGGACGCAGGTGGATCCTTCTCCTCCGAGTTCAATAATTGTTATTACTCCTTTGCATTTGATGGTTTTGGGCATGCCTCATTGCTGGCTGGATGTCTGGAATCTAGTGTCACTTGATAGCATTGGAGTGTGGCTAGCTAATAGCCAAGATGGTAGATTTGTTCATCCTCGATGAGGTAGCTCACCATTTGATGCTATGTAGAGGAAACGACTTTCATTCTATAAAGCCATGTGCGTCCCATGATGGCCTTGAAAGGGGATAAATCCTCTACCACTGAGAATTGCACGTTCAAGGTGATCGGGCCAACTTGGATGGGTAATACAACATTGCGTTGAGAAGTCATCATAGCTCCATTGAACTCAGATAACAACTGCCTTGCTTGTAGGTTGACATTTATAAGAGGTCAGCTGAGCTACCCGGATTAATCAGAACCTTTCTCACATTGAACCCACTTATTCCTAGGATTAGGACTAGGGTGTCTTTGTGTGGTTGCAATACCCGGTTAGCATTTATTGGAGGGAAGGTACTTGTGTCATCAACGGGGCGTATACTTCCTTTTGGAAAGTTATGCTGAACAGAGCTGATCTCTTCTCTTACGGAGGTCGCGCGAAGCAACCTTTGCCTTTTCCATTTAGAGTAATATCTCTAAACAGCGGGGCCTTCGTGAATGTATTTGATGATAACTCTAGGAGCTGCTAAAGTCGTAGGGGCTTGGATGGCTAGATCTCGGGCCATCTCTCTTTATTTACCAGTTATGCAGACATATTGTTTCAGGTATCCAACCCTGATTAGTCTTTCCACTAAGTAGTGGAGACTTCTACATTGTTCGGTGGTATGACCATGATCTTTATGATAGACGCACCTTCTACTTCGATCCCATTTAGCCGGATATGTCTTGATCGGCTCTGGCCACCTAAAATCAGACAGATTATATCATTCATAACTAGCAGATTTGCTAACAATGTCCATTAAAGTAGAATCATTCATGACCTTGGCAATGTTTGAAAGTAGCTTAACATTATTTCTTTTTTTGATGGTGTAGCCATATTTGATTAAAGCATAAACTTAATCATCATCAAACAAAAAGATTTTTAAGAGTGAGACAATGCGAAAAGGATTCATAATTTTCTTACTTTTACTTTTGATTAATTAGCACATGTAGTATGAAATACATGCTATAATGGAGTATATTTTCCTAGAATGGAGAGTGTATGTCATTGTCTCATACTTTACGAATCATAGTCTAGTCACTGTATTTTCTTGGCATTCTAGGTACACTTATATAAATTTTATTTTCACTTGGCTACTACTATAGGCATGAAAGTTGGTAGTTTTTTTTTTTTTTTTTTTTTTTTTTTTTTTTTTTTTACTATCTACCACCAAATATATTGTTGGGCCATATTAAGGTGATATTTTTAGCTAATTAACATGTTTCCCAATTTTTGTGAGACATATTAAGTATATCCCATTCTTTCTAGTTTCCAAAGAAGCAAGAAGGAAATTATTGCTCATATTTCATGGTTGATGATGCTTTATTAAGCCATAAGACCAAGAAATTTGATTTTGTGGCATTAAACCTAAGATAGAAATGAATGACCTTCGGGATGACATTCATAATGAGGAAGGGATGAATGTGCAAGGGTTATAATGAGAAAGGGAGAGATTTATGAGGTGAATTTGGACCAAAATATTTTAACAAACATGATAACTACACAACAATCTTGCTTTTAGCAATACATAAATATACAAACTCTAAACCTAAAATTTTGAAATCAAGTCATGGAATATATAAGCTAAAAGTTAAAAGCTCACACACCTAAATTATCTAGAGCATTCATAATCATTACTTGTTTTTCTACAAAAATTATTTTTTTTAACCTGTTTTCCATTAACACTCAACCTTTAACTCTATATCTAGCCAAGTGTGCTCCTAAGATATGATCGTTATGGTAAAACTCTATTATTATTTTTTTCTTTAAAGTTTGTGAATTAAGTGGATTATAGAGATTAAAATTGCAAAAAAAAAAAAAAAAGGTTCCTGAAGTACTTGGGTTTAGATTAAATGCAACTAGGATATATTTGTATTTTTGAGTTCCAATATTTCACATGGATTATAGCTTTTTGAGTACTTTTCCCTCTCCTTTAGGGATTGCTTCAATTAGTAAATGATATGGTAGAACTATTCATTTGTCCCTAAGTTTTTCAAGGCTACTATGCATACTTTCATATCACATTTGAAAATTTTATGGCCTAGTTTGTCAATTCATTTGGAATGTTCTTTTATTCTACTTCAAACTAAATATTGTACCGATAAGATATTCAATGGCCTTTTGTTTCTTAAAATTGATCAAACCTATGTCTAGTTATATTCACCTCATTTTAGAAATATACATTTAATCAATCATTTATTGCACTTAACAATAAATTTATGTTTTTATACTAATTTGTATTTTTTTTCCCCTCTAAATCACTACATTATGAGTTTTAAGATAATCAAAAGTTCTAGTTCATGATATTCAAGTCAAATTAACTCATATAATATTCTTGATTGATTGACTTGACATATTTATGTTAGGATTGGATGCTGAAGAATCTTTGCAAAAAAAGGATGAATGTTGTGGTAGTCATTATTTTAAGCCTTGGCCAAGGTGATTGTTTAATAATGATATTTTCAACATTTAAATAAATGGTATTTTTCTTTATTTCCTATTTCTTATAATGCTCCACTTAATTTAGAATTACAATTATGTGGCTTGATTGATGTTCACTTAGTTTTTTTGAGATGCATATTAGATATATGTTTGCTTTGTGACCTAAAAACACATTTACTTATAGTGAAATTATCTTTAGAAGTAAAGAGAGGCTTAAAAGAGAGAGACAGAGAGAGAGAGGGAGAGAGGAAGAAACAGAGAGAGAAAGAAAGATAAATTTTCCATTATTTGTATTTCTTTATTTATTTTTATTCCTTATGATGCTCTAGTTATATTAGAATAAGTAGATTTTGAGATATATTTAAACATATGTTTGTTTGATGACCTAAAAGTACATTAAATTAAGGTGTGACCTTCTCCTTAGAGGGGGATAGAAGGGAATGGGAAGAGAAATAGTGTGAAAAAAGATAAAGAAGGCATGGAGAGAGAGAAAGAGAGAGTGATTTGTATTGGTATGGTACTAAAATTCTAAAGTAGTCAAAAGACACAAAAAACAAATAAAGGATACTTTTGTTCAATATTTGATAATTCATGGTTCCTTGTGACAAATGCCAAAATAAACATACCCTTAAAATAAGCATTAAATTTGTTTGTGTGTGTTTTATCTAGGAATCTCTACTTATCTTCGAATTAATCATGTCTTCAAGTATTAGCTTATGTGAGACTTGAGCTATGTCATCTTGAAGACCTATTGTCATCTAATTAGAGAACAATAACCTACGATTCACCATTAGATTGTTTTATATCATTAAGATCAAGCTACTATCATTGAGATGAAATCTAATAAACAGGAAGACATGTTTGACATGAACCTTCAAATGTTAGAGTGTTAGAATTCATTTCCAGATGGTAAATGAAAAATTCAACTCTTTTTTAGTCTTCACTACTTATAATCCATATATATAAGGAAATAAGACTTACCATTTGGAAGATAGTAAAATCTATTAAAAATAGTTTGATATTACAAGAGAGGGTCTAAAGGTGCCAAACCACATAAATCATTGAATCATTCTATGATGATTATTATTATTATTATTATTATTATCATTATTATTATTATTATTATTTATTCAAAGCATAGGGTAAAGACTCTTTAGCTACGAGAATGTCTTGTATAGAAATTAATGAACTCATGGATAAAGCATAAAATGATATTCTAATATTCTTATAAGTTATCAATAAAGTTGGGAAGCTTATTAGCAGCTCCTAAATGAGTATACCATATTGTGTAGTCTTTAAATGTAGAAAGAAATTATAGTTAAGAGTCTTAGAGAGTTGAGAATAGTCCATGAGGAAGTGGTCCTTAGGGTACAAGTGAGTGTAGTTTTTTTATGGTGACTTATTCATTCAGTGGTTAAAAAATAAAATAAAATAAATTAAAAAAAAAAAGTTTCATAAACTTTCTTAAAAACAAGGGGGAAACCTAAGTGAAACTAAGATGAAATTAGATTTGAAGATTCTTGCAAAAGTGTTGAGCATTGAGGGATTGATTGGATTCCCTTGCTTCTATGAAAAGGCCTTCCATCAAATTAAGACAATTAGGATTACCTACAAGTATTCTTAGATGGAAGGTTTTTAATACAAACTTAACTAATTTGAAAGTCTCATACTTATGAGTTACACTTCTATGTGCGCCAAGTTTTAACTACTTATTTGTTTGTCAAATCATATATCTAAGAGCACAATAAAAGTTAACTTACATAAAATAAAAAAAATGGCTTTTGACTATTATACACTTGAGATACTCTTAAAACGGTTCTTAAACTTTAGATTCTTAGCATCAAGGACTAATGTTCTAATCAAAACAAAGAAGTGTTGATCACAACCTAAGTTTACCAAACACCCAAGATTTGAAAAACATTTCATGGGCAAAAGAGAGGTCATAAGGGTCTCTATCTCCTCCACCTAGGTTGCTACTTTGACTGCTCCCAAATATGTATGTCAAAGTGCAGTTTCTAAGTACAAGGAGTCGATTTTAATTTTAAAATCCAATTACTCGGGTGTCGAACTACAAGGAGGTGATTTTAGGTGAATAGCGTAATTGGAAATATTGGAGGAAGATTAGAATTTTTTAGGCAAACTCTTTCACTTAATTGCTTGAAAAATGGGTTGATGAATTTTATAAATAAATCAATACAGGAGAAAAACAAGTACATTTAAATTGAAATTTGACTTAGCATGATTTAAAAAGGTATTAGGGAGTTCTTGGAGCTCCCTTCTTACCATGAAAAGACACTTAATTAAGTTAACCCAACTAATACTACCTATAAATGCTCTTAGTTGGAGAATTTTTAACACAAACACAATTTAATTAAAGCCCCCATAGTTAATTTGTTTACCGAATTATATAATTAAGGCTTAATAATGATCATCTCAAATCAAAATGACTTTCACCACTAAGTGCTTGAGATGCCCCTCAATGGGGGCCTCTAAAGTCTAATTTCCAAACATCAACACTTTGTATTCTAATTAAAATGGAGTGTTCTAACTTATAAGTTGAATAAATCGTTACTTAAGATTTGAGGGTTATTTCATGGGCACTAGGGAAATCCTAAAGATCCCCTTCTCCTTAGCCTAAACCACTATTCAAAAGATATGAAAATAAATAGCAAAATCATGGAGTAATGAAATCATCATTAAAACTCAAGATTCAACTTCAATATTGTATGAAACCAAAACTTATAAGTGTATATAAGAATATTTAAAAGAAGTATGAGAGATTAGAAAATAACTAAAACGAGAAAAACATTACAAAAATTGAAGTTGTAACAAGTTTAAAAGTTGGAGGTTGAAGAAGAGTTCCCTACCAAGGGGACTCCTCCAAACTCCCTTCTCTAGTTGCAAAATCTCTTTAAATAGGTGATCTTATGTTCCCTAAGTTTTATACCATGTGGAGGCATCTAAAACAAGGTGAGAGATCTAATGGTGGCTTGAGAGAAGTCCAAGAATGTGGATCTCATGAGTTTTCGGAGTTTCAAAACAAAATTGAGGTAGTTTTAATGAAAATGGTGCTAGGTTATAAGGTCGCAACATCTTGGCACCATTTTTTTTAGTAGGTGGACTTCTTTTGCTCAAAATGACACTAAGTTAAGCAGAAAATGGCACCAAGGCTTGTGGTAGTGCCATTCCGGCACCATATTTTTTTTATTTATAGAAAGCTCCTTAGTTTCCTTCAACATTCATGTTTTTCATTAATATTTACTGATTTCTTCACAACTAAAAATCATGTCCACATATTCTCAAAATTATTAAGATTGATATTTAAAGAGTATAGAATTTAACATAATTTACTTAAGTCCATTTGAACATCCATAACCCCCTTGAATTTCCTCAAACTTTGGATTGGTTGAAATAAGATTGCTTCATTGATCTTCATGTGACTTTGATCCTTTAGTGTTAGGACAAAGCCCTTAAAAGCATGACATATTTTAACATTTTTATACATTATTATTTATTTAATACGATTCTAATTTCTCTTATTATCTATCCATTCCATGCATTACACTTTTTTAGCATTCTAGCCTAACATCTTTTGTATCGTACATGACTTAGGAGCATTAGGAGTTGAATAGAAGATCCAAGCCATGAGTCCTTGCAAGTAATGGATTAGATCATAATCGATTCATAGACTTAGACAATCCATTTGAGGCATAGTGCACTACCTACTACTTAGGGGGATGATTGACATTGTCTATTGGGTAATCATGATCTCACCAACCTACTATATTATATAGTCTCTCAACCTTGAGAGGATACTAAGCCTGTGTTAAAGTTTGTAACAAATTTGGCTTATGGGTGAGATCCTAAGGTGGTCATAAATTCCCTATGATTTGGGTCACTATTGATGGAAGTTAATGGCAACAAATATTCTCAATAGAGGCACCATGATATCTCATGGGACTGAGATAGTATGCCTTCTCATGTGATCTTAAGGATATGTGATCGAGAAAGTTATGGTTGTAGTAATTCCTTGATTGGAGTTTGACATATGCTCTTAATAAGCTCAGGTATATTCGTTGATCACATAATAAGAAGATTTATAACTCAAGGATAGTAGAGGTAATCTTGAGAGGTAGATAACATTCACATTGTTAGATTATAGACACCAATTCATAGGGAACCTACATATAGTGGATAGTAGGTCATGGACCTGAATTCTTGTATCTCATTGTAATATACATAGGATACTGAAGTGTAGTTGATTCTTTATAATGGGATATTAAATCAACTTCAAAATTGGATTATAAGGGAGCCAATATTTGTCTATGGGTCCTAATGGTCCCCTTTCGAGCTTGTATTCCTTGATTGCATGGTTTATGAGGATTAGTTAAGTTTTTTCTTCTCATGTACGCATAAGGTTGTTTTAGTAAATACCTAATGTTAAACAAGAGCTTGTGAATGGTCTATTTAGATTGGACTAATTGATTAATTGGAGACTAACAGGGCTAGTTAGTCAATTAGGACCCAAGTGGAATAATTTAAGTGACCTAAGCCTGGGATGGACTCAAAAATAGCATATTTTAGATAACAATTCTCATGAGTTTCACATCTTTTGAGTAGTAATTATGTCTAAACCACTCAATTAACATGTTGTTATCCTTACAAGAGTTACTAACAAGTTTTATGAAGTATTAGAGTCATTTCAAGGTATGATTTTGATAAATTGGTAACAAAAGAGATGAATCAAATTGAAAAGAACAAATAATGTTGATGATGATTCAAATGCATAATGAAATAAGTAATGCAATTGGTTTGGACTAGGATTTGAGTTGATTTAGAGGTAGTTGAAGTGGAATCAGAAGAAGGAAATGGAAGAAATGAAAAAAGAAGGCTTAAAAATCAAATATTTCCATTTCGCATGACTATGCGAAATGGGCCAGAAGGTAGAATTGTGTTGCAAACAAAGACGAATTGCCAAGCTGATTTCTCATGACTGTGCGAAATGGTCTAAGAGGCTATAACTGCTACTGCTGAATTCTTGATTTTGCACAACCATGCGAAATTGGTTGAGGTTGTGCGAAATGGTCATTTTGTTGTTAAACTCCAAATTGTTTGATGAAGAAGCTTTTGGAAGACCTCTTAGATGATGCCAAGTGTCCACTTAACCTTGGCCTATAAATACAAAATTGAATTTCTCATGTAAAGAGCTTTTGGACACTTCTAATTGTAGAATTTTTTAAATTCTCTCTCTTAATGGAATTCTCTATTTTCCTTCATTTTCTCACTAGCCAAACATGCCTTATGAGACCAAATCTCCAAGCATGAGTGGCTAAATCTCGTTTTTCTCAAAGGAAAGAGATCTAGAGGCAAGATCTATAGTGAATTAGAGAAATGAGCTTTAATTGCAAAGGTAATTTGATCCAATTGATTGATTAATTGAATTTTGGGGATTTTTCTCTTCAATTTGTCTTGGATGACTACTACAATGCAAACTAGGTAGATTCATTAAATTCTTAAAGCTAGTTTTGATGAGATTGAATAGTTGCATTATGTGAATCATTTGAAGATAATTTAAGATGAATTGAATATATGATTTGAATTGATCTCTTAGATTAAATAACCTAATTTGAAGATAAATTAGATCTAGACCTAAAGCTAAGTCAAAAATCTGTTTAGATGAGAATTTAGATTTTCAATCTAACTTGATGAAAAATAGATCTCAACATGTATTCACCATAGAGATTGTTTTCTAAAAAATCCTAACTTCGAGAGTTTTTTTTCTTATTAATTTCCTTTTATTTTACATTTTATTGTTCGTCACAATTTGAAATCATTGTTATTTTCAACTTTTATCATGAATTGTCAAATCAATTTCACTTTATCACAATCACTTCTTTTCTTCCCATTTAAGCCTTAATTACCGAGAATAATCCATCCCAGTGGATGACACCTAAGACCGCTATACTACCATAGCTTTTGCTAAAAAAACCTTTTTGATTGGGCAAGAGTTACCTTAGCATAGTTGTATTAGGTTATAAATTTTATTTTGATCCAATAAATGATAAAAATCAATTGATCAGGGATTAAGGCTTCAGTCTTGTGTTCCTATTCACATTAGAGATAAGAACGCACTAGCCACCAAGCCTTTAAGATTACACCCCTTTAGTTGTCAGATTCAAGGAGAAAGAGACATTGTGATAGAAGTTCTCTAGGTTTGTGAGATCTACAATGATTTTGATACTTCTACTTCTTCACCAACTGGATTTGATCTTGGAACATTTAGATCTAAGTTAATACACTAATTTTCTAGATCTAAAGGTTTTAAATGTATATTTGCTTCCGTGAAAGTATCTAGAGAGCCCTAGGAAGATTTGCATGTACCCTAATGGTTTAAAGACAAGGAATGGTGATTACTACTCAAAAAGTGCTATTTCATAGCTTGTAATTAACTCTTTTAAACACTTTTGAGTAGTAGTTATTGCCTTTTAACCCAATTAACATGTTAAGGACCCTTGCAATCAATTCTAATCAAATTGTGTTAAGTTTTGGTGTTTTGATAGCTTTTTTATCACCAAAGCAATCCGAGATTGAGGAGAGTTATTTGGAATCCATGGCAAAGCAATGGAAAGCTCAGAAACATGAAAAACCGAAGCTTTGAAGTCCTTTACCATAAGCAAATCCGGAATGCAAGGAGGGAAAGCAAAGAGAAATCTGTCATGAAGCATTTTTATGACAGTCATGTCAGCTACTTTTGGAGTACTTTGTGGAGTCCAATTTATGTATGTTATATGTCGTTTCGAAGCTCAGGAAGTCAACAATCCAATGCTACAAATGATGTGCGATTCGGAGTTGAAATGAAGGAGTTACAACCATTGGAAGCTGATTACTCCAAGCTGAAGGAAGAATTTTGCACGGCTGCGAAATCACCCTTTTGCTGCGAAATGATTTCGCAGCCATTTTGCACAGTGCTGTGGAATTTCTCCTGAAGTTTCCCGATATTTGCGACCGACACTTTTGGATATTTTTCTTCAAATTTTTTATGTCTAAATCCCCATTTTCTCCTTGTAACCCACCAATTATAGGATTCCTTAGTTATTAAGTTTGGAAAATGGGTGAATAACCTTAGATATTTTGTTTTGTAATTTTCTTTATATATAGATCTCGGGAGCCTATTCTAAAAGAGAGGACGAGGAGGACGAGAACCTTTTGTAATAGTAAGGAATATATTTTACAGAGCACTTGCTCTGTTTTTCATATATATATTTTTGTTTTCTCGTTATTTTTCTTTCTAGCCAATCAAACTCGGAGGATTTTTCCTCAGAGGATGAGAGGCTAGGCTTTTCATCTCTTGGAGTGAGGAAAGCCGGGTAAGTTTCCACATGCATAATTTGAAAGTTTTGTTGTTTTAGTTTTTAATGAAGAGAAAGTGTGACCCGTTAATGGTTTTTATCTTTTTAGTTAACTTAAAACGCCTTGAAGTCACTTGGGCCAACACTTGGTAAGGCAAGTGATCTCCGTCCATGGAGATTCACTAGTTTATCTCTTGCAAGCCTTTGGGAGGTGACTTGAAGATAGGATTTTCTAGAATAGCCAACACTTGGTAAGCTTTTGGACTCCAAGGAAACATCCATTAGTTATCTCTTGCGAGCTTTTGACGGGTAATCCAAGGTTAAAGATCACCTTGAATGGAAAATGCTAGGTGAGAGGCACGAGCCATTGCAAGATGCATCAGTGAGAGGGATTTAGTGTTTGAAGCCATTAATGGGAAGCATCTATACAACACCGGTTAGAGAATTAACTATATGTTAATTCTCTAATGCGAGGAAAAGAAACAAGTGACCGGAACTCCCTTTTTGTATGAGAAATCTGAGCCTAGTGATCTGAAACTCCAAGAAACATTTTTCTTTGTAAGTAAAATCAGTTACTATTTTTGGTTAGTTAAAAACCAAACCTTTTTCATTCAAACATCTTTATGTTTTCTTTTAAAGCTAACCTTGAAATGAAAAGGCACCAATTTAACTTTGAATTAATATTATTTGTGAAGTGAAAACCCATCCCAGTGAACGATCCTAGAGCCACTATGCTATAGTAGCTTTGTCTTTGCTACCCTAGTTCATGGTGTAATAGGTTATAAATTTTGTTGATTACTTCCTCAATCAAGGAGCACCAGCTGGACATGAATCAGCTGATACACCAAGTGGGCACGAATCAAATGGAGTAATCCATATATTCCTTAAATTTAGCTCTACTCATACCATGCTCTTGTTTTTGAGATGTTCTAAGAGAATTCTAAGACCATCATTATTCATTAAAGAAGTTTTAAACATTAACAACTACTAGAAAATACAAGAAAACGAATCATATGATAGGTAGCATACAATTAACTAGTTTAGGAGTGCGTTTAATATTGAAATTAAGCTTAAGAAATGATTTTTGTTCCAATTGCCATGAAATTTATGGCATCAATCATAATAAAAAAAAAGGCATGAAAACAATACTTAACTAAAAAGTAAAAATAGAGCGCTCAAACTTATATAAAACTAAATTGTGTCAATAGTAACATCTAAATATCATTGAAGAGAGTTTAAAACATTAGAATATTACAATGACCATAGAGGTAGTAGCAATTCCTTAATGAATGATGAATCTCCCCTAAGGTTCTCCAAAATACTCCATTCATTTGCTCAATAAAAAAGTATTTGCATGTGCTCATAGTTGCCTTAAGTGAAAGTATAAAAACAAAGTAGGAGATGCTAGGGTGAGATGCTAAGGTAAGGTACGAATTATACAAAATAATGTACCCCATGCTATCAAAATGAAATGGCACTAAGGTGGCACAACCACTTGTCTAATTCCATCCTAGAGTGCCATTTTACCTAAAGGTTGCATTTTCCATAGAGGAAGATGGCACTAGGTGAAAGCTAAAATGGTGTTAGGAGCTATGTAGCTTTATCTTTGTATTATTTTTCATAAAGAGTTAATTAAGCTATCATTTACAAATTCCACTACTAATCCATGCTCCTTCACTTTTCTTACATGTCTTTCACCAACTCTAAAAGGCCTTAAAAGCTACATAAAATACTACATTCCAAGCATAAAGTTAAATAATTGGGCTTTCTGAGGTTAGTTCAAAGTCAAATGATTTTAGGAGTGTGCTTGTCACTTATCATGCACCTAAGATATAATTTTAGTCTAATTAGATATGCAACTTATGACTTTAATCGCTTATAAATATCATTAAGCTAATGATAAGTTGTTTCTATTAGAAAAAAATTGTTTTATCTTCAAATATATAGAAAGAATTATGTTGAAGACTATCTTGATGATTTCAATTTAATCATTATGGTTTTAAGGAGTATTGTTGTTAATGCCCATGCAATATGGTAAAGATACTTTTTCCATGGAGAAAGTGGAGCCGATTAGGTGATTTTAGTTGCTAAAGGGAGAATATAAAAGAGTATTTATGGTAACAAAGGTGAATGTGGATACAATATGATGTATAAGAGAAACAAGTACTTTAGTTGTTATAAAAAAAGGTACATCATGGAAAACTATTTAGAGCATAAAGAGCATGAGAAGGAAGCTCAATCAGTTACATTGAAGAATCTTCTTACAAGATCACATAATTTTGTCCATATAAAATATAGTACATCTAAAAAAAAAGGCGCAAAAAATATATAGGTATACATAGAATTCAAGTTTTGAACTTGAACCTTAAGTAGCAGCTTCATAATCTTCAACTACACCATTATGAGGCCAAATATTTTAGCAAATGAAGTTCATCATTTGAATCGTGCAATTTCATAAATATAGATGCCCCAAACAAAATGCTTGGATCTTCTAGTTATTTATGAAATGAATTTCAAATGTCTCTCTTCACACACCTAAAGACAAATCCATGACTACCGAGTTAGATGTTGCTACAATGTTTAAGGATTTCATTTGGTTACTCTAAAAATCGATTGTGAGAATTTCATGTCTCTTTAAAAAGAATCTTTTCTATGTCTTCTATCTCGAATTGGAAATATAAAAAAATAATAATAATACATAAAGGAAAATTACATAATTTTATTTCAAAATTGATAATTTTAGGAAAGTTTTTAATCTAAAATAGAACTTTAGATTATCGAAGATTCTAAAATTTTCAATCAATTTAAAATGGCATGAATTAGGAAGGTTCTACCATCCACTATCACATTGGTGAACTCAAGTTTCTTACAACATCAACAATGAAAGATAGTCATTAGTCAAATGGTTAAATCAAGATCAACAATGAAAAATAATCATTAGTCAAATGGTAAAATCTTTTATTCTACCAATCTAATGAAAGGCTTAATCAATAAAGGTTAAGTTTTTATAATCTCATTTTCATTTATCCTAATTTAGTTCTGTTTAATAAAGGTTTCTTTATTAGAAGAGGTTGACCACATAGATATTGGCTTTAAGAAGAAATGTGGTGGACATTGCATTTGCCCTACAGACAATAGTGATTCCATCCCTTTTTGAATCTGACCAAAGGAGGTCTAATGATTTATATATCATTATTTTTTTAGAAAGCTTCAAAATCTAGTCATTAAACCAAAACCCTCCAACCATCCTATATAATTAGTCGAGGAAGAGGTAAGTTATCTATCAAGATGAACCAAGACCACATTAAGGACCAAGACCACGTTAAGGACATCAAGCCTTACTACCAAGTGAGATGAAACTGAAACATTAGTTTACATGTTCATAGGCACCCTAGAAAGAAATGTAAAATATGAGCTTACCAATGAAGTGATTAAATTCTTCATGATCCTTGCACCAAATGTATCCCCTTGATAGAGTAACTAGGTGCTTACCTTTCATGGCCTCTTGGAAAGAATGTTAATTCATATAACCACCTTTTTGAGAAGTTATGAAAATGATAATTGAAGGAACCCTTGATGAAGTAAGAAAGTTCCAATTAAAGCCAACTAGTGAATGTTAATTGAAAGGATCTAACCTTGACATGCAAAGTACACAACTAGCAATATCTCCTTGAGGCACTTAGCATGCACAGATGGGATAGCCACATAAGCATGTCCATGATTGACTACTTCTTCATATATAGATATATTTACATACACAGAGCACATGTGAATGGATGTCATGACTATACCTTTCACTTAAAATTAATTTTTTTCTTAAGATTCAAGACTAAAGTTTTAAAGATCAAATTTACACATTTCAATGATGTACAAGTAACATGATTTACCAATCATGTTCCTTAAACAACTACCCTCTCCATATATATCCATTATTGGAATGTCCATCCTCGAACATTTTTAATGAAAAAAATTAGACTTCACTTTAATGATAGTTTGTTTATGACTTATGTCAGTATGGGAAGTTGAAATCTTAACTTTTACTTGAATTCATAGTTATCATTGTACTTTGATATCTTTATTTGAAAGCTATCAAGTTAACTTTTAGATAGTTTCATGTACTTAAAAGGAATATTTAATTCTATAATAGCATTTTGTTTTATTTTTTTAATAATGTGAGCATGAGAATGCAAAAACATTTTTCTACCTATTTGCATTTAAACCAAATATCAACAAAGAGAGTGGAAGGAAATAAGCATACCCCACAGGTAAATATAAAATTCTATTATATTTTAATTTATAATTTTCACCTAAACTTACTTGAACTATAACTTCAATGCTTAGTCACATGAATGTGTAAATGGCTATGATGGACTTACATTTCTAAGTGTTTCTACAATGGAATACAATGATCAAATAAGTACCTTGGACTCCATAGTACAAGTGGATGATAATAAGATTGAGGTGATTTACTATGTTCAACCACTTTAACTTTACATGTTGTTCATAAACCTTCCAACAACTTACCAAAATTTGAGATATCAAATTCAAAAGAGGTTTAGCTTAAGGAAAGGGATGATATGGATAAGAACACATACTTGTGATAACACTATAGATGTCATACAATTGAGCAGGCCTATTTGGTGCATATAGTGTGGTAAACAACCTATAGATAGTTGAAAGCATTTTGAGAACAACAACAATGTCCTTTATCTCTTGAATTTCAGCCATGACCTTGAAACAGGATAAATAACCTTGTTCAGAAGTATTTTATGAAGAATAGTGCTCTCAAAATTAAAAGGAATATCAACACACAGAAATGGTGTTGTGTTATTCTATACATAGTTGTTCTAAGTGTTTTCAAAGGATCATAAGTGAACTTGAAAACATTCCATTGAAGTATCATTAAAATGGTGGTACAGTTTGTAAATGTTGAGGTCATGTTCATATGGAAGACTATAGAAATCATTTGTTGAAGATTGGATTCATGTATAACTTAGAAAAATCATATAATAAGTATTTTTACATGTTTAAGATAAATTCACCAAATTTTTTACTACCCTGTATTAATGCATGTTTAAAAATCACCATAAAAAAATTTGATAATTGCACATGAATAAAGTGAAAATTGGCATTCAACAGCATGTCAAATAAGTTGTGTGGTAAGGAGATCAACATGTGTAAGGATTTAGAGAGTAGTACTAGTATCTATCTAATAAGATATAGAATTTCATTTTTTTAGGCCATGTATAGTTTGATATTTGAGTTCTTTATATTATCTTTAGATATGGTGTATTGATGAAGAGAAGAAAATGCTCTAGTAACATAGCCATCAAGGTCATAACCTTTGAGTGAAGAATTTGAGATTGCCATAGTTGATGAATTTGATAATCTAGTTTGATTAAGATATATGATGTTGTCATTTAAAGAAAGTTGATAACAAGAAGTAATAACAATAGAAACAGAGACTATTTGTTAAAAGAAAACAAAGAAGTGGAAAGGAAAGTTATAAAAATAGGGCATCTTCTTAAAATGACTTTAAATTCATAATAAACTAATAATTAATCCCAAAATCTTGAGTTTTTTAGATAATGAACCTCTTAGCTACTAAGTGGAACCCTATCTTTATGCTATTATAACTATCATATATTAAGGTAACAAAGGTTTTTCATATTATGTAGGTTGTACTTGATTGATCATCATTGTGACTTCTTTCTCTTGTATGTAGCATCAGGTCAATCGTTCGCCTTAACTTGCCTTGCTTTCCTGATAGACCCAATGTAAAAAAAAAAATGTAAGTTCTCTTTGTTAAATGTTCTCTTTTATGTCCAAAGAGAAGAGTGATTTATTCTTATGGCTGCAACAAGCCAACTTTATGATCACATCATTAGATGTCTCACTGAAGAATCATAGTTGATTTTGATGTACAGAAGAAATTTAAAGATCCTTTTGTAAATGATGAGATTCTTGAAGTTATTTGTTTTAGAGATGCATGACATGGAGATGATTTTCTTCCTTCCAAAGATCAAGGGGAATGTCTTGCATAAGTAGTTAGAATGCACTTATATTTTCCTTAAACTTGGAACTAGGCAATGTTTTAAGGTGTTTGAACTCAAGGATTTTCATAAAACAAACTTACAAATATGAAGTCTTAATCTATATTTGGATATTCATAGTATAATATTAAATAAGTTATCAAATAAGAAAACGAGTAAAAATTTATTGTGGAAACCTAAAGGCTAACCAATAATACTATTATGCAAAAGAAATTTTATATTTAGTGTTGATGTAATAGAACTACCAAAGGGTGTGTGAATATATAGTCCTTCAATTAATCCCAAAATTTTATTCTTAATTACCTACTTAGTTTGTCCCTTTAAATTAATTTTTTAGTGAGTAAAAATTTCAAGCATAGATAAATAAAATTGATTCTAACAATACATTAGGTATAACATAAGAAAACCACCTAACAACCTATTAAGTGTGAAAACCACAGGTGGTCTCTCAACCACAAATGATTCACTAAATTTGAAAAGATAGTACATAGTTTTACCTGACTAAATACGCCTACTCCCTAGGGTCTTAGATCCGCAACACCACCTATCTTCCACATTCCTGGTAAAGCATTCCCATGTGCTCCTTAGTGAATCCCTTAAAGCTCTCATCAAGGTTTAGTCGTTGAAGTCCAAACTTTTGTTGAAATCTAGATGAACTTTCAAGAGTGATCTTGAAAAGTTTGAGAGTTGGAGGATGAAGCTTTGAGATGGTAGTTGCTCTCTTAGGGCTCTTTCACTTGGAATTTTCTTGGAGTCCCATAATTTTCAATTAAACAAATCCTTTTATATTTGAAACACCCGAGACTTCCATTATAAAAAGTTTCCTAATTATAAAACATTCTAAAAACCCTAGTAACCAATTAGGAGAGTTTCCAATTTTTAAAACATTCCAAAAATCCTTTCTTAAATCAAACTACAATTTAGGAATAAAAATGATTTTAAAACTTCAAAAACAACTTTTGGAATTAAAAAAGTAATAGAAACCAAATTAGAAAACATAAAGTAATTTTCATCCTAATTTCTTGTATTAGTTATTCAAAAAGTTTTACCAATCACAAATACATACTTACTTAGAATTAGACGACTTTGCACCTTTCTGAACTCAATTCCATAGAAGATTAAAGTTTTCTTAACCATTAAGACAAGTTGTATCTAATAAGTAAGAATTGAATAAAATTGTCAACTAACCAAAATACACTAATACTATGCATTTATATTCTAGATTGACAACTTCTACACCCATGGTGACAAGTTAATTCTTAATTTTCAATTAAAAGACTGGTTGATTAAAATAACTTGAAGCAATTTTTTCTATTGTATATCCCTAGCTATTTAGGTGTGGAATAACTCATAGTTTGCAAGGATACACCATCAATTCAATAATCTTTATCAATAATTTTCAATTATAGAAATATTTAATGTTAATCAAATACCTATTACTCATTAATTACATGGTTTCATGATAAACAAAGTCATCTCATAGAGAAAATCTAATCCTATTTTAGTTTAGGAAATTAATCTATCCTAATTTTTATTATGTCATAATAGTGATCAAGACTATAAAGAATAAAATCTATTAAGATATGATTTATTTTTACTTTCCAATTCAGGTGGGGACAATCCGGTTTGAGCTTTACAATAATGCAGTCAGCCACATCCATATGAGCATTGATGGGAATAGATGGAAACACCCTCTCCCCATTGAGGATGACAATAAGGTGACTGAGATTTATCATTCAATAAAAACAAGAGTGTATGTAAATTCCAATTCAAAATGCAAATTCAAATAGCTTCATATGAGAATGTTTTAGAAGAGTTGAGTAGTATTCTCAGTTTCATGGTTTAACAATCTAGTTGAATTGCTTTAGTAGCGAATAAATATTTATATAATTGCTATGCAACTAAGTAGATGGAGATAATTGTTTTTCATTTCATAAATTTTGATGAGAAAAAAGAATTTTATTTTCTTGATCATTATTTATAGATATTTTATACTCTAGATTGCAGCTCTAAAAAACAATGGAGGGAGCTGTTTGGTTTGGGTTGGTCTTGGTTTGGTATGCTTAAATAGAGGGAGACAAATTTGAGAATCACCATTCCTAGAATGAGAAACTGTTTATGCTAGGATTTTGTGTATGTACGGCTGTTTTCACCAAATAAAAGATGCAAAAGAATTAAAGAGAAAAATAATAAAAGAAAGTAAAAAGTATATGAAAGTCATTTATAATTGGAATGAGCAATAACTTTTGTGGATGGTCCCCTTCTATGCTTCAAACCTGCAGGTTGAAGTTTCACTGCAGTGTATATATATATATATACATATTTGAAGATGGATGGTATTGGGAACAACATTTTACCGCTTGACAACAGAGTAAAGCTTCGAGAGTGAATGTGGAGCTTCTATTTTTTCCACATGATAAAAAAAAAGGTTTGTTACAAAAAGCAACACGAGAAATATTGTCTTTGCTTCTAATCAGGCACTTTGTAAAACTACAATGATTTGATTACAATTATTCAAACATACATAAAAGTTCTTATTCCGATAAACTGAAGTCAATTCAAACAAGATTTGAATAAATAACAAAAATAAAATAAAAAAACTTCTATTCAACAATATGATGAGTAGTACCATACTTTTCTACATTCTAGCAAAATAACTAACTCTTCTTTTATTTTGAGACTTACTATAATTTGTAAGGCCTATCTTAAGTAATGTTTTTGTTTTGTTTGTTATTTTTATTTTCTAATTTGGGACATGAAATTATGTTTAGCTCATTTCCCCTCCAAGGTTTATATTGTTAATTATTTACTATTTGAGATTAATGCTTAGTTTTAGAAGAAAAGTATTGAGTAAAGAAATATAAATAAAATTAATTAAAATTTTATGTATTTTCAAATTATTTAATCTTTTTATATATATATAAACAAAAATAAGTGAATTAATTTGAATCAGCATATAAAAATAATTTTACAACTAGCATATTGCCCCCCTTCAATGCAGTGCAAACCCCTACCCTACACTTAAAACTGTACCCAAAAAATAAAAAATAAAAAAATGACTTGACAAAAAACAAATTGTGAGAATAACTTGACACAGATGGAACACTGTTATAGTCATCTTCATTAGATATGAAACCCTAGTCATCCAAATAGGTGATAGCACACGCTAAGAGATTAGCAGCAGCAAGAGAGAGTTGCAAGGCATGTACCTGTTTGAGTCAGCTAAGCTGTTGATGCAGAAGGCTCCAAATAATGATTTTAAACTCATTCAAAGAACGATGACAAAGAAAATATTTTGCACAGGAAAGAAATTAGAGATTTCTATCACCAAACTGAACAAAAACCTATCATACCGCCCTGTAAAGACTAAAACATTAAGTAAACTAGATTATTCCTTGCAAAATAATCTAACTGGAAATCTACGAACTTAATAAAAAATAGTTTTTTTATTGAAAACTCTGTATAATAAATGTATGATCTTTTTTTAAAAACTAATTCAGTTTTATTTATCTTAATTATTACAAGAGAGACAACTACAAATTTTTTAATCAAGTTATTCACTATTTATTAAAAGGTTTAAACATTTTGGTAAAACAAAATGATGAAATTATTGAATTTTGTAAATATAAACTAGTTTTAAAACTTTTTTCAAGAAAAATTCTTACTAAATTTTTAGTGAAATCAAGACTTTCATTTATAATTTTTAAAAAATAAAACTATATATTCATCATAATTAATATATATATATATAATCGGTTAGTGAACGGTGTCGGTAGGTGAAACAATGCCTTTGTCGGCTTAGAAAGAATTCCCCCGATAAGCGCTGGTTAAATGGCTAAGCTCAATTCCTGAGAAAAGCAAGCGCTATAGAAAGAATAGCTTTGAAGCCATGTTTAGAATGGGATTCCAACTCAACACCTTTCTTTCTTTTTTTGAGAAGAATTGCTCTTTGGAGAGCACTGTACGATGAAAGTTGTAAGCTACAAGAACCAAATTCTTAATGTTCATAGACACTTTGATCAAAATTGTGAATATTCACTCTTTTAGTTTTGTATTTAAACAAAAAATAGATTTTAGTAAAATAGGAATGGTAATATTATTATATTACAATCACAAATTTATATTTTTTTTTTTATAAAAGTTATACCATTTTACCCTTTATTATGGAAATATGGATATAATTGATTTTTTATTAAAAAAGAATAACAATGTTTTAAAAACAATAATTATTAATTATATTATTTAAAATGAATTTATTATACTATTTTCCTCTTTATTATAGAAATATGGATATTGACATCTTTGTAAAATAATAATTGATTTTTTTTATTAAAAATTAATAATAATATTTTAAAAATAAGAATGATTAATAGTATTATTTAAAATAAATAAATTCAAAAAAAAAATATTGTTTGATTTCAATTCTATTTTTCTAGTTAAAGAAATTATAATAATATAACTATGTTCATAAATAAATAATAGAATAGATCATTTTTTATCCAAAAATTTATGGTATTAATTGGTTAACTATTTGATTTAATTTATTTTTTTACTATTATTTAGACTTGTTAATAAATCAACCGCATTAAATTTTATTTAATTTGAAGCTTATATTTTTAGTAAACAAATTTTATTTTTTTTAAAGATGATTTTATATAGAAAATAAACAATAAAGTTATTAGTTTTTTTTTCATAGATTTATTATATTAATTTGATCACTATTTGAGTCTAAGGGTCACAAAGGAAAGCTCGAGGCTTGGAATAGGTAGAACCCAACTTTAATTGACGTAGTACCTAAGGTCACTTAAGGTAATACCCAAGGTAGATTAAGGTAGTACCTAAAGGATAATAAGGTAGTACCTAAGGGCTATTAAGGTCCCAAAAAAGCAAAGGTGAACCCCTTGACCACACAAGAGAATCACATAATGGCATGGTCGAATCACATAATGGCATGGTCTAAGGGTCACAAAGGTCCGAGGATTGGGAAAGGTAGACCCCAACTTTAACTAAGGTAGAACCTAAGGTCCCTTAAGGTAGTACCTAAGGGCTATTAAGGTAGTACCTAAGGTACAGGCCTAAAAAAGCAAAGGTTAACCCCTTCCCCACACAAGAGAATCACATAATGGCATAGTCTAAGGGTCACAAAGGAAAGTCCGAGGCTTGAAAAAGGTAGAACCCAACTTTAACTAAGGTAGTACCTAAGGTCCCTTAAGGTAGTACCTAAGGTATATTAAGGTGGTACCTAAGGGCTATTAAGGTAGTATCTAAGGTATAGGCCTCAAAAAAGCAAAGGTTAACCCCTTCCCCACACACGAGAATCACATAATGGCATGGTCTAAGGGTCACAAAGGAAGATCTGAGGCTTGGGAAAGGTAGAACCCAACTTTAACTAAGGTAGTACCTAAGGTCCCTTAAGGTAGTACCTAAGGTATATTAAGGTGGTACCTAAGGGCTATTAAGGTAGTATCTAAGGTATAGGCCTCAAAAAAGCAAAGGTTAACCCCTTCCCCACACACGAGAATCACATAATGGCATGGTCTAAGGGTCACAAAGGAAGATCTGAGGCTTGGGAAAGGTAGAACCCAACTTTAACTAAGGTAGTACCTAAGGTCCCTTAAGATAGTACCTAAGGTACATTAAGGTAGTACCTAAGGGATATTAAGGTAGTACCTAAGGGCTATTAAGGTCCTAAAAAAGCAAAGGTAAACCCCTTGACCACACAAGAGAATCACATAATGACATGGTCTAAGAGACACAAAGGAAGGTTCGAGGATTGGGAAAGGTAGACCCCAACTTTAACTAAGTTAGTACCTAAGGTACATTAAGGTAGTACCTAAAGACTATTAAGGTAGTACCTAAGGTCCCTTAAGGTAGTACCTAAGGTACAGTCCCAAAAAAGCAAAGGTGAATCCCTTCCCCACACAAGAGAATCACATAATGGCATGGTCTAAAGATCACAAAGGAAGGCACAAGGCTTAGGATAGGTAGAAACCAACTCTAACTAAGGTAGTACCTAAGGTCCCTTAAGGTAGTACCTAAGGGCTATTAAGGTAGTACCTAAGGGCTATTAAGGTAGTACCTAAGACCTTTTTGGTTCTATTTTTTGTAGTTTTTTTAGATGAATGTTAGTATGGTTCATATGGAGAAAGGTGAAAAAATTATTGACAATAATAGCCCTTAGGTACTACCTTAATGTATCTTAGGTACTACCTTAAGAGACCTTAGGGACTACCTTAGTTAAAGTCGGGTTCTACCTATCCCAAGCCTTGGCCTTTCCTTTGCGACCCTGAGACCATGCCATTATGTGATTCTCTTGTGTGGGGAAGGGGTTCACCTTTGCTTTTTTGGGATTGTACCTTAGGTACTACCTTAATAGCCCTTAGGTACTACCATAATGTACCTTAGGTACTACCGTAATGTACCTTAGGTATTACCTTAAGGGACCTTAGGTACTATCTTAGTTAAAGTCGGGTTCTACCTATCCCAAGCCTTGGACCTTCCTTTGTGGGCCTTAGACCATGCCATTATGTGATTCTCTTGTGTGGGCAAGTGGTTCACCTTTGTTTTTTTGCGGACTGTAACTTAGGTACTACCTTAATATCCTTCAGGTACTACCTTAATCTACCTTGGGTACTACCTTAAGGGACCTTAGGTACTACATCAGTTAAAGTTGGGTTCTACCTATCCCAAGCCTTGGGCTTTCCTTTGTGACCTTTAGACTCAAATAGTGATAAAATTAATATAAGAAATCTATGAAAAAAAATTAAGAACTTTATTGTTTATTTTCTATATTAAATCATATCTTTTTTTAAAAAAAATTTGTTTACTAAAAATATGAGCTTCAAATTAAATAAAATTTAATGCGGTTGATTTATTAACAAGTCTAAATAATAGTAAAAAATAATTTTAAAATCAAATAGTTAACCAATTAATACCATAAATTTTTGGATAAAAATTGATCTATTCTATTGTTTATTTATGAACATAGTTATATTATTATAATTTCTTTAACTAGAAAAATAGACTTGAAATCAAACAATATTTTTTGTTGAATTTATTTATTTTAAATAATACTATTAATCATTCTTATTTTTAAAATATTATTATTATTTTTTAATAAAAAAATTAATTATTATTTTACAAAGATGTGAATATCCATATTTCTATAATAAAGAGGTAAATAGTATAATAAATTCATTTTAAATAATATTATTAATAATTATTATTTTTAAAACATTGTTATTCTTTTTTAATAAAAAATCAATTATATCCATATTTCCATAATAAAGGGCAAAATGGTATAAATTTTATAATATATATAAATTTGTGATTGTAATATAATATTACCATTCCTATTTTACTAAAAACTATTTATTGTTTAAATACAAAACTAATTTATTTTCAATAAGAATTTTATTAAATTTAATTAATATTATATATTGAATTATGTTTAAAATTTAATTAATATTATATAATTTTAATTTACAATGTTTTTACAAAATAAAAATAAAAAATAATAATTTTAAAAAACAATGCATCCAAATAACGTTTGGGTTTCACGAAGTTGGGTTTCTGATAGGGAGAATAGGAGATGGGAATTTTTTTGTTTGGTTCAGTGCTCATAGAGAAAATGAAGAAAAAAGAAAGTTGGAGTTTTGTTTTGCCCTTTTTTTTTCTCATGTGGGCAGGTTAGCTAGAGTCTTGTGTGGTAAAGGGAGAACATTTTTGACATTAAAAAACACATCAGCCAAGAGTGCATGAAGACCCAAATATTTTTGGGGATAAAGTTGTTAATTTGAAATAAGAATAGTTATGTTTTGATTTTAATAATATTTTCATATGAGAGGATAATAGCCAAACTTTCCCTAAAATATATAGGTTGAAAACATTTGAAAGTTCCTAAAAAGACTTTTTTCTAAAAATATTATATAACTATTTTTCACTAGTTTTTTAGGACCTATTTTTTAAAAAATAATTATAAAAATATTATAAAAAATAAATAAATCAAGTTCTACATATTAATATTATTTTTTAAAAATAATATTTGGTAAAACAAAAAATAGGTTGAAAATATTTCTAAGTTTTCAAGCAAGCTTTTGTTCAAAAGAAATATTAGATAACTATTTTCTAAAATTGTTCTCACTATGTTTTGTAATATGAAATTAATTTATATTTTAAATTAAAATGTAATTTTAAATTTTAAGAGTTATTTGTTGGTCAAATTTAACCTTTAGGGAAAGATTTTTTTTATAAAGAATTGTATGATTCTCGCCATTTTGTGGACCCCGCATTTTCACATGCGTTCTCACTCAACGGCGTGACTCGCTTTTTTATTTGTTTAGTGAAAAATTTATTTTTTGAAAAAGATTTGGAGTCACCACTTATTTTTATTTTATTTTTTAAGGGAAAAACAAAATAAGAAAGAAAAATCCTAAGTGTGACTCCTGAATGGCTTTCTAGGAAAAAAAAAAAAAAAATTAAGAGTAGAACAAAAATGGAGAAATGGGAGGAAGATGGGAGAAGAGGGGGGAAGAGAAAAGGGTCGCATGGTGCATATCTAGAAGTGGGGTACAGTAGAGGAAGAGAAGGAAAAAAAATGGAGGGAAAAAGATTGGAAGAAAAAATGGGTAGGAAAAGAAGAAAAATAAAATAAATAAAGAAAAAAAATGAGAGGGGGAATGGGGGCCGGCCAACCTTGGGAAATGGAGGGAGAAAAAAATAAAAAAATAAAAAGAAAAAAGATGATGAAGAGTGGAGATTTGGACGTTGGGGTACGGGTGGTAGGTGAGGGTAGGTGGAGAAAGAGAAGAGAGAGGAGAGAGAGAAGAAAGAGAAAATAATAAATATATATACGAAGTGAGTGTATACACAAAAGAAATGAAGTGAACTTTGCCGAAGAACAAGAAAGACTACCAAATTTGTCCCAGTATGACATGGGCTCTCTTAAACCAAAACAAGAACAAAGAGACTCTAAAACCTTACAAAAATGAAATGGCATGAACGGAAACTCCTAATGTGCCCCTAAAGTTACACTATTGATCCAGACTACCCCTGAAAAGTCTCCAAAAGTGGCTCGAAAATTGATATCAAAGTCAAGTAACAATCAAACCACCAAAGAGCATAGGAACGAGCATAATAGGAAAAACCATACTTGCACCATACAAGGACATAAGGCGTAGGGTGTCTAACAATACAATCAAGACACAAGCTACGAGCTCAAAGAGCCATATCACACACAATGGAGAATGACAAACTTTAGAAAATCACAACTTCGAACGCTTGAAATGCGGCTCTAAACGCCAAGACTAAGACGAACGATTTTGAACAACTAAACTATGGCTTTGAATGTCTAACTGTGAGCAATGGCTCTGAATGCCAAACTATGGAGAGATAGTGGCTCTGAACGCCTGAAATTGGAAGAGATGAGTGGCTCTGAACACCTAAAACTGATGAAAGAAATGGCTTTGAAAGCCTAAAATCGGAAAAGATGGCTCTGAACGCCTATGAAGGAAAATGGTGGCTCTGAACACTTAAAGGGTAAAAATGGCTCTGGATTGTGCTCTAAATGCTAAGAATGACTCTATGTCATAAATGAGAAGAATGACTCTAGGTTGTGAGCTTAGGACTCTAAATGCTAAGAATGACTCTATGTCATAAATGAGAAGAATGACTCTAGGTTGTGAGCTTAGGACTCTAAATGCTAAGAATGACTCTGAGTCATAAATGAAACGACTCTGGGTCGTGAGCTCAGGGCTCTAAAAGGATAGCCAATCAGGATGCTTTCCGACTCATGGTGTCGAGCCAAGGCCACTCATAAGTGGTTAGAATAATGAAAATGAAACATCTCAAGGATGTGAAAGATAGGAATGAATCTAGGTTGTGAGCTCAGGGCTCAAAATGCCATGAATGACTCTAGGTCATGATGCAATGAGTAACTCAGGGTTACAATGAATAGCTCATGGCTATGTGAACAACCTAGGGCTATGAGCTTTAGGCTCTATCATTGATCAGCTAGAAAGAGAATGCGATACACAAACTTCAGGTCTTACCACTCATGGGCAACCAAATGATGAAGGCTCAGCTCAGAGCTAGAAAGAATCTGGGTCTTAAGTGAGAAAAAATGACTTTGGATCGTGAGCTCAGGGCTCTAAATGGAAAGAATGACTCTAGGTCATGAATAAGAAGAACGACTTTGGGTCGTGAGCTCAAGTCTTTAATTATAAAGAATGACTCTAGGTCATAGATGAAATGAACAACTCCGGGTCGTGAGCTCAAGGCTCTAAATGGAAAGAATGACTCTAGGTCACAAATAAGAAAAACGACTTTAGGTCGTGAGCTTAGGGCTCTAAATGGAAAGAATGACTCTGGGTAATAAATAAGAAGAACGACTCTAGGTCGTGAGCTCAGGGCTCTAAATGGAAAGAATGACTCTGAATGCTAAACTAAAAGAAAATGACAACTCTAAATGCTAACAATGTGGCTCTGAACGCTGAACTAAAGGAAACCGGTGGCTCTAAATGCCAGGCTAACTGACGACTCTGAATGCCAAGCTGACCAATGGCTCTGAATGCCTGACTGTGAACGATGGCTTTGAATGCCAAATTGTGGAAAGATGGTGGCTCTGAACGCTTGACTGTGAACAATGACTCTGAATGCCAAACTGTGAATGATGGCTATGAAAGTCAAACTAAAGATACAATGGCTCTGAACGTCAAACTGAAGATGTGACTCTAAACGTCAAACAAAATAAAGACATGATGGCTCTGAATGCCGAACTAAAAACGAACAATGTCTATGAACACCAAACTAAAGATGTGGCTTTGAATGCCGAACTGAAGGTGTGGCTCTGACCGCCAAACGAAAAGAAGACATGATGACTCTGAATGTTGAACTAGAAACAAACAACGACTCTAAAAGCCAAAATGAAGATGTGGCTCTGAACGCCAAACCAAAAAAAATGTATGATGGCTATGAATTTCGAACTAGAAATAAACGACGACCCTAAACGCCAAAAGGAAGATATGACTCTGAACGCCAAACTGAAAAGGAGGTGGCGGCTCTGAACGCCAAACTATAATGAGATGGTGACTCTGAACATCACAACTGAGGAGAGATGATGGCTCTGAACGCCGAAACTGAGAGGAGATAGTGGCTTTGAACGTCAAACTATAATGAGATGGTGTCTCTGAACGCCAAATTGAAAAGGAATGGTGGCTTTGAATGCCCAACTGTGAACTGATAGCTATGAATGTCAAGCTGAGAGAAACAACTTTGAACGTCGTAACTTAGAAGACATGGTGGCTCTGAACGCCAAGCTGAGAATGATGACTTTGAACATCATAACTAAGAAGGGATGGTAGCTCTAAATGCCAAACTAAAAAGAGATGGTGGCTCTGAATGCCTAACTATGAACTGGTATCTCTGAATGTCAAACTAAGAAGGACGACCTTGAATGTTGTAGTTGAGGAGAGATGGCGACTCTGAACGCTGAGCTATGAGGAGATGATGAGGGGGTAATATGCCCCAATGTAGCATGCCGCCATAACTCTCAATCCACTGAAAGGGTCTGAAAGAGACTCCATGAGTCTCAAAAGATGCTTCGCTAACGAGCTGAAATGGTCAAATCGACTATAAGTACGACCTCGCAATCTATCTAACTAAATCACAAGGCCTGATGAAGTGTCACAATAAGTCAGACACCTCTAACTCGAAATGCTCCGTTGGAGGAGTCCATCGTCATCTTAAATGAATGATCCAATGGGGAGTCTCAAGAGAATAGTATGTCAAGGTAACTAGTGCGACCTCAACACAAAAATCTACTGAAAAGTCATGGATAGCGGGGCAATCAAAACCCAGAACGTCGTGCTCTTCTAGAGGCTCATCTCGGCCAATCACCGAAACTATGACCAATAATGCAAAGAAATATCCCTCGTCCCAGTAATGAAGACTATAATAGGTCTGTGAGAAAACAATCATCTCCACAACTAAAAGAGGGAAATATGCCCTAGTATAGCAACTAGAGCATCCAGTTTGTCCTGATAACTCGAGAATAACTCAATGAGGATGTATAAGAGATCTGACATGTACTCCACTGAAATGATGATAAGGGAGTCTGTGCATCAGAGATAACTCCATCCAAGAATCATGACAACATCAGAAAGTATGAGCCTGACGAAATGACTCAAGAAAGGCTCCACCAAAGAATCAGGACAAAATGAAATCAAATCATTAGCTTAGTGTGTATCTCGTAACTGGGGATGATCATGCAAATCAATGGAGATCTACAAATCTCAACCGAAACGAAAATATGCCCCAATATGGCATTAGATGTGTGGTAAGTCAGAAAATCGTATGGCACCAAATCATCCACCACTAAGTGTGTAATCCTAGTCATCCATGTCCATTACTGCATCATACCCACATATCAAAAAGAAGTATCCCAGAAGAAGAAGTATGATGACATCCAAATGTTAAAAAGTGTGAGTATGACTGAATGGCTCAAAAGGGACTCCACTGGAGGATCATGACAAGATAACGAAAGATTATCAACTCAACATGCATCTCGTGAGTGATGAGGATCATGTGACTCGATGAAGATCTACAAATCTCAATCAAAAAAGAAGTATGCCCCAACATGACATCAGATGTATGGTAGATCGAAAAATCGGACAACCTCAAATCATCCATCATCAAATGCATGATCCCAGTCATCCAAATCCACAGTTGAATTGAATCCACATATCAAAAGACGTTTCTCAGAAGAAGAAGCATGAGAACATCTAAATATAAAAAAACGTGAGCCTAACCGAATGGCCCAAGAGATACTCCACTGAGGGATCATGATAAGACATCAAACAGGTCATCGTCTCGGTGTGCATCTCATAAGTGGAGATGATTGTGCAACTCCATGAAAATCTATAAATCTCAATCAAAAAGGAAATATGCCCCAGTATGGCATTAGATGTATGGTAGATCAAAAAAACCAGACAACATCGGATCATCCATTATCAAATGTGCAATCCTAGTCATCCATATCCACAACTGAATCAGGTCCAAACATAAAAAATGCGTCTCCCAAAAGAAAAAGCCTAATGATATCTAAATATCAACCAAATTTCAAATACCTGTCCAAGTAGTGGCTGTCGAAGACGACATTTGATCCCATGGCCTCAAAGTGGTCTTAAGACACGGGACGTAACGTAGGCTAAGGTGATAGGGTAATAGAAATGAAGGGAAATTAGGCCCAAATACCCAATGATCAAAAACCCATGCCCTCATGTATAAAATGCAGCATGTATTAAAAAACTCATGAGCCATGGACCTAAAAGTGCCCAATGTGAATATAATATCAATAATGAGATGATGAAGCAACTCAAACTGATAATGAGATACACAAGAATGATGCAAGGGAAATATCAAACCTGGAATAGATCGGTGTAAGAAAAGAACAAGGAAATGAAGCGAATGGGATGAATCATAAGCAATGACAAGGATGATAGCAAAACAATGAATATACAAAGCAAAGTGATGATCAACTCAAGTCAAACATGGAGTGAAGTCACATCAATAATGAATGTAATGATGGAAATGACAATGACCCAAAGTCCCTAGGAGAAGGTCACTCATCTCACTCTCAAAGAAATATGACAAAGTAAATACAAAGAAAATAGAATCTCAAAAAGCTCACATGCGAACTCTCAACAACAGACATACTAGATAAAATGACCCTCAGATATCAATATGTGCACTCAATGATGGAGAATACTATGCACATACACACATGTGGTTTTTTTTTTTCTTTTCCTTTTTTTCATTTCAATTTTTTCAATAATTTTTTTTTTTACATGTATACAAATGCACATGCCCTGAACATAAACAAATGAACCCTAAAGATGATATCAATAATGGATAGACACACTCTTAAGTGCTAAGGTAACAAAAACTCTCTTTGATGAGATGACCTTCTCAAACTAAGGATCTCTAAATCAGTGTCCGTGGGATAAATAGTGAAAATGATGTGACTTTCCTCTATGTAATAAATGGAGGAGGATCACCACTCAGGGTAGAGAGAATATGAAGCGACATAAGTAGTAGATAGAATAAAGAAGAAGAAATGAAGAACACGACCAATGAGATGTGATGAAATGCAGTAGTGTGATGGTAGGAAAAAATAATGAGAGAAAAATGCACCCGTAGGCCCAAGGCTCATGAAACTCCTGAATGAAGCATGCATACACTAAAGGGCCCCTATCCCGGTGTAGAAGTGTAAGCAAGATAATAAGAAAGAAAGGCTCAGATTAACATGCGAGGCTTAATGGGCTAACAACGGTCTGTATATCAAAAGGGGATAATAAGGTATATGGCTAATTGAAGTGATGGCCACCCATCCTACAACCATGGTCTCAAACATAATACTTCTTCAGCTGATCTACATTAGTTGGTTCCGAGAATCAGTTTCCATCTAGATCCATCAACCATGCAGGGCCCTCTAGGGTCAACTCCCTGATGAAATAAGGTCCACTCTAACAGGGTCTGAATTTCTCTCTAGGATCTCTGATCAATCCCCTGATGACCCTCAATACTAAGTCACCTCTTTGTAATGGTCTATCAACAATCTCTTCTATCTTTCCCTGCCAACGGGGAATGAAGGAAGAAATGGACTCATTTGATCTCTGTCTCAAAGCCTCAAGTTCTCTCCTCGACACATCTACAACAATATTAAATGAAAATTATCGCAAAAACTCCTAGGCTAAGTCGTCCCATGGCCTGCGTCATGAGGACTCCAAATATGCAAACCAACGTTGGGTCACTCCACTCAGATAATGGGAATAAACTGATCATTTGTGACTCATCTAACCCATGGACCCTCATCACTACACTGTAAAGTCGGAGGTGAATGCGAGGACAACCAACACCTGTGTACCTCTCAATCTCAGAGAGGGTAAGAGAAAAGTTGGGGAAGAAAAAGAATCAGGGGAACCGACTGTTCTTGGGAAAATGGGAGAAAAGGAAAAATGAAGAGAATTGGAGGGAAAAAATGGGGGGGAAACGAGGGCCGGCCAACCTTGGGAAATGGAGGGAGAAAAAAAATTTAAGGAAAAAAAATGATGAAGAATGGAGATTTGGACGTCGAGGTTATGAGTGGTAGGTGGAGAAAGAGAAGAAAGAGAAAATAATAAATATATATATATATATATATACATATATATAATTGATTACTACTCAAAAAGTGCTCTTTTAGGGCTAGTTATAAACTCTTTTAAACACTTTTGAGTAGTATTTATTATCTTTTAACTCAATTGGCACATTAAGGACCATTGCAAGTATTACTAATCAGTTTTTGGCAAGTTTTGGTGTTTTTTATAGCTTTTTTATCATTAAAACAAGCCAAGAATGAGGGAGAACTTGGTATAGTCCATGGCAAAGCAAGATTGAAGCTAAATTATATGAAAAATCCAAGTTATGGAGAGCTTCGAAGCCTTTGCCAAATCAATCAAGTATGCAAGGAAGAGAAACAAAGAAGGAATCTATCATTCAAGAATTTCACAACCTTTTGCGAAATATTCGCAAGCCTTGCGAAACTAATGAATTTCGCAACCCCTTGCGAAATGTTCATGTAATCTTCAAATATTTTTACACCGACTCCGTTAGATTTTTATCTCAAGATATTTTGTGTAATTACCTATTCTCTCCTTGTAATTAGCTAAAGATCTTTTTAGATGTTTAGGATATCTAATTAAGGGGCTAAAAATATCTCTCTATATATGTCTTAAGATATCTTTTTTTTAATATCTTAGAATCTCGGAAGAAATTCTTGGGGATCACTTGTACATTTTTAGTAAGAAATATACAGAGCCTTGCTCTGCCTTACCTACTCATTTTGATTTTATTTTCTTTCTAGCCAAACAACCTCTGAGGATGTTTTCTCAAAGGATGAGTGGCTAGGATTTTTGTTTCTTGGACTGAAGGAAGCTAGGTAACGGATCTGGAAACAAAAGTGGGAGTTTTCCTTGTTTCAGTTTTTAATGAAGAGAAGTTGTGACCCGTTAATGGTTTTTATATTTTTAGTTAACTTAAAATCCCTTATAATCACCTGGGCCAACACTTGGTAAGCTTTTCAGACTCAATCCATAGAGATCCATTAGTTATCTCTTGGGAGCCTTTGGGAGGTGGTTTAAAGATAGGATTACCTAGAATAGCCAACACTTAGTAAGCTTTTCAGACTCCCTAGAGACATCCATTAGTTATCTCTTGCGAGCTTTCGAAGGGTAATCCAAGGTTAAAGATCACCTTGAATGGCCAATACTAGGTGAGATGTATGAACCATTGCAAGATGCATCGGTGAGAGGATTTTAGTGTTTGAAACCATTAATGGGAAGCAATGTAACACACTGGTTTGGGAAATAACTATAGGTTAAATCCCCAATGTGAGGAAAAGATCTTAAATCTCCCCTTTTGTATAAGGAACCTGAACCTAGCAATCTGAAACTCCAAGAAACATTTTCTTTGTAATTAATCTTAGTTACTATTTTTGGTTAGCTTAAAACCCCTTTTTCAACCATTATTATATTTTCTTTTAAAGCTAACTTAGAAAAGAAAAAACACCATTTCAGAGCTTTAACAAATATCACGTGTGAGATGAAAAACCATCCCTGTGGACGATCTTAGAACCACTATGCTATGCTAGCTATGCTACCCTAGTATATGGTGAATTAGGTTTATAAATTTTGTTGATAACTTCCGTCTGAGGACTGAATCAAGAGTACACCAATTGGGGACGAATCAATAATATAATATAATATAATAATAACAAATAAAAATAAAAATAAAACAATTTCCAAAATAATAAAAATTAAGAATTAAATGGTGAAAGGGCAAAAAATATCACATGTAATCAGGATTTAAAATCAGAGGACAAAATTGGGGTCAAAATTAATGTAAAAATAAAAATTGGGACAAATTTTGGGGTCTACACATGGGCTTCCTTTTTATTGGCTAGGGGCCCTCAAAATTAGGATTCAAGGAATGACATGAACTTTCTTTGGATAAATGGAAATACTTTTTTTTTTATTATTTAAAAGAAAAAACACTTCCACCTCTCCTTGCCATGCCTACAAAGAAGAAAATAATCTAACTCTTAGGCTAAGTTTAGTTCCAAAAAATTTTAGGGAAAATATGAGGGAAAGAAAATAGAGAGAAAAAATAGAAGGAAAGAAAAAAAAAACCAAGAAAATAAAAACAGATTATTTGAAGTCAATAAATTATTTTTGTGTGTTTCTTCAAATTCATTTTATTTATTTCCCTCCATAATATAAAGATTGAGTAATTTTTAAATTTTTAAATTTCTAACTAAATTTAATTAAATTTGATTTTCTTTCATATTTTTCATAATGAAATCAAACATAAGAAAATAATTTTCCTTAATAATTTTTTCTTTTCTTAGTACTTTCCGAAAACCAAAACATAGTCTTAAACAATGTTGAATAAAGAAAATCTACAAACTTAATTGAAAAAATAGATTTTTTTTTAAAAGAATTTGCATGATATATTTAAAAAAATCATATATTCCTCTTAACATTTAATTTTTTTTATTCTTTTTTATCTTCTACAATTTAAATTATCTTAGTTATTATATGAAAGAAAACTATAATTTTTTAATTAAAGTATTAACTGTTTATTAAAAAGGTTTACACATTTTGGCAAAAAAAATTAATGAAATTATTGAATTTTATAAATATAAACTACTTTTAACACTTTTTCCTTTGAGAAATCAAGACTTGTATTTATAATTTTTGTTATTAACATTATTGATTTGTTAATAAATTATTATTTTTAAAATATCTTTAATTTTTCTATTGATTTTTTTTCTTTAAATCATCAAAATCAATAAAACTTATATTTGTAATCTATCATTTCATAAAATTTCAATTTTTTTTTCATGAAAAATTTTAAGCTCTTTTTTATTTGAAAACACATGTAGGTCAAATTTTTGCATTCATTTTTTATTTTTATTTTTTTGTTCTTTTTGAAGTGACATAATTTTTAATTTGAAGAGTTATTTGTGGGTCAAATTCAGTCTTTAAGGAATACTTATCAAAAAAAAAAAATTAGTCTTTGAGGGAAGAAATTTATTTTTAATTAGTACTTTATCAAAGTATAGAGAGGATTCTTTGTTGAGACCAAGGAATGCATAATCATCAAAGGCCAGTGGATGTATAACAACGATTCTTTGCTTAAGCACACAGTTATATACAAAAGAATGAAGAGCTTTCCTTTCCCTGTTGCTTGTTCTTTCCCGTCATCAAGTATGTTATATGTCTAAGTATTAAACTAGATCAATGAAATAAGAACTAAATTCTTATCAAGTATGTTAGAAATACAAAGATTCGCTAGGTTGATGAACAAATCAATTCTTGAACAATGCAAAATGAGTTGAACATAGGGATAAATATAATTGATAATTGGTAGACTAGTGAGCACGCCATTGAAGGAGTTATTCCTTCTATTTAAAAAGATCTTGAAAAACTCTAGGTTATCAAGAATCCTACCCTTAAAATGCGAATAATCTCTCACAAAATAGGAACAAAATCATTGATTTCTTTCATGTGGGTGATGTCAGTTTGGTACTTTTATTCCATTTAATTAGTTATGTTGTCCTTGGAAACATTTATATTGAAAGTGGCTTTAACCACAATCTCATATGTACATATAGCAATGCCCTTGGTCTTCTATAGAGTATCAAAGTTAGCATGTGAATTGGAAGATAAAACTAGTGCATGGTAACTAAGCTATTAAATAAAGACTTGATAGACTTTGAGAAAAGTTTGGAGAATCATAAGAAGATAGGTAGTGCTAGGAAAGAATGCAATGGATAAGGTGAATAAGATTTAACCTTAACTTTTAATTAGTAGAATAGTCAACTACACCACCTTAAGGTAATTCTTTAGCAATAAAAAAAGATCTCCAATTTTAGGTTTGCTCTTGGCTTGCATTTGTAGAAGAAGAAGTCTTATGAAGCCATTTTTAAGCAAAACTCATGAAAGAAAATGGGGTAAGAGACTCAGGAGACCAATAGGTGGATGAATAAAAATGGTTGAAAAATGAATATATTTAGGAGCAAATTTAAGTAAAACCTCTCCATAAACTAAAAAGGATGTTAAATGGGTAGGATAATTTTTTTTCCCTAGCTACAGAAAATAAGTTTACAGTCATAAATAATTAAGATCATGACTTTCCAAGCATGTTTATTTTAAAATTTCTATACTAATGTGATAGTCACACATTATTTAATTTTGCTAAACCACTCATGAGAAACATATCAATGAGTATTGATTCCTCAAACATAATCTCAAATTAGAAAGAACCATCCTTTAGCATATTAATCATTATATGCATTAATGCTTCAAGTGGATGAAAGTTTATTTTATTGTTTTAGGACTGATACTTCTTATAATAATACTTTTTATAGGAAAGCGACAAAGAATTTCACGCAACATTTTGGAACTACTTCATTATTGGTAAGAGCTTTATTTTACTCACTTTTTCCCTTTTCTTCTAGGTTATGTCTTTATTCTCTATCAAGATTCATTGTTACATAGATGCATTTTTGAAACATTAACCTATATTCCAAACCTTTTAGTATTATCTTGTTTTCTCTCTTTGTTTCATGAGACTAAGAAAATAAGTTTCATACTATCTTTTTATGTTGATTCATTCCACTTTAATTTTTAAATTGCCTATTAATTATATAGCTATTGGGTTATATTTATACTCATTTATATACAAGGCTTACTTATGAAGGAGCTCTAGAAGATAGCTTTTGCAAGGTAGCATAATAAATTGTTGCTTTGACTTTTCAAATTTGATAAAAATGCATCATTTTAATTAACTTGATTTTTCTTAGTGGCCTAACAAACAAAAAAATAATTCATATTAGTCGGTAATAGCGAGCATAATGTTATGTCATGAGAAATAAATTTTCAAAAACAAAGAAATAGTCCAAAGGAAAGAAACTATGAGTAGATCATGTTGAGGTAATAGAATAATTTTGAATATTTAGTCAATTTCAACATTGCTTGTTCAATAATCATTACAACATTTTTTTTATTAAGATTTGAGATATTTTAAAACCTTCAAACTTATTTACCCATGATAAAAAATTTAAAAGATTATAACAATCGTCCACTTTGCTAATCTATATCCAATACCAATTGATAGGAGAGAGACATATGTGCATTAGTACAGTTATTGGGAGCTTTATATTCATGCATAATCACAATGAATCAACAGTTTTTATAAGAAGCATGCACTGAATCCAATAGTTATTAAACATATCTTGTCTCATGGGTTTCATAGAGTTATTTTTCCTTTTTAAAATTATAAGAAATTACGAATCCCAAAGTAGGAATAATTTCTTAAAATTCATGGATGCATTGCTCTAATATTCTCCTTAGAAGATCCTCCTCATCTCGATATCAAGGTTTTTAGCCACTTATACTTAATCTAACATCTGATATTAAATTCAAGGAAACTAATTAACAACTACTAAAAAAGAAAGAACGTAAATAATCACCAACCCACCTTATTAAAGACCCTAATGTCGGTATTCGTGTATACTTCTTAACCCTAAAAACATTAATAAAATGCCTAAAATATGAGAAAATAAATAAGTAAAATAGAATAATTATTAGAAACAAAATAACAAAATGCACAATTGATATCAATTTTTTTTATAAAGGGTCTCATCTTTCAACTGCTTGTTTCAAACTATGTATCAAACATGATTTTGAAATTTCTGGTGTTGGTACCAAAAATTGGCAACTTCAAAAGTATCATTCCTTGTGTGGCTTTCTTTGATTGGTTAGACCTTAAACACACCCTAATCATCACAAATTACTCATTAAAAAGACCATTATTATGGAATCAAGTTGAAAAAGAAAAATTGCATACTTATATCAAAATTTTGGATGAGAGATCATGCTAGCATTAAAATTTTGATAATTAGCTAGAATAATCTTTGCCAGAAATTGATAAATGAGTATATTATTAAAGTGGGTATCAAATCTTTGATACTAAGGATTGCTTGTATCAAATTTGTATTCGAAGTATTGTTAATTATAATAGATAAATGACACTAAGGCCTAACATCTCTAAGGCCTCTATCAAAATTTCGATAAGTCTAAGTCATGTATCAATTTGGTTTTGATATAGCCCATTAGGCTTCTAAATGCTATTGTTCACAAGTTGGGGGTTTTACCAAAATTTAACATTGCATTCGATACAACATGCCCCTTGTTTCAAAATGCTTTGAATCATTCCCTTCCTTGTTTTAGGTGTCGAAGTAAAGCTTTAAGTATAGATTTGGCTCTTGCATTTTGACAATGCCCTTTTTCATTCCCTTTTTCATATTTTCTTGTAAAAAAAAAACAAAAAAGGATCTAAACTTCTACACCTTGTTTCCATCACCCTTAAGACTCTCAATTGCCTTGACACTTCCATGAGTTTTATGTTTTATTTTGTTTTCATTGCATTCTTTACTAGATAAATATATTCATACTCAAGTTGGAGCTTAGCATATATTTAGGCTAAAAAGAAACGATTATCAGTCATGATATATGAAATTCCATATTCTTTAGCACATATAAACTTGCTTTGAGTTAAAACCAATAATTTTTTCTCGAATCTACTAAACTAAAAATATGATCATACTAGCCAATGGGTTGTGTGGGACAATTGACAGTACTAATATGCTAAATGTCTATACTAGAAACTCGATTAGAGCTAATATAGAAACATCAAACCTTCATTAGAAGTATAAGTCTTAATATTCCCTAGATTCAATTTGTCACATCAGCACAATTATCTTTAATACCTAAAAGAGTTATACTTGAATCTCAAGATTTGAATGAATTGTAAGTTAGATGTCATAGGAAATAATCTCACTTTCCCTTATAACATTTAGATCATAACTAGTAAATTTGCCAACAATGTCCATTAAAGTTAAATCATTCATGACCTAGGCAATGTTTGAAAGTAGCTAAACACTATTTCTTTTTTTGATGGTGTAGCCAAATTTGATTAAAGCATAAACTTGATCATCATCAAACAAAAGGATTTTTAGGAGTGAGATGATGCGAAGAGGATTCATAATTTTCTTACCTTTACTCCTAATTTATTGGCACATGTAATATGAAATACATGCTATAATGGAGTACATCTTCCTACAATGGAGAGTGCATGTCATTATCTCATACTCTGCAAATCATAGTCCAGTCATTGTATCTTCTTGGCATTTAAGGTACAGTTAGATAAATTTTATTTTCACTTGGCTACTACTATAGGCATGAAAGTTGGTAGGATTATTTTTTATTTTTTTACTATCTACCACTAAATCTATTGTCGGACCTTATTAAGGTGATATTTTTAGCTAATTAACATGCTTCCCAATTTTTGTGACACATATTAAGTACATCCCATTCTTTCTAGTTTTCAAAGAAGAAAGAATGAAATTATTGCTCGTATTCATGGTTGGTGATGCTTTATTAAGCCATAAAATTTGATTTTGTGGTATTAAACCTAAGATAGAAATGAATGTGCTTGGGGATGACATTCATAATGAGGAAGGGATGAATGTGCAAGGGTTATAATGGGGAAGGGGGAGATTTAAGAGGTGAATTTGGACCAAAAGCTTTTCACAAACATGATAACTATACAACAATCTTGCTTTTAACAATAAATAAATATACAAATTCTAAACCTAAAATTTTGAAATCAAGTCATGGAATATATAGGCTAAAAGTTAAAAGCTCAAACACCCAAATTATCTAGAGCATTCATAATCATTACTTGTTTTTCTACAAAAATTATTTTTTTAACCTATTTTTATCCATCAACTGACAACCTTTAACTCTATATCTAGTCAAGTGTGCTCCTGAGATATGATTGTTATGGTGAAACTCTATTTTTTTTTAAGGTTGTGAATTATGTGGATTTTATATATTAAAGTTGCAAAAAATTAAGTTCCTGAAGTACTTGGGTTTAGATTAAATGTAACTAGAATATACTTGTATTTTTGAGTTCCAATGTTTCACATAAATTATAGCTTTTTGAGTACATTTCCCTCTCCCTTAGGGCTTGCTTCAATTAGTAAATGATATAATATAACTATTCATTTGTTTTTAAGTTTTTCAAGGCTACTATGCATACTTTCATATCACATTTGAAAAATTTATGGCCTAGTTTTTCGATTCATTTGGAACGTTCTTTTATTTTACTTCAAACTAAATATTCTACCTATGAGATATTTAGTGGGCTTTTGTTTCCTAAAATTGATCCAACCCATGTCTAGTTATATTCACCTCATTTTAGAAATATACATTTAATCAAACATTTATTGCACTTAACAATAAATTTATGTTTTTATACTAATTTCTATTTTTTGTTCCCTCTAAATCATTGCATTATGAGTTTTAAGCTAGTCAATCAAAAAACTCCTAGTTCATGAAAATCAAATCAAATTAACTCATATTACATTCTTGATTGATTGATTTGGCATGTTTTTGTTAGGATTGGATGCTGAAGAATCTTTGCAGAAAAAAAATGAATGTTGTGGTAGTTGCTATTTTAAGCCTTGGCCAAGGTGATTGTTTAATAATGATATTTTCAATATTTACATAAAATGGTATTTGTCTTTATTTCCTATTTCTTATAATGCTCTACTTAATTTAGAATTACAATTATGTGGCTTGATTGATGTTTACTTAGTTTTGTTGAGATGTATCTTAGATGTATGTTTGTTTTGTGACCTAAAAACACATTAATTATAGTGAAACTATCTTTAGAAGTAAAGAGAGGCTTAAGAGAGAGAGAGAGAGATGGAGAAAATGAGAAAGAGAAAGAAAGAGAAAATTTTCATTATTTGTATTTCTTTATTTTTTTTTATTCCTTATGATGCTGTGAGTAGATTAGAATAAGCAAATTTTGAGATATATTTAAACATATGTTCGTTTGATGACCTAAAAGTACATTAAACTAAGGTGTGACCTTCTCCTTAGAGGGGGATAGAAGGGAAAGGGAAGATAAATAGTGTGAGAAAGAAAAAGAGAATGAATAGGGAGAGAGAAAGAGAGAGTGATTTTTATAGGTTTTGGTATTGAAATTCTAAAGTCGTCAAAAGACACAAAACTATAGGATACTTTTGTTCAATATTTGGTAGTTCATGATTCCTTGTGACAAAAGTCAAAATAATCATAACCTTAAAATAAGCATTAAATTTGTTTGTGTGTGTTTCATCTAGGTATCTCTACTTATCTTCGAAATAATCATGTCTTCAAGTATTGGATTATGTGAAACTTGAGCTATGTCATCTTGAAGACCTATTGTCATCAAATTAGAGAATAATAGCCTAGGATTCATCTTTAGACTATTTTTGATCAGTAAGATCATGCTAGTATCCTTGAGATGAAATCCAATAAACAAGAAGACATGTTTAACATGAACCTTCAAATGATAGAGCATTAGAATTCATCTTTAGATGGTAAATGAAAAATCCAACTCTTTTTTGTTAGCTTTCTCACTACTTGTAATCCAAATATATAAGAAAATAAGGCTTACCATTTGGAAGATAGTGAAATCTATTAAAAATAGTTTGGAAAGGATCCAAATGTGTCAAACCACACAAATCATTGAGCATTGGAATTCATCTTCAGATGGTAAATGAAAAATCCAACTCTTTTTGGGTAGCTTCTTCGCTACTTATATTCCAAATATATAAGGAAATAAGGCTTACCATTTGGAAGATAGTGAAATCTATTAAAAATAGTTTGGAGAGGGTCCAAAGGTGTCAAACCACATAAATCATTGAATCCTTCTATGATTATGATTATGATTTATTCATAATCATAGATAAAGGTAAAGACTCTTTAGCTGTGAGAATGTCCTATATGAAAATTAATAAACTCATATATTAAGCATAAAATGATATTCCAATATTCTTATATGTTATCAATAGAGTTGGGAAGCTTATTGGAAACTCATAAATGAGTATACCATATTGTACAGTCCCTAAATGTAGAAAGGAGTTGTATTTAAGAGTCTTAGTAAGTTGAGCATCATCCATGAGGAGATTGCTTTAGGGGTACAAGTGAGTGAAATTTTTTATGGTGACTCTTTCATTTAGTTGTTAACCAAAAAAAAAAAAAAAGTTTCATAAAACTTCTCAAAAACAAGGGGGAAACTTAAATGAAACTAAGATGAAATTAGATTTGAAAATTCTTGCAAAAGTGTTAAGTATTGAGGGATCCATTGGATTCCCTTACTTCTATGAAAAGACCTTCAATCAAATTAAGATATTAAAATTATCTAAAAAGTATTCTTAGCTAGAAGGTTTTCAATACAAATTTAACCAATTTGAAAGTCTCACGCTTGTGAGTTACACCTCTATATGTGTCTTAACTACTTATTTGCTTGCCAAGTCACATATCTAGGAGCACATTAAAAGTCACTTACATCAAAAATGGTTTTTGACTATTATACACCTGAGATACTCTTAAAAAGGCTCATAAGCTACAATTTCTTAACATCAAGGACTAACACTCTAATCGAAACAAGGAAGTCTTGATCACAACCTGAGTTTATCAAACATTTAAGATTTGAGAACATTTCATGGGCAAGAGAGAGGTCATAAGGGTCTCTATCTCCTCAACCTAGGTTGCTACTTAAACTACTCCCAAATGTGTATGCCAAAGTGCAGTTTCTAAGTATAAGGAGTCAATTGTAATTTTAAAATTCCAGTGAATTGGGTGTCAAACTACAAGGAGGTGATCTTAGATGAATAGGGGAATTGGAATGATTTGAGGAGGATTAGAATTTTTTAGGCAAACTCTTTCACTTAATTGCTTGAAAAAAAGGTTGATGAATTTTATAAAATCTATATATATAAATATATATATATATATATATATATATATAACAAGTGCATTTAAATTCAAATTTGACTTAACATGATTTACAAAAATACTAAGGAGTCCATTGAGCTCTCTTCTTACCATGAAAAGAACCTTAATTAAGTTAACACAACTAAAACTACCTATAGGTGCTTTAGTTGGAGAATTTTCAATACAAGCACGATCTAACTAAATCCCTCATAGTTAATTTTTTTTCCCAAATTATATAATTAAAGGTTTAATAATGGTCATCTCAAATCAAAATGACTCTCACCACCAAGTGCTTAAGATGCCCTCAATGGGGGTCTCTAAACTCTAATTTTCAAGCATCAAGGCTTTGTATTCTAATTAAAGTGGAGTGTTCCAACTAATAAGTTGAATAAATCATGACTTCCTTAAGATTTGAAGGTCATTTCATGGGCACAAAGGAGATCTTAGAGACCCACTTCTTCTTAGACTAAACCACTACTCAAAAGACATGAAAATGGAGTGAAAATGAAGAGCAAAATCATACGATAAGGAAATCATCATTAAAACTCAAGATTCAACTTCAATATTGTATTAAGCCAAAACTTATAAGTATATATGAGAATAATTAAAAGAAAAAAGTATAAGATATTAAAAAATAACTAAAAGGAGAAAAACATTACAAGGATTGAAGTTATAACAATAAGTCAAAAAGTTGGAGGTTGAAGAAGTGCTCCTTACTAAGGGGACTTCCCCAAAATCCCCATTTTCTAGTTGAAAAATCTCTTTAAATAGGTTCTCTTATGTTTCCTAAGTTGTATACCATGTCAAGGCATCTAAAACAAGGTGAGAGATCTAATGGTGGCTTGAGAGAAGTCCAAGAATGTGGATCTCATGACTTCTTGGAGTCTCAAAACAAAATGATGGCAATTTTAGTGAAAATGGTGCTAGGTTATAAGGTTGCACCATCTTGGCACCATTTTTTTTTAATAGGTGGACTTCTTCTACTCAAAATGGCACTAGGTTTAGAAAATGGCACCAAGGCTTGTGGTGGCACCATTTTGGCACTATTTTTTATACAAAGCTCCATAGTTCCATTAACATTCCTGTTTTTCATCAATATTTACTGATTTCTTTGCAACTAAAAATCATGTCCACATATTATCAAAATTGTTGAGATTGATATTTAAAGAGTCTAGAATTTAAAAGAATTTACTTAAACCCATTTGAACATCTCTAATCCCATTGACCTTTCTCAAACTTTAGATTGGTTGAAATAAGATTGTTTCGTTGATCTTCATGTGACTTTGATCCTTTAGTGTTAGGAAAAAACCCTTAAAAGCATGACATAATTTAACATTTTTATGGATTTATTATTTACTTAATAAAATTATAGTTTCCCTTATTATCTATCTATTCCATGCATTATACTTTTTTAGCATTCTAGCTTAACATCTTTTTTATTGTACATGACTTAAATGCATTAGAAGTTGTATAGAAGATTCAAGCCATGAGTCCTTAAAAGTAAATGATTAGATCATAACTAGTTCATAGACTTAGGCAATCCATTTGAGGTTGTAGTGCACTACCTACTATTTAGAGGGATGACTAGTCTTGGTCATTAGGATGGGGTTACTATGGTGAGCATACTAATGTGTATGGTTACACATTAGATTAAATCTACAATAAGTCATGACATTGGCTATCAAGTAATCATGATCTCACCAACCTGCTATATTATATGATCTCTCAAACTTGAGAGGATACTAAGTTTGTGCTAAAGTTTGTAATAGCTTTGACTTACAAGTGAGATCCTAAGGTGGTCATAGATTCCCTATGATTTGGGTCACTATTGATGGAAGTCAATGACAATGGATATTCTTAACAGAGGCACCATGATATCTCATGGGATTGAGACAGTATGTCCTCTCATGTAATCCTAAGGGCATGTGATTAAGAAAGTTATGGTCGTAGTAATTCCTTATTGGAATTTCACAAATGCTCTTTATAAGTTCGAGTATGTCCTTTGATCACATAATAAGAAGATTTGTAACTCAAGAATGGTAGAGGTTGATAGCGTTCACATTGTTAGGTTACAGACACTAGTTCATAAGGAACCTACATATAGTGGATAGAAGGTCATGGACCTGAGTTCTTGTATCTTGTTGTAATATACATAGGATATTAGAATGTAATTGACTGTCTATAGTGAGATGTTGAATCAACTTCAAAATTGGATTTTGAGAGAGCCAATATTTGTCTATGGTCCCAATGGTCCCCTATTGAGCTTGTATCCCTTGATTTCACTATTTATGAGGGTTAGTGGAGTTATTTCTTCACATATGTGCGTAAGGTTGTTTTGGTAAATACGTAATATTTCACAGGAGCTTGTGAATGACTTATTTAGATTAGGCTAATTGAATAATTAGAGCTCAATATGGTTAATTAATCAATTGGAACCCAAGTGAGATAGTTTAAGTGATCCAAGCCTAAGATGAGCTCAAATTACTTGATCCCACTAGAAGCCTATATAAACTCCTTTTAGTGGTTAAGGCTTTAGTCTTGTATTCTTAGTCACACCAAAGAGAAGAAAGCTCTAGCCACCAACCTTTTAAGAGGATTACATCCCTCTAGTGCTTGGATTCAAGAAAAAGAGACATTACAACAAAAGATCTCTAGGTTTGTGAGATTTACAATGATTTTGATACTTATTCACCAATTAGATCTAATCTTGGAACATCTAGATCTAAGTTAATATACTAATTTTCTAGATTTAAAGGTTTTAAATGTTTATTTGCTTTCGCGCAAGGATCTAGAGAGCCCTAGAATACCCTAATGTTCTAAAAATAGGGAATGGAGTAATCCATATATTCCTTAAATTTAGCTCTACTCATACCTTGTTCTTGCTTTTGAGATGTTCTAAGAGAATCCTAAGACCACCATCATTCATTAAAGAAGTTTTAAACATTAACAACTAATAGAAGATACTAGAAAACCAATCATATGATAGATAGCGTATAAATGAACTAGTTTGGGAGTGTGTTTAATGTCGATATCAAGCTTAAGAGATGATTTTTGCTTTCATTGCCATGCAATTTATGGCATCAATCATACTTAAAAGACATAAGAATAATACTTAACTAAGGAGTATAAATAGAATATTCAAACTTAAAAAAAAACTAAATTGTGTTAATAGCAACATGCAAATATCACTGAGGAGAGTTTAAAACATTAGAATATTACAAAGACTATAGAGACCGTAACAACTCTTCAATGAAGGAAGAATCTCCCCTAAGGTTCTCCAAAATACTCCATTCATTTGCTCAAAAAAAGTATTTACATGTGCTCATAGTTGCCCTAAGTGAAGGTATAAAAAACAAGGTAGGAGATGCTAGGGTAAACTACGAATTATCCAAATAATGTACCCCATGCTATCAAAATGAAATGGCACCAAGGTGGCCCTACTGCTTGTGTAGTTCCATCCTAGTTCCATTTTGCCTAAATGTTGCATTTTCCGTAAAGAAAGATGGCACTAGGTGAAAGTTGAAACGGTGTCAATAGTTATGTAGCTTTATCTTTGTGATATTTTTCATACAGAGTTAATTGAGCTATCATTTACAAATTCCACTACTAACCCATGCTCCTTCACTTTCCTCACATGCCTTTCACCAAATCTAAAATGCATTAAAAGCTACATAAATACCACATCCCAAGCACAAAGTTAAATAATTGGGCTTTCTTAAGGTAGTTCAAAGTCAAATTATTTTAAGAGTGTGCTTGTCACCTATCATGCACCTAAGATGTAATTTTAGTCTAATTAGATATGAAACTTATGACTTCAATCGCTTATAAATATCATTAAGCCAATGATAAGTTGTTTCTATTTGAAAAAATTTGTTTTATCTTCAAATATATATAAAGAATTATGTTGAAGATTATCTTGATGATTTCAATTTAACCATTATGGTTTTAAGGAGTATTGTTGTTAATGCCCATGCAATATGGTAAAGATACTTGTTCCATGGAGAAAGTGGAGCCAATTAGGTGATTTTAGTTGCTAAAGGGAGAATATAAAATAATATTTATGGTAACAAAGGTGAATGTGGATACAATATGATGTATAAGAGAAACAAGTACTTTAGTTGTTATAAAAAAAGATACATCATGAAAAACTATTTAGAGCATAAAGAGCATGAGAAGGAAGCTCAATTAGTTACATTGAAGAATATTCTTACAAGATCACATAATTTTGTCCATATAAAATATAGTACATCTAAAAAAAAGGCACAAAAAATATATAGGTATACATAGAATTCAAGTTTTGAACCTTAAGTAGCAGTTTTCACAATCTTCAACTACGCCATTATGAGACCAAATATTTTAGCAAATAAGTTTATCATTTGAATAGTAAAATTTCATAAATCTAGATTCCCCAAAGCTAAATACTTGATCCACTAGTTATTTATGGAAATGAATTTGAAATATCTCTCTTCACAAAGCTAAAGGCAAATCCATGAGTACTAAGTTAGATGTCGCAACAATGTCTAAGGATTTAATTTGGTTACTCTAAGAATGGATTGTGAGAATTTTATGTCTCTTTAAAAAGAATCGTTTCTATGTCTTCTATCTCAAATTGGAAATATAAAAAAGAAATAATAAATAAGGGAACATTACATAATTTTATAATTATTTTAAAATTGATATTTTTAGGAAAGCTTTTAATCTAAAATAGAATTTTAGATTATTGAAGATTCTAAAATCTACAATCAATCTAGGTTGGCATGAAATAGGAAGATTGTATCATCCTCTATCAGATTGGTGAACCTAAGTTTCTTGCAAGATCAACAATGAAAAATAGTCATTAGTCAAATGATAAAATCTTTTATTCTATCAATCTAATGAAAAGTTTAATCAATAAAGGTTAAGTGTTTATAATCTCATTTTCATTTATCCTAATTTAGTTCCTTTTAATGAAGGTTTCTTTATTAGAAGAGGTTCACCATATAGATATTGGCTTTAAGAAGAAATGTGGTGGACATTGCATTTGCACTATGGACAATAGTGGTTCCATCCTTTTTGAATATGACCAAAGAAGGTTTGAAAATTTATATATCATTAGTTTTTTAGAAAGCTTCAAAATCTAGTCATTAAACCAAAACCCTCTAACCATCCTATATAATTAGTAGAGGAAGAGGTAAGATATCTATCAAAATGGACCAAGACCATGTTAAGGACATCAAGCCTTACCATCGAGTGAGATGAAACTAAAACATATAGTTTACATGTTCATAGGCTCCCTTGAAAGAAATGTAAAATATGAGCTTACCAATGGAGTGATTAAATTCTTCATGATCTTTGCACTGAATGTATCCCCTTGATAAAGTAACTAGGTGCTTACCCTTCATGGCCTCTTGGAAAGAATGTTAATTCATATAACCACCTTTTTGAGAAGTAATGAAGATGATAATTGAAGGAACCCTTGATGGAGTGAAAAAGTGTCGATTAGAGCTAACTAATGAAGGTTAATTGAAAGGATTTGACCTTGAGGTGCACAGTACACAACTAGCATTATCTCCTTGAGGCACTTAGCATGCATAAATGGGATAGCCACATAAGCATGTCCATGTTTAACAACTTCATATATACATATATACAAACATAAAGATCATGTGAATATATGTCATGACTATACCTTTCACTTAAAATTAATTTTATTCTTAGGACTCAAGACTAAAGTTTTAAAGATCAAATTTACACTTTTCAATGATGTACAAGTAACATGATTTCCTTATCATGTTCCTTAAACAACTACCCTCTCTATACATATCCATTATTGGAAAGTTCATGCTTGAACGTTTTTAACACTAGAATTAGAATAGTTTATTTATGGCTTATGTCAACATGGGAAGTTGAAATCTTAACTTTTGCTTGAATTCATAGTTATTAATGTGCAAGGATATCTTTATTTTCAATCTATCAAATTGAATTTTAGATGGTTTTATGTACTAAAAAGGAATATTTAATTCTATAATAGCATTTTGTTTTATTTTTTAATAATGTGAAGAGCATGAGAATGCATGAACATTGTTCTACCTATTTGCATCAAAACAAAAGATCAACTAGGAGAGTGGAAGGAAGTAAGCATACCCCACAAGTAAATATAAAATGCTACTATATTCTAATTTATAATTTTCAATTAAACTTCCTTTAATTATAACTTCAATCCTTAGTCACATTTCTAAGTATCTCTACAATGGCTATGACGGGCTTACATTTCTAAGTGTCTCTACAATGGAAGACAATGATCAAATAACTACCTTAGACTCCATAGTACAAGTGAAATGATAATAGGATTGAGGTGAATTACTATGTTCAACCACTTTAACTTTAGATTTTGTTCATAAACCTTCCAACAACTTACCAAAATTGAGATATTAATTTGAAAGAGGTTTGCCTTAAGGACAAGGATGATATGGATAATGACAAGTAAAAATGTCGTACAATGGTGCAGGCCTATTTGGTGCATATAGTGTGCATGGTAAACAACCTATAAATAGTTGAAGGCATTTCAAAAACAAAAACAATGTCCTTTACCTCTTGAATTTCTGCCATGACCTTGAAAAGGGATTGGTAACCTTGTTCAAAAGTATTTAATGAAGAAAAGTGCTCTCAAAATTAAAAAGAAAATCAACACACAGAAATGGTGTTGCACTATTCTATACATAGTTGTTCTAAGTGTTTTTAAAGGATCATAACTGGACTTGAAAACATTCCATTGAAATATCATTAAAATGGTGGTAAAGTTCATATATGATGAGGTTATGTTCATATGGAAGATTGTAGAAATCAATTGTTGAAGATTGCATGTATAATTTGGACAAATCATATAATAAGTATTTTTACATGTTTAAGATACATTCACAAGTTTGACTACCTTGTATTAATGAATGTTTAAAGATCACCATAAGAAATTTAGATAATTGCAAATGAATAAGGTGAAAATGGGCATTCAAAAGCATGTCAAAAGATATAAAATTTTCATTTCTTTTTTTTTTTAGGCCATGTATAGTTTGATATCCGAGTTCTTTATATTATCTTTAGATATGGTGTATTGATGAAGAGAAGAAAATGTTCTATTAACATAGCCATCAAGGTCATAACCTTTGAGTGAAGAATCTAAGATTGTCATAGTTGATGAATTTGATGATCTAGTTTGATTGATAAAAAATATGTGATGTTATTTAAAGAAGGTTGATAACAAAAAGTAATAATAATAGAAAAAGAGACTATTTGTTAAAAGAAAACAAAGAAGTGGAAAGGAAAGTTATAAAAATAGGGTATCGTCTTAGAATGACTTTAAATTCATAATAAACTAATAATTAATCCCCAAAAGCTGAAGTTTTTTAGATAATAAACCTCTTAACTGCCAAGCAGAGCCTAGTCTTTGTGCTATTATAACTACCATGTCTTAAGGTACTAAAGGCTTTTCATATTATATGGGTTGTACTTGATTGATCATCATTGTGACTTCTTTCTCTAATATGCAACACCAGGTCAATCGTTTGCCTTAACTTGCCTTCCTTTCCAGATAGACCAAATGTAAAAGAAAAATATGTAAGTTCTCTTTCTCAAATATTCTCTTTCATGTCCGATGAGAAGAGTGATTTCTTCTTATTGTTATAACAAGCCAACCTTATGATCACATCATTAGATAGCTCTCTAAAGAATCATAGTTGATTTTGATGTATAGAGAAACTTCAAAGATTCTTTTGTAAATGATCAGCTTCTTAAAGTTATTTGTTTTAAAGATGCATGGCATGGAGATGATTTTCTTCCTTCCAAAGATCGTGGGGAATGCCTTGCACAAGTTAGTTAGAATGCATTTATGTTTTCCAAAAACTTGGAACTAGGTAATGTTTTAAGGCATTCGAACTCAAGGATTCTTACAAAACAAACTTACAAATATGAAGCATTAATCTATATTTGGATATTCACAATAGTGCATTAGATAAGTAATTAGGTAAGAAAACCGGTGAAATTTTATTGTGGAAACCTAAAGGCTGACCAATAATACTACTATGTGAAAGAAATTTTATAGTTAGTCTTGATGTAATAGAACTACCAAGGGGTGTGTGAATAAATAGTTCTTGAATTAATCCCAAAATTTTATTCTTTATCACCTACTTAGTTTGTCCTTTTCAATTAATTTTTTACTGAGAGTAAAAATTTCATGCATAGATAAATAAAATTGATTCTAACAATACATAGGGTATAACACGAAAAACAACCTAGCAACCTACTAAGTGTGAAAACCATTAGTAGTCTCTCAACTGCAAATGATTCACTAAATTTGAAAAGATAGTACATAGTTTTACCTGACTAAATGTGCCAACTCCCTAGGGTCGTAGATCTGCAACCCCACCTATTTTCCACATTCCCAATAAAGCACTCCCTTATGCTCCTTAGTGAATTCCTTAAAGCTCTTATCAAGGTTTAGTCGTTCTAGTCTAGACCTTTGTAGAAAACTAGATGTACTTTCAAGAAGGATCTTGAAAAGTTTGAGAATTGGAGGATGAAGCTTTAAGATGACAATTGCTCTATTACAGCTCTTTCACATGGAATTTTCTTGGAGTTCGATAATTTTCAATAAAACAAATCCTTTTATATTTGAAACACCCTAGACTTCCATTATGAAAAGTTTCCCAATAGTAAAACATTCCAAAAACCCTAGTGACCAATTAGGAGAGTTTCCAATTTTTAAAACATTCCAAAACTCCTTTCTTAAATCAAACTAAAATTTAAGAATAAAAAAAAATTTAAAAATTCGAAAACAATTTTTGGAATTAAAAAAGTAATAGAAACCAAATTAGAAAACACAGTAATTTTCATCCTAATTTATTGTATTAGTCATTTGAAAAGCTTTACCAATCATAAATGCATGCTTACTTAGAATTAGACGACTTTGTACCTTCCCGAACTCAATTCCACAGAAGATTAAAGTTTTCTTAACCATTAAGACCCAAGTAAGTAAGTTGCATCTAATTAGTAAGAAATTGAACAAAATATCCAACTAACCAAAATACACTAATACTATGCATTTATATTCTTGATTGACAACTTCTACACCCATGGTGACAAGTTAATTGTTAATTTTCAATTGAAAGACTGGTTGATTAAAATAAGTTGAAGCAATTTTTCTATTGTATATCCCTAGCTATTTAGGTGTGGAATAACTCATAGTTTGCAAGAATACACCATCGATTCAATAACCTTTATCAGTAATTTTCAATTATAGCAATATTTAATGTTAATCAAATACTTGTTACTCATTAATTACATGGTTTAATGATAAACAAATTCACCTCATAGAGCAAATATGATCATATTTTAGTTTAGGAAATTCATCTCTTCTAATTTTTATTATACCATAATAGTGCTCAAGACTATAAAGAATAAAATCTATTAAGATATGCTTTATTTTTATTTTCCAATCAGGTGGGATCAATCCAGTTAGAGCTTTACAATAGTGCAGTCAGCCACATCCATATGAGCATTGATGGGAATCGATGGAAACACCCTCTCCTCATTGAGGATGACAATAAGGTGATTGAGATTTTTTATTTAGGAAAAACAAGAGTGTATGTAAATTCCAATTCAAAATGCAAATTCAAATAGCTTGATATGAGAATGTTTTAAGAAGAGTTAAGTAGTATTCTTAGCTCCATTGTATAACAATCTAGTTGAATTGCTTTAGTTGCCAATAAATATTTATATAATTGCTATGCAACTAAGGAGATGGGGATAATTGTTTTTCATTTCATAAATTTTCATGGGAAAAAGAATTTTATTTTCTTGATCCTTATTTATAGATATTTTATACTCTAGATTGCAGCTCTAAAAACCAACGGAGGGAGCTGTTTGGTTTGGGCTGGTCTTGGTTTGGTATGCTTAAATAGAGGGAGACAAATTTGAGAATCACCATTCCTAGAATGAGAAACGGTTTGGACAACTATTTTCACCAAATAAAAGATGCAAAAGAATTGAAGAAAAAAATAATAAAAGAAAGAAAAAAGTTTATGAAAGTCGTTTATAACTAGAATGAGTGATTACTTTTGTGGATGGTCCCCTTCTATGCTTCAAACTTCAGCCTGATGGTATTGGGAACAACATTTTATTTTATCGCTTGACAACAAAGTGAAGATTCAAGAGTGAATGTGGCAATGACTACAATGACTTGATTACAATTATTCAAACATACATAAAAGTTCTTATTCGGGTAAACAGAAGTCAATTCGAACAAGGTTTGAATTAAATAAATAAATAAAAAAAACACTAAAACTTCTATTCAACAATATGATGAACTAAGAGAACTCACCTAATAAGGACCATACTTGTATACCTCATAGCAAAATAACTAACTCTTATTTTATTCGGAGACTTACAAAAATTTGTAAGGCCTATTTTTAAGTAATATTTTTGCTTTGTTTGCTATTTTTATTTTCAAATTTGGTTTCAAAATATTATTCTCTTATATTTGGTTTGCCATGAAAAATATTTGAAAATTAAACAAACAAAATTAATTAAAAATTTATATATTTTCAAATTATTAAATCTTTATATAAAAAAACAAAAATAAGTGAATTAATTTGAATAAGCATATAAAAATAATTTCACAACTAGCATCTTGTCCCCCTTCAATGGAGTGCATAAACTAAATTACTTCATTTTAAAGGAGAGTTCGAACACTATACAGCAGGAATAACTACAAACAGAGAAGATATTAGCATCTTTCATTTCCATATATATTCTTTAGGTTCATGATGTCAGAGACGAGATAAAGGGATGCACCACCTCTTCTCTTCCACAGATAATGAGATAACCAATCAAGATTAAAAGCAATTCAATTCAAGGGCAGAAACAGACAAATTGAAGAACACAATCAGAAATCTTCTTATAGCACAGTTTTATATCGGTTACTAACACCGGATTGTCGAAGCAAACCCCAGCTGAGATGAGCCCGCCCCTCTTCCCTACACTTAAACCAAAAAATGGGAAATAAATGGAACCAATTTGTCAAAACCACTTCTGTTCATATCACAACTAAGATATCATGGAGAGCCACTATCAGAACTACAGTTCAAGTGTCACACCAGCCCCTACATGCCTTGTTGTTGCGATTTCAAAGGTTTCCCTTCTTCACTCAATTTAATGGCCCGTTTGCATAGATCATTGAAACGTTGCACCCTACAATGAAGCCCATTCGATACTTCATCTATAGTTTGCCCCATCTTTGGGTCTGTTGTCCAACGCTTTAATATATAGTGAGAATTTGCAGTTGACCTCATCACACTCTTACCTAATTATTAGAAAAAAAAAAAGTAAAGTAGACAGTCAAAAGGCAAGAATAGAATGGGTGTTCTCTAAGTTAGGATTAAGAATGTATGGTACAGGTTTTGACATTTCCCTTTGGGAGACTGTCCTTGGGTAGGCTGCTCTAAAGGGTTTGGTCATTTCCTTGTCTGAGACTTTGATTTGGGTAGGGTTTTTTTGAAGGGTTTGGCCATTTCATTGTGCAAGGCTGTTTGTAGTCTGGCTGCTTCATGAGGATTACATCCATTCCTATCCGGAGGAGAAACATTATGTTGGGACTCTTAAGGTAAAATTAGGCCCCGGCTCTTGTCCTTTTCATTGATTATGTCAGCCAATAAGCCAAGCCGACTCCCATGACCATGCTAAAGTGGGTCATAATATTACAGGATATCCCACCCTGTTTCTTTTAAGCATTCCGGAGAGGGGGGTGCGGATGCTGAGCACACCCAGCTTTATCTCCTTATCCTTTTGAATAGGAGAATCATGCACTTTGCTTCTTTCCTTTCAGTTCAATTGCTACTTCCAAGAATAGTTAGGCTTTGTTTGCATCATTCACTCTATCCGACAAAAGAGGGTGCAGTGTTGATACACCGGATATTTGAAGAATAAGCAATGCATGTCACCTATTGTAGACATCTTCACTCACATGAATTCCATCAGGGAAATCAACAATATCATAATTCGTCTTTGATCCAGTGTTGAGCTTGTCCTCTTGGCCTGAAGGCAGTTCGAGATCAATCTCCATAGAGAAAATTACTATCTATAAAATTAAGATCTAAATCAAGCTCTATATTTGTTTCATGCCCAAATTCCGAAGTAATGTAAGTACAGCATTTCCAAGCTTTGTTGGCACATCCATATTTTGGATATGATTATTCACTATAGAAACAAGGTTGATACTTGTCTGAAGCATATTCAGAAGAGAGGAGAATTAATTATGATGGTTGTACACTAAGCAACTTGAGGCAGCCAGTCATTTTCTAGTAATTTGATATGGAAAACCAACAAAGAAAATGGAAATATATATATATACATAAATTCATAATTTACAAATTTGTACATGTTTAATAGAGTTGTAATTTAATTAAATTTAAAAAAAAATCAATTTTCAAAATAAAAAATAATAATAATTGAACATTAAATTAATGAAAATAAATTAAGATAAACATGTCTTATGGAGTTGTTATTTAATTAAATTTCAAAAAAATAAAAAATAAAAAATAAAAAATAAAAAATAATGACAATTGAATGTTAAATTAATGAAAAATAAATTAAGATAAACATGTGTTATAATATTGTTATTTAATTAAATTTAAAACATAAAAAATAAAAATAAAAAAGTGCAAAATTTTATAATAACAAATACTAATCATGGAATGTTAGATTAATGAAAATTAAATTAAGATAAACATTGTGTTATTTAATTAAATTTCAAAATAAAAACTAATAATAATAGAATGTTAAATTAATGAAAATAAGTTAATATAAATATGTCTTATATAGTTGTTATTTAGTTAAATTTCAAAAATAAAAAATTATAAAATAAAAATAATTAATCAAATATTAAACTAATAAAAATAAATTAAGACAATGTTGCAACTTAAAAAAATAAATAAATAATATATGAATACTAAATAGATTTTTGAAAAAAAATATATTATTATTTAATTTTTCTTGAAATATTAATGTATTAATTATTATGAGTACTTAATTGTCCATTTTTAAGAAAGACTCTTAAAGGTATTTTGGGTATTTATCGATGATACATTAGCCTTATAATTTCATGACTTCTTTTAGCTTTTAACACTATTTATGTGAAGTTTAATCCCTTTAGAGCAATTTTCATTCTCATCCATCTCTAAAGTAATTGTCCTTTTTTTTAAAGGTACAATCTCTATTAACAACAAATAAACCTAAGCTCATATAAAATACATATTTGGGCTCAAATAATGAAATTTTATTAATTTGGATGATAGATGTCACATAAACATTGCAACAATTTAATATATTAATATTTATCCTTTAAGTATTCCCCATAATTAACACATTAAATTTCAAGAAAATTTAAAATAAATAAATAAAATCTTTCTCAAAATCTATTAAATATTCAAATAGTTTTTATTTTATTTTTATTTTTTCAAGTTGCAATTGCTATCTTAATTTATTTTTTAATAATTTTTATTCCATAATCATTATTTTTATCTTAAATTTTTATTTTTGAAATTCAATTAAATAACAATTGAAAAAGGCATGTACACACACATAAAATAGGTTGAGAACATTTCAAAAACTCAAAAAAACTTTTCTAAAATTGTTCTTAAAAACTATGCTTTGTAATATGAAATTAACTTATTTACAAGTGCCGAAACTAACTTCCATATCATCTTATGATTCATTAAACATTTATTTTTTACCAATGTCTAACCTAATCACATATCTAGTTTTAAAAGATTAAAATCCAAACTTCCAAATTGGATCAGAAGCATTTTATAATTTAAAATAAGGTTACGAGAATAGAATACACCGGTCACTAAGTCCAAACTTAAACCCAAGAATGACATAATAAGGATGTAGCAACCTGGATTAAGAGATAGAAAAACTAAGCGACTTCATGATTTAACCTACACATGTAGGAAATAAAGAATGGCCAAATTTCTCCGAACTTAGAATTTTCTGCACTTGATGTGGCTCTCAAATTCTGTTAGGGTCTTTGATTACTACTCAAAAAGTGTTATTTCATAACTTGTAATTAACTCTTTTAAACACTTTTGAGTAGTAGTTATCACCTTTTAATCCAATTAACATATTAAGGACCCTTGCAATCAATTCTAATCAAATTGTGTTAAGTTTTGGTGTTTTGATAGCTTTTTTATCACCAAAGCAATTCGAGATTGAGGAGAGTTCTTTGAAATCCATGGTAAAGATGTCCGGACAGGGCGTCCGGACAGGATGGCGGCGGAACATGGTCTGTGGTAGGCTGTCCGAATGACGTAGCAAGGCTTGCTCACATTAAGTCAATGATCCGGACAACACATCCGGATAAGATATGCTATCGTCCGGGTGTGATGTTCACGAGTGTCGTGTGCTTCTCCCTGAGGGAGTCCGGATAGGGAAGCGCGCCACATGTCCTCTTGGGGAATCCAGATGGAGTTGATCCGGATAGCCTTGCGCGCTCCTGTGTCATCCGGGAAAGGGGTCCCTACACCTTGCACACGCAGACGGTTCCCCTTATGACATAGCTCATTCCACCCGGGGGAATCCGAATGGAGTTGATCCGGATAGCCTTGCAGCGTGGGATATCTCACATCCGGATGGGAGAGGAGGACGTTTCAACTAATCCGGTCAGACATGTCTGAATCCTCTAATCGGATATCTCACATCCGGATAGGAGAGGAAGACGTTTCAACTTCTCCGATCAGACATATTCGGATCCTCTGATAGCGCTTACTCGGAGAGTTTTTCTCTCAGTATACAGTGCCGCGGAGTTCTTCTAAAGCTTCCTGATATTTCCGACCGACATCTTAAGATATTTTGCTTTAGATATTTGTTGTCTAAATCCCCAAAGTCTCCTTGTAACCCACCTATCATAGGATTCCTTAGTCTTTAAGTAAGAACAAAGGGGTGAATAACCTCTTATATATAGTTGTAATTTTCTTTACAATCATATAGATCTCGAGAGCTTGTTCTTGGAGACAACCTTTTTGTATAAGGAAGAAATATATTTTACAGAGCACTTGCTCTATTTTTCCTTCATATTTTTGTTTTCTCGTTGGTTTTCTTTCTAGCTAATCAAACTTTGAGGATTTTTCCTCAGAGGATGAGAAGCTAGGCTCTTCGTCTCTTAGAGTGAAGAAAGCTAGGTAAGTTTCCTCATGCAGAAATTGGAAGTTTTGTTGTTTTAGTTTTTAATGAAGAGAAAGTGTGACCCGTTAATGGTTTTCATCTTTTTAGTTAACTTAAAACACCTTCAATTCACTTGAGCCAACACTTGGTAAGGCAAGTGATCTCCATCCATTGAAATGCACTTGTTTATCTCTTGCAAGCCTTTGGGAGGTGGTTTAGAGGTAGGATTTTCTAGAATAGCCAACACTTGGTAAGCTTTTGAACTCCAAGGAGACATCCATTAGTTATCTCTTGCGAGCTTTTGACGGATAATCCAAGGTTAAGGATCACCTTGAATGGCAAATGCTAGGTGAGAGGCACGAGCCATTGCAAGGTGCATCAGTGAGAGGGATTTAGTGTTTGAACCCATTAAAGGGAAGCATCTATACCACACCGATTAGAGAATTAACTATATGTTAATTCTCTAATGCGAGGAAAAGAAACAAGTGATCGGAACTCTCCTTTTTGTATGAGGAACCTGAACCTAGTGATCTAAACTCCAAGAAACACTTTTCTTTGTAAGTAAAATCAGTTACTATTTTTGGTTAGTTTAAAACCAAACCTTTTTCATTTAAACATCTTTATGTTTTCTTTTAAAGCTAACCTTGAAATGAAAAGGTACCAATTCAACTTTGAATTAATATCAATTGTAGAGTGAAAACCCATCCCAATGAACGACCCTAGAGCCACTATGCTATGCTAGCTAAGGCTATCCTAGTACATGGTGTAATAGGTTATAAATTTTGTTGATTACTCCCTGAGGACCACAATCAAGGGACACCAGCTGGACACGAATCAAATGGCACCACTGTCAGGGACCATTGAGAGGACATGAATCAACTGAGACACCAATTGGGAACGAATCAAATGGCGTTGTTGCTTGGGATGATGCCACTTTACAGTGATATGACCTTTTCAGAGTACTTGTGATCTTCATCACAAGTTTGGTGACTTTTCTTTTCTTTTTACTAACTTTTTTTTATTTGTTTCTTTTTCTTTGTTCATATTTTTAGTATAGCTTTTAGTTAATCTTAATAATTTTTTCTTCTCTAGAATTTTTGTTTCTTTTGTTTTGTTTTGTTTTCTTTGTTTTAAATTCTCAAATTGCTAGTTGTGCATGCCATGTTGAATACGAGATAATAGAGGAAGCCATGAACTTCATGAGATATGTGGCTGAAGTTTCAAGAGGATGGGATGAACCAAATGCTAGAGATATGGGAAGAATGACACCTCAACCTAATACTAAGGGGGAGATGTATATTTTGAATGACGGCATAGACATGAAGGCAAAGATTGCAGCTATGGCAAGGAGATTGGAAGAGCTAGAAATGAAGAAGATGCAAGAAGTGCAAGCCATCTCTCAGACACCATTGTAAGCTATGCCTTGGTCCATTTGTCGATCATATGAGCACTTGGTGGATGAGTGTCCTACCATTCCAACGGTGAGAGAAATGTTTGGTGATTGCAACACCTAAAATTCCAATTAGAGGGACCATCCAAATTTCTCTTGGAAACCACAGCCACCTCAGTACCAGCAACCTGCTCAAGCACCTCAGCAAGCCTCAAACCTTCATCAAGCTATGGTGAATCTTAGTAAGGTCGTGGGAGACTTTGTTGAAGCTAAAAAATCCATCAATGCTCAGCTTAGTCAAAGAATTGATAGTGTAGAGAGTTCATTGAATAAAAAGATGGATGAAGTGCAAAATGATCTATCTCAGAAGATAGATAATCTCCAATATTCAATCTCAAGGTTTGCCAACCTCAACACAATGCAAGAAAAAGGAAACTTTCATTCTCAACCTCATCAAAATTCCGAGGGTATCCATCAAGTGGAAGCTCAAAAGGGAGAATCTTCAATGGTGAAGGAAGTTGAAGCGGTTATCACTTTGAGGAGTGGTAAAGAGGTTGATATGCCCACATCTAAGCTAAAGCATGAGGTAGAGAGTGAAACAGAGAAAGAAAAGAGGGAGGAAATCAAAGGAAAGAAAAAGAGAAAAAGTACAGAGAAAGATGGCTATGATGTTAATGTAGAAAGAGAACCACAGAGGATAGTCATCAATGAAGAAATGATGAAGAAACACATGCCTCCACCTTTCCCCCAAGCTTTGTATGGGAAAATCATACAAACCAAGTCTCAAGTGAGAGATGCAAACTTCATATGGGATCCGGGCAAGCTAAATCAGGATCAAATTTTTTTTGATGGACTTAGTCTTTTTAAAGGCTAGCTAGTCCATATCTTTTTGTTTTACTTATTACTTGTTTTAATTTTGATTTCAATGCTTTAATTTTGATTTCAATGTTTTAATTCTACTTTGTTTTGATGTAATATAGGTTTTTGGATGATCAAAATCAGGAGGAATGTCAAAAGAGGTGAAAGAAGGAAGCTATGAATCAAGAGGAGAGCCCTCTCACTGAGATCACACACAAAGCCTCTCACTCCATTTCTGACCTCCTTAAAACCATCAAGGCCCATAGCTCCAGCTGAGGAGACTATGCCACCTAAGGAGACTACCAAAGCAGAGGTTAAAGTCCTGATCCAACCCACTCAAGAGGCCACCACAGATGCATCAGCTCCACAGGACCCTACCATTACTTGATCATCTCTTCATTTTTGTATTTACATATTAGTATAAATAATTCCATATTTTGATGTCTTATATTCTGGAAATGGATGTATTACTGATGATGCATCATATATAGACATCATTTTTTGTTTAAACTTGGCATTTTTCTATTTCCTCTACTCACTAACTCTTTTGTTTTTTTTGAAACATGTGGTTTCTCCTATACGACTCAGACTCCATGTCACTAAGGAGGTGCCACTTCCTCCCTATTTTTCAATCGCTTTTGTCACATTGAGGACAATGTTCAGCTTGGTTGGGGGGAGAGTTGAGGAAGGAAGTATTGTTAATAATGGTAAGTTATTTTGGTAATTTAGTTGCTTTTTGCTTAATTTTAAAATTTTTTAAGTTTTTATTCTACTCTCCATGGTTATGAAGGAAAAATTCTCAAAAACGAAAAGGGAGAAATTGAATTTTGTCTTTTTACTTGACTTAGATTTTGTATTATGCTTACTAAAGTTGATGAATTGTTGAAACTTCTATTGAAAACCTTAGTTCTTCCACTTAAAGCTATTCACACATTGTGCATAATAGGTTCCGATTATAAGATGAAAAACTATTTCCCTCTTGACTTAGGAAAACTTTAGACTTGGTATCTTTGACCTCATTTAATAGTGTTGGGACACCTTTTAAAGGCCAATGAGCCTTTGAAAAAAGAATAAAGAAAGAAAGAAAAAAAAATGTTTGCTTGCCTTGAAACCCGAGCAAGGTCCGAGGGGTATATGGTGAAAATCTTTAAAACCTGGTGCCCTAAGCCTTAATTGGTTGGGAGTCACCGACCTCAATGCTCGTTACAAGGGTGAATAGGTGGAGTTTAACATACTGTAGGTGCTTGGGTATTAAAATTTATTCTTAAAAGTCCGGGGTAAAATCTGAGGAGTTAGTGGTTGAAAGATCCTTAAAGCTTGATGCCCTAAACCTTAATTGGTTGGGAGTCATCGATGGACCCCTATTACATGGACAATTTAGAAAATAATACCTTTAAGCCTTGTACTCCTACAATGAAAAAAATTGTGAAACAAGAGGTGCGTTCTTAGCCTATTGGAGGTTGATCAGTTTGCTAAGCTTTGAAAAAGAACTAGGTTTGGGGGAGAGATTAGTTCAACATACTATATTCGGGAACTAATAAATAAAACTTAGATTTTTTTGGAAGAGTAAGGTTTGACCCTTTGGGAGTGGAAACTCTTTTAAAGCTTAAATTTGCATAATGCCTTCTCTTTAAGAATTGTGATTAGACAAGTTATTTGATAACTCTTGTTGAAATTTGAGTTTTATTTCTTTAATGTTCCACGTGAGAGTTAGATCATCATGCCACTTGAAAATTGTTTTTTTATCAACATGATGTTGTAAATTATAGTACTGTTTATTTTTATTTTTCTCTCTTTCATTGCTAAGGGACTAGCAATATGTCGGTTGGGGGGAGTGATTACTACTCAAAAATTGTTATTTCATAGCTTGTAATTAACTCTTTTAAACACTTTTGAGTAGTAGTTATCACTTTTTAACCCAATTAACATATTAAGGACCCTTGCAATCAATTCTAATCAAATTGTGTTAAGTTTTGGTGTTTTGATAGCTTTTTTATCACCAAAGCAATCCGAGATTGAGGAGAGTTCTTTGCAATCCATGGTAAAGATGTCCGGACAGGATGGCAGCAGAACATGGTCTGTGGCAGGCTGTCCGAATGGCGTAGCAAGGCTTACTCACATTGAGTCAATGATCCGGACAACACATCCGGATAGGATATGCTATCGTCCGGGTGTGATGTTCATGAGTGTCGTGTGCTTCTCCCTGAGGGAGTCCGGATAGGGAAGCGCGCCACATGTCCTCTTGGGGAATCCAGATGGAGTTGATCTGGATAGCCTTGCGCGCTCCCGTGTCATCCGGGAGAGGGGTCCCTACACCTTGCACACGTAGACGGTCCCCCTTGTGACATAGCTCCTTCCACCCAGGGGAATCCGGATGGAGTTGATCCGGATAGCCTTGCTGCACGGGATATCTCACATCCGGATGGGAGAGGAGGACGTTTCAACTAATCCGGTCAAACATGTCTGGATCCTCTAATCGGATATCTCACATCCGGATGGGAGAGGAGGAAGTTTCAACTTCTCCGGTCAGACATATCTGGATCTTCTGATAGCGCTTACCCGGAGAGTTTTTCTCTCAGTATACAGTGCCGCGGAGTTCTCCTAAAGCTTCCTGATATTTCCGACCGACATCTTAAGATATTTTGCTTTAGATATTTGTTGTCTAAACCCCAAAGTCTCCTTGTAACCCACCTATCATAGGATTCCTTAGTCTTTAAGTAAGAACAAAGGGGTGAATAACCTCTTATATATAGTTATAATTTTCTTTACAATCATATAGATCTCGAGAGCTTGTTCTTGGAGACAACCTTTTTGTATAAGGAAGAAATATATTTTATAGAGCACTTGCTCTGTTTTTCCTTCATATTTTTGTTTTCTCGTTAGTTTTCTTTCTAGCCAATCAAACTCTGAGGATTTTTTGGGCCAAAATAGGTGAATAGGTCAAGAGGACTGGTGAATTAGCCCAACCAGTCATGGAATTGATCAATCGATTAAGCCTTCCCGATCAAGAACCGACTAAGGGATGCAAAAATCTTCTCTCTCTTCTAATAGCCTTGCATTCTTGGTCAAGGTGAAACCTCTCCCAGTCAAGGGGTAGGTCTTCCTAGTCGAGGCCTAGTTAAGGCCCAATGGTTATCTATCATGAAGTTAATGCCTAACGACTAGTCAACCAGTTAAACCAAAGCTCAATCGATCAAGGCTGTTTTTTGGCATTTTTGGGGCCCAAGTTTAGAAACCTAAAAATTGAAAGCTGCATTTCATTTATGAATTAAAGAACACTTGCAATCAATTGCCTACCTACCTATTCTTCATTCATAGCTCTCACTTCTTTCTTTGGGTGCATTAACTCTTCACTTGCATACCATTTAGTGCATCTTTGTCATTCATCCTTGCTTTTCCTTATATTTGAGCATTTATTAACCTAAGTTGTGATTAAGTGAGGTTGTGTGTATAGAATTCTTCAAGTTGGTGATTACTTAAAGAATTGTGTAAGAGCCCATTGAAACTGGAATCTAAGTATAAAGACTTTTGAAGCTTGGTTGAAGTTTTAAGAATAGTGGAACCCTAACTTGATTAGGAGCTTGAAGAGAGTGGACATAGGTAATGGGTGTGAAACCATTACAAAATTGTGTTTGATCTTTCTAACTCGATTTCTTTACATTTGTTTGTTATTTTGCTTAAAATTGTTGTGCTTGAAAAAGTTTTTCAAAAACCCAATTTACCCCTCCCCCTCTTGGGTGTTTTTTCTTTTTAATTAGATTAGCCTTATTTTCTCAATTGATATCAAAGTTAGGCTCCTTGTTTAAGACTTAATCGTCTAAGATGTAATGGCTAATCTATCAATTTCATCTCACTTTGAAAGTTTTACAACCAATAGACCCCCATATTTTACGAGAACCGATTATCCTTATTGGAAAACTAAAATGACTTGGTTTTTACAATACCCTGATCTTGACCTTTAGGATGTCATTGAAGATGGTTCCACTATTCCTTCAAAACTTATTGATGGGGCCATGGTTCCAAAACCCAAACAAGAATGAGATGAGCGTGATAAAAGAAATGTTCAATTGAATGCTAGAGTCATTTATACTTTTGAGTGTGTTATAGATAGAAATGAATACAATAGAGTTTGTCAATGCAAATCGACTAAAGAAATTTTGAGATTACTAAAAGTAACTCATAAAGGAACAAATCCAATCAAAGAGTCAAATATCAATTTACTTGTTCATAGTTATGAATTGTTTTTATGAAAGATAATGAAATTATTGTTAAGATGATTAGTAGGTTCACCGACATTGTCAATGGTCATGAAGTTGTTGGAAGTCTCGTAAACCCATGATCTTTTGTTTGATGACTCAACCTTATTCTTAGCACACTTCCAATTGAGAGGAAAGGAGGGTGGAGGCTATGGCTCTCTTTCTCTTTGGATGGTGGAAGACAAAAAGTTATGGAAACTCTAACCCCTATGGAGTATTTATAGGATTCCTAACTAAGGTTAAGTGACTTGAGCCCATATGGGCTTAGGTCACTTAATCTAACCTAAAATGGGTTCTAATTGATTAATTAACCTAATAATGCCTACTAATTAATTAATTATCCCAATCCAGACACCTTGTTCACTTACCCCTATGCAATCTTGCATAGTTACCAAAACACCCTTATGCACAAAAGTGAACCTAGAGCCAATTCGACCCTCATAATCGGTGCCAACAAGGTATATGAACTCAGAGCGGGGACCACTGGGACCCATAGGAGTATTGGCTCCATCATAATCCAATAATAAAATTGATTCAGCATCCCACTATAGAGATCAATTGAACTCTAGTATCCTATGTAAATAAGAATGAGACACTACGTGCTCGAGTATATGACATGCTATCCATTGTGTTCAATCTCCCCATGAACCAATGTCCATAGTCTAACAAGATGAAACCTATCAACCTTTCAAGACTACCTCTACAATCCTTGCGTTACAAATCCTCCTATTGTGTATTCAACTGACATGTCTTAGTTCTCAAAGAGCCTATGTCAAGTTCCACTTAAGGAACTACTATGGTCATAGTTTCCATGAAAACACCTCCTTAGTATCACCCAAGGGGACACACTGTCTCAACCCCATGAGATATCATGGTGCATCTATTGAGAATACCTATTGCTACCAATTTCCATCAACAGTGACCTAATCCATAGGGAATATATGATCAGCTTATGATCTCACTCGTAAGTCAAAGCCACTACTAACTTTAGCATAAACTCAATATTCTCTCAAGGTTGAGAGACAACACAATGAAGCAGCTTGGTGAGGTCATGACTAATTGATAGCCTTAAGTTATGACTCACCATAGGTCCTGTCCAATGTGTAACCATACACACTAGCGCACTCACCATGGGAAACTGACCGAAAATTCTCTATTGTACCAAAATACTTAGCATTTTTACGTAGTAACTCTGGTCAAGAAAAACTAGAGAAAGAGTCACTACGACTTTTGTAGTATTCCGGGTATCGTTCTCAAGGACTGGCTTATGAAAATTGTCAAGACTAGAATAAATGAATTGTTTTTGTTTAAATCCTTAAGTGAAAAACAATATGTGAATAATATGAAACTAAGTAAAAGAAATTAAATTAATAAGAAAAAATGAATGTTGATTTTAAATTCAATTGATTCAAGTTTGGGCTTTTTCCACAATCCAACCTAGGGTGTAGAAATTAGAGAAAACAAGGGTATTTTAAGTAATATGATCTTAGGGTTTTAGGATCCTTGGCAGTTCGCGATCAAGTTGAGTTCTATAACTCAAGATTGCATCCGAAACCTAATTTTTCCTTTTTAAAACAGATTCCTAAAACCATCAAATGAGTGAGATTGATTATCAATTTAAGATTTGGCTTTTTAACCCTTCCTACTCCTTATAGCTTTGTTTAGGGGCAAATAACGGTAGGGAAGATGAGGATAACTAATGAACAAGAATGACCAAGAATCATTAGTATCAAGTAATAACCTACCATATCATTCCCTAAACGAACTCACAAGGATAGGATAAAAAAATGATAAATTGTCATCCAACCAATAATTAATCTCATTGTTATAATAATTTACCCATTGTCCCTATAGGTTTCCTAGCCCTTAGGTTTTCATGCTTCAAGCCCCAAGTTGGCTCTTAGCCTCTCATGGGGGTGATGTCACATTGACAATCCATAATAGGGTAAAAATTCAAAATTTGAATCAAAAGAAACTAAAAACAATATATTCAATAAAGAAGAAAAAGAAAACAAACCAAAGTTCTCGTCTTCTTCCACCTTCAATGTCAAACTCTCCAGAAAAAAATCCAAGATTCCTAAAACCTAGAATTGAGAGAGTTTATATAATATCCTCAATTACCTAAAATGTGGCACACTCTCATTGGCCACTTATTACAAAATAATTTCCTAAATATGATTAAAAAATAATAAAATGGTGATTTCTAGTCGTGTGGGGTCCACCTAGGGCGATGGAGTGCTTTAGATGCAATTCCCGAGATAGAGGAGGTGCAACATCAAAGTGGCAGTGGGTGAATTCGAAATTGGTATCATTTCAAAGTGGATTTCGAATTCATAAGTTGAATTTCGAAATCATTTCGAAATGACCCTCCAGCTTGGTACAGTTGTCTTCAAATGGCCATAACTTCTTCATTTTAGCTCCGATTTGCAAACCGTTTGAGGTGTTGGACTCTTGACTTCCCGAGCTTCGAAACGATATATAGTATGTATATAATGGACTCAATAAAGTGCTCCAAATTTGTCCTCAAAGTCAGAGTATATAATGTCATTAGATTTTTGAGTTCTAAATTTCCATGCAGCTAAATCTTCCTTCATGCCTCATTTCCCATGCTTTCTTGCCTTCTTTCTTACTCCATAATGGTCATTTATCATCCTACAACCTCATGATATCCTTGTTTTACCTTTCCTTACGTTCAATGAGTCTTGACTCACTTATTTCCTCATTTAGCCCTTTCTTGATCTTTCAAAATCTAAAGTCATTCAATTTGCATAATTTTCTTCCCTTGAACCTGAGATAAATCTCCAAAGTATAGATTAAACTCATGGCTAGGGCCTTAGCATTGATTTAGGTCAAGTTGGGTGATTTGAATGTCCTTTGGTGCACAAATCATATCGAATATGTGCCATTAGAGCACATATTTTGGCTCCAATCAGAAACCCATCCCGATAGCCAAGAACAAGCATCCCTCCAATTAGAAGATAGTGTACTACAACCTCTAATGGGTTGCCTAAACCCACAAATTAGTTGCAAACAAGTCATCTATTTGCAATGAACCCATGAATTAGATCTTCTGTACAACTCCTAATGCACCTAAGTCATGTACAATGCAAAAGATGCAGACAAAAAATGCTCATAAACTATACTACATCGAATAAGGATAGATAAAAGTTAAACTAGAGCATCATTAAATAAATAACGAATTCCAAATTTATTACATCATCTCATGCTTTTAAGGACTCTATCCTAACTGAAGGTTCACTTCTAGAAGAGACTTCTTTGAAAATGAATTTTCATCAAATGGTGACAAGGAGAGATGAGATGAGAAGAAGGACTTGGTGTGCTTCAAGTCACGGAACTAAGACACGTTAAATATGATTGTTGATTCATGCCCAATTGGTGTATCAGTTGATTCATGTCTAGCCGGTGCTCCTTGATTGAGGGAGTAATCAACAAAATTTATCACCTATTACACCATGAACTAGGGTAGCAAAGACAAAGCTACTATAGCATAGTGGCTCTAGGATCGTTCACTGGGAAGGGTTTTCAATTCTTAAATGATACCAATTCAAAGATGAATTGGTGCCTTTTCATTTCAAGGTTAGCTTAAGAAATAAAACACAAACTTTGATGGAAAAAGGTTTAGGTTTAAGCTAACAGCAAAAGAAATAATGGAAATTACTTATGAAGAAAAACATTCCTTGGAGGTTTAGGTTCAGAGGGGAGGTTTTTCATGCAAAAACAAAGCTCTGGTCATTTGGTTCATTTCCTCGCATTAGAGAATTAACATATAGTTAATTCTCTAACCAGTGTTGTACAGATGTATCCTTTAAATGGGTTCAAACACTAAATCTCTCTCACTGATGCATCTTACAATGGCTCATACCTCTCACCTAGTACTTGCCATTCAAGGTGATCTTTAACCTTGGATTACCCGTCAAAAGCTCGCAAGAGATAACTAATGGATGTCTCCTTAGAGTCCAAAAGCTTACCAAGTGTTGGCTATTCTAGAAAATCCTACCTTCAAACCACCTCCCAAAGGCTTGCAAGAGATATACTAGTGCATCTCAATGGAAGGAGATCACTTGCCTTATCAGGTGTTGGCCCAGGTGATTTAAAGGCATTTTAAGTTAACTAAAAACATAGAAATCATTAAAAGATCACACTTTCTCTTCATTAATGGTTGAAACCACAAAGCTACTAAGTCTTGCACTTAGAACCTTTCCCGACAACCTTAACTCCAAGGAACTAAAAGTCTAGCCACTCATTCTCTAAGGAAACATCCTCAGAGCTTGTTTGGCTAGAAAGAAAATATAATAAAAAATGAGAAGGTAAAGCAGAGCAAAGCTTTGTATTTTACTTCCTTGAAAAAACTGTACAAAGGGTGTGTCGTCTCTCCTTGAGAATAGGCTCCCAAGAGATATATATATGAAAATTACAATAATAATATATAAAAGGTTATTCATCCTTTTTCCAAACTTAATAACTAAGGAATCCTATAATTGGTGGGTTACAAGGAGAGTTTGGGGATTTAGACATCAAATATCTAAAGCAAAATATCCCAAAATATCTCAAAATGTCGGTCGAACATATCGGGAAGCTTCAGGAGAACATAGCGGCACTGTGCAAAATGGCTGCAAAACTCTCCGGGTAAGCGCTATAAGCAAATCCGGATATGTGTGACCGGGGGAAGTTGAAAAGCTCTCCTCTCCCATCCGGTGTCAAAATTCCGGATGTGAAACATTCGGGTGGAATGGCGGTGGCAGTAAAATTCCGGATGCAAACATCTGGGTGGAATGGCGGTGGCAGCAGAATTCCGGATACGAACATCCAGGTGGAATGTGGCAGCGCCGAATGTAATGGTGGCAACCGGATGAAATGGCGGCAGTCGGATGGAATTCCTACCCTGGTGGAAATGAGCTATGATTCCCGTCCGAGTGGAATGAGCAGGATCCCATACTCCTTGTATTCTAGATTTGCTTATGAATTCCAAAGAACTCTCCTCAATCTCAGATTGCTTTGGTGATCAAAAAGCTATCAAAACACCAAAACTTAACACAATTTGATTAGAATTGATTGCAAGGGTCCTTAACATGGAAATTGAGTTAAAAGGTAATAACTACTACTCAAAAGTGTTTAAAAGAGTTAATTGCAAGCTATGAAATAGCACCTTTTGAGTAGTAATCACTCCCCCCAACCGACATATTGCTAGTCCCTTAGCAATGAAGGAGAGAAAAAAAAATAAACAGTATTATAATTTACAACATCATGTTAATCAAAAAACAATTTCTAAGTGGCATGATGATCTAACTCTCACATGGAACATTAAAGAAATAAAACTCAAACTTCAACACGAGTTATCAAATAACTTGTCTAATCACAATTCTTAAAGAGAAGGCATTATGCAAATTTAAGCTTCAAAAGAGTTTCCACTCCTAAAGAGTCAAACCTTACTCTTCCACAAAAATCTAAGTATTATTTATTAGCTTCTGAATATAGTATGTTGAACTAATCTCTCCCCCCAACCTAGTTCTTTTTCAAAACTTAGCAAACTGGTCAACCTCCAATAGGCTAAGAATGCACCTCTTTTTTCACAATTTTTTTCATTGTAGGAGTACAAGGCTAAAGGTATTCTTTTCTGAATTGTCCATGTAACGGGGGTCCATCGATGACTCCCAACCAATTAAGGTTTAGGGCATCAAGCTTTAAGGATCTTTCAACCACTAACTCCTAGGATTTTACCTCGGACTTTTGAGAATGAATTTTAATACCCAAGCACCTACAGTATGTTAAACTCCACCTATTCACCCTTGTAACGAGCATTGAGGTCAGTGACTCCCAACCAATGAAGGCTTAGGGCACCAGGTTTTAAAAATTTTCACCATATACCCCTCGGACCTTACTCGGGTTTCAAGGCAAGTTCTCATTTTTTTCTTTTTTCAAAGGCTCATTGGCTTTTTATAAGGTGTCCCAGCACTATTAAATGAGGTCAAAGGTACCAAGTCTAAAATTTTCCTAAGTCAAGAGGGAAATAGTTTTTCATCTTATAATCGAAACCTATTGTGCACAGTGTGTGAATAGCTTAAAGTGGAAGAACTAAGCTTGAATTCAATAGAAGCTTCAACAATTCATCAACTTTAGTAAGCATAATACAAAATCTAAGTCAAGTAAAAAGATAAAAATTCAATTTCTCCCATTTCATTTTGAAAATTTTTCCTTAATAACCATGGAGAGTAGAATAAAAACTTAAAAAAATTTAAAATTAAGCGAAAAGCAACTAAATTACCAAAATAACTTAGCATTAATGACAAAAACTTACTTCCTCAACTCTCCCCCCAACCAAGCTAAACATTGTCCTCAATGTGACAAAAACGATTGAAAAATAGGGAGGAAGTGGTACCTCCTGAGTGGTATGAAGTTCAAGTAGAATAGGAGAACCCACATGTTTCAAAAAAATAAAATAATAAAAGATATGAGTAGAGGAATTAAAATAGTATAATGTTAAGTGTGCTCACAATTGATAGAGATTTGTATTACTTGATGGCAGTATAATTTTATATAAAAAACAAGCAATACAACCAATCCCACTATATAATACCAAAAAGATGGGATTTCATAAAGGAAATACATAAAGTAAAGTATGTAAATGATCAGAAATGGGGAGGATGATGTTGGTAAGTTGATGGCCCAGATGGATGTCTCTGCATCTTCAGTAACCGGCTCAGGAGGGGCATGGGGCTCTGGTGCAGTTGGAATAACTGAAGGGGTGCTTCGCAGTTGCGAAGATTTTTGCAGAGAGGGGCTTGAGGCTGCGAAATGATTTCGTAGCAAAGTGGCGATTTCGCAGAGGCTTCTTTTAGGCTACGAAATCTCATAGACCCTTGTTTTTCCCCTATTTTACACTCTTTCTTGCTCCAAACAACTTTCCTTTAATTTCTTTGCAATTCCTCCTACATGAGATCATTTAAAAAGACTAAGTTACATATAAGTACACAACTTAAGACCAAAAATTAAAATCAAAAGAATTGATAAAGCTTTGAAATTAACAAAATTAACAAAAACAAAAAATTATGGACTTTGGTGAAACCAAGTCCATCTAACCCTTATTTGATTAGGCTTTCTGTGGCTCAAGAAGGTTAATTTCCTCCTTTTCTGGTTTGAATGGCTCAATGAATGGCTTGAGATGATGACCATTGACCTTGAAAATGTCAGTGCTTTTAGAATTCAGTAATTCCACCACTCCATTGGGATGCACTTGGTGAATAATGAAAGGGCCTATCCACCTTGACTTGAGCTTCTCTGGAAAGACATGGAGTCTTGAATCATAAAGTAAGACTCTTTGTCCTTTATGGAATTCTTTGCTGGAGATTAATTAATCATGCCACCTCTTCATCCTCTGTTTTGCAACTTTGGAATTGATGTAAGCATCATTTCTTAATTCCTCCATCTCATTAAGGTCTAAGCACCTCTTTGCCCCAACTATGATCAAGTCCATGTTCAACCTCTTGATTGCCCACCAAGGTTTATATTCAACTTCCACAGGGAGATGGCATGCTTTGCCATAGACTAGGCGATAAGGAGACGTACCAAGAATAGTCTTGTAAGTTGTTCTGTATGCCCATAGTGAATCATGAAGCTTAATAGACCAATCTTTTCTACTTGTGATCACCACCTTCATCAATATATTCTTGATTTCCTTGTTTGCTAGCTCCACTTGCCCGGAAGTTTGAGGATGATAAGGTGTAGCTACCTTATGCTTCACTCCATACTTGGCTAATAGGGTTTCAAAAGGTTTGTTGCAAAAATGAGTACCTCCATCACTGATTATGACCTTGGGCACCCCAAATCTTGAGAAAATGTTTTCCTTAAGAAATTTGAGAACCACCCTGTGATCATTATGTTTACAGGGGATTGCCTCAACCCATTTAGAAACATATTCCACTCCCACCAAGATATAAGAATTACCAAAAGACATTGGGAAAGGTCCCATGAAGTCAATACCCCAAACATCACAAAGATCAACTATAAGGATGGGGTTCATGGGCATTTGGTTTCTTTTTGTAAGCTTCCCGAGTCTTTGGCATCTTTCACAACTCCTACACATGATGTGGGAATCTTTGAAAAGCGATGGCCAAGTAAACCCTGATTGCAACACCTTCATGGCTGTTTTCTGAGAGGCAAAGTGACCTCCACAGGCATTCTCATGGCAATGGCTGAGGATCCCTTGTTGTTCTTCTTTAGGGACACACTTTCTTATGATATGATCTGCACAATACTTGAAAAGAAAAGGCTCATCCCAATAATAAGCATGAATCTTTGCAAAGAAGTGCTTCCTGTCTTGCGCTTTCCACTCACTTGGAACTTCACCAGTAACCAAATAGTTAGCGATATGAGCATACCAAGGATCTCTCTCTAGCAACATAAGTGATTCCTCAGGAAAGTCATCATTAATAGGTAAGACATGGGAATTATGTGCTATAGCCAACCTTGAAAGGTGGTCAGCTACCACATTCTCCACCCCTTTCTTGTCTCTGATTTGGAGATCAAATTCTTGTAACAAAAGAATCCATCTAATCAACCTTGCTTTTGCATCTTACTTTGTTAATAAATACTTCAAGGCTGAATGATCAGTGAAGAAAATGATGAAAGACCCTACCAAATAAGCACGAAACTTGTCTAAAGCAAACACCACAGCTAACAATTCTTTCTCTATAGTTGTGTAGTTCCTTTGAGCTTCGTTCAATGTCTTGCTTGCATAGTAGATCACGTAGGGCTTCCCATCTTCTTTTTGCCCAAGTACAGCTCCTATAGCAAAGTCACTGGCATCACACATCACTGGTATCACATTTAACAAGCCTTCCTCCACTGTCTCGTATCCAATTTGGCATACACAACTAGTATCAACTGTAACAAAAATGCAAATAAAAGAAAACAAAAGAAAACAGGGCTACCAAAAAAAAATGAACTAAACTGAATTTAAAAGATATATTAGATTATGAACAAGTAAAGATACAATAAAAAAAAATAAGAATTAGTAAAATGAAAAAAAAGTTACCAAACTTGTAATGAAAATCACAAGTACTCTGAAATAGTATCACTGTGAAGTTGACCCCTTACCCGACAACGACGCCATTTGATTCATGCCCAATTGGTGTATCAGTTGATTCATGTCCAGTTGGTGCTCCATGATTGAGGGAGTAATCAACAAAATTTATAACCTATTACACCATGAACTAGGGTAGCAAAGACAAAGCTACTATAGCATAGTGGCTCTAGGATCGTTCATTGGGAAGGGTTTTCAATTCATAAATGATACCAATTCAAAGATGAATTGGTGCCTTTTCATTTCAAGGTTAGCTTAAGAAATAAAACACAAACTTTGATGGAAAAAGGTTTAGGTTTAAGCTAACAGCAAAAGAAATAATGGAAATTACTTATGAAGAAAAACATTCCTTGGAGGTTTAGGTTCATAGAGGAGGTTTTTCATGCAAAAACAAAGCTCTGGTCATTTGGTTCATTTCCTCGCATTAAAGAATTAACATATAGTTAATTCTCTAACCAGTGTTGTACAGATGTATCCTTTAAATGGGTTCAAACACTAAATCCCTCTCACTGATGCATCTTGCAATAACTCATACCTCTCACCTACTACTTGCCATTCAAGGTGATCTTTAACCTTGGATTACCCGTCAAAAGCTTGCAAGAGATAACTAATGGATGTCTCCTTAGAGTCCAAAAGCTTACCAAGTGTTGGCTATTCTAGAAAATCCTACCTTCAAACCACCTCCCAAAGGCTTGCAAGAGATATACTAGTGCATCTCAATGGAAGGAGATCACTTGCCTTATGAAGTGTTGGCACAGGTGATTTAAAGGCGTTTTAAGTTAACTAAAAACATAGAAATCATTAAAGGATCACACTTTCTCTTCATTAATGGCTGAAACCACAAAGCTACTAAGTCTTGCACTTAGAACCTTTCCCGGCAGCCTTAACTCTAAGGAACTAAAAGTCTAGCCACTCATTCTATGAGGAAACATCCTCAGAGCTTGTTTGGCTAGAAAGAAAATATAATAAAAAATGAGAAGGTAAAGCAGAGCAAAGCTCTGTATTTTACTTCCTTGAAAAAACTGTACAAAGGGTGTGTTGTCTCTCCTTGAGAACAGGCTCCTAAGATATATATATATATATGAAAATTACAATAATAATATATAAAAGGTTATCCATCCTTTTTCCAAACTTAATAACTAAGGAATCCTATAATTGGTGGGTTACAAGGAGAGTTTGGGGATTTAAACATCAAATATCTAAAGCAAAATATCCCAAAATATCTCAAAATGTCGGTCGCACATATCGAGAAGCTTTAGGAGAACACAGCGGCACTGTGCAAAATGGCTACAAAACTCTCCGGGTAAGCGCTATAAGCGGATCCGGATATGTGTGACCGGGGGAAGTTGAAACGCTCTCCTCTCCCATCCGGTGTCAGAATTCTGGATGTGAAACATCCGGGTGGAATGACGGCGGCAGCAGAATTCCGGATGCGAACATCTGGGTGGAATGGCGGCGGCAGCAGAATTCCGGATGCGAACATCTGGGTGGAATGGCAGTGGCAGCAGAATTCCGGATGCGAACATCTGGGTGGAATGTGGCGGCGCCGGATGTATTGGCGGCAGTTGGATGGAATTCCTACCCGGGTGGAATGAGTTATGATTCTTGTCCGGGTGGAATGAGCAGGATCCCATACTCCTTGTATTATGGATTTGCTTATGGATTCCAAAGAACTCTCCTCAATCTTAGATTGCTTTGGTGATCAAAAAGCTATCAAAACACCAAAACTTAACACAATTTGATTAGAATTGATTGCAAGGGTCCTTAACATGCCAATTGAGTTAAAAGGTAATAACTACTACTCAAAAGTGTTTAAAAGAGTTAATTACAAGCTATGAAATAGCACCTTTTGAGTAGTAATCAATTGTCCTCTCTACAAAGTTGAAGCCAAGAAGAGAATAAAGAAGACAATGATAGCCACCTGAAGTGAAAATGAAGATGAATCCTTTAAAGAAGAAAATGAGAAAGAAGTGGCAAACATGTGCTTCATGGCAATAGATGAACTCGATGAGGTAATTCTAATATTAGCTATGATGGTTTACATGATGCCTTTGAAGATTTATATGAGGATCTTGAAAAACTTGGCTTGAAAAATGCTTATCTCAAAAAGAAAATTCAACAACTTGAAAAAAACTTAGAGAAGTAAAAGAAAAGTTTTCAAATGTTGAAGTCTCTAAAACCTCTCTTGAAAAAAAAAGAATGAGATTTTGAGAAAAAAAAATGAATGGTTGACCTTCTCTCTTTCAATCTTTTCTTATGGACAAAAATATTTTAAAATGATCCTAGCTCGCCAAAAATTTATCTTTGATAAACAAGGGCTAGGATTCAAATCCTCAAAGAATCAAAAGTATTTTAAAAACTATTTTGTAAAGAAATCCACAAGTGCAAGTTTTTCCACTACTTGCAACTTTTGTGGAAGAGAATGACACATTAGTTGCAAATGTACTTTAAGAAGTGGTTCTCGATCAACAGACTTTAAATACAAAAACTAAGGAGATCTAGGTTAAAAAATCCGAGGTCATTAACTCTCAAGGACCCAAAAAGATATAAGCACCTAAATCAACTTGAGTTATGTGTTGTAGGGCTTAAAGAAGGACAAGTGGTTCTTGGATAGTGGATGCTCAAGACACATGATCGAAGATGAATCTAAGTTCACTTTCCTTACAAAGAAAAATTGAGGATATGTTACCTTTGGAGACAATGCAAAAAGAAAAATCATTGGTCAAGGAAATATTGGTAATGACATATCCTCTCTCATTGAAAATGTTTTATTAGTAGATGGTTTAAAACATAATCTTTTAAGCATTAGTCAACTTTGTGACAAAGGTTTTAAAGTGATTTTTGAAGCATCTTATTGAATTATCAAGGATATTCAAAATGACAAAATCATCTTCATAGGAATAGATGTGACAATGTTTACATTATAAATAACTCAAAATATGATGATCATGATAGATGTTTTTCAAGCATGCATGATCAAAATTGATTGTGGTATAAGAGGTTGGGACATGCTAACATGGACTTCATTTAACAACTCAACAAAAATGAACTTGTAAGAGACATTCCTAAAATAAATTTTCAAAAAGATAAAGTTTGTGAAGCTTGTCAAGTGGGAAAGATAATCAAAAACTCTTTTAAAAACAAAAACATCATTTCCACATTTAGGCCACTTTAGCTCTTACATATGGATTTATTTGGTCTATCTAGGACACCAAGTCTTGGAGGAAAGTCTTATGTTTATATTATTGTGGATGACTTCTCTAGGTAGACATGGGTCTTGTTTTTAAGCCAAAAAAATGAAGTTTTTTATTTTTATTTTTATGAGATTTTAGAGTTTTGCAATAAGGTTCAAAATGAAAAAGGTTTTACAATCACTTGCATAAGAAGCGATCATGGGAGAGAATTTAAAAATATTGATTTTGAAAACTATTGCAATGAGCATAGAATTGACCACAATTTTTTGACTCCTAGAACTTTTCAACAAAACAGGGTAGTTGAAAAGAAAAATATAACTATACAAGAAATGGCAAGAACCATGCTAAATGAAAATAGCTTACCAAAATATTTTTGGACCAAAGTAGCTATGTTTTAAATAGAGTTTTACTAAGGCCCATACTTAAGAAAATTCCCTATGAGCTTTGAAAAAATAAGAAACCCAACATTAGTTATTTCAAATTCTTTGGATGCAAATGTTTTATTTTAAACACCAAAGACAACCTTGGAAAATTTGATGCAAAATCAGATGTTGGAATTTTCCTTGGTTACTCAACTTCAAGTATAGCTTTTAGAGTTTTCAACAAAACAACCATGGTTGTAGAGGAGTCCATCCATGTGATTTTTTATGAATCGAACAATTCTTTTCAAAGAAAAGATAGTGTTGATGATGAGTTAGGTTTGGATGACTCCATGGGAAGATTGCAAATTGAAAATAGAAGATAACAAAAAGAGAAAGAATTAGATCCTAAGAAACAAAGATCACCATTGGCACTACCACGTCCTCAACAAGTGCATGAAAATCAAGTCAAGACCTTCCTAAAGAATAGAAATTCGTCATCAATAATCCACAAGATAAAGTTATAAGTAATCCATCTAGTAGGGTAAGAACTAGATTTTCTCTTTCAATAATCTAGCTTTTATTTCTCAATTTGAATCTAAAAATATAAATGGTGTTTTAGATGATGAAAATTAGATCATTGCTACGCAAGAGGAGCTATATCAATTTCAAATAAGTGAAATATGAGAATTATTACCAAGACCTTCAAATCAAAGAGTTATTGGAACTAGATGGGTCTTTCGAAATAAAATGGATGAAAACGGCATAATTGTTAGAAACAAAGCAAGGTTAGTAGCCCAATGGTTTAATCAAGAAGAATGGATAGATTATGAAGGAATGCTACTTACCTTTGCATTCTTTAAAGACTTTGTGTTATATCAAATTGATTTGAAAAGTGTCTTCTTAAATGGTTTTATAAATGAAGAAGTGTATGTTGAACAACCACCTAGTTTTACAAGTTTTAACTTTCCTAACCATGTTTTTAAACTTAAAAAGACACTTTATGATTTGAAACAAGCACCTAGAGCATGGTATGAAAGATTAAGAAAATTCCTTTTAGAAAATGGTTTTAAAATGAGTAAAATTGATACAACTCTCTTTATAAAAACCAAATATATATATATATGCTCTTAGTTCAAATTTATGTTGATGGCATTATATTTGGTGCTACTAATCTTTCTCTTTGTGAATAATTTGATAAGTGCATGCATAGTGAGTTTGAAATTAGAATGATGGGATAGCTCAATTTCATTCTTGGATTACAAATCAATCAATTAAGGGAAGGAACCTTCATCAATCAAGCAAAGTACATCAAAGATCTTCTCAAAAAGTTCAACATGGAGGAAGTCCAGACAAGGAAGACTGTAATGAGTTCATCTATCAAGCTTGATAAGGATGAGAAAGGTAAATCCATTTACCTAACTATGTATAGAGGCATGATAGGTTCTTTGCTACACTTGACTGCTAATAGACCCGATATCTATATGTTTGTATGCTAGATTTCAATCTTGTCCTAAGAGTGATAACTTTGAATTAATTGGTTTTTCGAATGTCGATTTTGTTGATTGTAAGGTTGAAAGAAAAAGTACTAGTGTCACATATCATTTCTTAGGACACTTACTTGTTTCATGGCATAGTAAGAAGCAAAATTCAGTAGCTTGTCAATAGTTGAAGTTGAATACATAATAGTCAGCTTGTGTTGTGCACAAATTCTTTGGATGAAACAAATACTTCATGATTTTGGTTTATCTTTTTAGCATGTTCCTAGTAAATATGATAATACTAGTACTATAAGCATTTCTAAAAATCTCATGCAATACTCTAGGACTAAGCATATAGAGATTAGACATCAATTTCTTAGAGATCATGCACAAAAGGGTGACATAACACTTGAATTTGTAAGCACTAATGATCAATTTGTCGATATCTTTACAAAACCTCTAAGTGAAGAACAATTTGTTGATATTAGAAGACAACTAGGGGTGATTTCATTATGATCTAATTCTTTTTTATGAATGTCTAATGATTATGCCTTCTAATTACATAAATTTCCATGTTACATGCATCATAGAGAATATCATATGGACTCACACTTAGAAAATGGTCAATTTTTAACCAAAAATTAAAATTCCCTTGGCATTAGACAGAAAAAATTAGGGAAACCATTTGAAAAAAGCAAAAAGAGGATCAAGAAATGAAATTTTGCTCAAAATTGGAAAGTTAAGGAGCATTGACCAAGCAGTCAACCAGTTGATGACTGGTCGACCGGTTCGTCGGGCTAGGAACATAAATAGTCTTCCCTCGCCTCTTCCTTTATGCTTTCCTCCTCCATTCTCCAAGGGTCTTACCAATTTTGTCTTTCGGAGGTTGATTTTGGTGCGTTTTAGACTTTTTAAGCTAATTTTTTGAGAGATTTTCGGATGTATTTAAGTAGTTTCTTCTTCCATCCAAGCCTCACAATCATTTCAGCTTCTAGTCCCATTCACTTTCGTAAGTATTCGGTTGTGCACAGGCTTCTTAGCCTCTTTTCCTAGACAAGAGTCAACTACATTAGGGCTCAAGGCAAGCACTTTACTCAGTCTTCACAACTAGAGGCATGTCGAAAGGCGCATTTTGACATTGTCTTGTTCAGTACCATAGAGAAGTACCTGTGGTAGAAACAATATTTCTCTTGTAGGCATGTAGTTTCGGGGAGAAACATCAAATTTTCCATATTTTAATACTTTGGATTTGAGAGATTGTTTACTAGGATGGGTTGGTTGTCGATTGTTACAATTTTTGAGATGGTTTTTCCTATACTGGTACAAGCATTCCACTTGAGAATGACTCACTATATGGGTGGCCCGATCTCATCCACAGTCAAAGAAGTAGAGATTTGCTCAGATCGTATCTTTGATGTTGCTCTCGTTGAACTCAAAGTATACGAGTCCAAGATATGACCCACTATCCTAGGATTTGAGCCTAAAAATGTTATTCAAAGGATTTGTGGACTACTAAATGCTCATGGGATGGGCAAGCCCTCAACACATAGCTTGACTATCATCAATAGAGTACTCCCTCATATGTTATGTTTCACTTTTCTACCACAAGGTAGACACTAAGGGTATCCTATTACGAGGTATTCCTTATAGATTCCATTCTAACTATGAGACAAATTCATTTGGGATACCTAATAATGATGCACATAATTGCTTGTTGTGAGAACATAACTCGTGTATTTCCCTATGGTCGCTTCCTTTCTAGAGTCTTCAAATATTTTAACATTAACCTTAGTAGAAAGACGGATTTTGAGGTCCCTAGTATCTATGACACATATGATGATGAGTTCATGGGGCGGATGAAATTTGAGAAGGCTCCAGACGGTTCTTGGGTTAGAAAAGCAAAGATAACACAAGCACATGCACAAGCTTAGCCACGAGGACAAGGATAAGGATAGATACACCTTGGAGTTGAGAAGGAGGTAGAGATTCGATAGATGGAGGGTGGAGTAGACCCTCAAGTTGGCCTAAAACCTCAGAGTGGCTAGCAGAGTGAGCTTGAACTTAATATCCCCTCATTTCAGACAGAGATTCTTTCATAGGCTGAGACTGTTCAGTTCAAGTCTACTTTTTCTAATTTGATGATGACTGAGCCTACCTATACAAATGGACCTTCTACTGATCATGCTCCATATACCGAGCCTGACTTCTCTAGACTAGCATATGCCAAGCCTACTTCTACTGAGATACCACAACCATAGGCACCTTCTATTCCTTATTACGCTCCATGGATGAACCTATTAGTGAAATCAGCTCCCTTAGTACTCATATGGAGGAGCTTGTAGTGGTCAGTGACACATTTTTATTTCATGGAGGATAGGATGGACTAGTATCAGAGTGGGTTCACCTCTCAGTTTGATTACCTACAACAGAGGATGGATCAAATAGAAGATCATCTTGCTCGACATCATGAGGAGATGATGGCCTATTTATGATCCGTTTTTCCTCCTCCTCTTCCTCATCCTTAATCATTATTTGGAGACCCATCTTGTTCATTTTTATGTTTCTAAAGAAGGAGATATTTTAGGATCTAGGAGGATGATATAGTAGATTCACTCATTTTGGACATGACATGCATATCATTATCGTATTTTGGACAAATATATGACTTGTTGATTATTCACCACTTTAGGATAGCATGGGTTGTACCCTTTTGATAATGATACTTGATATCTGATATGCCTATATATATTTGATACCTACGTTAGATGCTTAGATGACTTATTGTTTGATTATTATTTTTTCAATACTCTTAAGCTAAGTAAATCTTATTAACTTGCTTGATCATTTTGTTTTAAATTTTGTTAATATTAAATGATCTATGATTGGTTTAAGGAGGAGATGCATTTCCTCCTAGATAACCAAAGTTTTTCATCATAAAAAAGGGGGAGATTGTTGGTCCAAGGGTCCTCCAAATTATGTTTAGATGATAACAAACCATAGTTAAATTGCTAATGATTTTGAATTAGAAGAGTTTCAAGTTTTATTTTGAAAATTCAAAAGGATATTCAATAAAATCATCAAAGGACCAAATGAATGCAAGATTAAGCATGCAAGAAGAATTTTTAATCTTAGGAAATATATGTAAGGTGAATGCATGGGTGCACTTAGGTTTTTTATACTAATTCATATATTATTAAAAACTCAGTTTATGCATTAAAGTAAAATTTCAATTAAAACCCGAGTTTTCTCATACAAATCTTAGGCAAATTGTTTTAAAATTGACATATCAATACTCTTAAAGACCTTGCCTAAGTGTTAGAAGTGAAAGGAATAGAAAAAAATAGGTTTTCAAGCAAAAATATGTGAATCGGTCAAGGAAACTAGTGAACTAGTTCAACCAATCGTGGAACTAATCTACCGATAAAGCCTTCCCAATCGAGGATTAGTCAAGGGATGCAAAAATCTTCTCTCTCTTCCAGTAGCCTTGCATTCCGAGTCAATATGAGAGTTCTCCCAATCGAGGGGTAGGTATTCTCTATTGATGCCTGATCAAGGCCCAACTGTCACCTGCCATGCATTTTATGTCTAATGGCTAGTCAACCGGTTGAACCAAAACTCAATCGGTTGAGACTATTTTTTGGCATTTTTTGGTACCCAAGGCTAAAAACCTATAAATTGAGAGTTTCACTTCATTTATGAATTAAAGAACACTTGCAATCAATTGTCTACCTACCTATTCTTCATTCAAAGCTCTCACTTCTTTCTTTTGGTGCATTAACCCTTCACTTGCATATCATTTAGTGCACCTTTTTCATTCATCCTAGTATGTCCTTGTATTTGAGCATTTATTGAGCTAGGTTGTGATTAAGTGAGATTACGTGTATAGAATGCTTGAAGTTGGTGATTACTTGAAGGATTGTGTAAGAACCCATTGGAGCCGAAATCTAAATGTAAAGACTTTGGAAACTTGCTTGAAACTTCAAGGATAGTAGAACTCTCACTCAGTTAGAAGCTTGAGGAGAGTGTGTGTAAGTAAGGGGTGTCGAACCACTATAAAAATGTGTTTGATCTCTTTAATCGGTTCTTAGTTGGGTTTGTGTTGAAAATGGTATCAAGTATCGGACTCAGTGCAGAAAGGTTCAAGGCGATACGACTTGGGCGAGTCAAGTATGGAATGTTATTGGAATACCTGAAAGAATATAGGTTGAAAATGAAAGACAAGGTTTTAGAGCATTACAATGGCCTCCCATTAGCAATGCACACATTGGCGGCGGCGATTCATAAGCAAATATTAGGAATAAAGTAATGTCTAAGCATTTTTGGTTTTTTTTGTTTTAACGGTTTCATAATTTAATTCATTTAATTATAGAAATATGAGTTATTTTAGGTGAATTATCTATATTACGAAACAATTAAGGTTTAAAAATTATTTTGGTTTATTCATTAAGGTTTAAAATATTTATACAATATTTTTTAATATTCATATTCCATTTATATTTATGATATTCACATATTTTAAAAAAATATATTATGGATCCATAAGGTTATTCTTTTTCCTTTGTTGGGTTGAACTTCAGTTTTAGAGGGAAAAAAATTGAAAATGTCAAATTGGTGTTTTAGTTGTTCTTTTTGTAAACTCACAGTTTCTAAAATAAAATGAAAATGGAAAAAAAATTCAAAATATGCTATGATATATGATTTCTATTTTTTTTTTTTTTAAAGTATAAACAAATTGAACTTCCCCAGTTTTTTAATGTTTTCCTTCCATATTATTTATTTTTATGTGAAAGCTATTTAAATATTTTAATTAAATCTTTAAAATTGTTGTTACGGGTACAATTGGAAAATATTTGTTGGGATAACATTGATCAATTGTAAAGATGATGCAATGTTGGGAAATGAGTTGTTGTTATCATGTTGTAGCATCTCATACAAGGATTATATAGTAAGGTTATAAAACTTAACTTTTCATATTATGATAAAAGATTTATTTAATTGTTTTTCTATAATATAGTTTGCTTTCCATCTTTAGATTGATGTATCAAAGGTTCCTCTTCATCATATATTCAACAAAGTCAATGAATATATAAAAACTTCGGGTTCAAAAAACGCAATAATTGTAAGATGAGTTGTAATCACTTTCTATACATGCTCTTTTTGATATTATATTATTCATTGGATTTGCTTTGAGATCACACACACACACACACACACATACACACACACACACACACACACATATATATATATATATATATATATATATATATATATATATATATATATATATTCACCAGGTTTGGAGTGGGGATGCAATGGCTAATCAACTCATGCAATTAATCACATAAGCAATCAAAAATGCGAAACCCGATTCAAACCCACCAACTCTCTTATTGCCTTTGGGATATAAAGCTAATATTTTGTTTTCACTTGGATGGGTAAGTTAAATATAAATGTAAATTGACATAACATATCTCATTGCATATACTGTCAATTTGGAAGGTTTTTTCTTTTTTCTTTTATTTGAGTTGAATACTATATTATATAGATACAGAGCAAAGGAATTTGGGAACCTATTCTAACCTATACACGGGTTGTGGCAGAAATTGTGGATCACGCTTGAAGTATGGAATTTACATTAATAGATTTTCTCTAATTATCTAATTAGACAGCTCATGCCAACACTCCCCCTCAAGTTGGAGCATAGATATCTCCTATGCCCAACTTGTCAAGTGAGTTATAGTAGTTCCTTGCAGACACTGCTTTTGTGAGTATATCAGCCAACTGGTCTTCTGATTTAACAAATGGAAGCTGAATAATCTTTTCTTCAAGGTTTTGTTTGATGAAGTTCAGATCCACCTCAACGTGCTTAGTGCGATCATGTTGGACTGGATTGTGGAAGATAGCAATGGCTGCCTTGTTATCACAGAATAGGTTCATTTCAGAGTTGGGAGCAACGCCAATCTCAGCTAGCAGCTTTTTCAGCCAAAGAAGCTCACATATTCCTTTGACCATTCCCTGAAATTCAGCTTCAGCACTAGACAATGCAACTACCTTCTGTTTCTTGCTCCTCCATGTAACCAGGTTGCCTCCCACAAAAGTAAAGTACCCTGAAGTAGATTTCATGTCCGTGATGTTCCCTGCCCAGTCAGCATCTATGTAGCCAGCAACATTCAAATGACTATTCTTTAAGAACATAAGTTTTTTCCCAGGAGAGGACTTCAAATAACGAAGGATCTGCATTATGGCATCCATATGGTCTACACTCGGGCAATGCATGAACTAACTCACTACACTCACAGCATAAGCAATATCTAGTCGAGTATGAGATAAATAGATGAGTTTACCCACTAACCGTTGATACCTCTATTTTTTCGCTGGCACCTGGTCTACATATTCTCCAAGTTTATGATTCTGGACAATTGGAATATCAACAGGCTTACACCCTAGTAATCCTACCTCTGCCAGCAAGTCTAGTATATATTTCTTTTGGGAAAGAAATATGCCTTGTCTTGACCTTGCTACTTCAATGCCTAAAAAATACTTAAGCCCTCCTAAGTTTTTCATCTCAAACTTAGTTGACAATTGCTCTTGAAGCTTGGAGATTTCTTCTACGTCATCCCCTGTAATGATCATGTCGTCTACATAGACAATGAGGGCTGTTATTTTTCCCACTTGATGTTTTAGGAAGAGTGTATGATCAGAATTGCTTTGTTGAAACCCATATTTCCTCATTGCCGAACTAAACCTGCCAAACCATGCTCGAGGTGATTGCTTTAGTCCATACAATGCTCGTTGTAACCTACATGCGATCTTAGCCTCTGGGGTAGCAGTATAACCTGGTGGAAGATCCATGTAAATTTCTTCTTCAAGATCACCATGGAGGAAGGCATTTTTCACGTCCAGTTGGTGAAATGGCCAATCTAAGTTTGCTGCAAGAGATAACAAAACTCTAACAGTTTTTAGTTTGGCTACAGGTGAGAAAGTTTCCTGATAATCGATACCATATTTCTATGTATAACCCTTTGCTACCAACCTTGCCTTGTATCTATCAATAGACCCATCTGCTTTATATTTAATGGAGAAAATCCACTTGCACCCCACCGTCTTCCTTCCTTCAAGCAATACACTTAAAACCCATGTGTTATTTTTCTGCAACACCTCCAATTCCTTTTATAGCTTGAGCCCAATTCGAATCTGATAAAGCTTCTTCAACACAACTCAGAATCTGACATGAGGAGAGTGTATGTGCAAAGGCCCTGAGAGGTTCAAATAATCTTTGATTGGACACATAATTGGCTATTGGATACTTGGATCGCCGTTCTTCTATGTCTGGGGAGTATCGAGTTGGTGGCTTGCCTCGATTGTGTCTGAAAGGTAGAACATAACCCGCAGATGTATCTATAGCATTAGTTTGTAAAGGTGTGATGAAAGAGCTTACCTCAGGGATATTCTCAGGAGGAGGGTCATTGGGTACTAAAGAGTGAAGGGATTCATTAGATTCTGCATCTTCAGATGATTCGGGTATAGGTTCAACTTCAGTTCTTGGAGGTTCAACCATGTCGTTGCCATCATTCGGATGTGCTAGATTGTCACCAACGTCTTCAACCATGTTGTTGCCATCATTCGGATGTGCTAGATTGTCACCAACGTCCAGTATTTCAACATCCAACCAATTCCGTTCTTCACCATGGATCTCCCCCTGAAGAGGGGAATTAGACACCGGTGATGGGAAAAAATTTTCAGATTCTAGGAAGGTGACATCCATGGCGATGTAGGTTCTTTTGGCAATGGGATCGTAGCATCTATATCCCTTTTTTTGTACTCCATACCCCAAAAATAGACACCGGACAGCACATGGATCCAACTTAGTTCGTTGATTCTTATGGATGTGAACAAAAACAACACAACCAAAAATTCGGGGAGGAATCATCAAAACATTAGGTAATGAGACATGATCGGAAAGCACCTTAACCGGAGTCTGAAATTGTAAGACTTTGGTTGGCATACTGTTTAGAAGATGCACGGCAGTGGCAACGACATCACTCCAGTATCTATTCGGCACATGTGCATTGAGCAATAGAGCACGGGCAGTTTCTAAGATATGTCTATTCTTCCTTTCAGCAGTACCATTCTGTTGTGGGGTTTGAGAACATGAGGTTTCATGGAGAATACCATGACTGTTGAAGTATGTCTGGATTTGTTGGTTAACATACTCCCCTCCATTGTCAGAGCGAAGGATCTTAATTTTTGTAGAAAATTGTGTTTGAACCATGGTATGAAATGATTGGAAAACAACAAATACTTCATCTTTGTGTTTTAGGAGGTAAAGCCATGTCATTCTTGTACAGTCATCAACAAAAATTACAAACCAACGGTGACCAGAAGACGTAGTAACTGGGGAAGGTCCTCATACATCAAAATGGATTAAATAAAATGGAATCATACTTTTATTCATACTCAATGGATAAGAAGCTCTATGAATTTTGGCTAAGATACAAGTATCGCATTCAAAATTTAAGTGTGATACTTTGAAAAATAAACCAGGCAGTAAGTGCTTCAAATACCCTAAAGATGGATACCCAAGTCGATGGTGCCATTACCAAATATGTCTTTCCTTGTTACTAACTGTGTGGTGCATGTGATTTGCTCTTCCCGAACTGAAATCATCTGATTCGTGCCCAATTGGTGTCTCAGTTGATTCGTGTCCAACTGGTGCTCCTTGATTGAGGGATTAATCAACAAAATTTATAACCTATTACACCATATACTAAGGTAGCAAAGACAAAGCTACTATAGCATAGTGGCTCTAGGATCGTTCACTGGGATGGGTTTTCACTTTGCAAATGATATTAATTCAAAGCTGAATTGGTGTCTTTTCATTTTAAGGTTAGCTTTAAAAGAAAACATAAAGATGTTTGAATGAAAAAGGTTTAGATTTAAACTAACCAAAAATAGTAACTGGTTTTACTTACAAAGAAAAGTGTTTCTTGGAGTTCAGATCACTAGGCTCAGGTTCCTCATACAAAAAAGGAGAGTTCCGGTCACTTGTTTCTTTTCCTCGCATTAGAGAATTAACATATAGTTCCTTCTCCAACCGGTGTTGTATAGATGCTTCCCATTAATGGGTTCAAACACTAAATCCCTCTCACTGATGCACCTTGTAATGGCTCATACCTCTCACCTAGCACTTGCCATTCAAGGTGATCTTTAACCTTGGATTACCCGTCAAAAGCTCGCAAGAGATAACTAATAGATGTCTCCTTGGAGTCCAAAAGCTTACCAAGTGTTGGCTATTCTAGAAAATCCTACCTTCAAGTCACTTCCCAAAGGCTCGCAAGGGGTAAACTAGTGCATCTCCATGGACGAAGATCACTTGCCTTACCAAGTGTTGGCCCAGGTGACTTCAAGGCGTTTTAAGTTAACTAAAAAGATAAAAACCATTAACGAGTCACACTTTCTCTTCATTAAAAACTAAAACAACAAAACTTCCAATTTATGCATTTGGAAACTTACCCGGCTTTCTTCACTCCAAGAGACGAAAAGCCTAGCCTCTCATCCTCTGAGGAAAAATCCTTAGAGAATGTTTGGCTAGAAAAAAAATGAAAATGAAAGAGAAGAAAAAAAAAACAGAGCAAGGCTCTATATATTCTATATATTTATATATCTATATCCCGTTGGATTACATGATTCTATCCATCTATTATAGTGGATGCAAGGGAATATATATAGAGACGTTTTTCCAACCTTCCTAACTAAGAAATCTTATGGTTGGTGGATTACAAAGAGAAGAATGGAAATTTATACAAAAATATCTGAAGAAAAGATCTAAAAGAGTCGGTGCACAAATATTGGGAAGCACTAAGGACCATTTCATAGGTGAAAACGAGGTCTGCGAGATTTCGCAGACGCACAAAAAGAGCTGCGAAATCACTTCGTAGCAAAAGGCTGATTTCGTAGCGCTATGAAGTTGGCTTTCAGCTTGCGGTGTTCGGCTTCCAATGTGTAGCAAATATCGGGAAACTTCAGGAGGAATTCCACAGCACTGTGCAAAATGGCTGTGAAATCATTTCGCAACAAAAGGGTGATTTCGCAACACTGTGCAAAATTCTTCCTTCAGCTTGGAGTGATCGGCTTACAATGGTTGTAACTCCTTCATTTCAACTCCGAATTGTGCACCGTTTGAAGAATTGGATTCTTGACTTCCTGAGCTTTGAAATGGTATATAGCATGTAGAAAATGGACTTCGGTAAGTGCTCCAAAAGTATGAAAGAAGACTGTAGCTGTTGTCCTCTATTTTCCTCTCTCCATTGCTCTTTCCTTGCATACTTTGAACGACTAAGGCAAAGGACTATGAGGCTCCAAATCTTGGTTTCTTCATGAATTTGAGCTTCCAAAAGCTTTTCCATGAACTATATACAGCTCTCCCTCATTCTTAAATTGCTTTGGTGATCAAAAAGCTATCAAAACACCAAAACTTAACACAATTTGATTAGAATTGATTGCAAGGGTCCTTAACATGTTAATTGGGTTAAAAGGCAATAACTACTACTCAAAAGTGTTTAAAAGAGTTAATTACAAGCTATGAAATAACACTTTTTGAGTAGTAATCACTCCCCCCAACCGACATATTGCTAGTCCCTTAGCAATGAAGGAGAGAAAAATAAAAATAAACAATACTATAATTTACAACATCATGCTAATCAAAAAACAATTTTCAAGTGGCATGATGATCTAACTCTCACATGGAACATTAAATAAATAAAACTCAAACTTCAACAAGAGTTATCAAATAACTTGTCTAATCACAATTCTTAAAGAGAAGGCATTATGCAAATTTAAGCTTTAAAAGAGTTTCCACTCCCAAAGGGTCAAACCTTACTCTTCCACAAAAATCTAAGTGTTATTTATTAGTTTCCGAATATAGTATGTTAAACTAATCTCTCCCCCCAACCTAGTTTTTTTTCAAAGCTTAGCAAACTAATCAACCTCCAATAGGATAAGAACGCACCTCTTTTCTCACAATTTTTTTCATTGTAGGAGTACAAGGCTTAAAGGTATTATTTTCTAAATTGTCCATGTAACGGGGGTCCATCGATGACTCCCAACCAATTAAGGTTTAGGGCATCAAGTTTTAAGGATCTTTCAACCACTAACTCCTCGGATTTTACCCCGGACTTTTGAGAATGAATTTTTAATACCCAAGCACCTACAGTATGTTAAACTCCACCTATTCACCCTTGTAACGAGCATTGAGGTTGGTGACTCCCAACCAATTAAGGCTTAGGGCACCAGGTTTTAAAGATTTTCACCATATACCCCTCAGACCTTGCTTGGGTTTCATGGCAAGCAAACATTTTTCTTTCTTTCTTCTTTTTTTTTCAAAGACTCATTGGCCTTTTATAAGGTGTCCCAACACTATTAAATGAGGTCAAAGGTACCAAGTCTAAAATTTTCCTAAGTTAAGAGGGAAATAGTTTTTTCATCTTATAGTTGGAATCTATTGTGCACAGTGTGTGGATAGCTTAAAGTGGAAGAACTAAGGTTGAATTCAAAAGAAGTTTCAACAATTCATCAACTTTAATAAGCATAATACAAAATCTAAGTCAAGTAAAAAGACAAAAATTCAATTTCTCCTTTTTTAGTTTGAAAATTTTTCCTTAATAACCATGGAGAGTAGAATAAAAACTTTAAAAAATTTTAAATTAAGCAAAAAGCAACTAAATTACCATAATAACTTAGCATTATTAACAATACTTACTTCCTCAACTCTCCCCCCAACCAAGCTGAACATTGTCCTCAATGTGACAAAAGCGATTGAAAAATAGGGAGGAAGTGGTACCCCCTGAGTGACATGGAGTCTGAGTCGTATAGGAGAAACCACATGTTTCAAAGAAAACATAAGAGTTAGTGAGCAGAGGAAATAGAAAAATGCTAAGTTTAAACAAAAATGATGTCTATATATGATGTATCATCAGTAATACATCCAATCCCATAATATAAGACATCAAAACATGGAATTATCTATACTAATATAATATGTAAAGACAAAAAGTAAAGAGATGATCAAGTAATGGTAAGGTTCTGTGGAGCTGATGCATCTGTGGTGGCCTCTTGAGTGGGTTGGATCAGGACTTTGACCTCTGTTCTGGTAGTCTCCTTAGGTGGCATAGTCTCCTCAGCTGGAGCTATGGGCTCTGATGGTTTAAGGAGGTCAGAAATGGAGTGAGAGGCTTAGCGTGTGTGATCCCAGGGTGCGCGGGGCTCTGTTGGCATTTTAGCAACTTCTCTTGGCTTTGCAAGGTGTTTTTGCAAACTTTCCTCCATTTCGCAAGTCAATTTCGCAATTTGAAGGCCATTTTGAAGCTTGGAGATCATTTTGCAGCCATTTCGAAGCTTGGAGGTCATTTCGTAGCTCAAAGGTGATTTCGTAGCTGCGAAACAAGTGTACGGGGCTGTAAAATGGCACTCGTGTGCCAAAAAGTGGTTTCGCAGCTATGAAACATCCTTCCAAATGGCGTCTCGGCTGCGATATTCCCGCTCAGCTTTGCACGCTTGTCTTTAAACGGCCATAGCTTCTTCGTTTCACCTCCAAATCATGTACCGTTTCAAGTGATGGACTCCTGACTTCCCAAGATTTGAAACGAGATATGGTATGCATAATTTGAGCTCCAGGAAGTGCTTCAAAAATGTGTCCAACAGTAGCGAAATGGAGGTGCGACATTTCCGCTCATGGTTTGCACAGTCATCTTCAAATGGCCATAACTTTTCCGTTTCAAATCCAAATCGAGCACCGTTTAATACTATGGACTCCTGACTTCCCAAGATTTGAAACGATATATGGTATGTAGGAAATGAACTTCAGGAAGTGATCGAGATGTGTCCAACAATTGCCAAAATGGGGGTGCGGCTGTGACATGTCAGCTCATGGTGTGCGCGTTGAAGGATTTTAAGGTGTTGAGGTTTCGCAGCCATTTTTCAGCTGCAAAATGAGTGTACGGGGCTTCCAAATGGCATTCGTGTGCCAAAAAGTGGTTTCACAGCTTCGAAATACCCTGCGAAATGGAGCTTTGGCTGCGAAATTGGAAGTTTTTACGTTTTGGCATCTCGCAGTCGTTTCACAATTGCGAAATGAGGTTCACTGTGCTGCGAAATGGCACTCGTGTGCCAAAATGTGCTTCGCAGCTGCGAAATACCCTACGGAATGGAGCTTTGGCTGCGAAATTGGGAATTTTCACGTTTTGGGACTTCGCAGCCGTTTCGCAGCTGCGAAATGAGAGTCATTGTGCTGTGAAATGGCACTCGTGTGCCAAAGTTGGTTTCGCAGCTGAGAAAATTTTCTCAAAGAGGGATCTGTGGCTGCGAACTGGTTTCGCAGCAAAGTGCTGATTTCGCAGAGGCTACGAAATCTCGCAAACCCCTGTTTTTGCCCTGTTTTTACCCTGTTTTTGCTCCGTTTTTGCTTCGAAAGACTTTCTTTCAATTTCTTTGCATTTCCTCTTGATTTTGATCATCCAAAAACCTATATTACATCAAAACAATCAGAATTAAAGCATTGAAATCAAAATTAAAGCATTGAAATCGAAATTAAAATAAGAAATTAACAAAACAAAAAGATATGGAGTAGCTAGTCTTTAAAAAGACTAAGTCCATCAAAAAATTTGATCCTGATTTAGCTTGCTTGGATCCCATATGAAGCTTGCATCCCTCACTTGAGACTTGGTTTGTATGATTTTCCCATACAAAGCTTGGAGAAAAGGTGGAGGCATGTGTTTCTTCATCAATTCTTCCTTGATGACTATCCTCTGTGGTTCTCTTTGTACATTAACATCATAGCCATCTTTCTCTATGCTTTTCCCCTTTTTCTTTCCTTTGATTTCCTTCCTCTTTTCTTTCTCTGTTTCACTCTCTACCTTATGCTCTAGCTTGCATGTGGGCAGATCAAAGTTCATGGCTTCCTCTGCTATCTCATATTCAATATGGCATGCACAACTAGCAATTTGTAAATTAAAAACAGAGAAAACAAAAGAAAACAACAGAAAAACAATTCAAAGAAAAAAAATTAAGGTAAACTAAAAACTAAATAAAATGTATACTAAAATATGAACAAATAAAAATAGTTAGTAAAAAGAAAAGAAAAGTCACCAAACTTGTGATGAATATCACAAGTACTCTGAAAAGGTGATATCACTGTAAAGTGGCACCATCCCCGGCAACGGCGCCATTTGATTCGTGCCCAATTGGTGTCTCAACTGATTTGTGTCCAGCTGGTGCTCCTTGATTGAGGGATTAATCAACAAAATTTATAACCTATTACACCATATACTAGGGTAGCAAAGACAAAGCTACTATAGCATAATGGCTCTAGGATCGTTCACTGGGATGGGTTTTCACTTTGCAAATGATATTAATTCAAAGCTGAATTGGTGTCTTTTCATTTCAAGGTTAGCTTTAAAAGAAAACATAAAGATGTTTGAATGAAAAAGGTTTAGATTTAAACTAGCCAAAAATAGTAACTGATTTTACTTACAAAGAAAAGTGTTTCTTGGAGTTCAGATCACTAGGCTCAGATTCCTCATACAAAAAAGGAGAGTTCCGGTCACTTGTTTCCTTTCCTCGCATTAGAGAATTAACATATAGTTCCTTCTCCAACCGCTGTTGTACAGATGCTTCCCATTCATGGGTTCAAACACTAAATCCCTCTCACTGATGCACCTTGCAATGGCTCATACCTCTCACCTAGCACTTGCCATTCAAGGTGATCTTTAACCTTGGATTACCCGTCAAAAGCTTGCAAGAGATAACTAATGGATGTCTCCTTGGAGTCCAAAAGCTTACCAAGTGTTGGCTATTCTAGAAAATCCTACCTTCAAGTCACCTCCCAAAGGCTCGCAAGGGGTAAACTAGTGCATCTCCATGGACGAAGATCACTTGCCTTACCAAGTGTTGGCCCAGGTGACTTCAAGGCATTTTAAGTTAACTAAAAAGATAAAAACCATTAACGGGTCACACTTTCTCTTCATTAAAAACTAAAACAACAAAACTTCCAATTTATGCATTTGGAAACTTACCCGGCTTTCTTCACTCCAAGAGACGAAAAGCCTAGCCTCTCATCCTCTGAGGAAAAATCCTTAGAGAATGTTTGGCTAGCAAAAAAATGAAAATGAAAGAGAAGAAAAAAAAACAGAGCAAGGCTCTGTATATTCTATATATTTATATATCTATATCCCGTTGGATTACATGATTCTATCCATTTATTATAGTGGATGCAAGGGAATATATATAGAGACGTTTTTCCAACCTTCCTAACTAAGAAATCTTATGGTTGGTGGATTACAAGGAGAAGAATGGAAATTTATGCAAAAATATCTGAAGAAAAGATCTAAAAGAGTCGGTGCACAAATATCGGGAAGCACTAAGGACCATTTCGCAGGTGAAAACGAGGTCTGCGAGATTTCGCAGACGCACAAAAAGGGCTGCGAAATCACTTCGCAGCAAAAGGCTAATTTCGTAGCGCTGCGAAGTTGGCTTTCAGCTTGCGGTGTTCGGCTTCCAATGTGTATCAAATATTGGGAAACTTCAGGAGGAATTCCACAGCACTGTGCAAAATGGCTGCGAAATCATTTCGCAACAAAAGGGTGATTTCGCAACATTGTGCAAAATTCTTCCTTTAGCTTGGAGTGATCGGCTTACAATGGCTGTAACTCCTTCATTTCAACTCCGAATTATGTACTGTTTGAAGCATTGGATTCTTGACTTCCTGAGCTTTGAAATGGTATATAGCATGTAGAAAATGGACTTCGGGAAGTGCTCCAAAAGTGTGAAAGAAGACTAAAACTGTTGTCCTCTATTTTCTTCACTCTGTTTTCCTCTCTCCATTGCTCTTTCCTTGCATACTTTGAACGACTAAGGCAAAGGACTATGAGGCTCCAAAGCTTGGTTTCTTCATGAATTTGAGCTTCCGAAAGCTTTGCCATGAACTATATACAGCTCTCCCTCATTCTTAAATTGCTTTGGTGATCAAAAAGGTATCAAAACACCAAAACTTAACACAATTTGATTAGAATTGATTGCAAGGGTCCTTAACATGTTAATTGGGTTAAAAGGCAATAAGTACTACTCAAAATTGTTTAAAAGAGTTAATTACAAGCTATGAAATAGCACTTTTTGAGTAGTAATCATCATCAACGTATTATAATCCTCCCCTCTTAGTACCACGCCCAATTATCTCCTTGGTGAGAATATCCTAAAGAAGGCAAAAAGTAGAATACATTACTACCACACAATTAAGATCCGCAGTAACTTGACTCACAGACATCAGTCTATTTGAAAGAGAAGGTACAAGTAATGTATTAGATAATGAAAGGGAAAGAGATAAAGTCACTGTTCCAGCCCCTGTAATCGGATAAGTGACCCCATTGGCATTTGTAACACAACTCCGTCTCGGCTGAGTTGCATTAGAAAAATCATTTGAATCAAATGTCATGTGGTCTGTAGCACTAGAGTCAAGAATCCAGTCATCATCATTATTGTGAGTAGAGATATGAAGTGCCTTACCAGAAGTACCAGAAGTACCTGGATCATGTGAAGATTCTACTTGAGGGATGAGGGATAATGAAGGATCACAAGTAACCACAGCAGCTCTCCCAGTGTGGTCATCATTAGCAGAGGTTTCACCTTTTTTTCGTGCTTGAAAATCATTCCACCAATCTGGATACCCATGTAGTTTGAAGTAGGTGTCACGGGTATGTTTGGAGTTGCCACAATGTGTACACTTTATGCCATTAGATGGTGGTTTGGTTTTGGATTTTTCCCTGCTTAGAGAAAGAGTCCTTGGTTTCGGTGTTGTCTGGTAGTGACTTCCCTTGATCCCTTTGGATATCATAACTGCTCCAGGAGTGGTATCTGTACATGAGATCATCACAGCCTGCCTGACATCTTCCCTACGAACAAAAGCGTAGGCCTGTTCCACTGTAGGGGATGGTTTTAATTGGAGCACATCACTTCGAGTTTTATCCAGTCTGTCATCTAGTCCATTAAGGAAAGTATAAACTCGATCTTCTTGTAGAATCGAGTTGTATTTCTGTATGTCAATAGCACACTCCATCGGGTTAGGACGACGAAAATCGATTTCTCGCCACAACCCTTGAAGATCGTTGTAGTATTTTTCAATGGATCCACCCCCCTGCTTCATACGAATAACACGACGTCGGAGATCATAGACTTGTGATGAATCTGTCCCATCAAAATAAGTTGTAGCAGCAGAATCCCAAACCTGTTTTACAGTTGGGAAGCGGATAAAGTTGGCAATCAAGGAAGGGTCCATCGAATTGATCCACCATCCCTTGATAATGTCGTTTTCGGTTCGCCATCTCCTGAGTGAAGAATCGGTTTCTGGCGATTGAGGGGAATCTCCATTAATATATCCTAACTTATCCTTGCTAGAGATATACATCTCGACAACCTGGGACCATAAGGCATAGTTGGATCCTTCCAACTTGATACCGATCGGAACAGTTGAGGAATCGGCAAGCAGAAGTTGAGGAGAGGTTTGGGCTCGAGTCAAGACCTTTGTCATTTTTGTCATCAGATCGTTAAGGATGGAGTTGGTCTGGGGAATGAGAGATTGTGCTAGGTCTCCGGATTCCGCCATGGATTCTATTGGGTCTTGGTTCTTTCCTGGTCAAGCGAGGCCACAAAAAACGACCATGTCGGTGATGGCGCAGGCCCTGTCAGTTGGAAAATCCGCCGAGGTTGTCTCCAACAAACTCTGGAGAGGATCTGGGGTCGACTTCGACGTCGTCTCCTAGGTCTGTGGAGACTATGACGAAGGCGCAATTCACTGATGCACCGAGAGTGCAGGCCCCGCTAGTTGGAAAATCCGTTGGGGTTGGAACGTCGTCTCCGACGAACTCTGGAGAGGATCTGAGGTTGACTTCGACGTCATCTCCCAGGTCTGTGGAGACTACGACGAAGACGCAGTCCGCTAATGCACAGAGCTGGTGCAGACGAAGCTGTGGGTCTGGCGTGGCTCTGATACCATGTCAATTTGGAAGGTTTTTTCCTTCTTCTTTTATTTGAGTTGAATACTATATTATATAGATACAGAGCAAAGGAATTTGGGAACCTATTCTAGCCTATACACGGGTTGTGGCAGAAATTGTGGATCACGCTTGAAGTATGGAATTTACATTAATAGATTTTCTCTAATTATCTAATTAGACAGCTCATGCCAACATATACTACTTTAAAATATTATGTCCATAAGATATGCATATCTAAAGATATCATATCCCACTGGAAATCATATCCCAAGATATCTATTTCCTATTCAATGGGATATGATATCCCATGATATACATATCATATCCTATCATATTCTGCCAACCAAATGTAGCCTAATAGATTATTTATAAATTGATGTTTGATAAAACTTAATACTTAATATTTAATGACTCGATATAAATTTTATTAAAATTAGACTAATATTATTTACTTAAAACTTATGATATAATTCTTATTAGTAAATTACTTATTATCTATTTTTTACTTTAAATACTAAAGTTATTTCATAAAGGTAAAAAAAGACTTTTTTTAACTATTAAATTGACATATTTGCATTCTTATGAGAGAGAAACAAGAGAAGAAACAAATATAACCTATTATGGTAAAGGATGCTTGTAATTAAGAAAAAGACAATTATTTTAACTTACTACTTTTAAGTTATTTTATCAACCATACTAAATGTACTAATTTAAATCATTAAACCATATCAAACCATTCTTTTTATTTGACAAACATCATTTAAAAGTAATGCAAGTATTATCAAGATGAGTTTTATAGACTAAAGAAATATTGTTATGAAAATCACTCTCAAACCTCTAAATTATTTGGCAGTACACCAATTCAAGTAAATAATATGTATATGGTGATGAAAGGGTATGTGAAAATGAAAAATTAAAAATTAAAAACTTAATAGAAAACGGTGATCAGGAGGCATTTAGAATGGGATACAGGGAGAGGCATATGAATGAGGAGATGAATATTTTGTCCACACACTTCGCCAAGAATTCATCATGCTGCAAAATGATGATGATTGTAGGAAATGTATATTCCCTACCACTTAATAGTAAAAACAACCCTCAAAGGATCCACAAGAAGATGGATTTGTTACTATCAATTTCAGCACACTATTGGCTTACCCCTTGCCTCACACATGCTTAAGGCATCCAAATAGTTCTCCCTTTTTTCTTTTTCTTTTTTGTAGGATCCCATGAAGCATATCCCATTTTTCAATGTGTCACAAAAAAATAACAATGATGTAATTCTTCTTCAAACACACCTTTTAGGCTAAAGTGTTTCTAAAAAATATTACAAAAATGACTCGTAGAAGAGTTTAAAGAATTTATTGAGTTTAAATGTCTTTTTTTAAAAATTGCCTGAGTCTAAGATTATTGTCTCATCCCATCATTCAAAATTTTATTTTATTTTATTTTTAAATTATAATAGCCAATTTTGTGTTACCGGATATTATCTTCTTTCCATTTCCCTATAGATGTCTAGTCTTCGGATATTGTTACTCACTGCATCCATTATTATTTTTTTATTTTATTTACGATAACTCTTCTTTCTGAAAAAAAATCCGAATAAGAAACTATGTTCTTTCTCAAAAGAAAATAAAACAAACCAACATACTCTGATACCATTGTTATAAAAAAAAAAAAAAATCTTCGTATTACACAGTCAAATTGGGAACCACCTAGTTTCACGGCACAAAAAGTTTCATGGCACAAAAACCTTTAACCTACTCTTTAGAGAACTTTTCTTTTCAAAGTTCTCTCTATCCTTTTCTTTTTTAAAAAAAAATGCGAGAGTCGGAGAGCCAGAGAGATTGAGTCAGAGAGAAATTTTTCATATATATATGTATCTTTAGTGGGGAGGTTTCTGAGCAATTTTTGATAGTTCCAACTCCTAGAAACCACTCCCCCCATATCTCTGACATATTGGATCAGGTTGGGTCAACCCAACTTGGGCACCCACCCAATTCCAACACTAACCTTCTCATTCCATGATTGAGATCTTATATGCTTCTCTGCTTATCGACGAGGGCGGAAGTAACCGGGGTATCCTCTGCCACTCTGCTTTCCACTTCGTCATTTTCACACGATTCGTAACTTTGGGCTAACTGCTCCCACTACTTCAGATGGTTTCCTCCCATAGCTCCAATGTGTCTTACCCCGTTTCTTCTTGGGTCAAAACATTCTGACCAGGCCCTCTAATAAGGCCCTTAGTTTTTAGCCTTATGGCCCAGGCCCATAATTCCAAGTCCGTTTGGGTTCCTACGAGCATCTCTCCTCAACAACTCCTCCGCCACACTGATCGTGGTGTTGCTGGTGGCTACTTCGTGGAGTATAGTGTTGCCGTCGTTGTTTTCTATATCGGAAAATTGATGGTTGCCGTCTGCAGGCAACATCTTCAGCAATTCGAGTACCAGATTTTTTTGTTCGGAGTGAGCGACCATGTGGGGGACTGTGTCGTTGTAAATACTAATTCTCTGTAATGGGCCTTCACGAAGTTTACGGCAGAGTCGTCTCACTTTCCAGTACCTTTCGTAGTCCGCCGTATGAGCGTCTTTGGAGAGGAGAGAGCAAAGGTCTTACAGTGAGGGCAGTACTGCAAAATCCCTTTTGGGGATGCCACAGGATTTACGAAGATGTGGTTGGCGACGTGGCCGGACTAGTCTTAGTCCATGCTTTGACCTACTCATCTTTAATGAATACTAATAATCTTTTCGTCACAATTTTCCAATTGATAAGGTTATAATTATTTATTAAAAAGAAGAAAAATTGGTAACCTAATTGCTTAGGGCCAGTTTGTCAATATTTCTGAATATATATTCAAGATAAAGAATAAAATAAGAATGTTATTATTATTATTATTATTATTATTGTTATTGTTATTGTTATTGTTATTATGGGATATATTTAATCAAAATCACTAAAAATATATGTTAAAATCGAAATCCTTAAATAAATGTATAAATAATAAGACCTAAGTATAAAAAAAATAGAAATAGGTATAAACAATGAAATTGAAGTACTAAAGGATGAAACAAATGTATAAAACAATACAATGTTTGAAATAATGGGATCTACACACATGTGGTGTAATTTGATTAATTGCAATTTTGATAAGTAGCAATTCAATAGTGTAGTGAGAACCAAGAGTATACAACATATTCGTTCATATTTTAATAAAAATATAAGTTATGTTTTTTGTTAAAATAAATAATATTTTTTCTAAAAAAATACTGATGAATAATATTTTATTTAAAATGAATTCTAAAAGACGTACATAACTTTTAAAAAATATTTAAATAATCTTCTTTTTTTCTTTTTTCTTTCTCTTTTTTTTTTACTAAGGAACATGTTTACTATCTAATTATTTTGAGTATTTTATACCAATTTTAGTGTTGGAATTTTTGCTATTAAATGAGTTGCAAATACAAATTCTCTATTCAAGAAGTTCACGCACAATGGGTTACATTTTTGTACTCCTTGTTCATTATTGCATTTATGAAATGATACGCTAATGTTTTGAAGTAAAATAAATGTTTATGGTCTATTGATAAGAATTAAAGAACTTCTTGTTTATGATTCTCTCGTCTATCCATATGAGACTTGTAAGCAACGATGAAATTATAGGCTTCTCAAATCACCATGCATATGATTGGACATGGTGTATGAAAATAAGGTCATAAAACTTATAACAATAAGATGATTAGGCTTTGTAGCTTAAATAAAACCTTTTTTCTATTATAAAAACTGAAAAATAAAAAAATTATATAGAAATTTGATAATTGAATTACATTTAAGAAACCTTAAATGTTGTTTCATATATTTAAAATATAGTACCTTAATAATTAAAAATAATATAAAAATGAATATACACATTTAAAATCTATTTGCTTTTTAAATAAGTTTAAATTGTTAGGTAATACGTCCCATCTTATCCTCCAAATGGATAAGAATCAACCTATTTCTTAACATTTCAAAATTTTAAGCAAATAGATTCAATGTTTTCTATAGCTTAATATGAATATAAAAATTTGAGAAAATAAAATTGTTGTTATATAATCCATTCCATCTTATCCTCCAAATGAATAAGACATTGCCTAACAACTCAAATTTGTAAGCAAATGGATTTTAAAAGGTGAACAACTGGTTGCTGATATTTAAGAAATTCAATGTTTTCTCTAACTTAAAATGAATATAAAAAATCTAGATAACAAAATCGTTGTTTCATATGTTTAAAATATAGTACCTTAACAATTAAAATATATATATATATATATAATATACATAGTATTTAAAATCCATTTGCTTATGAATTTAAGTTGTTTAGTAATACATCCCATCTTATCCTCCAAATGAATAAGACATTACCTAAGAACTCAATTTTGTAAACAAATGGATTTTAAAATGTAAATAATTAATTGATGATCCGAAAGAAATTCAATGTTTGACCTAATATGAATATACAAATTTGAGATAATGAAATCGCATGTTGTTTACAATACCATAAAAACTAAAAATAATATCTATAAAGATGAATATATACACACCATTTAAAATTTATTTGCTTATAAATTTAAGTTTTTCAGTAATACCTCCTATCTTGTCCTCCAAATGAATAAGACGTTACCTACCAACTCAATTTTATAAGGAAATGGATTTTAAAATGCAAATAAGTGATTGGTAATATCTAAGAAATTCAATTTTTAACCTAATATGAATATAAAAATTTAAGATAACCAATAATTAAAATAATATAAAGATGAATACAAATATTATTTAAAAACTACTTGTTTATAAATTTAAGTTATTAGGTAAGACATCCCATCTCATCCACCAAATGAATAGGTCGTTGCCTAACAAATTAAATTTGTAAGAAAATAGATCATAAAGTACAAACCATTGGTTAATGATATTTAAGAATTTAATGTTATCTCTCACCTAAGATTAATATAAAAATTTAAGATGAGGAAATAGTTGTTTCATATTTAAAATAGAATATCTTAATAATTAAAAATAATATAAAAATAAATACGTATTGACATTATTTAAAATCCATTTGCTTATAAATTTAAGTTGTTAGATAATATATCCTATTTTATCCTCCAAATAAATAAGATCTTACCTAACAACTCAAATTTGAAAGTAAATAGATCTTAAAATGCGAACAGTTGGTTGATGATATCTAAGAAATTCAATACCTAACAACTCAAATTTGGAAGTAATTAGATTTTAAAATATGAACATTTGATTGATGATATCTAAGAAATTCAATTTTTTCTTTGACCTAAAATGAATATAAAAATTTGGTATGAGGATTGTTTGCTCAACTATTGAAACTTAATAAGAAGATCGGAAGGGACAAAAGTTGTGGGGATATGTTTGCCAATAGAGTGAGGAAAATAAGGAATGGGTAGCATTTAGTACTTGATTCAAAGAGTAAAAGTGAAATGGAAGTATCAAGAAACATTGGGTTTGGAAATGATAGTGCACTTTTTAAAAGTCATATATAGGTAGAATGAAGAGAAAATTAGAACAAATGAACTTTAATTTTTTGGTATTTTCGAGACTAAAAGGGTGTTTTGATACAAATGAACAAATGAACATTTTGCTGAGAGAAATGCTTGGAAGGAGTGAGAAAACCTTCTCTCTCTCTATATATATATAGTCTCTAAAATTAAAATTTAAAACATACATGCATCAGAATGAGTCAGCAACTAATACTACACTCTCAATATGCCAATTATTAAGTTTACACAGGCAAGTTCTGTTACTTTATAGAAAAAGAAGAGAGGACAACATGCTCTGAAAAATGTTCTGAAACGAAATTATGTTTCTTCTTTCAAACTTGAGTAATAGGAGCTGCAGTTGGCCGTAGAGATTGGGTATCGGATTTATTCCCACAAATCCAACGAAAAGCCTTTTTCACGGTCCAGAACCGTCCTTTGAAATCTAGATATAAACAATAAAGGGGGACAAAGACGAATATTACAACCCCAATGGCAACACCTTTGAGGAATTTTGCAACAAAATATTTGGAAGATTCTGTGCAACGTCCCAGGACTGCTGAACGTAGAGGTGAATATGAGAGAAAAAAAATGGGGACAGGAAGAAATCCAACCACACTCCAAACAGCATTTGTCCAATTATGTGTCATGATCAGGATGATTGTTGCTCCAAACGCCACCGCCATCATTGAGACCGAGAGGATCATAAATATAATTCCCTGTGTCAGCTTCTTAAAAAGATATGTTTCGAAGTCTTGTAGTGGAAATGAGGATGTAAGGATGGAGAGAAATAGACCCACAGATGTCAAAGCCAAAGTAAGGGAGAACACATCAGCTAATATGAAAACCACAAAGAAGGGTTTAGAGTTAAGGATTGGAATACCGGTGTCTTGATTAGGACCTCCTGGTACCGTGTAGGCTGCTGCAAAGGCAACAGTGGCTATGAAAACAGAAAGAATGGTGCAATTCTCAGTGGTGCGCATTAGCCATTCCTTGGCATCTCGATGGAGTCTCTCATTCCTAGCAGCAAATAATTCTTCAGCAGTCTGGTTATCTTTGTTGAGAGGCTTGGTCAAATGCATCTTACAGGCTGACTTCACTTTCTGCACCCACACATTCAATCACAAGTAGCACCGTTATTCTAATGTGACACATACAAGCATTTTTGTTCTTTCTAATCCCTCCATTTATCATTAGACTAAATTAAAAATATTAGGGAAAAAAAACCTTCAAAGTAATTATTCATGAACTTTTAGGTTGTGTTTGATTCTTAGACGATTCTTAAATAATTTGAGGGAAGTGGAGAAAAATAGAGAGAAAAAGTATAAGGAAATAAAAAGTGAAAAAAAAAAGATTTAAAATCAAAAATCATTTTTACATATTACTTTAAACTCATTTTACTTATTTTAACTCTTATCTAAGAATTAAATAATTTCAAAATATTCAAGCTTTTTTTATTAATTTTAATTATATTTTATTTTTACATTTTATATTTTATATATTAAAACAAAAATGAGAAAATTATTTTTTAATACTTTTTTCTTTCTTTAGTAATTTTCTAATAAATTAAACTTTAAGGTCAATTAGTGGATTTTAACATGGTAAGAGTAGCTTGGTCTTGAGTTTGAATCTCATTGGTGTATTGTTTATTTTCTCTATGCATTAATTTAACCTTGTGTAAGCCTAAAAAAGCCTATAGTGATAACTTGAAGGATCATTTTACAACATTGAAAAGCTAATTTTCATATCATACACAAAAGTGATGGCCAAAGAAAAATTGATAGATGGTAAAGATGATCTTATTTATATTTATATTTGTTAAAAAGGTTCTATTTATCTCTATTTGTGAAACTGGTCTTGGTTTTGATAATAATAAAACAAAATTTAAAACTAATAATTTATCCTAAGTATGTTTATGTAAGAAGATTTTCAAAAAAGCAATAAAAGATATACTAAATCAAATAAAAATTAAGAAAAAGGAAAAAACCTCAAAGAGAAGAAGAGTCAAGACCTATTCCTTAAGATCTCTTTGTAAAACTGTTGGTGCACTAGGTTCATAGCACATTACATTTTTATTGAAGTACATAAAATCATCCAAATGTCTAAATGGATTTTATTTTCTTGAATCTAATTCTTCCTAATTAAGATTTTTTTTAAAGGGTTTATGAAATTGAATAAAAGTTTCTAGGAATTCCAGACCTCAAACTAGCTAGGGTCTTTTATACACTTTACAATATAATTGGTTGAAGTAGATAGGAACCGATTAAGCCAGTTAGGCTCGACTTGGTGCACTTGCATTATTTTTTTTTTCTTTCTAGATGTATGCATTTAACCGATCAAAGTTAAACCTAAATTGGTTAAGGATAAACCTCAGCCAATTGAGCTAATTGAACAATGTTAACCCCAATAACTAGTAGCCAAACCATTCTTAAATATTATTTAAGCCTTGTTAAAGATTTTTCAAAGTGACTTGCTTTCAAACTTGTATTTCATCTTGGTACTATAGGAAAACTCATATTTCTCTATTCCCTATACCTAGATCAGTTTAGGTACATGCAAATCTTTCCTAGGCTTTATCTGAATCCTATACTTAGCAAAAATAGGCAATTTTAAATAATAATAAGATTTAGATATCAAAAACAAGAATTTAACTTAATTTGAATGTTTTCAAATCAAATCCATGCAATGAAGTATTTGAATGAAGTCATTGGAAGTTTCATAGACCCATGGTCTTCCGCTCGATGGCTCTTCCTTAAACCTTGGCACTCAATAGATGGGAAGAAAAGGAAGGTAAAGGCTATGACTCTTTCTCTGAAGCTGGAAGACAACTCTTTAGAAACCCTCCCTAAATGGGTATTTATAAGGTTCTCCATAGGCTTAAGTGACTTGAGCCCATTAGGGGTTTGGGTCACTTAATCTAGCCTAAAAAGGCTCCTAATTGATTAATTAACACAATAGGGCTATCCAATTAATTAATTAACCCAATTTAGAGACCTTGTTCACTAACTCATATGCAATCTTGTTTAATTATCAAAATGTTTGTATGCATAAAAGTGAACCTAGAGCCAATCCAACTCTCATAGACAATGTCATCAAGGTATATGAGCTTGAACGGGAACCATTGGAACCCATAAGAGAATTAATTCCATAAGAATTCTCTTTTGAAGTTGATTCAACATCCCACGATAAAGTATCAACTACACTTTAGTACCCTATATAAATAACAATGAGACAAAGCTTGGATTTGTGACCTACTATCCATTGCATGTGGAGTACTCCCCATGAACTGGCGTCCACAATCTAATAAGTTAATGATATATCACCTATCAAGATTACCCTTTCAATCCTTGAGTTACATATCTCACTTATTATATGATTAATTGACATACTCTACCTTCAAAAAGCATATGTCAAATTTCCACTAATGGAAATGTTATGACCAAAGTCTTCTAGATCACATGTCCTTTGAATCACCTAAGGGGACACACTGTCTCAAACCCATAAGATATTATGGCACCTCTATTGAGAATACCTGTTACCACCACTAGCCTGCATCAACAGTGACCTCATCCATAAGGATATGTGACCAACTTAGGGTCTCACCCATAGGTCAAAGCCTCAATACCTTCTCAAGGTTGAGAGTCTATGCAGTATGGTAGCTTGGTGAATCATGATAATTAATTAATAGTCTTACATCATGATTCACCATAAGTCCTATCCAATGTGCATTGCATACACTAGTGCACTAACTATGGGAAAACCATCCTGATAACCAAGACAAGTCATCCCTCCAATTAAGAGATAGTGCATTGCAGTCTCACATGGATTTCCCAAATCCTTGAACCGATTGTGGACTACTTATCACTCTACAAGGAACCCATGACTTGGATATTTTGTGCAACTCCTAGTGCACCCAAGTCATACACAATGCAAGTGATGTGAGCATGTATGCTCAAATGACTAATTAATGCATATGGGAAACCAAAAAACATAGATAAATAAATCTATAAATGAATCTCAATTTGTTACTTTATGTCATGCTTTATAGGGCTCAATCCTAACAAGTACACCATTCAATTATAGTTTTTGTGTATTCCATTATACCAAAATTGTAAACTAGAAGTTTTATTCTTATCAAATTTTTTCTTATACATCTTGTGAGTTAGGCTTAATTGTATAAGGTATCAATTTAGTGAAAAATTTAAGTGTGAGGTATCACTTAGGGTTGTCCAAGTGTGAAGTGTCACTTGGGGATCTTTAAGAGTGAGACATCTCTTAAACAATGAGGTATCACTTAAGAAAAATTATAAGTGCCCATTAGAGCTAGTTAATCCAAGAGTAAAGTATAAAGGCTTGGTTTGGAAGCATAAATATAGTGGAACCTTAAGCTTGGATTGAAGCTTGAGGAGAATGAATATAGGTTGAGTTGCTTCAAACCACTAGAAAATATTACGTTCACATTTCTTTCTTCCCTTACTCGTTTTACTTTATATGCAATTGCTACAATTGTCAGTTGTTTTGTAAGTTTAAATTTATAAAAAGTGATCATCACCTTATTCAACCTCCCCTCCTCTTCCTTTCTCTTTTAGAGTGATTACCTTAGGTTTGGTATAACTAGAATCATAACAATTGATATCAAAGTAAGGCCTTTTGTTTAAGACTTAATAATCTGTAAGGAATAGCAAATCAACCTAAGTCTCTACTCATGAGAGGTTTTTCAGTTTCAAAATAGATGTCATATTCCAACTAAAATTGAAAACAAAAATAGATATCATATTCTTTTTCAGATATGATTATAGATATTCAAAAACAAAAATGACTTGGTTTTTAAAGTCTATTGATTTTGATTATTGGAAAGTCATTCAAAATAGATATAATATTCCAACTAAAATTTAAAATGAGGTGTCCATTCCAAAGTCAATCCATGAGTGAAATGAGTAAGAAAAGAAAAATGCATAATTAAATGCTAAAACTATATGTCATCTACTAGAATAGAGTCCTTATAAGCATGACATGATGTAATTAGATTCAGAATTAAATTCAAAAATAAATTTTTTCATTTCTAAAGAATCAAAAACTCTTCTAAAGGAATAGATACAATGTCAATCATCATGAAAAGGATGATCAAATTGGCATAAGAAGTTTAGAAATGCTTCAAATTGTTTTTTCTATCTTATCCTATTGGTTTGAATTTTTTCATAAAGAACAATTGACAATGTATTGAATTATGATCATACAAAGAAAAATCATTTTAATGAAATTGACAGAATTGCTATCCTAAGGTTTGGATAAGAAGAAATCATCATTTATGAAAACCTTAGGTGAAATAAAATGATCACGTGCTTGCATGTTTTAATGATGTTAAATTATGCATGTTATGTGTTGCATCTTTTAAATTGCATATGTTGGGAAATAATGATATGCTTTAAATGAAAAATATTTCATTCCCTTACCATTTTTAGCAAATCATGCTTTACATTGGAAAATGCTATAAGATTGAGAACATTTTTATTTGAAATATATTTTCAAATGAAAAAGAAAAAGAAGAGGAAAAATGATGTTATGCTTATGATTTATTTTTTGTGACATCATTTATGATTGATTAATAAATTCTCTTATCATACTTAATTGAGACTTTTTGTTGATGACAAAAAGGAGGAAAATTAGTAATAAGTTATTATAGTACTAGGATGATAATATTTGTTTCAGCAATCTTGAATATTGATGCCTCATACTTCAATTATTATACACATGCATACATCCTCTTTGTTATCTTACCAATTTCTAATTGCTCTTTGTGTTGTTAATATTTGGTTATATTATTTTTTAGCACCCTAAATGTACTCCTTAAGATTCTTAAAATTGAACATTTTCTAAAAATCAAGGAGCATATATTCAGGGGGGAAGTATTTGAGCAACATTGATTTTATCATCTAAAAAATGAGGAGATTGTGAAATTAAAGTTTGGTAATTTTGGTTTTGATGACTAAAATTTGATACTAATGATTTATTCTAAGTATATTTAGACAAAAAAAAAATCTAAAGAAGCAATAAAAGAAATATCAAATCAAAGGAAAATCAGGAAGAAGGAGAAGACTTCAAAGAGAAGAGGAATAAAGACCTATTATCTAGGATCTTTTTGTAAAGTTGTTAGTGCACTAGGTTCATATTACATTACTTTTTTTATTGAAGCACATAAATTCATCTAAGTATCTAAAACGATTTTATTCTCTTAGAAACCAAATGATTTCATGTTGTTGATTAAAACTATGAATCTAATTCTTTCTAAACTTGTTTTAAAATATTTATGAAGTTGAATATTAGTTGTTAGAGGTTCTAAGCCTAAAACTAGGTTTTTTATGCACTTTACAGTGCAATCGATTGAGGTAAGGAAGAACATGTTCAGTTGAGGTGCACTTGCACTTTGTTTCTTTTAGTAGCATGTGTTCAACCATTGAGGTTAAGCCTCAACTAGTTGAGGTGATTGGCCAACAATAATCACAATGGCTAATAGTTGGTTGATCGGTTCATTGACTTGTTAAACCTAAACTGTGCTTAACAAGCACAACTAGTTTAGGTTTCTAGCTCTTATTTAAAGGCTCCAAGATTCTTGTATTAATGGGAAAGAGTTCTAAATGATTCTTAAATATTATTTAAGCTTGAAGGAGTGTTTTTAAAGTGTACTTAAAGAGTTCATCTTAGTGCACCATTCAACCTTATTTTCCTTATAAGTAGTAGTAGTAGTAGTAATGTTTCTTCAACAATGTCTTGAATGTTTGATATTGTTGCCAAAAATATTGGGGCTTCATTGCTCTTCTTGTACTCGTAGTTGATTGAACTTTCTTGGTAGGTTCGCCCTTCATTTTCTTGGAAATTTTGTCCTTTCTTTTCTTGGGAGTTTTGTCCTTCAGTTTCTTGGGATATTTTTTCTTCTTTTTCTATATCCAACTCCTTAGTTTCACCTAAGCCAACGTCTTGAGAATTAACACTAGCATGCCATGATGTATCATTCTTTACCAAAAGCTTAACGAGTCTTTGAAGTGAATAGCATCTGCTTTCAGTAATATGAGACATGGTGGATTACTTTTATATAATATATTGAAATACAAAAAATGTATCACCAGTAAATAATCTAGTATTATATGATGTTTATGTATGGAATATTATTATATTGAATAGGGTAATTGAAGTCTAATAGTACATATTAGTCCAACCACAATAGCTTTCAATAATACATTTGTAATTTAATTGGTTATAAAGGGTGAGGAATATTTTACAATTTTTTTTTACAAGTAGTGCGTAGATGGATCTATAAAGAAGAATTTTTTTTCTTTTTTTTTATTTAATATTTTCTAAAGGCCTTTTAAAGTTATTAAAAATTGGGTAATTGCCAAAAATAAGAAATAGTCACATGGAAAAATAGTTTCATTTCTTTTCTACATTGCCTTTGTATTGAAATATAATTTTTATATATATATATTTAATTTATTCAGCATTGCCTTGGTATCATATCTATTTGTTTATACCTCAGAGTCATTCTTTAAAAGTGTGATCTTTGTATGAAAATATTTATTTTTAAAATTTTCCTTCTTTCACTTTGAGTAAAATAAAAATGGGTTCTCAAATATGTGTATGTGAAGGATTCCCCTTTGGTCACTCCTAATCATATAATTATTTATCTACCAAACATTTCACATAGCATGGCTGAAAGAGATATACCTAATTTATTTAAAAATCTCCTATACAACTTATGTAACCTATCATAACTTAATTTATAGAACCAAATATTTTTTAACAAAAAAATTATATATATATATATAACTTATAAAATTTTCAATTACCATTTTCAAAAATCACTTAATAAATTTGAGTTTAATTATAGATTTATGAGGGATTTTTTGTCATCCATTAGAAATTGGCATCATATGGTTTAGAAAACATCATTACTTTGTACTTGATTATTATGATTTACATATTTAACTCTCATTCCTTTCTATAACTAAGTATGTTTCTTCATTTCTTTATTCAATGGTCTAGATTTACCTATACACATTAATGACTCAAATTCAAAATTCAATAAAATAATAAATCGGTATCCTAAAATTTTCTTCTATGAAATCTAAAAGAACAATTAAAGTCTTTTTGAGCCTAGCAATAGGCTTGGGTTGAGTATTGAGTCTTTTGAGCATTTCAGATGTTGGTCAATCAAGAATCGTTGTATGTTCAAGAAAGAATTCATGTAGTTTGAGAAGCAATTTGCAAAACCTATTAATAAAATTTTTATAGTTACAAATTGCAGTGAGAAGCTACCCATGTGTGTTTTTTTAATTTTTTTTTTCCTTTAAGGAATTATGTATGATAAAATTTATGAAGTATTTAGTTTGAATATATTTAAGGATATAAAAGAAATAATGATATATGTATAATTTTTTAATTTAAATTTTTTTATAATTTTATTTATAAATTTTAGTTTTTTGATATTTAATTATTATACAAAAAATATAAACATGTTAATTAAGAAGATTATTATGATAGTTTTTATATTTTGGATGATAAGCCAACGAAATTTAAAAATAAAATTTGTTAGCCCAAGGGTTCTCCTAATCACGTTTTGATGATAACAAACCATGGTTAAGTGGCTAATTGGTTTGAATTATAAAGAATTTCAGGTGTTAGTTTGGAAATTCATCAAATGACTCAATGGATGCAAGATCAGGACATTTGGAAGACCTTTAATCATAAGAAATATATGTAAGATGAATGAATGGGTGCACTTAGGATTTTTTTATGAATTCCCCAATTTTTTATGGCCAATGCCAAGGGAATTTTGATTTTTGGTAAAAAAAATTGACCATTTTCTAAGTATATGTCTATATGATGTTCTATATGATGCATATGATTGCATGTTGCGAGAGCACCACTTGAGTACTCCCCTATGGCTGCTTCCTTTCCCAAGTATTCAAGGATGTTGGCATTGACCTTAGCCGAGAGACGAACTTTGAGGCTCGTAGTACATATGATACATATGATAATTAGTCCATGGGCAAATGAAATTTGAGAAGACTTCAAATGGTTTTTGCATCAAAAAAGCAGAGAGAGCATAGCCAGGGGGACAACAATAGACACACCTTGGAGTTGAGAAGGAGACAAAGATTAGGGAGATGGAGAGTGGAGTAGACCCTCAGGGTGGACTAGACCCTTAGAGTGGCCACTAGCAGAGAGGGCTCGAGCTTGATATTCCCTCACTTCAGACAAAGATTCCTTCATAGATCGGGGGTGTTTAGTTTGAGTCCACCTTCTCTAAGTCGATTATGACTTAGCCAGCTTATATAGATGGACCATCTACTAAACCGTTATACACCGAGCCCTCCTTCTCTAGACTAGCATTCACTGAGCCCACCTATATTGAGATACCACAGCCTCAGGCACCTTATACTCTCAACCATGCTCCTTTGATGGATTTATCCGCTCAAATTATCTTCTTGGTACTTGCATGGAGGAGCTTGCAGTGGTCAATGACACACGATTTTATTCTATGGAGGATATGATCGACCAGTATCATACTAGGTTTACTTCTCAGTTTGAGTATCTCCGGTAGAGGATTGATTACATTAAGGATTGCATGGTGTGTTAGCATGAGGAGATTATGGCCTACTTGCGTTCGTGTTTCCACCTCCACCTCCTTAACCTTGATTCCTTGGACATCCCCTTTGTTCCTTTTTTATGTTGCCAAAGGGGGAGATATTTTAGGATCTAGGAGGCTAAATATAGGAGACTCATACATGCATATAATCTTTGTTGGATCATACATTGCTTATCTTTAGTTATGTTAGTTTGATTGGACATATGATGTACTACTGATACATTTGACTTATGATATATGATATGCCTATATATTTGATGACTTGTATTGTTTGTTGTTGCAATACTCTCTAACATGTCTTGATCTTTTTGTTTTCAATTCTTAAATTTTGATTGTTAATCCATGATTGGTTTAAGGGGAAGATTCTTTTCCTCCTAGATAACCAAGGTTTTTCATCATAAAAAAAGGGAGATTGTTAGCCCAAGGGTTCTTTTAATCATGTTTTGATGATAGCAAACCATGGTTAAGTGGCTAATTGGTTTGAATTATAAAGAATTTCAGGTGTTAGTTTGAAAATTCATCAAAAGACTCAATGGATGCAAGATCGAGACATTTGGAAGAACTTTAATCACAAGAAACATATGTAAGATGAATGCATGGGTGCACTTAGGATTTTCATATCTTTTCATGCATTTTTGAAAACTCGGTTTATGCATTAAAGTTACATTTTCATAAAAAAAAAACCCAAGTTTTATCAAATCAACCTTAGGCCAATCATTTCAAAATCAGCATATTATTTTACCTAAACACCTTGCTAAGTGTTAGAAGAGAAAAGAATATAAAAAGATAGGTTTTTGGGCCAAAAAAGGTTAACCGGTTGAAGTAGTGGCCAATCGGCTAAATTGACTAGGGTATCGGTCGGCCAGTTACACTTTCCCTGTCGAGTTTCAATCGAGAGATGCAAAAAATCTTCTCTCTCTTCTAGTAGCCTTTCTTTCCTGGTCAAGGGATATGTCTTCCTGATCGAGGTCCGGTCGAGGCCTAATGATCACCTACCATGCATTTAATGCCCAACGACTAGTGAACCGATCGACCCCCAATTCGACCGATTGAGCTATTTTTTGGCATTTTGGCTCCTGATGCTAGAAACCTATAAACTGAGAGCTCTACTTCATTTATGAGCAAGAGGGTACCTGCATTTATTTCTTTACCTACTTGTTCTTGCCGCACAAGCTCTTATTCCTTTTTTGGTGCATTAAACCTTCATTTGCATATTCTTTAGTGCACCTTTGTGATTCTTCTTAGCTTTTAAGTTGTATTTGAGCCCTTGTTGAGTTAGGTTGAGAGATTTAGGCTTATTATTTGAGTGTTAAAAGCTTCAAGTGAGTAGAGATTTGAAGGGATTGTGTAAGAGCCCATTGGAACCGAAATCCAAGTGTAAAGGTGATTAGAAGTTTGGTTGAAGCTTCAAGTATAGTGGAACCCTTACTCGATTAGGAGCTTGAGGAGAGTGGACGTAGGTAATGAAGTACTGAACCACTATAAAATCTGAGTTTGCTTTCTCTAACCTTATCTATTTATATTTGTACTTCTTGTGTTTGAAAAAGAATTTTTTAAACCCTAATTCACCTCGTCTCTTAGGTGTTTTTCTCTATTAAGATTAACCTTTATTTTCTCAAATTAATTAAGTTAAAATAATTAAAATTAATTAATTTAATCAAGTTTTATTTTAATATTTCCTTTTTTTTTGCATGGGATGTTGAAATATCATAAATATCAACAGTTGGTCTTTCTCTTGGTGGACCAATATTCTATCAATATATTCAACAATATTGGCCAAGATTTCAATCTTTTCTTTTTTTCTTCTTTTCTTTTATTGTATCAAGGCTGGTATGTTTACCTTTTGTTTTAGAGTTTCTACTTTTTATTTAGATGTCTCATATTATATATATATATATAGGAAATGGAAACAGTGGGTGGTTTCAAGGCCATTAATAATAAATGTGATATCCTACATTGGATAAGGGAAAAAGTTTTTAGTATTATATATATATATATATATATATATATATATACACACATTTTAAAGTCGCGAGGGCCCCTTTAGGTCCATAGTGGTTAATATCTACACGATTGAAAGCAAGTTGTTACAAATGTATCAAAGTTGATCTTCGACTCCTATGTGGGGGTTTCTTTTGGCTTCATAAGAAGTGTTTCTCTAATTGACCCTACAATCTAGTGAGACACAACGAGGATATTGTATCTATATGATGGAGGAGGGGTTGGGGTATTTATGATATCTCACATGGGATAGAGGAATATATATATATATGAGTTTCTCTTAATCTCGTAGACATATTTTAAAGTTGTAAGAGTCCCTTTAAGCCCAAAGTAAACAATATGTACACGATTGGGATGAGACCGTTACAATAGATATAATTTTTAAAACTGACATTTGAATCAAGAAAGGAGGTTTTCTTGGTCAGACCATGGATAAGGCATTTTTACAAAAGATTGATCCTATTCTTCCTCCTCTTAGATAGATGCATTAAATTGAAACAAAATCTTATTTACTTAGGAAGTATGTCCAAATGAAGCACTAAAATTTAAATTTCTAATTATATTTTAAATTTCTTATGCAAGAGCTTTTAAGAACACTAACCTTCAAAATAAATAAGTATGGTGCTTACCAAAACTTTTCATATCTCACCCTTCATCACTTGTCTTGCTGTTATCCTTGGGGGCCACTCTGGAAAAGAACTTCAATTGTGAGATGTTTAGGCCACTATTTGTTAGGAAAAAAAAAACATATGTAACAGAAAAGGAAAGAAGCACTACTTAACAATTATAAGAAGTTGAGGTAAATAATTAATGGTGAATGGATATAAAAAAGAACTAAATTTTATTAAACAAATCCATCAGACCAAATCCTTATTTTATTGGACAGGAAAATTTGAGGGGAAAAAGTTTACATCTATTAGAGCCCCATTTCGTAATATGGAAGAAATTATAGACATTGAATTTTACTTGCTCAAGTTCCATTCTACACCATGCATGGGTTCTATTCTATTTCTTGAGCGAATAAATATTAAAGCCGTTAAAATATTTTCAATTGAGTTGGATTAACTTGAAAGCTTGAATGTAAACCATACATTGTTTTATAAGATAGCTAATTAATTTGTTTCCAAACTATATTTTTCAAAAAAAAAAAAAAGGAGAAAATATATAAAACTATATTTAGCATTCCAAAATTATGTTAATGCCCATACCCAATTTCTAAAAAAATGTTATTATCTAAATAAAAAATCAAGAGTAATTGAGTAAATGAAGAATAGATATTGATGAGGAAGGAGTTAAATGTACTATACTGGAGTTAATGAGTATCTCCATGGTTCCATACCATTCTAAAATAATATATAAATATAATTCAAAATATTGAGATTAATGGATAAATCTGAAGTTCAAATGGTGGAAAAGATAGTGAAAAGAGGAGATTTATTGATTGGGACATCAATTTCACTCCATGCCAATTGTTAGAGATGCAGTACTAGCCCCACAGAAATAACTCAAGTATACCAGCTCTATAGCAACAACACAGGTGCACTACGTCTAAGTTCTGCTTTACACAGTATGGTATAAAATTAAAAATAATTCTAATGGTTCAATTGAGTGGTATAGAACTTGATTATTTGATAAGGGGTTCTCTTAACAGTATGGTATGGATTATGAGGAGACTTTTGCCTTTGTTATAAAGATGACTACTATTTGTACTCTTATTGCAGTTTCCTCTATTTGTTAGTGACATATATCTCATATGAATGTTAAAAATACCTTCTTGAATCATGATCTTTAAGAAGAATTCTACATGGTACCCTCTTTTGATCTTTCTCCTAACCCTGAAGAAGTTTGCAAGCTCAAGAAAGCTTTATATCGTCTCAAACAAGTACTTCAAGCTTGATTTGAAAAGTTCTCTTTTGTGTTTACTTCTCTTGGTTTTCATCCCAATCATCATGATCATGTATTCTTTCTGAAATACACTACTATTGGTTTTATTCTACTCTCTGTATAAATCATATTTGGCTTTTCATTTTGAAATAAAGAATTTAGGTTATTTACGATACTTTTTGGGAGGTAACTTTTTCTCCAAAAGGTTATCTTCTCTTGTAGTCTAAGTATATACAACTGATATTCTTGATCGTGCTCACCTTATTGATACTAAAAGTACTGTTGATTCAAGTTAATGTTTGATAATCTTGTTCTTATGATAACCCCTTACCAGACCCTGCACTATATCATACTTTTGTTAGCAGCTTAGTTCATCCCACCATTATAAGTATGAGCATTACTTATGTTGTTCATATTGTTAGTTAGTTTGTTACTTCTCCTACCACATTTTATTGGGTTGTTGCTCTTCCTATTTTGTTGTATCTTTGGGGCACTCTATTTTAGAGTATTTGCCTTCCATCCACTTCTTTTTTGGAGCTTTATGCACATTTTAACACTTATTGGGGCCAGTGATCTCAAAGATTGCAAGTCTACCGTTAGATTTTGTATGTGTTTTTTTTTTTTGTGGGGATTCTCTTATTTCTTAGAAGAGCAAGAAATAGGCTATCATTTTTTTATCTTCCACAAAAGTTGAATATTGTGTTATGACATCTACCACTTGTGAGATAGTTTGATTATATCAGTTACTTACTGATACGAGTATTTCTCTTCCTTGTCTCACTCCTATTTACTATGACAACAAGAGTATTGTTCAAATTGCACACAACTTTGTCTTTTATAAAAGGATCAAACATATTGAGATTGTTTGCCACCTTACTTGTCATCTCCTTTATCATGACACTCTTACTTCGCTTTTTGTTCTATCTTCCCTATAGATTGCAGACTTGTTTACCAAGTTACACCCCACTTCCACATTTTCGGTTTTGATTGGCAAACTCTCGATATTTCTTGTAGCTGCATCATGAATTTGTGAGAGGATGTTAGACTTATTTATTTGTTAAGAGTTATTTATTTTTTATATTAAAATTATTATCTTTCTTCTTAGGAATAAAGGTAAATTAGTCATTTCTTTTTATTTCCTTTGATTGTAAACTTGTTTAAACTCTATTTGTATTATATTTATTTTTTAAGTAATTATATAAAAGACCATAGACTTTCTTTGTGATTCTTTTGAAGTTCATATTTGTGTAGAACTTGGAATAATCCCTTATGTTTTCTTGAAAGAATAAATCATGGAGTCCATGCATTCTACCATTTTGGAAACATCTTAGTTTACCTATATGCTGATGCTATAAATTAAAAAAAAAAAAAAATGTTACTTGAATTGATTCTTCAAATAGACACAAGAAAAATCCCCTTTTTATTTATTTTAAAATTTGGAGCATCTTTTAATGTGATTTAACATTACCTAATGAACCCAAGATAAAATGCAATGGCCAAACTCTATTCATCCTGTAGATAATATTGGTGGAATCATGAATTTAGCAGATGGCTGTAAATGAAATGCCCTTCCATTTAGCTTGGGCAATTTCCAACATCGGTTTTATAAGGTGTTTGAAAAATCGGCTATCGACAAGTCGGGACGTGTGGCAATGCGCACGTGGGCGATGGGGCAGTGTCAAAAAATCATCGATAAATGGGCGGCAGTTTTTTTTTTTTTTTTTTAATTTATCCTATTTTAAAAATTTTTTAATTATTCATTTTTAATTTATCATTTTATTTTATATTATTCTTTTATTTTTAACTATTTTCCATATTTATCTCATTAATTCTATTTAAAAAAAATTACTATCACTTCAATCTTAATATTTTTTTTTTATATTTATCGTTTTAATTTAATTTTATTTAATTTACATATTTTTGTTTTAAAAAATAAAAAATATAATTTAAAAAAATTACTACAATATAAAAAAAATAATGAAATTCTAATATTTTATAAATTAAAATTAATTTAATAAGATAAATTATTAATAATTTTAATTATTTAAATAAATTAGTGTTAATAGAAAAAGTTATCACCACAAGATTTGTAATAAAATTTTAGAAATTAAATCTCAAATAAAATATATTATATAAATCAATTTAATTTTTTATTTAAATGTAATAAAACATGGTATAATAAAAATATTTTTAAAATTTTTAAATAAATGAATGTAAATATATTAAAGAAATTTAAGCTATTTTTTTTTTTATAAAAATTTGATAAATATTATCTTTAATCATACTTGTCAATTACATTTACAAAATAACTTTAAAATATGTATTCTTTATTTTATCATTTTTTTTTTAAGTTTTTAAGTATTTTAATGAATTTTGAACTATTTATGTTTAATCGATATTTTTGTTAAAATATTTTTTATATATCCGTAAAATTCAAGTCCGATATATCAGTATTTACCGATATTTCAAACCTTGGGTTGGTGATGTTGTCGGACTAGTGTTAGTCCATGCTTTGACCCATTCATCTTTAAGTAGTACTAATAATCTTTTCGTCACAATTTTCCAATTCATAAGGTAATAATTGACTATTTAAAAAGAAGAAAAAATTGGTAACCTAATTGCTTGAGGCCAATTTGTCAATATTTCTAAATATATTTTCCAGATACAATAAAACAACAACAACAACAACAATAATAATAATAATAATAATAATAATAATTATGGGATATATTTAATCCAAACTAATAAAAATATATGATAAAATATAAATTGTTAAATAAATTAATAAATAAAAAAACCTAAGTAGAAAAGAACAGAAATGGGTACAAACAATGAAATTGAAGTACTAAAGGATGAAACAAATGTATAAAACAATAAGAAATTCAAAATAATGGGATCTATGCACATGTGGTGCAATTTGATTAGTTGCAATTTTGATATGTTGCACAATTCAATAGTGTAGTGAGAACCAAGAGTATACAAAATGAATGTTAATATTTTAATAAAAATATAAGTTATATTTTTTTTGTTAAAATAAATAATAATTTTTCTAAAAAAAAATACCGATTAATAATATTTTATTTAAAATGAATTCTAAAAGATGTACATAGCTTTTTAAAAATGTATAAATAATCTTTTTGTTTCCATTTATTATTATTATTATTAACTAAGGAACATGTTTACTATCTAATTATTTTGAGTATTTTATACCAAATTTAGTGTTGAAATTTTTTCTATTAAATGAGTTGCAAATACAAATTCTCTATTCAAGAAGTTCAAGTACGATGGGTTACATTTTTGTACTCCTTGTCCATTAATGCATTTATGAAACGATACGCTAATGTTTTGAAGCAAAATAAATGTTTATGGTCTATTGATAAGAATTAAAGAACTTCTTGTTTATGATTCTCTTGACTATCCATATGAGACTTGTAAGCAACAGTGAAATTATAGGCTTTTCAAATCAGCATGCATATGATTGAAGATGGTGTATGAAAAATAAGGTCATGAAACTTATAACAATAAGATGATTAGCTGCTTTGTAGCTTAAATAAAACCTTTTTTTTATTATTATAAAAACTGAAAAATAAAAAAATTATATAGAAATTTGATAATTGAATTACATTTAAGAAACCTTAAATGTTGTTTCATATATTTAAAATATAGTACCTTAATAATTAAAAATAATACAAAAATGAATATACACATTGTTTAAAATCTATTTGCTTATTATATAAGTTTAAATTGTTAGGTAATACGTCCCATCTTATCCTCCAAATGGATAAGAATCGACCTATTTCTTAACATTTCAAAATTTTAAGCAAATAGATTCAATGTTTTCTATAGCTTAATATGAATATAAAATTTTGAGATAATGATATTATTGTTATATAATACATTCCATCTTATCCTCCAAATGAATAAGACATTGCCTAACAATTCAAATTTGTAAGCAAATAGATTTTAAAAGGTGAACAACTGGTTGATGATATTTAATAAATTCAATGTTTTCTCTAACTTAAGATGAATCTAGATAACGAAATCGTTGTTTCATATGTTTAAAATATAGTACCTTAACAATTAATATATATATATATATATATATATATATATATATATATATATATATATATATATATATATAATATAAATAGTATTTAAAATTCATTTGCTTATGAATTTAAGTTGTTTAGTAATACATCCCATCTTATCCTCCAAATGAATAAGACATTACCTAACAACTCAATTTTGTAAACAAATGGATTTTAAAATGTAAATAATTAATCGATGATTCGAAAGAAATTCAATGTTTGACCTAATATGAATATACAAATTTGAGATAATGAAATCGCACATGTTTCATATGTTTAAAATACAATACCATAAAAATTAAAAATAATATCTATAATGATGAATATATACATACTATTTAAAATTTATTAGCTTATAAATTTAAGTTCAAAAAACAAATTCTGTAAATATAATTTAAAGCATAAAAATAAACATAGACACATAAAATGGATTTGAAATAAACTTTGTGTTCAAAATTATACCTTGATTATAGAGATATTGAGTCTTGATTATAAGCTTGTTGACAATAGAAGATTTTGATTACACAGGAAAGATTTTGAAATGAGAGGGATTATAAAAAAGCAAATAATATTTTTTGAGAACACTCTTGCTAGCTCTTATCGTCTCTTGTTCACCTTTGTTTTGCAAAGAATTTGATGACTCTATTTATGGAGAAATTTGACATACTTGAAACTTGTTGAAATCCATGGAATTGAAACTTGTTTGAATCCATAACATTATTTGAGTAAACAACTTGTTGTTTCTTGTTGCAGTTCTTACATCTTGAAGTTTATCAAGAATCTTGAACAATTCTTAAAAATATTGGATTTTTTGTCATAAAAAACTATTCACATCACCTTTCTACTATTTACATCACTTTTCTACTATTCACATCATGTCTTACAACTTTAAACGTTTTTTTTTTTCGTTAATTATACAACATATGGATGATATTGTTCAAATAGAATTTAGTCTAGCTTTAAGATATTCATTTACTCAAGAATTTCTCTCTATCAGATCTTCTACTTCAAGTACAAATTTAAATAGTGTCAATTTTGCTTCAAATATTCCTATTCATGTTTATCAACAACAAGAATTTCCTACTTATGTCTCCTACTCATTCTAATATGTGTCCTTCTCAAGTCAATATTATTTATAAGAAAAATTATAAAAAAATTACTTTTCCTCAACTTTATCATCATCATCATCATCATCATCTTCTACAAAGTCTTAAGACCAACATTTCATTATTCCCATAAATGTTGCTAAATAAAAAATACAACTCTTTACTCTAATAAAAACAATATTGTTAAAAGAAATACAACTTAGATTAGATAAACTAAAACATTAATGGTATTAATCAAAATATGAATCAAATTCAAACCATAAAAAAAAGATAAATAAGAAATTAATAAAATAAAAGAACAACTCAAAATGTCTTCAAATTCAATAATTACACCCCCTTGCACAGTTAATGCAATATCTAATAATTTTGTAAGTAGAAAAAATCATTATTCAAACCCTTCTTTTCTTGATGTATAATTAGAAGAATGAAATTATCAATTAGCTGCAAACTATGATAATAGTAGCTTTTATGAATGGAATATAGATTGACTGAGTGAACATCAAATTATTAATTTACTTCATGAAATGATGATGGCTGTTAATGCCTATAGAATCAAGACTAATAATTCTGATTTTCATGTTGTTGGTGTATTGGTAATAAGGTTCCTTGGTTTACTTAAAGGATGGTGGGATCATTATTTGAGTCCAACTGATAAAGAATATATATTAAATACAAAAAAGACAATAATTAAAGAAGAAGGAACCCAAACCTATGAAGAAAATGTTGTCAATACTTTAATATTTGTAATAACAAAACATTTTATAGGAGATCCAGTTTATCTTTCAAGAAAGAACTTCTAAAATTCATGATAATCTTAAGTGTCTAAAAATTCAAGATTTTAAGTGGTATAAAGATATGTTTTTAGTCAAGGTCCTGACCAGATTTGATTGTGGAAGTCATTATTGGAAAGAAAAATTTATACAAGGTTTACCCATTTTATTTGCTGAAAAAGTTAGACAAAGAATTGGAAATGTTTATAATGGAAGAATTCCTTATGAGTCATTAACATATGGAGAATTAATTACCTTTATCAATTAAAGAGTCAAATGAAAAAAGAAAAACATGGTAGTAGAGAGAATTAGGAAAATTTTGTTCATATTATGGGCACAACACTATAATAGCCCATTTAAAATGAAAAAATAAACAAAATAATATAGAAGGTAAGAAGTCATCAACTGAGTCAAAATTTCAAAAGAAATTTGTAAAAAAATAATAATAAATCAAAATTCTCCAACAAAACAACTTTAAAAAAAGAAGACACCAACATGTTACTAATGTGGAAAAATAGGTCATTATTTAAAAGATTGTCAACTAGAAAACAAAATTAATTCTTTAGAAATAAGTGATAAACTAAAAAAATTAACGATAGGATTAATGATTAATAAAGAAGAAGAAGATTCAATTGAATACTATGAAATAAAAGAATAAAATCAAATATTAATAACTCAAGAAACATCAAGTGAAGAGTCAAATCAAATCAAGATGAATCAGATGATTAAAAGGAATGTAATCGTATTTGTGCATGATTAAAAATCTCTCGAATACGTACATGAAGTGATATTCAAAAGTTAGAAACTTTAAATGTGTTATCTTTTTTACTTTAAATAGATTAATGATAATTTAGACAGATTTTCTAACACTTGAAGTTCTAGTAGACATTGCACCACAATGGATACAAATCTTGAAAATTTCAATTGTAGGAAGCAAAGAAAAATTTGTAAAGAGTCAAAAGTTATATTTTCAAAGACTCTTCAATATTTTCAAAATGAATTTCTACAACTTTCAAAAGAAGGCCAAGAATATCAAAAAACAAGATTTTCTTTTCATCGACAAAAGATTTTAAATCTTCCACAAAACCTTAAATAGATGATAAAGTAAAGACCCAAGCTACATGAGAAGCAAAACTAGAGATTTGGAAGAAGTAGATCTACTTAATCTCCTTATAATATTACTCATTGTCATAGAAAATAATCACAATCTTATCCTTGATTAATTCAAATAATTTTTTGAACAAGGACCACCACAAGCAGATCAACATAGAACTTACTCTCCTTTTGCCCTTCAAACACCACTATCTAGGTTGACCAAGCCATTTACAGAAAATTCAATTTGAACTAACTCATGAATAAATCAATGATTATAGATTGTTCCAAGTCATAATATCACTCAATTCTTAAGTAGAACTTGACTCTGATAGCATTTTGACCCAAGACATAAAACAATTCATAAATCAAAAGATAAATTCTGAAAATATAAGTTAAAGCATAAAAAATAAACATAGAATTGAATCTGAAATAAACTTTGTATTGAAAATTATACCTTGATTACAGAGAGGTTGAATCTTGATTACAAGCTTCTTGACAACAGAAGGTTTTGATTACAAAGGAAAGGTTTTTGAAAGGAGATGAATTACAAAAAAGCTAAAAGAATTTTTTGGAACACTATTGCTAACTCTGATTGTCTCTGCCTTATGATGAACTTGATGAGTTGATGACTCTATTTATAGAGAAATTTGAAGGACTTGAAACTTGTTGGAATTCGCATAATTGAAACGTGTTGAAATCCACAAATTATTGGAGTAGACAACTTGTTGTTTTCTTGTTGCTGAAGGTTGAAAAATTCTTTGCTGTTAGAGAACCTTCAAGCAGTCTTCAAAAAAAAAAAAAAAAAACATTTGGCATGTTTTCTCTTTCAGGAGAGCAAATGACTAGTGGGAGTTACTTTTCAAAAGTAAACTTTCTTGTCATATCCCCTTTTGATTTTTGATTTTTGATTATTTTTATTGAATAAATACAAGGAGACAAATGTATAAAGATTCTTGAAATATATAATTGCACAAAAAGATTCTTGAAATCTTTTAGCTGAACATTCCTAAGAAAGGTTTTTCACATTCTCTTCTAGCTTGCTTCTCTTGGACGTATTCTCTTTTGTACATATCCACAAGATAGAAGAATTTAGTTTGGAAAAGAAAATGGACTTTAGGAAAGACATTTGTAGAAATGATTTTTTTAATATTGTCTTCAACAATGAGTTTATAGTTAGAAGAACTATAATTATCAGAATCTAAATCTTTGTAATCATTCTTGATCTCCAATGTCGAATTTATTTTTTGCGACTGAATTTATAGGGCCAAGAGACCTTTGTACCAAACAAATGATGTTTTCTTGAACGAGTTGTTAGGAAAATAATATATTGAGTTGGGTAAACTCCTCCATCGTTTGACCACTTTGGAGGCTTGCTCTCAATGATAAGTTCAATTGATTTGAATCCTTGAATGAATGAATTTAAAATACATACTATTAATTTTCTTCCAAACCCATAAGTTTGCTCAAGATTAGAGAAAATTAATTGATGTACTACCCCATAATCCATGAGGAGGGCATGGGTTAATTCTATTGACTCAATGTTGAATCTAATGACTATTGAGTTATAGTTGTCTAGGTCAATATTGGTCTTGCAAATATTACAAGTGAGAGCACACTTACAGTTTTGTCTTTCTAATGAAATTTCTCTACATAAGGGATTAAGCTTTGAACATGCATTTTTTGCCCGCTAAATGTGAACATAAAAATTGAAGACACAACCATAAGTAATGGATTTTGATCATTTTATCAATTTGTTTGCAAATGATGTTAATCAAAAGGGAGAAAACATTTGTCTTTTTTCCAAAGATATTACCTTAATTGGAACCACAAGAACTTAACTAAGACCCAAGTAAAACACATAACTTTATTAAGGGAAGGGATTCTTAATTTACTAAAGAAAGACATGCTTGAGGAGAATTTATTTAGCCTTATGCTACATTTGTTTGAACTTGAGGCAAATCAGTTTCGAATGAACAACCATGCAAAAACAAAACCATAACAACATATATGCGATTATTATTTGCTTCAAAAGGAATTGATCTGAGCAAAATCTAGTGACTTCTTCCCTTCATGAGCTTTCCCAAAAAAGTTGTTCATGTACTCCTCAAACACAAACTCACGATAATGAGCAACCCCATCTCTCTCAACCACTTGAGGCAATGGCCCGATCTTCTCATTTGGTCTAGGCGTGGTGAATATAGGGATTGACACTCTGGATTGAGTGCTTGTGGTACGCACCCTATGTTCTGCGCTTTTGTACTTCCCATTGCTTAATATCTGAAAATTTGCATACATTCATATCAAAGAAATGTCCATTAGAGTAAGATTTTATGTACTAAGTAAATTTTGTAAGTATATTAGTGTTAATCTAACCTGTAATGTATCACCAACATTGATGATCAATGCGCCTGGTATAGGTGGTATCTCCACCCACTCTCCCTTCTTTCCAGCATCGGTGATGTCTTCCTCCATTTTCACATATAATCCGCCGATACCATCTTGTAGCAACACCGTTAACATGCCCATATCAGAGTGGCGTGCCACACCAACGGTGAGATCAGGGTTGGGGCAGATGGGGTAGAAGTTCATGTTCACGATTTTTAAACCAATGAAGCCATCCATTCTTGATTCCTCTAGTGTTACTCCAAGCTTCTCCATTAACACTTCTAGTATTCTTCTCACCATTGAGTTGGATGCCTTCAGGTACTCTAGTGCTACTTCCCTGCGGAAAATATGAATAATTTTGCATGCCATGAAGTTTATCATGAACAAGGTCTAAAAAGTGCTCCATGTAAGTGGACCACTCTACCATCTCGCAAGTTTCTCATTCCTTTTTTAGTATATTGATATATAGATCTAATCAGCTACCAATCTGGAGTTAGATTTGTTTGTACATTTCATAAATTACTACAATGAATATTTCTATATAATATGAACCATTTATATAAGAATCTTGTTGTTGTATGTCACTTGAAGGGTCTAGTAATAGTTACTAAAGAAGACTCTTTAACATGCTTAGACCCATTTTTTCAAATTGCGAAGGTTAGTAGGTTTAAAGTAGATAATATTTATATGGGATATAAATTATATCAAAATTAATTCTTAGCCAAAAATATAATAATTAAGCTATATGGAACTTAAATAATATCAAAATTAATTCTTAGTCGAAAATATAGTAATTAAGCCACACATAAATTCATGGGTCATGATGAAGATGCATGAAAAGATTACTACAATATTCCACAATGCATGGTTAGAAGTTTCTAACACTTCAAAGAAACAACCTGTTAAATATAGGGCTATTTGATTAAAAGGGTAAGTGAAAACCCAAAATTTGAAATTTAACCCTTTGTCAATTTTTTATTTTTATTTCATTTTGATAAAATTGTTTTCATTATTTTCTTGTAAAAATAACATTTTGGTTTGAAACCTACATGTTAATACTTGAAATGGTAAAAGATATTTATTTTTTTATAAAAAAAAAGTTACTTTTCAAGAAAAAACATGAGAAGGGTTAGATTCATAATTTGAAGATTATTTTATCCCTTTTAATTAAATATTTCTATAATATATATAGATGACTTTTACTTTATGTGAAAATTTGAAAGACTCACATATTCAAAGTTTTATGTAGGGATGACAATGGGGCGGGTTTTTTCGAGTACCTGCCCCTCCCCTAATGGAATGGGGTTCAATTTTAATAAACGAGTTTGGGATGGGTTTGGGCTCGCATCGATTATATATAAAATTAAATTTAAATTTTAAATTTTAATTTAATTTAAATTTTAAAATTAATTTAATTTAAATTTTATTTTACTATTTTTAATATGTAGATAGTAAAAAAATAATTTTAATAAAATAAGTTATAAAAAATATAATGATTTAATTATTTATAAAATATATTTATTTTAATGTAATTAAAAAATTTAAAAGTAATTTTAAAAAAAAAAAACTGAAAATAAGTTAAACAGGGCGGGGCGGGCGTGTATGGGAATTTATCATATCAGCCCCGCTCCGCCCCATTTAATTTTTTAAATGGGATGGGAATGGGAATTGCTTTGAATAAACGGGGCGGGGTTGGGATGGGGGCGACCCGTCCCAAACCCGCCCCATTGCCATTCCTAGTTTTATGTCTATTTCGTTCAAACCATGGACTTAATCATGAGGCATGAGTAGTATACACATCTATCAAGTTATCACAAAATAACATATAATATCATAGGATTAGGGTCAGTTGAAAATTCTTACTTGCATTCATTAGGCCAAAATTCAAGTGCTTCGCCATCGCTGGTATACACCATACTAACATAGTCCTTCCACTCCAATGCTTTCTCTTTCTCAGGCACAAAGCTCGTCCCATACTTCACATATGGGCTAGGGCTCACGCCCTTCCGATACACCGCCTTCTTCTCAGGCGCTTGTCCAAAGAACTCATGCGCTGCGCTCTTAACCGACTCCAGAACTTCAATGGGCACCCTATGGTTCACAACTTGGAAGAAACCAACCCTCTCGGCTGCCTCAGCTATCAATCCCACCACTTGGCTATGCTGAGGTCCATCAAGCATTGATAGATCTATTGGTGGTCGATCATAGGAACTTGCTTTGAGCTTGTCTATGCGCTCATGATGTGGCTGGATGTATTGCTCTGGCACCTTCTCCAGGCCAAGATCCACCATGCCTTTGACTCCATTGCCATCTCTGACCACAAAGTTGTACACTGAATCTCCATCATCAAAGTTAGGTGCCATTGTCGAATGAAGCTTGAAAATCTTCTAGTTTTGTTGAATGTTGATGATTCAATAACCTTATACCAATGATCCCAATTATTATTGTCTAGTGATCGTTGACTTTTGTGTGGTGTCGAAGCAAGACTCAGGGCCTTGAAGCTGGATGGAGTAAGGGAAAGTACACATAATGCCACTGGGGTTTGGTGGCCGTGGTGGGGTTTAGGTGAATAGAAAAATACAAAAAACTCATCCTCCAGGTTACCAACCAGTCAACAATCACATGCCAAGGAAATAATCCCATGCCAACACAAAAATATATGATCTTTACAATAACCAATTATATAATTTCAGGAATTATTTTATAAAAGTTGTAAAATATTTAATATTTTGTAAAAATAAAAATTTTGTGAAAGAGAAGTTACAATTTAATTTGTAGGATATAAAGTGATAAACTTAAGACCTTAAGAAAAATAAATTTAAATTTGAAATAAACTAATATAGTATACATGGTTAAAAATTAAAATGGTGATATAATTTATAAATTGAGAATTGCATAATTAATTTATATTATTTTAATTTCAAATTATGAGTGGAAAAAATTAGATGAAATATTGAAAGTGTGAAAAGCAATATAATTGGTATTTGAAGTGGAAAAAAAATTGAATCATTTCAATTAATTGTAAGTATAATTACACTTTAAAAAAATGTAAATAAATTAAAATAAGTATACATTGTTAAAAATTAAAATGGTTTTGTACTAATTATTGATTGAAAATTGTATTAATAAATTATTTCTTACAATTTAAAATTATTTATAAAAAATATTAGATAAAATATTGAAAATACCAAAAATAATATAATTAGTATTTGAAGTGCAAAAATGAATTGTATCATTTCCATAAATTTTAGTTGTATAAATTGCATCATTTTGATAAATTTTAATTGTATAATAGTCTTTTTAAAGAATGAAAGTGAATTTTTGTTTTTCAAATTCAAAGAATTAGATATTTGAGAGGGTAAGAAAAATGTGAGGAAGACACAAATTATTTGGATCATTTCTATTTTTTTAGTATTTTTTATCATTGAATTTTTTAGGCATGAATTCCGTAACCCCTAAGTGTAATTAACCTATTTAAACAATATCTAACTCATATGAGATTCAAATTAAATAAAAAATAAAAATTCAAAGAAGTGGAAATTTGGGAGGGTACGAAGAATATGGAGATTCCTCACATTCTTGCTAATTTGTTAGTATTTTTGGATTTTGATTTTTTTTTTTGGCATGAACTCCTATTTAAGCAATATACAAACAATATGAGATCCAAATTTTAAAAAAATAAAAAAATAAAAAAAATGGAGATTTAGAAGGGTACGAATAATGTGAGGATTCCTCACATTCTTTGTACCCTTACTAATTTTTTTTAGTATTTGTGGATTTCAAATTTTTTGGGCATCAATTCTACACCCCTTAGGTGTAATTAACTTACTTAAACAATATCCAACCCATGTGAGGTCTAAAACAAAAAAAAAACAAAACAAAAAAAGAGTGGAGATTTGGGAGGGTATGAAGAATGTGATGACTAATTTTTAAGTATTTTATGATTTCAATATTTTTGGACATCATTTCCACACCCTAATTGGAGCCAAAATATGTGCTCTAATGACACATATTCGATATGATTTATGCATCAAAGGACATTCAAATCACCCACCTTGACCTAAATCGATGCTAAGGCCCTAGTCATGAGTTTAACTTATATTTTGAATATTTATCTCAGGTTCAAGGGAAGAAAACGGTGCAAGTTGAGTGGCTTTAGATTTTGAAAGATCAAGAAATGGTTAAATGAGGAAATAAGTAAGCCAAGACTCATGGACCATGAGGAAAGGCAAGAAGAGGATATCATGAGTTTGGAAGATGAGAAATGACCATTATGGAGCAAGAAAGAAGGCAAGAAAACATAAGAAATGAGACATGAAGCAATATTTAGTTGCATGGAAATTTATAACTCAAAATCTGATGACAACATATACTCTGAATTTGAGAACAAAGTTGGAGCACTTTCCAAAGTCCATTTTATACATACTATATATCATTTCGAAGATCGGGAAGTCAGAAGTGTAACGCTTCAAACGATGTGTAAATCAAAGTTGAAATGAAGAAGTTATGATCATTTGAAGACAACTATGCAAATCTAAAGAGCCATTTCCAAATGATTTCGAAATTCAACTTATGAATTCGAAATGATTTCAAAATTCAACTTATGAATTTGAAATCCAATTCAAAATGACCCCAATTTCAAATTCACCTACTGTCACTTTGATGTTTCGCCTCCTTTACCTCGGGAATTGCATCTAGGACATTCTATCCGCCCTAAGTGGACACAACACGACTAGAAATCACCATTTTATTATTATTTTAATCATTTTTAGGTAATTATTTTGTAATAAGTGGCCAATGAGAGTGTGCCACATATTAGGTAATTGGTAATATTATATAAATATTATATTAGGAATCTTTTTCCGGAGAGTTTGACATTGAAGGTGAAAGAAGACGAGAACTTTGGTTTGTTTTCTTTTTCTTCTTTATTAAATATATTGTTTTTAGTTTCTTTTTATTCAAATTATTAATTTTTACCCTATTATAGATTGTAAATGTGACATCACCTCCATGAGAGGCTAAAAAGCCAACTTGGGGCTTGAAGCATGAAAACCTAAGGGCTAGGAAACCTATAGGGGTAATGGGTACATTATTATAACAATGAGATTAATTATTAGTTGGGTAACAATTTATCATTTTCTTTTATCCTATCCTTGTGAGTTAGTTTGGGGAATGATACGATAGGTTACCCGATACTAGTGATTCATGATAATTCTTGATCATTAGTTATCCTCGTATTCCCTATCGTTATTTGCCCCAAAACAAAGCTATAAGGAGTAGGAAAGGTTAAAAAGTCAAATCTTAAACTAGTAATCAATCTAATTTATTTGATGGTTATAGGAATCTGTTTTTAAAAATGAAAAATTAGGTTTCAGATGCAATTTTGAGTTATAGAACTCAAATTGATCATGAGCGACCAAGGATCCCAAAACCCTAAGATCACTTTACTTAAGAAACCATTGTTCTCTCTATTTCTATACCTTAAGTTAGATTATGGAAAGCCCTAAACTTGAATCGATTGAATTAAAAATCAATTTATGTTTTTTTTAATATTAATTTAGTTCTTTTACTTAGTTTCACTTCATTCACATATTATTTTTCATTTTAGGATTTAAACAAAAGCAATTCATTTGTTATAGTATTAACAATTTCCATAAGTCTGTCCCTGAGGACGATACCCGAAGTACTACAAAAGCCGTAGTGACTATTTCTCTAGTTTTTCATGTACTCCTCAAAGACAACCTCGCGATAATGAGCAACCCCATCTCTCTCAACCACTTAAGGCAATGGCCCGATCTTCTCATTTGGTTTAGGAATGGTGAATATAGGGATCGACACTCTAGATTGAGTGCTTATGGTACGCACCCTATGTTCTGCGCTTTTGTACTTCCCATTGCTTAATATCTGAAAATTTGCATACATTCATATCAAAGAAATGTCCATTTGAGAATGATTTTATGTACCTCTATAACTAAATTTTGTAAGTATATCAGTATTAATCTAACCTATAATGTATCACCAACATTGATGACCAATGCACCTGGTATGGGTGGTATCTCCACCCACTCTCCCTTCTTTCCACCACTCGTGATGTCTTCCTCCATTTTCACGTATAATCCATCGATACCATCTTGTAGCAACATCGTTAACGTGCCCATATCAGAGTGGCGTCCCACGCCAACGGTGAGATCAGGGTTGGGGCAGGTGGGGTAGAAGTTCATGTTCACCATTTTTAAACCAATGAGGTCGTCGATTCTTGATTCCTCTAGTGTTACTCCAAGCTTCTCCATTAACACTTCTAGTATTCTTCTCACCATTGAGATGGATGCCTTCAGAAACTCTAGCGCTACTTTCCTACGGAAAATATGTATAAATTACATGCCATGAAGTTTATCATAAACAAGGTCTAAAAAGTGCTCCATGTAAGTGGACCACTCTACCATCTCGCAAGTTTATCATTCCTTTTTTAGTATATAGATATATCAATCCCACCACTTGGCTATGCTGAGGTCCATCAAGCATTGATAAATCTATTGGCAGTCGATCATAGGAACTTGCTTTGAGCTTGTCTATGCGCTCATGCTGTGGCTGAATGTATTGCTCTGGCACCTTCTCCAGGCCAAGATCCACCATGCCTTTGACTCCATTGACATCTCTGACCACAAAGTTGTACAGTGAATTGCCATCATCAAAGTTAGGAGCCATTGTCGAATGAAGCTTGAAAATCTTCTAGTTTTGTTGAATGTTGATGGTTCAACAACCTTATACCAATGATCCCAATTATGATCGTTGCCTTTTGTGTCTTTATCGAAGCAAGACTCATGCCCTTGAAGCTGGATGGAAGAAGGGAAAGTAGACATAATCATTGGGTTTTGGTGGCCGTTGTGGGGTTTAGGTGAATAAAAAAAATACAAAAAAGCTCATCCTCCAGGTTACCAACCAGGCAACAATCACATGCCGAGGAAATAATCCCATACAAACACAAAAATATATGATCTTTACAATAACCAATTACTGTGAGGAATCCACGAATTCTTTGGATCTTTTTCTTTTTATAGTATTTTTTGTCCTTGAATTTTTAGGGCTTGAATTTGGGAACCTTAAGTGTAATTAACCTATTTAAATAATATCCAAGTCATATGAGGTCTAAATTTTTTTAAAAAAAATTCAAAGAGGTGGAGATTTGAGGGGTATAAAGAATGCAAGGATTCCTGACATTCTTTGTATCCTTACTAATTATTTAGTATTTTTGGATTTTGATTTCTTTTAGGCATCAATTCCACAACCCTAAAGTGTAATTAACCTATTTGAACAATATAGAGACCATGTGAGGTAAAAAAATAAAAATAAAAAAGTAGTGATTTGGGAGGATACGAAGAATGTGATGATTTATCACATTCTTGCTAATTTGTTAATATTTTTGGGCATCAATTCCACACCCTCTATGTGTAATTAATATATTTAAGCAATATACAAGTCATATGAGAACCAATTTTTTAAAAAAAAAAAATTCAAAAAAGAGGAGATTTAGAAGGGTACAAATAATGTGAGCATTCCTCACATTCTTCGTACATTTGCTAATTTTTTATTATTTTTGGATTTCAATTTTTTTTGTGCATCAATTCCACACCCCCTAGGTGTAATTAACTTATTTAAACAATATTCAACCCATATGAGGTCAATTTTTTTTTATAAAAATTCAAAGTGGAGATTTGGAAGGATATGAAGAATGTGAGACATCATTTCCACTCCCTCTAAGTGTAATTAACCTATTAAAACAATAGAGAAGTTATATGAGGTCCAAATTTAAAAAAAAATAAAAATTAAAAGAAGTGGAGATTTGGAAGGGTGCGAAGAAGGTGAGGATTTCTCATATTTTTCGTATCCTTACTAGTTTTTAAGTATTTTTGGATTTTGATTTTTTTTGGGTCTCAATTTCATATCCTCTAAGTGTAATTAATTAATTTAAACAATATCCAACCCATATCTAAAAAATTATAAAAAATTCAAGGAAGTAGAGATTTGGGAGGATATAGAGAATATGAAAAAAAAATTCTCAACTTCTTGACAACTAAGGTGGTGTTTGTTTTTTTACTTAATTCTAAATAGAAACTTAATACTTAATAGTATTAAATGTTAGGTTGTTTGTTTTTGTAGTATTTTATTTCTATTAAGTATTAAAAAGTAAAAAAACACCATTGTGTTATTTTTTCTATTTAGAAAAAGCCACATATTTTGGTTTTTTCTATTTAGTAAAAAGTTTATAATAAGTCATGAAAAAGTAAAAAAACAAACAACCTAAATTCTAAAACTAAATGGTTTTCAGCAAAAAGCCAAAAAAACAAACACCACCTAAGTTTAACAAGCTTATTTATACAATATGAAAGCCATATGAACGTGATTTTTGTTTTAAAAAAAAAAATTCAAAAAAAATGGAGATTCTCATTAGGGTATGCATTTTTTAAAACTTCAACATTCAATCAGGACCAGACAACCACATGTGAGAAGCGTTTGAATGTTTTTCTCTACTGCTAGCCACTGCCATTTTATGTGGACAATGAGCATATTAGCCGACCAACCGCTAGTGAGGAGCGGTCGAATTTTTTCTCTACCGCTAACCACTATCACTTTATGTGGATAATGGGTATATTAGTCAGTCAACCACTTTAATTGGTTGCGGTCTAGTATTTTCCCCTACTGCATGCCACCGCCACTAGGACACTAGAAGTTCCAAAATCATTATTCTTGCCTTGTGATTTTGGTAGCTTATTTTTAAGAGATCTTCAACAAATAAAAGTGTTGTTTAGCTACTCATCACACAATTTTATGTATATTAGAAAATATGAACATATAATAATCAATAAGACATAAGAAAGGTTGGTGAATTCCTTTGCTACCTCCATGCAATTCAAATATAAGCACTTCAAATCCCATGTACACTTACAAGAAACAAAACCAGAAATTTCAAACCTCCCATCCCTAACCCAAGTGGAACAACTTTGGCTTCCTCAAGAATATCCTGCCTTTGGCTCGATCTTGGAGCATCATTTGAAGCATCTGCTAAACCTTTTGTTGCTTGATCACTGTCACTTGAGCAGCTCAAAGAGCCTTCAATTGCATTAAATTAAACAAAATTATAAATAAATAAATTTAAAAAAAAATTCATATGATCGACCACTAAACAATGAACAATAAGAATCCAATTTCACTATTTATTAAACACGAATTTCATTCTAATTTGCCTTCTTGATTATCATCATTAGTGAAATGGATGCAAATGAATATAATTACCAACAATGACTAACTAAATATATAATAAAGTGAATAAACAGAAGGCAAGAAATTCATAAATATAAGATTTATAGTGGTTATGCCCTATATTGTCCTATGTCTACTTTTCTCAAACTCTAAGTTAAGGATTAAACTAGCTTTTAATACTTCAACCAAGCCTTAATTCTTTACACTTAGATTCTTGATTCCAAGGCACCTTCTTACACTTTTCCTCAAGACATTTCTCACTCTTGAATAGACTCAAAATGTAATAATTTAATAAAGTTAATGTCACAAAATCCTAGCACAAGTTTAAGTTGAACATGACAGAATTGAAAAGCAAGAATGAAGGCAATGCACTTAAACAAGGTGTTGAAAGTCTTTGGATTGAGGAGTGGTAAAATCATAAAGCTCTCCTAAGAATAAAAGCTTAAATAAGGTCTTACATATGGGATAGAAAGTCAAAGTAGCTGTTAGGTATGGTTTACCTCAACCGGTTAACCTTAGCTGGTTCACCAGTATGCTAGCCATTGGAGGTACAGACATAATAAGTAATTGTTAAAATGCAAACATGCTTGATTGGTTGAATTGGGTGATCCACTAGTGGGCTCAACCAGCTTTTAGTGCAACTGATGGTTACTACCAAAATATTCTATAAATTATAGAAAGTATAGAATGTAAAGAAATTAAAGTGAAGAAGATATTTGGAAAATCAATACAAGATATCAGGTAATGGATACATGAATCATTTATAATAGGCGAATAGCAAGTAAGTATATACAATAACATACGATCATTTAGTAGAAGAAACTTCCCAACATTATGGAAATATAAGCTGATGAAATGCATAAATCCAAAACTAACAAAAAAAAAAAAAAAAAACTATGCCTAATGTTTAGGTAAATATTGTTGGGAACCCTGAATTACTTCATTCCCATGTCATGGATCTCATAGGGGGCATGCATTTATCCCTAGGGATCTCTAAATCTAATGCAACAGAAAAAAAAATGGCTTCAAAACCATTTTAGAATAAAGATCTAGAGATTTGAAACTTATACTTGTGATATGGATATTCCTAAATTAAAATCTATTTGATGAAGAACATGCCTAAAAAATCTAGAGGTCTCGTACACCTAAGATCTTTCACTCGATGACTCAAACCATGATCTTGGCACTCCAAAGTGTGGGCAATGGAAGAGAGAAAACTTTGGATTTTTTTTTTTTTTTTTTCGTTCTCTTTGAAAGTGGAAGACAACTAATTGAAAATCATTAGGAAACCCTATAGGGTATTTATAAGGTTACCCACTAGACTTAAGTGACTTGAGCCCATCAAGACTCGAGTTACTTAATCTAACCTAAAAAGGGTCCTAATTAATTGATTAACCACATAAGGTCATCTAATTAATCAATTAGTCCAATCTAGAGACTTTGTTCATTATTCCCTATGCAACCTTCGTAATTACCCAAATGCCCTTATGCACAAGAATGAATTTAGAGCCAATCCATCCCTTAAAAACCATATTATCATGGTATATGAGCTTAGAGCGGGGACCACTAGGACTCATAGGAGTATTGGATCTCTCATAATCCAATTTTGAAGTTGATTCAACATTTCATTAAAGAAAATTAATTGCACTTGAGTACCTTATGTAAATAACAACGAGACGAAGTTCGAGTCTATGACCTACTATCCATTACATACAAACTCCCCATAAACTGGTATCCCTAATCTAACAATGTAGTGCTATCATCTATCAAAATTAAATTTCAAATCCTTAAGTTACAAATCCCACTTATTATGTGATTACTTGACATACACTAGCTCCAAGGAGCATATGTCAAATTTTACTAAAGGTATTACTGTAGCCATAGATTTCATGATGCTTTTATTGAGAATACCTGTTGCTACTAACCTTTATCAATAGTGACTCAATCCTCCTACCTGTTTCGAACAAGAAGCACGCATTTTGAACTTGAAAACATTTCGAACACGCATGGATAGTGGGTGAGTTCAAAATTCACTATGAATTTCAAACTTACCTTGTTGATTTCAAATTGGATATTTTTTCCCTCACCTATGAGTTTGAAATTGATTTGGAACTCACCAAAATTTTCAACTCAACCACTGTTGATTGATTTTGAGCTCCGAAACACGTCAAAACCAATTCGAATTGCCTTATCCAATTCAAAATGCATCATACTCATTTAGAACTCATAATTTTTGGAGTTTTTTTTAGTTTGTTTATGACTTTTCTTTGTAATAAGTGGCCAATGCCATGTGTTAGGTTATTGAATTTACTATATAAATTCTCTTAATTCTAAGGTTTAAGAGTTGTCTTCCGAGTTGTTTACATTTGTGGTGGAAAAAGACGGTGGTTTGTTTCTTTTCTTCTTTGTTGAATACATTGTTTATAGTTTTTTTATATTCAAATTATGGATTTTTACTCTATTATGGATTGTGAATGTGACATTACCCAAGCCAACTTGGGGCTTGAAGCATGAAAACCTAAGGGCTAGAAAACTTATAGGGACATTGGGTAAATTATTGTAACAATGAGATTAATTAATAGTTAGGTTACAATTTATGAATTTTCAATCCTATCCTTCCTAGTTATTTTAGGGAATGATATGGTAGGTTATTACCTAATATTAGTGATTCTTGGTAACTCTTAATCATTAGTTATCTTGGTCTTCTCTATCATTATCTACCCCAAAACAAAGCTATAAGGAGTAGCAAGGGTTAAAAAGCCAAACCTTGAATCGTTAATCAATCTCATTCATTTGATAGTTTTAGGAATCTATTTTAAAAAGGAAAAAAAAATTAGTTTTTAGATACAATTATGAGTTATAGAGCTTAGGTTGATCGCGAGCGACCGAGGATACCAACCCCTAAGATCACTCTACCTAAGAAACCCTTGTTCCCTCTGATTTTTATACCTAAAGTTGGATTATGGAAGGCCTCAAATTTGAATCAATTGAATTAAAAATCAGTATTCACTTTATTATTGTTTTAGTTTCCTTTACTTAGTTTCATTTCATAAAAAAATTAATTCACATATTATTTTTCACTTTAAAATAAAAATAAAAATAACTCATTTATCTGAGTATTGACAAATTCCACAAACCAATCCCTAAGCACAACACCTAGAATACTACAAGAACTGTGGTGATTCTTTTTTTGGTTTTTCTTGGCCAGAGTTGCTATGTTCAAGGCTTAAGTATTTTGGTACAACAAAGAGAATCGATCATGGCATCAACAATATAAGCAACATCAATAGCTACTAGGTGGTTGGGACCACTTTCTTGAACAAATGTACCAATGGCTACCACATGCATTTTCCTTTGTGCCCATCGCCAAATAACACATTCATACCTTAATATGTTAGAAAATGTGAGTGTTACAAATAAATAAATACATATTTTAAATGAGAAAATAGACATTAAAGATAATTTAAATTATGAAGAAAAAAAGTTTCTTGTAAAAATGACTATAAGAACATAAAGAAAAGGCGATAACAAGACTACAAGAGTGTATCAATAATGAGTGTTAAAGCTAGCATTATCGCATGGGTTTTGTTTTTGTTACTTTTCTAGGCATGAATGAGTGCGTTATTAGGGATTTCAAAATAAAAGGCTATGCATCAAATAGATTCACTACTTCATTTGTAAATAAGAGCATGAGATTAAAAATTGAATATAAAAAGAAATTAGATTATTGCAAGAGTAAAATAGATTTTCTTTTTGTTTGGTTTTTTATTTTTTGATATGACACTACAACATTCCTATTCATGTGTTAAGATATTTAGGAGACTTTTTATATAGTATTATTATATTTCTATTCTTAGTCTCCCAACTAAGTTCTCAAGGTCTAAATAAATCTCTATAGCCATCCAAAGATAAATTAGTGAGGTGACACTTGTGTAAGACTACTATTTGTAAATAAGGTGTCATTATTTATTGCAATAAATATATACAATCATGTCATATTCTTCATTCTTTGTTCTTTAATCTCTTTTTCGATTATATATTTAATTTTATCTTTGTAATTTCATTATTTTCATATATCATTCTAATTAATCATTCAGCGTTATTTTTAGTTTTCTATTTTCTTATAATTGTGTATTTGATCATTATTATTCCTAATTTGTTATATTTTTCTTTCATTTTTTATTTTTACTTTTAGTTACACATTTATTTTATCATTTTAGTTTCATTATTTTCATATATTATTATTAAGAAAATGATAAATTTTTAAATATAGATCAATATCTTCCATCATCCTATTTAATCACTTAGTTTTATTTTTATTTTTGTATTTTCTTATAATTTTATATATAATTATTATTTATCTTAATTTTTGGTTTTATTTATATCGTAGATGGTAGTTAACAGAATTTGTATTAAATTCATTTATTAACGGATAAGGAAATGATTTGTTTTGATAATAGACATTATCAGGAAGATTTTTTTACTTAATCCTCTCCTCAAAATAACGACATCAGTTATAAAACTCAAAATAATGAAATCTTATTGAAAAGGTGAACCTCTTTAGCACATTAAAATAACCTAAATTTTTATATCTTGTTTGATATTAAATTTATCTACTGTTACTTCAATAAAATCATCTTTATCAAGCATATCACTTCATTTTTTATTGATTAAATTTAGAGTTTTTTAGAATTCATAACAATACACAAAAGAAGTCTTCAAAAGAATAAAATTTTCACATACTTGGACTATGATCGTAAGAACTTGATTGTTAATTAGATCTCTAAGAGTCTTCCAACGAGAACATGAAATAAAAAACTTCTTTGATGGTCTTTTGAACTTGATTGCGAGTGAGATTCCCTGAAGAAAAAAAAGAAAAAAAACTCTCAAACTTATCAAAAAAAAAAAAAAGAGATTTTGAAACTTTCATTTTTTTCTTTTTAATTTTAGTGTAAAATGGGAAAAAATATTGTCTATTCATGCACTCCAATAGTGTTTTCAAATTTATTCCACAATTACTCTTAAAAGTAAAGGACAAAGTACACACCAATTTAATACCATCTGTTAACAAGTACATGTGTCATTTATTTTTATTATTTTTATCACATCAATATATCTCTCTTACCATTTTCCACATTTCCATTTTTTTCTTTTTTTTTCCTCTCCTGCCACCATAATCCATTGTCACCTATTATAGTTTTTATTATTATTTTTCTTTTCTTCATTTATATTATTTTTAATATGCTTGTGCATTTTTTTCATAAAACTTCTTTAATTTTAATTTATTTTTACTCTCTAATTTGTCTATATTTATTGATTTTAATTATTTTTTTGACATATTAAACTTAAAATGATAATATATAATAAATAATTAATATAAAAAATTAAATAAAAAAATATATATATAATGGACAAAAATGAAAATATTATCCCACAAATAATAATGATTTTAAATATTAATTATAATAATAAATTTTATAAATTAAGGTTTAAATTTAAAATTTCCATTTTATTATTTAGAAGTTTATAATATAAGATTTTTTATATTAATACTAAACAAAAGATTTATTTATTTTGTAAATTCTATCACATGTAAAAGTAAAAATATCATTGTAATACTATTTTATTATTTACATTATTTTTCTTTTAACTTTTATTTTAAATTTATCATATCAAAATCACAATAAGTGATGGTGCTTTTATAATTTTTCTTATGATTTTAAATTGATTGTGGATCTAAGTTTTTTTTTGTTAAAATCTTTAATTTTTAATAAAAATAAAATATAAAATAAAGTATATTTTTCATAAAAATTGTATTTAACCTTTTATATTAATTTCATAAAAAATAGGTACATACTTAAAAAAAAAAAAAAGGTAAATTAATGCTTAGGAGAACCAGAAACACTACATACTTATCATGGTGTATATATTCATTTGGGACCCTCGATAAGTAATTGGAGGTCTTTGCCCACCTCAAAAAGAACTTTGGGATCCTAGGTATATCCATTCTTAGAGGAACCAAGACCCCTATTTTCATTTTCATGGTTCATATATTCATTTGGGGACCCTTGAGAAGGAATTAGATGTTATTCCCCACCCTAAAATGGACATTGGAACCCAATGTACATCCTAAAGACAAATTGGTACATCATTTACAAAATTTGGTACATAGTTCATAAAATTTGGCACATCCTTAAAACAATTTTGTACATCCAATCCATGAGCTACCAGGACCTCTATATTATTACCCATGGTTCATTTATTTCTTCAGGGATCTTTAAGAAATAATTAGAGGTTGTTCCCTACTCATAAAAGAACTTTGGAACCCTAGGTACATCCTTTAAGTAATACCTCCTATCTTGTCCTCCAAATGAATAAGACGTTACCTACCAACTCAATTTTATAAGGAAATGGATTTTAAAATGCAAATAAGTGATTGGCAATATCTAAGAAATTCAATGCTTAACCTAATATGAATATAAAAATTCAAGATAACCAATAATTAAAATAATATAAAGATGAATACAAATATTATTTAAAAACTACTTGTTTATAAATTTAAGTTATTAGGTAAGACATCCCATCTCATCCACCAAATGAATAGGTCATTGCCTAACAACTTAAATTTGTGAGAAAATAGATCATAAAGTACAAACAATTAGTTAATGATATTTAAGAAATTTAATGTTATCTCTCTCTTAAGATTAATATAAAAATTTAAGATGAGGAAATAGTTGTTTCATATTTAAAATAGAATATCTTAATAATTAAAAATAATATAAAAATAAATACTAACATTATTTAAAATCCATTTGCTTATAAATTTAAGTTGTTAGATAATACATACTATTTTATCCTTCAAATAAATTAGATCTTAGAATGCAAAACAATTGGTTGACTATATCTAAGAAATTCAATACCTAACAACTCAAATTTGTAAGTAATTAGATTTTAAAATATGAACATTTGATTGATGATATCTAAGAAATTCAATTTTTTATTTGACCTAAAATGAATATAAAAATTTGGTTTGGGGATTGTTTGCTCAACTATTGAAACTTAATAACAAGATCGGAAGGGACAAAACTTATGGGGATATGTTTGCCAATAGAGTGACGAAAATAAGGAATGGGTAGCATTTAGTACTTGATTCAAAGAGTAAAAGTTAAATGGAAGTATCAAGCAATATTGGGTTTGGAAATGATAGTGCACTTTTTAAAAGTCATATATCGGTAGAATGAAGAGAAAATTAAAACAAATGAACTTTAATTTTTTGGTATTTTCGATACTAAAAGGGTGTTTTGATACAAATGAACAAATGAACATTTTAAGAGCTGTAGTTGGACATGGAACACTACCCTCTGCTTGTATCTATCCACCCATGTCGCCTGCAGTTGAAGGTTAGCTTCAAATGTCAGGAAATGGGGTTTTTCCTTATTATTATCCTCCACAACCAAAGTTCCCAACTACAGATGAATCCCTTAGGCCACCAATGGTTCCTACAGAAGTCTGGGCCCATGTCAATCCTTCGAACCACCACCTTGTGTGACAAAAGTTGTGCAATAGAGGCTGAAAATTTCTTATTATCCAGAATGTGAAACACACATGACTTATATAGGAAGAGAGGTGGATATTTACATAAAGACTCCTACTCCCAGTTTAACTAAAATGATAAACATTCCTACTCTTAGTTTAACTAAAAGGACAAACATTATAACTGATAAACGTTTACAACAGATGGACATTATCACTTAGTGGCTAAGCATTATCTTTTCTGTTACTCCCCCTCAAGTTGGTGCATGAAGATCTCGAATGCCCAACTTGCTTGATAAGAAAAGGAATTGTTGTCTTCCAAGTGCTTTGGTGAATATGTCTACTACCTGCAGCTTTGAAGGAAGATATGTTGTCACTATCTCACCTGATTGCACCTTCTCTCGAACAAAATGACAGTATATTTCGATGTGTTTGGTCCTCTCATGGAATACGGGATTTGTTGCAATGTGTAAAGCAGCTTTATTATCACAATATAATTTCATTGGCTTATCATGAAGCACTCCTAATGATGTAAGAAGAGATTTTAGCCATGTTAACTCTCTTGTTGCCATTGCCATGGAACAGTACTCTGCTTCTGCTAAAGATCTTGATATAGTTCCTTGCTTTTTGCACCTCCACGAAATTGGTAATGTCCCAAGTTTAACGCAACATCCACTAATTGATCGTCTTGTTAATGGACAACTTGCCCATTCCGAATCTGAATAACAATAAAGTTGAAGATCATTTTCTGCTTTCAAAACTATTCCTTGACCTGGTCCTTTCTTCAGATATTGAATGACTCTATAAGCTGCATCTAGGTGTTCTTCTCGTGGGATTTGCATGAATTGTGACAAAACATGAAAAGCATACGTTAGGTCTGGCCTTGTTATAGTCAAGTATATCAATCATCCCACAAGTCGCCTGTACATTCCTGGGCCATTTAGAAATCTCCCATTAGCAAGTGCTAGTTTGTGGTTTTCTTCCATTGGAAATTCCACTAGTCTCGCTCTTAACAGCCCACATTCCTGTATAATGTTTAAAACATATTTTCGTTGTGATTAAAATAATCCATCCTTGCCTCTTGCCACCTCGATTCCAAGAATGTATTTCAGTTGTCCCAGATTCTTGATTCCAGATTTTATGTCAAGAAAGTTTTTGAAAGCTTCGCATACTTTGTTGTCATTCTCAGCCAATATTAAATCATCCACATATACCAATAGGTTCATCACTATGTTTCCACGTCGATAAGTAAAGAGTGAATAATCAGCCAATGATTATTGAAAACCATATTCTTTCAAAGCTGTCGTGAGTTTCGCAAACCATTGTCTCGATGCCTATTTCAATCCATACAACAATTTTTGTAACTTGCAAACTTTGTTCTTTCCAGTGGCCTTGAACCCTTCTAGCAGCTTCATATACACTTCTTCTTCAAGGTCTCCGTGTAGAAATGCGTTGTTTACGTCCATTTGGTGTAATTCCCGGCTTTTCACCACTACAACAGCTAGAAAGCACCTTACACTTGTCATTTTTGCCACTGGAGCAAACGCCTCTTGATAGTTTATTCCTTCAATCTGTGTAAATCCCTGCGCCACTAACCTCGCTTTGTACCACTCGATTGATCCATTTGTGTTGTATTTTATTTTGTATATCCACTTGCATCCTATTGCTTTCTTTTCTGGCGGTGGGTCAACTACTTTCCATGTCTGATTAGCCTCCAATGCTTCAATTTCCTTTGCCATGGCTTCTCTCCATCTGTTATCTGTAATCGCTTCTTTGTAAGTTCTTGGTTCCTTTTCAATATTTATTGCTGCAAGAAAAGCTCGATGGCCAACATAAAATTTTGTATAAGTCACATAATTCGCAATAGGATAAGGCTCACTTGAGGGTACCTTTTGGATTGAGCTTGCCTTGGAACAAAGTGTACTTAAGCTTTTAGCCGAATAACATATATAATCTTGGAGATGTCTCGGTTCTTTGTGTTGTCTATGTCCCCTACCAAGCATCTTCCCCTGGCTTTGATCCTCTCATGTCTTCATATTTTCTTCCCCTTTCTTCCTTTCACTATTTTTCTCACTCTCTCTTTCACATGTTTTCTTTACTATGACATTATCATCTTCAATGTAAGATTCTATGTTCCCATTGTTTTGGAATTTTTGTTCCTTATCTCCCTTGCTGCTTTGACAAAAAGGAAAAATTGTTTCATGGAATATTACATCCCTACTCTCAAACTGTTCTTTAGTTTCTAGATCGTGAAGTTTCCATCATTTCTTTCCATAGGGATAACCTAAAAATACACATCGCCGGCTTCTAGCATTAAACTTATCATTACTATGTGACTTTTTATGGGCATAACACAAACTACCAAAGACTCTCAAGTGCTCATAATTCGGTTTCTCACCAAATAATATTTCATAAGGCGTCTTTCCATCTAATATAGGTGTTGGGGTTCGATTTATCAAGTATGCTGCTGTTAAAACACATTCTCCTCAAAAATCTATTAGTAGACAAGCTTGAAATCGCAATGTCCTAGCAATATTTAATGTGTTGGTGTTTTCTCTCCACTCTCCCATTTTGTTGCGGGGTGTTTACCAGGCTGCTCTCCCTTAATATTCCTTCTCTCTTATAGAAACTCATCATTTGTCCTGAGCAAAATTCTAATCCATTATCACTTCTGATGCATTTAATCGGTTTATCAAATTGCGTTTTGGTCATAAAACAAAAATTTTGTAAAATATCTTTGGTTTCGCTCTTTTCTTTCATGAGATATATCCACACCCCTCTACTATGATCATCTACAATGGTAAGAAAATAATGTGCCCCTGAAGTAGTGGGAATTCGATATGGACCCCATATATCTACATGTATGAGATTAAAAATTTCAGATGCTCTTTTATTACTCAACTGAAAAGAATTTCGTACTTGTTTTCCATGACAACATGAATCACAAACATAGTCCTCAATTCTCTTCATCACATTATTTCCTAAACTATGAATGGAAGCTAAAACACAACTTGAAGGATGCCCTAACCTCTTGTGCCATAATTCATACTTTTCTTCTACTTTCACTGCGTTCACCTTCTTTTCTTGTAATGGCTTGTAGTAGTACACTCCATTCCTTAGCTTACCCACTCCAATCGGATTCCTCGAATTACGGTCCTGTATCACACAAAACGAATTAGTAAATGTGACTAGATAATCTTTTTCTTTTAATAATTGGCCTATAGAGATTAAATTTCATTTCAAGGTAGGGACGTATAGAACATCTTTTAAGCATCAATCTTTAGAGAGCTTCACATATCCCATTTCATTTCCTATGGTTTTTGTTCCATCAGGCAGTCCCACACATGCTATCTCCCTTTTACGTAGCCAATCGAACAAATCTCTCCTTCCTGTCATATGCATGGATGCACCATTATCCAATATCCATTCTTCCATAATTTTATTCTTATCAGTCAGTTTTTCTGCATTACTGCTTCCATTTCTGAGTAGAGCCATGAGTTTTTAGAAGTTGTCATCATTCAGTCTTGGGATCATACTACGTTCCACATCATGTCCAATGCACTGTCCTTTTTCTTGCGTATCTGCTTCAGCAACTGCATTTGCATAATGAACGCGTCCTGAAGTTGCTCCTCTTCCAGCATAACTGTTGTAGCCACATCCACATCCCCTTCCTCATCCCATCTGGCGTGTTAGCCACCAGTCGGGATATCTTTTTAGCAATCTGCAACATCATGTCCCGTCTTTCCGCAATATGTACAACTCCCACTTTTATTTGTTTGTCCCTCATGTTTCTCTGTCTTTGCTGTAAAAACTGTTATTTCAGCACGATCAGCTCCTCTGGCCATGCTACGATGGTGTTCTTCTTGTGTAACCATCGCATATATTTTTCCCAAAGTAGGTAAGGGATCAAGGGCTAAGATAGACGATCTCATAGTCCCGAATGTAGTTTCATCTAGACCCATGAGAAACTGATGTGCCTTCTCATCTTCTCTACTTTTCATTATTGCTTGAGCTGCTCCACAAGTACACTCAGGTATCTCGATGTATTGATTTAATTCATCCCACATGCCTTTTATTTTGGCATAATATGCAGCAACTGTCATTCCTTCTTGTTTCAAGTTCACGATTTCACTTCTAAGTTGATGAACCCTCGGAGCATTTCCAACAGCATATCTTTCTTTGAGATCCTCCCACATGTCTTTTGCAGTCTGCGCATAGGCTACACTCGAATGTAAACTCTTGTCGATCACATTAAACATCCATGATATAACCATCGAGTTACATGCTTCCCATGCATTCAATTCGTTTCCATTTTCTCCTTTTGGTTTGTTTACTGTCCCATCAATGATCCCAAGCTTGTTTTTTTGCTCTCAATGCATTTCTAACAGCCTTCTCCCACATATCATAATTTTCACCATTGAACACACATGTCGTGATGGTAGCCCCTGGATTATCAGATGGATGTAGGTAAAGAGGTGAAGATGGTTCTATCATCTTTGTGTGAATCGAAGATTTTTCTGCCATGATATATTTTCTTCAGGTATCTGGCTCTGATACAATGACAAAAGTTGTAGAATAAAGGCTAAAATTTTCTTATTATCCAGAATGTGAAACACGTACGACTTACATAGAAAGAGAGGTGGATATTTACATAAAGACTCCTACTCTCAGTTTAACTAAAAGGATAAACATTCCTACTCCTAGTTTAACTAAAAGGATAAACATTATAACTAATAAACGTTTACAACAGATGGACATTATCACTTAGTGGCTAAGCATTATCTTTTCTGTTACTGTGCCACCAGTGATTACTGCAGAAGTCTAGCCCCATGTTAATCCTTCGAACCACCCTGTGCCACCAGTGGTTCCTGCAGAAGTCTTGGCCTACGTCAATCATTCGAACCACCACCCTGTGCCACCAGGGGTTCCTGCACAAGTCTTCGCCCAAGTCAATCCTCCAAACCACCTTGCGCCCCCGATGGTTCCAATTCTACCCCAAGTCAATCTTGCAAACCAAGGCGAGGCCATTTATCAAAATGGACCAACAATACTCAATGTCCAGCAAATGCTCACTCTTCAGCAAATGCGCAGGACTGCTCAGGTTCGCTAAACCAGCTTCAATCCATTTTTTGTTTTGTTTTTCGTTTTCGGTTTTGTTTTTGTTTTTTGTTTTTAGTTTTTTTTCTTCCCAACTCTTCTACACGTGTTTTCTCTCAAGCTACTTCTTTCCATCAAGTAAAAGTGCATTTGAGAATAATTGTGAAAAGTATTTATAGTTTTTCTGACATTTGAATTATAAAAATTTTCAAATATTAAAAATATTAAAAGTCATATATAGGTAGAATGAAGAGAAAATTAGAACAAATGAACTTTAATTTTTTGGTATTTTCGATACTAAAAGGGTGTTTTGATGCAAATGAACAAATGAACATTTTGCTGAGAGAAAATCTTGGAAGGAGTGAGAAAACCTTCTCTCTCTCTCTCTATATATATATATAGCCTCTAAAATTAAAATTTAAAACATACATGCATCAGAATGAGTCAGCAACTAATACTACACTCTCAATATGCTAATTATTAACTTCACACAGGCAAGTTCTGTTACTTTATAGAAAAAGAAGAGAGGACAACATGCTCTGAAAAGAGTTCTGAAACGAAATTTGGTTTCTTCTTTCAAACTTGAGTAATAGGAGCTGCAGTTGGCTGTGGAGATTGGGTATCGGATTTATTCCCACAAATCCAACGAACAGGTTTACATATAATAAACTCAAAAGCCTTTTTCACGGTCCAGAACAGTCCTTTGAAAGCTAGATATAAACAATAAAAGAGGACAAAGACGAATATTGCAACCCCAATGGCAACACCTTTGAGGAATTTTGCAACAAAATATTTGGAAGATTCTGTGCAACGTCCCAGGACTGCTGAACGTAGAGGTGAATATGAGAGAAAAAAAATGGGGACAGGAAGAAATCCAACCACACTCCAAACAGCATTTTTCCAATTATGTGTCATCATGATCAGGATGATTGTTGCTCCAAATGCCACCGCCATCATTGAGACCGAGAGGATCATACATATAATTCCCTGTGTCAGCTTCTTAAAAAGATATGTTTCGAAGTCTTGTAGTGGAAATGAGGATGTAAGGATGGAGAGAAATATACCCACAGATGTCAAAGCCAAAGTGAGGGAGAACACATCAGCTAATATGAAAACCAAAAAGAAGGGTTTAGAGTTAAGGATTGGAATACCAGTGTTTTGATTAGGACCTCCTGGTACCGTGTAGGCTGCTGCAAAGGCAACAGTGGCTATGAAAATAGAAAGAATGGTGCAATTCTCAGTGGTGCGCATTAGCCATTCCTTGGCATCTCGATGGAGTCTCTCATTCCTAGCAGCAAATAATTCTTCAGCAGTCTGGTTATCTTTGTTGAGAGGCTTGGTCAAATGCATCTTACAGGCTGACTTCACTTTCTGCACCCACACATACAATCACAAGTTGAACCGTTATTCTAATGTAACACATACAAACATTTTTGTTCTTTCTAATCCCTCCATTTATCATTAGACTAAATTAAAAATATTAGGGAAAAAAAAGAAAAAAAACCTTCAAAGTAATTATTCATGAACTTTTAGGTTGTCTTTGATTCTTAGATGATTCTTAAATAATTTGAGGGAAGTGGAGAAAAATAGAGAGAAAAAAATATAAGGAAATAACAAGTGAAGGAAAAAAAAAGATTTAAAATCAAAAATCGTTTTTAAAAATGAGTTTGAACTCATTTTACTTATTTTAGCTCTTATCTAAAGATTAAATAATTTCAAAATATTCAAGTTTTTTTCTATTAATTTTAATTGTATTTTGTTTTTTATTTTTTATTTTATATATTAAAACAAAAATGAGAAATTTTTTTTAATACTTTTTTCTTTCTTTAGTACGTTTCTAATAACTTAAAAACTTTAAGGTCAATTAGTGGATTTAAACATGGTAAGAGTAACTGGGTCTTGAGTTTGAATCTCGTTGGTGTTCGTTGGTGTATTGTTTATTTACTCTATGCATTAATTTAACCTTTTGTAAGCCTAAAAAGGCTATAGTGATAACTTGAAGGATCATTTTACAACATTGAAAAGCTAATTTTCATATCATACACAAAAGTGATGGCCAAAGAAAAATTGATAGGTGGTAATAATGATCTTATTTATATTTGTTAAAAAGGTTCTATTTATCTCTATTTGTGAAACCAATCTCAGTTTTGATAATAATAAAATAAAATTTAAAACTAATAATTTATCCTAAGTATGTTTAGGTAAGAAGATTTTCAAAAAAATAATAAAAAATATTCTAAATCAAATAAAAATTAAAAAGAAGGAAAAAAACCTCAAAAAGAAAAAGAGTCAAGACCCATTCCCTAGGATCTCTTCTGTAAAACTATTGGTGCACTAGGTTCATAGCACATTACATTATTATTGAAGTACATAAAATCATCCAAATGTCTAAATGGATTTTATTTTCTTGAATCTAATCCTTCCTAATTAAGCTTTTTTAAAGGGTTTATGAAGTTGAATAAAAGTTTCTAAGAATTTCAGTCCTCCAACTAGCTAGGGTCTTTTATACACTTTACAATATAATTGGTTGAAGTAGAGAGGAACTGATTAAGCCAGTTAGGCTCGACTTGGTGCACTTGCATTTTTTTATTTTTTTATTTTTCTAGAAGTATACATTCAACCGATCAAAGTTAAATCTAAATTGGTTAAGGATAAACCTTAACCAGTTGAGCCAATTGAACAATGGTAACCCCAATAACTAGTAGCCAATTGATTGGTTGAACCTAGATTGTGTCTAACAACTAGTTTGAGTTTCTAAATCCTATTTAAACATTTCAAATTTCTTATATTGATTAGGAAAAAGTTTTAAATCAGTCTTAAATATTATTTAAGCCTTGTTAAAGTGTTTTCAGAGTGACTTGCTTTCAAACTTGTATTCATCTTAGTACTATAGGAAAACCCATATTTCTCTGTTCCCTATACCTATATCAGTTTAGGTACATGCAAATCTTTCCTAGGCTTTATCTAAATCTTATACTTAGTAAAAAAAATCAATTTTAAATAATAATATGATTTAGATATCAAAAAAGAAAACTTTAACTTAATTTGAATGTTTTCAAATCAAATCCATGCAGTGAAGTATTTGAATGAAGTCGTTGGAACTTTCATAGACTCGTCTTCCGCTTGATGTCTCTTCCTTAAACCTTGGCACTCAACCGATGGTAAGAAAAGGAAGGTAGAGGCTATGACTCTTTCTTTGATGATGGAAGACAACTCTCTAGAAATCCTCCCTAAATGGGTATTTATAAGGTTCTCCATAGGCTTAAGTGACTAGAGCCCATTAAGGGCTTGGGTCACTTAATCTAGCCTAAAAAGGCTCTTAATTGATTAATTAATAAAATAGGGCTATACAATTAATTAATTAACTCAATTTAGAAACCTTGTTCACTAACTCATATGCAATCTTGTCTAATTATCAAAATGTTTGTATGCATAAAAGTGAACCAAGATCTAATCCAACTCTCATAGACAATGTCATCTAGGTATATGAGCTTGAACAGGGACCATTGGGAACCCATAAGAGAATTAATTCCATAAGAATTCACTTTTGAAGTTGATTCAACATCCCATGATAGAGAATCAACTTCACTTCAGTACCCTATGTAAATAACAATAAGACAAAGCTTGGATTTGTGACCTACTATCCATTGCATGTAGAGTGCTCCCCATGAACCGGTGTCCATAATCTAATAGGTTAATGTTATATCACCTATCAAGATTGGCCTTCCAATCCTTAATTACATATCTAACCTATTATATGATTAATTGACATACTCTACCTTCAAAAAGCATATGTCTAATTTCCACTAGTGGAAATGTTATGACCAAAGTCTTCTAGATCACATGTCCTTTGAATGACCTAAGGAGACACACTGTCTCAAACCCATAAGATATTATGGTGCCTCTATTAAGAATACCTGTTACCACCACTAGCCTCCATCAACAGTGACCCTATCCATAAGGATATATGACCACCTTAGGGTCTCACCCATAGGTTAAAGCCTCAATACCTTCTCAAGGTTGAGAGTCTATGCAGTATGGTAGCTTGGTGAATCATGATAATTAATTAATAGTCTTACATCATGATTCACCATAAGTTCTATCCAGTGTGCATTGCATACACTAGTGCACTCACTATGGGAAAACCATCCTGATAACCAAGACAAGTCATCCCTCCAATTAGGAGATAGTGCACTACAATCTCACATGGATTTCCTAAATCCGTGAACCGATTGTGAACTACTTATCACTCTACAAGGAACCCATGACTTGGATCTTTTGTGCAACTCCAAATGCACTTAAGTCATATACAATGCAAGTGATGTGAGCATGTATGCTCAAATGACTAATAAATGCATATGGGAAACCAAAAAACATTAATAAATAAATTTATAAATTAATCTCAATTTGTTACTTTATGTCATGCTTTATAAGGCTCAATCCTAACAAGTACATCATTCAATTCTAGTTTTTGTGTATTTCATTGTACCAAAATTGTAAACTAGAAGTTTTATTCTTATCAAATTTTTTCTTATACATCTTATGAGTTAGGCTTAATTGTAGAAGGTATCAATTTAGTGAAAAATTTAAGTGTGAGGTATCACTTAGGGTTGTCCAAGTGTGGAGTGTCACTTGGGGATCTTTAAGAGTGAGACATCTCTTAAACAATGAGGTATCACTTAAGAAAAATTATAAGTGCCCATTAGAGCTAGTTAATCCAAGAGTAAAGTATGAAGGCTTCGTTTGGAAGCATAAATATAGTGGAACCTTAAGCTTGGATTGAAGCTTGAGGATAATGGATATAGGTTGAGTTGCTTCAAACCACTATAAAATATTAAGTTCACATTTCTTTCTTCCCTTACTCTTTTTACTTTATATGCAATTGCTACAATTGTCACTTTCTTTGTAAGTTTAAATTTATAAACAGTGATCATCACCATATTCAACTTCCCCTTCCCTCCCCCCCCTCCCTTTCCTCTCTCTTCTAAGGTGATTACCTTAGGTTGGTATAACTAGAATCATAACAATTGATATCAAAGTAAGGCCTTTTGCTTAAAATTTAATAATCTGTAAGGAATAGAAAATCAACCTAAGTTTCTACTCATGGGAGATTTCTCAGTTTCAAAATAGATGTCAGATTCCAACCAAAATTGAAAACAAAAATATATATCATATTCTTTTTTAGACATGATTATAGGTATTCAAAAACAAAAATGACTTGGTTTTTAAAGTCTATTGATTTTGATTTATGGAAAGTCATTCAAAATAGATATAATATTCCAACAAAAATTGAAAATGAGGTGTCCATTCCAAAGTCAATCCATGAGTGAAATGAGTAAGAAAAGAAAAATGCATAATTAAATGCTAAAACTATATGTCATCTGCTAGACTAGAGTCCTTATAAGCATGATATGATGTAATTAGATTCAGAATTAAATTCCTAAATGGATTTTTTTTCATTTCTAAAGAATCAAAAACTCTTCTAAAGGAATGGATACAATGTCAATCATCATGAAAAGGATGATCAATTTGGCATAAGAAGTTTAGAAATGCTTCAAATTGTTTTTTCTATCTTATCGTATTGGTTTGAATTTTTTAATAAAGAACAATTGAAAATGTATTGAATTTTGATCATACTAAGAAATATCATTTTAATATAATTGACATAATTGCTATCCCAAGGTTTGGATTAATAAGAAGTCATCATTTATGAAAACCTTAGGTGAAATAAAATGATCACATGCTTGCATGTTTTAATGATATTAAATTTTGCATGTTATGTGTTGCATCGTTTAAATTGCATATGTTGGGAAATAACGATATACTTTACATGAAAAATATTTTATTCCTTTCCATTTTTAGCAAATAATGCTTTAAATTGGAAAATGCTCTAAGATTGAGAAAATTTTTATTTGAAATATATTTTCAAATGAAAAAGAAAAGAAAGAGGAAAAATAATGTTATGCTTATTATTTATTTTTTGTGACATCATTTATGATTGATTAATAAATTCTCTTATCATACTTAATTGAGACTTTTTGTTGATGACAAAAAGGAGGAAAATTAGTAATAAGTTATTATAGTACTAGGATGATAATATTTGTTTCAACAATCTTGAATATTGAGGCTTCATACTTCAATTATTACATACATGCATGCATCCTATTTGTTATCTTCCCAATTGCTAATTGCTCTCTGTGTTGTTAATATTTGGTTATATTATTTTTTAGCACCCTAAATATACTCCTTAAGATTCTTAAAATTGAACATTTTCTAAAAATCAAGGAGCATATATTCAAGGGGGAAGTATTCGAGCAACTTTGATTTTGTCATCTCAAAAAGGAGGAGATTGTGAAACTAAAGTTTGGTTAATTTTGGTTTTGATGATAATAAAACAAAGTTTGACACTAATGATTTATTCTAAGTATATTTAGACAAAGATATCTAAAGAAGCAATAAAAGAAATATCAAGTCAAAGGAAAATCAAGAAGAAGGAGAAGACTTCAAAGAGAAGAGGAATAAAGACCTATTATCTAGGATCTTTTTGTAAAGTTGTTAGTGCACTAGGTTCATATTACATTACTTTTTTATTGAAGCACATAAATTCATCTAAGTATCTAAATCAATTTTATTCTCTTATAAACTTAATGATTTCATGATCTTGATTAAAACTATGAATCTAATTCTTTCTAAACTTGTTTTTAAAAATTTATGAAGTTGAATATAAGTTGTTAGAGGTTCCAAGCCTCAAAATAGGTCTTTTATGCACTTTACAGTGCAATTGGTTGAGATAAGGAAGAACATGTTCAGTTGAGGTGCACTTGCACTTTGTTTCTTTTAGTAGCATGTGTTCAACCATTGAGGTTAAGCCTTAAATAGTTGAGCCGATTGGCCAACGATAATCGCAATGGCTAGTAGTTGGTCGATTGGTTCATTGACTTCTTAAACCTAAACCATGCTTAACAAGCATGACTAGTTTAGGTTTCCAGCTCTTATTTAAAGGCTCCAAGATTCTTGTATTAATGGGAAAGAGTTTTAAATGATTATTAAATATTATTTAAGCTTGAAGGAGTGTTTTTAAAGTGTAGTTAAAGAATTCATCTTAGTGCACCATTCAACCTTCTTTTCCTTATATTCCATTATGCAAAAATTGTAAACTAGAAGTTTTATTCTTATTGAATATTATTTTATATACCTTGTGAGTTGGGCTCAATTGTAGGGTATCACTTGAGGGAAAAATTTAAGTGTGAGGTATCACTTAAGGTTTTCCAAGTGTGAGGTATCTCTTGGGGATCTTCAAGAGTAAAGCATTTCTTGAGGAAAATTATAAGTGCCCACTGAAGCCAATTAATCCAAGTGTAAACCTTGAAGGCTTGATTTGGAAGCTTTGGGATAGTGGAATCTAAAGCTTAGGATTGAACCTTAAAGAGAGTGGATGTATGCTATGTTGCTTGAACCACTATAAAATCTTAAGTTTGCATTTCTCTTTTCCTTTTCTTTCTTTACTTTATATGCAATTGCATTTCATTATACTTGTTATATTATTACATACAATTGTCACTTGCTCTTTATATTTAAATTTGTTAAAAGCAACCATCACCTTATTCACCCTCCCCCGGGCAATTATCTTAGGTTGGTATAGTTAAAATCCTAACACTATTTAATTAAGACTTATTTATTGCTTCTAGGTTTTATTTCTTAGTACCTTGGTTTTATTTGGAATATGATGATCTAAATTTTATTAAATACATTAATGACTCAAATTTGAAATTTAGTACCTAATAAGTACCTTATCATTTTCCTAACTTGGATACATATTTTTCATCCATTACTTAATAACTTATTATTATTTTTATTATTATTATTAGTAGTAGTAGTAGTAGTAGTAATGAAGATTAATAATCAAATGACTTGGTACAAGTGTATGCATGAGCACAATGTTTATGGTTATCATTAATGGGTAAGTAGAAGTGCACCTTAAACAACAGCAACTCTTTTTGTAGTTGGGATGCAGGGCTTTGCATCTTTTCACTAGCTTGACTTTTTCTTTTTAGGCCAACCATATGTAGTAAGGAGTTCCCTTTGTTATCTGTAGCTAATAATAGACTTCTTGCAAGCAATTCAGATTTTGATACTATATCAAAAATTTCAATATGACGGTAAAGGATTGCCACATGTAGTATGTTCATTCCCTCCTTATTAATATGCTCAAGTGCTTGAGGATGACAAACCAGTATTTCTTCAACAATGTCTTGAATGTTTGATATTGTTGCCAAAAATAATGGAGCTTCATTGCTCTTCTTGTACTTGTAGTTGGTTGAACTTTCTTGGTAGTTTTGCCCTTCATTTTCTTGGAAATTTTGTCCTTTCTTTTCTTGGGATAGTTTTTCTTCCTTTTCTATATCCAACTCCTTAGTCTCACCTAAGCCAACTTCTTGAGAATTAACACTAGCATGCCATGATTTATCATTCTTTACCAAAAGCTTGACGAGTCCTTGAAGTGAATAGCATCTGCTTTTAATAATATGAGACATGTTAGATTACTTTTACATAATATATTGAAATACAAAAATGTATCACAAGTAAATAATCTAGTATTATATGATGTTTAGATATGAAATATTATTATATTGAAGAGAGTAATTGAAGTCTAATAGTACATATTAGTCCAACCACAATAGCTTTCAATAATACATTTGTAATTTAATCGATTATAAAGGGTGAGGAATATTTTACAATTTTTTTTACAAGTAGTGCGTAGATGGATCTATAAAGAAGATTTTTTTTTTCTTTTTGTCTTTTGTCTTTTTTTAATACTTTCTAAAGGCCTTTTAAAGTTATTAAAAATTGGGTAATTGCCAAAAAGGAGAAATAGTTACATGGAAAAATAGTTTCATTTCTTTTCTACATTGCCTTTGTATTGAAATATCAATTTTTTTATACATATTTAATTTATTCAACATTGCCTTAGTCTGATATCTATTTGTTTATACCTAGAGTTGTTCTTTAAAAGTGTGATCTTTGTATGAAAATATTTATTTTTTAAATTTTCCTTATTTCACTGAGTAAAATAAAAATGGATTCTAGAATGTGTGCATGTGAAGGATTCCCCTTTTGGTCACTCCTAATCATATAATTATTTATCTACCAAAAATTTCACATAGCATGACTGAAAGTTATATACCTAAATTATTGAATAATCTCTTATACAACTTATGTAACCTAGCATAACTTAATTTATAGAACCAAATATTTTTGAACAAAAAATTATATATATAACTTATAAAATTTTCAGTTACCATTTTCAATAATCACTTAATAAATTTGAGTTTAAATATAGATTTATGAGGGATTTTTTGTCATCCATTAGAAGTTGGCATCATATGGTTTAGAAAACATCATTACTTTGTACTTGATTATTATGATTTACATATTTAACTCTCATTCCTTTCTATAACTAAATGTTGTTTCTTCATTTCTTTATTCAATGGTCTAGATTTACCTATACACATTAATTTCTAAAATTCAAAATTTAATAAAATAATAAATCGATATCCTAAATTTTTCTTCTATGAAATCTAAAAGAACAATTGAAGCCTTTTTTAGCGTAGCAATAGGCTTGGGTTGAGTATTGAGTCTTTTGAGCATTTCAGATGTTGGTCAATCAAGAATTGTTGTACACTCAAGAAAGAATTCATGTAGTTTGAGAAGCAATTTGCAAAACCTATTAATAACATTTTGGTAGTTACAAATTGTAGTGAGAAGCTACCCATGTGTGTTTTTTTAATTTTTTTTCCTTTAAGGAATTATGTATGATAAAATTTATGAAGTATTTATTTTGAATATATTTAAGGATATAAGAGAAATAATGATATAGTATAATTTTTTAATTTAAATTTTTTTATAATTTTTTTTTATAAATTTTAGTTTTTTGATATTTAATTATTACACAAAAAATATAAACATATTCATTAAGAAGATTATTATGATAGTTTTTATATTTTGGATGATAAGGCAATGAAATTTACAAATAAAATTTGTTAGCCCAAGAAAGACCTTTAATCATAAGAAACATATGTAAGATGAATGCATGAGTGCACTTAGGATTTTTAATGAATTCCCCAAATTTTTATGGCCAATGCCAAGGGAATTTTGATTTTTGGTAAAAAAAAATTGACCATTTTCTAAGTATATGTCTATATGATGTTCTATATGATGCATATGATTGCATGTTGCGAGAGCACCACTCGAGTACTCCCCTATGGCTGCTTCCTTTCCCAAGTATTCAAGGATGCTAGCATTGACCTTAGTAAAGAGATGAACTTTGAGGCTCCTAGTACATATGATACATATGATGATCAGTCCATGGGGTGAATGAAATTTGAGAAGACTCCAGATGGTTTTTGGATCAGAAAAACAGAGAGAGAATAGCTATGGGGACAATGATAAACACACCATGGAGTTGAGAATGAGGCAAAGATTTGGGAGATGGAGAGTAGAGTAGACCCTTAGGGTGGACTAGACCCTCAGAGTAGCCACTAGCAGAGAGGGCCCAAGCTTGATATTCCCTCGCTTTAGACAGAGATTCCTTCATAGATTGAGGGTGTTTAGTTTGAGTTCACCTTCTATGAGCCGATGATGACTTAGTCGGCTTTTATAGATGGACCATCTACTCAACCATTATACACCGAGCCCTCCTTCTCTAAACCAACATTCACTAAGCCCACCTATACTGAGATACCATAGCCTTAGGCACCTTATACTCTTGACCATGCTCCTTGGATGGATTTATCTGCTCAGATTAGCTTTCTTGGTACTTTTCATGAAGGAGCTTGCAGTGGTCAGTGACACACGATTTTATTCTATGGAGGATGGACAATATCAAATTGGGTTCACTTCTCAGTTTGAGTATCTCCAGTAAAGGATTGATTGCATTAAGGATTACAAGGTGCATTAGTATGATGAGATTGTGGCCTACTTGCATTCCATGTTTCCATCTCCACCTCCTCAACCTTGATTTGTTGGACACCCCCCTTGTTCCTTTTTTATGTTGCCAAAGGGGGAGATATTTTAGGATATAGGAGGCTAGATATAGGAGACTCATACATGCATATCATCTTTGTTGGATAATACATTGCTTATCTTTAGTTATGTTAGTTTGATTGGACATATGATGTACTGATTGATACATTTGACTTATGATATATGATATGCCTATATATTTGATGACTTATATTGTTTATTGTTGCAATACTCTTTAACATGTCTTGATCTTTTTTGTTTTCAATTCTTAAATTTTGATTGTTAATCCATGATTGGTTTAAGGGCAAGATTATTTTCCTCCTAGATAACCAAGGTTTTTCATCATAAAGAGGGGGAGATTGTTAGCCCAAGGGTTCTCCTAATCATCTTTTGATGATAGTAAACCATGGTTAAGTGGCTAATTGGTTTGAATTATAAAGAATTTCAGGTGTTAGTTTGGAAATTCATCAAAGGACTCAATGGATGCAAAATTAAGACATTTGGAAAACCTTTAATCATAAGAAATATATGTAAGATGAATGCATGAGTGCACTTGGGATTTTCATATCTTTTCATGCATGTTTAAAAACTTGATTTATGCATTAAAGTTACATTTCCATCAAAAACCCGAGTTTTATCAAATGAACCTTAGGCAAATGATTTCAAAATTGGCATATTAATTTACCTAAAGACCTTGCCAAGTGTTAGAAGAGAAAAAAAAAAAAGATAGGTTTTTGGGCCAAAAAAAGTGAACCAGTTGAGGCAATGACCAGCCGGCTCAATCGACTAAGGTACCAGTCGATTGATTACACTTTCCTGGTTGAGTTTTGATCGAGAAATGCAAAAAATCTTCTCTCTCTTTCAGTAGCCTTTCTTTTTCGGTTGGGGAATATGTCTTCCCAATCGAGGTCCGGTCAAGGCCTAATGGTCACCTACCATGCATTTAATGCTCAACGGCTAGTGAACCAGTCGACCCCTAACTTGACCGATTGAGGCTGCTTTTTGGCATTTTGGCTCCCAACGCTAGAAACCTATAAATTGAGAGCTCCACTTCATTTATGAGCAGGAGTTCCCTGCATTTATTTGTTTACCTACTTGTTCTTGCCGCAAAAGCTCTCATTCTTTCTTTGGTGCATTAAACCTTCATTTGCATATTCCTTAATGCACCCTTGTGATTCTTCTTAGCTTTCAGGTTGTATTTGATCCCTTGTTGAGTTAGGTTGAGAGATTTAAGCTTATTATTTGAGTGTTAAAAGCTTCAAGTGAGTAGAGATTTGAAGGGATTGTGTAAGAGCCCATTGGAGCCGGAATCCAAGTGTAAAGGTGATTAGAAGCTTAGTTGAAGTTTCAAGTATAGTGGAACCCTTACTTGGTTAGGAGCTTGAAGAGAGTGGACATAGGCAAGGAAGTGTTAAACCACTATAAAATCTAAGTTTGCTTTCTCTAACCTTATCTATTTATATTCGTGCTTCTTGTGTTTAAATTTATTATGTTTGAAAAAGAATTTTTAAACCCCAATTCACTCCACCTCTTGGATGTTTTTCTCTATTAAGATTAGCCTTTATTTTCTCAATTTAATTAAGTTAAAATAATTAAAATTAATTAATTTAATCAAGTTTTATTTTAATATTTCCTTTTTTTTGCATGGGATGTTGAAATATCATAAATATCAATAGTTGGTCTTTTTCTTGGTGGACTAATATTCTATTGATATATTCAACAATATTGGCCAATTTTTGGCAAGCTAAGATTTCAACCTTTTTTTTTTTTCTTTTTTTTGTATCAAGGCTAGTATGATATATTGAAATTTTGATTATATTTCTAGAAATTTTGATTATATTTCTAGAAATTTTAATCTATGTAAATAACTACCATGTTTTAATTTTAAAAATAAAAAATAAGAAGTATATCCAATTGATGCCTTAGTGCTCATTTAGATATGCTTCTTGGTTTTTATTTTGAAGGGTAGAAAATAATAATAACTTCTATGAAATATATAAAATACAATAACTCTTATATAAATAGTACAAACTTAACTTATGTTTTTAAAAATATAAACTTAACTTATATTTTAAAAAATTACTTTTAAATTTTCTAAAATTTGAAGTAGTAATTTTTTTTTTTCTGACATCTCATCTTTTTAACAATTTTTAAAAATCATTCTATTTTTGAATTAAGTTTCAAAGAGTTCTTATATTTTATAGAGGTATTATAATTACATTCTATTTTAGAAAAGAGAAACAAAAAGTTTACCCAAATTACACCTTATTGTATATTGGATACACTTACTATTTTTTATTTTTAAATGTAGAAAATAGTAATAGTTTCTATATATATATATATAAAATATAGGATTTCTTAGAGGTTTATATTGAATATTTTATGGATTTAAAAATTGATTGAAAAATTGAGATAATAAAAAATTTTACTATCTCAAATTATAAAATTTATTAAAGTAATTTTTAAAGACATAAGATATGTTTACATTTTGTTTTAAAGTTTATACTTTTTATTTAGATGTCTCATATTATCTATATATATATATATAGGAAATGGAAATAGTGGGTGGTTTCAAGGCCACTAAATAATAAATGTGATATCCTACCATTGGATAAGGGAAAAAGTTTTTAGTATTATATATATATACATATATATATATATATATATATATATATATATATATATATATATATATATATATATATATATATATATATATATAGACTTCTTTTAACCTTGTAGACACATTTTTAAGTCGCGAGGGCTCCTTTAGGTCCATGGTGGTTAATATCTACACGATTGAAAGTGAGTCGTTACAGATGTATCAAAGTTGATCCTCGACTCCTATGTGAGGGTTTCTTTTGGCTTCATAAGAAGTGTTTCTCTAATTGACCCTACAATCTCGTGAGATACAACGAGGATATTGTATCTAGATGATGGAGGAGGGATTGGGGTATTTATGATATCTCACATGGGATAGAGGAATATATATATGAGTTTCTCTTAATCTCGTAGACATATTTTAAAGTTGTAAGAGTCCCTTTAAGCCCAAAGTAAACAATATCTACACGATTGGGATGAGATCGTTACAATAGATATAATTTTTAAAACTGACATTTGAATCAAGAAAGGAGGTTTTCTTGGCCAGACCATGGATGAGGCATTTTTACAAATGACTGATCCTATTCTTCCTCCTCTTAGATAGATGCATTAAATTGAAACAAAATCTTATTTACTTAGGAAGTATGTCCAAATGAAGCACTAAAATTTAAATTTCTAATTATATTTTAAATTTCTTATGCAAGAGCTTTTAAGAACACTAACCTTCAAAATAAATAAGTATGGTGCTTACCAAAACTTTTCATATCTCACCTTTCATCACTTGTCTTGCTGTTATCCTTGGGGGGCCACTCTGGAAAAGAACTTCAATTGTGAGATGTTTAGGCCACTATTTTTTAGGCAAAAAAAAAAAAAAAAAAAACATATGTAACAGAAAAGGAAAGAAGCACTACTTAACAATTATAAGAAGTTGAGGAAAATAATTAATGGTGAATGGATATAAAAAAGAACCAAATTTTATTAAATAAATCCATCAGACCAAATCCTTATTTTATTGGACAGGAAAATTTGAGGGGAAAAAGTTTACATCCATTAGAGCCCCATTTCGTAATATGGAAGAAATTATAGACATTGAATTTTACTTGCTCAAGTTCCATTCTACACCATGCATGGGCTCTATTTTATTTATTGAGCGAATAAATATTAAATCCATTAAAATATTTTCAATTGAGTTGGATTAACTTGAAAGCTTGAATGTAAACCATACATTGTTTTATAAGATAGCTAATTAATTTGTTTCCGAACTATATTTTTCAAAAAAAAAAAAAAGGTGAAAAATATATAAAACTATATTTAGCATTCCAAAATTATGTTAATGCCCATACCCAATTTCTAAAAAAAATGTTATTATCTAAATAAAAAAAACAAGAGTAATTCAGTAAATGAAGAATAGATATTGATGAGGGAGTTAAATGTACTATACTGGATTTAATGAGTATCTCCATGAGTCCTTGTGTCGGTACTGTTGAGATCATGAGTTCCTCCATGAATCCTCGTCTCGTTTTTATTTTCTTCTTTTCAAATGCAATTGGATTGCATGCAAGATATTGAAGAGCAGTCATTGAATCTTGATCTCTTTCTTCAATTAAATAGGAAAAGGTCTCCGCAATAAAATGGGCCAATTCTACTTCATGTTAATTTTGTAAGAGATAACACAAAAAACAAAAAAGTTAGATTAGTAAACTAATGTTGTCTTTGCATCCCAAAAAAATATTTGAAAAAGAAAATATACATAAATTATCTTATTTGATTAATTAAATGAAATCAAAATTATTTAAAATTTATACATTTTTATAAACTATTTAATTCTTATAAACAAAGAAAAATAAATTTGAAGATGATATTTAAGTAAAGCTTATTGATTTTAAACTTATTATTAACTTTTTTTTATTTTTTTATTTTTTGGATTTTTATTTATTTTCTTTCCTTTCTACTTTCTCCATTTCTAAGATCCACATGGCATGCACCTAGACTAAAGTGTATATGTAAATTATCTAAAACGTGTAACTTAATATTTTTTTACAAGTAACATATATGTTTTGAACTTTAAAAAGAAGACAAGATATGACATGTCCCCTTAAAGTATAAACTCCCTTTGTACAAACCCATCACATCCCATCACATGCCTTTAAAGCTTAACCAATTAAATATGAAAAGAGGTTTTGAATAATAAACTCTTTTGTTGTACATTTGATTACATTTAAGAAGTTGTTTGGAGAAAAATATTAAGACTTAAAAGTAGCAAAAGTTACAATATAGTAACTTTTGGCCAAAAAGGGCTTTGGGAAGCTAATATTTCTTTCAAAGTTTTTTTAAAAAATATATATATATAACTTCATTTAAATTTGGTAACCAAACATTAAGTGTCCGGGTACATTTTTAGTATTTTTTAAGAGTAAAATATAGTAATAAATTCTATATAAAAAATAGAACCTTATATCTTTAAAAATTTTGCAACTTGTTTGGATTGTAAAATATAGTAGAAAAAATAAAAATAAAAATGAAAAGTTAATTTATCTTGAAAATAATGAAAAATAAATAAAATAGAATAAAAAATAATTTGAAAAAAAGAAGAAAATAATAAGTTTTCATACACTCATGTAAAAATAATTATAAAATATAAATCCTCTAAAAATAATTCAAGTTTTATGCACTTAAGGGTCAAAGGTAGTATTTAAGATGGTTGAAAGTAGTATCTATATTATTAAAATGTAGCACCTGAATGGTCAAAGATACTAACTTCGATCAAAAGGTGTATAAATACTAATTATTTTTATATAACTATTTGAAATTTATATTTTATAAACTTGAATTATCATTTTATGGTTTTTTTCATTTGAGTATGAAAATACATTTTGCCAAAAAAATAAAATAGAATGAAAAATATTTAAAGTTTATATATACAGGAGAGAAAGAAGAAAAAAAAATTGCGAGAATGATATAAGAAAAATCTATTATGTCGAACCTTTTTTCTAATATTTATTCAAAATTTTATTTTCTGGACTTTTTCTTATTTTTATTTTTGCATATCTCAAACATATTTTCCATCATCCTCCTATTTTGTCACATCTTGCAAGAACTTGAAACATCCTCACCTAACGTACCTAGATTGGTTGGGGGTTAGCCTTCCTTAACCTACACTTGGGATAGCCTATGATTTCTATATTTAATAATAGAAATGGATATTATAGGAAAAAACTTGCAGATGAATTGAGAGAAGAACTCACCAAAACACTCGGTGAAGATGGAAATATGAAGAACTGTGGTTCTATCATTCCTCTGCAAATAGTGTTTACCATCTTCTGGATTTCGTTCCATTAGTTTCATTTCCCCAGCCAGAAACTTAAACATTTCAGTTTGGCCGTAGCGGGCTGCACAAAAAATAGGCGTCTCTCCTAAGTCGTTACGCGCAATTAGCAACTCTGGATCTCTCTTCAACATCAACTCCGCCACATCTATCATAGTATCACTGGCGGCTACTTCGTGGAGTATATTGCTGCCGGCGTTGTTTTCTGTATCGGCAAGTTCATGGTTGCAGTCTTTAGGCAACATTTCCAGTAAGTCGCGTACCAGTTTACTTCGTTTGAAGCGAGAGGCCATATGGAGGACTGTGTCATTGTAAACACTAATTCTCTGTAGCGGGCCTTCACGATGAGAACTGCAGAGTTGGGTCACCTTCTTGTCGTCTTTGCTGATCAAGTGAAAGAACAATTGAGCTTGGAGTACCTGTTGGTCGATAGGGTTGGTGTCGGCCATGAGAGCGTCTTTGGAGAGGGATGGGGTTCGTACAGCGTTCCAGAGTCACTGCAAAATCCCTTTAATATAATTTGAGGCTGCCCATAAGCATGATGATGCCACAGGGTTTACGAAGATATGGTTGGTGCCGGTTGCCGGAGGAGTCTCAAATCTGAATCATGCTTGGAGTCACTCCGAAATGATGAGTATTAATAATCTTTTCATCACGTTTTCCCAATTCATAAGGTTATAAGCAATCTTATAAAACTTGGATGGGAGTGGCCAAACAAACCGTTGACCGGTCTTCTATCGGATTCCATTTGCTAATCGAACCGTTTCAAGCTTCAAAAACCGTTGACTGCATATTTTCTCTAACCGAACATGAATATAAAAACTTGAGATGATGAAATCATTGTTTAATATATATAAAAGTGAATATACACATTATTTAAACTCTATTTGCTTATTACAAATTGAAGTTGTTAGGTAATACATCCCATCTTATCCTCACATTAACTAACAACTTAAATTTGTAAGAAAGTCAATGTTCTTGAACCCATAAATATAAGTGACTTTTATGGATTGGATCCACCATGGCCATGTGCAAACCGGTATTTTCTGGGACCATATATCTACAGAGTCAATGCAGAAAAAGGCCTCAGATCAATACATATCATATGCCCAGTTGTTGATGATGTTATGACAGGTGCTGCATATTCTGTGAACCAAATGCTTCCACTTCTCCCCAACTTCTCACCCACCATATGCCTAGCTAATCTAGTGCGTGGCTCTCCACTGCTCATCAGCTACTCTTCACTCGACCAATCTTCATTTGCGGGTCACCCCTTGCTGGCTTCCTCAGCTGTACCGGACTATTTTTCTTTTTCTCAAGGAATTTGGATTTAACTCATCATTACCTCTTCCAGTTACAGGTTGCCTTTTTCAATGCCCCAATGAATTGGCTCACTTCATTCATTTATATGTATATGTATATGTATAGGACCAACATTTAATTCCAACAGCTTAAAAGAGGAGAAGAAGTAGACAATCATCAATTCTTCACTCAGTCATTATGTCAAATTTACAGTTGCAAATTATGGACTCCTACATATTCTCACGCTTGAAGAAAACTTGGTGGGGGGGACTGGAATTCATGCAGAAAATAATTTGGACCGACCAAATTGTTATCCTGCTTTCATATGTATATTGATTTGTGAATGGTTCAGAGGGTAAGCGTCCACTGAATGAGAAGACAAGGTCCGCTGTTTGTGTAACAAGAAACCCCACCCACCCGGCCCTTCCAAGACGTGCCATAAATAGGCCGAAAGGCTTAGGTGCTTGTTATTTTCAACTCCCATCTACTCATCAAATGGACATCCAACACAACAGTTATATATCTTCTCTTTATAACCTCATCCAAAGGTATGACGAGCTAATTAATGTAAGAAAGTCAATGTTTAACCTAACATGAATATAAATTTTTTGAGATAATGAGACTGTTTCATATGTCTATTTGTTTATAAATTTTAGTTGTTAGGTAATGCATCACATGACTTTACCTAACAACTCAAGTTTGTAAAATGGGAACAACTAGTGGATGGTATTTCAGAAATTTAATATTTTCTTTGACTTAAGATGAATGTAAAAATCTGTGAAAATGAAACCGTTGTTTCTTATGTTTAAAATACAATACCTTAATAATTAAAATTAATACACATTATTTAAAATCTGTTTGTTTATAAATTTAAGTTGTTGGGTAAGGCATCCCATCATATACTTCGAATGAATATGACTTTACCTAACAACTCAAGTTTGCAAGCAAAGAGATTTTAAAATGCAAATAATTGGTTTATGATATTTAAGAAATTTAATATTTTCTCTAATTTAAGATGAATGTAAAAATTTGAGATAATGAAACTGCTATTTTATGTGATAAAATGCAGTACCTTAACAATTAAAAATAATATAAAAATAAATATACATATTATTTAAAATCTATTTGTTTATAAATTTAAGTTGTTAAGTAATACATCTCATCATCCTCCAAATGAATAAAACGTTACCTAGCAACTCCTATTTGTAAGCAAATAGATTTTAAAATGCAAATAATTGATTGATGATATCTAAGAAATTCAATGTTTGAGATAACAAAATTGTTGTTTCATATGTTTATAATACAATAACTGAGTAATTAAAAATAATAGATACATATTATTTAAAATCTATTTTTTTATAAATTTAAGTTGTCAAGTAATACATCCCATCTACAAAAGTTTTAGCAGTCAATAGAAAATTATTATTCCCTTTCATTGATGATCAGGCAAGCCAAGAATTTGTTCGGTGCATGGGGACATATTTTTAAACTAATTGTAATATAAATAGTAAATAAGCTTAAATGGAGCACTTCTTGATAGTAATAATGAAATAGACTTCCACAAGAGTTAATATTTGAATAACGTTGTCATCAATGCTGTTACAACTAAGCTAAGATTTATTTATTAATTCATTTTCACTCAATTTATGTGTTTATGTTAAAAATTCACAATTCCATTAATAAGTTACTACGAGAAATTTTTAAAAATTTAGAAAATTTATTTTAATGAAGAGTCCATAAAAAACAATTAAAATGTTATAAAATATAGGAATTTGTTGGATTTTGGGTGCTTATAAATGGTCGTTTATATTGATATAAATCTTTCTAAACTCTCTCTAAAGGAGACATACTAATGAAATAACAATTCCATTTTTCAAGCATTTCAATTTATTTTCTTCTTATTTATTCTTCTCATTCTTTTAATTTATAATATGTTATTAACATGATGCTTTGGGTAGAAAAAGAGAAGAATTTATTTATAAGAATCTTTATAGGTAGGTAATCTTATTTTCTTCATACACTCTTATTTAAAAAGATGTTTGAAAAGTGGTATGTTATTGTATTATATTTTAATTTTTATAATTTTTTATTTACTTTATTTCATAGTTGGAAGCCACGTAAGTCTTGTTTTATATAATCAAACCAAAAATTTGTAATCATTGATATTTTAATTTTGTCATAACCAAAAATTACATAGATATTGTTTTCATAACCAAAAGTGATGGAAACAATCTCTATTGACAATTACTTTATAGCCAAAAGTTACATTTACAATTTCTAATTCTCTTATATAATTTGAAGTTGTACAAAACAAAAATGCCAAAAGTTATAGAGACAATATCTAATTTTGTTGTATAATTAGAAGTTATATTACAATATAATTGTAAATTGTTTTATGTTATTACAACATCACTCAAATATGAAGTATTCATAGCCTGATGTTGTGCAAAAAAGGTAAGTAAATTAATAAATATTAAAATTCATAGCTAGAAGCTATATGAAAAATATTTTATCATAAATTTATATTGTACTTTTTCGTAATGTTAAAATATGCTTGTTATTCATATAGAAAGTTGAGATTTTCATAACCTAAATACTTACATTTAAAAAATTATAGATAATATCTTTTTATTTGTTTGTACACAATTTCCATTTTTAAATATTCTAAGAAGCATGTATAAGAATTCCTCTAATGAAAAAAAGAAAAAAAATAAAAAAATAAAAAGGTTTGGGTTTATGCATTGAAAATTTGATACTGAAATTACATGCTAAAAATATTGAAAATTATATGAAAAATCAAGTCTTTGATGTTTTGTAAAATAAATGTTTGTTTGGGAACCTAAAATAATTTTAACCCATTTTTTTTTTAAAGTTTTTAAGTATGTTTTAAAAATATTTTTATATATATGGTGCTTTATTTTTAATCATTTTTTATACTTGTATATTATTTTTTAAAACAGTCCTTAGAAAATAAGTGAAAATAACTCAAAACAACTAAAAGATGTTATTTGAAACACCCCACTTTATATTTATAAGAATAGAAAAAAGTTTTCTACTTTTTATTACCAAAAATGTTTTCCTATTTTTTCATTCTGAAAAACATAAAATAATTTTTAAAAATAATTAACAATTATGCCCTTAGTTTTCATAACACATCATTTATTATGGTGTGATTTTCATTTTTATGGATAATATTTATCAATAATATGGAAAGAAAGTATTATATTTATAAGGAGAGATTTTAAAATTTTGTCTACTTTTAGACACATTAACGTATTTGTTTTTTCTTTTTTTGAATCTTCAAGATACATATTTGAATATGAAAAGATCTCAATTTAATATGAAAAGATCTCATTTTGAATATTATAATATTGAAAATATGTATTATTTTTGGTATATCTTAGAAAATATATATCATTTCATAAGATCTTGTACAAGAATATCTATGTTGACATATTTTAGAATTTTTGAAGATTTGAGATTGATAGAATATACTATTTTGATTTTATGACATGAATGATTTTTTTTTCTTTTTAAATTGTATTATGAATTTTTTAATATCATGCTTGATGAAAAATGAAGATTTTGTTCTTTCATTTGAAATATCCTATAGCATGTTCAAGATGTTTAGAACACGTTAAAAATAAATCAATTATCCTAGATTTCAAAGAACAAATTGTAGATTCAGGTTTAGATCAACACAACAAGCATGAAAGGATGAAATTAATTCACAATCTTAGAAAATGATTTTTGAGCCAAAAAAAAAAAAAAATCCTACAAGATTATTTAAATATAGAAAAAATATAAAAAATAATTAAAACTGTCGTGATAAGATTGATTTGAAAAAACACTTCAGGGGTTAAAAATATTTCAAAGCTAAGATTGCATTGAGTTGGTACCCTTTGCCTCTGCAATGGGTAGCCTTATATATGTGATGCTACGTACTAGATTAAATATTTACTTTATTGTAGGTATGGTGAGTAGATATTAGTCAAATATAGGTCCAAAAACTAGAAAGTTTCAAGCACATACTCAAGTATCTTAGAAGAATGAAAGATTATGTACTTGTGTTCCAAAGTGTTGAGATAGTTCAAAGATGTGATGTAAGGGTTGAAAAGATACCTTCTATGGACAACCTAGTAGATCCCTTAACCATGAAATTGACAAGGGGTGTCTTTATTGGTCATAAGGATAGCATAGGTTTCATATGAGTATCTAGTATGCATAGATAGTATAATGTTTTGAGGGCTATGAGAGATTGTTAAGATAGCCCTTAAAAAGCATGGCATGATGTAATAGGTTTGGAATTCATTATTAATATAATGATATTCTAGGTTTACTTTTATCTATCTTTATTTTATGCGTTATACTTTATTAGCATTTTGACCTAACATTTCTTATATTATACATGACTTAGGTGCATTAGGATTTGCACAGAAGATCCAAGTCATAGATTCCTTGCAAGTAGATGCTTTGTTCATAGTTGCTTTTATGGGCTTAAGCAATCCATTCAAGGTTGTAGTGTACAACTTCCTAATTAGAGGGATGGCTAGTGTGGACTCGCATTTTTCACGTGCATGCCTACTGATTACTACTCAACAAGTGCTATTTGATAGCTTGTAATTAACTCTTTTAAACACTTTTGAGTAGTAGTTATTGCCTTTTAACCCAATTAACATATTAAGGACCTTTGCAATCATTTCTAATCAAAGTGTGTAAGTTTTGGTGTTTTTGTTAGTAATTTGGTCACCAAAGCAATCCAAGATTGAGGAGAGTTATTTGGAATCCATGGCAAAGCAATGGAAAGCTCAGAAACATGAAGAACCGAAGCATTAAAATCCTTTGCCATAAGCAAATCTAGAATGCAAGGAGGGGAAGCAAAGAGAAATCTACCATGAAGCATTCTAGATGACAATCATGTCAGCCACTTTTGGAGCACTTCCTGGAGTTCAATTTATGTATGCTATATGTTGTTTCGAAGCTCAGGAAGTCGACAATCCAATGCTTCAAACAGTGCACAATTTGGAGTTGAAATGAATGAGTTACAGCCATTGGAAGCCGATCACTTCAAGTTGAAGGCAAATTTCACACGGTTGTGAAATCAGCCTTAGGATGCGAAATGTTATCCTTTTTGCTGCGAAATTTCGCAGCCCTCTTGCACGCACAGCTGCGGTGTTCTCCTGAAGCTTCCCCATATTTGTGACCGACATTTTGAGATACTTTGCTTTAGATATTTGATGTCTAAATCCCCAAACTCTCTTTGTAACCCACCTATCATAGGATTCCTTAGTCTTTAAGTAAGAACAAAGGGTGAATAACCTCTTATATATAGTTTTATAATTTTCTTTACATATCATCATGTAATCGGCCAAAAGGAAGAAATATATTTTACAGAGCACTTGCTCTGTTTTTCCTTCATATATTTTTGTTTTTGTTTTCTCGTTATTTTTCTTTCTAGCCAATCAAACTCTGAGGATTTTTCCTCAAAGGATGAGAGGCTAGGCTCTTCGTCTCTTAGAGTGAAGAAAGACGGATAAGTTTCCTCATGCATAAATTGGAAGTTTTGTTGTTTTGGTTTTTAATGAAGAGAAAGTGTGACTTGTTAATGGTTTTTATCTTTTTAGTTAACTTAAAATGCCTTTAAATCACCTGGGCCAACACTTGATAAGGCAAGTGGTCTCCGTCCATTGAGATGCACTAGTTTATCTCTTACGAGCCTTTGGGAGGTGGTTTGAAGGTAGGATTTTCTAGAATAGCCAACACTTGGTAAGCTTTTGGACTCTAAGGAGACATCCATTAGTTATCTCTTGCGAGCTTTTGATGGGTAATCCAAGGTTAAAGATCACCTTGAATGGTAAATGCTAGGTGAGAGGCATGAGCCATTGCAAGATGCATCAGTGAGAGGGATTTAGTGTTTGAACCCATTAAGTGGAAGCATCTATACCACACCGGTTAGAGAATTAACTATATGTTAATTCTCTAATGCGAGGAAAAGAAACAAGTGACCGGAACTCCTTTTTTTTGTATGAGGAACCTGAGCCTAGTGATCTAAACTCCAAGAAACACTTTTCTTTGTAATTAAAATCAGTTACTACTATTTTTGGTTAGCTTAAAACCAATCTTTTTTCAAACATCTTTATGTTTTCTTTTAAAGCTAACCTTGAAATGAAAAGGCACCAATTCAGCTTTGAATTAATATCAATTGTGAAGTGAAAACCCATCCCAATGAACGACCCTAGAGCCACTATGCTATGCTAGCTAAGGCTATCCTAGTACATGGTGGAATAGGTTATAAATTTTGTTGATTACTCCCTTCTGAGGACCACAATCAAGGAGCACCAGTTGGACACGAATCAAATGGTACCACTGTCAGGGACCATTGAGAGAACATGAATGAGCTGAGACACCAATTGGGAACGTATCAAATGGCGCCGTTGCCGGGGATGGTGCCACTTTACAGTGATATCACCTTTTCAGAGTACTTGTGATCTTCATCACAAGTTTGGTGACTTTTCTTTTATCTTTACTAACTCTTTTTATTTGTTTCTTTTTCTTTGTTCATATTTTAGTATAGCTTTTAGTTAATCTTAATAATTTTTTCTTCTCTAGAATTTTTTTTTTCTTTTCTTTTCTTTTGTTTTCTCTGTTTTTAATTCTCAAATTGCTAATTGTGCATGCTATATTAAATACGAGATAGCAAAGGAAGCCATGAACTTCATGAGTTATGTGGCTAAAGTTTCAAGAGGATGGGATGAACCAAATGCTAGAGATATGGGAAGAATGAAGTCTCAACCTAATGCTATGGGTGAGATGTATATTTTAAATGATGGCATAGACATGAAGGCAAAGATTGCAGCTATGGCAAGGAGATTGGAAGAGCTAAAAATGAAGAAGATGCAAGAAGTGCAAGCCATCTTTCAGACACCATTGCAACCTATGCCCTGTTCCATTTGTCGATCTTTTGAGCACTTGGTGGAAGAGTGTCCTACCATTCCAGCGGTGAGGGAATTGTTTGGTGATTGCAACACCTATAATTCCAATTGGTGGGACCATCCAAATTTCTCTTGGAAACCACAGCCACCTCAGTACAAGCAACATGTTCAAGCACTTTCGCAAGCCTCAAATCTTGAACAAGCTATGGTGAATCTTAGCAAGGTCGTGGGAGACTTTGTTGGAGCTCAAAAATCCATCAATGCTCATCTCAGTCAAAGAATTGACAGTGTAGAGAGTTCATTGAACAAAAAGATGGATGGAGTGCAAAATGATCTATCTTAGAAGATAGATAATCTCCAAGATTCAATCTCAAGGTTTGCCAACCTCAACACAATGCAAGAAAAATGAAACTTTCCTTCTCAACCTCATCAAAATTCCAAGGGTATCCATCAAGTGGAAGCTCAAAAGGGAGAATCTTCAATGGTGAAGGAAGTTAAAACGGTTATCACTTTGAGGAGTGGTAAAGAGGTTAATCTGCCCACATCCAAGCTAGAGTATGAGGTAGAGAGTGAAACAGAGAAAGAAAAGAGGGAGAAAATCAAAGGAAAGAAAAAGAGGAAAAGCATAGAGAAAGATGACTATATAGATGAAGAACCACAGAGGATAGTCATCAAGGAAGAATTGACGAAGAAACACATGCCTCCACTTTTCCCCCAAGCTTTGTATGAGAAAATCATACAAACCAAGTCTCAAGTGAGAGATGCAAACTTCATATGGGATCCGGGCAAGCTAAATCAGGATCAAATTTTTTGATGGACTTAGTCTTTCTAAAGACTAGCTAGTCCATATCTTTTTGTTTTATTTATTACTTGTTTTAATTTTGATTTCAATGCTTTAATTTTAATTTGTTTTGATGTAACATAGGTTTTTGGATGATCAAAATCAAGAGGAATGTTGAAAGAGGTGAAAGAAGGAAGTTGGGAATCAAGAGGAGCTTAAAAGCGAGGAGATAGCATGGTCTGTGAGATTTCGCAGCCTAAAGAGGACCGTTGCGAAAATCGCCTCCCGCTGCGAAATTGTTTCGCAGCCGCCAATCCTCCTCTGTGAAAATTTTCGTAGCTGCGAAGAGACCCCTTGGCACACGAGTGCCATTTCACAGGCCAGTACATCTGTTTCGCAGCTGCGAAATGGCTGCGGAACCTCCACACCTTGAAATCCTCCATTTCGCAGCCGAGACGCCATTTCGAAGGGTGTTTCGCAACTGCGAAACCACCCTTTGGCACACGAGTGCCATTTTGCAGCTGTGAAATGGTTGCGAAATCTCCATGCCTTAAAATCCTTTAGCGTGCACACCATGAATAGAGATGTTGCAGCCGCACCCCCCATTGGACACATTTTGAAGTACTTTCTGAAGTTCATTTCATGTATACCATATCTCGTTTCAAAGATCAGGAAGTCAGGAGTCCAATGCTTCAAACGGTACGCAATTTGGAGTTGAAAAAAAGAAGTTATGGCCGTTTGAAGACGATCGCGCACACCATGAGCGGAAATGTTGTAGCTGCACCCATGTTGGACACATTTTGGAGCACTTTGTGGAGCTCAAATTATGCATACTATATCTCGTTTCAAAGCTTGGGAAGTCAGGAGTCCAAAACTTCAAACATTACACAAATTAGAGTTGAAACGAAGAAGTTAAGGCTGTTTGAAGACGACTGTGCAAACAATAAGCTGAAATGTCGCAACCGCACCCCCATTTCGCAATTGTTGGACACATTTTTGGAGCAGTTCCTGGAGCTTAAATTATGTATACCATACTTCATTTCAAATCTTGGGAAGTCACTAGTCCAATGCTTTATACGGTGTTCGATTTGGAGTTGAAACGAAGAAGTTATGTCCGTTTGAAGACAAGCGCGCAAAGCCAAAGTAGGAATTTCGCAGCTGCGAAACTACCCTTTGGCACACGAGTGCCACTTTGCAGCACTGTACAGCCATTTCGCAGCTGCGAAATGGGTTGCGAAAATCCCCCTCCTCCGTGAAATCCTTCCTCCGCTGCAAAAATGGCCTCCAAGCTTCAAAAAGTTACGAAAATGCTCCAGGCTTCAAAATGGGCTACGAAACTCCCCTTTGGCTGCGAAATGATTTCGCAGCCCCATAGCTACCCCCTGCCAAATCCTCCATTTGCTGCGAAAATGTTTCTTTTTTCCCTTTGGCTGAAAAATGGATTGCGAAAATATTTTTTTTTGCCTTTTGGCTTCCAAATGGTTGCGAAATGACCTCCAAGCTACGAAATGATTTGCGAAAACACCTAGCAAAGCCAAGGAAAGTTGCAAAAATGCTAACAAAGCCTCACAACCATTCATCTAAAGAGGAGAGCCCTCTCACTGAGATCACACACATGAAGTCTCTCATTCCATTTCTTACCTCCTTAAACCATCAAAGCTCATAGCTCCAACTGAGAGCTCCAGCCGAGGAGACTATGCCACCTAAGGAGACAACCATAACAGAGGCCAAAGTCTTGATCCAATCCACTCAAGAGGCCACCACAGATGCATCAGCTCCACAGGACCCTACCATTACTTGATCATCTCTTTATTTTTTTTCTTTACATATTATAGTAGTATAAATAATTCCATGTTTTGATGTTTTATATTCTAGGATTGGATGTATTACTGATGATACATCATATATAGACATTTATTTTGTTTAAACTTGGCATTTTTCGATTTCCTCTACTCACTAACTCTTTTGTTTTTTTTGAAACATGTGGTTTCTCCTATACGACCAAGACTCTATGTCACTCAGGAGGTACCACTTCCTCCCTATTTTTCAATCGTTTTTGTCACATTGAGGACAATGTTCAGCTTGGTTGGGGGGAGAGTTGAGGAAGTAAGTATTGTTATTAATGCTAAGTTATTTTGGTAATTTAGTTGCTTTTTGCTTAATTTTTAAAATTTTTAAAGTTTTTTATTCTACTCTCCATGGTTATTAAGGAAAAATTCTCAAAATGAAAAGGGAGAAATTGAATTTTTGTTTTTCACTTGACTTAGAGTTTGTATTATGCTTACTAAAGTTGATGAATTGTTGAAACTTCTATTGAATTCAACCTTAGTTCTTCCACTTTAAGCTATTTACACATTGTGCACAATAGGTTCTGAGTATAAGATGAAAAACTATTTCCCTCTTGACTTAGGAAAATTTTAAACTTGGTACCTTTAACCTCATTTAATAGTGTTGGGACACCTTATAAAAGGCCAATGAGCCTTTGAAAAAAAGAGAAAGAAAGAAAAATGTTTGCTTGCCTTGAAACCCGAGCAAGTTCTGAGGGGTATATGGTGAAAATCTTTAAAACCTGGTGCCCTAAGCCTTTATTGGTTGGGAGTCACCGACCTCAATGCTCGTTACAAGGGTGAATAGGTGGAGTTTAACATACTGTAGGTGCTTGGGTATTAAAATTTCATTCTCAAAAGTCTGGGGTAAAATCCGAGGAGTTAGTGGTTGAAAGATCCTTAAAACTTGATGCCCTAAACCTTAATTGGTTGGGAGTCATCGATGGACCCCCGTTACATGGACAATTTAGAAAAAGAATACCTTTAAGCCTTGTACTCCTACAAGAAAAAATTGTGAACCAAGAGGTGCGTTCTTAGCCTATTGGAGGTTGATTAGCTTGCTAAGCTTTGAAAAAAAAAAAACGAGGTTGGGGGGAGAGATTAGTTCAACATAATATATTCGGAAGCTAATAAAGAACACTTAGATTTTTGTGGAAGAGTAAGGTTTGATCCTTTGGGAGTGGAAACTCTTTTAAAGCTTAAATTTGCATAATGCCTTCTCTTTATGAATTGTGATTATACAAGTTATTTGATAACTCTTGTTGAAGTTTGAGTTTTATTTCTTTAATGTTCCATGTAAGAGTTAGATCATCATGCCACTTGAAAATTGTTTTTTGATCAGCATGATGTTGTAAATTATAGTACTTTTTATTTTTATTTTTCTCTCCTTCATTGCTAAGGGACTAGCAATATGTCGGTTGGGGGGAGTGATTACTACTCAACAAGTGCTATTTGATAGCTTGTAATTAACTCTTTTAAACACTTTTGAGTAGTAGTTATTTCCTTTTAACCCAATTAACATATTAAGGACCTTTGCAATCATTTCTAATCAAAGTGTGTAAGTTTTGGTGTTTTTGTTAGTAATTTGATCACCAAAGCAATCCAAGATTGAGGAGAGTTATTTGGAATCCATGGCAAAGCAATGGAAAGCTTAGAAACATGAAGAACCGAAGCATTAAAGTCCTTTGCCATAAGCAAATCTGGAATGCAAGGAGGGGAAGCAAAGAGAAATCTACCATGAAGCATTCTAGATGACAATCATGTCAGCCACTTTTGGAGCACTTCCTGGAGTTCAATTTATGCATGCTATATGTTGTTCCGAAGCTCAGGAAGTCGACAATCCAATGCTTCAAACAGTGCACAATTCGGAGTTGAAATAAATGAGTTACAGCCATTGGAAGCCAATCACTCCAAGTTGAAGGCAAATTTCACACGACTGTGAAATCAGCCTTGGGATGCGAAATATTATCCTTTTTGCTGCGAAATTTCGCAGCCCTCTTGCACGCACAGCTGCGGTGTTCTCCTAAAGCTTTCCCATATTTGTGACTGAAATTTTGAGATACTTTGCTTTAGATATTTGATGTCTAAATCCCCAAACTCTCCTTGTAACCCACCTATCATAGGATTCCTTAGTCTTTAAGTAAGAACAAAGGGTGAATAACCTCTTATATATAGTTTTATAATTTTCTTTACATATCATCATGTAATCGGTGAAAGGAAGAAATATATTTTACAGAGCACTTGCTTTGTTTTTCCTTCATATATTTTTGTTTTTGTTTTCTCGTTATTTTTCTTTCTAGCCAATCAAACTCTGAGGATTTTTCCTCAAAGGATGAGAGGTTAGGCTCTTCGTCTCTTGGAGTGAAGAAAGACGGATAAGTTTCCTCATGCATAAATTGGAAGTTTTGTTGTTTTGGTTTTTAATGAAGAGAAAGTGTGACTCGTTAATGGTTTTTATCTTTTTAGTTAACTTAAAATGCCTTTACATCACCTGGGCCAACACTTGATAAGGCAAGTGGTCTCCGTCCATTGAGATGCACTAGTTTATCTCTTGCGAGCCTTTGGGAGGTGGTTTGAAGGTAGGATTTTCTAGAATAGCCAACACTTGGTAAGCTTTTGGACTCTAAGGAGACATCCATTAGTTATCTCTTGCGAGCTTTTGACGGGTAATCCAAGGTTAAAGATCACCTTGAATGGTAAATGCTAGGTGAGAGGCATGAGCCATTGCAAGATGCATCGGTGAGAGGGATTTAGTGTTTGAACCCATTAAGTGGAAGCATCTGTACCACACCGGTTAGAGAATTAACTATATGTTAATTCTCTAATGCGAGGAAAAGAAACAAGTGACCGGAACTCCTTTTTTTTGTATGAGGAACCTGAGCCTAGTGATCTAAACTCCAAGAAACACTTTTCTTTGTAATTAAAATCAGTTACTACTATTTTTGGTTAGCTTAAAACCAATCCTTTTTCAAACATCTTTATGTTTTCTTTTAAAGCTAACCTTGAAATGAAAAGGCACCAATTCAGCTTTGAATTAATATCAATTGTGAAGTGAAAACCCATCCCAGTGAACGACCCTAGAGCCACTATGCTATGCTAGCTAAGGCTATCCTAGTACATGGTGTAATAGGTTATAAATTTTGTTGATTACTCCCTTCTGAGGACCACAATAAAGGAGCACTAGCTGGACACGAATCAAATGGTACCACTGTCAGGGACCATTGAGAGGACATGAATCAGCTGAGACACCAATTGGGAACGTATCACCTACTCGAGGACAAGACTTTCTTTTTATTGTGAAAAATTGATTTTTTGAAAAAATTGAAGTCATCACTTATTTTTGTATATTTTAAAAAGGGGAAACAAAGTAAAGAATAAAACCCTAAGAGTGACTCCTTGTGAAAGGAAAAACATGTTTACGAAAACCAAGTATAAGTCTAGGGGTCAAGTTACTTATTGAAGAGGTTGTTAGGATCGAGCCCTAAAAAGCAAGACATGATGTAACAAAGTTAAACTTAACTATCCTCTTACTATCCCTTTGGTATATTGACATTGATTTGAGTATTCAAGCCATGTCTCTTACATTGTACATGATTTAGGTGTGTTAGGAGTTGCATAGAAGATACAAGTCATGGGTTCCTTGTAAGTAGATAAGTTATCCATAATTGGTTCATGGATTTGAACAATCCAATAGAGACTATGTGCACCACCTCCTAATTGGAGGGATGACTTGTCTTGGCCTTTGGGATGGCTTTCCCATGGTGAGTGTACTAGTGTATGTGATGCACACTGGATAGGACTTAAGGTGAATCATGACACAAGGCTATTAATTGTCATGATTCACCAAGCTACTATGCTGCATGGACTCTCAACCTTGAGAGGATATTGAGCCCGTGCCAAAATCAATAGGAGGCTTTGACTTTTGGGTGAAACCCTAAAGTGGTCATATATCCCTATGGATTGCGTTATTGTTGATGGAGGTTAGTGGCAACAAGTATTCTCAATAGAGGTACCATGATATCTCATGGGATTGAGGCAATGTGTCCCCTTGGGTGATCCAAAGGACATATGATCATGAAATCTATCGCCATAGTAATTTCTTTAGTGGAATTTGATATATGCTCCTTGAAGTTAGAGTATGTCATTTGATCACATAATAAGTGGGATATGTAAGTGAAGGATTTGAGAGGTAATCTTGATAGGTGATAGAACTACCTTGTTAGATTATGGATACAAGTTCATGGAGAGTCTACATGTAGTGGATAGTAGTCATGGACTTAAGCACTTAGTGTCTCGATGTAGGGTATTGGAGTCTAGTTGACTCTTTGTAGTGGGATGTTAAGTCAATTTCAAAATTTGATTATGAAGGATTCAGTACTCATATGGGTCTCAATGGTCCTTGCTTTGAGCTCATATTCCTTGATGACATGGTTATGAGTGTTGGATGAGTTTTTAGTTCACTTTTGTGCATAAGGGCATTTTGGTAATTACATAAGGTTACACAGGGATAAGTAGGTGACTCTGAAGTTATCTACATCGATTGAAATTGATCTAAGAACATTCAAATCAAAGGTATGTGGCTTTATTCTCTAGATCTATGCTTTTTATAGTATTCTTATTGTTTTTGAATCCTTGTTTATTTGCTACAATAGATTTAGAGAGCCTAGGTAAGATTTTCATGCACCCTACATGATCCAAGGCATGGGAATTGAGCAATCTAAGGTTCCTAACAAAGGTGTCCCTCTAAACCCTAGGTCTTTACTAAACAAGTAAAGGGAACTAAGGCAATTGACTAATAGACCAATAGATACCTAAGACAACAATAAGAATATGCAACAAGGTAATGGTGATGTAGATCAAGGGATAAAGAGCACTCAAAGCATTACATGTAGATGAAAGGAATCAAATAAATAAGAAAAAAGGAAGCATACCTAAAAAATGTCTAAAATAGGCTAACGCGCTTATATAGAAAGAGAGTGTTAGTTCACAAGCAAAGTAAGAGATGAAATATCAAAACATGAGTCACTCGATATATACAAGATATATGCTATCAAATGAAGAAGCAAAGATGACTAATCTAGGAGCAAAATAAGTTAATATACACTAATCATGCATAGGGATTAGAAAAGGGTTGAAGTATGCAATAAAAAATAAATCCAAATAAAATAGTAAAAAGAGGATCATGCTGTAAGGGAGGTCTTGGTTAACATGTTCAAGATGTCTAAAATAAAAATAAAGAGTCAAAGAGCGATAAAAACAAGTTAAAAGGGGTCAAATTAGCAAGTTAATATAAGATATACAAAAGTTGGACTGAATACAAGAAGTTATAAAAGAAATTACAAAAATAAATAAATAAATAAAGTTAGAGACGAGATAAAATCAAGAAAAAAATTCTACAACATATTCAAATTGACTAAAATACAACCCAAAAGCCAAAAGTTCATAAACAAGTATCAATTATGCCAAATTTAACCAATAATATTAATGCTCAAGAATAGGGCACAACAAGTCATGCAAAGAAGAAATTATTTGAAAAACATAGAGGCAAGATAAAATGAAACCAAAAATTCTACAACATATTTAAAGTGTATAGATAATATATGAAAATTTTCTATAAGACTCAAACATGCACAAATTATCCTAGATTTTAAAGAATTACCTACTATACCAGATTCAAGTCAACACAACAAGGGAAAATGAAATTAATTCTCAATCTTGGAAAATAATTTTTGAATGAAACCATAGCCAAAAACCTTTTTTAAGAAGTCTATAATACAAGAAAAATACAAAAAACAATTAAAAACCCATGAGCTAAAACTGATTTGCAAAAGCATTTCAGGTATAAAAAAATAGGGTAGAATTTAAACACTTGGAAAAGTCAATTTATTTGACAAGCTTGGAGAAGGCTTTTTTAACCAATATATATATATACTCTTTGATACATTTAAGAAGTCTAAAACATCACCAAAGCCTCAAAATTATTTTAGAATAAGTCAAAAAGTCCAAATTTAGAAAAATGTTTTAGGGATAAAAAACAAGTCAATGAGTGAGTGAATTTTTAAAATCAAAGAATGTGGGTTTTCCCATAAGCCCCAATTAATTTCAATGGTCTAATTCAAATCCCAACCCTCTAATGGTCATGAAAGGAAGCTTATAAGGGCTAGAGATTATCCCATTAAATTCAGGTTTGCAAGATTAATCCATGTTTTCAAAAATCGATAAAAGTTGGATCAAAGCCTATGGTGAGAGACTTGAACCTTGACCATGAAATAACCATCAAAAGATGCTTGAAACTCAACCAAAGAGGGTTTAAAAAAGGATTTTACAACCTATTAAAAAAAAGAGAGAGGCTAAAATAGATTTTAAAAGGTATTTTCTAAGAAAAATCTCTTTGGCAAACCAACAAACACTTTGTGGCTCTCAAAATTGATTTTAAAATCAATTAAAGAGGCTTTCAAAAATCATTAAAACAAAGGGGGAAAATAAAATCCTCAAAAGAGAAAATCAAAAGAAAACAAGGATTTCAAATCCTAACAAAGCCTTTGAAAGGTCCAATAGGGAATACCCACCGGGGGAGGGGAGAGGTTATTAAAAATTTTCAATAAATATTTATATATTATACCTAATTCTTTTAACCTAATAGATATCAGGGCCCAAATAACTAAATAGGTTATACCTAAAATCTTTAGATATATAAAAAACTAATTTTTCTACCTTTTAAAAATATCATGTGATTAATTAGAGATAAAATAATATAATTATTAATATCCAAAATATATGCTGAGAAATGTTGGGGATAATAATAACTACCAAAATAACTGCCCTAACAAACTCAATAACAACCCAACAAATCAATATAATAAATCAGAATATAAATAGAAGATATACAATGAGACACAAGATTTTTATATGAAAAACCCTCACACTACTTGTGGAGATAAAAAATCAAGAGGTCTAAGACTGCTTGTATAAATCTACTATTTGAAATCAAATTACACAAATATACCTAACCTCTTTACCCTAAAAACCTACTCTCTAGTAGCTACAACTTGATTCACATTCACAACACAACAACCTCTTGTTGCTCCTTAGTAAATCCTTCAGCCACCCTAAAAGGACCATGGTCTTCAACCCAATAATCAAAGTTCAAATCTTTGAATGAGAGATTGAGAAGGTTATGACACATTAGGCTTTTTCTCTAGGATCGTTAGAACGATCCCCTCAATGAAACCTTCTTAACTAATGTGAATGTCTTAATCTCTAAGATCTTTGACCCTCTAAGAGTTATTATGAGGTATTTATAGGTGAATACCATAAAGAGTTTTGGTATCTTAAGTTTCCAAAATAGATTTTGAGTAAAATTCATGCAAAATCCGTTTCTAATCTCAATAGGACTATTATGACTGCTTGAGAGAACTTATGCCACTTGAGTGGTCTGTTTGAGCATGCCTGACCGCTTGAGTGGGATTAGCCACTTGAGTGGTCCTTGCTTCTTTTGAAAAATAATTTTAAAATATTTTAAGCCTAGAAATGATATTGAACATTTTTATACCTCAAAGTAGCCTAATATGCCATAAGCCAAAACGTTTTAGACGTACTGATTACTACTCAAAAAGTGCTATTTGATAGCCTATAATTAATCCTTTTAAACACTTTTGAGTAGTAGTTTAGGCCTTTTAACTCAATTGGCATGTTAAGGATCCTTTAAAGCAATTTTGATCACTTTGTGTAAGTTTTGGTGTTTTTGTTAGTATTTTGATCACCAAAGCAAGTCAAGACTGAGGAGAGCTATGAGAAATCTTGGGCAAAGCTTAGGATTCATTTGCCAAGAGTGAATCCGGATTGCAAGGAGAAAAAGCAAAGAGAATCTGCCATGAAGCCTATTCTTGATGACAGTCGTAGCAGCCACTTTTGGAGCACTTTCTGAAGTCCAAATGATGCATGCTATATACCATTTCAAAGCTCAGGAAGTCAACAATCCAATGCTTCAAACAGTACGTGATTCGGAGTTGAAACGAAGAATTTGCAGCCATTACAAGTTAATCACACTAAAGTGTTGCGGAATCAGCCATTTGTTGTGAGAATTTCGCAGCACTTTTGTACAGTAAGGTGTTTCTCCTTCTGACGATGCACGAACCATGCCGCGAGAAGGGAGCTGGAAACCTCAAGGTGGAAGCCAACTTCGCAACGCTGTGAAGATAGCTCGGTCTTGCAAAATAATTTCGCAGCCCTCTTGGGTGTCTGCGAAATTTCGCAGACACCACTTTTCTCCTGCGAAATGGTTCTTGAAGCCTTCCGAAAGTTGCTACTGACATTGGGAGATATTTTCCATTAGATTTTTGTTGTCTAAATCCCAAAATACTCCTTGTAAACCACCAATTACATGATTCCTTAGTTTTTAAGTTAGTAAAAAGACCAAATATCTTTGTAACAATTAGTTTTATATTGGTTTGATATATATGCCTCTCAGGAGCCTGTTCTGAGAGAGGAGTTCCTTCTGTAAACGTTTGGGTAAGCAATTAAAGTCTATTTTCTTTCTACTGCCTTACCTTCTCACTTTGTATTTTCATTTTATTTCTAAGTTATGAATTCTCTGAGGAGTTTTCCCCAGAGAATGAGTAACTAAACCTCCAATTCCTTGGAGCTAAGGTTGCCGGGGAAGGTTCCAAGTGCAAGAATGCAAAGCTCTGTGGTTTTAGCTAGTAATGAAGAGGAAGTGAAATCCTTTAGTGATTTCAATGTTTTTAGTTAACTTAAAACACCTTGGAGTCACCTGGGCCAACACTTGGTAAGGCAAGTGATTTCCAACCATGGAAATGCACTAGTTTACCCCTTGCGAGCCTCTGGGAGGTGACTTCAGGGTAGGATTTTCTAGAATAGCCAACACTTGATAAGCTTTTGGACTCCTAGGAGACATCCATTAGTTATCTCTTGCGAGCTTTTGACGGGTAATCCAAGGTTAAAGATCACCTTGAATGGTTAAGGCTTTGTGAGAGGCTAAAACCATTGCAAGTTGCATCAGTGAGAGAATTAAAGTGAAATCTAATTGAAGGAGTCTCTGTACATCACCGGTTAGAGAATTGACTCTAAGTTGAATCTCTAATGCGAGGAAATGAACCATCTGACCGGAGCTATGTCTTTTGCATGAGGAACCACCCCAGTGAACCTAAATCTCCAAGGAATGCTTTTCTTCCTAAATTATTCCAAACTTCTGTTAAGTTAGTTAGTTTAAGTCTCAACCTTTACCAATCAAAATTTTGTGTTTTATTTCTTAAGTTAATCGTGAAATGAAACAAGACCAATTCACTTGGAATTGGTATCCTTGATTGCTTGTTAATCATTCCCAGTGAACGATCCTAGAGCCACTATACTATAGTAGCTTTGTATTTGCTACCCTAGTATATGGTGTTATAGGTATAAATTTTGTTGATCACTTCCTCAATCAAGGAGCACCAGCTGAACACAAATCAGTTGAGACACCAATTGGGCATGAGTCACGTACCTATAGCTTCCTATTTAGACAAATAGAAACACTTGATCTTCAATAGAGAGTAAGTCACTATCTAAAAAGACTCTATGGTCAAATATAAAAAGAAACAAAATTGCTAACATATAAAGATGACTCAATGTCCTAATCGCCTCATCTCATGAGAGATCGATGAGCTTGAAAATGGATAAAAATAACCAAAAGAGGTCAAAATCAAATCAAACCAAAAATCAAAACCATTAAACAACAAGATAAATGAAAGATTAAGTAATCCCACAAGAAATCAAGGAGAATCAAGAGAAGGAGAGAAAGAAGAACAATCATATATCATGAACAAATAACCAACAACCTAATGTGTGGCCTCCAATATCGACACCCAATAATCAATAGAAAGTGATAAAAGAATAGTGAGTGAGAAGAAGGAAGTGAAATCATAGTGTGCTTACCAATGATCCTCCACATAAGTAAGCACTTTCCTTCTAGCATTCCAAATCTTCCTTTAATTCGTTTTCAATCAAGCAAGAACTCTTCTTCTTTCTTTCTCTTTGAAAATTGATATAGTTTTCTCTCCTAAAATACTAAGTAATTCCTCCTCAAACCAAGCTCTCAAGGCCCATTTTTATAGGGTAAGGGATGGTAAAGACTTGGGCACTTGTCCTCATCTACTCTGAAACTCAAAACTTCTAAAACCTTCTTAAACTAAAACTAAACCCCATATGATCTTTAAAACACAACTAAGGCTCATAAAAGCTAGTTTAAAACACCTTTATGAACTCCTAAACACCAAAAAAAATAATAATAATAAGGCTCTAAAAGGAGTTGAAACATACCTAAAAAACACAAAAACCCGATCAATAGGTCAAAGAAATTGATTGACCAATTGCTTCAATTAGTTTAACCATAAAAAAGGTCTTGAGTCGTGCGAAAAAGTCCTAAACAAGCTTTAAACATGCCAAAACATTAGGGAAACCTAGGATGCCACTAAAGTCACACGATGGATCCAATAACTCCCTCTAAAAGGTCTCGAAAATTAGTCTAAGAGTTAGTTCCAGAGTTGAGTAATATGTAAAAAGAGGATTTTATGCATGTACTACAAGAAAGTACAAGGCAAGAGGTATCTAGTAAGATGAATAACATGTTCTATGAGGAAAAATTAAGGGTATACAAATATGTCCCTCTTCGGTAAAGATCACAAGTGTAAGGAATGTGAGTGGGAAAATGTGAGTAATGAATGTAAGCATTGGGTAGAATGAAGTGATTATACCAAAGAATAGAAAGACCAAATTTTTTTCCTAGCACATAACACAATGAGCTCAAAGGTCCATCACATATAATAAGGGAGGAGAAGCTTTGGATAAGGGTGGATATGTTATATGAGAATGCATATGCAATAAAAAACTCTAGGTTGTGGATATAATGAATAACTCAAGGTTATAATGAATGCAATGAACAAGTCTGGGTTATCATGAACGCAATGAAGAGCTCCAAGTTATGAGCTTTGTATACCAATGTTGTGGGCTCTAAACACCTCAAAATCAGCCAAAATGGGAGATTATGATCCACAATTCTAGGTCAAACCACTCAAAGGCTAACAAAAAATGATGCCTCAGTTCATGATGCTAAGTCTAGTCACTCAAAGGTGGCTAAAATGATAAGAATGAGATGTAGTGAACAACTTCAAGAGGTGATACTATGAACAACTCAAGGATGGGATGTGATTCGACTCATGGTAGCTTAGCTTTAAAGGCGTATCAACAAAATTTATACCTTGAATACTATTACTAAAGTAGCCAAGCTACTATAGCATAGTGGTTCTAGGATCGTTCATTGGGAAGGGTTTTCGCAAACACAAGTGATATTCAAATTAGGAAAATAGGTGATTTTCTTATGGATGTTAGCTTTAAAAGAAGATGTAAATGTTTTAGAAAGATTTAAACTAATCTAAGCTAACATTAAAGACTAAAATGAAAGGGTGTAAAAACAAGTTTCTCAAAGATAGGATAGCTATGCTCTGGCTCTTATGCAAATTAGAAATCTCAGGATAGGCTCCTCGCGTTGGGGTTGCAACTATGGTGATGCTTGCTTCCCGAACCGGTATGGATTTAGCAAATCAAGTTTTAATCCTTTAAAATGGCAAAACAGATGGTAGTGAATTTCATCAATGGTTATTCACCTTAGACTTCCTTTGAATGGCTCGTAAGAGATAACTAATGGTCTAAAGCCAAAAGCTTACCAAATATTGGCAACTCAAAGTCATTCCAAGTGATAAACTCACCTTTCAATGGCCATTGAAATTGGTTCTAACGGATTAATGCAAAACTTGGAATTTGAAAACCTCACCTTCCAATAGCTCGTAGGAGATAACTAATGGATAGAAATCCAAAAGCTTATCAAGTATTGGCCGTTGGAAGTTGTCCAAAGGAAATAAAAACCAAACTTTGCATTAATGAACCTTTAATGAAAAACGTCTACCTTACCTTTCGGGTGCGAGAAATTTCCATGGGATTGCATCCAAGTCATCACATAACATCCATACTTTGAGAAACTAAAAGTTTTAGCCAATCATCCTTTGAGGAAAAACCCTCAAAGTCTGTTTGGCTACTAAGAAAATAGAAACGGGAGAGCTCTGTAAAAATTCTAAGTGTCAAACGTAATATGTATTCTATATCTATATATCAATATATCAATATTTGTTACAATGGATGCAAGGGGATATAAATAGAGAAGTTTTTCCAACCTTCCTAGCTAAGAAATCTTATGATTGGTGGATTACAAGGAGAAGAATGGAAATTTATACAAAAATATCTAAAAGAAAAGATCTCGTGTGGAGTCGGTAGAAACAGGGGAAAATTCGCACGTTGGAGTTCCAATTTCGCACTTTGGTTTGAGGTGTGCGAAATTCCCACACTTTGGACTGAGGAATTCGCACCTTGATTTCCATCGTGCGAAATTATCCCTCAGCTTGATGAAGTTGTCTTCCAAAGGCCATATCTTCCTCATTTCAGCTCCAAATCGTACACGGTTTGAAGCGTTGGATTCTTGACTTCCTGAGCTTTGAAATGGTATATAGCATGTAGAAAATGGACTTCGGGAAGTGCTCGAAAAGTGCCAAAGAAGACTGCAAATGCTGTCCTCTGTTTTCCTCTTTGCTTCTTTTAGCTTCTTTTTGCTTCTCTTTGCTTTTCTCCTTTTGTTGGCTTGCTTTGGTGTAGCTAAAAGCTTGCTTTAACTTGTCCAAGAAGCTCCTCCATCATTTGGCATGCTTGAATTGATTCATAAGCTGATAAAAACATGTAAACTTGCCACAAAATGGTTAAAACCAATTACTAAGGACCTTAATGAATTAATTGGGTTAAATGAATATGATTACTACTCAAAGGTGCTTAAAACCATTATAATTAGGTCTACAAAATAGCACTTTTTGGTAGTAATCACACCCCCCAACCGACTCATTGCTAGTCCCTTAGCAATGGAGGAGATAAAAACTAAGTAAACTATAATAATATACATAAAAGGGATCATGCAAATCACTCCAAAAATTGATATGAGTGGCATGATGGACATCCATGGATCAAACTCTCACATGGCACATGAAAGAAATAAAACTCAAACTTCAATAGGAGCTATCAAATAATTTTGTCTAGTCACAATTCATAAAGAGTAGGCATTATGCAAATTTAAGCTTCAAAATAATTTCCACTCCCAAAGGTCCAATCCTTACTCTTCCACAAAAATCTATGTGTTATTTATTAGTTTCCGGATATAGTATGTCAAACTAATCTCTCCCCTCAACCTAGTTCTTTTCAAAGCTTAGCAAACTAATCAACCTCCAATAGGCTAAGAACGCACCTCTTTTCTTTCACAATTTTTTTCATGTAGGAGTGCAAAGCTTAAAGGCATTCTTTTCTAAATTGTCCATGTAATGGGGGTCCATCGATGACTCCCAACCAATCAAGGTTTAGGGCATCAAGCTTTAAGGATTTTTCAACCACTAACTCCTCGGATTTCACCCTGGACTTTTGAGAATGAATTTTTAAATACCCAAGCACCTACAGTATGTTAAACTCCACCTATTCACCCATGTAACGAGCATTGAGGTCGGTGACTCCCAACCAATTAAGGCTTAGGGCACCAGGTTTTAAAGATTTTCACCATATACCCCTTAGACCTTGCTCGGGTTTCAAGGCAAGTAAAACATTTTTCTTTTTCTTTCTTTTTCCAAAGACTTATTGGCCTTTTACAAGGTGTCCCAACACTATTAAAATGAGGTCAAAGGTACCAAGTCTAAAATTTTCCTAAGTCAAGAGGGAAATAGTTCTTCATCTTATAATCGGAACCTATTGTGCACGGTGTGTGATAAGCTTAAAGTGGAAGAAATAAGGTTGAAATCAATAGGAGTTCAATAATTCATCAACTTTAATAAACATAATACAAACTCTAATTTTCAAGTAAAAAGACAAAAATTTAATTTATCCCATTTCATTTTGAAATTTTTTCCTTAATAACCATGGAGAGTATTAAAAAAAATTTTAAAAAATTTTAAAAATTAAGCAAAAAACAACTAAATTACCAAAATAACTTAGCATTAATAACAAAACTTCCTTCCTCAACTCTCCCCCCAACCAAGCTGAACATTGTCCTCAATGTTTCAAGAGCGATTAAAAAACAGGGAGGAAGTGGTACCTCCTGAGTGACATGGAGTCTGAGTCATGTAGGAGAAACCACATGTTTCAGAGAAAACATAAGAGTTAGTGAGTAGAGGAAATAGAAAAATGCCAAGTTTAAACAAAAATGATGTCTATATATGATGTATCATCAGTAATACATCCAATCCCAGAATATAAGACATCAAAACATGGAATTATGTATACTAATATAATAAGTAAATGCAAAAAATAAAGAGATGATCAAGTAATAGAAGGGTCCTGTGGAGATATGGTGGCCTTCTGAATGGGTTGGGTCAGGACATTGACCTCTGCTCTGGTAGTCTCCTTAAGTGGCATAGTCTCCTCTGCTGGAGCTCTCAGTTGGAGCTATGGGCTTTGATGGTTTTAGGAGGTAAGAAATGGAATGAGAGGCTTGGTGTGTGTGATCCTAGGGTGCATGGGGTTCTCCTCTAGTCTTGGCCATGACTGAAATGGAGAGAGGTAGTTGTTCATGATTTCCAGAGAGTTCTCAAATGGTGCACGGGGGTGCTCTCTCCTCTAATGCATGTTCCTGAGGCTTCAAATAGAGAGGGAGGGGCGGAATTTTGATGGTCACACATTTAAAAAGTCTTTCAGAAGTCGAAAATGGCTTTTAGGAATGAAAAACAGAGTCTTGGGTGTTTAAAAATTGGTTTAAAAGACATTTGGACATTTTCGCACTTTTGCGCAGTCTGTCTTCAAACAGCCATAACTTCTTCGTTTCAAATCAAAATCATACACCGTTTGAAGCTATGGATTCCTGACTTCCTAATATTTAAAATGATATATAGTATGCATAATTTGAGCTCCAGAAAGTTCTCCAAAAACGTGTCTAACAGTAGTGAAATTTGGTGCGGCTGCAACATTTCCGTTCAGCTTTGCATAGTTGTCTTCAAACGGCCATAACTTCTTTGTTTCAAATCCAAATCATGAACCATTTGAAGAACTGGATTCCTAACTTCCCAAGCTTCAAAATGACATATCATATGCATAATTTGAGCTCCAGGAAGTGCTTCAAAATTGTGTCCAACACTAGCAAAAATTTTCGCACCTTAAAATGAGAATTTCGCACCTTGAATTGCATCGTGCGAAATTTCCATACTTTGGACTGAGGAATTCGCACCTTGTTTTGCATGGTGCGAAAATGGGCTTGAGGTGTGCGAAATGGCACTCGTGTGCCAGGAGGTGGTTTCGCACGGTGCGAAATATTTCGCACCTTGGATTGAGGTGTGCGAAATTCCCGCTCAGCTCGGTCCAGTTTTCTTGCAATGACCATAACTTTTTCTTTTCAACTCCGATTTGGACACCGTTTGAAGCATTGGACTCCTGACTTCCCGAGCTTCGAAACGGTATATAGTATGTATAAAATGGACTCGAGGAAGTTCTCCAAAATATGTCCCAAAGTGGAAATAGAACCAATGGCCAGAATTCTCTCTTCTCTTCCTTTTCTTTCATCATTTTTGCATTTCCTCCTACAATGATCATCCAAAAACTTATGTTAAATCAAAACTAATTAAAGTTAAAGCATTGAAATCGAAATTAAAACAAGTAATAAAGCAAAAAGAGATGGACTAGCTAGTCTTTAGAAAGACTAAGTCCATCAAAAAATGTTGTCCTGTTTCAGCTTGCCCGGATCCCATATGAAGCTAGCATCCTTCATTAGAGATTTGCATTGTATGAGGGCAATGGAAACAATTCCCTTTCTCTTTCCTTTAATTTCCTCCCTCTTCTTTTTCTCTATTTCATTCTCTGTTTCATGCTCTTGTTTGGATGTGGCCAAATCAACCTCTTTACTACTCAAAGTGATCACGACTTTAACATCTCTCACTTGTGAAGATTCTCTCTTATGAGCCTTGAGATTGGTGAGCCTTGAGATTGAGTATTGGAGATTATCTATCTTTTGAGATAGATCATTTTGCACTTCATCCATCCTTTTGTTCAATGAACTCTCTATACTGTCAATTCTTTGACTGAGATGAGCATTGATGGATTTTTGAGCTAAAACAAAGTCTCCCACGACCTTGCTAAGATTCACCATAGCTTGTTCAAGGTTCGAGGCTTGCTGAGGTGCTTGAGTAGGTTGCTTGTACTGAGGTGGCTGTGGTTTCCAAGAGAAATTTGGATGGTCCCTCCAATTGGAATTGTAGGTGTTGCAATCACCAAACATTTCCCTCACCACTTGAATGATAGGACACTCTTCCACCAAGTGCTCATAACTCATGAAGTTCATGGCTTCCTCTATTATCTCGTATTCAATATGGCATGCACAACTAGCAATTTGTGAAAAAACAGAGAAAACAAAAGAAAAACAATTCTAAAAAAATTAAGACTAACTAAAACTAGCTGAAAGGTAAACTAAAACATAAATAAAGAAAAAGAACAATTAAAAAGAGTTAGTAAAAGAAAAGAAAAATCACCAAACTTGTGATGAAGATCACAAGTTACCCTTAATGGTTGCTTCATTGTGCTTGTGGCACCTTCCCCGGCAACGGCGCCATTTGATTCGATCCCTGGCAACGGCGCCATTTGATTCGATCCCCGGCAACGGCGCCATTTGATTCGACTCATGGTAGCTTAGCTTTAAAGGCGTATCAACAAAATTTATACCTTGAATACTATTACTAAAGTAGCCAAGCTACTATAGCATAGTGGTTCTAGGATCGTTCACTGGGAAGGGTTTTCGCAAACACAAGTGATATTCAAATTAGGAAAATAGGTGATTTTCTTATGGATGTTAGCTTTAAAAGAAGATGTAAATGTTTTAGAAAGATTTAAACTAATCTAAGCTAACATTAAAGACTAAAATGAAAGGGTGTAAAAACAAGTTTCTCAAAGATAGGATAGCTATGATCTGGCTCTTATGCAAATTGGAAATCTCAAGATAGGCTCCTCGCATTGGGGTTGCAACTATGGTGATGCTTGCTTCCCGAACCGGTATGGATTTAGCAAATCAAGTTTTAATCCTTTAAAATGGCAAAACAGATGGTAGTGAATTTCATCAATGGTTATTCACCTTAGACTTCCTTTGAATGGCTCGTAAGAGATAACTAATGGTCTAAAGCCAAAAGCTTACCAAATATTGGCAACTCAAAGTCATTCCAAGTGATAAACTTACCTTTCAATGGCCATTGAAATTGGTTCTAACGGATTAACGCAAAACATGGAATTTGAAAACCTCACCTTCCAATAGCTCGTAGGAGATAACTAATGGATAGAAATCCAAAAGCTTATCAAGTATTGGCCGTTGGAAGTTGTCCAAAGGAAATAAAAACCAAACTTTGCATTAATGAACCTTTAATGAAAAACGTCTACCTTACCTTTCGGGTGCGAGAAATTTCCATGGGATTGCATCCAAGTCATCACATAACATCCATACTTTGAGAAACTAAAAGTTTTAGCCAATCATCCTTTGAGGAAAAACCCTCAAAGTCTGTTTGGCTACTAAGAAAATAGAAACGGGAGAGCTCTGTAAAAATTCTAAGTGTCAAACGTAATATGTATTCTATATCTATATATCAATATATCAATATTTGTTACAACGGATGCAAGGGGATATAAATAGAGAAGTTTTTCCAACCTTCCTAGCTAAGAAATCTTATGATTGGTGGATTACAAGGAGAAGAATGGAAATTTATACAAAAATATCTAAAAGAAAAGATCTCGTGTGGAGTCGGCAGAAACAGGGGAAAATTCGCACGTTGGAGTTCCAATTTCGCACTTTGGTTTGAGGTGTGCGAAATTCCCACACTTTGGACTGAGGAATTCGCACCTTGATTTCCATCATGCGAAATTATCCCTCAGCTTGATGAAGTTGTCTTCCAAAGGCCATATCTTCCTCATTTCAGTTCCAAATCGTACACGGTTTGAAGCGTTGGATTCTTGACTTCCTGAGCTTTGAAATGGTATATAGCATGTAGAAAATGGACTTCGAGAAGTGCTCCAAAAGTGCCAAAGAAGACTGCAACTGTTGTCCTCTGTTTTCCTCTTTGCTTCTTTTAGCTTCTTTTTGCTTCTCTTTGCTTTTCTCCTTTTGTTGGCTTGCTTTGGTGTAGCTAAAAGCTTGCTTTAACTTGTCCAAGAAGCTCCTCCATCATTTGGCATGCTTGAATTGATTCATAAGCTGATAAAAACATGTAAACTTGCCACAAAATGGTTAAAACCAATTACTAAGGACCTTAATGAATTAATTGGGTTAAATGAATATGATTACTACTCAAAGGTGCTTAAAACCATTATAATTAGGTCTACAAAATAGCACTTTTTGGTAGTAATCAGGATGTAAGGAACAACTTCGAGTTATGACACTATGAACAACTCAGGGATGTGATGCAATGAACAACTTAAGGTTATGATGCAATGAGAAAATCAAGAAGGTGATATAATGAACAACTCTAGGTTATAGCCTTTGAATGCCTCAAAATCAACTAAAAATAATGATTGCAATTCAAAACTCTTGGTCAAACCACTCAAAGGTTGATCCAAACGATGAAGACTCAAGTCTATGATGAAATAAACAACTTAGAATTGTGATACAATGAACAACTCAAGGCTGTGAATGAGAGCAACGACTCTAGGCTATGGGGTGGGCCTAAAGGAGATTGCAATCCACGACTTTGAGTGAAACAACTAAAGAGTAACTAAAACAAAGTGATCAACTCACAGAAATGAGGGATGGATTAAATAAAACTTAGAAAAAAGAAGGATGCCCTAATAAAACTAAAAAAAAAAATGTAATAAAACTCAATGAAAGGAAGATTTGGTAATAAAAATTAAAATGATGATAAATTCAAGACAATGATTTGATGCACAACTCATGACTAAGGGCTCTAAATATAAAAAATCTATTGAAAGGGAGGTCGCGATCCACGACTCTAGGAGAAAACTAACTTAAAGGCAACCAAAATGAGATACAAAACGAGAGGAAAAGGAAAACCCCAAATAAACTCAATGAAGAGGGGATACACTAGATAAAGACTCGAAGGTAAACCACTAAAAGGTGACTGAGATGAAAATAATATGACAATCTTAAACAATGAGAATACCTTGGTAATCGCAAAGAAGAAGGAAAGCCCCAATGCAAGCTCACAAAGATAAAAAGTCAAGCTGAAGAAAAATGTCCATGATTGGAAAAAAAAAAATTAAAACAAATAAACAAGAATGAAGGAACATAGTCTACAATTGAAAACAACTAAAACACTAGGGAAGCAAAGGACGTTGTCTACAATCGAAAACAACTATAACAAAAATAAGAAGATGAGATGCTATGATTGTAGACCCTCCATTTTGTTCTAATAGCACATGTTTTTCTATATGTTCTCCTTCACTTCTCGATGCCTTATATCCATCCCATGGTGGTCTATTATCACTCATTTGGTTTATTATTTTTTGAGTCATCTTTAGAGATTCAGTATAGAGGGGGATTTTTATGAATTCCAAATGTGAACTTAGTGGCACTTTAGTCTAGCTCACTTAGTTGCATTTTAGGTTTAGCTCACTTAGTTACATTTTAGGTTTAGCTCACTTAGTTTATCACTTAGTTGCATTTTAGTTTAGCTCACTTAGTTACATTTTAGGTTTAACCCACTTAGTTGCATTTTAGTTTAGCTTACTTAGTTGCATTTTAGGTTTGGATCACTTAGTTGCATTTTAGTTCAGCTCACTTAGTTGCATTTTTGTTTAGCTCACTTAGTTACATTCTTAGTCTAGCTTACTTAGTTGCATTTTAGGTTTTATTTACTTAGCCTAATTCATTTTGTTGCATTTTAGTAAATTTCTTAGTTGTACTTTAGTTTAATTACATTTTAGGATAGTTCATCTAGATGCATTGTAATTCATTCCATGTAGGTGTACTTTAGGATAGTTCATTTAGATGCATATTTAGTTAATTCAATTTAGGTGCACTTTAGGATAATTCATCTAGATACATTCTTAGTTTATTTCATTTAGGTGTATTTTAGGTTAATTCATCTAGGTGCATTTTAGGATAGTTCATCTAGATGCATTTTAGGAAAATTCTTAGTTGTATTTTAGGATAGTATTTCATTGTCATCCTGCATGGCATGTGCATGGGGGCTTGTTTGGGAAAACAAGGAAGGCATTGAGACATGGAGATATTTTTGGAAGAAAATAGGACTTTATTTAGATATGGATAACATTGAGATTTTTTTTTTTTAGATTAGAGAGGAGTCTTCCTTTGGGTGGACGACATGAGGAGAATTTTTGGATAAAGAGGATTTTTCTTTAAGATACGACTACCATTGATTTTTATTTTTTTTTTAGGAAGAAATGACTCTCTGTAAGATTGTACATAACATTGGAGACTTTGCCATTAAGGAGTCTTTGATATACACAATCATAAGGAGGTTGTTCAGGAAATTAGGGGATTTTAGAAAATAATAATAATAATAATAATAACGTAAGGAGATTTGGAAGACAAGGTATACACAACATAAGGAGATTTTGAGAGAGGATCTATGCCATATTGAGATTGGAAAGTAGGTGTACACGGTTTGGAGAGTGGGATATTAAGGAGTCTCTTTGTGATATACACGACATGAAGAAATTTAAAGAGGAAATGACTCTCCTTGAATAAGACTCACGACATAGGAGATTTTGGGATTAGGAAAAATGGAGTTTTGGATATTGATAGGAGATAAAATATATATTCACGCCACATAAAGGGGCTTTTTGGATGGACGCCACATTAAGATTGAGATTGACATTTGGAGAGAGAAGGACTCTCTTTGGGAATGAATTTTTTATAGGTGATGCACACATGATTGCAATATCTCTTTAGGGAGTGACATTAGAGATTTAGGGAGAGGAGGAATCTATAAAACACACATAAGAGGGCTTCTCTTAGAGACTCACACATTAGAGAGCATTGAGACTTAGGATAGCGAGGAAATGGCTACCACAATATTGAAAAGGAATTGGAAGATGCCATGGAGGACACTCGCAACTACTGAGAGTTAGAGGACTTGCAGCCATTCAAAGTTAAAGGATTTGTGACCATTGAAGGATAGAGATCACACCATTGAAGAATAGAAGACTCACAATTATCAAAAGTAATAATAAGACTGCTACTATTTGAGAGGGGAGAAAATGTGGTATCTTGACAAGAAAAGGCAACATCTTGAGACAAAAAGTGACATCTTAAAGAAAAGGTAAAGTCTTGGGGAGAAAATGTTGACACCTTGAGAAGAAAAAGTGGCCTCTTGAGAAGAAAATATGGTATCTTAAAAGGTGTGAAGTCTTGAAGGGTTAGAGAATATGGAATAGTGAAGAAACAAGAAGAAGAAACAAACTTTATTTTTTTGGAGAAGAGACATGTTCTTTTTTAATTTTTTGCATATTCTATTAATGATCATATCTTGATCTTTTTTTTCTCCTTGCATCTTGCTTGAATATAGGAATTATCTTTGGTTGGTGTGGATGAATAGGTGATTGGAGCCAAAATATGTACTCCAATAATAGCACATGTATGATATGATTTATACAATATAAAAAACTCAAATTGATTCTAAGACCCTAATTATGGATCTAACTTCTATTTTGAGTTTAATTTCAAGTTTAAGAGATGAAAAAAAATGATAAGTGTAAAAGTCATTATCAACCAAGAAAGTAGAAAGGCTTAAACAAGCATAATTGAGAGACTTGAGACTTGTGAACCATGAAGAGTCCAAGCAAGGGTGTGATGAGCAACTCATAGGTATGAAATACTAGCAATGGATGTTATGGAGTGAGATAGAGAGAAACAACCATATGAAGGAGGTTTGAAGCAAATGCAATCAAGTGCACATGAAAATTTGGAACTCAAAATCTAATAACAATACTTACTTTGAATTTGAGCTAAAATCTGGAGCATTTCCCAAAGTCTTTGGGCAAGCTATATATCATTTCGATGCTCAAGAAATTAGGAGTCCAACTCTTTAAATGTTGTATAAATTGGAGCTAAAATGAAGAAGTTATGACCATTTGAAGACAACAACATAGAGTTGAAGGACCATTTCAAAATGATATCTAAATTAAACTTATGATTTTGAAATCCATTTTGAAATAACCCAAAATTTGAAATTACAAATTGACACTTTGATGTTGCACCTCCTCCACCTTAGGAATTACATCTTAGACACTTTATCCACCCTACGTGGAACCCACAAGACTAGAAATCATGATTTTATTTTTTAAAAATCATTTTTAGGTAATTATTTGTAACATAAGTGGCCAATGGGAACTACCATGTGTTAGGTTTTTTGTGAAAACTATAAAACACCAATTTTTAGGTTTTCTAGGTAATTCTTGATTTTTTTAGGGGATTAGAGATGACTTGATGATTCTTAGGAGAGATAAGACCTTGAAGGTTTTTCTTAGTTTGTTTTCTTCTTCTTTTGTTATTAAATAAATTATTGTTTTTAATTTCTTTGAAATCAAGAATAATTCTTTCTTATTCTTTTATGGCTTATGTATGTGAGGACATGCCTATAAGAGGCTAAAAAGCCATCTTAAGGTGAAACATGAAAACCTAGGGTTAAGGCTTGCAAGGAAACAATGGGAAATTGAATTTAATAATGGAATGAATGATTGGTCAAAGGCATAATTAATGAGAATGGAGATGCCCTCCAAGATTGGTTTGAATTAGGGGAAGTACAATTGTCCATTCCATGATACTAGGGATTCTTGGTAATTCTTGACCTTTAGTTATCTAAGGTTTAACCATTGTTATCTTCCCTAAGGAAAATCCGTACGAATTGGTAAAGGCCTACAAATCCTAGACCTAAACCAGGATCTCAATTTCATTCATCTAATAGATAATTCAAAATAAAATTTAATGTTACACTAAGGAGATGGATGCAACTCTAAGTTATTTAGGTTGATCTCATTTAGCCTCTTTTTTTTAATATCGCTAGATTTATACAAATAAATACCCTTGTTTAGCCTAAAGCCCTAAGCCTGAAGTTGGATTGTGGAAACCCCATTCTTAAACATTTGAATAAAAAATAAATATAATCATGCATTTTAATTTAGATTTATTTATCAAACTCATTTTTATTCAAATAGATTTTCAAATGTTTTTAATTTAAAGAATTTAATTAAAGTAATCCTTTAGACCTAGTTTGAAAAATCCCATTGGCCAATCTCTGATAATGATATTGATTTGTGCCCAGCTGGTGTATGCCCTGTTGATTGGTGTTCAATCAACTGGTGTACTTTGATTTCAGTCCTCAGACGGGAGTAATCAACAACATTTATAAACCTATTTCACCATATACTAGGGTAGCATTAGCTAGCATAGCATAGTGGCTCTAAGATCGTCCACAGGGATGGGTTTTCAAATTACAATTGATATTAGTTCAAAAACTGAATTGGTGTTTTTTCTTTTCAAGGTTAGCTTTAAAAGAAAACATAAGTATGTGTGACAAGATTGGTTTTAAGTGAAACCAAAAATAAAGTAACTGAAATTACTTACAAAGAAAAGTGCTTCTTGGAGTTTTATATCACTAGGCTCAGGTTCCTTATACAAAAAGGGAAATTCCGGTCACTTGGATCTTTTCCTCGCATTGGGGATTTAACATATAGTTATTTCCCGAACCGGTGTGGTACAGATGCTTCCCCTTAATGGTTTCAAACACTAAATCCTTGTCACTGAATCATCTTGCAATGATTCATACCTCTCACCCGGTATTGGCCATTCAAGGTGATCCTTAACCTTGGATTACCCGTCAAAAGCTCGCAAGAGATAACTAATGGATGTCTCCTAGGAGTCCAAAAGCTTACCAAGTGTTGGCTATTCTATATAATCCTACCTTTAAACCACCTCTCAGAGGCTCACAAGAGATAAACTAACGGATCTCAAGGGACGGAGTCCACTTGCCTTACCAAGTGTTGGCCCAGGTGATTTTAAGGGATTTTAAGTTAACTAGAAAGATAAAAACCATTAATGGGTCACACTTTCTCTTCATTAAAAACTGAAACAGTGAAACTTCCATTTTTGTATCCGAAACGTTACCTAGCTTCCTTCACTCCGAGAAACAAAAAAGCCTAGCCACTTATCATTTAGGAAAACATCCTCAGAGTTTGATTTGCTAGAAATAAAAATAAAAGAGAAAATAAAATGAGAAGGTAAGGCAGAGTAGAGCTCTATGTATTACTTTCTGAAAAAAAAAACTATACAAAGTTCTGTCTCTGAGAAAAACTCCCCGAGAGATCTCTCAAAAGAAAATTACAATAGATATTATATAGAGAGGCTATTCACCCCTCCTACTAACTTCCCAACCAAGAAAACTTGTCATTGGTGGGTTACAAGGAGAAAATATGGATTTACACACAAATATTTGAAGATAAATATCAAACGGAGTCGATGCGCAAATATCTCAGATTACGGGTGGATTTCACAAGTTCAAATGCAACTTGCGAAAATTTCGCAAGTTGAAATTGTGGTTTCGCAAGTTGCGAAATTATCCTGCAACTAATCAACTCTCTGTCCTGTAGCGATTCATTTCCTCTTCCTATTTCACAAGTTGCGAAAATTTCGCAAGTTGGATTCCACAACTTGTGAAATTGCTGGATGGTTGATTTCTTCTGTGATTTTCTTCCTTGCATCCTCGTTTGGCTTTGGCAAAGGGTTATGAAGCTCCAAAGCTTAGTTTCTTCATGAATTTGAGCTTCAACTTGCTTTTCCATGAACTATACAAAGATCTTCCTCATTCTTGGATTGCTTTGGTGATAAAAAAGCTATGAAAAAGACCAAAACTTAACACAATTTGATTAGAAACGATTGCAAGGGTCCTTAACATGCCAATTGAGTTAAAAGGTAATAACTACTACTCAAAAGTGTTTAAAAGAGTTAATTACAAGCTATAAAATAGCACTTTTTGAGTAGTAATCACTCCCCCCAGCCAACATATTGCTAGTCCCTTAGCAATGAAGGAGAGAAACAAAAATAAACAGAACTTAATTTACAACATCATGCTGATCACTCCAAAAAATTTCAAGTGGCATGATGATCATACTCTCACATGGAACATTAAAGATATAAAACTTAAACTTCAACAAGAGTTATCAAATAACTTGCATAATCACAATTCATAAAGAGAAGGCATTATGCAAATTTAAGCTTTAAAGGAATTTACACTCTCAAAGGCTTAATCCTTACTCTTCCACAAAAATCTAAGTGTTACTTATTAGTTTCCGAATATAGTATGTTGAACTAATCTTCCCCCCCAACCTAGCTCTTTTTCAAATCTTAACAAACTGACAACCTCCAATAGGCTAAGAATGCACCTCATTTATTTCACATTTTTTTTTTCTTGTAGGAGTACAAAGCTTAAAGGTATTCTTTTCTAAATTGTCCATGTAACGGGGGTCCATCGATGACTCCCAACCAATTAAGGTTTAGGGCATCAAGCTTCAAGGATCTTTCAACCAATAACTCCTCGGATTTTACCCCAGACTTTTGAGATTGGAATTCAATACCCAATCACCTACAGTATGTTAAACTCCACCTATTCATCCTTGTAACGAGCATTGAGGTCGGTGACTCCCAACCAATGAAGGCTTAGGGCACTAGGTTTTAAAGATTTTCACCATATACCCCTCAGATCTTGCTCGGGTTTCAAGGCAAGTAAAACATTTTTTTTAAAGGCTCATTGGCCTTTTCTAAGGTGTCCCAACACTATTAAAATGAAGTCAAAGGTACCAAGTCTAAAATTTCCTAAGTCAAGGGGTGAAATAGTTTTTCATCTTATAATCGGAACCTATGTGCACAGTGTATGGTAAGCTTAAAGTGGAAGAAATAAGGTTAAATTTAATAGAAGTTTCAACAATTCGTCAACTTTAATAAGCATAATACAAACTTTAAGTCAAGTAAAAAGACACAAATTCAATTTCTCCCATTTCATTTTGAGAATTTTTCCTTGATAACCATGAAGCGTATTCAATTTTTATTTTTTTTTTAATTTTAAATTTAAACAAAAAGTAACTAAATTACCATTTATAACCTAGCATTATAAACAATACTTCCTTCCTCAACTCCCCCCAACCATGCTGAACATTGCCCTTAATGTTTGAAGAGCAATTGAAAATAAAGGGAGGAAGTGGTACCTCCTTAGTGGAATAGAGTCTGAATTGTATAGGAGAAACCACATGATTCAAAAAACAAAAAAAAAAAATAATAATAATGAGTAGAGGAAATAAATAAAAATATGCCAAGTATACTAAAAAATGATGGATATGTATTACTTTAAGAAAGTACAATATGAAAAATGCACAAGTAATACATCCAATCCCAATATATAAAACATAAAAAACATGGGATTAATAGTTCTACTATAATAAGTAAATACAAAAAGTAGATAGATGATCAAGTAGTGGTAGGAGGATCATGTGGAGACGATGGCTCTGCTATGGTCTCTTGAGTGCTCTGGATAGGAGTCTCGACCTCTACTGTAGTAGTCTCCTCATGAGGCATAGTCTGCTCTGTTGGAGTGGCCTTCTCAGATGGAATAGCTTGTTCAGCTGGAGTAGCCTCCTCAGATGGAATAGCTTGCTCAGTTAGAGTAGCCTCCTCAGATGGAGCTATAGGCTCTGATGGGCCAGGTATATCATGCTCAGGTGGTGGCAGAATACCCAAATGTTGTTGTATCTGACTAAGGATGGTAGTATGCTAGGTTAGCATGGCAATAATCTGATCCTGATGTGCATGTATGACTGCCATCTGTTGGAAGAGAGCACCTTGAGTGGTGCTCAATGTCTGCAATGTATGACATAGGCCTCTAAACTCTGAAGTGGATTGATTACTACTCAAAAAGTGCTATTTGATAGCTTGTAATTAACTCTTTTAAACACTTTTGAGTAGTAGTTATCACCTTTTAACCCAATTAACATATTAAGGACCTTTGCAATCATTTCTAATCAAATTGTGTAAGTTTTGGTGTTTTTGTTAGTAATTTGATCACCAAAGCAATCTAAGATTGAGGAGAGTTCTTTGGAATCCATGGCAAAGCAAATGGAAAGCTCAGAAACATGAAGAACCGAAGCTTTGAAGTCCTTTTCCATAAGCAAATCCGGAATGCAAGGAGGGGAAGCAAAGATAAATCTGCCATGAAGCATTCTTGATGACAGTCATTTGAGCCACTTTTGGAGCACTTCCTGCAGTCCAATTTATGCATGCTATATTTTGTTTCAAATCTTAGGAAGTCAGCAATCCAATACTTCAAACGGTGCGCAATTCGGAGCTGAAATGAAGGAATTACAGCTGTTGGAAGCCAAACACCGCAAACTGAAAGCCAACTTCGCAGCGCTGCGAAATCAGCCTTTTGCTGCGAAGTGATTTCGCAGCCCTTTTTGTGCGTCTGCGAAATCTCGCAGACCTCGTTTTCACCTGCGAAATGGTCCTTATTGCTTCCCGATATTTGCGACCGACACTTTGAGATTTTTTGTTTTAGATATTTGATGTCTAAATCCTTAAACTCTCCTTGTAACCCACCTATCATAGGATTCCTTAGTCTTTAAGCAATAACAAAGGGTGAATAACCTCTTATATATAGTTTGTAATTTTCTTTAAAAGAGGAGGGTTGGGAGCTTGTTCTCATATAATCATGTAATCCGACGGGAGGAAGATATATATTTTACAAAGCACTTGCTCTGTTTTTCCTTCATATATATATATTTTTGTTTTCTCGTTATTTTTATTTCTAGCTAATCAAACTCTGAGGATTTTTTCTCAGAGGATGAGAGGCTAGGCTCTTCGTCTCTTGGAGTGAAGAAAGCCGGGTAAGTTTCCTCATGCATAAATTGGAAGTTTTGCTGTTTTAGTTTTTAATGAAGAGAAAATGTAACCCATTAATGGTTTTTATCTTTTTAGTTAACTTAAAACGCCTTCAATTCACCTGGGCCAACACTTGATAAGGCAAGTGATCTCCATCCATTGAGATGCACTAGTTTATCTCTTGCGAGCTTTTGGTAGGTGGTTTGAAGGTAGGATTTTCTAGAATAGCCAACACTTGGTAAGCTTTTGGACTCCAAGGAGACATCCATTAGTTATCTCTTGTGAGCTTTTGACGGGTAATCCAAGGTTAAAGATCACCTTGAATGGCAAGTGCTAGGTGAGAGGTATGAGCCATTGCAAGGTGCATCAGTGAGAGGGATTTAGTGTTTGAACCCATTAATGGGAAGCATCTGTACAACACCGGTTGGAAAAGGAACTATATGTTAATTCTCTAATGAGAGGAAAAAAAACAAGTGACCGGAATTCCCTTTTTGTATGAGGAATCTAAGCCTAGTGATCTAAAACTCCAAGAAACACTTTTCTTTGTAAGTAAAATCAGTTACTATTTGTGGTTAGTTTAAAACCAAACCTTTTCCAACTCAAGTTTATGTTTTCTTTTAAAGCTAACCTTGAAATGAAAAGGCACCAATTCAACTTTGAATTAATATCATTTGTGAAGTGAAAACCCATCCCAGTGAACGATCCTAGAGCCACTATGCTATAGTAGTTTTGTCTTTGCTACCCTAGTACATGGTGTAATAGGTTATAAATTTTGTTGATTACTCCCTCAATCAAGGAGCACCAGCTGGACATGAATCAGCTGAGACACCAATTGGGCACGAATCATGGATATGGTGATAGAGGACTCAGATGGAGGAGGTGTTGATGTAGTTGGTACAACTGGTGGAAATTCAGGAATGGTAGGAGGAGCAGAAGATGTAGCCTCAGGCATAGGCATTATAGAATGTGCTGCAAGGGCAAGTGGTATGATCTCTGTAGGTATCTTAACCTGCTATGCCTGTTGTGCCTATGGTGGTTGCTCATCCTATGGTAGCTTTGGAGGTGCTGGCATATTTGGGGCTCCTGGAGGTGTAACATAGGCCGTTAAATGATTCCATTTGTTGAGATTGAATAGCTCTCGGAAAATGCGGCAACGCTTAAGCTGAGGCTCAAAAGGATAGACCAAATGCTTTAATATTTGAAAGAGCAGCCTAGGAAAAAGTAATGAAATGGTATATGCTCTTTGCAGCTTCTTCCTGTGGACCTTCTCTTCAAAGTGGAGAAGAGAGGTCATAATCAAATGATGAGGGCCAAAGTAGAAACCCTCTGATATCTGGAATAAGGCCTCCAATATAGCTCATCTCTTCTCCACCATATGCTGAAGTGGAAATATGTTGGAGCGCAACACCACATCTACAAGAAGCATCCTAGCTTGAAGCTCCTTCCTAAGAAGAAATGAGTGTGTAGAGGTCCCCCTGGACAATATACGGACCATGTCTCTCTGAGAAAAATGGGACCACTCTCTGAAATCTGCTGGACTCACAGGCTCATATGGAATATGCAAGGCCTCTGCAATGTGTCTAGCTCCAAGGATACCATAGCGTCCATCATTAGTGAAGTGGATGACATTAGGATTCTGGACGCGACGAGTAGTCATAGACTGATAGAAGTCAAGTGCTACTCTGGGATAGAAGAAGTCCTTAGGAGTCATCAGGTGCTCCAAATGGTATCTCTACAATAGGCAGAATGAATCTCTAAGCTCCGGCTACTGTTTGAAAGTCTCTATATCAAAACATAGCTTAGAGTGAAATGGCCTGGCTCTGTAATCCAAATTTCCCTCAATAGGTATGTAACCATAGGTCGCTTGATAATTGCTTTTGGAGTCATCCTAGAAGGAATCTGAGACTCTGTAGCAGATGGCTGAGGCTGTGGAGGTGCAGATGACTTTCTTGGGCCTGAAACTTTGGCTTTTTTTGTAGGAGGGCGACGAACTGATCTCTTGGGGTGCGAAGTGCTTGCCCCAAGTGTAATGGGTGGTCTCCTCATCTCATACCTGCGCTGAAGAGGGTTAGATGGCACTCCATCCTCAAAAAGTGGAATGACAGGGGCTTGTGGGGCCTCGGATGTGGAATCCCGCGCAGGTGAAGCTCTTAGCCTTGGATTGCGAGTTGATGGAGACACGGCATGGGCTCCTCTTGTCTTGGCCATTGCTGAAATGGAGAAGAATTTCTTGGCTATTATTCCATAGGGTGCATATTGGGTGCGCGGAAATGCTTCCTCTTCAGACGCAAGACCTCAGGGCTTCCAATGGAGGAGATGCTCTGGAATTTGGGGCTTCGCAACTTGATAGGGTTTTTTTCGTAACTTGGAATGGCTATGCGAAATGAAAATGGAAGAAATTAGGGGTTTAAATATGGATTTAAACGATGGTTGGCATTTTTGCAAGTTTCCTGGAATTCGCAAGTTGATTCACAAGTTGCCCCATTTCGCAACTTGATTCGCAAATTGATTCGCAGGCCGTGAAAATGGAAAGTGAACTTGCGAAATGGCACATGTGTGTCTGGAGGTGCTTTCGCAAGTTGAATAGTAGACTTGCGAATTTGAGCTTTGAGGATTTTGCAAGTTGGCCCCCATTTTCGCAAGTTGGAATTTCACAACTTGCGAAATTTTCGCAAGTTGGAATTTCACAACTTACGAAATTTTCGCAAGTTCAAATATTGCTCTGTTTTTCAGGCTTTTTCTCCTTCTTTGGTTCTTTAAGGCTTTCCTCCAATTCCTTGGAAGTTCTTCCTAATTTTGATCATCCAAAAAGTCTAAGTTAGATCAAAATAAAATAAATTAAAGTTAGAATTAAAATTAAAACAAATAATAAAGCTTTTAAATCAACAAAATTGAAACAAAAAACATGGACTTTGGTTAGTCTCTAGAAAGACTAAGTCCATCTACCCTTTTTTAGTTAAGATTGATGTGGCTCAAGGAGACTGACTCCTCCTTGTCTTGATTGAAAGGCTCCATGAATGGCTTGAGACAGTGGCCATTGACTTTGAAAGTGTTTGTGCTGTTGGAATTGAGTAGTTCCACTACTCCATTGAAATGCACTTGGTGAATAATGAAAGGGCCTATCCACCTTGATTTTAGCTTTCTTGGAAAGATGTAGAGCCTAGAGTCATAGAGTAAGACTCTTTGTCCCTTTTGAAATTCTTTGTTGGAGATTAACTGATCATGCCACCTCTTCATCATCTGTTTTGCACTTTTGGAATTGATGTAGGCATCATTTCTCAATTCCTCCATCTCATTAAGGTCTAAGCACCTCTTCATACTGACTCTGTTCAAGTCCATGTTTACTTTCTTAATTGCTCACCAAGCCTTGTATTCAACTTCCATAGGGAGATGACATGCTTTGCCATAGACTAGGCGATAAGGAGACATGCCAAGAATAGTCTTGTAAGTTGTTCTGTATACCCATAGTGAATGAATCATGGAGCTTAAAAGACTAATCTCTTCTGCTCGTGTTCACCACCTTCATCAATATATTCTTGATTTCCTTGTTTGCTAACTCAACTTGCCCAGAAGTCTGAGGGTGGTAAGGTGTAGCTACCTTGTGCTTCACCCTACTTGGCTAAGAGAGTTTCAAAAGGCTTGTTGCAAAAATGAATACCTCCATCACTGATTATGGCCTTGGGCACCCCAAATCTTGAGAAAATGTTCTCTTTGAGAAACTTGAGAACAACTTTGTGGTCATTGTGTTTACACGGGATTGCCTCAACCCATTTAGAAACATAGTCTACCCCCACCAAAATGTAAGAGTTACCAAAAGACATAGGGAAAAGTCCCATGAAGTCAATGCCCCAAACATCGAAAAGATCAACTATTAAAATGGGGTTCATAGGCATTTGGTTCCTACGTGTTAACTTCCTAAGCCTTTGGGTATCTATCACAGCTCCTGCACATGGTGTGAACATCTTTGAAAAGTGATGGCCAACTGAAACCTGATTGCAACACCTTCATGGCTGTTTTCTGAGAGGCAAAGTGGCCTCCACATGCGCTTTCGTGGCAATGACCGAGGATCCCCTATTGCTCTTGTTCAGGGACACACTTCCTTATTATTTGATCTGCACAATACTTGAAAAGAAAAGGTTCTTCCCAATAGTAGGCATGAATTTTTGCAAAGAAGTGCTTCCTATTGATTCATTCCCGATTGGTGTCTCAGCTAATTCATGTCCAGCTGCTGCTCTTTGATTGAGAGAGTAATCAACAAAATTTATAACCTATATCACCATGCATTAGGATAGCTTTAGCTAATATAGCATAGTAGCTCTAGGATCGTTCACTGGGAAGGGTTTTCAACTCACAACTGATACCAATTCAAATTTAAATTGGTGCTTTTTCATTTCAAGGTTAGCTTGAAAAATAAAACACAAACTTTGGTTCAATGAGGTTTTGTTTCAAGCTAACTAAAAAGAAAGTAATGGAAATTACTTATGAAGAAAAACATTCCTTGGAGGTTTGGGTTCACAGGGGAGGTTTCTTATGCAAAAACAGAGCTCCAGTCATTTAGTTCATTTCCTCGCATTAGAGAATTAACATATAGTCAATTCTCTAACCGGTGTTGTACAGATGTATCCTTTAAATGGATTTCAACTCTAATTTCCTCTCAGTGATGCAACTTGCAATGGCTCGTGCCTCTCACCTAGCATTTGCCATTCAAGGTGATCTTTAACTTTGGACTTCCCTTCTCAAGCTTGCAAGAGATAACTAATGGATGTCTCCTTGGAGTCCAAAAGCTTACCAAGTGTTGGCAATTCTAGAAAATCCTACCTTCAAGTCACTTCCCAAAAGCTCGCAAGAGGTAAACTAGTGTATCCCCATGGACGGAGATCACTTGCCTTACCAAGTGTTGGCTCGAGTGAATTGAAGGTGTTTTAAGTTAACTAAAAACATAGAGATCATTAAAGGATCACACTTTCTCTTCTTTAATGGCTGAAACCACAAAGCTACTAATTCTTGCACTTGGAACCTTTCCCGGCAACCTTAGCTCCAAGGAACTAAAAGTCTAGCCACCCATTCTCTGAGGAAACTTCCTCAGAGCTTGTTTGGCTAGTAAGAAAAAGAATGAGAAAACAAAAATATATATGAAAAACAGAGCAAGTGCTCTGTAAAATATATTTCTTGCAAAATTGTACAAAAAGATTTGTCTGAGAACAAGCTCCCGACTCTATATTATATGCTTGTGTAAAGAAAATTACAAACTATATATATGAGGTTATTCACCCTTTGTTCTTACTTAAAGACTAAGGAATCCTATGATAGGTGGGTTACAAGGAGAGTTTGGGGATTTGGACATCAAATATCTAAAGCAAAATATCTCAAAAAGTCGGTCGGAAATATCAGGAAGCTTCAGGAGAAATTCCGCTGCATTGTATACTAAGAGAAAAACTCTTCGGGTAAGCGCTATTAGAGGATCCGGACATGTCTGACTGGGGAAGTTGAAATGTCCTCCTCTCCTATCCGGTTGTGAGATATCCGGATGTGAAATATCCGATCAGAGGATCCGGACATGTCTGAACGGGGAAGTTGAAACGTCCTCCTCTCCCATCTGGATGTGAAATGTCGGCGGACGGAATTCCGGATGTGAAATATCCGGAGAAGGTGGAATGTCGGCCGGATTGAATTATTCCCCGGGTGAAATGAGCTATGCCACACGTCGCTATCCGGAGCAGCTCCATCCGAATTCCCCAAGACTCAAACTTCCAAGCAAGTGGAGCTAGCAAACAGGGAAATAAAAAACATACTGATGAAAATGGTGATTACAAGCAGAAAAGATTGGTCTATTAAGCTACATGATTCATTATGGGAATATAGAACAACTTATAAGACTATTCTTGGCATGTCCCCCTATCGTCTCGTCTATGGCAAAGCATGCCACCTCCTTGTGGAAGTTGAATATAAGGCTTGGTGAGCAATTAAGTGATTGAACATGGACTTGATCAGAGCTGGGGCAAAGAGGTGCTTAGACCTTAATGAGATGGAGGAATTAAGAAATGATGCTTACATCAATTCCAAAGTTGCAAAACAGAGGATGAAGAAGTGGCATGATCAACTAATCTCCAACAAAGAATTGCGGAAAGGACAAAGAGTCCTACTCTATGACTCAAGGCTCCATATCTTTCCAGGGAAGCTCAAGTCAAGGTGGATAGGTCCTTTCATTATTCACCAAGTACATCTCAATGGAGTGGTGGAATTACTAAATTCCAATGGCATAGACACCTTTAGAGTCAATGGTGATCGCCTCAAGCCATTCATTGAGTCGTTCAATCCAGAAAATGAGGAAATCAACCTCCTTGAGCCACAAAAAGCCTGATCAAAAAAGGGTTAGATGGACTTGGTTTCACCAAAGTCCATAATTTTGTTAAATATCTTAATTTTTAAGTTTTGTAAATTATTTTATTGTAATTTTGGTCTTAAATTATGTTAATTGTAACTTAATTTTTTGAATGATTAAAATCAGGAGGAATTGCAAGAAAATCGAAAGAAGCTGCTCCGAGCTGAAGCCATTCCCAACTCATTAGAGCCATCACAGGCCCCTCCTTTTGTTGATCAGCCTATGCCTCATCAGGAGCCTCCTTCAGGAGAGGCAGCTGAGCCATCATTTCCACAGCATCACTCCACGTCACTCAGGAGGTACCAATTCCTCCCTATTTTTCAATCGCTTTTATCACATTGAGGACAATGTTCAGCTTGGTTGGGGGGAAAGTTGAGGAAGGAAGTTTTTGTTGTTAATGCTAAGTTATTTTGGTAATTTAGTTGCTTTTTCCTTAATTTTAAATTTTTTTTAAGTTTTTATTTTACTCTCCATGGTTATTAAGGAAAAATTTTTCAAAATGAAATGAGAGAAATTGAATTTTTGTTTTTTAACTTGACTTAGAGTTTGTATTATGCTTACTAAAGTTGATGAATTATTGAAACTTCTATTGAATTCAACCTTAGTTCTTCCACTTTAAGCTATTCACACACTGTGCACAATAGATTCCGATTATAAGATGAAGAACTATTTCCCTCTTGACTTAAGAAAATTTTAGACTTGGTACCTTTGACCTCAATTTAATAGTGTTGGGACATCTTATAAAAGGCCAATGAGCCTTTGAAAAAAAAGAATAAAGAAAGAAAGAAAGAAAAATGTTTGTTTGCCTTGAAACCCGAGCAAGGTCTGAAGGGTATATGGTGAAAATCTTTAAAACCTGGTGCCCTAAGCCGAGCAAGGTCTGAAGGGAATCCATGGCAAAGATGTCCGAACACACCATCGGAGGGCGGCGGAATGACGTATCAAGGCTTGCTCAATTTAGTCAATGATCTGGACAACATATCCGGATAGGATATGCTATCATCCGAGTGTGATGTTCACGAGTGTCATGTGCTTCTCCATGAGGGAGTCCAGATAGGGGAACACGCCACATGTCCTCTTGATAAGGTGTAGCTACCTTATGCTTCACTCCATACTTGGCTAATAGGGCTTCAAAAGGTTTGTTGCAAAAATGAGTACCTCCATCACTGATTATGGCCTTGGGCACCCCAAATCTTGAGAAGATGTTCTCCTTAAGAAATTTGAGAACCACCTTGTGATCATTATGTTTACAGGGGATTGCCTCCACCCATTTGGAAACATAGTCCACCCCCACCAATAAATAAGAGTTACCAAAAGACATTGGGAAAGGTCCCATGAAGTCAATACCCCAAACATAAAAAAAATTAACTATAAGGATGGGGTTCATGGGCATTTGGTTTCTTTTTGGAAGCTTCCCGAGTCTTTGGCATCTGTCACAACTCCTACACATGATGTGGGAATCTTTGAAAAGCGATGACCAAGTAAACCCTGATTGCAAGACCTTCATGGTTGTTTTCTGAGAGGCAAAGTGGCCTCCACAAGCATTCTCATGGCAATGGCTGAGGATCCCTTGTTGCTCTTCTTCAGGGACACACTTCCTTATGATCTGATCTGCATAATACTTGAAAAGGAAGGGCTTTTCCCAATAATAAGCATGAATCTTTGCAAAGAAGTGCTTCCTGTCTTGCGCTTTCCACTCACTTGGAACTTCACCAGTAACCAAATAGTTAGCAATATGAGCATACCAAGGAGCTTTCTCTAGCAACATAAGTGATTCCTTGGGAAAGTCATCATTAATAGGTAATACATGGGAATTATGTGTTATAGCCAACCTTGAAAGGTGGTCAGCTACCACATTCTCCACCCCTTTCTTGTCTTTGATTTGGAGATCAAATTCTTGTAACAAAAGAATCCATCTAATCAACCTTGCTTTTGCATCTTGCTTCGTCAATAAATACTTCAAGGCCGAATGGTCAGTGAAAACAATGATGAAAGACCCTACCAAATAAGCATGAAACTTGTCTAAAGGAAACACCACAGCTAACAATTCTTTCTCTGTAGTTGTGTAGTTTCTTTGAGCCTCGTTCAACGTTTTGCTTGCATAGTAGATCACATAGGGCTTCCCATCTTATCTTTGGCCAAGTATAGCTCCTATAGCAAAGTCATTGGCATCACACATTACTTCAAAGGGTAATTGCCAGTTAGGAGCCCTTACTATTGGAGCGGTTGTCAAAAATTGCTTCAATTGATTAAAACTCTTTTGACATCTCTCATGCTAATAGTTCATAAAGAGGCCTTAAAAGCTTAGAGAAGTCTTGTATAAATCTCCTGTAGAACCCTGCATGGCCAAGAAATTACCTTACTCATTTTACAGTGGTTGGGGATGGCAATTTGGCAATAAGTTCCACCTTTGCTTTATCAACTTCAATGCCTTTCTCAGAGATGATATGGCCAAGGACAATTCCTTGATGTACCATGAAATGGCATTTCTCCCGGTTGAGCACCAAGCCTTTTTCAATGCATTTTTTAAGAACCGCTTCCAAATTTACTAAGCATTCTTCAAATGTACCTCCATATATGGTGATATCATCCATGAAAACCTCCATAATTCGCTCTACCATATCACTGAAGATACTAAGCATACATCTTTGGAATGTTGTAGGTGCATTGCATAAACCAAAAGGCATTCTTCTGTAGGCGTATGTTCCAAACGGACATGTGAAAGTGGTCTTCTCCTAATCTTTAACATCAATTTCAATTTGGAAATACCCTGAGTACCCGTCCAAGAAACAATAGAAAGGATGGCCAGAGAATCTCTCCAGCACCTGATCAATAAACGGGAGTGGAAAATGATATTTCCTTGTCACAACATTCAATTTCCTATAGTCAATACACACCCTCCAACCTGAAGTGAGGCGTGTTGCAATTTCTTCTCCTTTTTCATTCTGAACCACAGTAATCCCTGACTTCTTTGGTACCACTTGAGTAGGACTCACCCAAGGGCTGTCAGATATGGGATAAATAATACCCGCTTGGAGTAGCTTCAGTACCTCAGTTCGCACCACTTCTTGTAAATGAGGATTCAATCTTCTTTGAGGTTGATGAATTGGTTTAACTTCTTCCTCCATATATATGTGATGTGTACAAACCAAATGACTGATTCCTTTCAAGTCAGATATTTGTCATCCTATTGCTTTCTTGCACCTCTTAAGAACTTCAAGTAGAGAAATCTCCTGATGACTGATAAGAGATGAAGATATAACAACAGGACATTGGTTATTTTCTTCCAGGTATGTATATTTTAACTCCATGGGCAAAGGTTTCAAATTGAGCTTCGGGAATTCTTCTATTACATCATCTTGTCCCTCCTCTTTATTGAATAAAGGTAGGATCTCTTATTTCCTCCTCCAACCTTGTAGAGTAGCAAGGACATCAGCGGGTTCAAACAACCCTTCTTCAAGATCCTTAAGACTTTCATTCAACTCATCTTGCATATTCTGATCACAATGCTCCTCCACTAGAGTGTCAATAATGCATACCTCTTTTGGACCTTCTTCTTCTTCCGGAGTAATTAGCTTCTTTGACATATAAAAGATATTAAGCTTAAGTGTCATGTTGCCAAAAGTGATTTGCATAAGTTCATTCCTACAATTTATGATCGCATTTAAAGTAGCAAGAAATGGCCTTCCAAGGATGATAGGAACGTAATTAGCTTCCTTAACTAAAGGATCAGTATTAAGAACAACAAAATCTACTGGATAGTAGAAATTATCAACTTGAACTAAAACATCATCAATTATCCCCCTTGGAATTTTCGCTGACCTATCAGCTAAAGATAGAGTGATTGATGTTGGCTTTAATTCACCAAGTCCCAATTGCTTATAAACAGAGTATGGTAACAAATTCACACTTGCTCCCAAATCTAACAAAGCTTTTTCCACTACCTTTCTTCCAATCATGACTGAAATGATAGGACATCCCGGATCTTTGTACTTCAAAGGAGATTTGCATTGTATGATGGAACTCACTTGCTCAGTCAAGAAGGCTTTCTTATTCACATTCAACCCTCTTTGATAGTACACAGGTCCTTTAGGAACTTTGCATATGATGGAACTTGCTTAATCATGTTCAGCAATGGAATGTTGACTTTCACTTGCCTCAATACTTCAAGGATTTCTGATGCATTTTTTATCCCCTTTTTCCCATGCAAAGCTTGAGGAAAAGGTGGAGATATGCGTTTCTTCATCAATTCTTCTTTAATAATTTCTTTCTCCAGATTTGCATTCACTGTTGAATCATGGTCCTCCTTCCCTTCACTGATATCTTTCTTCTTTCCTTTTATTTCCTCCCTTGTCTTTGTCTCTTCTTCTTCATTCTCTTCAACATATGGTTTGGGTGTTGGTGACTCAACCTTTTTACCACTCCTTAAAGTGATCAAGGCTTTAACATCTCTCACCTGTGAAGATTTTCCCTCATGAGTTTCCACTTCGTGGGTACCCTTGGGGTTTTGGTGAGGTTGAGAAGGAAATCTACCCTTCTCTTGCACTGTGTTCAAATTAGTGAGCCTTGAGATTGAGTATTCGAGATTATCTATCTTCTGAGATAAGTCATTTTGCATCTCATCCATCATTTTATTCAAAGTATTCTCTACACTGTCAATTCTTTGATTGAGTTGAGAATTGATGGATTTTTGGTCTCCAACAAAATCTCCCACAACCTTGTTGAGATTCACTATTGCTTGTTCAAGACTTGAAGCTTGTTGGGATGGTTAAGATGGTTGAGTCGGCTATTGGTACTGAGTTGCTCTTGGCTTCCATGAAAAATTTGGATGATTCATCCAACTTGAGTTGTAAGTATTGCCATACGAAGCATTGCTATTGGGTTTGAATTGTCCAATGACATTTGCTTGTTCTTCAAACATTTCTCTAGCTACTGGAATTATAGGGCACTCCTCCACCAAGTGTTCATAAGATTGACAAATAGAACATGGCTTTACTTGCACTGGTGTTTCAGCAACAGCTTGCACTTCATGCATCTTTTTCAGTTCTAGCTCCTCCACTCTTCTTGTCATAGCTGCTAATTTTGCTTTCATATCAACATCTTCATTCAAGGTGTACATCCCAGCCTTAGCATGAAGAGCATTTGGTTGAGACTTCATCTTTCCCACTTCTCCTCTGTGCGGTTCATCCCTTCCCCTTGAGACTTTAGCTACATAACTCAAGAAATCCATAGCTTCCTTAGGATTCTTACTCATGAAATCCCCCCCCCCCCCCCCCACACACATTGTTTCGAGGAGTTGTTTCATTGAGGAAGACATCCCATCATAGAAATAACTCACCAACAGCCATGTATCAAAGCCATGGTGAGGACAAGCATTAATGGCTTCCATGTATCTTTCCCAACACTCATAGAATTTCTCATTCTCTTTAGCTGAGAAGTTTGAAATTTGCCTTTTCAAGCTATTTGTTCTGTGAGTAGGAAAGAACTTCTTGAGGAATTCAGCTTGTAAATCAGTCCAACTATGGATACTCCTTGGCCTTAAAGAATTAAGCCAAATCTTGGCCTTGTCCTTTAAAGTAAAAGGAAATAATTTAAGCCTCATCAGGTTGATTGAAGCTCCTCCCTCTTGGAATGTATTACAAACATCTTCAAATTCCTTGATATGGGCATAGGGATTCTCACTTTCCATTTCATGGAAAGTTGGCAGAAGTGGCACAATATGGGGTCTGATCACTAGCTGCTCTGTAGGGGGCATTATACATGTGTAGACCCTCAATTTTGTCCTTTTAGCACATGTCTTATTAGATACTTATTCGATACTTTACAGTAGTTCCTTGGTGGCCCATAGCTACTCGTACGACTTACCATTTTCTAAGTCACCTCGGAGATTTTGGTCGAGGGATTATCTGACCCCTTATTGTGACCCTTGGCAGCCCTATTTTAGACTTAGGCTTTTCGTTCATTTTTAGGATAGCTTTTAGGGTAGCTCATTTAGGCACCCTAGGCCCACTTAGGCACCCTAGGCCCACTTAGGCACCCTAGGCCCACTTAGGCACCCTAGGCCCATTTACGCACTCTAGGCCCATTTAGGCACCCTAGGTCCACTTTAGGACACTTAGTTCATTAGGCACCCATGTAGGGCCGTTTAAATACTTCATCAGGCTTAACTTTTATATATATATATATAGATAACTTTTATTATTGTTATTATTATTATTATTATTATTATTGCATGCATTCGATAATTATATATATTTTGTTTATTCATTTTCATTTTGCTCTTTATTTGTTTATTATTATCATTGTCATTATTATTACTATTACTATTTTTATTTTTTATTTTTTATTTATTTTTATTCTTATTTTATTTATTTACTTACTTAATAGAAAATTGTTGGAATTGTTTAGATTTAAAATATGCATATGACCCCCTTTGTTGAAGGACGAAATTATATAATCTAGTCTCTCCTAGTTCTCTTCCTTTTATTTTAAAATCATGTTTTATTCTATTATTTCCATTGGTTTCTTTTTCTTTCCTTTTAATTTTTTACTCTTATCTTATTCTGTTTTGCATGAGGAGAAAAATTGCATGGGATTTCTTCGGGAAGATTATGAGCAAGGCAAAGACGATTCTCCAAGCAATGAGGAAATCATTCTAGCGCACAGATTTTGGAGGGGAAGCAGTCCACTTTGGAGGTGGAAAGCAACCGCCATTCAGTTTTTTTTTATTTTAATCGACTTTCATGATATCTTCCACACACGGGCTGTCATCCAGAGTGGGATCTCCACAGCCGCCAACACAAGAGGTCTCCACCGACATACTAAAGGAGGTTTCTGAAAAGGGATACAACACGCATGGGAGGAGAGGCTGGCAGTCATAAAAAAAAACAACCTACACGCACCATGAGGGCTTCCCAATACGCATGGATTTTTCCATGAACGCATGCATGATTGACACAACCACGACATGGGTTGCATCTTAGAGGTTTCAAGAGCCACACACAATCCGCAACTACATGTATTTTTAAATACAAAAAGAAATTCACGTCTTTGGAGAGGGGATTCTCTAAGAAGGAGCGGCCACAAATTCTCTCAAAGTGGGGCTGCCACTTTCCCCACACTGGAAACTTCTTCAGATATTTTCAACATGCAAATACCCTTGCTTTAGGTGATCCAAGGGAGAAAGATGGAGCCTGCATTCAAATGAGACTGTCATATAGTCCAATTGCCCGCTTATTTCTTTTTCTTGTTCAATGGACTGATTGTAACCAAGATGGTGCCAGGATTGCAAGGATTTTCATCAGGCCAAGTACTAGAGATCCCAATGTTCCCACAAGAATAAAGGAAGGACCTGAGGAATTTAAGAAACCGGATGGTGAATTAATTAATAGGGTTGATGCCAAAACACAAAGAGATGTAGAATAGCAACATGGGATCTGAAGGAACTTACCATTTTGGGGCCGCTGAGGATCTGATTTACTTACCAAATGAGACGCGGGCTGCATCTTAGGGAAGTCCCCAATGTGAGCCACATGTATGCACCTTTCTATATCACATGCATCTTCGGAAAGGAAAGGAAATATTAGAGTGAGGCTGCCATATAAGAAAGGAGGACACGGAGAGAAAATGAGGATTTTTTAGGAGAGGCCATCCACGTGCGTCAGAAAGAAAAAGGAAATAGGATATTCTATATAAAGGGAGGCTGCCACATAAAAAGGCAAGAGAGTTCTTTTCTAAAAGGGGGTTTTTTTTTTTAGCAAAGAGATCCACACAGAGAGATATTATTTTGCTGGGGCAGAGAGAACACATAAAGGAGGGAGAATTTTCTGGACAAAGGGAAGTAACAGAGGCTTTCAAATTTGAATAGAGCAGCCACTTCAACGCATCAAAGACGGATTTTTCTCCCATAACACAGGTTAGTTTTTGAAAGAGTTTTCATTCTTTTATTAGATGTCTTTTTATATGGGTTCGTAATTCATAAGTCCATGCTAATTTGTTTTAATCCATATGATAGTTTAAACGTATTTGTGATTTTAATTTAATTGGTTTTGTCTTAATTTACTCCTTAGTTTAGTTTCGTTGTTGATTTTCATCTATTAGCTTAATTAATTAATTTTCTTAGATAGGGTTGAGGTTTCGATTTGGTTTATTAATTTATTATATTCATAATTTTAATTCAATTGTTTCATTAAACCTTTAGAAAGATTGCATCTTGTTTCTAATTTCGATTATTTCAGTTTCGAGTCACTAAATTATTAATTTGTTTTATTTTAAAAATGCATTCTTTTTAATTCCAATTTGATAACTTAATCAATTTTATTAGATGAAGTGGATTTTTTTTAGTCCTAATATAATTTAGTATTAATCTATTTGTTAGTTTAGCTTGAATGAGTTTGTGTGTTTTAATTTTGATTCATTATATTAGAAAAAAAAAAAAGAATAATTTGATCCCTATTTAATTTTGATTGGTTGCTTCAGGTTAAAAATATTTGAATTTTCATTTATTCATTTATTCATGTGTTTGCTACTCTCTTAATTACTTGTTATTCATCTATTTATTTATTGATAAAATTGATGCCATATTTTGAAAGTTCATTTTCTTAGTATTCTTTGATTTAATGTGGTTCATTTTAATTAATTTATGTGTTTTTATAGTTTTATTTATTTAATGATAAAATTGATTCTTTATTTAAAGTTTGTGTTTTTAGTGTACTTTGATTTAATTTAATTTATCTACTCAGTTTAGACACTTTTATAATTTTTGGTTCATTAATGAAATTAATTCTATGCTTGAAAGTATATATTTTTAGTTTGCTTCAATTTAGTTTGGCTCATTTTAATTAGTTTAAGCACTTTTATAATTTTAGTTCATTAGTAAAATTAATCCTATGTTTGAAAGTTCACGTTTTTAGCTTAATTTAGTCAAACTCGTTTTAATTAGTTTAGGTACTTCTATAATTTTAGTTCTTTACCTGAATTGATCCATTTTTAGTTTTTGTTTCAAAATCATTAATGTTAGATCCTGATCACCCTTATCTAAATTTATATGCTTTTAAAATCCTAGCGGTTAGTTCATGAATCGATACCTTGTTAGTTTGTCTAATCTAGAATGCTTTGCTTGTTGCTCCAGTGATCCTTCACTTAATTTGATTTCTTTTTCTGAGGCTTTTGGAAACTCATGAAGATTAGCCTCCATTCTCACCTTCAATTTTATTGGTTGTCAAAAATTCTACTTTGTGTATTGCTTTGTGATTTTTTTATTTTTAAAATATAACACTATTCTCAAAATCTCATTTTCCTTAAAAATCCATTTCAAAAATTCATTTAGAGTTTCTTAGAGTCAAAAGATCCCCTTAACAATCCATTTCAAAAATTCATTTAGAGTTCTTAGAATCAAAATCTTATTTTTTAAAATAATGTGCAACCATGTTTTGATCGGTTCACATCTTTCAAATAAAATTACAGTTTTAAATAAAACACGAATCAAAGCTTGTGGTCCCAAATAAATGGGATAATTCTAAGCTAAATTCGTGTATATCGATTGGGGAATTGGTGAAACCCCTACATAAGAAAATCTTTTCAAAATTTATTTTTGTTGCCACATTTGACACTTGTTGAAATCATGTCTATCTATTTTTTTAGGAATTAAATACAAGATGTATGTGATAATTGATGATTCTGTATACTTTGATCACTTTTGCTATGCTAATTAGATAACGAGCATGCTAGGATTTCTATATTTTATTATTTATTATTGATTACTACCAAAAAGTGCTATTTTGTAGACCTAATTATAATGGTTTTAAGCACCTTTGAGTAGTAATCATTTTCATTTAACCCAATTAATTCATTAAGGTCCTTAGTAATTGGTTTTAACCATTTTGTGGCAAGTTTACATGTTTTTATCAGCTTATGAATCAATTCAAGCATGCCAAATGATGGAGGAGCTACTTGGACAAGTTATGGCAAAGCTTTTGGAAGCTCAAATTCATGAAGAACCAAGCTTTGGAGCTCCATAGCCCTTTGCCAAAGTCGTTCAAAGTATGCAAGGAAATAACAATGGAGAAGAGGAAAACAAAGTGAAAAAATCAGAGGACAGCAGCTGCAGTTTCGCACTTTTGGAGCACTTCCAGAAGTCCATTTTTTACATGCTATATACCATTTCAAAGTTCTGGAAGTCAAGAATCCAACGCTTCAAACCTTGCATGATTTGGAGTTGAAATGAGGAAGATATGGCCTTCGGAAGCCAACTGCTCTAGGTTATGCGAAATTCGCATAACACCTTCAAAATTCACATAACCCATGCGTGTTGCGAATTTTCCTCTGCCTTTGCCGACTCCACTTTAGATATTTTCCTTTGTATTTTGTGATGTAATTTCCTTTCTTATCCTTGTAACTAACCAATCACAAGCTTTTGCTTTTGTAAAGACTTTATAAGGGGTGGAAATCACCTCTTGAAATATATAGAATAGATATTACGTTTAACACTTAGAGAATAGATACAGAGCTCTCTTGTCTCTCTTTTCTCTTTACTATTTTATTTTCTTGGAAGCCAAACAGCCTCTGAGGGCTTTTCCTCAAAGGATGATTGGCTAAAACTTTTAGTTTCTCAAAGTATGGATGTTATGTGATGGCTTGGATGCAATCCCATGGAAATTTCTCGCACCCGGAAGGTAAGGTAGTCGTTTTTCATTAAAGGTTCATTAATGCAAAGTTTGGTTTTTATTTCCTTTGGACAACTTCCAACGGCCAATACTTGATAAGCTTTTGGATTTCTATCCATTAGTTATCTCCTACGAGCTATTGGAAGGTGAGGTTTTCAATTCCAAGTTTTGTATTAATCCATTAGAACCAATTTCAATGGCCATTGAAAGGTGAGTTTATCACCTGGAATGACTTTGAGTTGCCAATATTTGGTAAGCTTTTGGCTTTAGACCATTAGTTATCTCTTACGAGCCATTCAAAGGAAGTCTAAGGTGAATAACCATTGATGAAATTCACTACCATCTGTTTTGTCATTTTAAAGGATTAAAACTTGATTTGCTAAATCCATACTGGTTCGGGAAGCAAGCATCACCATAGTTGCAACCCCAACGCGAGGAGCCTATCCTGAGATTTCCAATTTGCATAAGAGCCTGAGCATAGCTATCCTATCTTTGAGAAACCTGTTTTTACACCCTTTCATTTTAGTCTTTAATGTTAGATTAGATTAGTTTAAATCTTTCTAAAACATTTACATCTTCTTTTAAAGCTAACATCCATAAGAAAATCACCTATTTTCCTAATTTGAATATCACTTGTGTTTGCGAAAACCCTTCCCAGTGAACGATCCTAGAACCACTATGCTATAGTAGCTTGGCTACTTTAGTAATAGTATTTAAGGTATAAATTTTGTTGATACGCCTTTAAAGCTAAGCTACCATGAGTCGAATCAATTATCTAACCCCTTACAACTTGAGGAAGCACGTTACAAATTATCTATGCTATCCAGGTATGTCCTCTATCACCTGCTTTCTGAATTCTGTGAATATGCTGGTCATTGTGAAATAATGCTTATGTCTAATAATGCTTGAGCGTTCTGTTATACGTGTTTCATTATTTGATTATTTCTAATAAAATACATGTTGGATGATATATTGTTTAAATTAACCATTGATGTTTTGTGATAGTGCTTGAGAGGCAGTCCAGGTACGCATCCTAACCTTCCTTTATTGTGATTTGATCTTGTTTGGCATGCTATTTTATTTGGAATCATCTAGCCTACTTAGGTACTTATAATTAATCAATTAATTGCCACATTTCCCTCAACTTAATTAGTAGATACCTTTTTAGGGCTTAGAGGGGTGCTACCTCCTAGAGGTACCTTCCTAATAAGTAACCTGATCCCCGGACTAAGACTTGGGTTTTCAAAGACATGCTTTTCTAAAAATTATAGAGTCACCTTTTTTTTAGGGTTTTTCTTTCTTGTTTTATTTTCCCTTTAAAATAAAATAAAATAAGTGGCGACTCTGACTTTTCTAAAAATTAATTTTTCACAAATAAAAAGCGAGTCTCGCTGATCGAGTGGGGGCGCACGTGAAAAATGCGGGTCCACAACATGATGGTGCACTCATACGAGGTGGATGCATGCAGTCCCTCATTGATTTGAATTCATTGGGATTGTCCTGATGACCATGGTGGCTATGCTGATCCTCAGGCGTAGTTTCCATGATGTTCAAGCTCAATTCCAACTCCTTGTTATGAGGTGTTTCAAGTTTAACAAGCCTTCCTCCACTATCTCGTATCCACTTTGGCAAACACAACTAGTATCAATTGTAACTAAAAAAAAAAAAAAAACAGAGGAAAACAAAAACAAAGCTACCAAAAAAAGTTCGATTAACTAAAACTAAATTAAAAGCTATGCTAGAATATATACGAGTAAAAAAAAAAAAATTAAAAGAGTTAGTAAAATGAGAGAAAACTCACCAAACCTGTGATGAAAACCACAAGTATACTGAAATAATATCACTATGAAGTTGGCACCTTCCCCGACAACGACGCCATTTGATTCATTCCCTATTGGTGTCTCAACTGATTCATGTCCAGCTGGTGCTCTTTGATTAAGAGAGTAGTCAACAAAATTTATAACCTATATCACCATGCATTAGGATAGCTTTAGCTAATATAGCATAGTAGCTCTAGGATCGTTCACTGGGAAGGGTTTTCAACTCACAACTGATACCAATTCAAAGTTAAATTGGTGCTTTTTCATTTCAAGGTTAGCTTGAAAAATAAAACACAAACTTTGGTTAAACGAGGTTTTGTTTCAAGCTAACTAAAAAGAAAGTAATGGAAATTACTTATGAAGAAAAACATTCCTTGGAGGTTTGGGTTCACAGGGGAGGTTCCTTATGCAAAAACAAAGCTCCGGTCATTTGGTTCTGATTACTACTCAAAAAGTGCTATTTGATAGCTTGTAATAAACTCTTTTAAACACTTTTGAGTAGTAGTTATTACCTTTTAACCCAATTAACATATTAAGGGCCCCTGCAATCTATTCTAATCAAATTGTGTTAAGTTTTGGTGTTTTGATAGCTTTTTGATCGCCAAAGCAATCCAAGATTGAGGAGAGCTCTTTGGAATGGAGAGTTCTTTGGAATCCATGGAAAAAGATGTCCGGACAAGGAGTCCGGACACACCATTGGACAGCGGTGGAACGTGGGCAGTAGCAAGGCTCGCTCACTCACTTTAGTAAATGTTTTCCATCCGGACAACATATTCGGATAGTATATGCTATTGTTCAGATGGAGTTGCACCGGATAGCATTGCGCCGCCTTTCCGCCTGGGAATCCGGATATCCATGCACGCTCTGTGTCATCCGGGAGAGGAGTCCCTACACCTTGCACACGGGGAAGAATTCTATCCAGTTGGAATTCCACCTCATTCAGATATCCCATAGCCGGATGGGAGAGGAAGACATTCCGTGCGCCGACATTTTGCATCCGGATATATCACATCCGGATGGGAGAGGAGGACGTTTCAACTTCTCCGGTCAGACATATCCGGGTCCTCTGGTAGCGCCTACCCAGTCAGACATGCATAGCTGCAGTGTTCTCCTGAAGCTTCCTGATATTTCCGACCGACATTTTATGATATTTTGGGATATTTTGCTTTAGATATTTGTTGTCTAAATCCCCAAACTCTCCTTGTAATCCACCTATCATAGGATTCCTTAGTCTTTAAGCAAGAAAAAGGGTGAATAACCTTATATATATATAGTTTGTAATTTTCTTTACAAAGATATTGAGAATCGAATAGAGATCGATCTATTATGTAATCAGAGGGAGAAAGAAATATATTTTCACAGAGCACTTGCTCTATTTTTCCTTCATATATTTGTTTTCTCGTTAGTTTTCTTACTAGCCAAACAAGCTCTGAGGAAGTTTCCTCAGAGAATGAGTGGCTAGACTTTTAGTTCCTTGGAGTTAAGGTTGTAGGGAAAGGTTCCAAGTGCAAGAATTAGTAGCTTTGTGGTTTCAGTCATTAATGAAGAGAATGTATGATCCTGTAATGATTTCTATGTTTTTAGTTAACTTAAAACACCTTCAAGTCACTTGAGCCAACACTTGGTAAGGCCAGTGATCTCCATCCATGGAGATGCACTAGTTTTCCTCTTGCGAGCTTTTGGGAAGTGACTTGGAGGTAGGATTTTCTAGAATTACCAACACTTGGTAAGCTTTTGGACTCTAAGGAGACTTCCATTAGTTATCTCTTGCAAGCTTGAAAAGGGAAGTCCAAAGTTAAAGATCACCTTGAATGGCAAATGCTAGGTGAGAGGCATGAGCCATTGCAAGTTGCATCAGTGAGAGGGAATTAGAGCTGAAATCCATTTAAAGGTTACATTTGTACAACACCGATTAGAGAATTGACTATATATTAATTCTCTAATGTGAGGAAATGAACCAAATGACCGGAGCTCTGTTTTTGCATAAGTAACCTCCCTTGTGAACCTAAACCTCCAAGGAATGTTTTTCTTCATAAGTAATTTCCGTTACTTTCTTTTTGGTTAGTTTAAGACCAAACCCTTTTCACTCAAACAACTTTATGTTTTCTTTTAAAGCTAACCCTGAAATGAAAAAGCACCAACTCAGCTTTGAATTGGTATCAGTTGAGAGTTGAAAACCCTTCCCAGTGAACGATCCTAGAGCCACTATGCTATAGTAGCTTTGTCTTTGCTACCCTAGTTCATGGTGTAATAGGTTATAAATTTTGTTGATTACTACCTCAACCAAGGAGCACCAGCTGGACATGAATTAGTTGATACACCGACTGGGCATGAATCAAATGGCGCCATTGCCGGGGAAGGTGCCAACTGCATATTGATATTATTTCAGGGTACTAGTGGTTTTCATCACAAGTTTGGTGAATTTTTCCTTCATTTTTCTAACTCTTTTACTTGTTTATATTCTAGCATAATTTTTAATTTAGTTTTAGTTAATCGAACTCTTTTTTGGTAGTTATGTTTTTGTTTTCCTCTGTTTTTGTTTTTCTTTCTTTGTTACAATTGATACTAGTTGTGTATGACAAAGTGGATACGAGATTGTGGAGGAAGGCTTGTTAAACTTGAAACACCTCATAACAAGGAGTTGGAAGTAATCTTGAACATCATGGAAACTACACTTGAGGATCAGCATAGTCACCATGATCATCAGGATCATCCCAATGAATTCAGATCAATGAGAGACCGTATGCATCCACATCGTATGAGTGCACCATCAAGTATAGTGCCCCCTACAGAGCAGCTAGTGATCAGACCCCATATTGTGCCACTTCTGCCAACTTTCCATGGAATGGAAAGTGAGAATCCTTATGCCCATATCTAGGAATTTGAAGATGTTTGTAATACATTCCGAGAGGGAGGAGCTTCCATCGACTTGATGAGGCTTAAACTATTTCCTTTTACTTTAAAGGATAAGGCCAAGATTTGGCTTAATTCTTTAAGGCCAAGGAGTGTCCGCACTTGGACTGATTTACAAGCAGAATTCCTCAAGAAGTTTTTTCCTACTCACAGAACAAATAGCTTAAAAAGGCAAATTTCAAACTTTTTTGCAAAAGAAAATGAGAAGTTCTATGAATGTTGGGAAAGGTATATGGAGGCCATCAATGCTTGTCCTCATCATGGCTTTAATACATGGCTCTTGGTGAGCTATTTTTATGATGGGATGTCTTCCTCAATGAAGCAAATTCTTGAAACCATGTGTGGGGGAGATTTTATGAGTAAGAATCCGGAAGAAGCCATGGACTTTTTAAGTTATGTATCTGAGGTATCAAGAGGATGGGATGAGCCCAACTCAAGAGAAATGGGAAGGATGAAAGCTCCTGTAAATCCAAAAGGTGGAATGTACATGTTAAGTGAAGACATGGACATGAAAGCTAAGGTGGCAACAATGTCAAGGAGGTTGGAAGAACTTGAGTTGAAAAAAATGCATGAAGTCCAAGCCATTTCCGAGACACAAGCCCATGTCATGCCATGCACCATTTGCCAATCATGTGATCATGTGGTAGATGAGTCCCCAACCATCCCAGCTATGAGGGAGATGTTAGGTGATCAAGCCAATGTTGTGAGGCAATTTAGGCCCAACAACAATGCACCTTATGGAAACACCTATAATTTAAGTTGGAAAAACCATCCAAATTTTTCTTGGAAACCAAGGCCACCTCCATACCAACCACAAGCTCAAACCCAAGCACCCCAACAAACCTCTTCAGTGGAGCAAGCCATTGTGAACCTAAGTAAAGTCATGGGTGACTTTGTGGGTGAACAAAAGGCAATCAACTCCCAATTGCACCAAAAGATTGAAAATGTTGAGAGTTCTCAAATTAAGAGAATGGAAGGAATGCAAAATGATCTATCTCAGAAGATAGATAATATTCAATACTCCATCTCTAGGCTTACCAACCTCAACACAGTGAATGAGAAAGGAAAGTTTCCCTCTCAACCAAGCCAAAATCCAAAGGGTGTTCATGAAGTTGAAACCCAAGATGGGGAGTCTTCAAAGTTGAGGGAGGTCAAAGTTGTGATCACCTTGAGGAGTGGGAAGGAGGTTGATCAACCCTTGCCTAAGGTGAGGCAAGATGAAGAACTCATGTCAAGGAGAACCTTGGTTAAAGAGAGCAATAACCAAGAAGAGAAGAGTGGGAAAAAAAATGCATCTAAATCAAGCATTGAAGAAGAGCCAAGGATAGTGATTAAAGAGGATATGGTGAAGAAACATATGCCTCCCCCTTTTCCTCAAGCTTTACGTGGAAAGAAGGGAATAAAGAATTCATCATAAATTCTTGAAGTTTTGAGATAAGTAAAGGTGAATATACCCTTACTTGATATGATCAAGCAAGTCCCCACATATGCAAATTTTTTAAAGGACTTGTGCACGATCAAGAGAGGGTTAATTATGTCAAAGAAGGCATTCCTCACTGAGCAAGTAAGTGCCATCATTCAGTGTAAGTCTCCAGTTAAGTACAAAGATCCTGGATGTCCCACCATTTCAGTCAACCTTGGAGGGACACATGTGGAGAAGGCTTTACTAGACTTGGGGGCAAGTATGAATTTGCTCCCATACTCCGTGTATAAGCAACTGGGACTCGGAGAATTGAAGCCCACATCCATCACTTTCTCCTTAGCTGATAGGTCACTCAAAATCCCAAGGGGGGTGATGGAGGATGTTCTAGTTCAAGTGGACAACTTCTACTATCCTGTGGATTTTGTGGTGCTGGATACTGATCCCACTGTTAAGGAAGCAAATCATGTGCCATTCATCCTTGGGAGGCCTTTCCTAGCTACCTCCAATGCCATCATCAATTGTAGGAATGGGGTGATGCAACTCACATTTGGAAACATGACCTTGGAATTAAACATATTTCACCTATGCAAGAGGCATCTTCACCCCGAAGAGGAGGAAGGATTGGAGAAGGTGTGCTTGATCAACACCTTGGTTGAAGAGCGTTGTGACAAGAATTTAGAAGAGAGCTTGAATGAAAGCCTTAGAGTGCTTCAAGGAGGGTTACCTGAACCCTCTGATGTGTTACCCATCATGTCTCCTTGGAGGAGAATGGAAGAGATCTTACCCTTGTTCAATAAGGAGGACTCACAAGGAGCAAATAGGGAGAACCCTCCAAAGCTAGTTTTGAAGCCACTTCCTGTTGATTTGAAGTATGCATATTTGGAGGAAGATGAGAAATGTCCAGTGGTGATTTCTTCAACTCTCACAAGTGATCAAGAGGATAGTCTTTTGGGAGTCCTTATAAAATGCAAAAAGGTCATTGGATGGCAAATTTCTAATCTGAAAGGGATTAGCCCTTTGTTATGCACCCACCATATCTACATGAAGGAAGATGCAAAACCAGTAAGGCAGCCCTAGAGGAGGTTGAATCCTCACATGCAAGAGGTGGTAAAGGGTGAAGTGCTGAAGCTACTTCAAGTAGGAATCATATATCCCATTTCAGATAGCTTGTGGGTGAGCCCAACCAAAGTAGTCCCAAAGAAATCTGGAATTACTGTGATCCAGAATGAAAAAGGGGAGGAAGTATCTACACGTCTTACCTCAGGATGGAGGGTGTGTATAGACTACAGGAGGTTGAATTCAGTGACTAGGAAGGACCATTTCCCATTGCCTTTCATGGACCAAGTCCTTAAGAGAGTCTCAGGGCATCTTTTCTACTGTTTTTTGGATGGTTATTCGGGGTACTTCCAAATAGAGATTGATTTGGAAGATCAAGAAAAGATAACCTTCACTTGCCCCTTTGGTACTTTTGCCTATAGGAGGATGCCCTTTGGTCTATGTAATGCACCAGCAACTTTCGAAATATGTATGCTAAGCATCTTCAGTGATATGGTGGAGCGCATCATGGAAGTCTTCATGGATGACATCACTGTATATGGAGGTTCTTATAAGGACTGTTTGTTGCATTTAGAAATTGTTCTCCAAAGATGTATTGAGAAAGACCTAGTGCTAAATTGGGAGAAGTGTCATTTTATGGTACAACAAGGAATTGTCTTAGGACATATAATCTCCAAGAATGGCATTGAGGTAGATAAGGTAAAGGTGGAGCTAATTGTTAAGTTGCCACCTCCCACAAATGTTAAAGGAATTAGGCAATTCCTAGGAAATGTCGGGTTCTATAGGAGGTTCATTAAGGATTTCTCAAAAATCTCAAGACCTCTTTGTGAACTCTTAGTAAAGGATGCCAAGTTTGTGTGGGATGAGAAATGTTAGAAAAGTTTTGAGGAACTGAAGCAATTCCTCACAACTGCACCAATAGTGAGAGCCCCAAATTGGGAATTACCTTTTGAGGTAATGTGTGATGCAAGTGATCTTGCTATGGGGGCTGTTTTGGGGCAAAGAGAAGATGGAAAGCCTTATGTGATTTATTATGCAAGCAAAACTTTGAATGAGGCTCAAAGGAACTACACAACTACTGAAAAGGAGTTGTTGGCATTAGTTTTTGCCTTGGATAAGTTTCGTGCCTATTTGGTAGGGTCCTTTATAGTGGTGTTCACTGACCATTCTGCTTTGAAGTACTTGCTAACCAAGCAAGATTCCAAGGCAAGATTGATAAGATGGATCATTTTGCTTCAAGAATTCAATCTCCAAATCCGGGATAAAAAAGGAGTAGAAAATGTGGTAGCTGACCACTTGTCAAGACTTGTGATAGTACATGACTCACATGGTCTACCTATTAATGATGACTTCCCTGAGGAGTCTCTCATGTCAATAAAGGTAGCTCCATGGTATTCTCACATTGCAAATTACTTGGTTACTAGAGAAGTCCCAAGTGAGTGGAGTGCCCAAGACAAGAAGCATTTCTTTGCTAAGATCCATGCCTATTATTGGGAGGAGTCTTTTCTCTTCAAATACTGTGCGGATCAAATCATAAGGAAATGTGTTCCTGAACAAGAGAAATCAGGAATTCTATCCCATTGTCATGATAGTGCATGTGGAGGTCATTTTGCTTCCTATAAAACAGCCATGAGAGTGGTCCAATCAGGTTTTTGGTGGCCCTCTCTTTTCAAGGACACCCACACTATGTGTAAGGGATGTGATCGGTGTCAAAGGCTTAGGGAAGCTAACACGCCAGAATATGATGCCCTTGAACCCCATCCTGATAGTGGATGTCTTTGATGTTTAGGGGATAGACTTCATGGGACCATTTCCAATGTCATTTGGACACTCCTACATTTTGGTGGGAGTGGATTATGTCTCTAAGTGGGTAGAAGCAATCCCATGTAGGAGCAATGATCATAAGGTGGTTCTCAAATTTCTCAAGGAGAACATTTTTTCAAGGTTTGGAGTGCTTAAGGCCATTATCAGTGATGGAGGAACCCACTTTTGCAACAAGCCTTTTGAGACTCTTCTAGCCAAATATGGGGTCAAGCACAAGGTAGCTACACCTTATCATCTTCAAACAAGTGGCCAAGTTGAGTTAGCCAACCGGGAAATCAAGAATATACTGATGAAGGTGGTGAATGTGAATAGGAAGGATTGGTCTATTAAGCTTCATGATTCGCTATGGGCATACAGAACAGCTTACAAGACCATTCTTGGAATGTCTCCTTATCGCCTTGTTTATGGCAAAGCATGTCATCTCCTAGTGGAGGTTGAATATAAAGCATGGTGGGCAATCAAGAAGCTCAACATGGATTTGACAAGAGCCGGGTTAAAGAGATGTTTGGATTTGAACGAATTGGAGGAAATGAGGAATGATGCTTACCTCAATTCAAAAATTGCAAAAGAGAGGTTGAAGAAATGGCATGATCAGTTGGTAAATTAGAAGAATTTTACCAAGGGACAAAGAGTCTTGCTTTATGACTCTAAACTTCATCTTTTTCCGAGAAAATTGAAATCAAGGTGGACAGGTCCTTTTATAATTCATGATGTGCAATCAAATGGAGTAGTGGAACTACTTAACTTCAAGAGCACTCAAACTTTCAGAGTCAATGGTCATCGCCTCAAGCCATTCATTGAGTCATTCAAGCCAGAAAAAAGAGGAAATCAACCTCCTTGAGCCATATAAAGCCTAAACAGAGAAGGGTTAGATGGACTTGGTTTCACCAAAGTCCATAATTTTGTTAAATATGTTAATTTTTAAGTCTTGTAAATTATTTGATAGTAAATTTGATCTTAAATTTTGTTAATTGTAAGATCAGGAGCTCAGGCCTAGAGCACTGCCATCCTGAGACAGATTCAACATCATCTTGGCAGTACATCAGCTCCTGAGCATGCCATTCCCACCTCATTCGGAGCCTCCTACAGGAGAGACAGCTGAGCCATCATTTGCACAGCATCATTCCACGTCACTCAGGAGGTACCACTTCCTCCCTATTTTTCAATTGCTTTTGTCCCATTGAGGACAATGTTCCGCTTGGTTGGGGGGAGAGTTGAGGAAGGAAGTTTTTGTTGTAAATGCTAAGTTATTTTGGTAATTTAGTTGTTTTTTTCTTAATTTTAATATTTTTAAGTTTTTATTCTACTCTCCATGGTTATTAAGGAAAAAAATTTCAAAGTGAAAAGAGAAAAATTGAAATTTTGTCTTTTTACTTGACTTAGAGTATCGTATTATGCTTACTAAAGTTGATGAATTGTTGAAGTTTCTATTGAATTCAACCTTAGTTCTTCCACTTTAAGCTATCCACACACTGTGCACAATAGATTCCGATTATAAGATGAAAAACTATTTCCCTATTGACTTAGGAAAATTTTAGACTTGGTACATTTGACCTCATTTAATAGTGTTGGGACACCTTATAAAAGGCCAATGAACCTTTGGAAAAAAAATGTTTGCTTGTCTTGAAACCCGAGCAAGGTCCGAGGGGTATATGGTGAAAATCTTTAAAACCTGGTGCCCTAAGCCTTAATTGGTTGGGAGTCACCGACCTCAATGCTCGTTACAAGGGTGAAAAGGTGGAGTTTAACATAATGTAGGTGCTTGGGTATTAAAAATTCATTCTCAAAAGTCCGGGGTAAAATCCGAGGAGTTAGTGGTTGAAAGATCCTTAAAGCTTGATGCCCTAAACCTTAATTGGTTGGGAGTCATCGATGGACCCCCGTTACATGGACAATTTAGAAAAGAATACCTTTAGCCTTGTACTCCTACAATGAAAAAATTTTGAAACAAGAGGTGCGTTCTTAGCCTATTGGATGTTGACCAGTTTGCTAAGCATTGAAAAAGAACTAGGTTGGGGGGAGAGATTAGTTCAACATACTATATTCGGAAACTAATAAATATCACGTAGATTTTTGTGGAAGAGTAAGGTTTGACCCTTTGGAAGTGGAAACTCTTTTAAAGCTTAAATTTGCATAATGCCTTCTCTTTAAGAATAGTGATTAGACAAATTATTTGATAACTCTTGTTGAAGTTTGAATTTTATTTCTTTAATGTTTCATGTGAGAGTTAGATCGTCATGCCACTTGAAAATTGTTTTTTGATCAGCATGATGTTGATTCATGCCCAATTAGTGTCTCAGCTGATTCATGTCCAGCTGGTGCTCCTTGTTTGAGGGAGTAATCAACAAAATTTATAACCTATTACACCATATACTAGGGTAGCAAAGAAAAAGCTACTATAGTATAACGGCTCTAGGATCGTTCATTGGGAAGGGTTTCCAAATTACAAATGATACCAATTCAAAGTGAATTGGTACTTTTTTCATTTGAAGGTTAGCTCACGAAATAAAACAAAAACTTTGATTGGTAAAGATTTAGATTTAAAATGACTACAAAGCAAGTGATGGAAATTACTTAGGAAGAAAAACATTCCTTGGAGGGTTAGGATCACTGGGGAGGTTCCTCATGCAAAAGACATAGCTCAGGTCAGTTGGTTCATTTCCTCGCGTGAGAGAATCAACATATAGTCAATTCTCTAACCGGTGTTGTACAGATACATCCTTTAATTAGATTTCAGCTTTAATTCTCTCACTAATGCAACTTGCAATGGTTCAAACCTCTCACTAAGCCTTAACCATTCAAGGTGATCTTTAACCTTGGACTTCCCTTCTCAAGCTCGTAAGAGATAACTAATGGATGTCTCCTTGGAGTCCAAAAGCTTACCGAGTGCTGGCAATTCCAGAAAATCCTACCTACAAGTCACCTCCCAGAGGCTCGCAAGGGGTAAACTAGTGCATCTTCATGGTTGGAGATCACTTGCCTTACCAAGTGTTGGCCTAGGTGACTCTAAGGTGTTTTAAGTTAACTAAAAACAGAGAAATCACTGAAGGATTTCACTTTCTCTTCATTCATGGCTGAAACCACAAAGCTTTGTATTCTTGCAATTGGAACCTTCCCCGGCAACCTTAGCTCCAAGGAACTAAAGGTTTAGTTACTCATTCTCTGGGGAAAATTCCTCAGAGAGTGCATAACTTAGTAAGAAACAAAAAATACAAAGTGAGAAGGTAAGGCAAAACAAAGGACCTGAACTTTACTTGCTTTTCCAAAACTTTACAAAAGGTCTCCTCCCCCAGAACAGGCTCTCGAGAGGTTTATATATGAACATAATATAAAACTAATTATTACATGGATATTTACTCTTTTTACTAACTTAAAAGCTAAGGAATCTTGTAATTGGTGGCTTACAAGGAGAATTGTGGGATTTAGACAACAAAAATCTGATGGAAAATATCTCCCAATGTCGGTAGCAAATATCGGGAAGCACTAAGGACCATTTCGCAAGAGAAAATGATGTCTGCGAGATTTCGCAGACACACAAAAAGGGCTGCGAAAGCACTTCGCAGCAAAAGGTTATTCTTGCAGGGCTGCGAAGTTGGCTTTCATCTTGAGGTTCTCAGCTTCCAACTTGTCGCATATATCTGGCAACTTCAGGATGAAATCCACCACACTGTACAAAAAGGCTGCGAAATCACTTCGCAACAAAAGGTTGATTTCGCAGCACTTTTGCAAAATGCTTTCTTCAGCTTAGAGTGATTGACTTGCAGTGGCTGTAACTTCTTCATTTCAACTCCAAATTGCACACCGTTTGAAGCATTGGATTGTTGACTTCCTGAGCTTTGAAATGAAATATATCATGCATCAATTGGACTTTAGAAAGTGCTCCAAAAGTGGCTGACACAACTGTCATCAAGAATATGCTTCTTAGCAGATTCTCTTTACTTCTTCTCCTTGCATTCCGGATTTACTTATGGCAAAGGACTTCAAAGCTTCGGTTCTTCATGTTTCTGAGCTTCCAATTGCTTTGCCCAATATTCCATATAACTCTCCTCAATCTCGGATTGCTTTGGTGATCCATAGGCTATCAAAACACCAAAACTTAACATAATTTGATTAGAATTGATTGCAAGGGTCCTTAACATGTTAATTGGGTTAAAAGGCAATAACTACTACTCAAAAGTGTTTAAAAGAGTTTATTACAAGCTATCACAGAGCACTTTTTGAGTAGTAATCACTCCCCCCAACCAACATATTGCTAGTCCCTTAGCAATAAAGGAGAGAGAAAAATATAAAAGCAAACTAAACTATAATTTGCAACATCATGCTGAAAAACAATTTTCAAGTGGCATGATAATCTAATTCTCACATGAGACATCAAAGAAATATACACCCAAATTTCAACAAGAGTTATAACAAACTACGCTAAACACTATCAATTAAGGGAATGCATTATGCAAACTGAAGTTTTAAAATCATTTTCACTTCCAAAGAACCAAACTTTACTCTTCCACAAAAATCTAAGTGTAAGATTCCTTAGCTTCCGAATATAGTATGCTAAACTAATCTCTCCCCCCAACCTATCTCTTTTCAACACTTAGCAAATTGACCAAAATCAATAAGAAAAGAACACATATTTCTTTTTCTTTTTTAAGGGGCTTAAAGGGGTATTCTTTCAGAATTGTCCATATAACGGGGGTCCATCGATGACTCCCAACCAATTAAGGTTTAGGGCATCAAGCTTTAAGGATATTTCAACCACTAACTCCTCGGATTTTTCCCCGGACTTTTGAGAATGAAATTTTAATACCCATGCACCTGCCATATGCTAACTCCACATATCCACCCTTGTAACGAGCATTGAGGTCGGTGACTCCCAACCAATTAAGGCTTAGGGCACCAAGTTTTAAAGATTTTCATCATATACCCCTCAGACCTTGCTCGGGTTTCAAGGCAAGCAAACATTTTTCTTTCTTTATTTCAAAGGCTCATTGGTCTTTCATAAGGTGTCTCAACTTTATCAACTGAGGTCAAAGGTACCAAGTCCCAAAAATTTTCTAAGTCAAGAGGGAAATAGTTTTTCATCTTATAATCAGAATCTATTGTGCACAGTGTGTGAATAGCTTAAAGTGGAAGAACTAAGGTTGAATTTAATAGAAGCTTCAACAATTGAACCACTTTAGTAAACATAATCCATACTCTAAGTCAAGTGAAAAGCAACAGTTCAATTTCTCCTGTTTTAATTTGAAAATTTTTCCTCAAAATCCATGGAGAATAGAATAAAAAGAGTAAAAAGCAAAAACTACAACTGATTACCAAGCTAATTGCATTACCAAAAAGATTTAGCATACTTCCTTTAACTTATCATACTTCTTTCCTTCCTCATTTATCCCCCCCAACCGAACTGAGCATTGTCCTCAATGTGATATGGGTGATTGCAATTAAAGGGAGGAAGTGGTACCTCCTGAGTGATATCAATTTCGAATACTGATTGGAGAAACCACATGTTTCAAAAAGAATAAAAGTTGTGAGAAAAGGAAATAAGAATAAATTAATGCTAAAGGTTAACAAAAAATATTAGACTTGTATTACTTTGAATCCATTTGAGTACAATGAAAAAGAAGGCAATACAAGCAATCCCATATATGGTACCAAAATAATGGGATTTCTTAAAAACTAAAAAAAAAAACGAAAGGCATATGCAATAGATATATATAATGATTTGATGAGTGGGTGGTGCTGGGGCTAGGCAGATGGGTCTGCCTCTTCAGTAGCTGCTCCAGAAAGAGCTTGAGGCTCTGTGGGATGAGAGTGTGGCACTGCAGTGGTGGAGGTGGAGGGCTCAGCAACTGAAGGCAGGTCGAAATGATGCTGGAGCTGCCTCAAGATGGCAGTGTGCTGAGCCTAGGTGGCCAACATCTGCTCTTGGCATGCTCGAATGGCTGCCATCTCCTGAGCAAGGCTGCTCTGAGATGCTGTGAGGGTCTGCAATGCATGGCATAACTCTCTATATTCAGAAATGGGGATGGCCATCCTTGGTTCAGCTGAAGTGGATGGCTCAGATGAAGCTGGAGTAACTGGTGGAGCTCTGGGAATGGCAAGAGCAGCAATAGGTATACCCTCAGGTATGTGTCATAGGGATGCTCTCCTAGCAGCTGGCGGTGGGCGCTCTGGCTGCTCAACTCTATAGGCTGTCATGTTGTTCCATTTGTCGAGAGTAAATACCTCTCGGCAAATGCGCTTGCGCTCCAACTGAGGCTCTGATGGATACCCCAGGTGCTCTAGAATTTGGCACAGCAGCCTTGGAAAGAGAAAAGGAATGGCATCAGCTCTCTGCAGCTTCTTTTTATGCACCTTCTCTTCGAAATAGAAAAGGGCAACCATAATCAAATGGTGAGGGCCGAAGAAATATCCCTCAGAAATCTTGAATAAGGCCTCTAGAAGCACTCCTCTCCTCTGAGTCCAATGTTGTAGTGGGTAGAGGTTATGACGCAAAAATGCATCAATAAGAAACATGATTGGAGGAAGCTCCCCCCTCAACAGATGTGGTCGTGTGGAAGCTCCTCTAGACAGGATATGCACCATTTCCAGCTTAATGGGACTGGTCCACACTCTAAAATCCTCAAAATGAGTTGGCTCATATGGTATTTGTAAGGCCTCAGCTATATGGCGAGCTCCCAATATGCCATGCCTCCCATCAATGGTAAAATGGATTAGAGTAGGATGCCTGACCTGGTTGGTAGTCATGGACTGATAAAAATCCATGGCTACCCTGGGGTAGAAGAAGTCTCTTGGAGTCAGCAGGCGCTCTATGTGGTATCTTCGCAGCAGGTGGAATGACTGTGCAAGCTCCGGCCGCAATTGGAACGTGGCTGTGTCAAAGCACAACTCGGAGTGGAATGGCCAAGCTCTACAGTCTAAATTCCCCTGATTACTACCAAAAAGTGCTATTTTGTAGACCTAATTATAATGGTTTTAATCACCTTTGAGTAGTAATCATATTCATTTAACCCAATTAATTCATTAAGGTCCTTAGTAATTGGTTTTAACCATTTTGTGGCAAGTTTACATGTTTTTATCAGCTTATGAATCAATTCAAGCATGCCAAATGATGGAGGAGCTACTTGGACAAGTTATGGCAAAGCTTTTGGAAGCTCAAATTCATGAAGAACCAAGCTTTGGAGCTTCATAGCCCTTTGCCAAAGTCGTTCAAAGTATGCAAGGAAAGAACAATGGAGAAGAGGAAAATAGAGGACAGCAGCTTCAGTCTTCTTTCACACTTTTGGAGCACTTTCCGAAGTCCATTTTTTACATACTATATACCATTTCAAAGCTCTGGAAGTCAATAATCCAACGCTTCAAACCGTGCACGATTTGGAGTTGAAATGAGGAAGATATGGCCTTCGGAATCCAACTACTCTAGGTTATGCGAAAATTTCGCACGACACAAGGTGTTATGCGAAATTCGCATAACATTCGCATAACACCTTCAAAATTCGCATAACCCATGCGTGTTGCGAATTTTGCTCTGTTTTTGCCGACTCCACTTTAGATATTTTCCTTTGTATTTTGTGATGTAATTTCCTTTCTTATCCTTGTAACTAACCAATCACAAGCTTTTGCTTTTGTAAAGACTATATAAAGGGTGGAAATCACCTCTTGGAATATATAGAATATAGAAGATATATTACGTTTTACACTTAGACAGATTTACAGAGCTCTCCCGTTTCTATTTTCTTAGTAGCCAAACAGCCTCTAAGGGCTTTTCCTCAGAGGATGATTGGCTAAAACTTTTAGTTTCTCAAAGTATGGATGTTATGTGATGGCTTGGATGCAATCCCATGGAAATTTCTCGCACCCGGAAGGTAAGGTAGTCGTTTTTCATTAATGGTTCATTAATGCAAAGTTTGGTTTTTATTTCCTTTGGACAACTTCCAACGGCCAATACTTGATAAGCTTTTGGATTTCTATCCATTAGTTATCTCCTACGAGCTATTGGAATGTGAGGTTTTCAATTCCAAGTTTTGTATTAATCCGTTAGAACCAATTTCAATGGCCATTGAAATGTGAGTTTATCACTTGGAATGACTTTGAGTTGCCAATATTTGGTAAGCTTTTGGCTTTAGACCATTAGTTATCTCTTACGAGCCATTCAAAGGAAGTCTAAGGTGAATAACCATTGATGAAATTCACTACCATCTGTTTTGCCATTTTAAAGGATTAAAACTTGATTTTCTAAATCCATACCAGTTCGGGAAGCAAGCATCACCATAGTTGCAACCCCAACGCGAGGAGCCTATCCTGAGATTTCCAATTTGCATAAGAGCCAGAGCATAGCTATCCTATCTTTGAGAAACTTATTTTTACACACTTTCATTTTAGTCTTTAATGTTAGCTTAGATTAGTTTAAATCTTTCTAAAACATTTACATCTTCTTTTAAAGCTAACATCCATAAGAAAATCACCTATTTTCCTAATTTGAATATCACTAGTGTTTGCGAAAACCCTTCCCAGTGAACAATCCTAGAACCACTATGCTATAGTAGCTTGGCTACTTTAGTAATAGTATTTAAGGTATAAATTTTGTTGATACGCCTTTAAAGCTAAGCTACCATGAGTCGAATCAAATGGCACCGTTGCCGGGGAAGGTGCCACAAGCACAGTGAAGCAACCATTAAGGGTAACTTGTGATCTTCATCACAAGTTTGGTGAGTTTTCTTATAATTTTTTTAGTTTAGTTTTTATTTAGTTAATTTTTTTTTATTCTCTTTTCTTTTATTTTTGTTTTAATTTCAATTTGTGCATTCCTTGTTGGATTCGAGACCAAGAGGGAACCCTGGTACAAGTTGAAGAAAAGAGCCTTAGTTGAATATCATTTTTTTTAGAAATGGAAATTCCACATGAAGATCAAAGCTCTCATTATGATCATGAGAAGGACAAATTTGCATACTTATCCATGAGGGATCGGATTGAATTAGGGAAAAGGCAAGTTCAACGAAGCCAATGGGGTAGTAAGTATGCTTTGAATGGAGATAATACATATGAGCATACGGTAGGAGAGTGCCCTACCATTCCAACTATGAGAGACATGTACAATTACCAAAGCTCCTACACCTCAAGTTGGAATAACCATCCCAACCTTACAACCCAACCTCAACCTCAACCATCAATGAGTACATCTTCATTGGAGCAAGCCATTTTGAAGATAAGCAAAGTCATGGAGGACTTTGTAAGTGAGCAACAAAAGATCAACTCTCATCTTAATGAAAAGATTGATAATTTGGAGAGTTCAATAAATGTAAGAATGGAGGGGGTTTATAATGATCTATCACTAAGGATAGAAAAAGTTCAAGACTCCATTGAGAAGCTCACCAATCTCGACATAGCAAGGGGGAAAAGGAAGCTTCCTCCTCAACCCCATCATAACCTTCAAGGAACCAATGCAAAAAGATCAAGGAAAGTGTTGAAGAGTGACACTTTGGTGGGGGATTGCTATGACAACTCTATGGACCAACCTTCCATTGAAAATCATAAGGTTCAAGATGATAAAAGGTTACTTGAACCTTTTAAAGCATCCACTTCTCCGGGGAAGGGAAGAGAAACGAATTCCCTTGGACCAAATGGGAAGGATGCCAATTTTGTTTGGGATCCAGGGGGAATTCAGCATGAAGTGGGTGTGTGAGTGAGGATGAGCTAAATAGTTCATTTTCTTTTTGGGATACATGCTATCAGCTTCATTTAAATTCTATGCTTTCTTTAAATTTATGCATGTTTTAATTTGAATTTTTAGCTTTAATTTAGTTTTAATATGTTTTTAAGATGAGTTTTGAAGTGTTTATGTAGGTAGGAAAGCTTGAAGAATGAAATTATGGTGAAAACAAGGGAAAATGGTGAAAGCAAGGCAAAACAGGGGAGAAAAAAACCAAGTCTCAGCCATTTTCGCACAACACTTCCTGTTATGCGAAATTTTCGCATAACACACCCCTTATGCGAAAATGCTTTTGTGGCAATTTAAAAAAAAAAAAAACATGCTCTCGGTCCCTTCCCAAAATCCCTTATGCGAATTTCATAGGAATGCGAACCTTATGCGAACCTTGTGCGAATTCGTTTTTGGGACAAATTTTCAAAACCATGCTCTCTGTCTGGGTACTCACAGGAATGCGAAATTTGCATTTCCTCTTTAAAGACCGTGTTCTCCTCTTCCCATGCTCACTTTCTTCTTCATTTCTCTCAACATCTCTCTTCCGATCACTCAATCCAAGCCTTGCATTTACCAAACCAAAGCCTCAAGCTAAGGATTCAAGCCACGTTTTCTTCAAAGGAAACCCATTTCCGTCGGGTAGAGGAGTTCCAAATTTCAAATTCTCTTCGTGAAAAAGCTCCAATTACCAAGCCTAACCACCATGAAAAATCCTTTTCCTACCTTAGCCAGCATTTCCCACCCTCAAAAGCCAAAAATTTTCACCATTTGAACGAGCTTCAAAATTGCAAAAAGGCGTGTGAATAGTGCATGTGCGAAATTTTCGCATAACACCCCCCCTTGTGCGAAATTTTTGCATAACACCTTGTGTTATGCGAAATTCATATAACACCCCCCCTTGTGCAAAATTTTCGCATAACCCTTCCCTTGTGAAAATTTTTCAATTTCTTCATCCCTACCCTCCCCAATCCCAAGCCTTTGAGCCTTGTCCTCAGCTGCTCAAAGTGGGGCCCACTCATCATTTTTGTAAATATTTAGTATAAATTCCTCTCTCATTCAATTTTTGAATTTTGAAACAGGTGGTTCAACCTTCTCAACTCCAAGTCCACATCACATGAGGTACCACTTCCTTCCTCCTTATTTTCGATTCAAACATTGAGGACAATGTTCATCTCGGTTGGGGGGAGAGATGAGGAAGTAAGTATTAGTTTAAATTTTTATCAAACTTAGTTAAATTAGCTACTTTTTGTTTAAATTTTAAAATTTTTGCTTTAAACTCCATGGATATTAAGGATTAACTCTCAAAATTAAATGAGAGAAGTCGAGTTTCAACTTGATTACATGAGTCTTAGAGTTTGTATTATGCTCTTCTAAAAGTTGATGAATTGTTGAAACTCCCATTGCATGCAAACTTATCTCTTCCACTTAAGCTATTCGCACACACATACAATAGGTTCCGATTATAAGATGAAAAAGTATTTCCCTCTTGACTTAGGAGAATTTTAGACTTGGTACCTTTGACCTCATTTAATAGTGTTGGGACACCTTATAAAAGGCCAATGAGTCTTTGAAGAGAAAGAAAGAAAAATGTTTTCTTGCCTTGAAACCCGAGCAAGGTCTAAGGGGTATATGGTGAAAATCTTTAAAACCTGGTGCCCTAAGCCTTAATTGGTTGGGAGTCACCGACCTCAATGCTCGTTGCAAGGGTGAATAGGTGGAGTTTAACATGTTGTAGGTGCTTGGGTATTAAAAATCATTCTCAAAAGTCCGGGGTAAAATCCGAGGAGTTAGTGGTTGAAAGATCCTTAAAGCTTGATGCCCTAAACCTTAATTGGTTGGGAGTCATCAATGGACCCCCGTTACATGGACAATTTAGAAAAGAATGCCTTTAAGCCTTGCACTCCTACAAGAAAAAATTGTGAAAGAAAAGAGGTGCGTTCTTAGCCTATTGGAGGTTGATTAGTTTGCTAAGCTTTGAAAAGAACTAGGTTGAGGGGAGAGATTAGTTTGACATACTATATCCGGAAACTAATAAATAACACTTAGATTTTAGTGGAAGAATTTGATTTGGATCTTTTGAGAGTGGAAATTCTTTTGATGCTTAAACTTGCATAATATCCATTCTTTGTACTCTATGATCAAGTGAATGCTTTGACAACTCTTATTATAGGTTGAGTTTCACATCTTTATTGATCCATGGATGTCCATCATGCCACTCATATCATTTTTTGGAGTGATTTGCATGATCCCTTTTATGTATATTATTATAGTTTACTTAATTTTTATCTCCTCCATTGCTAAGGGACTAGCAATGAGTCGGTTGGGGGGTGTGATTACTACCAAAAAGTGCTATTTTGTAGACCTAATTATAATGGTTTTAATCACCTTTGAGTAGTAATCAATTGGAGGCTGAGTCAGCATTGGCCGCCTGATTACTGCTTCAGGAGCTATCTCAGATGGATTTTGGGGTTCAGGAAGTGGTGGCTGAGGCTTCTCAGGCTCTACTGGCGGCGCCGGAGATGGCACCGGAGATGGAACTGGAGATGGAACCGGCGAGGGTTCTAGGGACTGCTCTGTTAAATCAATGGGCTCTGAGCTTTCAACCCTGGCTCTCTTTTGCAGTGGCCGACCCCCTGACCTGGTGAGATAACGCCTCGCGGAGGTTTCTACGGTGCGGGCTTCACTAGAGGAGAAACTACTTTTGGCCGCGGAGGCTCAGAAGTGGGATCCGGAACGGTCTCCCCTCGCGGGACTTTCTTGCGACTTGAAGGAGAGGAAGATTTAGCTCCTCTGGTTCGCGCCATTTCGGGTTGCCGAAATTTGGCCGGAAGTGACGACCGGAGATGATGAACGGAGGTTTGTGTGGCGTCGGGCTTGAGCAAGGAGATGAACAGTCTGCAAGTATGGCACACTCTCTTTTTGAAACCCTTTCGCAGCTCAAATGACCGGTATATATAAAAATAACGGAAGATTAAGGGTCATTTTGAGTTTCGCAGAAAAAGGCCAATTTCGCAGCAAAAAGCCATTTTCCCAGCCCACTTCGCAATCCGTTTCACAGCTGCGAATTGAGTGTCACTGTGCTGCGAAGTGGCACACGTGTGCCAAAATCGCTTTCGCAATTGCGAAATACCCTGCAGAATGGAACTTTGGTTTCGAAATCAGGGATTTTCACGCTTTATCGCTTCGCAGCCGTTTCGCAGCTGTGAATTGGGGGCTCCTGTGCTGCGAAGTGGCACTTGTGTGCCAAACTTGGCTTCGCAGCTACGAAAATTTTCGCAAAGAAGTCAAATGAGTTGCGGAATGGTTTGGCAGCAAAGTGTTGTTTTCGCAGAAGATTTCCTTAGGTTGCAAAATCTCGCAGAGCCCTGTTTTTGCTCTGTTTTCACTCTGTTTTTGCTCCGATTTTGCTCCGATTTTTTCCTTTCAATTTCTTTGCAATTTCTTCCACCTGAGATCATTCAAAAAGATTAAAACAAATATAAAAACATAATTTTAGATCAAAAACTAAGATCAAGAGTATGGAAAAAACTTTGAAATTTACAAAATTTACAAAAATTTACAAAAATTTTGGACTGTGGTAAAACCACGTCCACTAAACCCTTATTTGCTTAGGCTTTTTGTGGCTCAAGGAGGTTGATTTCCTCCTTTTCTAGTTTGAATGGCTCCATGAATGGCTTGAGACGATATCCATTGACTCTAAATGTGTCTTTGCCGTTAGAATTCAATAATTCCACCACTCCATTGACATATACTTGGTGAATAATGAACGGGCCTATCCACCGTGACTTGAGCTTTCCAGGAAAGATATGGAGTCTTGTGTCATACAGTAAAACTCTTTGCCCTTTCTGAAATTCCTTGTTGGAGATTAGTTGATCATGCCACTTCTTCATCCTCTGTTTTGCAACTTTGGAATTGATATAAGCATCATTTCTTAATTCCTCCATCTCATTAAGGTCTAGATATCTCTTTGCTCCGGCTCTGATCAAGTCCATGTTCAGCTTCTTTATTGCCCACCAAGCTTTGTATTCGATTTCCACAGGGAGATGGCATGGTTTGCCATAGACAAGACGATAGGGAGACATGCCAAGAATAGTCTTATAAGTTGTTCTATACACCCACAATGAATCATGAAGCCTAATAGACCAATCTTTTCTGCTTGCATTCACCACTTTCATCAATATGTTCTTTATTTCCCTGTTGGCTAGCTCAACTTGCCCGGAAGTCTGAGGATGATAAGGTGTAGCTACCTTATGCTTCACTCCATACTTGGATAATAGAGCTTCAAAAGGTTTGCTGCAAAAATGAGCACCTCCATCACTGATGATGGCTTTGGGCACCCCAAATCTTGAGAAAATGTTCTCTTTAAGAAACTTGAGAACCACCCTGTGATCATTTTGTTTACAGGGGATTGCCTCAACCCATTTAGAAACATAATCCACCCCCACCAAAATGTAAGAATTACCAAAAGACATTGGGAAAGGCCCCATGAAATCAATGCCCCATACATCAAATAGCTCAACTATTAGAATGGGGTTCATAGGCATTTGATTTCTTTTTGTTAACTTTCCAAGCCTTTGGCATCTATCACAACTTTTACACATGATATGGGCATCTTTGAAAAGAGATGGCCAAGTAAACCCTGAATTCAACACCTTCATGGTTGTTTTCTGAGAGGCAAAGTGGTCTCCACATGCATTCTCATGACAATGGTTTAGAATCCCTTGTTGCTCATCTTCAGGGACACACTTCCTTATGATCTAATCTGCACAATACTTAAAAAGAAAGGGCTCTTCCCAATAATAAGCATGAATTTTTGCAAAGAAGTGCTTCCTGTCCTGTGCATTCCACTCACTTGGAATTTCACCAGTAACTAAATAATTAGCAATATGAGCATACCAAGGAGTTTTTATTAGGAACATGAGTGATTCTTCAGGAAAATCATCATTAATAGGCAAGGGATGGGAATTATGTGCTATAACTAACCTTGAAAGGTGGTCAGCTACCACATTCTCCACTCCTTTCTTATCTTTGATTTGGAAATCGAATTCTTATAACAAAAGAATCCATCTAATCAACCTTGCTTTTGCATCTTGCTTTGTCAATAAATACTTCAAGGCTGAATGGTCAGTGAAGACAATGATGAAAGACCCCACTAAATAAGCACGAAATTTGTCCAAAGCAAATACCACAGCTAACAATTCTTTCTCTGTAGTTGTGTAGTTCCTTTGAGCTTCATTCAGTGTTTTTCTTGCATAGTAGATCACATAGGGCTTTCCATCTTCTCTTTTGCCAAGCACAGCTCCTATAGAAAAGTCACTGGCATCACACATCAGTTCAAAGGGTAGTTGCCAGTTAGGGGCTCTCACTATTGGAGTTGTTGTTAAAAATTTCTTCAGTTGATCAAAACTATTTTGACATCTTTCATCCCATATAAACTTAGCATCCTTAGCTAACAGCTCACAAAGAGGTTTTGAAAGACTTGAAAAACCTTTTATAAACCTCCTATAGAACCCTACATGGCCAAGGAACTGCCTTACTCCTTTTACAGTTGTTGGTGATGGCAATTTAACAATAAGCTCCACCTTTGCTTTATCAACTTCAATGCCCTTTTCAGAGATGATATGGCCAAGGACAATTCCTTGACGTACCATAAAATGGCATTTCTCCCAGTTGAGCACCAGGTCTTTTTCAATGCATCTGTGAAGAACCGCTTCCAAATTGATTAAGCATTCCTCAAATGTACCTCCATATACGGTGATGTCATCCATGAAAACCTTCATAATTCGCTCCACCATATCACTGAAAATACTTAACATACATCTTTGAAATGTTGCAGGTGCATTGCATAAACCAAAAGGCATTCTTCTGTAATCATATGTTCCAAATGGACATGTAAAAGTGGTCTTTTCCTGATCTGCCACATCAATTTCAATCTGAAAATACCCTAAATACCCGTCCAAGAAGCAATAGAACGGATGTCCAGAGACTCTTTCCAACACTTGATCGATAAATGGCAATGGAAAATGATCTTTCCTGGTTATAGCATTCAACTTTCTATAATCAATACACACCCTCCAACCTGAAGTGAGGCGTGTAGTAATCTCTTCCCCTTTTTCATTCTGAACCACGGTAATCCCTGACTTCTTTGGTACCACTTGAGTAGGACTCACCCAAGGGCTGTTAGATATAGGGTAAATAATACCTGCTTGAAGTAGCTTCAGCACCTCAGCTCGCACCACCTCTTGTAAATGAGGATTCAATCTTCTTTGAAGTTGACGAATTGGCTTTGCTTCCTCCTCCATATATATATGATGTGTGCAAACTAAAGGACTAATGCCTTTCAAGTCAGATATTTGCCATCCTATTGCCTTCTTACACCTCTTGAGAACTTCCATTAAACAATTCTCTTGATGACTGGTCCGAGATGAAGATATTACAACAGGACATTGATTATTTTCTTCAAGGTATATATATTTCAGCTCCATAGGCAGAGGCTTTAGATTGAGTTTTGGAATTTCTTTTTCAGCAGCTGCCTCTTCTTCTTTATTGAACAAAGGTAGAATCTCTTCTATCTTTCTCCAACTTTGTAGAGTAGCAAGCACATTAGGGGGTTCAGACAAACCTTCCTCAAAATCCGCAAGATTTTTATTCAACTTGTCTTGCATCTTCTGATTACAGTGCTTGATTACTACCCAAAAAGTGCTATTTTACACCTTTAATTCATTATGTTTTAAGCACTTTTGTGTAGTAGTTCTCCATCTTTATTCCAATTGGCATGTTAAGGACTTAGCAATGACTTCTAATCATATTTGTGGCTAGTTTTAGTGTTTTGACAGCTTTTTGGATCATTAAGACAAGCCAAGTAAAGGAGAGAAACAAAGAGGAAAAACAAGCAAAGTGAAGAAAACAGAGGACAGCAGCTGCAGTTTTCCTTCGCACTTTTGGAGCACTTCCCAAAGTCCATTTTCTACATTCTATATACCATTTCAAAGCTCAGGAAGTCAAGAATTCAACACTTCAAACCATGTACGATTTGGAGCTGAAATAAGGAAGATATGACCTTCGAAAGACAACTGCATCAAGCCATGGGAACACCATTTCGCAAGGAGATTTTCTTCATGGTGCGAAATTTGGCCATTTCGCACCATGAAGACCCACCTTGCGAAATTTCGCAAGGTGAATTAACTCATGATGCGAAAATATGGCACTTCACATCATGAGTAATTCACCTTGCGAAAATTTCGCAAAGTGCCTTTTACCTTGCCAAATTTCCTCTGTTTCTCCACGCACGCACCACTGACTTCCCAGATATTTTTAGCTTGATATTTTCTCGTGTAAATTCCTGTTGTAACCTTGTATTCAGCCGAAATAAGGCTTTATCTTGTAATTTTTCTATATATAGAGGTGCACAACACCTCCATATGGGATGATTGGGGGGATCAATCCTCTGTACATTAACTTAGAAATATATAAAGCTTTGTTTTTCTCTCTTCTCCTGTTCTTCCCCGTTTCTATTTTCTTAGTAGCCAAACAGCCTCTGAGGGCTTTTCCTCAGAGGATGATTGGCTAAAACTTTTAGTTTCTCAAAGTATGGATGTTATGTGGTGGCTTGGATGCAATCCCATGGAAATTTCTCGCACCTGGAAGGTAAGGTAGTCGTTTTTCATTAATGGTTCATTAATGCAAAGTTCGGTTTTTATTTCCTTTGGATAACTTCCAACGGCCAATACTTGATAAGCTTTTGGATTTCTATCCATTAGTTATCTCCTACGAGCTATTGGAAGGTGAGGTTTTCAATTCCAAGTTTTGCATTAATCCGTTAAGAACCAATTTCAATGGCCATTGAAAGGTGAGTTTATCACCTTGAATGACTTTGAGTTGCCAATATTTGGTAAGCTTTTGGCTTTAGACCATTAGTTATCTCTTACGAGCCATTCAAAGGAAGTCTAAGGTGAATAACCATTGATGAAATTCATTACCATCTGTTTTGCCATTTTAAAGGATTAAAACTTGATTTGCTAAATCCATACCGGTTCGGGAAGCAAGCATCACCATAGTTGCAACCCCAACGCGAGGAGCCTATCCTGAGATTTCCAATTTGCATAAGAGCCTGAGCATAACTATCCTATCTTTGAGAAACTTGTTTTTACACCCTTTCATTTTAGTCTTTAATGTTAGCTTAGATTAGTTTAAATCTTTCTAAAACATTTACATCTTCTTTTAAAGCTAACATCCATAAGAAAATCACTTATTTTCCTAATTTGAATATCACTTGTGTTTGCGAAAACCCTTCCCAGTGAACGATCCTAGAACCACTATGCTATAGTAGCTTGGCTACTTTAGTAATAGTATTTAAGGTATAAATTTTGTTGATACGCCTTTAAAGCTAAGCTACCATGAGTCGCATCAGTGCTCCTCTACCAAAGTGTCAATAATGCACACCTCTTCTGGACCCTCTTCTTCTTCCGAAGTGGTTTGCTTTTTAGAAATGTAGAAGATATTGAGATCAAGTGTCATGTTACCAAAAGTGAGTTGCATCAGCCCATTCCTACAGTTGATGATTGCATTTGAGGTAGCAAGAAATGGCCTTCCAAGGATGATAGGAACTAAATTAGCTTCCTTTACAGTAGGATCTGTATCAAGAACAATAAAATCTAATGGATAGTAGAAATTATCAACTTGAACCAAGACATTCTCAATTACCCCCCTTGGAATTTTTACTGATCTATCTGCTAGAGATAGAGTGATTGCTATTGGCTTCAATTCTCCAAGTCCCAATTGCTTGTAGACGGAATATGGAAGCAAATTCACACTTGCTCCCAAGTCTAACAAAGCTTTCTCCACTACCTTTCCTCCAATCATGATTGAAATGGTAAGACTTCCCGGATCTTTGTACTTCAAAGGAGACTTACATTGTAAGATTGCACTTACTTGCTCAGTCAAGAAGGCTTTCTTGTTTACAGTCAACCCTCTTTTGATAGTACATAAGTCCTTTAGGAATTTTGTATATGTTGGAACTTGTTTAATCATATCCAACAGTGGGATATTGACTTTCACTTGTCTCAATACTTCTAGGATTTCAGCTGCATTTCTAATCCCCTTTTTCCCATGTAATGCTTGAGGAAAAGGAGGAGAAGTTGACTTCTTTAGCATTTCTTCCTTCAGAAGTTCCTTCTCTGGAATTGCATTCATTGTTGAATCAGAGTCCTTCTTCTTTTCACTGATCTCCTTCTCTTTATCTTCCATTCCATCCCCTTTCTTTATCTCTTCTTCTTTCTCAACATGTGGCTTGGGTGTTGGCTTCTCAATTTTTTTACCACTCCTTAGAGTGATCAAGGCTTTGACATCTTTCATCTGTGATGATTCTCCCTCTTAGCTTGCCACTTCATGGATACCCTTGGGGTTTTGGTGGGGTTGAGAAGGAAATCTTCCTTTTTCTTGCACTGTGTTCAAATTTGTGAGCCTTGAAATTGAGTATTGGATATTATCAAACTTTTGAAATATATCATTTTGCATTCCATCCATCCTTTTATTCAAAGTACTCTCCACTCTGTCAATTCTTTGATTGATTTGAGCATTGGTGGCTTCTTGGTTTCCAACAAAATCTCCCACTACCTTGTTGAGATTTGCTATTGCTTGTTCAAGACTTGAAGATTGTTGAGATGGTTGATCCGGCTGTTGGTACTGAGTTGCTCTAGCCTTCCATGAGAAATTTGGATGATTCCTCCAACTTGAGTTGTAAGTATTTCCATACGGTGCATTGTTATTGGGCTTGAATTGTCCAACAACATTTGCTTGATCTCTAAACATTTCCCTTTCAACTGAAATTGCAGGGCATTCCTCCACCAAATGTTCATATGATTTACAATTAGGACAAAGCTTTACTTGCGCTGGTGCTTCAGCAACAGCTTGCACTTCATGCACTTTTTTCAATTCCAGCTCCTCTAATCTTCTTGTCACAACTGCCAATTTTGCTTTCATATCATCATCTTCTTTCAAGGTATATATCCCAGCCTTAGCATTAAAAGCACTCAGTTGAGACTTCATCTTCCCCACTTCTCCTTCGGTTGGTTCGTCCCATCCCCTTGAAACATCAGCTACATAACTCAAGAAATCCATAGCTTCCTCCGGATTTTTGCTCATGAAATCTCCTCCACACATTGTCTCGAGGAGTTGCTTCATTGAGGAAGACATCCCATCATAAAAATAGCTCACCAATAGCCAAGTATCAAAACCATGGTGAGGGCAAGCATTTATAGCTTCCATATATCTTTCCCAACACTCATAGAATTTCTCATTCTCTTTAGCTGAGAAGTTTGAAATTTGCCTTTTCAAGCCATTTGTTCTATGAGTGGGAAAAAATTTCTTGAGGAATTCAGCTTGTAAGTCAGTCCAAGTGCAGATACTCCTTAGCCTTAAAGAATTAAGCCAAATTTTGGCCTTATCCTTTAAATTAAAAGGAAATAACTTAAGCCTCATCAAGTCAATTGAAGCTCCTCCCTCTTGGAATGTATTACAAACATCTTCAAATTCCTTGATGCGTGCGTAGCGATTTTCACTTTCCATCCCATGGAAAGTTGGTAGAAGTGGAACAAGATACGGTCTGATCACTAGCTGCTCTGTAGGGGGCACTATACATGATGGTGCACTCATACGAGGTGGATGCATGCGGTCCCTCATTGATCTGAATTCATTGAGATTGTCTTAACGACCTTGGTGACTATGCTGATCTTCAGGTGTAGCTTCCATGATATTCAAGCTCAATTCGAATTCTTTGTTATGAGGTGTATCACACTTAACAAGCCTTCCTCCACTGTCTCGTATCCAATTTGGCATACACAACTAGTATCTATCTGTAACTAAAATGAAAATAAAGGACAACAAAAGAAAACAGGGTTACAAAAACAAAATAAAACTTAGCTGAATTTAAAAGATAAATTTGGATTATGAATTAGTAGAAAAAGAATGAGAATTAGTAAAGCGAAAGAAACGGTACCAATCTTGTGATGAAAATCACAAGTGCTCTGAAATAGTATCACTATAAACTCGACACCTTCCCCGGCAACGGCGCCATTTGATTCATGCCCAATTGGTGTCTCAGCTGATTCATGTTCAGCTGGTGCTCCTTGTTTGAGGGAGTAATCAACAAAATTTATAACCTATTACACCATATACTAGGGTAGCAAAGAAAAAGCTACTATAGTATAGCGGCTCTAGGATCGTTCACTAGGAAGGGTTTCCAAATTACAAATGATACCAATTCAAAGTGAATTGGTACTTTTTTCATTTCAAGGTTAGCTCACGAAATAAAACAAAAACTTTGATTGGTAAAGATTTAGATTTAAAATGACTACAAAGCAAGTGATGGAAATTACTTAGGAAGAAAAACATTCCTTGGAGGGTCAGGTTCACTGGGGAGGTTCCTCATGCAACAGACATAGCTCAGGTCAGTTGGTTCATTTCCTCGTGTGAGAGAATCAACATATAGTCAATTCTCTAACCGGTGTTGTACAGATACACCCTTTAATTAGATTTCAGCTTTAATTCTCTCACTGATGCAACTTGCAATGGTTCAAACCTCTCACTAAGCCTTAACCATTCAAGGTGATCTTTAACCTTGGACTTCCCTTCTCAAGCTCGTAAGAGATAACTAATGGATGTCTCCTTGGAGTCCAAAAGCTTACCAAGTGTTGGCAATTCCAGAAAATCCTACCTACAAGTCACCTCCCAGAGGCTCACAAGGGGTAAACTAGTGCATCTTCATGGTTGGAGATCACTTGCCTTTCCAAGTGTTGGCCTAGGTGACTCTAAGGTGTTTTAAGTTAACTAAAAACAGAGAAATCACTGAAGGATTTCACTTCCTCTTCATTCATGGCTGAAACCACAAAGCTTTGCATTCTTGCAATTGGAACCTTCCCCGGCAACCTTAGCTCCAAGGAACTAAAGGTTTAGTTACTCATTCTTTGGGGAAAATTCCTTAGAGAGTGCATAACTTAGTAAGAAACAAAAAATACAAAGTGAGAAGGTAAGGCAAAACAAAGGACCTGAACTTTAATTGCTTTTCCAAAACTTTACAAAAGGTCTCCTCCCCCAGAACAGGCTCTCGAGAGGTTTATATATGAACATAATACAAAACTAATTATTACATGGATATTTACTCTTTTTACTAACTTAAAAGCTAAGGAATCTTGTAATTGGTGGCTTACAAGGAGAATTGTGGGATTTAGACAACAAAAATCTGATGGAAAATATCTCCCAATGTCGGTAGCAAATATCGGGAAGCACTAAGGACCATTTCGCAAGAGAAAATGATGTCTGCGAGATTTCGCAGACACACAAAAAGGGCTGCGAAAGCACTTCGCAGCAAAAGGTTATTCTCGCAGGGCTGCGAAGTTGGCTTTCATCTTGAGGTTCTCAGCTTCCAACTTGTCGCATATATCGGGCAACTTCAGGAGAAAATCCACCACACTGTACAAAAAGGCTGTGAAATCACTTCGCAACAAAAGGTTGATTTCGCAACACTTTTGCAAAATGCTTTCTTCAGCTTAGAGTGATTGACTTGCAGTGGCTGTAACTTCTTCGTTTCAACTCCAAATTGTGCACCGTTTGAAGCATTGGATTGTTGACTTCCTGAGCTTTGAAATGAAATATATCATGCATCAATTGGACTTTAGAAAGTGCTCCAAAAGTGGCTAACACGACTGTCATCAAGAATATGCTTCATGGCAGATTCTCTTTACTTCTTCTCCTTGCACTCCGGATTTACTTATGGCAAAGGACTTCAAAGCTTTGGTTCTTTATGTTTCTGAGCTTCCAATTGCTTTGCCCAAGATTCCATATAACTCTCCTCAATCTCGGATTGCTTTGGTGATCCATAGGCTATCAAAACACCAAAACTTAACATAATTTGATTAGAATTGATTGCAAGGGTCCTTAACATGTTAATTGGGTTAAAAGGCAATAACTACTACTCAAAAGTGTTTAAAAGAGTTTATTACAAGCTATCAAAGAGCACTTTTTGAGTAGTAATCACTCCCTCCAACCAACATATTGCTAGTCCCTTAGCAATAAAGGAGAGAGAAAAATATAAAAGCAACTAAACTATAATTTACAACATCATGCTGAAAAACAATTTTCAAGTGGCATGATAATCTAATTCTCACATGAGACATCAAAGAAATATACACCCAAATTTCAACAAGAGTTATAACAAACTACGCTAAACACTATCAATTAAGGGAATGCATTATGCAAACTGAAGTTTTAAAATCATTTTCACTTCCAAAGAACCAAACTTTACTCTTCCACAAAAATCTAAGTGTAAGATTCCTTAGCTTCCGAATATAGTATGCTAAACTAATCTCTCCCCCCAACCTATCTCTTTTCAACACTTAGCAAACTGACCAAAATCAATAAGAAAAGAACACATATTTCTTTTTTTCTTTATTTAAGGGGCTTAAAGGGGTATTCTTTCTGAATTGTCCATATAACGGGGGTCCATTGATGACTCCCAACCAATAGTTCACAAAGAGGCTTTGAAAGTTTAAAGAAATCTTTAATAAATCTCCTGTAGAACCCAACATGGCCAAGGAATTTCCTTACTCCTTTTACAGTTGTTGGGGATGGCAATTTGACAATAAGTTCCACCTTTACTTTATCAACTTCAATGCCTTTCTTGGAGATGATGTGGCCAAGGACAATTCCTTGATGTACCATAAAATGACATTTCTCCCTGTTAAGCACTAAGTCCTTTTCAATGCATCGGTTCAGAACAGCTTCCAAGTTGACTAAGCATTCCTCGAATGCGCTTCAATATATGGTGATATCATCCATAAAAACTTCCATAATACGCTCCACCATATCATTGAAAATGCTTAACATACATCATTGGAATGTTGTAAGTGCATTGCATAAACCAAAAGGCATTCTTCTTTAGGCATATGTTCCAAATGGACATTTGAAAGTGGTCTTCTCCTGGTCTTCAACATCAATTTCTATTTGAAAATACCCGGAGTAACCATCCAAGAAACAATAGAAAGGATGGCCCGAGACTCTCTCCAATACTTGATCAATAAATGGCAATGGAAAATGATCATTCATTGTCACAGCATTCAATTTTCTATAATCAATACACACTCTCCAACTTGATGTGAGGCGTGTAGCAACTTCTTCTCCCTTATCATTTTGCACCACTTTGATCCCTGATTTCTTTGGCACTACTTGAGTAGGACTCACCCATGGGCTATCTGATATGGGGTAGATAATATCGACTTGAAGTAGCTTAAGAACCTCAGCTCGCACCACCTCTTTCATATGAGGATTCAATCTTCTTTGAGGTTGACGAACTGGCTTAGCTTCTTCTTCCATGTATATATGATGTGTACAGACTAAAGGGTTGATACCTTTCAAGTCGGATATTTGCCATCCTATTGCTTTCTTACATCTCCTGAGAACTTCAAGTAAACACTCCTCTTGAGGAGTGGTAAGAGATAAAGATATAACAATAAGGCACTTCTTATTCTCTTTTAGGTATGCATACTTCAACTCCGTGGGTAGTGGCTTCAGAATAAGCTTCGGGGTCTCCTCTTTAACAGCTTCTTATGCCTCCTCCTCATTGAACAAAGGTAGAATTTCTTCTATCTTCCTCCAAGGTGGTAGAGTAGCAAGAAAATCTGAGGGTTCAGGTAACCCTTCATCAAGATCCCCAAGACTCTCATTCAACTCATCTTGTATTTTCTGATTACAATGCTCCTCCACTAAAGTGTCAATGATGCACACCTCTTCTGGACCTTCTTCTTCTTCTGGATTGGATGGCTTCTTGCACATATAGAAGATATTAAGCTCCAATGTCATGTTGCCAAACGTGAGTTGCATGAGTCCATTCCTACAATTGATGATTGCATTTGATGTAGCTAGGAGTGGTCTCCAAGTATGATAGGAACATTATTAGTTCTTTTGACACTTGGGTCCATATCAAGAACAACAAAATCCACTGGATAGTAGAAATTGTCAACTTGAACTAAGACATCTTCAATCATCCCTCTTGGAATCTTCACTGATCTATCTGCTAGAGATAGAGTGATTGATGTTGGATTCAATTCACCAAGTCCCAATTGCTTGTAGATAGAGTATGGTAGCAAATTCACACTTGCCCCCAAGTCCAACAAAGCTTTCTCTACTAACTTCCCTCCAATCATCACTAAGATGGTAGGGCAGCTCGGATCTTTGTACTTCACTAGAGACTTGCCCTGTATGATGGCACTTACTTGCTCGGTCAAGAAGGCTTTCTTATTCACATTCAACCCTCTTTTGATAGTGCACAAGTCCTTAAGGAATTTTGCATAAGTCGACACTTGTTTGATCATGTCTAGCAATGGGATGTTGACCTTCACTTTCCTCAACACTTCAAGAATTTCTGATGCATTGTTAGGAGAGATAAGACCTTCAAGGTTTTCTAGTTAATTCTTGATTTTTTTTAGGGGATTAGAGATGACTTGACGATTCTTAGGAGAGATAAGACCTTGAAGGTTTTTCTTAGTTTGTTTTCTTCTTCCTTTTTTATTGAATAAATTATTGTTTTTAATTTCTTTGAAATCAAGAATAATTCTTTCTTATTCTTTTATGGCTTATGTATGTGAGAACATGCCTATAAAAGGCTAAAAAACCATCTTAAGGTGAAACATGAAAACCTAAGGTTAAGGCTTGCAAGGAAACAATGGGAAATTGAATTTAATAATGGAATGAATGATTGGTCAAAGGCATAATTAATGAGAATGGAGATGCCCTCCAAGATTGGTTTGAATTAGGGAAAGTACAATTGTCCATTCCATGATACTAGGGATTCTTGGTAATTCTTGACCTTTAGTTATCTAAGGTTTAACCATTGTTATCTTCCCTAAGGAAAACCCATACGAATTGGTAAAAGCCTACAAATCCTAGACCTAAACCAGGATCTCAATTTCATTCATCTAATAGATAATTCAAAATAAAATTTAATGTTACACTAAGGAGATGGATGCAACTCTAAGTTATTTAGGTTGGTCTCATTTAGCCCTTTTTTTTAATATCACTAGATTTATACAAATAAATACCCTTGGTTCGCCTAAAACCCTAAGCCTGAAGTTGGATTGTGGAAACCCCATTCTTAAACATTTGAATCAAAAATCAATATAATCATGCATTTTAATTTAGATTTATTTAGCAAACTCATTTTTATTCAAATAGATTTTCAAATGTTTTTAATATAAAGAATTTAATTAAAGTAATCCTTTAGACCTAGTTTGAAAAATCCCATTAGCCAATCTCTGATAATGATACTGATTTGTGCCCAGCTAGTGTATGTCCTATTGATTGGTGTTCAATCAATTGGTGTACTTTGATTTCAGTCCTCAGACAGGAGTAATCAACAAAATTTATAAACCTATTTCACCATATACTAGGGTAGCATTAGCTAGCATAGCATAGTGGCTCTAGGATCGTCCACAGGGATAGGTTTTCAAATTACAACTCATATTAGTTCAAAAACTGAATTGGTACTTTTTCTTTTCAAGGTTAGCTTTAAAAGAAAACATAAGTATGTGTGAAAATATTGGTTTTAAGTGAAACAAAAAATAAAGTAACTGAAATTACTTACAAAGAAAAGTGCTTCTTGGAGTTTTAGATCACTAGGCTCATGTTCCTAATACAAAAAGGGAGATTCCGGTCACTTGGATCTTTTCCTCGCATTGGGGATTTAACATATAGTTATCTCCCGAACTGGTGTGGTACAGATGTTTTTTCTTAATGGTTTGAAACACTAAATCCCTGTCACTGAATCATCTTGCAATGGTTCATACCTCTCACCTGGTATTGGCCATTCAAGGTGATCCTTAACCTTGGATTACCTATCAAAAGCTCGCAAAAGATAACTAATGGATGTCTCCTAAGAGTCCAAAAGCTTACCAAGTGTTGGCTATTCTAGATAATCCTACCTTTAAACCACCTCCCAGAGGCTCGCAAGATATAAACTAGCGGATCTCAATGGACGGAGTCCACTTGCCTTACCAAGTGTTGGCCCAGGTGATCTTAAGGGATTTTAAGTTAACTAAAAAGATAAAAACCATTAACGGGTCGTACTTTCTCTTCATCAAAAACTAAAACAACGAAACTTCCACTTTTATATCCGGAACCTTACCTAGCTTCCTTCACTCTGAGAAACAAAAAAGCCTAGCCACTCATCCTTTGGGAAAACATCCTCAGAGTTTGATTTGCTAGAAATAAAAATAAAAGAGAAAACAAAATGAGAAGATAAGGTAGAACAGAGCTTTGTGTATTACTTTCTAAAAAAAAACTATACAAAGTTCCGTCTCTGAGAAAAACTCCCCGAGAGATCTCTTAAAAGAAAATTACAATAGATATTATATAGAGAGGCTATTCACCCCTCCTGCTAACTTCCCAACCAAGAAAACTTGTCATTGGTGGGTTACAAGGAGAAAATAGGGATTTACACACAAATATCTGAAGATAAATATCAAATAGAGTCGGTGCGCAAATATCTCAGATTATAGGTGGATTTTGCAAGTTCAAACGCAACTTGCGAAGATTTCGCAAGTTGCGAAATTGTCCTACAACTAATCAGCTCTCTATCCTGCAGTGATTCCTTTCCTCTTCCTATTTCGCAAGTTACAAAAATTTCACAAGTTGGATTCCACAACTTGCAAAATTGCTGGATGGTTGATTTCTTCTGTGATTTTCTTCCTTGCATCCTCGTTTGGCTTTGGCAAAGGGTTATAAAGCTCCAAAGCTTAGTTTCTTCATGAATTTGAGCTTCAACTTGCTTTGCCATGAACTATACAAAGATCTACCTCATTCTTGGATTGCTTTGGTGATCAAAAAGCTATGAAAAACACCAAAACTTAACACAATTTGATTAGAAACGATTGCAAGGGTCCTTAATATGCCAATTGAGTTAAAAGGTAATAACTACTACTCAAAAGTGTTTAAAAGAGTTCATTACAAGCTATAAAATAACACTTTTTGAGTAGTAATCAGATACCTGGAGTACTACAAAAGTCATAGTGACTCTTTCTTTAGTTTTTCTTAGCCAGAGTTGCTACGTACAAGGCTTAGTGGACAATAGAGAATAACGATCAATAGGCCATACCGATTGTTGGTATCTATTGATTAGATGATTGTTGAAGATAATTGATTATTTATGAAAGCCCACTATCACTTTAATTGACTCATTGATAGTTGAAATGAAAAATTGGAAATGAGGCACCTAGGGTTTTTTCTAAACATATTTGTTTTAATTATATGATGTTCATAATTTCTTAAACTTGTCAAAAAAAAAATAATTTGGGCTTAAAATCCTTTTTAAATTGAGAGATCTAAATCAGTTTTTACATAGGTTCAATTTTAACTCTATTCTAAACACTTGAACTGATTCTAAAAAATTAAATTATTTCTTGATTTATTTAATTTAATTTTATATTTTTTTTCCTTAATCTACACTTCTCAAAGTTAATTTAGGACCCTAGTTCATTGAAAATCAATTCCTCAAGTAGGAGATTTTTTTTTTCTTGCACTTGTTGCATAAACCCCGTTCTATAGTAAAGGTTGATTGGCTTAATTTAAATATGTTATTTGTGAAATTCTATTATGTTGTTATTATTCATGTAAAATAGACATTTTGAATGTATTGTAAAAGTTTTTATTTGATTTTATTATGCTTCTAAGTTAGTCAAATAAATTCAATTTGATATGTCATTGAAATTTGCTCTATTTTTTCCCAATGTGATATTGAATTAATTTGGTATTTATCAAGATATAATTAAATAATTTGGTCTTTTGGGGTTATAATTCGAACACAAGAAATTTTGTCCAATATTTTTCACAATGAAATTTATTTTCTAGATATTTGTTTAGGATTTATTTTGCAAGTCTCTCTATTCTAATCGTATGTTGATTATTCTATATAGTGTCCTTCTAGGTATTTTTTTAGTATTTACTTTTTGAATGCCCTTGTTTTGCCATGTTGCTGAAGGTCTTGTTTGTTATTGATAATTTAGCTTCCTTATGCGTGCTTATAGGTTGGTTTGACTTTTATCATATATTGTAGATAAATTATATGTACTAGTTAAGTTATTTTTCATGTTTCTATCCTTCTCTTGACATGTTATTTGGAATTAAATTTTGAATGAATCTAGGTTGAATTCTTAAATCCGATTGTTGTGTATTATTTCATCTTGTTTCATTTCTTTGCTCTTTATTTTGGATTTGATTGTATATGATATGAGACATTGCCTATGATATTTCATTCACTATTTCATTCATTAAGCTAAAACTATTGATCTTATGAAAGTAATTTATATGCTATTAAGGTTCGCTTCCTTTATCCCTTATTTATTTAATTCCATTGACATGTATGCCTTGTTTTTTTTTATATATATTCTTATGCTTGATTACATCTTGCTATGCCTTGGTCACTTATTCAATTCTTGATTTGAGTGGAAATATGTATTATAGGACATTTGTTATATTATGCTTATTGAACTATCCTTATTGTTTTATGGAAACACTTTGGATTGCAATTAAGATACGTTCATTCTCTTTTCTTGTATGCTTGATTTCACTTGATATGCATGTCTTGTATGAGTAGTATTTTACTAGGCTTTTGTTACTATTACCTTTACCTTATTCTTGTTTCTTGGTATCTACTAATTTACAAATCAATTATCATAATTACCTCAACTTGATTAGTAAAGACCTTAATTTAAGGCTTAAAGGGATGCTACCTTATGGTAGCTTCCAAATAAGTAACCTGACCCTTGGATTTAGACTTAATTTTTAAAGACATATTTTTTCAAATAAAGAGTCATTTTTTAAGGTTTTATTTCTTATTTTATTTTCCTTTTAAAAAAATAAATAAAAATAAGTGGTAACTCTAATTTTTTATGAAAGTCAATTTTTCACTAAAAAACAAGTCTTGCTATCGAGTGGGGATGCACTTGAAAAATATAGGTTCACAAAATGGCGACTCCATTGGGGATCATAGAGGGTCAAGTTTGAACTCTAGTTGAGGAAAATATGGTGTTTGGTTATTCAATTAGTGGATACCCTACCTTTACGCTTTTGTATAATTGAGTGTTGATAACACATTAAAAACTTTGATATGATGATTATCTATGATGCTTGCTCAATTGTTATATTCATTTGAGATCTTGACCTATTGATTATATTGGTTGATTCTCTTGCCTATCTTAGCATGTTGCATCTTCTTGTTTTATGCTTATTGTGCTTATCTTAGTATGATGATTGATCTTGTTATATGGTTATATGCCTTGTCTTATCCTTGCTTAGCTTGAGTGTAGATATGGATGATACACCTACTTTGCATGACTGTGTGTTGCATGACTACCCTTTTGTTGCTTGATTGTATTTGCTTGTCTATGTGGGATGCAAATTTATCCCTTTATCTCTAATTCCCTAGTCTCGGTCGACTTTGTTTTACTTGATCTCATATTTTATATGAGACTTGTTGCTTTTTTTGTTCTCCAACCAAGCTAGTGATTCGAAATAAGGTATAGTGATGACCTATATGTATATTTGGGAGCATAAAGGAGGTTGTCACATTGATGTTGATTGAAGTTCGATCTTTGAAGACTTGTATAACTGAGAGCTAGATTTTTGGATACTTGTGTGACTAGTGTGTTCACTTTTCTATTTTGGATTGATAGGTTTTTCGAATGCTCCCATATCATTCACTATGCACTTTAGATCATCACTAAGTGTTGAGAGTGTAAGAGTCTTCACCATTAGGAAAGCCCTTAGGATGTGAGGTAGTGTGTTTGTGGATGTGATGACCACCTTGCATGAAAGCACACTATCTCTTCAAAGGCGTACAGGAGGTTGCATACCGCTAGAGGGTATGATCATTTCTATTAAGGACCCTTTTTTAGCATACCTTTTTCTTTTAGAGGCGCCTTGACCTTGTAAGTTTAGCTTAGATCCCTCTATTAGAAATTTCTTTCCTACATGTGGATGCATCTGAGATTCTTTAGGGCCTCTTTAGTCATAGTTTAGATCAATATTCCCTAATTTTTAGTCTCCTGTTGGGTATGCTAATAGATTAGTGTGAGTTTGAGTATTAGTTGGACCTCTCTTTGTCCGTTGTGTAATATTCTCTTTCATCCTTTGAGTCTAGTGTATGTTCTCCCTAGGGCATTAGTCAACTTTCCCTTCTTAGTTTAGGAAATCTCTCAATTTATTGTTACATCCTATTTAGTGCTTTAGGATATGCTTATTGATCATGATCATCCTTTTGTATTCTATACCAACCATGGGCCCAATACCTCACCCTCCATCTAATGTACTTGATTCCATTTTCAACTCGAAGTTCATCATGTTTTTTACATAAATGTGAAAGGCATAGTTTTCATATTTGTACCCTTATTTTTTGAGAGATCTGTCATAATCACCTTATCATTTTCCTTTATTAAAGCTCGAGTTGAAAGTTAAATTAAATATGTAATGCTTGAGATGAAGTATCCATCTTATGATAGTATTATTCTTTAAACCTCTTTTATCTTAGATTATTAATAAAAATTATTTAATCACATTTGTAGTCGTCTCATAGTGGATACCTTTATGACTCTAGAGTTTCTATCATACATTTAGATTTTGGATTGTCACCTTAAGACCATATGTTTGTCTTATATTGTATTGTCATCTTTAGTGTCTTCTTTTATGTCTCTCATCGTCTTGTTGTATCAGTTTCATTGTAGGAAGTTTGTTTGGTAAGATTCAATGAAGTTTGGAGTCACAGCCTTGGAGAAGGGTTGAAGGCAAATTGGTTAGATTAGATTCTTGTTAGGGTTCAAACAGACTGGTTGAGATGTTGGATGAGTTGGCTTCTACACTTGCTTCCATTCAGGAGTTCATGGTAAGGATTAGTAAACATTTGAATTAAGTAGAGTTCTCACTAGGATCATTAGCTAGTTGTTATGGGTATAGCTGAGATGGTTCTTATTATATCCTAAACAACATAGGTACCTCCACCTGGGGTCTCACATGGTATTTCATTTCACTTATTGGACCATTATGAGATTACTCCACCACCTGCTACCCCGGTGTCACCTCCCATTGTTCCTACTATTGATGATACTAGATTAGCAGAGTAGGAGGCTAGAGTGAAGATACTTAAGACTAGGATGAGACATATAAGATTATAGGAAAGGGGCTTAACTAAGGATGATAGAGATGGTATACAGATGACTAGCTTACTCACCAAATTCTACATACTAGACATTGAGCGCTACAATGGAGTGGGTTGCCTAAAGATTCATTTGAGGCTTTATAGTACCATCATGAGACCACATGGACTAAATGATGCATAGTTGGTTACACTCTTCCCTATGTCACTTAGTGTAGTAGCATATAGGTGGTTTGCATCAGTTGAACCTTCAAGACTTCGTACTTAAAAGGATGTAGCCCATGAATTTCTAACACAGATAACTTTCAATTCTAATATTGATGTTCTAAACGAGAGTTAGAGGTTACTAAACAAAGGTTGGAAGAGATTATTTCTTCATTTGTCAATGGTTAGAGGGTAAAGGTGGCTAGTATTATAGATTAGCCTAATGAGTAGGATCAAATTGTCATGGTTATTCAAAACCTTTAGCTGAGGTTTGCTAAACACCTTATAGGTATTCATTTCTAGGATTTCAGGAGTTTAGTTCAAGTTATCTTCAGTGTGGAGGAGGGCACTACTAGAAGTTTATGAATAGATGCTACTTCTTGCTTGGACAACAATGGGAAGAAGCATGTTTGATCACCCGGGAGGTCTAGAGAAGTTAGAATTAATCTAAGAACATTCAGATCAAAGGTATATGACATTATTCTCTAGATCTATATTTTTGTGGTATCAATATTGTTTTTTGAATACCTAGTTTTCCACTATGATAGATTTAAAGAGCCTAAGATAGATTCTCATGAACCTCGATGACCTGGGGCATGGGAATAGAGTAATCTAGGGTTCCTCACACATCTATATCCATACCTTGACCTTTTGGACTTGTTGACCTGCTTACTATTATGAGTCTTACATATCACCACTCCTTAATACCAATACATGACCTTTCCATCTTGATATATCCTAGCTTGGTATAGTATTATTGCCTACCCTTTCCATTCTACTTTTCATCTAATCAAGTAGAGTTTAAGATGATAGGACTTGAGGTGAGTTTTACATCATGATGATGGATGGTTTGTGAAAAGAGAGTGGGTTGGTTCCTTGATGTTGTTGACTATTTAATAGTTGAGATGGGCAAAGAGGTAGTTATAGAGTATCCAAATTGAGTTCTTACACATGATTGTAAAGAGTTGACATGGCTATATAGGTTGGTTTTATGGTATGGTAATGAGTGGTTTATTATGAGGGAGTCATTTGATTGCTTGATGATATTGTTGACCATTTGATGGCTAAGATAGGCAAAGAAGTTACACGGTGTGTTTGGAGTGGACTTTCACATTATTTTAGAGTGTTTACATGATTATGTTGGACAGATGTCAGTCTTTAGTATTGTCCATGTGATGGCTTGAAAACATCATGTTCAAGGTTGTGGTTGAAAGATGGGTGGTCATTGTTTCATAAACATATTTACCCGATTATCCCATACATATAGAATTACCTATTACTAACCCTTTAAGCCTCACACGTGCATCATAACATTTTCTTTCATCGCCTCATTTACCTATTACACTTGGTTAGGGACCTTATAGTGTTTGCATGGTCTCATAAGCTTTGGACATGATAGAAATATTTGGATTTTATCCCTCACTCTCTTCATAGTAATATTTCTACTTTTTCATCATCATCGTCATCTTTTTCCTATATCGCATATCACCACTTATTATGTTCATTCACTCTTCCTTTCCCTTGTCATTGCCTACTTTACACTATCTTTGTTTTACCTTAAGTGGTAGTTTTCCACACATTACTACATAAAGGATTAACATATCCTTTTCTCTATTTCATATCATGGGTAGTGATTCAGAGATCTTAGTTTAAGAGGTTATCTTGTCATTAAGGATTCATGTTACATCAGTATAAAGGAGAGTTTATCCATTTGGTTATGCATGTTCATAGAGATTGTTCATTATTGATTAGAGTAAGCATAAAAATAAAAAATAAAAAGTAGCACATTATTTGTGTTGGAAACCCTAGATTACTCCATTCCCATGCCATGAATCATGTATAGCGCATGCAAATCTATCCTAGGCTCTTTAAATGTATCATAGTAGATAAACAAGTATTAAAAACAATATGGATAACATAGAAAACATGGATCTAGATAATAAAGCCACATACCTTTGATCTGGATATTCCCGAATCAATTCCAATTAATGTAGATAACTCCAAAGTCATAATGGATCTTGTAAACACCATGATCTTCTACCCAATGAGTCTTTCTTGTGTCTAGGCATTGATATGGTAGAGATCTCAAGGGTGGAGTCTAAGGTTCTCTCTTTATAGTGAAGGGGAGAACAACAAGACTTGGAACTATCCCCTAAAGGGGTATTTATAAGCTTTCTATTAAGCTTAAGTGACTTAAGCCCACTATGAGCTTAGGTCACTTAATCTAGTCCAAAAAGGTTGCTAATTGATTAATTAACCATACAAGGTCTAATTAATCAATTAGCCCAATCTAGAGATACCATTCACTTATCCCTTTACAACCTTGCATAATTATCAAAATGCCCTTATGCACAAAAGTAAACTAAAAACCTATCCAACTATCATAAGTTGTGTCAACAAGGAATATGAGCTCAGAGAAGGAACCATTGAGACCCATAGAAGTACTGGCTCCCTCAAAACCAACTTCTAAAATTGACTTAACAACCCACTATAAAGAGTCAACTACACTCTAGTACCCTATGTATATTACAATGAGACACCAAGTGCTTAGGTCTGTGACCTACTATCCATTGCATGCAGACTTCCCACGAACTGGTGTTCATAATCTAACAAGGTAGTGTTACCACCTATCAAGATTACCACTCAAATCCTTGAGTTACATATCCCACTATCATGTGATCAAATGACATACTCTATCTCCAAGAAGTATATGCCAAATTCCACTAAAGGAATTACTATGGCCACATATTTCATGATCACATGTCCTTTGGATCACCCAAGGGAACACACTATTTCAATCCAATGAGATATCATGATGCCTTTATCAAGAAAGCTTGTTACCACCAGCCTCCATCAACAATGACCCAATCCATAGGGATATATGACCACTTTAGGGTCTCACCCATAGGTCAAAGCCTCCTATTGATTTTAGCAGAGATTCAATATCCTCTCAAGGTCAAAAGTCCATGCAGTATAGTAGCTTGGTGAATCATGACAATTGATAGCCTTGTGTTATGATTCATCGTAGGTCTTGTCCAGTGTGCATCACATACACTAGTGCACTAACCATAGGAAACCCATCCCGACAGCCAAGATAAACCATCTCTCTAATTAAGAGGTGGTGCTATAGTCTCTACTGGATTGCCCAAATCCATGAACTAACTATGGACAATTTATCTACTTACAAGGAACCCATAACTTGTATCTTCTGTTCAACTCCTAAAGCATCCAAGTCATGTACAATGTAAGAGACATGGGTTGAATGCTCAAATAAATGTTAATACACCAAAGGAATAGCAAAGGGATAGTTAAGTCTAACTTTATTACATCATGTTTTGTTTTTAGGGGCTCAATCCCAACAGTTTGTACGTTTATCGTACTAGTCTCTATCGAGCATGTGTATGTATGTGGGAATTTGCTTCATTGGGTTCATATGTTGATGAGACTTCATATTTGAACTCCTTGGGATCCTCTTTTTACTTGATTCTATTGTGATATATACTTCTCGGTCAGAGTGTGAGCCATTTGACTAATATGAGAAAGGCGAGCGACCCCTCCTTAGGAACTTTGGATCTTTGCTTTATTCATTATTTCATTCATTTATGATATCACTTCTATATATTCTTTGATGTGGGTTGAACAGTACTCATGTTTCTTTATCTTTCCTTTCCATTTCCTTTATTTCATTACTTCCTTTTATTTTTTCATATTTGATCTCTTTCTTCTTTTTCTCATCCCACTCAATGTCGAATTTGGATTTAGCATTCACATCTTATTTGTATTCCTCTTCTTGATGTTTGAAATGTTCATTCCTCTACCATCATTGTTTTATGTAAGACATCCCTAGGTCCAAGATTGATGATGTTTTCTACGCATTGCATCTCATGCATGAGGGGTATGTGATTCGTGCCCAATTGGTGTCTCAGCTGATTTGTGTCCAGCTGGTGCTCCTTGATTGAGGGAGTAATCAACAAAATTTATAGCCTATAACACCATATACTAGGGTAGCAAAGAAAAAGCTACTATAGTATAGTGGCTCTAGGATCGTCCACTGGGAAAGATTGACAAGCTCTCAATGATACCAATTCCAAGTGAATTGGTTTTGCTTCATTTCATGGTTAGCTTAAGAAGTAAAACACAAACTTTGATTGGTAAAGGTTGAGACTTAAACTAACTATCATAACAGAAGTTTGGAATAATTTAGGAAGAAAAACATTCCTTGGAGATTTAGGTTCATTGGGGTGGTTCCTCATGCAAAAGACATAGCTCCGGTCAGATGGTTCATTTCCTCGCGTTAGAGATTCAACATATAGTCAAATCTCTAACCGGTGTTGTACAGAGACTCCTTCAATTAGATTTCACTTTAATTCTCTCACTGATGCACTTTGCAATGGTTTAAGCCTCTCACTAAGCCTTAACCATTCAAGGTGATCTTTAACCTTGGATTACCCGTCAAAAGCTCGCAAGAGATAACTAATGGATGTCTCCTAGGAGTCCAAAAGCTTACCAAGTGTTGGCTATTCTAGAAAATCCTACCTTGAAGTCACCTCCCAAAGGCTCACAAGGGGTAAACTAGTGCATTTCCATGGTTGGAAATCACTTGCCTTACCAAGTGTTGGCCCAGGTGACTCTAAGGTGTTTTAAGTTAACTAAAAACATAGAAATCACTAAAGGATTTCACTTCCTCTTCATTAATAGTTAAAACCACAGAGCTCTGCATTCTTGCACTTGGAACCTTCCCCGGCAACCTTAGCTCCAAGGAATTAGAGGTTTAGTTACTCATTCTCTGGGGAAAACTCCTCAGAGAATTCATAACTTAGAAATAAAATGAAAATACAAAGTGAGAAGGTAAGGCAGTAGAAAGAAAATAGACTTTACTTGCTTACCCAAACGTTTACAGAAGGAACTCCTCTCTGAGAACAGGCTCCCGAGAGGTATATATATGAACATAATATAAAACTAATTATTACATAGATATTTAGTCTTTTTACTAACTTAAAAACTAAGGAATCATGTAATTGGTGGTTTACAAGGAGTATTTTGGGATTTAGACAACAAAAATCTAATGGAAAATATCTCCCAATGTCGGTAGAAAATATCGGGAGGCTTCAGGAACCATTTCGCAGGAGAAAAATGGTGTCTGCGAGATTTCGCAAACACTCAAGAGGGCTGCGAAATAATTTCGCAACACCAAGCTATCTTCACAAGGCTGCGAAGTTGGCTTCTACCTTGAGGTTCCTAGCTTCCTTCTCGCGGCATAAATCGTGCATCGTCAGAAGGAGAAACACCTTACTGTACAAAAATGCTGCGAAGTCACTTCGCAACAAAAGGGTGATTATCAGCACTTTGCAAAATGCTTCCTTCAGCTCGGAGTGATTGGATTGTAATGGCTGCAACTTCTTCGTTTCAACTCCGAATTGCACACCGTTTGAAGAATTGGATTGTTGACTTCCTGAGCTTTGAAATGGTATATAGCATGCATCATTTGGACTTCAGAAAGTGCTCCAAAAGTGGCTGCTATGACTGTCATTAAGAATATGCTTTATGGCAGATTCTCTTTGCTTTTTCTCCTTGCAATCCGGATTCACTCTTGGCAAATGACTTCTAAGCTTTGCCCAAGATTCCTCATAATTCTCCTCAGTCTTGACTTGATTTGGTGATCAAATTACTAACAAAAACACCAAAACTTGCACAAAGTGATTAAAATTGCTTTAAAGGATCCTTAACATGCCAATTGAGTTAAAAGGCCTAAACTACTACTCAAAAGTGTTTAAAAAGATTAATTATAGGCTATCAAATAGCACTTTTTGAGTAGTAGTCACTCCCCCCAACCGACATATTGCTAGTCCCTTAGCAATATAGGAGAGAAAAATGAAAATAAATAACAAACTAATCTAAAATTTACAACATCATGCTAAAGGAAAATAATTCTCAAATGGCATGATGATCTATTTCTCACATGAATCATTAAAGAAATACAAATCCAAATCTCAACAAGAGTCATAACACCTATGCTAAACACTGTCAATCAAGGGAGTGCATTATGCAAACTGAAGTTTTAAAATCATTTCCACTTCTAAGAATCAAACTTTAATCTTCCACAAAAATCTATGTGTATTGGTTCCTTAGGTTCCGAGAATAATATGCTACTAATCTCACCCCCCAACCTATCTCTTTTTAACACTTTAGCAATAATCTGACCATAATCAATAAGAAAAGAACACACCTTTTTTTTTCAAGGCAGCTTTATGGGGTACTCTTTCTAACTTGTCCACGTAATGGGGGTCCATCGATGACTCCCAACCAATTAAGGTTTAGGGCACCAAGTTTTAAGGATCTTTCAACCACTAACTCCTCGGATTTTTCCCCGGACTTTTAAGAAAGAAATTCTACTACCCAAGCATCTACCATATGCTAACTCTACCTATTCACCCTTATAACGAGCATTGAGGTCGGTGACTCCCAACCAATTAAAGCTTAGGGCACCAGGCTTAAAAGATTTTCACCATATACCCCTCAGACCTTGCTCGGGTTTCAAGGCAAGCAAACAACTTTCTTTATTTCAAAGGCTCATTGGCCTTTTGCAGGGTGTTTCAATTTTATCAAATGAGGTCAAATATACCAAGTCCCAAAATTATCTTAAGTCGAGAGGGAAATAGCTTTTCATCTTATAATCGGAATCTAATGTGCACAGTGTGTGGATAGCTTAAAGTGGAAGAACTAAATTCAATTTCACTAGAAGTTTCAACAATTGAACCACTTTAGTAAGCATAATCCATACTCTAAGTCAAGTGAAAAAACAACAGTTCAATTTCTCTTGGTTTAATTTGAAAATTTTTCCTCAAAATTCATGGAGAATAGAGTAACAAAAGTAAAAAGTAAAAACTACAACTAATTAACCAATATAATTGTATTATCAAAAAGATTTAGCACTTCCTTCCTCATTCCCCCCAACCGAACTGAGCATTGCCCTCAATGTGATATGAGTGACTGTATTTAAAGAGAGGAAGTGGTACCTCCTTGCTGATATCAAATTCGAATATTGATTGGGGAAAACCACATGTTTCAAAAAGAATAGAATATGTGAGAAAAGGAAATAAGAATAACTTAATGCTAACTTTTAACAAGAAATATTCAACTTGTATTACTTTGAGTTCATTTGATTACAATGCTAAAGACAAGTAATACAAGGAATCCCAAATATAGTACCAAAATACTGGGATTTCTTTTCAACTAAAAAAAAACGAAATACATAAAAATATTAGATATCTAATATAGTCTGATGAATGGGGTGGTGGTGTTAGGCAGAAGGATCTGCCTCTTCAGTAGGTGCATCAGCTGGGGCTTGGGGCTCAGGAGGATGAGACTCTGAAGGATGAGAGTGTGGCTCTGCTGGTGTATCAGTGGAGGGCTCTACAGCTTGTGGTAGATCGAAATGGACTTGGAGCTGCCTTAAGATGGTAGCTTGTTGAGCCTGAGTGGCCAACATCTGCTCTTGGCATGCTCTGATGGTTGCCATCTCCTGAGCAAGATTGCTCTAAGAAGCTGTAAGAGTCTCCAATGTACGGCACAACTCTCGATATTCAGATATAGGAATGGCCATCCTCGGCTCAACTGATATGGATGGCTGAGATGAAGCAGGTGTAGCTGGTGGAGCTCTAGGAATGGTAGGAGCAGCAACTGTTATACCCTCGGGTATATGTCTTGGGGATGCTCTCCTTGCAGTTGGCTGAGGCTGCCCAGGCTGATCAACTTTGTAGGTCGTCATGTTATTCCATTTATCAAGAGTGAATGGCTCACGGCAAATATTTCCCTGTTAGCTAGCTCAACTTGCCCGGAAGTCTGAGGATGATAAGGTGTGGCCACCTTATGCTTCACTCCATACTTGGATAACAAAGCTTCAAAAGGTTTGTTGCAAAAATGAGCACCTCCATCACTGATTATGGCTTTGGGCATCCCAAATCTTGAGAAAATGTTCTCTTTAAGAAACTTGAGAACCACCCTGTGATCATTTTGTTTACAGGGGATTGCCTCAACCCATTTAGAAACATAATCCACCCCCACCAAGATGTAAGAATTACCAAAAGACATTGGGAAAGGTCCCATGAAGTCAATGCCCCATACATCAAATAACTCAACTATCATAATGGGGTTCATAGGCATTTGATTTCTTTTTGTTAGCTTTCCAAGCCTTTGGCATCTATCACAATTTCTACACATGATGTAGGCATCCTTAAAAAGAGATGGCCAAGTAAACCCTGATTGCAATACCTTCATGGCGGTTTTCTGAGAGGCAAAGTGGCCTCCACATGCATTCTCATGACAATGAGATAAAATCCCTTGTTGCTCATCTTCAGGGACACACTTCCTAATAATCTGATCTGCACAATACTTAAAGAGAAAGGGCTCTTCCCAATAATAAGAATGAATTTTGGAAAAGAAGTGCTTCCTGTCCTGTGCATTCCACTCACTTGGAATTTCACCAGTTACTAAATAATTAGCAATATGAGCATACCAAGGAGTTTTCACTAGGAACATGAGTGATTCTTCAGGAAAATCATCATTGATAGGCAAGGGATGGGAGTTATGTGCTATAACTAACCTTGACAAGTGGTCAGCTACTACATTCTCCACTCCTTTCTTATCTTTGATTTGAAGATCGAACTCTTGTAACAAAAGAATCCATCTAATCAATCTTGCTTTTGCATCTTGCTTTGTCAATAAATACTTCAAGGCTGAATGGTTAGTGAAGACAATAATGAAAGACCCCACTAAATAAGCTCGAAATTTGTCCAAAGCAAATACCACAGCTAACAATTCTTTCTCTATAGTTGTGTAGTTCCTTTGAGCTTCATTTAGTGTTTTACTTGCATAGTAAATCACATAGGGCTTCCCATCTTCTCTTTGGCCAAGCACAGCTCCTATAGCAAAGTCACTGGCATCACACATCAATTCAAAAGGTAATTGCCAGTTAGGGGCTCTCACTATTGGAGTTATTGTTAAAAATTTCTTCAGTTGATCAAAGCTATGCTGACACCTTTCATCCCATATAAACTTAGCATCCTTAGCTAACAGCTCACAAAGAGGTTTTGAAAGACTTGAAAAACCTTTTATAAACCGCCTATAGAAACCTGCATGGCCAAGGAACTGCCTTACTCCTTTTACAGTTGTTGGAGATGGTAATTTGACAATAAGCTCCACCTTTGCTTTATCAACTTCAATGCCTTTTTCAGAGATGATATGGCCAAGGACAATTCCTTGACGTACCATAAAATGGCATTTCTCCCAATTGAGCACCAGGTCTTTTTCAATGCATCTATGAAGAACTGCTTCCAAATTAACCAAGCATTCCTCAAATGTACCTCCATATACGGTGATGTCATCCATGAAAACCTCCATAATTCGCTCCACCATATCACTGAAAATACTCAACATACATCTTTGGAATGTAGCAGGTGCATTGCATAAACCAAAAGGCATTCTCCTGTAAGCATATGTTCCAAATGGACATGTAAAAGTGGTCTTTTCCTGATCTTCCAAATCAATTTCAATCTGAAAATACCCTGAATACCCATCCAAGAAACAATAGAATGGAAGTCCAGAGACTCTCTCCAGCACTTGGTCAATAAATGGCAATGGAAAATGATCTTTCCTGGTTACAACATTCAGCTTTCTATAATCAATACACACCCTCCAACCTGAAGTGAGGCGTGTAGTAATTTCTTCCCCTTTTTCATTTTGAACCACTGTAATCCCTGACTTCTTTGGTGCCACTTGAGTAGGACTCACCCAAGGGCTATCAGAAATAGGGTAAATGATTCCTGCTTGAAGTAGCTTCAGCACTTCAGCTCGCACCACCTCTTGTAGATGAGGATTCAACCTTCTTTGAAATTGACGAATTGGCTTTGCTTCCTCCTCCATATATATATGATGAGTACAAACTAAAGGACTAATGCCTTTTAAGTCAGATATTTGCCATCCTATTGCCTTCTTACACCTCTTGAGAACTTCCATTAAACAATTCTCTTGATGACTGGTCAGAGATGAAGATATCACAACAGGACATTGATTATTTGCTTCAAGATATGTATATTTCAGCTCCACAGGTAAAGGCTTCAGATTGAGTTTTGAAATTTCTTTTTCAACAGCTGCATCCTCTTCTTTATTGAACAGAGGTAGAATTTCTTCTATCTTTCTCCAACTTTGTAGAGTAGCAAGCCCAATAGGAGATTCAGAAAAACCTTCCTCAAAATTCACAAGACTTTTATTCAACTTGTCTTGCATATGTTGATTACAGTGCTCCTCCACCAAAGTATCAATAATACATAGCTCTTCTGGACCCTCTTCTTATTCCAGAGTGATTTGCTTTTTAGACATATAGAAAATATTGAGATCCAGTGTCATGTTACCAAAAGTGAGTTGCATAAGCCCATTCCTGCAATTGATGATTGCATTTGAAGTAGCAAGAAATGGCCTTCCAAGGATGATAGGAACTAAATTAGCTTCCTTTACAGTAGGATCTGTATCAAGAACAATAAAATCTACTGGATAGTAGAAATTATCTACTTGAACCAATACATCCTCAATTACCCCTCTTGGAATTTTCACTGATCTATCTGCCAGAGATAGAGTGATTGCTGTTGACTTCAACTCTCCAAGTCCTAATTGCTTGTAGACGGAATATGGAAGCAAATTCACACTTGCTCCCAAATCTAGCAAGGCTTTCTCCACTACCTTTCCTCCAATCATGACTAAAATGGTAGGACTCCCAGGGTCTTTGTACTTCAAAGGAGACTTACATTGTAAGATTGCACTTACTTGCTCAGTCAAGAAGGCTTTCTTGTTTACAGTCAACCCTCTCTTGATAGTACACAAGTCCTTTAGGAATTTTGCATACGTTGGAACTTGTTTGATCATATCCAGCAGTGGAATATTGACTTTCACTTGTCTCAATACTTCAAGGATTTCAGCTGCATTTCTAACCCCCTTTTTCCCATGTAATGCTTGAGGAAAAGGTGGAGAAGTTGATTTCTTCAGCATTTCTTCCTTCAGAAGCTCTTTCTCTGGAATTGCATTCATCGTTGAATCAGAGTCCTTCTTTTCTTCACTGATCTCACTGTCTTTATCTTCCATTTCATTCCTTTTCTTTATCTCTTCTTCTTTCTCAACATGTGGCTTGGGTGTTGGCTTCTCAATTTTCTTACCACTCCTTAGAGTGATCAAGGCTTTGACATCTTTCACCTGTGATGATTCTCCCTCCTGGCTTTCCACTTCATGGACACCTTTGGGATTTTGGTGAGGTTGAGAAGGAAATCTTCCCTTTTCTTGCAGTGTATTCAAATTTGTAAGCCTTGAAATTGAATATTGGATGTTATCAAACTTTTGGTTCATATCATTTTGCATTCCATCCATCCTTTTATTCAACATACTCTCCACTCTATCAATTCTTTGATCGACTCGAGCATTAGTGGCTTCTTGCTTTTCAATAAAATCTCCCATTACCTTGCTGAGATTGGCTATTGCTTGTTCAATACTTGAAGATTGCTGAGATGGTGGATCCGGCTGTTGGTATTGAGTTGCTCTGGCCTTCCATGAGAAATTTGGATGATTCCTCCAACTTGAGTTGTAGGTATTTCCATAAAGAGCATTGTTATTGGGCCTGAATTGTCCAACAACATTTGCTTGATCTCTAAACATCTCCCTTTCAGTTGGAATTGCAGGGCATTCCTCCACCAAATGTTCATATGATTGACAATTGGGACACAGCTTCACTTGCACTGGTGCTTCAGCAACAGCTTGCACTTCATGTATTTTTTTTAGCTCCAGCTCCTCCAATCTTCTTGTCATAGCTGCCAACTTTGCTTTCATGTCATCATCCTCTTTTAAGGTATACATCCCAACCTTTGCATTGTAAGCATTCAACTGAGACTTCATCTTTCCCACTTCTCCTTTAGTTGGTTCATCCCATCCCCTTGAAACATCAGCTACATAGCTCAAGAAATCCATAGCTTCCTCGGGATTTTTGCTCATGAAATCTCCTCCACACATTGTCTCGAGGAGTTGCTTCATTGAGGAGGACATACCATCATAAAAATAGCTCACCAATAGCCAAGTATCAAAGCCATGGTGAGGACAAGCATTTATAGCTTCCATGTATCTTTCCCAACACTCATAGAATTTCTCATTCTCTTTAGCTGAGAAGTTTGAAATTTACCTTTTCAAGCCATTTGTTCTATGAGTGGGAAAAAATTTCTTGAGGAATTCAGCTTGTAAATCAGTCCAAGAGCGGATACTCCTTGGCCTTAAAGAATTAAGCCAAATTTTGGCCTTATCCTTTAAAGTAAAAGGAAATAACTTAAGCCTCATCAAATCAATTGAAGCTCCTCCCTCTTGGAATGTATTACAAACATTTTCAAATTCCTTGATGTGTGCATACGGATTCTCACTTTCCATCCCATGGAAAGTTGGTAGAAGTGGAACAAGATATGGTCTGATCACTAGCTGCTCTGTAGGGGGCACTATACATGATGGTGCACTCATACGAGGTGGATGCATGCGGTCCCTCATTGATCTGAATTCATTGAGATTATCTTGACGACCTTGGTGACTATGCTGATCTTCAGGTGTAGCTTCCATGATATTCAAGATCACTTCCAATTCTTTTCTCTGAGGTGTATCACACTTAACAAGCCTTCCTCCACTGTCTCGTATCCACTTGGGCATACACAACTAGTATCTATCTGCAACTTAAATAAAAACAGAGGACAACAAGAGAAACAGGGCTACAACAACAAAATTAAACTAGGCTAAATAAAAATAAATAAACTTAGATTATGAATAAATAAAGAAAGAATGAAAATTAGTAAAGTGAAAGAAACTTTACCAACTTGTGATGAAAATCACAAGTGCTCAAATATGGTATCAATATAAACTTGACACTCATTCCCCGGCAACGGCGCCATTTGATTCGTGCCCAATTGGTGTCTCAGCTGATTTGTGTCCAGCTGGTGCTCCTTGATTGAGAGAGTAATCAACAAAATTTATAACCTATAACACCATATACTAGGGTAGCAAAGAAAAAGCTACTATAGTATAGTGGCTCTAGGATCGTCCACTGGGAAAGATTGACAAGCTCTCAATGATACCAATTCCAAGTGAATTGGTTTTGCTTCATTTCATGGTTAGCTTAAGAAGTAAAACACAAACTTTGATTGGTAAAGGTTGAGACTTAAACTAACTATCATAACAAAAGTTTGGAATAATTTAGGAAGAAAAACATTCCTTGGAGATTTAGGTTCATTGGGGTGGTTCCTCATGCAAAAGACATAGCTCCGGTCAGATGGTTCATTTCCTCGCGTTAGAGATTCAACATATAGTCAAATCTCTAACCGGTGTTGTACAGAGACTCCTTCAATTAGATTTCACTTTAATTCTCTCACTGATGCACTTTGCAATGGTTTAAGCCTCTCACTAAGCCTTAACCATTCAAGGTGATCTTTAACCTTGGATTACCAGTCAAAAGCTCGCAAGAGATAACTAATGGATGTCTCCTAGGAGTCCAAAAGCTTACCAAGTGTTGGCTATTCTAGAAAATCCTACCTTGAAGTCACCTCCCAAAGGCTCGCAAGGGGTAAACTAGTGCATTTCCATGGTTGGAAATCACTTGCCTTACCAAGTGTTGGCCCAGGTGACTCTAAGGTGTTTTAAGTTAACTAAAAACATAGAAATCACTAAAGGATTTCACTTCCTCTTCATTAATAGCTAAAACCACATAGCTCTGCATTCTTGCACTTGGAACCTTCCCCGGCAACCTTAGCTCCAAGGAATTAGAGGTTTAGTTACTCATTCTCTGGGGAAAACTCCTCAGAGAATTCATAACTTAGAAATAAAATGAAAATACAAAGTGAGAAGGTAAGGCAGTAGAAAGAAAATAGACTTTACTTGCTTACCCAAACGTTTACAGAAGGAACTCCTCTCTGAGAACAGGCTCCCGAGAGGTATATATATGAACATAATATAAAACTAATTATTACATAGATATTTAGTCTTTTTACTAACTTAAAAACTAAGGAATCATGTAATTGGTGGTTTACAAGGAGTATTTTGGGATTTAGACAACAAAAATCTAATGGAAAATATCTCCCAATGTCGGTAGCAAATATCGGGAGGCTTTAGGAACCATTTCGTAGGAGAAAAATGGTGTCTGCGAGATTTCGCAGACACTCAAGAGGGCTGCGAAATAATTTCGCAACACCAAGCTATCTTCACAAGGCTGCGAAGTTGGCTTCTACCTTGAGGTTCCTAGCTTCCTTCTCGCGGAATAAATTGTGCATCGTCAGAAGGAGAAACACCTTACTATTCAAAAATGCTGCAAAGTCACTTCGCAACAAAAGGGTGATTTCGCAGCACTTTGCAAAATGCTTCCTTCAGCTCGGAGTGACTGGCTTGTAATGGCTGCAACTTCTTCGTTTCAACTCCGAATTGCACACCGTTTGAAGCATTGGATTGTTGACTTCCTGAGCTTTGAAATGGTATATAGCATGCATCATTTGGACTTCAGAAAGTGCTCCAAAAGTGGCTGCTACGACTGTCATCAAGAATATGCTTTATGGCAGATTCTCTTTGCTTTTTCTCCTTGCAATCCAGATTCACTCTTGGCAAATGACTTCTAAGCTTTGCCCAAGATTCCTCATAATTCTCCTCAGTCTTGACTTGATTTGGTGATCAAATTACTAACAAAAACACCAAAACTTGCACAAAGTGATTAAAATTGCTTTAAAGGATCCTTAACATGCCAATTGAGTTAAAAGGCCTAAACTACTACTCAAAAGTGTTTAAAAGGATTAATTATAGGCTATCAAATAGCACTTTTTGAGTAGTAGTCAGTATGGGGATTATATCTTTGGGATTTTTTAGCCTAGTTTCCTTTCATTTCTTTTACCCTTTTACCCTAGCCTACATTACGTCTTGGGTCTAGAGACCATCATGTGGCCATGTGATTACTACTCAAAAAGTACTATTTCATAGCTTGTAATTAACTCTTTTAAACACTTTTGAGTAGTATTTATTGTCTTTTAACCCAATTAACATATTAAGGACCTTTGCAAGCACTTCTAATCAATTTGTGTTAAGTTTTGGTGTTTTGATAGCTTTTTGATCACCAAAGCAATATGAGATTGAGGAGAGTTATTTGGAATCCATGGAAAAGCAATGGAAAGCTCAGAAACATGAAGAACCAAAGCTTTGAAGTCCTTTGTCATAAGCAAAACCGGAATGCAAGGAGAGGAAGTAAAGAGAAATCTGCCATGAAGTATTTTTTATGACAGTCATGTCAGCAACTTTTGGAGCACTTCCTGAAGTCCAATTTATGCATTCTATATGTCGTTTCAAAGCTTAGGAAGTCAGCAATCCAATGCTTCAAACAGTATGCAATTCAGAGCTGAAATGAAGGAGTTACAGCCGTTGGAAGCCGAACACTGCAAGCTGAAAGCCAACTTCGCAGCACTGCGAAATCAGCCTTTTGCTGCGAAGTGATTTCGCAGCCTTTTTGTGCGTCTGCGAAATCTCGCAGACCTCGTTTTCACCTGCGAAATGGTCCTTAGTGCTTCCCGATATTTGCGACCGACACTTTGAGATATTTTTCTTCAGATTTTTGTTGTCTAAATTCCCAAACTCTCCTTGTAAGCCACCAATTATAGGATTCCTTAGCTATTAAGTTAGGAAAAAGGGTAAATATCCATGTAATAATTATTATTGTAATTTTCATATAAATAGCTCTCGGGAGCTTGTTCGAAGGAGGACGAACCTTTTGTAAAAGTTTGAAAGAAAGAAAAATATAGAGCCTTTGCTCTGCCTTACCTTCTCAATTTGATTGTATTTTTCATTTACTAGTTATGCACTCTCTGAGGAAGTTTCCCCAGAGAATGAGTAACTAAACCTTTAGTTCCTTGAAGCTAAGGTTGCCGGGAAAGGTTCCAAGTGCAAGAATTAGTAGCTTTGTGGTTTCAGCCATGAATGAAGAGAAAGTGTGATCCTTTAGTGATTTCTATATTTTTATCTAACTTAAAACACCTTAGAGTCACCTGGGCCAACACTTGGTAAGGCAAGTGATCTCTGTCCATGGAGATGCACTAGTTTACCCCTTGCGAGCCTCTGGGAGGTGACTTGAAGGTAGGATTTTCTAGAATTGACAACACTTGGTAAGCTTTTGGACTCCAAGGAGACATCCATTAGTTATCTCTTGCGAGCTTGAGAAGGGAAGTTCAAGGTTAAAGATCACCTTGAATGGTAAATGCTAAGTGAGAGGCACGAACTATTGCAAGTTGCATCAGTGAGAGGGAATTAGAGCTAAAATCTAATTAAGGGATGCATCTGTACAACACCGGTTAGAGAAGTGACTATATGTTAATTCTCTAATGCGAGGAAATGAACCAACTGACCAGAGCTATGTTTTTGCATGAGGAACCTCCCCTGTGAACCTAAATCTCCAAGGAATGTTTTTCTTCATAAGTAATTTCCATTACTTGCTGTGTCGTTAGTTTAAATCTAAACCTTTTTCAACCAAAGTTTGTGTTTTATTTCTTAAGCTAACCTTGAAATGAAACAGCACCAATTCACTTTGAATTGGTATCATTTGTAATTTGAAAACCCTTCCCAGTGAACGATCCTAGAGCCACTATGCTATAGTAGCTTTTTCTTTGCTACCCTAGTATATGGTGTAATAGGTTATAAATTTTGTTGATTACTCCCTCAATCAAGGAGCACCAGCTGGACACAAATCAGCTGAGACACCAATTGGGCACGAATCACCATGATATCATGCATTTTGTTTGATAGCTCACATATGGGCAACATTTCAGATTGGTTGGAGATTACTAGAAGCATGATGGATGAGGAGATACAAGACAATCTTACACTAGGGCATACTTTTCTTATTGATGATGGATTTTGAGATGATGATCTTACAATATAGCATACTCCTCTTATTAGCGATAGATTTTTGTGATGATGATTTGCTAGGGCAGAGTATTCTTATGTTGGATTAGGAGTTACGAGATGGCTCTACATTAGGACATAGCCATTTCACTCCTTCTAGATTATGATGGATCAAGAATTGTGTGAGGACTTATACTAAGCCATATATGCTTCAAAGAGCACTTTTATTAGAGATGTAGTCACTTTACTTGATACTAGGACATACTCCTCCCATTAATGGATTTTTGAGATGGTAGTTTGCTTTCAAACATAATTGCTTTAGAGATCTTGTATGGTAGACATAACCACTTTACTCCATTCTCATGGAGCACATAGATTAGGAGTTGTTGAGATCATGTTGAGATATTTTCATTTTTAGTATCAGAAGTTGAGATTGATCTTAATCCGATGATGCAAGTTGAGACATAACCTTCTCATTGATGACAAAGCTAAATTTATCTTGGAGTAATAGCCAATTTAGATAGTTTATACTAAGTTATAGCCACTTCATTCATTCTTACAGAGCATGTGGATTAATAGTCATAGATCATGTTGAGATATTTTCGTTTTCAACACTGGGAGCAAAGTTTGATATTGATATGTTGATGTACATTGGGGCATAACCCTCTTAGTGGTTATTCATTTGGATAAATTACCATACATTGGAGCATAACTATTCTATTTTATTCCCCACACTAAAGCATATCCATCTTTTGGAGGGTGATCAAATTTATTCATTAGAGTGGAGCATCTAATTAGTGATATGAGGATTATTGGATAGTTTCATGTTGTCATCATTTCATATTGGGGCATATCCACCTTGTTGGATATTTTGGTGTTCAGATATGGTCACTTAATAGAGAATTTTGAAGGATCATGGAGCTGATGACACTTTGGGTTCTTAGCATACTCGGTTTGATCTTGTATACCCACCTACTTGTCATTTCATACCCAATCATTGCACTCTTGATACCTTCACACTTATATCTATCCTACCAGAGCTTGACTGGTATTTTTTTTTTTCATCCTACACAATTTACCATGATGCATAACCTTATACTTTTCTCTTGATTAGAGAAACATATAAACTAGTCCTTGATTTTCCAAGAAGTTTCTTAAATCTGCATCAATAGAGAGTTCTTATTTAGGTCGATGAGGTTTACTAAGAAGACTTGTTTATGTATTTAATAAGACTAGTTAAGTTTTGATGTAATTGTAGTATTATGTTTTTATTGAGTTAATAAATGTGAAACACATTAAAATTAAACCAATGAAAATCTCCTTTACTTCTGGCAAATTAGAAATATAAACAGTGAAGATTTACGAAGCTTCCAACTTATCTTCCTTCTTATAAGTTAGCATAAAAAAGTTCTTTAGAAGCAATCCAACAAGAAAAAAAAAATGACCTAGTCATTGGAAATCTTAGTCCATAGTTTAGAATTTATGTTTTTGGAGACAAAGTGTTCATTCATCTGGAAAACATTTTTTTCCAAATAAATTATGAAAATACATATTTTTTAAATTTTACAATCTATCTTGTGAATAATTCCTAACTTATTTTCTTTCAATTTAGATGTGATATGGATACACTTCCTTTTCCTTATTTTTAAAAAAAGTAGAAAATAATAATAACTTTTATATAAAATAAAAGAAAATTTGACACATACAATAAAAAGATAAAAATATTTTTGAAATGTTGTAAAGAAAATTAAAGTTTAATTTAATTTTTTTACTTCTTCAAATTTAAAAATTTTTAAAGTAATTTTTAAGAGCATAAAATAAGTTTGTACTTTTTGTATAAGAGATCTTATATTTTATGTCAAAGTTAATCCTTTTGGTTTTTACAAAATAGAAAATAGAAAGTATATTCAAAATAGCTTAGTGGTTCTTTTTTTTTTTTTTTTTTTTCATGCTTAAACTTCTTTTATGGTTGACCTTCAATAAATTTTAACCATTTCTAGTTTTGATGTAATTAAAGGTAGTATTATGTTTTTATGGAGTTAATAAATGTAAAACATATTAAAATAAAGTTAATGAAAATCTCCTTTACTTTTAGTAAATTAGAAATGAAAACATGGAAGATTTGTGAAGCTTCCACCTTATTTCCCTTCATATAAGTTGGCATGAAAAGTTCTTCTGACGCAATCCAACAATAAAAATGACCCAGACCCCACAAAATCATAGTCTATAGTTTAGAATTCATGTTTTTCTAGAGAAAGTGTTAATTCATCTAGAAACATTTTTACCTTAAAAAGACATTTATGAATTTTATGGTCTATCTCGTGAATAATTTTCTAATTTTTTTTTTCTTTCAATTTAGATATCATCTTAAAACATTATTTTTTTAAAAGACAGAAAATAATAGTAACTTTTATGTAAAATACAAGAACTTTCGAGACAATTTTTAAAAATTGTTCAAATTTTAAGAATTTTTAAAGTGAATTTTAAGAGCATTACATAAGATTGTACTTTTTGTATAAGAGATCTTACATTTTATGTGGAATTTATTACTACTTTTGGTTTTTAAAAAATAGAAAATGGAAAGTATATCTAAAAGATAACTTAGTGGTTTGTTTTTTCATGCTTAAATTTTTTTTATGCTTGGTCTTCAATAAGTTTATATCATTTGTAGATTTAATATGAATGTTATTTGAATGATTGTTATGAGTAAACATTTGTTAATTCACTACAACGAAAATGTCAAAAGATTACGCTTTTTAAGCATTAAGATAGTATAAGATGACACTTTCCAGAAGCGTCATATCTTAGACTGTCATCTTATGAATTTCCAATTGTTGATGCTTTTCACAAGCGTCATCTTCTTTGGCAGTTAACCATGACGCTCAGAGAAAGCATCATTATTCTAAACCTTGGAGCTCTACAAGTGTCATTAGAGGTCTACAATTTCATTCATCTCAATATTGACACTCAATAAAGCGTCATTGTATGGGTAGGAGCAACATCGACACTCATGATAAGTGCCATCTTATAGCAATTTTCAACCTTGATGCTTGAAAAAAGTATCATATTCTGAAATCCTCAACCTTGATGCTTATGAAAAGTGTCATTGTATAGGTTAAAGTGACGTTGACACTCATAATAAGTGTCATCTTCTACCTTTAATATCCTACGAGAACAAAGCATGATGCTTTATAAAAGTTCCATCTTATCTCATTCGAAATTTTAATAACCCATAAAAGTCTTAATTATGCCTTGTTTTATAACTTTCCACAAACAATGAATCAGTAATAAAAAGTTAATTTAAGAAAGTCCTAGGAGAAAAAGTACTAATTATGGTGTTACTCTTTCTCTATTAAAATTTACCAATAAATGTTACACATAATCAATTATGAATTTGCTTAGCATTAAATTTAGTTGAAATTGTTTAAAAAACAAAAAAATTTACAACTTCTTTTTCAACTTTGAGTTGTTCATAGTCTTTTGCTGCATCTTGTTCTACATCATCTTTCTTCAAAATGCATAAGGATGGTTACAACTCATGTTCTAGATGCTCAACTTGCAGAAATAATTGAGAGGTTACATATAACTAATATTGACAAATAGTAAAGAAAAATACAACTCTATAAATGAAATGTGTATATACCAATTTTTTAAATTTCCAAGATATATTTCTTCCACTATAATAAATTTCAACATGTTGGAAGAACTGAACAAACCTCAATAATTTTGTTACACCAAATTTCTAAATATTCCTTGAACTCTTGTTATATGTTTAAGAAAGCAAACAATAAACCACTTTCGAGTATTTTCCCAAATCCAATATTTGATTTTGTCTAACTTAGGTTGAATGCAATAATTAATTTTGTCCAACTCATATTATCATTCTTATTGTAATCATGAGTGAATGTTGACTTGCACATGGTTATCAAAATATGTTATAAGTATATCTAACTTTGGTTGAATGCAATAATTAATTTTGTCAAACTCATGTTATCATTCATGCTGTAACCATAAGTGGATGGTGACTTGCACCTATGGTTATCAAAATATGCTATCAACATATTGGGGCTTGCCATAAGTCCAAGTAGGTCTTAAATTTAAAGCATGTATACACTTAATCATTTACTTGGACTAACTCATTATGGATAGAACTGAACCAATTAAATAACTAGGTTAAGTGGTTTCCCTTCACCAATGAAGATGGTATATCCATGTGGTTGCTTTCTTCCCTAATTAGGTATTATTATGAACTACAATTAACTAAAGGACCCATTGTTCATCAACTATCTCCATTATATAATGGTCTTTTAGCCCTTTCACCCAATTGACCTTTACAAGTCATCAATTATATGTATAAACAAATGTCTTTGACTCTTAAAAAACTTAAAAAAATAAAAGTTTTGATCTTAGTGACTATTTTGGTATGATTTATATCTTATATATGAAACTTCAACCATTAACATCTTTTCATCCTTCTTATAGGTCCTACAAGACACTGGATGTTTTGCAAAAGAAGCAAGAAAGGAGTTAAAAGGAAAAAAACTTTAAGTTTGAAAATTTCTGAAATTATAAGTTAAAATATCTATGTAAAATTATGAAATTGTATGTCAAATTATCTATGTTCTTCCTATTGTTAATATCTATTATACATAAAATTTACAATTTATTGTTCTATCTATTTAACCAATTAATGTAGTCGGTATGAAGTATAATGTCAAGAGAAGAGCTAGCTTGCAAGGGCACATTAACATCTAATCATGTGAGGATATCTATTATCCTAAGTATACATCCTAAATATGAAACTTACATGAAATGATTTTCTAAACATGAAATTTATTCATAAAACTAACAATAATCTAAACATCTTACCTCAATATTCTTTTATGAAAATTTTCAACTATTGCAGGGTGTCCTTCATGTCATTGATCATGTTCAGGTCTGAATAAGCAAGAGTAGTAGTGACGTACTTAAGAGAATGACCTATGTATTTCAGTACAACCTAAAGAATATACAATAAACAATTTAGCAACAAATTAGATTCTTAAAAGTTTTAACACATTAAATTCAATAAGCTTATTAATTTCAAAGAAGGTTGGTAGCCAAAGGTAGAATAATTGAGATAAACAAACTAGGAATGAAGATACATTAATTTAAGCTAAAACATTATAATTAAATTGATCTTTTAACTTGACATGTTATGAATCCATGAAAAATAATACATTGGCAATACTTTATTGATTAAAAGAGTAAAATAACACCAAAGATAGCAAAAACTAAATGATAGGGACAAAAGGTTTATTTTTGTAATAGTGATCGGCAGACTAAAAGTAAAAAGGCCTTGGTGGAGGAAAAAACTATTATGTCAGAATGACTAGTTTATTTCCTTACAATTGTATTTAGATTAAGGAGCTAGTATTCACATTGATACCCTATTTTAGACAAAGAGGCTTTAGAGGCTTATTTAAGGAGAAGGAGTTGTTATTTATTTATTTTTCCCATAGGCTTATTTGTAAGAAGTCTTAATCTAACTTCCTATTTTTTTAATGTCAAAGAAAATATAAGTACAAGATATTTTAAACTTTAAGCCCATTAGTTTAGGAGGAGGCCTCTACAAATTTAGATTGAAAAAGTTATAAAGCAAGTGATCTTAAGGATTCAAAATGGTTTTTTTTAGGATAGACATATTCCTAATGCATGCACATGTAATGAGACTAAAGACTTTACAAAAAAGAGTTTGAAAATGCATGAATTTTTGTACCATTACAACACTAGGACTTCTACAAATCCAACTAATAAGGATGTGTGCAGGAAATACACAAAGGTTGTGACACCTACTATGTCTACTAAGCTTCACCTCTCAATTTGCCAATTACACATCCATCAAAATAAAGAAACCATTGCATGATCCATATTGAAAACACTACCAACTAGGAGTACCAAGATATACATTAACAAATCATGACTAAGAATAAATTATAAAATTAGCATTAACAAAATATTCACTAGAATTTTAGAATAATATGAAGTTATATTAGACCATAGGTCATACAAGGTACCTTCAAGCATGAGTAATGATTAATTGAGTCATTAGCATAACCCAATATGAGCGAACTTCATTAATCTCCATTTCACTATATGTTTTTCTCCCATTAAACTAAAATGGAATAACATACACCTTCACTAAGTTGAATTGACAAATCAAATGCTATAGTAAAATGACCAACCTATGAATTGCATTGTGTACAAACCTTTGATGTTAGTTGGTTTGGATTAGAAATGATTTCTTTCATGTATCTCATCACTTAATACCCACATTCCACACTACCTGGTGGTCTTGGACACTATGGCAAAAGTATAAACAATTACAACAAACGTAGAATGATATATGTTCTTACTTCTTTAGTATCTAACTAATCATCATATTAATAACCATCCATTTCCTAATTTTGTGTAATGAATAAAGTGGTCAAACAATATATTTTAATCTAAAGGAATAAGTACTTACAACCACTTTCACCTAAGTTGGCTCTCTCTTTGATGTTTTTTATTTTTCTGGTGGGTTGATTATAATTGCCCTATAAAAAAGAAATGATGTTATATAGATAATATTCATTGTACTAAAATACGAGAAGTACACACTTACATGTTAACTATCTCCCTAAGATCATCACATGGTTGACAAGCCATTGGATCAATGTAATATGCGATCATTCTCTTCATCTCTAGTGCCACTAAGACCCAGTGGAAACTAAAGAAAAAAGAAAAAGAAATTAATTTTGTAATATAATATCCACAAATTAATACATCACAAACTAACTTATATACATCATATCAATATTTGGGATAAAAGGTTACTCTGGATTGTATGGAATAAGCATATATTCAGCATGTTTTGCATTCCTTAGTCGATCTGCAATGACCCTTGACCTGTTTTCTTTGCTTCCCTCTCCCATTCCAGCTTTTGAAACCAATGCTGGATTGATAAAACATATCATTCAACCTGCTTTCCATCAATCAACTTTCTATACAGGTGCCTAATTAAATCCCACATAATAAGTTATCAACAATCATTATAGATCATTAGCAAATAACCTTTTACCTCAAAAAAGTGTGAAGAGTAATTAAAAAATATATATAAAATCCCTCACCAGATGTAATATAAGATACAATTGGATGACCCTTCTTTTGATGATATAATCATGTCCATATCTTCTTTCATTAGGAAGCTCTTGAAACTCTCTCCAAAAACATCATCTGGGAAGTCAATAGGTTGTACTCTTGAGGTGCTCAGCATGAGGCCAACCAATGCCTCAAAATTCTTGATATCTTGTGTTTTTTCACCCTTAGATTTGACTTCAACTTCATTTTCTTTTTGTTTCTTTCCTTTCTTAGATGTCTATACAATTAAGAATCATGATATAAATCAAATCAACTAGTTGAATATGTAAAAAAAATGGAAAAAAAAATTTAAGGTTATCATAAAGCTTGGTAATTAAATTTACTTACCGAGATAGGAGTATGAATGATGACTAAATAAGCTAGCCACAAAACTTGGTAACCAATTGTAGCCTCAACAGTAGTAGTTTGTCCAAGAATAGGAATGGGAAGGGGTGCACTTGAATCATAAGGAGCATCAACAACTACTAGATACACATTCAAGTATAATTGTGCCACCGACCACTATATTTTCCTTGGTCTCCATGGCCAACTCACATTTTCTAACCTAAAAAATGAAGTTATATTATTAGATATGAGCCAACATTTCTCTATTTCATTCTTTCAAGTCTATATCTTCAAATTAACATTGGTGAATATTGAAAACCATCTATAAGGTACAAGCAAAAATTTGAGATATGAAGTAATTTTAGATAACATTGGAAAGATTGAATTGAGGCATGCAAATTATTATGTGGTTATATAAAGAATAGCTATTCTTAAAATAAAAGAGGTTAGTAATGCATAGTAAATCAAAATAATTACTGAATGTTAAAAAGTTTCATAATATATGAAATAAAAATCCCATATGATCTAGTTATGTAGACAACAAAATTATATTATCTATTTTGTGAATGCACAAAATGCTAAAATATTTTTTTGACAACTTTTTTATTTTCTTATATTGCACTACATAAAAGAAGACCATATATGTGCCACCAAAATTGAATTAAATTCAAAAAACAAAATTTACATAAATTATATCTCCTATTACAACAAACATTATCATCAAATTAGCTTAACTAGATAAAATACCTTGTTCTTTGGTTCTATTGTCATTGGTGGGGCTGCATCTTCACCTCTACGGATTGGCTTCTCCACTACTTCTGGTAGGAGAAATTGTTTTTGTTTCATGTTCAAACTACTAACATCAGATTGGGGAGTGACTACTCCCACTTGAGACAATTTTGCTAGCACTTCTACCTAAAAGTTTCTTTGTTCTTCTTTAGATGCTACTATAAAATCCTTGATAGCACGATCTACAACACTATTAAAATATTGATGAGGTGTGTGGTGCTTCCCTTTGGCCCTAACTTGACCACTATACTCAGGAGTACCCAAGGCTTCTACAAATATATCATTACTCCCACTGACACTCCTACCATTCTCTTGAGACTCTTTCAATAGCTTATCCTTAAAAAAATGTTAATTATGAAGTCCAATTACAAATTTGTTATCATAAATTAGCTATTATAAATAAATGAAATTAAGGTTGAAAATATCCACCTACTATTTTCTCAATCACTGGTATGGCCACTTCATTAAAGGTGCCATCCTTTTTTTCTCTTGTTTTCTACCATAATATGCTTTGATCAGTAGTTTCAATTGACCCACTTGTAACCATCTTTTAAAAGGAGACAATGTATAATGTAATAAGCATATAATACTATTATGTATTATGTATAAAATAAATCAAAAAACTATAAATTAGTACAAACTTACCATCTCTTCCTCAAGACCAACATATCATTTCCTAGTTAGATGGTGATTATAAATGTGTTTCTTTCTTCTTTCTTTTTGAACTTCTCGATATTCCTATAAATAAAAAATATATAATTAATGAATGTGAATACAAGATATGTAAAGACTTGTAATTATACCTTAAAGCAATCAGACGATTGATCTTTAACAAACATTATCCAATCTTCATCCTTAATAAAAATATATTAAATTGGCGGTTTTTTAAGGAGCTCCAATTGGTCTTTGAAATGAAGAATGTACTTCACTGTTAGCATGTTCTTAAGTGATCGAAAACATTTTCCAATTGTTAGCATACAATTCCTCCTACTTTTGTGATTTAATGAAAAAACACCTTACACATTAATAGTATACGTGTTAGTAACTTCATGTGGTTAGGAATGATTGATGTTTTGCATAAAGGTGATGCAGGTAAGAATGTGTTACCTCAATGTTGTCCTATAACTTATCCTTCAACTATTTAGGTACAATGTGCCAAGTTTGATATCTTATTGGCACCATAGTGCATGCTAATACACCTAAATAGCTTGTTAGATGAACTATCGATTTTCCTATGAAAATGCCATCGAGATTGTACTTAACCTGCAATTTGATCCCTTTGCTTCTGTTCTTGGTAATCATGAACTTTCGTGTCATTCCTCTATACTTCCTTTTTGTGGTTTTTCTCATTTATCTGGATCCATTTTTGTAACAAAAAAAAAAAAAAAAACTAACAAAGATTAGTTAACATTATATTAGATATAACCTTGTTAGAGAAGAGTTGTAAAAAGAAAATTTTAGACAAAACAATCCCTCATCATTGCATAATGAAATGCCACCAATGAAATGACCTAATCTATTCTCAGTTTCTTATTCACTAGTGCCATAAAAGTGAGACAAAGACAATCTTTAATTAACTTAATTTAGTTGTGTGCTTCAGTTATTTATACTTTTTGTTGTTTCAAATATTTATTTTTTTTAGTGAATTGTATGTATTCAGATCATAAATTTCATAAACCTTTTTTTGGAATGGTTCATCACATAAAAAAGTTGACATTTCAGTTTAGCTATTTTTTCTCCCTTTTTCTTGCTCATTTGATTTATTTTAATTTTAATTTGTTGTATTTTATGAACTTGTATATTCTACTATGTGTTTCTCTTATTATTTTTGCTAATCCATTGTCATTTCTTTTTCATATTTAACTTACTGAATTGTTAACTTGTTCATATGAAAACTAAAAATTGCATATAACTGAATGATTACATTTTATTTTTTACAAACAAGAATTTTACAAGAATCATACCTGATATTTGCTTTAGTACATCGAATTTTAATGACAAGAAATGTCAAATGTAGAAGAAAAAATAATAATACTAATAATAATAATAATAATAATAACATCAAAATGGCATCAACTTAGGCAATCAACTTGATGTTCTTTGGAAACAAAAAGAATAAAAATTACCTATTTTGTGGGATCTGCAACCCTCTCGACATCCTTTATTTGTACATCATTATTATAAGTTTACAATTCAGCTACATAGAGGATTTGTTCTCAATCCAAATCCCCTCACAGTCACCTCTTATGAATATTGCATTTGAGTTAGCCATTGCATCAAATGCTTCAACTTCTAGCAATATCCTTATAAAGGGATGGTATTCAAAAGAATTGTCCACAAGGTCATCTCCTCCTTCCTTATCTAAGAAATCTTTTTGAGGAGTTGACAAAACAACTGACCATCTTGGATCAAGTTGGTCTTACACATAAAATACTTGCTTGGCTTGAGATGCCAAAATGAAAGGATCTAATTTATGAGCAATTTTGTTAAAGTTAACTAATGTAAAGCCAAGATCATCAACTTTTATGCCATTCTTATTATCAACCCAATCACACTTGAAAACTGGTATCCTAAACATGGTATAATCAAGGTCCCAAATCTTGTTAATAATCCCGTAGAAACAAAGCTCGCCAAACACTAGCTTTTGATCATTGGCACTTGGAATTTGTATTGTTGAATCTACAATACTAACTACGCTATTTTTGGTAGCTCATAAGTCATCACGCTTCTTGCTATGATATCAACATCCATTAATGGCATATCTATGATATTTCGAGACATAGTGGCTAGTACCATGAGTTATCTAGTTAAGGGTTTCAGATATAGGTTCATTGTTATCAATTGCAGCTTCAATCTGTAATTATAAATAATAGTTACTATGTATGTTCAACATTAGAAAAAAGAATAGTTCAAATTTTAGCACCAATCTGATACCTTTTTTCGAAACCAATAAGTAAATGTTTGCATGTGTTCATCCTGGAGCCACTTTTATATTTTAAATTGACGATGATTTTTCAATTTCAACCATTCCATGTGCTCTCTATGCAATTATTTATAAGAAGTTCAAAGTTATTATCCTATAGTTAATTTAAGTATAACAGATAAATATTTAGTGTTAGTAGTTCTTACTCGACATAAGGTTGGACAATAGTTGTGTTCTCTAAAACATAATGATGTGCATAGAATCAAAAATTAGAATCAACAATCACAGCTTGACCTCTAGGTATGGGTGCCCTAACTTTTTGGTTAATGTTTACACTAACAGGAATCCCAATTGCATCTACATTTGATAATTACCTTGTACAAAATTCAATAGCTTCCTCCCTAATATAGCATTCGACTATGCAACCTTCAGGTTGGTTACGATTTCGTACATACCCTTTAAAAAATTTCATGAATCTTTCAAAGGGGTACATCCACCTTAAGTAAACTGGTCCACAAAGTTTGACCTCTCTTACAAAATGCATAGTAAGATGAAACATGATATTAAAGAAGGAAGGTGGGAATTACTTCTCAAGTAAGCATAATGTCACCACTACATCAGCTTACAACTTATCCAATGCAGGCACATCAACCACTTTGCTACAAAGAGCATTGAAAAAAAAAAACTCAATCTATAAATAGCATGTCTTACATGCTTTGGCAAAACTGATCGTAATGACACTGGCAATAACTGTTGCATTAATGCATGATAGTCATGGGATTTAAGACCATAAAGCTTCAAGTCTTCCATTGACACAAGGTTTCTCATGTTAGAGCAATAACCTTCAAGAACCTTTAATTGTGATAAAGCTTGGCAAAAAAAGCTTCTTCTCCACTTAAGATAGTGTGTAACATGTAGGTGGGAGATAAGTTTGATTTGATTCAAACCTTGGCCCTAATTCACACCTTAAGCCCATCTCCATAAGGTTTAAACTAGAATTAAGTCCATCATTTGTCTTACTTAGAATGTTAAGTGAGGTACCGATGATGCTTTCACAATCATTTTTCTCTATGTGCATTACATCCAAGTTATGACGAACATGTAGGTATTTTCAATACTCAAGATCAAAGAATATGAACTTTCTCTTCTAACAATTTCTAGTTTTGACATTCAACTTATCTCGAGTGAAAATATTTTTTTCCCATGAATTAAAAATGACATCAATTTTCCTTAGAATTTCTTCTCCACTCAATGGTTGTGGAGGTGATCGAAACTCTTGTTCCTTATTAAATGCCTTTTTCTGTTTCCTAAAAGGATAATTACAAGGAAGAAATCGTCTATGACATGTATGAGTTCTTTTTCCCATGCTTCAATCTATGAGAGTATGTATCTTCCCCACATATGGGGCATGCAAAATATCTTTTAACTATACAACCAGATAAGTTTTCATACGCAGGAAAATCATTGATTGTCCATAATAGAACAACTCTTAATGTAAAGAGCTCTTGTTGACATGCATCATAAGATTCAACCCACACCTCCCACAACATTTTTAGGTCATCCAATAATGGTGCTAAATAAACATTAATGTCATTTCTAGGTTGTCGTGGAACCGATATTAACAAAGACATCATCATAAACTTCCTTTTCATGCATAACCAAGGCGGAAGGTTATAAATGACCATTATAATAGGCCAACAACTGTGTCTACTACTCATTGAATTGTGAGGATTTATACCATCTACTAAAATGGTAAGTTTAAGGTTTCTAGGTTCTAAAGAAAAATCAAGCCATCTATGATCAACTAGTTTCCATGATGGGGAATTAGATGGATGACGCAATTTGCCATCAAATTCTCTTTCTTGGGCATGCCATATGAGGTCTTTTGCAACTTTTGGGGATCGAAACAATCTTCTAAATCTTGGAATTGGAGGAAAATACCACATTACTTTTGCAGGGACTCCATTTCTCTTTTTAGTTTTTGTTCTATCTAACTTTCATCATGAAGTTCCACAAGTTGGACATGAAAATGCATCCTTTAAATCATTCCTATACAATATGCAATCATTTGGACAACCATGCATTTTCTCAAATTCCATTCTCAATGCATTCAATGTCTTTTTTGCTTCATACATAGACAAGGGCAACTCATTGTTTAGAGGTAACATATCTCCAACAATTCCCAAAAGCTCTAAAAACTTTTATTAGACCATCCATATCGTGCTTTCAGGTTGTATAATTTCACTAATGCAAACAACTTTGTAAAGTTTCTACAACTAGGATATAAAGGTTTTTGGGCATCTTCAAGTAATGTTTCATAAAATTCTGGGTCATTCTTACAATCATCATGTGCAGCTTGAACCATTTCTACTATACTATCCACATCAGTAAATTGAACCTTATGATGACATTATACCCTACTAGTTGGTGGTCCACTTGGAGTAGCATCTCCATACCAATACCATGTATGGTAACTCTGATCAATTCCATAGAAAAATAAATGCTCTCTAATTTTTGGAGAAGTATGAAATATCATATTACCACATTGAAGGCAAGGGCATTAAATGGAGTTTTTATATGCGGAATGTTTTAATGTGAATGCAATAAAACTCTCTACCCCATCCGCATAATCCTTTGATCTCCTATCCTTTGACATCCAAGAACAATCCATTTGATGTACAAGAGAGAAACAAAGCTCCTAGATACCACCAACCACTAAAGTTATTAATAACTATCCTATTAATAGCCTCAAAATATATGATCCACCAATTTCAAATTTCAAACATTTTCACAAAAACTTTACCAATCCAAAAAACAACAATGTGTAAGTCATCTAGCTATAAGCAATATGACAACAAATATAATTAGTATATTGTGTTATTAAAAAATTAGAATAAAAAATGGATATGAATTCCATCATTATGTTTGGTTTGTGCATGAATAGGAATAAAAAATTAGATGTAACTCTCAATCTTGTGTTCTATTCTCAAGTACACTAAGTTTGAAATTTTAAAAAGTTTGAAAAATACAAAAACACATAATTTCTGTAATGCCACAAGATGAGCAAGACATATGGATGGAAATATCTTTTTAATTATGGGTTGAAAATCATTTCTTTTAAATCTAAGTATCTTCTTAACATCATCTTGATTGTTGAATAGTATCAAACATAGACATATGAAAGAGTAATAGTTGAGATAATACCAATACATAAATATTACTATGGAAAACAACAAAAGTCTCTAAATGTTTCAATTAATAGGAAAAAATGGGCTTACTCCATCAAAATTTGATAGAGTACTTAAAATTTCGCTTGTTCGATGAAGCACAAAATAAGGAAGGTAAGTAGAAGGATGATACTCAATGATAAAGCTTTCAACATTTTCATTGAATTTGCTCCCAATGAGATAATGATACCATGAACTAAAAAGGTGAACTAATGTGGCTAAGCTTTTAATGAGTAGAAGCAAGTGATTTATGCATTCTAACATTTACAACATCCTTAATTAGGTAGTGGTTTCTATCCCATATAGGAATACATAATCCCTATGTATCAATTGCCAATGTACTCAATTTAATTTTAAAGAAATTTCGGCTGCATTTTCCTATAGTTCTCCAAGTGCACAAAATGGACAAGGCACAATATGTAACCTTGTCCAAATATGCACCCAAAGAACACGAGAAAAGACTACCAAACTTTCTAAAAATAGATTTAAGAACAAACAATTAACTTTATAGATATTATGTTTTCCTATACTGTCCAATTGGACAATTCAAGCATCATTTGTAGAGAAAAGATCTTTATCACATGCCAGACAAATTTAAAAGTTGTCAACTTGAAAATGGCCTAGATAGACCGTTTTCACCATTTGACAACTTAAATGTCTTTATTATGTAATAAGAGAAACTTTTTTCTTCCAATGATACTTGAATGGGAACTCTAAGGTTTCAAGCATGCATGTTTGATTAAAATTAAAACATTATAATGATTTATTAAATTATTATAATATAGCAACATAACTCTCATTCTATCATGCTTATCTTAAATATGTAACATTTAAGATGGAGCCATAAGAACCTTTTCACAACTTAGACCAACATCTTCTACAAAAAGGGTTCACACTAAATATAATCAAATTAATATGATTTGACAATTTTAAATGCACAATAAGTAATTATCTTACAAAACAAATAATAAGGCAACTAAAAGAAAACCACAGTGACATGATCATGCAAATGAATTGCACCTACAAAACAAGTAATATGAATGCCACTACTTGTAATAGAATATAAGGCTCAGGAGGAGGTGGATAAGCATGCAAAGGAAAAGTCATGACTGATAACCCACTTGTTGGTTTTAGTACCCATGACCAACATGTTCGCTATCCTAGGTACATAAGGAACTGTTGCCCACTAATCCATGAGTACCATGAACTAGCCTAGCAATTTTTTGACATCTAATTCATCATGACATGCATGGACAAAGTCTAAACTTCACACTCAATAATCAGGATGCATTAACTTTCTCATCCACTTGTACAATTGTCTAATAAATTTCAGAAATGCATATGAGCTACTCCCTGTAGTATGTACAAATTGAAATACACAAAATTAATCTATAAGTGAGTTGTAGGCATACCTGAACTATGCTTATAGGCAAAAATGATATATCCGTGTAGACTCAAAGAACTTTAAAGAATAGAGATGCTAAGCAAGGGTACTCTAGGCAAGGATACATCTACAATTATTGAAAAAAAAAAAGAATTGTATCACCAAAGAAAGCTTCTATTTGCAAAACAGAAGGAGGTAAGATAGTAGGTTTTTCAATGAAGCTATGAAAGAACCTCTAATCTACATGCAGAAACTATATCAAAGAAAAAATATATCCGACTAATTAAATTTCACATATAAAGTATAGGACATATAAAATTATTATCTTTCTTTTTAGGAATAAAGGTAAATTAGTCATGTCTTTTTATTTCCTTTGATTGTAAACTTGTTTAAACTCTATTTGTATTACATTTATTTTTTAAGTAATTATATAAAAGACCTTAGACTTTCTTTCTTCTCTTTGTTTGTGATTCTTTTGAAGCTCATATTTGTGCACAACTTGGAACAAGCCCTTATATTTTTCTTGAAAGAACATGCATTCTACCATTTTGGAAACATCTTAGTTTAGCTATATGCTGATGCTATAAATTTGAAAAAAAAAAAATTTACTTGAATTGCTTCTTTGAATTGATTCTCCAAATAGACACAAGCAAAATCCCCTTTTTATTTATTTTAAAATTTGGAGCATCTTTTAATGTGATTTAATATTACCTAATGAACCCAAGATAAAATGCAGTGGCCAAACTCTATTCATCCTGTAGATAATATTGGTGGAATCATGAATTTAGCAGATGGCTCGTAAAGCAGCAAATTGGAACAGAATGGTGCAAAGCCTGGTGAACGTGGGGGCTGAGCTGCCCTCCATTTAGCTTGGGCAATTTCCAACATCGGTTTTATGCTGTGTTTGAAAAATCGGTTATCGATAAGTCGGGACGTGTGGCAATGCGCACGTGGGCAACGGGGCAGTGTCAAAATAATCTTCCATAAATGGTCGGCAGTTTTTTTTAAAAAAAAAAAATTATCCTATTTTTTAATTTTTTAATTATTCATTTTTAATTTATCATTTTATTTTATACCATCCTTTTATTTTTAACTACTTTCCATATTTATCTCATTAATTCTATTTTTTAAACTTCAATCTTAATATTTTTTTTATGTTTATCCTATTAATTTTATTTCATTTTAAATGTTTTTGTTTTAAAAAATTAAAAATATTTTTTACTCAAAAATTATAAAATATAAAAAAAATAATGAAATTCTAATATTTTATAAATTAAAATTAATTTAATAAGATAAATTATTAATAATTTTAATTATTTAAATAAATTAGTGTTAATAGAAAAAGTTATCACTACAAGATTTGTAATAAAATTTTAGAAATTAAATCTCAAACAAAATATGTTATATAAATCAATTTAATTTTTTATTTAAATATAATAAAACATGGTCTAATAAAAATATTTTTAAAATTTTAAAATAAATGAATATAAATATATTAAAGAAATTTAAGCTAATTTTTTTTAATAAAAAAATTGATAAACATTATCTTTAATCATACTTGTCAATTACACTTACAAAATAACTTTAAAATATGTATTCCTTATTTTATAAATTTTTTTTTAAGTTTTTAAGTGTTTTAATGAATTTTGAACTATTTATGTTTAATCGATATTTTTGTCAAAATATTTTTTATATATCCATAAAATTCAAGTCTGATATATCGGTATTTACCGATATTTCAAACCTTGGGTTGGTGATGTTGCCGGACTAGTGTTAGTCCATGCTTTGACCCATTCAGCTTTAATGAGTACTAATAATCTTTTCGTCACAATTTTCCAATTTATAAGGTTATAATTGGCTATTTAAAAAGAAGAAAAAATTGGTAACCTGATTGCTTGAGGCTAGTTTGTCAATATTTCTGAGTATATATTCTAGATACATAATAAAACAATAATAATAATAATAATAATAATAATAATAATAATTATTATTATTATTATTATTATGGGGTATATTTAATCCAAACTACTAAAAATATATGATAAAATCTAAATCATTAAATAAATTAATAAATAAAGAAACCTAAGTATAAAAGAATAGAAATGGGTACAAACAATGAAATTGAAGTACTAAAGCATGAAACAAATGTATAAAACAATAAGACGTTCAAAATAAAGGGATCCATGCACATGTGATGCAATTTGATTAATTGCAATTTTGATATGTTGCACAATTCAATAGTGTAGTGAGAACCAAGAGTATACAACATGAATGTTAATATTCTAATAAAAATTTAAGTTATATTTTTTTTGTTAAAATAAATAATAATTTTTCTAAAAAAATACCGATTAATAATAATTTATTTAAAATGAATTCTAAAAGATGTACATAACTTTTAAAAAATATATAAATAATCTTTTTTTTTCATTTATTTATTTATTTTTAACTAAGGAACATGTTTACTATCTAATTATTTTGAGTATTTTATACCAAATTTATTGTTGAAATTTTTTCTATTAAATGAGTTGCAAATACAAATTCTCTATTCAAGAAGTTTAGGCACAATGGGTTACATTTTTGTACTCCTTGTCCATGAATGCATTTATGAAATGATTTTGAAGCAAAATAAATATTTATGGTCTATTGATAAGAATTAAAGAACTTCTTGTTTATGATTCTCTCGTCTATCCATATGAGACTTGTAAGCAATGATGAAATTATAGGCTTCTCAAATCAGTATGCATATGATTGGAGATGGTGTATGAAAATAAGGTCATGAAACTTATAACAATAAGATGATTAGCTGCTTTGTAACTTAAATAAAACCTTTTTTCTATTATAAAAACTGAAAAATAAAAAAATTATATAAAAATTTGGTAATTGAATTACATTTAAGAAACCTTAAATGTTGTTTCATATATTTAAAATATAGTACCTTAATAATTAAAAATAATATAAAAATTAATATACACTTTGTTTAAAATCTATTTGCTTATAAATCTAAGTTATTAAGTAATACCTCCTATCTTGTCCTCCAAATGAATAAGACGTTACCTAACAACTCAATTTTATAAGGAAATGGATTTTAAAATGCAAATAATTGATTGGTAATATCTAAGAAATTCAATGCTTGACCTAATACCAAAATAAAAATTGAAGATAATCAATACTTAAAATAATATAAAGATGAATACAAATATTATTCAAAAACTACTTGTTTATAAATTTAAGTTATTAGGTAAGACATCCCATCTCATCCACCAAATGAATAGGCCATTGCCTAACAACTTAAATTTGTAAGAAAATAGATCATAAAGTACAAACAATTGGTCAATGATATTTAAGAAATTTAATGTTATCTCTCACCTAAGATTAATACAAAAATTTAAGATGAGGAAATAGTTGTTTCATATTTAAAATACAATATCTTAATAATTAAAAATAGTATGAAATAAATACTGACATTATTTAAAATCCATTTGCTTATAAATTTAAGTTGTTAGATAATACATCCTATTTTATCCTCCAAATAAATAAGATCTTACCTAACAACTCAAATTTGTAAGTAATTAGATCTTAGAATGCGAACAGTTGATTGATGATATCTAAGAAATTCAATACCTAACAACTCCAATTTGTAATTAATTAGATTTTAAAATATGAACATTTGATTGATGATATCTAAGAAATTCAATTTTTTCTTTGATCTAAAATGAATATAAAAATTTGGTATGAGGATTGTTTGCTCAGCTATTGAAACTTAATAAGATCGGAAGGGACAAAACTTATGGGGATATGTTTGCCAATAGAGTGAGGAAAATAAGGAATGGGTAGCATTTAGTACTTGATTCAAACAGAAAAGGTTAAATGGAAGTATCAAGAAACATTGGGTTTGGAAATGATCGTGCACTTTTTAAAAGTCATATATAGGTAGAATGAAGAGAAAATTAGAACAAATGAACTTTAATTTTTTGGTATTTTCGATACTAAAAGGGTGTTTTGATACGAATGAACAAATGAACATTTTGCTGAGAGAAATGCTTGGAAGGAGTGAGAAAACCTTCTCTCTCTCTCTATATATATATATATATAGTCTCTAAAATTAAAATTTAAAACATACATGCATCAGAATGCAGCAACTAATACTACACTCTCAATATGCTAATTATTAACCTTACACAGGCAAGTTCTGTTACTTAATAGAAAAAGAAGAGAGGACAACATGCTCTGAAAAGAGTTCTGAAACGAAATTCTGTTTCTTCTTTCAAACTTGAGTAATAGGAGCTGCAGTTGGCTGTGGAGATTGGGTATCGGATTTATTCCCACAAATCCAACGAAAAGCCTTTTTCACGGTCCAGAACAGTCCTTTGAAAGCTAGATATAAACAATAAAAGAGGACAACGACGAATATTGCAACACCTTTGAGGAATTTTGCAACAAAACATTTGGCAGATTCTGTGCAACATCTCAGGACTGCTGAACGTAGAGGTGAATATGAGAGAAAAAAAATGGGGACAGGAAGAAATCCAACCACACTCCAAACAGCATTTTTCCAATTATGTGTCATCATGATCAGGATGATTGTTGCTCCAAACGCCACCGCCATCATTGAGACCGAGAGGATCATACATATAATTCCCTGTGTCAGCTTCTTAAAAAGATATGTTTCGAAGTCTTGTAGTGGAAATGAGGATGTAAGGATGGAGAGAAATTTACCCACAGATGTCAAAGCCAAAGTGAGGGAGAACACATCAGCTAATATGAAAACCACAAAGAAGGGTTTAGAGTTAAGGATTGGAATACCGGTGTCTTGATTAGGACCTCCTGGTACCGTGTAGGCTGCTGCAAAGGCAACAGTGGCTATGAAAATAGAAAGAATGGTGCAATTCTCAGTGGTGCGCATTAGCCATTCCTTGGCATCTCGATGGAGTCTCTCATTCCTAGCAGCAAATAATTCTTCAGCAGTCTGGTTATCTTTGTTGAGAGGCTTGGTCAAATGCATCTTACAGGCTGACTTCACTTTCTGCACCCACACATACAATCACAAGTAGCACCGTTATTCTAATGTAACACATACAAGCTTTTTTGTTCTTTCTAATCCCTCCATTTATCATTAGACTAAATTAAAAATATTAGGGAAAAAAAAAACCTTCAAAGTAATTATTCATGAACTTTTAGGTTGTGTTTGATTCTTAGACGATTCTTAAATAATTTGAGGGAAGTGGAGAAAAATAAAGGGAAAAAGTAGAAGAAAATAAAAAATGAAAGAAAAAAAAAAGATTTAAACTCAAAAATCATTTTTATATATTACTTTAAACTCATTTTACTTATTTTAACTCTTATCTAAGGATTAAATAATTTCAAAATATTCAAGTATTTTTTTATTAATTTTAATTATATTTTATTTTTACATTTTATATTTTATATATTAAAACAAAAATGAGAAAATTATTTTTTAATACTTTTTTCTTTCTTTAGTATTTTTCTAATAACTTAAACTTTATGATCAATTAGTGGATTTTAACATGGTAAGAGTAGCTTGGTCTTGAGTTTGAATCTCATTGGTGTATTGTTTATTCTCTCTATGCATTAATTTAACCTTGTGTAAGCCTAAAAAAACCTATAGTGATAACTTAAAGGATCATTTTACAACATTGAAAAGCTAATTTTCATATCATACACAAAAGTGATGGTCAAATAAAAATTGATAGGTGGTAAAAATGATCTTATTTATATTTATATTTGTTAAAAAGGTTCTATTTATCTCTATTTGTGAAACTAATCTTGGTTTTGATAATAATAAAACAAAAATTAAAACTAATAATTTATCCTAAGTATGTTTAGGCAAAAAGATTTTCAAAAAAGCAATAAAAGATGAATTAAATCAAATAAAAATTAAGAAGAAGGAAAATACCTCATAGAAAAGAAAAGTCAAGACCTATTCCCTAGGATCTCTTTGTAAAACTATTGGTGTACTAGGTTCATAGCACATTACATTTTTATTGAATACATAAAATCATCCAAATGTCTAAATAGATTTTATTTTCTTGAATCTAATCCTTCCTAATTAAGCTTTTTTTAAAGGTTTATGAAGTTGAATAAAAGTTTCCAGGAATTCCAGGCCTCAAACTAGCTAGGGTCTTTTATACACTTTACAATATAATTGGTTGAAGTAGAAAGGAATCGATTAAGCCAGTTATGCTCAATTTAGTAACCCTAATAACTAGTAGCCCATTGATTAGTCGAACCTAGACTATGTTTAACAACTAGTTTGAGTTTCTAAATCCTATTTAAACCATTCTTAAATATTATTTAAGCCTTTTTAAAGTGTTTTCAAAGTGACTTGCTTTCAAACTTGTATTTCATCTTAGTACTATAGGAAAACCCATATTTCTTTGTTCCCTATACCTAGATCAATTTAAGTACATGCAAATCTTTCTTAGGCTTTATCTAAATCCTATATTTAGAGAAAACAAACAATTTTAAACAATAATAAGATTTAGATATCAAAAAAGAAAAATTTAACTTAATTTGAATATTTTCAAATCAAATCCATGCAGTGAAGTATTTGAAGAAGTTGTTGGAAGTCTCATAGACCCACGGTCTTCCGCTCGATGGCTCTTCCTTAAACCTTGGCACTCAACAGATGGGAAGAAAAGAAGGGTAGAGGCTATGACTCTTTCTCTGAAAATGGAAGACAAGTCTTTAGAAACCCTCCCTAAATGGGCATTTATAAGGTTCTCCATAAGCTTAAGTGACTTGAGCCCATTAGGGGCTTGGGTCACTCAATCTAGACTAAAAAAGTTCTTAATTGATTAATTAACCCAATACAGCTATCCAATTAATTAATTAACTCAATTTAGAGACCTTGTTCACTAACTCATGTGCAATCTTAGGTAATTATCAAAATATTTGTATGCATAAAAGTGAACCTAGAGCCAACCCAACTCTCATAGATAATGTCATCAAGGTATATGAGCTTGAGCGGGAACCATTGGAACCATTAGAGAATTAATTCCATAATAATTCACTTTTGAAGTTGATTCAACATCCCACGATAGAGAATCAACTACACTTCAGTATCCTATGCAAATAACAATGAGACAAAGCTTGGATTTGTGACCTACTGTCCATTGCATGTAGAGTACTCCCAAGAACTGGTGTCTATAATCTAATAAGTTAATGTTATATCACCTATCAAGATTACCCTTCCAATCCTTGAATTACATATCTCACTTACTATATGATTAATTGACATACTCTACCTTCAAAAAGCATATGTCAAGTTTCCATTAATGGAAATGCTATGACCAAAGTCTTCTAGATCACATGCCCTTTAAATCAACTAAAGGACACACTATCTCAAACCCATAAGATATTATGGCTCCTCTATTGAGAATACCTATTACCACCACTAGCCTCCATCAACAATGACTCCATCCATAAGAATATGTGACCACCTTAGGGTCTTACCCATGGGTCAAAGACTCAATACCTTCTCAAGGTTGAGAGTCTATGCAATATAGTAGCTTGGTGAATCATGATAATTAATTAATAGTCTTACATCATGATTCACCATTAGTCTTATCTAGTGTGCATTGCATACACTAGTACACTCACTATGGGAAAACCATCTTGATAACCAAGACAAGTCATTCCTCCAATTAAGAGATAGTGCACTACAAACTCACATGGATTTCCCAAATCCATGAACTGATTGTGGACTACTTATCACTCTACAAGGAACCCATGACATGGATCTTTTGTGCAACTCCTAATACACCCAAGTCATATACAATGCAAGTGATGTGAGCATGTATGCTCAAATAACCAATTGATGCATATGGGAAACCAAAAAACATAGATAAATAAATTTATAAATGAATCTCAATTGGTTACTTTATGTCATGCTTTATAGGACTCAATCCTAACAAGTACACCATTCAATTCTAGTTTTTGTATATTCCATTGTACCAAAATTGTAAACTAGAAGTTTTATTCTTATCAAATTTTTTCTTATACATCTTGTGAGTAGGCTTAATTGTATAAGGAATCAATTTAGTGAAAAATTTAAGTGTGAGGTATCACATAGGGTTGTCCAAGTGTGGAATGTCACTTAGGGATCTTTAAGAGTGAGACATCTCTTAAACAATGAGGTATTGCTTAAGAGAAATTATAAGTGCCTATTAGAGACATCTATTAAAGAGTGAGGTATCACTTAAGAAAAATTATTAGTGCCCATTTGAGCTAGTAAATCCAAGAGTAAAGTATAAAGGCTTGGTTTGGAATCATAAATATAGTGGAACCTTAAGCTTGGATTGAAACTTGAGGAGAATGGATATAGGTTAAGTTGCTTCAAATCACTATAAAATCTTAAGTTCACATTTCTTTCTTCCCTTACTCTCTTTACTTTATGTGCAATTGCTACAATTGTCACTTGCTTTGTAAGTTTAAATTTATAAAAAGTGATCATCACCTTATTCAACCTCCTCTCCCCTCCCTCTCTCTTCTAGGGTGATTACCTTAGGTTGGTATAACTAGAATCATAACAATTGATATCGAAGTAAGGCCTTTTGCTTAAGACTTAATAATCTGTAAGGAATAACAAATCAACCTAATTCTCTACTCATGGGAGGTTTTTTCAGTTTCAAAATAGATGTCATATTCCAACTAAAATTGAAAACAAAAATAGATATCATATTTTTTTTCAGATATGATTATAGGTATTCAAAAACAAAAATGACTTGGTTTTTAAAGTCTATTGATTTTTATTTATGGAAAGTCATTCAAAATAGATATAATATTCCAACTAAAATTGAAAATGAGGTATCCATTCCAAAGTCAATCCATGAGTGAAATGAGTAAGAAAAGAAAAATGCCCAATTAAATGCTAAAACTATATGTCATATGCTAGAATAGAATCCTTATAATCATGGCATGATGTAATTAGATTCGGAATTAAATTCCTAAATGAATTTTTACATTTCTAAAGAATCAAAAACTCTTCTAAAGGAATGGATATAGTGTCAATCATCATGAAAAGGATTATCAAATTGGCATAAGAAGTTTAGAAATGCTTCAAATTGTTTTTTCTATCTTATCCTATTGGTTTGAATTTTTTTCATAAAGAACAATTGAAAATGTATTGAATTCTGATCATACAAAGAAAAATCATTTTAATGAAATTGACATAACAGCTATCCCAAGGTTTGGATTAAGAAGAAGTCATCATTTATGAAAACCTTAGGTGAAATAAAATGATCACATGCTTGCATGTTTTAATGATGTTAAATTATGCATGTTATGTGTTGCATCTTTTAAATTGCATATGTTGGGAAATAACGATATGCTTTAAATGAAAAATATTTCATTCCCTTACCATTTTTAGAAAATCATGCTTTAAATTGGAAAATGCTCTAAGATTGAGAAAATTTTTATTTGAAATATATTTTCAAATGAAAAACAAAAAGAAGAGGAAAAATGATGTTATTCTTATTATTTATTTTTTGTGACATCATTTATGATTGATAAATAAATTCTCTTATTATACTTAATTGAGACTTTTTGTTGATGACAAAAAGGAGGAAAATTAGTAATAAGTTATTGTAGTACTAGGATGATAATATTTGTTTTAGCAATCTTGAATACTAATGCTTCATACTTCAATTATTATATACATGCATGCATCCTATTTGTTATCTTACCAATTGCTAATTGCTCTTTGTGTTGTTAATATTTTGGTTATATTATTTTTTAGCACCAATATAATCCTTAAGATTCTTAAAATTGAACATTTTCTAAAAATCAAGGAGCATATATTAAGGGGAAGTATTTGAGCAACTTGATTTTGTCATCTCAAAAAGGAGGAGATTGTGAAACTAAAGTTTGGTTAATTTTTGTTTTGATGATAATAAAACAAAGTTTGACACTAATGATTTATTCTAAGTATATTTAGACAAAAAGATACCTAAAGAAGCAATAAAAGAAATATCAAGTCAAAGGAAAATCAAGAAGAAGGAGAAAACTTCAAAGAGAAGGGGAATAAAGACCTATTATCTAGGATCTTTTTGTAAAGTTGTTAGTGCACTAGGTTCATATTACATTACTTTTTTTAATTGAAGCACATAAATTCATCTAAGTATCTAAATCGATTTTATTCTCTTATAAACTAAATGATTTCATGTTCTTGATTAAAACTATGAATCTAATTCTTTCTAAACTTGTTTTAAAAGATTTATGAAGTTGAATATAAGTTGTTAGAGGTTCCAAGCCTCAAACTAGGTCTTTTATGCACTTTACAATGCAATCGGTTGAGGCAAGGAAGAACATGTTCAATTGAGGTGCACTTGCACTTTGTTTCTTTTAGTAGCATGTGTTCAACCATTGACGTTAAGCCTCAACTAGTTGAGTCGATTGGCCAACAATAAACGCAATGGCTAGTAGTTTGTTGATCGGTTCATCAACTTGTTAAACCTAAACTATGCTTAAGAAGCATGACTAGTTTAGGTTTCTAGCTCTTATTTAAAGGCTCCAAGATTCTTGTATTAATGGGAAAGAGTTCTAAATGATTCTTAAATATTATTTAAGCTTGAAGGAGTGTTTTTAAAGTGTACTTAAAGAGTTCATCTTAGTGCACCGTTCAACCTTATTTTTCTTATATTCCATTATGCAAAAATTGCAAACTAGAAGTTTTATTCTTATCGAATATTATTTTATATACCTAGTGAGTTGGGCTCAATTGTAGGGTATCACTTGAGGGAAAAATTTAAGTGTGATGTATCACATAAGTTTTGCCAAGTGTGAGGTATCTCTTGGAGATCTTCAAGAGTAAGGCATTTCTCAAGGAAAAATATAAGTGCCCACTGAAGCCAATTAATCCAAGTGTAAACCTTGAAGGCTTGATTTGGAAGCTTTGGGATAGTGGAGTCTCAAGCATGGGATTGAATCTTAAAGAGAGTGGATATATGCTAGGTTGCTTGAACCACTATAAAATCTTAAGTTTACATTTCTCTTTTCCTTTACTTTCTTTACTTTATATGCAATTGCATTTCATTATACTTGTTATATTATTACATACAATTGTCACTTGCTCTTTATATTTAAATTTGTTAAAAGCAACCATCACCCTATTCACCCTCCCCTAAGCAATTATCTTAGGTTGGTATAGTTAAAACCCTAACACTATTTAATTAAGACTTATTTACTGCATTTAGGTTTTATTTCTTAGTACCTTGGTTCTATTTGGAATCTAATGATCTAAATTTTATTAAATACATTAATGACTCAAATTTGAAATTTAGTACCTAATAAGTACCTTATCATTTTCCTAACTTGGATACATATTTTTCATCCATTACTTAATAACTTATTATTATTAGTAATGAAGATTAATAATCAAATGACTTGCCACAAGTGTATGCATGAGCACAATGTTTATGGTTATCATTAATGGGTAAGTAGAAGTGCACCTTAAACAACAGCAACTCTTTTTGTAGTTGGGATGCAGGGCTTTGCATCTTTTCACTAGCTTGACTTTTTCTTTTTAGGCCAACCATATGTAGTAAGGAGTTCCCTTTTTTATCTATAGCTGATAATAGACTTCTTGCAAGCAATTCAGATTTTGATACTATATCAAAAATTTCAATATGACGGTAAAGGATTGCCACATGTAGTATGTTCATTCCCTCCTTATTAGTATGCTCAAGTGCTTGAGGATGACAAACCAGTATTTCTTCAACAATGTCTTGAATGTTTGATATTGTTGCCAAAAATAATGGAGCTTCATCGCTCTTCTTGTACTTGTAGTTGGTTGAACTTTCTTGGTAGTTTTGCCCTTCATTTTCTTGGAAATTTTGGCCTTTCTTTTCTTGGGATATTTTTTCTTCCTTTTCTATATCCAACTCCTTAGTCTCACCTAAGCCAACTTCTTGAGAATTAACACTAGGATGCCATGATGTATCATTCTTTACCAAAAGCTTGACGAGTCCTTGAAGTGAATAGCATCTGCTTTTAGTAATATGAGACATGTTAGATTACTTTTACATAATATATTGAAATACAAAAATGTATCACAAGTAAATAATCTAGTATTATATGATGTTTAGGTATGGAATATTATTATATTGAAAAGGGTAATTGAAATCTAATAGTACATATTAATCCAACCACAATAGCTTTCAATAATACATTTGTAATTTAATCGATTATAAAGGGTGAGGAATATTTTACAATTTCTTTTACAAGTAGTGCATAGATGGATCTATAAAGAAGATTTTGTTTTCCTTTTCTCTTTTTTTAATATTTTCTAAAGGCCTTTTAAAGTTATAAAAAATTGGGTAATTGCCAAAAATGAGAAATAGTCACATGGAAAAATAGTTTCATTTCTTTTCTACATTGCATTTGTATTGAAATATCATTTTTTTCATATTTAATGTATTCAACATTGCCTTGGTATGATATCTATTTGTTTATACCTTAGAGTTGTTCTTTAAAAGTGTGATCTTTGTATGAAAATATTTATTTTTTAAATTTTCCTTCTTTCACTTTGAGTAAAATAAAAATGGGTTCTAGAATATGTGCATGTGAAGGATTCCCCTTTTGATCACTCCTAATCATATAATTATTTATCTACCAAAAATTTCACATAGCGTGGCTGAAAGTTATATACCTAAATTATTTAATAATCTCCTATACAACTTATGTAACCTATCATAACTTAATTTATAGAACCAAATGTTTTTGAACAAAAAATTATATATATATATAACTTATAAAATTTTCAATTACCATTTTCAATAATCACTTAATAAATTTGAGTTTAAATATAGATTTATGAGGGATTTTTTGTCATCCATTAGAAATTGGCATCATATGGTTTAGAAAACATCATTACTTTGTACTTGATTATTATGATTTACATATTTAACTCTCATTCCTTTCTATAACTAAGTTATGTTTCTTCATTTCTTTATTCAATGGTCTAGATTTACCCATACACATTAATGACTCAAATTCAAAATTCAATAAAATAATAAATCGGTATCCTAAATTTTTTTTCTATGAAATCTAAAAGAAAAATTGAAGCCTTTTTGAGCCTAACAATAGGCTTGGGTTGAGTATTGAGTCTTTTGAGCATTTCAGATGTTGGTCAATCAAGAATTGTTGTATGTTCAAGAAAGAATTCATGTAGTTTGAGAAGCAATTTGCAAAACCTATTAATAACATTTGTCTAGTTACAAATTGTAGTGAAAAGCTACCCATGTGTGTTTCTTTAATTTGTTTTCCTTTAAGGAATTATGTATGATAAAATTTATCAAGTATTTAGTTTGAATATATTTAAGGATATAAAAGAAATAATGATATATGTATAATTTTTTAATTTAAATTTTTTTATAATTTATTTATAAATTTTAGTTTTTTGACATTTAATTATTACACAAAAAAATATAAACATATTCATTAAGAAGATTATTATGATAGTTTTTATATTTTGGATGATAAGGCAATGAAATTTACAAATAAAATTTGTTAGCCCAAGGGTTCTTCTAATCCCATTTTAATGATAACAAACCATGGTTAAGTAGCTAATTGGTTTAAATTATAAAGAATTTCAGGTGTTAGTTTGGAAATTCATCAAATGACTCAATGGATTCAAGATCAAGACATTTGGAAGACCTTTAATCATAAAAAACATATGTAAGACGAATGCATGGGTGCACTTAGGATTTTTTATGAATTCCCCAATTTTTTATGGCAAATGCCAAGGGAATTTTGATTTTTGGTAAAACAAATTGACCATTTTCTAAGTATATATTTATATGATGTTCTATATGATGCATATGATTGCATGCTGTGAGAGCATCACTCAAGTACTTCCCTATGGTCGCTTCCTTTCCCAAGTATTCAAGGATGTTGGCATTAACCTTAGTAGAGAGACGAACTTTGAGGATCCCAGTACATATGATACATATGATGATCAATCCATGGGGCGAATGAAATTTGAGAAGACTCCAGATGGTTTTTGGATCAGAAAAGCAAAGAGAGCATTGCCATGGGGACAACAATAAACACACCTTAGAGTTGAGAAGGAGGCAAGGATTAAGCAGATGAAGAGTGGAGTAGAACCTCAAGGTAGACTAGACCCTCAGAGTGGCTACTAGCAGAGAGGGCTCGAGCTTGATATTCCCTTACTTCAAGCAAAGATTCCTTCATAGATCAGGGGTGTTTAGTTTGAGTCCACTTTCTCTAAGTCGATGATGACTTAGCCAGCTTTTATAGACGAACCATCTACTCAACCATTATACACCGAGCCCACCTATACTAAGATACCACAGCCTCAGGTACCTTCTACTCCTAACCATGCTCCTTGAATGGATTTATTTGCTCGAATTAGCTTTCTTGGTACTTGTATGGTGGAGCTTGTAGTGGTCAGTGACACATGATTTATTCTATGGAGGATATGATGGACAAGAATCAGACTGTGTTCACTTCGCAGTTTGAGTATCTCCAGTAGAGGATTAATTGCATTAAGGATTGCATGGTGCGTTAGCATGAGGACATTATGGCCTACTTGCGTTCCGTGTTTCTACCTCCACCTCCTCAACCTTGATTCATTTAACAACTCCCTTATTCCTTTTTTATGTTGCCAAAGGGGAAGATATTTTAGGATCTAGGAGGCTAGATATAAGAGACTCATACATGCATATCATCTTTGTTAGATCATACATTGCTTATCTTTAGTTATGTTAATTTGATTGGACATATGATGTACAGACTAATACATTTGACTTATGATGTATGATATGCCTATATATTTGATGACTTGTATTGTTTGTTGTTGCAATACTCTCTAACATGTCTTGATCTTTGTTTTCAATTCTTAAATTTTGATTGTTAATTCATGATTAGTTTAAGGGGAAGATTTTTTTCCTCCTAGATAACCAAGGTTTTTCATCATAAAAAAGGGGGAGATTGTTACCCTAAGGGTTCTCCTAATCATGTTTTAATGATAGTAAATCATGGTTAAGTGGCTAATTGATTTGATTTATAAAGAATTTCAGGTATTAGTTTGGAAATTCATCAAAGAAATCAATAGAGGCAAGATCAAGACATTTGGAAGACCTTTAATCATAAGAAACATATGTAAGATGAATGCATAGGTGCACTTGGGATTTTCATATCTTTTCATACATTTTTAAAAACTGAGTTTATGCATTAAAGTTACATTTCCATCAAAAACCCAAGTTTTATCAAATGAACCTTAGGCAAATCATTTAAAAATTGGCATATTAATTTACTTAAAGACCTTGCCAAGTGTTAGAAGAGAAAAAAAAAAAAAAAAGATAGGTTTTGGGCCAAAAAAGATGAACCGATTGAGGTAGTGGCCAATGGGCTCAATCAACTAGGGTACCGATCAACCAGTTACACTTTCCTAGTCGATTTCCAATCGAGAGATGCAAAAAATCTTCTCTCTCTTCCAATAGCCTTTCTTTCTCGGTCGAGGGATATCTCTTCCCAATCGAGGTCCACTCAAGGCCTAATGGCCACCTACCATGCATTTAATGCCCAACAGCTAGTGAACCAATCGACCCCCAACTCGACCAATCAAGACTACTTTTTGGCATTTTGGCTCGTGACGCTAGAAACCTATAAACTGAGAGTTCCACTTCATTTATGAGTAAGAGAACACCTGAATTTATTTGTTTACCTACTTGTTCTTATCGCAAAAGCTCTCATTCTTTCTTTGGTGCATTAAACCTTCATTTGCATATTCCTTAGTGCACCCTTGTGATTCTTCTTAGCTTTTAAGTTGTATTTGAGCCCTTGTTGAGTTAGGATGAGAGATTTAAGCTTATTATTTGAGTGTTAAAAGCTTCAAGTGAGTAGAGATTTGAAGAGATTGTATAAGAACCCATTGAAGCCAGAATCCAAGTGTAAAGGTGATTAGAAGCTTGGTTGAAGCTTCAAGTATAGTGGAACCCTTACTCGGTTAAGAGCTTGAGGAGAGTAGACCTAGGCAAGGAAGTGTTGAACCACTATAAAATCCGAGTTTGCTTTATCTAACCTTATCTATATATATTTGTGCTTCTTGTGTTTAAATTTATTGTGTTTGAAAAAGAATTTTAATATTTCAGGTTTTATTTAATTCAAATTAATTAATTTAATCAGGTTTTATTTTAATAT